>NC_090827.1:136160449-137410449 GCF_028021215.1 Eschrichtius robustus
CAGAGGCCTGAAAGAAGGCCATGTGATGCTGTAGCAGAGAGCTAGGGAGAGTACTGAATGAAATCAAGCTGTGCAGATTGGAGGATCTGACTATGTAGAATCTTGAAGTCTGTCTGGAATCCATAACACACATTAAGGATTTTGACCTTATTCTAAAAGTCATTAGAGGATTTTAAGCAGAGAAGAGAGTGGGGAAAGAAAAAACCGTATGACGATTTAGGGTAAACTTTGAAAAACTACCTTTTGGAGAAGTAACTGGAATAAATAACAAAGTTCTTAAAGGGTAGATATTTCTTCTCCTGTGAATTTCCCCTTTTTTATGTCAGTAGGTAACTTACTGCTGCTTTATAGTCACTGTGTTTATGATTTGGACTGCAGAATTAAATAACTGAGGATCTATAAAAAATACCACATCAGCGCCCATTTATGGAACAGTTATTCACTGTAACAGAACTTTAATCTATGTGGTCAACCAGAAATAAAAAATACAGAGTGATGAAAACCAAGTACATACAAGAAAATTGCTACCCTTTCTTATTAGATATTTAATATACTTTGACTCATTTGTGTTGTTTATTTTCATCTGCTTTTACACAAGGTTCTATTAATAAGTATTGATATAGCATACCAATTGACTTTATTTTTCTTGAATTTGGAAGAGCCCTCCTAAAGAAAAGGGCTTTTATAGAGGAATAAAAGGGGACAGCAATTTTCAATTGTTTGGAAGGCTGTCATGTTAAAGAGGCAATGGACTCATTTGGTTCATTTCTGGAATATAGACGTAGGGCTTACAAGCAAAATTTATGGACTGGTAAAGTAAATTCAGATTGAGACATGGTTTTTAAGTAATTAGGGCTATTTAATAGTGGAGCTTCCAGTATCTAGAAATAGTCTAGCAGAAGCTTCATTTTGATGTCAAATTTTAAAAGAAATCCCAAGTCAAGATTCTGATTTCTTTTCTTAAAGCAAAACTCTACAAATGTTGCTGCTTATTCCAAAGCAGGTCTTTTTTCCCCCGTCTTTCCCTAGCAACTGCTGCCTCTGAATTCTGAGTCTCACTTTCAACTGTGATGATATAACATCCTTTTACCCCTTTGCAACTAATGTCTCAGAGTGACTATCACAACCACCTTACTTTTGGAAGAAGTAAGGTGAATTACTATGGATATCAAACATGAAAAAAAAAATCATCAGATGAAGTTAAAGTATGTTTCAGAATTGAAAATAAACTAACTAGGTTTTTTGACATAGTGCTGGTTGAGTTTAGGCAAGTGAGAACATTGTTAGTATTTACTTTTTCATGCGATCCAGTTGCTTGCATTTTATTAAACTTGTTTCTTCCTTTCCTCTCACTCAGATATGGTACTTGAAGTAGTCAGAACAGGCTAAGTATCAGAGATTGTGCATCATAAACTCAGAAGTTCTAACAGTAACTTGGCAGTAGCTAAATTAGTCATAGATTTAATTAAGGTCAAACTGTAAAGTTTGTGAACCTTCAGTTCAATCCCTGGCTCTAGACACTGTATGGGGTAAGTGTGAGCAAGTTATCTGACTTTTATAAGTCTCAGTTTTTTGATCAGTAAAAATGAGCATAAGAATATTATTCAATGCATGGGGATTTTGTAAGGATAAAATAAGATAATTCATATATCAGCGTAGCACCTGATATATAAGAAAACTCAATAAATTTTTGATATTAATATTATTATGAAGTAAAATATCTTATTCTACTGCTTCAATTTAGCTAACAGTTAAAATAATTTCCTTAGAATATCATTTTACTTAAGATTTTAGCACAGCTTAAAGGGAAAAGAGCATTGAGTTGGCACTTTAGCAATTCCCTGCCTTTCTTCTTCAAGTGGGTAGAACGTTTTGAGGAAAGAAGGTAAAAGAAATTAGTACAAAAATGACATACTCCAGATTGACATATGTAATGTATGACACAAGATACACCTAGTCAGATATAAATGGGTTTCAGGCATGATTCAGTGAAAAATATGTTGTTCATTCATTAATTACAATTTGAGCTCAGGGACTTAAATAATTCCTGAAAAGAATAAAAACCTATACATACAAAAATGATTATTTGATAATCCCTGAACAAATGCATGTAATCTACTAAACGACACAAGCATTCAATCATATGCATACACCCAGCTGTAAACAGTGTGATTTACCAATGTAAATTTTGTTATTAACTTCAACCATTTGCCACCAGGGAGTTGAGGAAATATTTTTACCCAGGATCTGTTAAAAAAATGTCTGGATACTGGTTCGATCCATGAATTTTTTTCTATTATCATTCTTATTCTGAATATTTTAAATCTACTTTGTGTCTCATCATGTCAGCAGCACATTGGGATCCTTCCTGGACCTGTCACTTCTATAATCTAGGACTATAGCAACATTAACTTTTACAGTTGACATCTATTGAGTAACTAATATTTCATGTAATTTTCTACAACATTCTAACCTTGCAAGATTGATTTAACACTTCATTTTTATTGCTGAAGAAACTGAAATTTGGACAGGTTAACTTATTACCTGAGGTTGTCAGGCTAATAAATATCAAAGCTACTTTAAATTCAGTCACTATGGTAATGCCATCTCTTCTCTTTAGCTGAATAACTTAACGATCACTTCAGATGAGAAACACTGTTGATCCCTTCTCATCATTCTTACTAGGATTCATGCATTTATTTAGAAACATTGAGTGAACACTTAATATGTAGTAGGCACTATTCTAGGTTCTGGGATACAGTGATGAGATCATAAACAAGGTTTTTGTTCTTCTGGGCTTTTAGACTCTTGGATGAAGACAAACGGTGAGATAGTAGGTTAAAGAGTCAATAGTATAATTTCAGATATTTACAAGTCTTCTGAAAAATACAACGAAGCATAATGGAAAAGAAAGTGACAAGAAAGCGGTTAATATTTTAAATATTATGTGAATGTTTGGCAACTAAATTAATGTCTCTCTGAGGAGAGAATATTTGAATAGAAAGGTGTTAAGAAGAAAGAAACAAATTATATGAACATAGAAGGAAGAAGTTTCCCAAGCAGAGGGTATAGTAAGTAAAACATCTGAGGTGGGAACAAACTTGCAATGTTTGAGTAATAAAACAAATATCAATTTATATAGTATATAATAAACGAGAGGGAAACCAGAGAGCTAGCTGGTTTAGGTCAGGTAGGGTCTTGTTGACCCTGGGACGAGTATGAATTTCATCCTAAACATAACTGGAAACCATTAGAAAATTTTAATTTTCTAATTTTAATCTTCTTTAATTAGAAGAACCATATGACGCTTCTATTCTAACAGATTTGTAGGAACATGGAAAGTACAGAAGCAAAAAGATGAATTAGGTGGCTTTTGCAAAAATCTAGGAAATAGCATCAGAACCAGTGGGTTAATAGCTATAAAATGGGTTTCAGTGTTTGTCCCTTCTTGAATTGATGGAAGGATCCTGATGCTGTTAGAGTAGTTTTTATAATCATATGACCTCCCCACCCAAAATTGTCCACTTTTGTGTTATTTAATCCAAGTTTCATTCATCTTACTATGTAAGGGGGAAAATTAATAATTTCATCTGAACTCTGGCTTTTATGTAAATCTCCAGTGACACAGCAGAAGCAGAAATGGCTCAGAATCATTTGTCAACTATAAAAATGTACGTCTGTGACCTCCAAAACTTAAATTTACAGCAAGGTTGAGACTCTGAAAAATGAAAAGCACATGGATACATTGAGAAATCAGTAGGGGGTGAAGCATAGGTGGCATTATTTACTTAAATTTAGGGGAAAATCTACAAATAGAAGGTAATAATTCAGAAAACAAACAAAGCGTTATTCTGGGAAATAGAAAATGACAGCAGACATTCAGATAGCTAGTTTGCTATTATTTATTTACAGAGGTAAAAAGAAGAAGGTTTGTTGGCATTTGTCAATAATTCATAGTTATCATAAGGTTAATTTTAAAATCTTGACCATCCGGTCTTGAGACCACATTTAGATATATTTTTCTTCATTAAGAATCATTTGAAAGGCACATTTTACCAACAATTGTGTTCTCAGACTAAATCAGTAGATATGTTGTTAACAAACAATCTTGAAGGAAATACCTGTATCACAACGCTGGATAAAGTCATGTCATTGGCATACATCTGTATTAAAAAAATGTTTATCTTTGTCACAAAATAAAATAATTCATAGAAGAAAATGATAATTTCTTAAATTAAACCTTTGATTTTGGCATAACTATAGATTCTCATTCAGTTGTAAAAAAACAATACTGAGAGTATACAAGTGTATTTTCTGCCCAGCTTTCTCCGAGGTAACATCTTAAGAAAAGTATAGTGTAACAGCGAAACCAGATATTGCTACAAAGAGTTCTACCACTAAAAATATCACTTTTATAGTCACATCTACTCCCTTACCCTCTCCTCAAGTCTCTAATCATTCACAACCACTAAATCTGTTCTCTATTTTAAAATTTTGTCATTTCAAGAATGTTCTGTAAACGTAATCATACAGTATGCAGCATTTGGGATTGGCTTCTTCACTCAGCATAATACCCTAGAAATTCATACAAGCTGTTGCATGCAAAGTACTTAATTCTTTTTTATTGCTGAATAGTTTTCAGTGGTATGGTTGTACCACAGTTTGTTAATCATTCACCTGTTGAAGGACAACCAAGTCATTTTCTGTTATTGGCTATTATGAAACAAGCTATTATAATCATTCATATATAGATTTTCTATGAAAATATGTTTTAGTTTCCCTGGTAGAAGTGCCCAAGAGTGCATGAAAGTTATGTAGTAGTTGCCTTTTTAGTTTTACAGGAAGCTGTCAAATTGTTTGCCATAGTGGCTGTACCATTTTACATTTCCATCATCAATATATGAGTAATCCAGTTTTTCTGCATTATTGCCAGCATTTGATATTGTCACTATTTTTCATTTTAGTCATTCTAACTGTGTAACTGTGTTTCACTGTGGTTTTAATTTGCATTTTCACCATGGCTAATAATGTTGAACATCTTTTCATGTACTTATCTGCTATCAGTATATTCTCAAGCTAAACATCTGTTCATGCTCAATCTTCTAATTCCCTTTTTCTTCTTTTACTGCTGAGTGTTTATAGTTCTTTATATAATCTAGATCTAGTCCTTTGTTGAATATGCAATTTGAAAATGTTAAATAGTATTGTGCTTTTCATTTTGGTTTTCATGTATTTATATAGTATATAAAAATGTAACTGACGTTTGTGTGTTGATCTTATGATCTGCAAATTTGCGGAACACACCTCTTATTCCTAGGAGTTTTGTTGTTGTTTTTAGATTCATTGGTATTTTGTACATAGGCAATCGTATCATTTTCAAAACAGGCAGTTTTTTTTTTCTTCTAACTTGTGTGCCTTTTATTTATTTATTTATTTATTTATTTATTTATTTATTTATTTATTTATATAGTGAGTTATTTTTGCCTTATTGCAGTGGCTATTAGTCACTGGTTATAGTCTTTCATCTTTAATAATCCTGAAAGTTCTTTGTAGATGATTTTTGTCAAGTTGAAACAGTTCCACCGTATTCCTAAGTTGCAGAGACGTATTTTTAAGTCACGAATGAGTGTTGGATTTTGTCAAATGCTTTTTTCTTCATCAGCTGAAATAATCATATGATTTTTCTTTTTCAGCCTATTGATGGTGGATTACACTGATGGTTTTCAAATGTTGAAATAGCCTTGTACACCTGGAATATGTCTCATTTGGTCATGGTTTATAAATTTTTATATATTTAAAAATTTGATTTGTTAATATATTGAGGGGTTTTTTTTGAGTCTAAGTTCATAAAGTATATTAGTCAGTGGCTTTCATTTATTGTACTGTCTCTGTCTAGTTTTGCTACCATGGTAATACTGTCCTTATAAAATGAGCTGAAAAGTGTTTTCTCCTCTTCCATTTTCTGGAAGAGATTATGAACATTTGTGTTAAGGTAAAATAATTATTACTTAACAGAGAGCAAATAATGGAGACAGAACTTCAAATAGGTTTCAGCCTTGGGCAGATTTTCTTTATAACTCTATTAAAAAATATATTATCTTTTAAAATCTAGGACTATCTATACTTATCCAAAACATTTTCATTATTTTAATTATTATATTATTATTATAAATCAGATTGCTCATTACTTTCTAGAAGAGGGCCTTTCAGAACTGCTTATCACAAACACACATATAATCCAGAAGGTTATGCATAATATTCCTTGGTTTATCTCATCAAGTTACCATTAAGTTCTATTTTGGTGGAGTCTGCTTTTGGTGGAAATTCAGAAATAGCTTCTTTTTCTTCTCTCCTGCCCCTTCCCTCTTAACTATTCCCATGAAACTCTTTGTTTGTTTGGTTTTTCAATGTCCCCTCTTTCCTTCATGCTGGTCCTGTTTCTGCTCTGCACAACTAAGTTCCTCAAGGAACGTGCTCCAATGCCATCTTGTTTATATCTTTGGAGGAGACTTAAGATCTTTCAGATTCTTTAGAGTAGAGGAGATAAGACCAAACATCCGGTCTCTTGCTAATATTGACCATCGGCCATATGCATATTTGATTATGAAAAGTAGCCTTGATTTCTACTTGTTACATCTCCAAGTTTGTAATGGAGTTTGCGGGCACATGCATGGAGAAGGAGTTATAAAGCTGTTTGAAATGAGCAAAGGAGAAAATAATGGTAGAACAAAGTAAGTGAAAGGAAGAAACACTAGAAATGTGAGGCAAGACTGAAATCTGGGATAAGGGGGACATTGTCTGATACGGTATCAGTGACTGAGACACAGTAGATGAATAATAAACACTTGTTACAAGAAGTAATGTGAATTACAGTTAAGAGAGCATAGTGTTAAGGAAAGGACAGGCATATGAGGCATTGCAAAGTAAAAACATAGCAAGCTTGGAGACTAATAGCATATGGGAAATAAAAGATAAATCTTTTCAAAGATCACAATGAAGCACTGAGTCTTGGGATTACAGTAGTACTAGACTCAAAAAAATGTATAAAACAGTAAAAAGATAATTTAGATATTTGCCACACAAAAGTGTAGTTTATAGACAATCAGCAACAGCAGACCTGGGAGCTCATTAGAAATATAGAAACTCAGCCCCTCCTCATGCCCCAAATCTAATGAAAAATAATCTACATATAAATAAAATCTTCTCGTGATTCATGCACACATTAAAATTTAGGAAGAACTGATATATGATTAATATAAGAAAAGATAATGTGGATGGTAGCAAATTTAAAAATTCTTTGGAAATGGTAAAACATTTATTATAAATTACTTGGTGACACGATTAATAGTCCTGATGTCTAGGAGTTAACATAGTTTTTTAAAAAATTAAAAATAAGTATTTGTGGAATAAACAAATGAATAAACAAAAAGCAGGTTGGTAACAGATAAACAGCAGAGGAAATAAAGTGGGGAGAAATGACTTCTCAATGTGCCTAGCATGTTTGCCCACAGCTGACCTGAATCTCCATGGTCAGACTCTCCACTCCATTTCTCTTGTAACATAAATTGCAGTCTCCTTTCTCTAATCAAGACCTATCTGTGCGTCTGAGTCCTGATGCTTTGGCAGCAGAAAGTCCCATTTTAGTTTTCCCTATTAGGATTTAATAGAGGAAGCTGTGCTGGGCACTGCTTTCTTGTTGGTCCCTTGATCATTCCTAATTGAAAGTGAAACTTTGCATATGTTGAGAGTGACTTCACATGGAAACGGGAGAACTATCTAGACAGCAGGGATCTGGAGGCCAGGCTGCTCTGGGTAATTTCTTCCCCATGATTATGCAGAACCAGTCCATATTACAGCTTTCTGTTACCTTGCAAGTTGTTATCTATTAAACAGGGATGAGGGTTGGGCATCCCTTGATAAGCCATACTCATTTTGTCACAGATGATTTCAAATTTTTCAGCTCATGTGTAGAGGTTATATAATTTTTGACACAAGGGAAAATGGTGCAATACCCTCTGGAGCAGATGTCATAGTGAATGTCATAAATGCCAAGAGCCCTTGAGGGCTGTGGAATTTATAATGGAAAAGAAGTGTTTCTGTGTTAAATAATGTACCACTCTGAGATAAGCAGAGTTCTCTGAACTGTATAATTCTTTGACTTTTCTACAGTACTCCAGTGCTTAAAATTCATGGTAATGGAAGAAGGATATTTTGGTACTGATAGTGAAATAGTGAGGTCAATTGAGGTGGTCAATCTCATCAGCCCTGCAGGTCCTCTGGCCAGCGACTGGGGTCACTACCATGGGTTCCACGTCATCAGAAAGTAAAGACTGTAAAGCCATATTGAGGTAGTGCAATTTATCTCAATCACTTTCATATCCTTTAATATGCTTGCTTTAAATATACTGATTTTGTTTTTTTAACAATTGACACACTAAATTACATTATTTATATAAGGGTAGATTCTGGACAAAGTGAAGACAATGAAAATAAGGACAACCCATCTAAATTCCTATCATGAATCACTACATTACAAAGCTTCTAGTAGTTTAACATATTAAAATGCAAATTACATTTAAAAAGTAAGAAATATGTTTGGATTTTTGCAGATCAACACGATGTCCTTTTAAAAAATGGTGATGTAATCATGCGCTTAATTCTGACAGTAATTCACAAAACACAAAATCACACTTTTTCGTACCCTTTTGTACGATTTGGGCTTGGGAATTGCAGTAACAGAGAAGAATAAAAAATAAAGTTCAGTGCTCAGAAACAAATATCTTTTCTAATTTTTAATGCATCAAAGTTGCAAAAATCTCATTCAGAAAAGCCAATCATTGTTATAAGCAGGTAGATAAAACAGAGTTTTATAGCACTTTTATAATCAAAATCAGCTAATGTTTACTAAAAACATATACCTATATACAGTATGTATTTTAGAAAAATAGCACCTCTTTGGTGCAATGATTCTGAAAGTGTTCATTTGATACAATTATTAAACCTATATAAAAAAATTAAACCATTTTCAATGACATTCCATGTTCAGATTACATCAGGAAACTGCAGTTGAAAGGTAAATAGGTCAATCTAATTGTTTTGCTTCTCCCTTAAAGGATAAGAAAGTTCTCTGTCAAAGGGCTTTCCTTTTTATCCACTCTCCTCTTATTAATGCTATTACAAGCACATTACACAGATAATAATGTTCTGACCTGCCTGGACATTATTATCTGTCTCTCTGGTCACTGGTAAGACTCGAAAAAATTTAGTTAGTATAAAGAATATTTTTAAAATGTGTTGTCTTTATATTAAACCATTAAGATATTAAGAAGTGTAGAAGTCATTCCATTTGGGGTCAATATTAATAGCTGTATAAGAACTAAGTCTGCATTGGAAGAGCTCATAAAATTTCCACTAAAGTAATAATACATCCTTCACCTGCATTCAGTCAATCTGACTGAAGTGAAAATATGCTCCTGATGGTTCATCTTAGATGTGGGAAAAAAGCCACTTCCTATAAATATCCTAAAGGTGATCAATATAGGATAATGAAAAGTTGTTTGACAAGACTCACAGCATTCTTCCTTGGGACGGGCTGCCAAATGTCAAAGTAGAAACAAAAATGAAGAAGACAAGAGACAACTAAGTTGAGTCTGCCAAACATTTAGGCCAGTAACAATTTCAACAAGTTTTAAAGTGACCAGTTTCAATGACTTGGTACCTCTAACTCATCCTTCTACAGGCACTGAAGATTTGAAGTTTAAACTGTGAAAAATGAAATGTCCTAAAAGAAAAGGATACACTGAGGCAAGAGTTTCTTTCCATGAATTCATACTCTATACATGTGCATAAATGTATATATTATCCTGTATAAAAGATGCTCCTCAGTGTAGTTCAAGAGGTCTTTATCAAAGAACAGACTGATTTTACTATAAACACTAGAGGTCATTTCATCTGTATGAGAAACAAATATGCATGTATTTATGTAGTGTCAACCTTATCAACAAAAGCACAGCTATTGACACTGGGCTAAATAAAAGGCTTTGCTGGCCACAGATATAATCAGAATATAGCTTAAAAAAAAAACAAACACACACACAACCAGATTTTATATTTGCGAGAAAAAGTTGTTCAGCATGGCAAGTATTGAACAGAGTTCAAATTTCAGAGTAAGGAGAAATATCAAAGTTTCATAAATCTCCTGAGGTTCAATTTAATTACTGGATTGATGTTAGAAAAATAGACTCATAGAATGGTTTGAAGTGAGAAGATATATTCTTTGATGTTTCAGTGTTACCAGAAGTATGTAAATAGACTTAAAGTTCTCCTCTCAGTCATTGTTAATGATAAATGTCACTTTTGTTTATTGTCTGCCTTTTTATTCCTATTCCTATTCTTTGATATAATTTATTTTAGCATGTGGTTAATAATACTTGCATATAAAACTACATTAGCAAGTATTAGAGGCACTCACTAAATAAAAGGCTTTGCTGGTCAGAGATGTAATTGGAATATTGCTTACAAAAAAAAAAATACACAACTGGGTTTCATATTTGCAAGAAAAGAGTTGTTCAGCATAGCAAGAATTGAACAGAGTTCAAATTTCAGGCTCTTTGTTCATATAATTACATAAATGTTTAAGTAATTAAAGACAAGCTAACATTATTCTCTGTAAAACATCAATAAGCTAGTGTTTTCAATAAAAAATTAAAATTCCACCTAATAGATTGATAAACCTTGAAAGAATTTTAATATTTTCCAAACAAGGACTTTGAAGACAATACTCCAACAATGTTTGTGTGATGAAGGGGTACAATATGGTGGCTTAGGAAGGCCCTGAACTCACCTCTACTCACAGACACACAGAATCTACACCTATATATAGAGGATTTCCTACTGAGGAATAACTGAGGGCTGATTGAACAGTTTCTGCATGACAAACCACAGAGGGATCACAGACAGATAGGCTGGAGATATGGAGACACAGTACTGATGAGACTCCCACCCCCAACCCAGCAACCTGCTGTAGGGATAAATATCACTTAGCAGCCCATGGGCAGACTCACCCACCCCAGGTCACAGTGAGAAAACAGCAGTTTAAAGGGTACTCACACTATTTTTGTGAAGGAAATCCATTTATTATTCCTAGATCATCTGCCAAATGATGATGGAACTCTCTCTGGAGTTGGAGGTGCCAGAGAGTTTCATTTTTTGCCTTCCCCTGGCAGCTTGAGAGTACAACCAATAAGGAAACACTGGCCTTTAATAACACATTAGACTGGATGATCTTAATAGATATAAATGTTACATTACATCCAAAAACTTCAGAATACACATTCAAGTGCACATGGAACATTCCCCAGATAGATCACATACCAGGCCACAAAACAAGACTCAATACATTTAGAATAATGAAATCATATCAAGCATCTTTTCTGACCACAGTAGTACCCATCTAGAAATCAGTTGGATGAAGAAAACTGGAAAAATACAAACACATGAAGACTAAACAACATACTACTTAATAAGCAGTGGGTCAATGAAAAACCAAAAAAAAAAAAAAAAAATCAAAAAAATACCTTGAGACAAATGAAAATGGAAATACAACTTTCCAAGAATCTATGGGACACAGCAAAAGCAAAAGGTAAGTTTATAGTCATATAGGCCTACCTCAAGAAACAAGGAACCCCCCCACCCATCTAACTTTATACCTAAAGGAACTAGAAAAGGAAGAACATACAAAGTCCAAACTTAGTAGAAGGAAGGAGATAATAAAAATCAGAGTGGAAATAAATGAAGTAGATACTAAAAAACAGTAGAAAATATCAATGAAACTAAGAGCTAGTTTTTTGAAAAGATTAACAAAATAAATAAACCTTTAGCCAGACTCTTCAAGGAAAAAAAAAAAAAAAGGCCCCAATAAATAAACTCGGAAATGAAAGAGAAATTACAACTAATTCCATAGAAATACAAAGAATCATGAGACTACTACAATTATATGTTAATAAAATGGACATAGAAGAGGAGAAATTCTTAGAAACATACAATCTAAATCAGGAAGAAGTACAAAATTTGAATAGACAGATTACTAGTAATGAAATTGAATCAGTAATTTAAAAAGCTCTCAACATACAAAAGTTCAGGTCCACATGGCTTCACAGGAGAATTCTACCAACATTTAAACACGTGTGAACACCTATCCTTCTCAATTATTAAAAAATAAAAAAAAAAAAAAATTGAGAAAAAAACACTTCCAAGCTCATTTTACAAGGCCAGTATCATCCTGATACCAAAACCAAACAAGGACACTAAAAAAAAGAAAATTACAGACCAATATAACTGGTGAACATAGCTACAAAAAATTCTGAACAAAATATTAGCACACCAAAATCAACAGTACTTTAAAATAATCAAGTGGGATTTATCCCAGTGATGCAAGGATGGTTCAGTAACCATAAATCAATTAATGTGATACACCACATTAATAAACTGAAGAATAAAAATCATATAGTCATCACAATAGATGCAGGAAAAGCTTTTGATAAAATTTAACATCCATTTACAATAAAAACTCTCAACAAAGTAGATACAGAGAGAACATACCTCAACATAATAAAGACTATATATGACAAACATAAAGTCAACATCACACTCAATGGTGAAAAGCTGAAAGCATTTCCTCTAAGATCATGAATAAGACAAGGTTGCCCACTACTGCCATTTTTATTCAACATAGTATTGGAAGTCCTAGCCACAGCAATTAGATAAGAAAAGCAAATAGAAAACATCAAAACTGGAAAATAAGAAGTAAAACTGTAATTATTTGCAAATGACATACAGCTATATATAGAAAATCCTAAAGACACCATCAAAAACTGATTAGGATTAATAAATATATTAGGTAAATTTGCAGGATACAAAACTAATATACAGAAATCTGTTGCATTTCTATACACTAATAACAAACTATCAGAAAGAGAAATTAAGAAAACAATCTCATTTACAATTGCATCAAAAAGAATAAAATACCTAAGAATAAATTTAACCAATGAAGTGAATCACCTATAATCTGAAATCAATAAGACATTGACAAAATTGATAACAACACAAATAAATGGAAAGGTATGCCGTGCTCATGGATTGGAAAAGTTAATATTGCTAAAACGTTCATACTACCCACAGAATCCACAAATTCAATGAAATCCCTATCAAAATATCCATGACATTTTCCACAAAACTAGAACAAATAATTCTAAAATTTGTATGGAACCACAAAGACCCCGAGCAGCCAAAACAATTCTGAGAAAGAACAAAGCTGGAGATATCATGGTCCCTGATTTCAAATTATACTGTAAAGCTACAGTAATCAAAACAGAATTGTGCTGACACAAAAACACATAAATGAATGGAACAGAATAGTGAGCCCAGAAATAATCCTATGCTTATAAAATCGATTAATCTACAACAAGGAGGCAAGAACATACAGTGGAAAAAGATGGTCTCTTCAATAAGTGATGTTGGGAAACTGGGCAGCTAAAAAAAAAAAAACAATAAAAACTAGACCTCTTTTTTACATTATATACAAAAATAAAGTCAAAACTGGGTAAAGACTTAAATATAAAGCCTGAAACCATAAAATTTTTCAAAGAAAGCATTGGTAGTATGGTCTTTAGCATCAGCCTTAGCAATATTCTTTTGGACATGTCTTCGCAGGCAGTGGAAACAAAAGCAAAATTAAACAAATAAGAATACATCAAACTAAAAATATTTTGCACAGTGAAGAAACCATTGACAAAACAAAAAAGCAACCTACAGTATGGGAGAAGATATTTGCAAATGATATGTCTGATAAGGGGTTAATATCCAAAAAATGTATAAAGAACTCATACAACTCAATACATATAAAAAATCTGATTTAAAAATGGACAGAAGATTCAAATGGACATTTTTCCAAAGAATACATAGATAGCCAACAAACACATGAAAAGATGGTCAATATCATTAAACATCAGGGAAGTGCAAGTCAAAACCACATTGAGATATCACCTCACACCTGTCACACCTGTCAGAATGGTTATTATCAAAAAGACAACAAATAACAAGTGTTGGCAAGGATGTAGAGAAAAAGGAACACTTGTACACTTCTTGGTGAAGATATAAATTGGTAGAACCATTATGGAAAAGAGTATGGAGGTTCCTCGAAAAATTAAAAATAGAACTACCATAAGACTCAGAAATTCCACCTCTGGGTATTTATCAAAAGAATACAAAAACAGCAAACTGAAAATATTTAGGCAGACCTATGTTCATTACAGCATTATTTATAACTGCTAAGATATGGAAGTAACCTAAGTGTCCATCAATAGATGAATGAATAAAAAAGATATGGTATGTGTATATATATATATGAATATTACTCAGCCATAACAAAGAGTGGTATCTTGACATTTGATTCACATAGCTGGAGATGAGTGAGACAGGAAGACATATACCATATGATCTCACTTACACGTGGAATCTAAAAAATAAAACAAATGAACAAACATAACAGAAGAGAAACAGATTCATAGATACAAAGAACAACCCAGTGGTTGCTAGAAAGGAAAGGGTGGAGGGATGGGTGAAATTGGAAAAGGGAACTAAGAGGTACAAACTTATAAGTTATAAAGTATATAAGTCACGGAGACGTAATGTACAGCATAGCGAATATAGTCAGTAATGTAATAACTTTGCATGGTGACAGACACTAACTAGACTTATATGTGGTGATCATCTCATACTGTATAAAGATATCAAATCACTATGTGCTACGCCTGAAACTAATATAATAAGTCTATTACACTTCAATAAATATTAAAAATAAATTTAAAAAAAAAATTGTGTGCATACCAATAGCTTTACATATTTATTGGAAAAAGCATTTCTCTTAATGAATTTTGATGCTTGAAACTTTGGATTTGGATGTCAAGTACGAGTTGCAAGCCCTTGGGAAATTTTTTTTTCATTCTGAACCTCATTTTTTTTCTTCTTTAATAATAACTAATATTCACGAGATAAGGGTTTGAAATTTTAAATGACATAATATTTGTAAAGCATCCAGCAAAGAGCTTGACACTTAAGATGAGATCTATAAATGAATACTTCCTCAGTTTCCACCTTTTATGTAACTGAATCCCTCTTAAATCACAACACTGTTGTTTTTTGTTGTGCAACATAAAACTAATACTATAGTACTTGTAGAGTAATGTGCTGGGCTTTTTTTTTTTTTTTTTAATTAAAACATTCACATTTTTATAATGGGAAGTGCTTCATTCTTCGTTGTTTTTCTTTTACCAATACAAGAGATTTCTATGAATTGTTATTTCAGTCTTTATTCACTGTGTAATATTCTCCTTTAAATGGAAAATATTAAATACAAAGAATTCACTTTAAGGCACTGTTATATAATTTACAATATAGTCTTTCTATTTGGACATGTTATATCCTCTACTAAATTTTACTAAAGACTAATCAGATTAGCATTTACCTAATGACAGTGCTTTTAGCAGCAAAACAACATTAATAGAAATAAGAATGACTCTAGCTTTAAGAAGAGTTTGATTCAATTTAAAATCATATACTATGTGTTGCCTGCCCTGGTTCTGAAGACATTAATAAAAAAACAGAATTATCTGTGAAACGTTCATTCTAGTGTTAGTGAAAGGGTTAAAAAAATCAACAAATAAATAATGTCTCTATTGGTGACAAGGGCTTTGAAGAAAAATGAAGCTGGCTGTTAAAAATATTACCTGGTACCAGTGAGGACAGGGTACCAAATGGAAGCTGAATCCTCTTTGATAAGGAAAACACATCAAGTGAGGGGAAAAGACACAACAATACTGCGTAAAACTAGGTTTCAGGTACAAACATCAGCAAGTGCAAAGGCCCTAGGATGAGAATGTGTTTTATGTGTTTGAGAAGCAGGAAAAAAAAGTTTTATGGCAGGGGGAAACAAGGGTTGAATAGTAAGAGATAATATTATGGAAGCAGCAGGGCCACAAATCATAAAGGGCCTGATAGGTAATCATCTGGGCTTTGGATTTTATTCCATACAATAAGGGGAGCTTTTAGAGAAAGCTGAGCAGAGAAGTAGTTAAATCTTATTTTTATGTTTAAAAGATCACTGCCATCTGTGTGATTAATTGACTGTGAAGGAACAAGGGTGGAAAAAGGGAGACTAGCTAGAAGCCTGTTATATTAATTCAGGTGCTAGCTGATGCTGATCTGCCTTAGGGAGACAGGATAGAGATGTGAGAAATAAAGAGTAGGATCTAAATGTATTTTGAAGGTAGAACAAAAAAAAAAAAACCTCCTAGTGTGAGGCTGTATGTGGTATGTGAGAGAAAGAGAAAACATTTTCTGAGGACCTGGAAAAAGGCACATAATGGAAATTTACTGGCTCAATTAACATAACAATCCAGAAGTAGGCCAGGCTCCAAGGACCCTTTGAGCAGTTTTCTGGCTCTGTTGTTTTGTGATCCTCTTGGTGTCATCATCCTCTATTGGCAGGCCTTAGCCTTCATGGAGTTGAAATGACTGCAGAAATTCAAATGGCCCATCTGTATGTCATACTATTCAGGAGGGAGAATTTTCTTCCAAATACTATCAAATTAAAATCATAAATTTTCCTCTGTTAGATCCAATTAGATTATATTTCTACATCTGAGCCAATCACAAGGGACAAGAGAATGCCATATGCTGAGAGGGCTTCAGAGTGCCCTATGTCATAACAGAGGCCTGAATACTCACAATGTGTCTTAAAAAAATCCTTTTTATTGCATCAACTATCTATTAAAAAAAAACTCATAGCACCTAGTTAACCACATCTAATCTACTAATCTACTTACCATATTGATTTTAAAAGCCATTTGGCTAGAGATTTGTTATACCTGCCCAATAAGTAGTATTCATTCTCACACCATGCTTCTGTTCATGTTTTCCTTCATTTGGAGCATCCTTTCCTCTTTAACTTGGACTATCTAAATTATAATCATCCTCTGTGGCAAGCACAAGCCCTGCCTCCTTCATAAAATGTTCCATGAATACTCAGCACTCATCACTCTTTACATTCATCGATCATTACATTGTTTATAACATCAGCGTGGTCTTCTTACACTTGCTTATACCCTATGGAATATAGCTTTTTATATTCACAAATTGCATTGTGTATGTCTTCCTCTATTAGATTTTAGAGGAGGAAACATGACAAATATTAACTTTGTGTTCATTCATAGAGAATCCTTTCTGAGAACATACCTGTCTTTGAATAAGTATTAATAATTGATAAGATAACAGTATACATTTATTCTATTGATAATTAATTTGTATTGTTTTACAAATATTGATTTTGATTAATTGGTGCACTGCTAGAGTATCCTCTGTTACTACTACAGGCAATTTACTACCAACAAGCTAGCATACAAATAATAACTATACCGCAAAAGAATATTTCCAACCTTTAGGTAAAAAATCCATTGAAGAAAATGGATAGATTAAAGTCATCATCATCAACTTACTAGCTTATCTTAATTACACTCTTTGTATTCTAGCTTACTTATTGCCACAGAGAAAAGAAGGAAAAAAGGAAAGAGAAAGCAAGAAAGAAAAAAAAGAATGAGAAAAGAGAGCAGAGAAAGAGAGAAGAGAAAGTCTGCAAGTCTTTGTACGTCTGTCCCTTGGCAGGAAAGAAAAATATTTCTCCAAAGCAACAAGGCCCTCCTTCTACTCTTTTCCCCATGAGGAAAATGCCCATGACTATTTTACATACTTTCACATATCTTGATTTGCCTTCTGAGTTCCTACCAGGGCCTTGGCAAAATGTGGGAGGACAAGGCTGTAGTTTCAACTGATTTTCCTTTAAGTCAGTGTTTCTCAAACTCTATTTCAAAGTATTCAGAAAGTATTCAAAGCTACTATTTCAAAGTATTCAATATCCAAAAATAGATATATTGCTATTAAAAATATTAAATATATATTGCTATTAAAAATATTTTCCTGGTGATGAGTTTTTAGATAAAACACCCAAAAAATCTGATCCAAAATATGACTCATGAAAAAATAGACAGGTTGCACTTTATGAAAATTAGAATTTTTGCTTTGCAAAAGACACTGTTAAGAGAATGAAAAGCCACAGACTGGGAGAAAATAGTAACAAAACACTTATCTATCAAAGAACTTGTATCCAAAATATACAAAGAACTCTTAAAATTCAACAAGAGGAAAATAAATAGCCATTCTTTAAGTGGTCAAAATTCTGAACAGATACTTCACCAAAGAAGATATATAGGTGGCAAATAAGCATATGAAAAGATGTTCACTATTACTGTCATCAGAGAATTACAGATTAAAAACACAAGATAGGGCTTCACTGGTGGCGCAGTGGTTAAGAATCTGCCTGCCAATGCAGGGGACACAGGTTCAAACCCTGGTCTGGGAAAATCCCACATGCTGCGGAGCAACTAAGCCTGTGCGCCACAACTACTGAGCCTGTGTTCTAGAGCCTGCAAGCCACAACTACTGAAGCCTGTGCACCTAGAGCTCGTGCTCCACGACAAGAGCTGCCACTGCAATGAGAAGCCTGCACACCGCAACAAAGAGTAGCCCCCGCTCACCGCAACTAGAGAAAGCCCATGAGCAGCAATGAAGACCCAACACAGCCAAAAATAATAAATAAATTAAATAAATGAACTTATTTTAAAAAATAATAAAATAAAATAGCAAGATATCACTACAAATGAATTAGAATGGCTAAAATCCAAAACACTGATAATATCAATCCCTGGCAAGAATGCAGAGCAATAAAACTTTCATTCATTTCTGGTAGAAATTCAAAATGTTACAGCCACTTTGGGAGTGAATTTGGCAATTTCTTGCAAATCTAAACATAATCTTAAATATGATACAGCAACTCTGCTCCTAGATTATTTACCTTACTGATTTGAAAATATTTGTCTATCCAAAAACTTGTATGTTTTATTCATAATTGTCAAAAGCTGGAAGCAACTAAGGTGTCCTTCAGTAGGCAAACAGATAAATTGTGTTACATCCATACAACAAAGTATTATTCAGCAAAAATTGAAAAAAGAGCCATTAAGCCATAGAAAGCAACTGAAGAATCTTAAATTCATATTAAGTGAAAAAAGTTAGCCTGAAAAGGTTACATAGTCTATAATTTCAATGATATGACCTATGAAAAAGGCAAAATTATAACAATGAAAATAAAATCAATGGTTTCCAGTTTAGTGGGAGGAGAAGAGGGTTGAATAGGTAAAGCACAGGGGATTTCTTAGGGCACTGAAAGTATTATGAAGGATACAGTAATGGTAGATACATCACATTGTGTATTTGTTAAAATCCATAGAACTTTACACCACAAAAGGTGAACCTTAATATATGCAAATTTCCAAAAAAATTATTTACGAGATTGGGGGAAATCCCAGGATGGAATGTAGAACATGATAAAAGAATATTACTAATACATGAAACAACTTAAAAAAATATTGCTGACCTAGGCAATTTTGGAAATGAGTGGAGTTTGTGAGAATAAAGTATTGCTGCACTCTAGTTAATAAATTTATTTCCTACAGGAGTACTGGTTAACAATTCTGTAACTGCTGTATAAGTATACTGAAATTAAGTCAATGGATTGTATGTTGGTTGAATCCAGGTTTCTTACTCTTGGAGTAGTAGTTTGCAGATAAGCAAGGGAAGGAGGCTAGAATGATCCATTTGGTAACGAATTAGAGTTGGATTTGTAAAAAATTTATAAACAGGAACTTCAATTAAATAGAGTTGGGAAACCAGAAGGGGGAGATCTGATGTTCTGTGATGATAGCAGAGCCCAACAGGAAGAAGAAAGACTCATCTTCTTTCCTGTCAAGGACTCAGCCAATAAAAAGCCATAATCTCTGTTTACTATAGCCCTCCCAACTTCCTTTTCCTCTCTATAAAGTGTTCTCCTTCCCTTGAGTGCAGGGAACTTGCATGTTGCTTGCCATGGTTGCAGGACCTGAGTTGCAATTCTCTGCTGATCCTGAATCTTTGTTGGAGAAATATCTGGCAGGCTCTTTATTTCAGGTCAACAGAGTCATCAGAATGAAGTCAGAATTAATTGCTATAGACACAGATATTTACATATACAAATACTTAAAGATGTGTATAGATTCAGGGGTTAGTATATTTACATATATAAATACATTTCCTTGTACTATTGACTGAGAGGACCTAGAATCAATGACATACCAATATCTATGTACACACTTAGCACCTAGATCTTGGTTTCTAATATTGTTCTCCAATAAAGGGAACCACACGCCTTGGAGAATGGCTGATTCTAGGACTGGGGCAGGAAATATGCATGATGAGCCTGGAGCACCCTGTAATGCCAGAAACAGAGAACGTCTGAAACACACACACACACACACACACACACACACACACACAGATGAGATATATCAAAAGGATACAGGAGCCAACTGTAAAGCTCCCAATGGCCAAAACTGGATAAATTTAAGCAACAAAATAAAGTAGTATTAGATTGTAACTCAGTACATAAAATGAATATTCATGAGTCCATACTGATATAAATAAGTGAATGAATGAATGAATAAATAAATAAATTGGGAGAAGAGACAAATTTCCTGTATAGAAGAATTCCAAATAATATGTGTAGATATCGTGCCCTCAAGGAGGTGAAGTATAACTCCCCACTCCTTACATGTGTACTGCACATAGTGGCTTCCTTCCAAAGAAGACTGTATGGAATGGTGGGAGACGGCCAGCAAATTTCAGTGGAGAAAACTGAGAAACACTGCCTTAGGCAGGTGCTTAAGATCAATATTAGTAGTGATAAGTCATGTATCCCTGATAAGATATGATGGAAATGGTACTTTACTTCTGTGGTCCTCCTCCTCAAACTCCATAACCCTAGTATGAGAAAAAAAATCAGACAAATTCTTACTGAGAAACATCCTTCAAAATACCTGACCAATACTCCTCAGACTGTCAAGGTCATCAAAGACAAGGAATAAACATCTGAGAGGCTATCACAGTCATGAGAGGTCTAAGGGAACATGATAATTAAATGTAGTGTGCTATCCTAGATGGAATCCTGGAACACAAAAAGAATATTAGGTAAAAACTAATCTGAATAAATTATGGATTTTAGTTAATAATAACATATCAATATTAACTCCTTATTGTAACAAAAGTACCATACTAATGTAAGATATTACTAATAAGGGGAAATGGGTACAGATATATGAGCAATCACTGTACTATTCTTATGATTTTCTGTAAATCTAAAACCGTTTTCTCTTAAACATGTATTTAAAAATAATTTAATTTGCAACCCTTCAATAAAACAATACCGAACAAAATATTATTGTCCCTGTAAACATGGGTCAGGAACTCTAAGTCAATTCATTGTAATAGGCTATGCAATGCATATTATTGCAAAAAGAGAACATTGTACATGTGGTTCACCCCTCTAACCCAAACTAATTTTTTTAAGATTCCAAAAGAGACTCTGTCTGGATGGCAAGGCAGTGACAACCTTGAAATGTGGTAACCTCTGCATGGTCATTTTCTGTCTTTCTAGATTCTGCCTCTAAAAATGTCTGACTGAAGAATTCAAGGCAAAATAGTATTAAAACATTCTGAATACAAAAATATAGATAACACATTAAAATGGAAGGGTTCTAGTTCTGATGGAAAAGCATACCAATAACAATACTTATTATTAAAACCTAATCTTTAATGATTAAAAAACACCTTTGTAATTCAGGCCTGTAGATATTTCTTTCATTAGTGAAATCCTTTGACTGCCCTAAATAATTGAGTGTTCAGAAGCCAGCAACTCAAATTGACGTTAGAAGTGTTGTTTATACAGGTGGCTTGCCTACTGGGAGTCAAAATTCTTACTTTTGTTGTCCTTATCAATTATTCTGAGACTTTGTCTGTTTAGTGTCTGCCAACTTTTATTGCAACAGAAGACTCTTTTTAAAAATTGCTGACATAACATTTATCAAATTATCCTAAGAGTAACACTCTGTTTCCAAAGTTAAAAAATCAAGAGCGGAGGAAAATGTTTGGATGATTAACTATTAAGTCAGTTATATGATTCTCTCAGATTTAAATATTTAAAATGTGTCAACTAAAATTAATAAGAAACGAAGTTCTTAGAAATATGAGGTTCACCCAAAACAGATTAAAGGTATGGTCAGTGTTGTCAGTTATGAGCTCAAGAACTTAGAATCAACATGTAATGAATCAATCCAGACATAAAAAAAAAATTCAGTGCTGGGTATGATAAGTGACCATAACTTCTGCTAGCACTGATAGTCAGCATTTACTTTCAGGAGTGTAAGCTTCCATCTCAGTTGCTCACATGTCTCTACTGGGGGATCTTCTAATTTTCCCCTACTAATTATACAAAAGAAAGAAGATGAACTTCAGAAGTAAACATTCAGAATTACCACATAGAAGAAGAGAAGACAAGGGAAATTCGACAGTCTTTGGATGCTCCAGCCAGGCACACACATTGTCTGCCAGAAGGGAGGGAGGGGCCCTACGTCGCAGAAGTTGCAAGGCAGGTGAGCCCACACAGGACTTATAACTCATCTTTTAAAATTGAGAACCCCAAATCCTATAAGGGTCTCATTCTCATAGACCTCTGTGATAATTATACAGTGTACACAGGATTTTCCTAAGGGGAAAAAGTTCACACGATTCATTTCCGAAGCTGGAGGCTTCAGAGTGCTTTCTCATTGGGCTGGCAGCTGAGTGGGTCTAAAGAGAATAGTGAAAGTTCAGCGTTGCATCGGTATAAAAAAGTAGTGAACCAAGATCACACAGTATAGGAGGAGCTTCTTGTCACCTAATTCTTATTCTGAAACCACACTCACTGAGCAAGCTAGAGAATACAGTATGTCTCCCCCAAAGGAACATCAGCAGGGAGAGAATGTTCTGGCCAGGGGACTCAAGTGCCTGGTCCCTTTGTAAATTGTAAATTAATTGTAAATTAATAAATCAGGGCTTTGATTTTTAAAATCAGTCCCTTGAGCTTATTTAATATCACTAGGCCCTTTAGAAATAGACAACTAGGTTTCAGAGTCTGGAAAGGCTGAGGGCCAGACTTGGAGCCAGGCAAGTCTACCAAGGTAATGAGACTCTAAGACGTCTGTTGGAAGGCAGCCTGCTGGCATTGCCTAGCAACACTCCCCCTTCTTCATGGCTTGAGCCAAGTCTGATCATTTTTCCAAGGTGAACTCTGCAATGGGTACTTTGTAGTAACAGAAAATTAAAATAATACTGTTCATTTGTGCAGCTTGCTGTGGTTTAAAACATGTTTTCATAGAGATGATCACATTCAATAAGGCAGTTTTTCAGCATATTTATTGCTCCACTCATTTTACAGATGAAGAAAATAAAACTCGGATGGGTGTCAGGTGCCCTTACATTTGCTCCCACATTAGATTTTGTTCCCTCAAAAATACTACCCTCTGGAAGGAAGCATGAGCAGGAGGAGTTCCTGATGCTGGTACTGTTCTGTTTGTTGAGCTGGATGCTGGTTACATGGGTGTGTTCAATGGTGAAAATTCATCAATCTATACATGTGTGAAATGTACATTTTTATGTGGACAATTATACTTCAAAAAAGTTAATAAATGTTTAGACAAAAATGGATAAAACAAAAAAATAATAATGCTTCTATTGTTTTATCTATCTTTAAATTTAAAAAAATTCTTAAGCTTAGTATAATCAATAAGCTGGCTGGCACATTTTCAGCTAAAATTTGATCTAATTCAGTAATCCGTTTCTTCTGAGTAATTTTTAAAGCTTTCTATATAATGGTGCCACCAAATTACAAATTCTTGGCTATTTAAAAGTTAATAATAAAGAGTAGGAGAAATGAATGTGGCACTCTACCTACTAGCACATATTTGAAGAAGCTGGTAAGCCTTATCAATAAACAAGGATCATAAATCACATTAACATTCTTAGGATTCCATTGAACTGGGCAAACTGTACCTAGAAGTGATAAATTAATTGTTCACGGTAATATTTCCGAGAGTAAGATGACCTTGCAGATAAAGGTTTGTGTGGGGATGAGTAGGGAGATGGGGGAATTGAGATGGAGCAGTTAACTGAATGCACATGTCACTGAATTAGACTAGAGGGAAAGTACATAAGGGTTTAATAGGAAGATCAATTCATATGCCCACTTCCTATATTTGAGGTATCTCACAAAGGAGAATTATAAATCCTCTCACTGTTTCCATTTCATTTGTAAAGACTAGTCTGGAAACACCCTACATAGAGAAGTGATTTGGCCTCAGATATTGGACACTGTAAATGTGTCTGCTGGGTCTTTTTAAAGTAACCAATGAATACCAGGCTCTGGAGAATGTAAGACCTCATCTGGAAGTTGGGGGCTGTTCCACACAAACACACAAAGGCTCTTCACTAAATCTGCTCTAAAAAGTAGTCTTAAAAAATAAATAAGTAAATAAATATTTTTTTAAAAAATCAGAGTGGAGGATTGTCTGAGGAAGTGACATTTTGGATAATACTGGAAATGAGTAGGACTCAGCACCTGAGTAAATGGGAAGACCACATCTCACTCTTAACAAGTAGGAGATGGAGTCGCCCCCAAAGCAAGTTCCTCTTTTAGAGAGGTAAACCCCTGATTACGAAGAAGTAAGTTATAAATAAGGTTCTCTATAAATCAACCTCTTAAAAAGTCTAATTCTTTGGATACTTTCCCTTTTGTCGGCAGTCATACAAAACAAGTTTTAAAAACATTGCCTCTCTCCCATCTTATGTTTAGAAGAAAGACTCTCAGTCTAAGGTGTCTTTGCAACCACCATACAAATCCCAGACAAAGCTCCCATCATAAGAGTCTCTAGGAAAGGAAAATAATTCTTCCAGCTTGGTGACAATTCTATGCTTGAAGGAAACAATACCAGCAGAAGTTAACAAAATTAACACTGTGACCCTTCAAGAAACCTACCTGTAAAAGCCCATTGGACCCACCTACTATTTGATCCTAGGTCTCTGATTCTCTGACTTATTTTTCCAACCAAGGAGTGTCCTAACAACTGCAGTAGGAAATTTGGCCTGAGCTTCACAAGGCAGACATAAAATGCATGGGTTTTTTTGCCTGCTTTTTATCTATCTGATAACCCCAAGTGATTAAAGTGAAGACACACCCCTCTTCCTCTTATATTTTAATAGCATGAAAACAGTGAAAATGCATAAGGAAGACTCTTGTAGACTACTGGTTTCTGGGTCAGGAAGCCTGCACTCAATGTTCAAACTCTCAGACCCTACTCTGAGTAATTAGTTACATCAATCGGTAAAGACAAATTCCCTTGTACTTGAACAGGAAATTGTGGTAAATAAAGAGACAAGATGGTAAAGTTATGTGGACTCACGTATATTCATTATTCCAATGACACCCACCAAAAGAAAATAGCATCCTGGGGAAAGGGAATAGAGCAAAGGCATTCAAGGGGTAACTAACAACAGAATAAAGAGCATCCCATGGCAGACCTAAGAGCAGAGAGGAGAATCTCAAAATACAGAGGAACAGCTTCTAGGTAGATGACTTAAGAAGGATTACAAAAATACTCTGAGTTACCTGGACTTATATTTCTTTGGTTATTTTACATGTCCTTTCCCCAATTCTCTATCTGAATATGATCTTCACCAATGCTAATAACCTGTTGGGAGTGTTTCATTATTCTTTTGGCATCATTACAATGTTAGGACTGGAAAAGATAGAACAATTCTTCTTTTGTGTATAATACATTCAGAACTGAAGACGATGAGCAAACACAAATTTGCTTGTGTGCTCGGTATGCCTATATACTCTGTGTATCAAAAGCTTCTTAAAACAATATTGTAAGTTGTATGATTATTTCATCAAGATGCAGAATTTATTTCTCCACTCATTAAATTTGGGCTGGGTTGCTTTTGTTAACTTCTTTGGAAGAAGTTATGGAGTGCTAATTCCTAGTCCATACCTTAAGAAACCTTGCATGCTTCCACTCATCCTTTTGCATCCCTACGATGATTATGTGGACAGGTCTAGGGTCATCTGATTAAGGACAAGAGGCCCATGGTCCAGTCTTTCCTGCTGGACCAGCCAATAGCCAGCCAAATAAGAGATCTGTAACAGAGATCATCTCAGACCAGCCAGCATACAAGTTGATTTCAGATACACAAACAAGCCCAGGCAAGATCAGAGCAACTGCCCAGTGAACTCATAGACTCAGGGGCAATAATAAATTCTTGTTGTTTTAAGCCACAGAGTTTTTTGTTTATTTATTAAACTGTAAGAGGTAATGGGTATAGAAATTGGTACATAGAAGTGCATGCTATTGACTTAAAATATGATACTCTGATTTAAGAGCAAAGCAATGAGCAGACAATGGAAACACAATGAGCAATTTCACAGAGGTTGGAAAATGCTGAGAGATTGCTATTGGAAGCCGGAAAAGTCGAGCCCCATGATAAAAAACCAACAAAACAATTGGCAAGACTATACTGATAGGTCTGTTCCTAATAAATTGATAGATGTTGACAAAAATGATTTTCAGACAAAATGTTGAAAGTGTCAGTTGGCTCCTTTTAGCAGCACAAGATAAGGTAGTAAAGGAACAATATGAGTTAACCAGAGGTCAGCGAACTTTTTCTGTAAAGGGCCAGATAGTAACTTTGTGACTATTCAGTCTCTGTCTCAACTATTCTACTCTGTGGTGCTCCAGGGACAAAGAACAAGATAAACCCGAACAAGGGCCAACATTGCCAGAACAAAGAGTTACAGGACTCTTATCAGTCTGTCACGTAGTGGCCTTTACAGTATCCCTGAACCCTCCCAAGCAGCATGCCCTGTCCCTTTCCCAGCCCATATAAGGAAAGGTATTTGTCCCGTTCTTCTCCAGCTCTGCACACTGGAAGTATGCATACCCTGCCCAATCAGCAGGTGACTCGAAAGTTCTTTGTTCCCTAGCTATAAAAACAGACCAGTAACCCTTGCTTGGGGTCGGCTCTCCCTGATTATCAGGAAGTCGGCCCGCTGTTCTGGCAGCGACCCTCCCCTTTAATAAATTCTGCCTTCTTTACGTTCTGCCTTGTGTCTGGAAATTCTTTTCCAACCCGCGTTTGGACCACGACATTTCTGGTGGCCCGAATGGGGATCTCTTTCCTCACTTCCTCTCTTCATTCCTTGGGACCCTCTGTGAACAGACAAGTTGCCGTGGAAGCAACAGAGAAACTCTGGCCAGGGCCACACCCTGGGGTGTTCCGAAGGCTCCACGGCTCAGTTCGCCCCAGTAACTGTGGCCCAGAACGGGTGAGGGTCCCTCTGTCTTCCTCCTGACTGAGGACTGGGCCGATTGGTATTGTGCAGGCACGCGTCGGGCATTTAAAAGCCATTAGGGAGCCTGCCGCTTGAAGACTCCCATGAAAGGATAAGGGGGTCACAGAATAGACCAGGCTTTTAGAGCGTGTGCCCCCATCAAGACAACTTCCGTGCAACGTGAGGCACATAGTGGTTGAAACAAACCACACAGCCCACTGTCCCTTGGCCACCGCCTCCTCGGTATGGTTAAAAGGCAGGACCCTCAGTCCTCTTTTCTGTTACTTCTGTTTCCTCTTCCTCAGCCCAGACTGATTCCAGAGGACCTCACTGCCTCTAGATCGTCCTGGGGATCCTCTTCCCCGTCCCTGAGGATCTTCTAAAGGTGAGTCAATTCCCGGCTGGCTATGGGAATCCTCCTCTGTGTTCACTGGTGCTCTAGCCGCACGGTTTCTCATCGCCCTGGTCACCTCTCTCAGTCGGACGTGACTGCTGAGATGGTCAGCATTTTTGTGCCTTGGTCGCATGGAGACGTCACTGAGGCAAAGAGGGGCGCCTTTTTTGCCCATCAGTGATTCTCAGTACACCCATTCTTCAGCATTGAGGCTAAGAATGGGTTCAGGTACGTCTATCCCCTTAGACTCACCTCTTGTATTCTCAGGAATTGGAAGGAATTTGACCCAGACAATCTTGAAAAGAAGAGGCTCATTTTCTCTTGTCACACAGCTTGGCCCCAGTACAAAGTGGGGGACCAAGAACGATGGCCTCTTAATAGGATGCTAAATTATAACACGATCCTCCAACTTGATCTTTATTGCCAGAGGCTAGGAAAGGATTCTGAGGTTCCGTACATCCAGGCCTTCCTGGCCCTCAGTCAGAATCCGAGCCTGAGGGACTCCTGCCGCACGTGTCTCTCCATTGCCGCTCTACTGTCTCGCCCTCCCCCTTACGTGTCTCTCCCTCTGACGGCTTAACTGCCTCGCCCATCCCCATCTCCCCTCCATCAGATATTTTAGAAGAGCTTTCTTGTCCCCGGTCTCACCCGCCTCCTCCCCAACCTCCACCCCTGACCCAGATGTGGATCCGCTTTCCCCTCCCCACCCTCGGTCATGGACAACCCAACGCTACGAACCAAGTCCCAATATGCTTCCCCTACGAGAGGTCGCTAACGGAGACCAAGGCACTATCAGAGTTCATGTCCCCTTCCCCATGTCTGATCGCTCTCATGTCCAAGGGAAACTAGGCTTCTTCAGCCAGGACCCCTTCACTTTATCAGGGGATTTCAGGCCCTTACCATAGCCTTTGACCTAACCTGGCAAGATAGTCATGTGGTCCTAACTACCTGCTGTACTCATGAAGAGAAGACCAGGATCTGGGCCTTGGCTCAGGCCTGGGCAGTTGAGGCACATTCTCAAAATCCTAATGAGAACCAAGTGGGGGCAGAAGCAGTCCCACGGGTGGACCCAGGATGGAAATACCAAGCAAATGAAAATGGCCAAGAGGAGGGCTCACTAGGAGAAATTACATGATTACCTGTCTATTAGAAGGTATGAAAAAGGCAATCATCAAACCTGTCAATTATAATAAGCTCAGAGAAGTTACACAGGAACCCTCTGAGAATCCAGCCCTTGTTCAGGCCTGATTAGCAGAGGCTATGAGGACATACACCAAGCTAGACCCTGAGAGCCCTGAAGGTCAGGCCATACTTGCAGTTCATTTTATAAGCCAAGCATCCCCTGATATCAGACAAAAATTACAAAAATTAGAACAGGGCCCACAAACTCCATTCTCTGTGCTACTTGGCACAGCCTTTAAGGTCTTTAACAACAGGGAAGTAATTTCCAGGAACAGGCAAGAACTGAGAGAGGAGGAAAAATTAAAGCGACAGGCGCAATATATGGCTCTTGCCATTAGTCAGTCCCTCCCACAACAGGGACCTACGGGAATCCCCTCCTCTTCTCAAAAACCACCGCTGACCCGCTACCAGTGCGGTCAGCAGGGGCACACTGTCAGGAACTGCCTCACCCCGCCACTCGATACCCCATGCCCTTACTGTCGTCAAAAGGGCCATTGGAAGAGGAGTTGTCCCTCCCGCCATCGAGTGGGTAGGCCAATGCCACAATCATCCAATACCCAGGGTATTTCGGGTCCCGGCCCCCTGGGCCAAGGACAAGGCCAATTGCCCTTGTCAGTGGTAATTGATTGTCAGGAACAAGAATCGACGTGTGCTCTATATCTAGGGCTCCTGGATGCAGATGACTGAAGGTGCCTGGGGCTTAACCTATAGGCCCCTATGTTCCCCATAAGACCAGAGGAGCCCTGGGTAACCCTGGATGTGGCAGGGGCTACTATAACCTTTCTCATTGACACTGGGGCTACTTATTCAGCCTCCTTCTCTGGTCCCATTCGTCATTCCTTGATCCTCCTAACAGGGGTAGGAATAGGCTCAACTGGGCTTTTAAACTCCATTTTCACTGCCCGATAGCTCTCTCTTGAATTCACACAACAGTTTGCCTACCTAGCAGCTCAAATTAACACTCTGCAAGAACAAATAAATTCTGTAGCAGGAATGATTTTACAGAATAGGAGCGCTTTAGACTTACTAACAGCTAAGCAAGGTGGGACCTGTGCAATGTTAAAGGAGGATTGCTGTTTTTTGTCAACCAATCGGGCAAAATTCAAACTAACCTTTGGAATATTATCCAAAGAGCTAACGGGTTTTACATGAAGGGAGCCTCAGGGGGATTCGACTGGTGAGATTTCAAGACTAATATCTGGTCCTGGTTCTGTTGGCTAACCCCTTTCCTAGGTCCTGTAATAGCCTTCCTACTTTTACTGATCTTCAGGCCATATATTTTTAACCTCTTTGTTAAGTTTGTCTCTTCTAGAATACAACAAATAAACCTCCAAATGGTAAGGCGACAGGGATACCAGCCCGTCAACACCCGGAAAACACTTGCACAAGCTGTCATCAATGTTCCATGGAGCCTCCACCCCCTGTCTAGGGATACCCTGACAGAGAGCAGGCATCGGGAGCCCAGGGCCCCTATGACGTCCCTGCCCAGCAGGAAGTAGCCAGAGAGAGATCGTCCCTCCTTCTCCTTACAAAAAGGGTTCCCGAATGCCTGAGAAGGAGCTAAGCAGATAGGTAGACACGAGCAGGGTGTCGAGTAAGGCCAAAGGATTGGCTCTATAAACAAAGAGAGGGAGAAATGTGGTGCTCCAGGGACAAAGAACAAGATAAACCTGAACAAGGGCCAACATTGCCAGAACAAAGAGTTACAGGACTCTTATCACTGTCACATAGTGGCCATTACAATATCCCTGAGCCCTCCCAAGCAGCATGCCCTGTCCCTTTCCCAGCCCATATAAGGAAAGGTATTTGTCCCGTTCTTCTCCAGCTCTGCACACTGGCAGTATGCATACCCTGCCCAATCAGCAGGTGACTCGAAAGTTCTTTGTTCCCTAACTATAAAAACAGACCAGTAACACTTGCTCGGGGTCCGGTCTCCCTGAGTATCAGGAAGTCGGCCCGCTGTTCTGGCAGCGACCCTTCCCTTTAATAAATTCTGTCTTCTTTACATTCTGCCTTGTGTCTGGAAATTCTTTTCCAACCTGCGTTCAGACCACGACAAACTAGGTTACTGCAGTGCAAAAACGAGAGAATATGTAAATGAATGAGTGTGGTTGAGTTTCAAAAAACCCTATTTATGAACACTGAAATGTGAATATGACATAATTTGCATGTATCACAAAATGTTATCCTTCTTTTGAATTTTTTTAACCAAAAAAAGAAAATTTAACGATTAGTCTTAGCTCATGGTCCATACAAAAATAGGAGGTGGGTTGAATTTGGCCTGCAGCTCTGAGTTTGCCAGTCTCTGGACTAGAGAAAGACCTGATCAGTTTTCAAGAAAAATTTAGAGAGATCTAAAAAAAAATAAAAACAAAATTGTTTCTTATATTCTGTCTTCCCAACTAGTAAGGGTTCCAACATAAAACAAGTTGTGAGGACAAGATCAAATCTAGTGTGTTATTATAAAACCCTTTATTAAGACTTAAGTCAGTGCCCAGGCTTCCCTTTCAGCTAGATAAAAGGGTTTCTGAGAAACTAAAGAGGCTTGTCTCATAACCTTCTGACATGGCCAAAGCTGCCATGAGTAAATCCAGAGGGAGACACGTGTCTCCCAAATAATTGTGGATTTGGCTATCAGGATGGACCTGAGTCTGAATCAGAGAAAGCCTACAATGTTTTTAAGCTGTACTTTCAAAAGAGCTTCATTCTCTTGAATCTTTTTCAGTGAGTAGATGAATAAACCTCAACTAGCAGGAGAGAAGAACAGGGCAGCCCAATCAACATCCAGGAAGCTCCTAGAAGCAGAGCTGCTACCAAGGTAATTGACAGAAAACCAGAGATGAGGAAGGAGCTGGTCCTAGACTGGAACAACCACTTTGCTGACCTGTAGACTCATGAATAGTAGCACATACTTCCTTTTTAAGCCGCTAAAATTGTAAGATGATTTGTTGTACAGTCATAGATGGCTGATACAGAATATTCTGTTATTCATTTGTTTATCTCAGCATTTTCATTGGGGGCGGCAGGGCTTAAGTTGAAAAAAGCAAACTATACTGAAATAGTTCTTGTGAATAATATATTTAGAATTAAAAAATAATAGTGAACTATAAAGTATAATAAAAATTATTTTTAGTTTCTTAAAATGAAGGAATAGATTAGATTTCACTAACTATGTGTATGTGCATACTTGACTGGATTTTTCGAAGTATAGTGTAGTGGACTGAATGAATCTTATCAGTGAAACTAGACCAAGTGTATGGTGTACAGTTGTCCGGGTTATAAAACCTGCATTCATAGTAAAAAATAATCTTTTTATCGATTTTCATTATTGAGTTATAGGTCTTCAAATGCCTTTGAATTTTAACATTCATTTGCTTTGCTTAATTTTATTTTAATCTTATAATATAAAGGCAAAAAATGCAAACAAATGAACAAAAAAAAAAAAAAAAAAAGAAAGGAAGCTACCAAATATAACCATTTTGGTATTTAAGAGTAAGTAGGTCATGCATTGAAAGAAAAGTTCTTTCTCTGAGGAGGGTAAATTTAATGTTCAGTCTGCATGATTTCAGCAGCTCTGCAGGGCCACAGCTCACACAGTTTTCACACACATTGTAAACAGCAACATTTTCAGACACTCTAAATTTTGTAGCTAAAATCTGTGACAAGAAAATCAGGACTGACTCAACAGCAGGTCAATTAAGCAATCCCTAATTGAACTTGAGTCCATTTTTAGGCTTATTTTCATTGCTGATGGGGGAGAAAGAGGGAAGCTTATATTCCACTTGCTCATAAACTATCCAGCGCAAGAATGTCATTGTCTCTACCTGTGGGTCCCTTAAAATCACTGTCAATACCTGAAGAGGGATTGGAACTTTTTTTAGGCATTTGGTTAGCTTGTGGGATTCTGTAAAATTTAAACAGTTTCTCTAAGATAGGTAGAACCAATTAAAAGGAAAAAGAATTTGTTTTAAATGATCAAACTGGAAAAAATGACTAGAAAACCCCTCTGGTCATTTTCTTTTTCCTGTGTTCTCCTAACCATCATTTATGGGCCACTTGAGAGATGAAAGAAAGGATGTTAAAGGCCCTGGAGATATTGTAGCTGCATTAGCAAAGTACCAGAACACATGTAAAAAGCTTGTAAAGCATTGGGCTCTACAAATCTGACATATAAACTGTGCTACAGTTGTCTTCATTTCCTCTTGTCTCTGACTCATTCTTGGTCTCTTATTCTGATGATAGAAGTGATGACCTGAAGGAAAATTAGAAAGCATTCTTATGTGGAAGTTTCCTGTACTTCAAAATAATTGTACTAGGTGAAATTTTTAAATGGGAAGAAAAACGTACTGTGTCTTGATTGGCATTGCTGAATGTACTGCTTTATTATGGCTTCTAAGTTACCTCATCCATGACTGTGATCTTGCACATTACTATGTAATCCTTTCTTCAATATGGAGAATAACCAGCAATAAAGATTAAAAGATATTATGTAAAGGCATATTCAATTTTGTAATTCTAAGAAATGTGGAAGCATTGGCTGAAATTACTCAATGTTAAGGACTAGTAGAAAATTTGTTGCTTGACTCATGCCCTATGTGAATGGGATTTAAATTACTATTATTAAAATCAAATATGTTCTGGTATACCCAGTGTTTATAACCATTAAATAGCCTTATTGAAAAAAAAGTTATATGAAATTATGAGGAAAAATTTAAAAGGAAAAGAGAAACTATAATTGACTACAAAACTTCCTAAGGGTTTCAAATGTAATGTAAGAAACTGAGAATAATTAGAAAAAAATTTAGGTATCAATTTTGTTTTTCCAAAATGGAGACATAAGAAGACATCATGTGCACATAGAGCATTACATCATAGATGATTAATTTTGTTATATTCAAAAGTACACTACAGTTCACTTTCCCCTACTGTTATTTATAATTGTTTGAATATCAATCAAGTCAATTCTGGGATACTGAGTAGATCAGTTTTTATAAATTTAGAGATTTTTATTATTATTCAGTTGTGTGTGTGAAAACTAAGAAATAATCATTCACTGGAGACTGTTTTATGACCAGTAGAGTATTATACTGTAAATAAAGTGATTGCCAAATTTAATATATTTTATACATCACAAAATAAACCAAGTTGTATTTTTCCACAATTATGCTTAGGAAATTACTTCTTTGGGTAAAACAAATCTCTTAAGATCCTGGGTGTGCTCGTAATTACTTTTTTGTAAAAAACAAAGTACCATTCAGGGAAGACACACAAGCCTAAGATGGCTCACACTGTTATTAGTTTATAGATATTTCTAGATATTTGTATTTACATAAATATATTTAGACATAAGTATATATATTATTTAAATCTATATTAACTACCTATATATTTGATATATATTTAGGTATTTGTAGAGATCATCTGAAGAAATCATAAAAAAAGGAATAAAATAAATTTAATACAGAAGTAGTCATTATTTTCAATAATTAACTGAATTTTGAAATTGAATACTGCAAACAAGTCTTTTAACAGACATTTTAAAAGGCACTAGCAGTAAAAAGATGGTGGAGTTCACTAATATAAATGGCTGTTTGTGGTTTGAGATAAAATTTACAATTTCAACATGCATAGATTTTATAGTTGTCATATCCCAAACATATTAGAAGAAAATTAAAACAAGGCACACTAAAAAATTGTGTTTTATATTTCAAAAAAAGGCTCTAGAGATGACAATGGTTTATGCCAAACCTAGAGGTCAAAATTTAAATACATTAATTCATACATCTAAGAAAAGGAAAAATGTCATTTTGTAATTTAATGCACTGTTTTATAAGATATAATTTTGAAATTTGTATAATAAATAAAAACATCTAAAATTTTAGTTCTTAGCTCTTCTTTTTGAAGAAATAAATAGTAGTTGTAACTTGACCTTGGAATGCATAGTATTGTTAAAAGATTTAGTAAGTATGGCCAGAATATTATAAAGTAGAATGTTGTGGGAATTAAATTTAGAGAATAGTGTTGAAATGAAAAATGACTTTGATATTCTGGGAAGTAGGCAGACATTATGGAAAATGCAACCTTTTAGTTAAGAAAATGAATTCCAGAAATAAAGATGAAGGAAAGTTGGACTTATTTGAAGATAGTGTAAATATGATTTTAGGGACAAAAGGTTAGCAAAACTAATATGAGTCATTGTGATGTTTTTGTCACTAAAATAGAATTTAAACGCTTGGCATTTAGTTTCCCATTATCCCCCAAAGTAAATGTTGCTTATTAATTAGGGGTCATTATTTTGAAAATCTATTAAAAGTTACAATCCTCTTCTGTAAAATGTTTACATCAACACATCATTCAGCTAATAACTTCAGGAAAGCTATAGGCCCAAGTTAAGAACTCCTGCTTTTTGCCTTCAAGTAATTAACATCCACTGGAGAATAAGGTGCCTTTTCTCCCAACCAGGCAAATTAGTTCTCTGTCTTGGCACTGAAAACTGAGAAACAAGAAATGTCGGAACAGACTTTTTTAAACATAGAAAAAAACATTCTCTTTAATTAAACAATTAGTATGAATACTAATTCTATTCCTGAATAGAGTTTTGGAAAATATAATATTTAAGACAATATTTTAAAAACTTAAACATTGTCAGACATTCAACTTTCAAATGACTAATTCTTTATTTTAAAAATAGTTTGTTTGTTTTTTTAAGATTAACTTCTGGTGCCCTTCCATTGCTTTTATAATATTAACTGTTTTCTTTCTGACCAAACTAAACACTTGGAAAGCAGGAACTATGTATTAGTTGTTGTAACCTCAGCGATTAAAGCAATCAAATAGTGTGTAGTAAGTGTTCGCTTCCCCCAAACATAAGCATGGTTGCATGCACATCCTGCAACTGCTTTAACCCTGACCCCATCAAGGAGGTGTATTGTCCTGTCTCTCAAAGCTTTCACCCAACAGGCACTAAGAGTTACGACTGTGGAGGAGAGCTGTCCTTCTCCACACTGTTGCTTATTTTGGACAGTGGTTCCCATTAGCTAGTAACAGAAAGACAGCAGTATTCATGCTTTTGGAGTCCATCAGGACCAACCTTCCCAGAGTTTACAATCTCCAAGTGGTTTCCAGAGCTTCTCATCATTATAGAGCAAGTTAAATCAATATCAAGTGCACATTCAAGTGTAGTCTTTGTGTTATCAGAATGGTCTCTCTGATAACAAAACTATTAGAGAAAACAGTCCTGCTACTTTATGTATTATTAAAATATAATTTAAAATTATGTATGTAGAATAAACTCTCTCCAGGAAGAAAACAGTAATGTGATCTAAAAAGCCAAAATGAGAGCATCACAAAGTACGGAAGCAGTTGGAAATATGACTGTGATGGTAGGCTTATGAAGGACTATTAAGAATTTTGAGAGCAAAATGATGATGTTGGGTTTGTTTAATACCTTTATTTTATTTCATTTTTTAAATTTTTTTAAATTTTTCACATCTTTATTGGAGTATAATTGCTTTACAATGGTGTGTTAGTTTCTGCTGTATAACAAAGTGAATCAGCTACACATATACATGTATCCCCATATCTCCTCCCTCTTGCATCTCCCTCCCATCCTCCCTATCCCACCCCTCTAGGTGGACACAAAGCACCAAGCTGATCTCCCTGTGCTATACAGCTGCTTCCCACTAGCCATCTATTTTACATTTGGTAGTGAATATATGTCCATGACACGCTCTCACTTCATCCCAGCTTACCCTTCCCCCTCCCCGTGTCCTCAAGTCCATTTTCTACATTTCTGTCTTTATTCCTGTCCTGCCCCTAGGTTCTTCAGAACCATTTTTGTTTCTTTGCTTTAGATTCCATATATATGTGTTAGCATATGGTATTTGTTTTTCTCTTTCTAACTTACTTCACTCTGTATGACAGTCTTTAGGTCCATCCACCTCCCTACAAATAACTCAATTTCGTTTCCTTTTATGGCTGAGTAATATTCCATTGTATATATGTGCCACATCTTCTTTATCCATTCATCTGTCGATGGACACTTAGGTTGTGTCCATGTCCTGGCTATTGTAAATAGAGCTGCAATGAACACTGTGGTACATGACGCTTTTTGAAGTATGGTTTTCTCAGGGTATATGCCCAGTAGTGGGATTGCTGGGTCGTATGGTAGTTCTATTTTTAGTATTTTAAAGAACTTCCATACTGTTCTTGATAGTGGCTATATCAATTTACATTGCCACCGACAGTGTAAGAAGGTTCCCTTTTCTCCACACCTTCTCCAGCATTTATTGTTTGTAGACTTTTTGATGATGGCCATTCTGACCGGTATGAGGTGATACCTCATTGTAGTTTTGATTTGCATTCTCTAATGATTAGTTATGATGAGCATCCTTACATGTGTTTTTTTGCAATCTGTATATCTTCTTTGGAGAAATGTCTATTTAGGTCTTCTGCCCATTTTGGATTGGGTTGTTTGTTTTATTGACATTCAACTGCATGAGCTGTTTATGTATTTTGGAGATCAATCCTTTGTCAGTTGCTTCATTTGCAAATATCTTCTCCCATTCTGAGGGTTGTCTTTTCGTCTTCTTTATGGTTTCCTTTGCTGTGCAAAAGCTTTTAAGTTTCATTAGGTCCCATTTGTTTATTTTTGTTTTTATTTCTATTTCTCTAGGAGGTGGGTAAAAAAGGATCTTGCTGTGATTTATGTCATAGAGTGTTCTGCCTATGTTTTCCTCCAAGAGTTTTATAGTGTCTGGCCTTACATTTAGGTCTTTAATCCATTTTGAGTTTATTTTTGTGTATGGTGTTAGGGAGTGTTCTAATTTCATTCTTTTACATGTAGCTGTCCAGTTTTCCCAGCACCACTTATTGAAGAGGCTGTCTTTACTCTATTGTATGTTCTTACTTCCTTTATCAAAGATAAGGTGACCATATATGTGTGAGTTTATCTCTGGGCTTTCTAGCTTGTTCCACTGATCTATATTTCTGTTTTTGTGCCAGTACCATACTCTCTTGATTGCTGTAGCTTTGTAGTATAGCCTGAAGTCAGGGAGCCTGATTCCTCCAGCTCCGTTTTTCTTTCTCAAGATTGCTTCGGCTGTTTGGGGTCTTTTGGTTTCCGTACAAATTGTGAAATTTTCTCCTTCTAAATCTGTGGAAAATGCCATTGGTAGTTTGATAGAGATTGCATTAAATCTGGAGATTGCTTTGGGTAGTATAGTCATTTTCACAATGTTGATTTTTCCAATCCAACAACATGGTATATCTCTCCCTCTGTCTGTATCATCTTTAATTTCTTTCATCAATGTCTTATAGTTTTCTGCATACAGGAATTTTGTCTCCTTAGGTAGGTTTATTCCTAGGTAAGTTATTCTTTTTGTTGCAGTGGTAAATGGGAGTGTTTCCTTAATTTCTCTTTCAGATTTTTCATCATTAGTATATGGGAATGCAAGAGATTTCTGTGCATTAATTTTGTATCCTGCTACTCTACCAAATTCATTGATTAGCTCTAGTAGTTTCCTGGTACAATCTTTAGGATTCTCTATGTATAGTATCATGTCATCTGCACACAGTGACAGGTTTACTTCTTCTTTTCCAATTTGGATTCCTTTTATTTCTTTTTCATCTCTGATTGCTGTGGCTAAAATTTCCAAAACAATGTTGAATAATAGTCGTGAGAGTGGATAACCTTGTCTTGTTCCTGATCTTAGTGGAAATGGTTTCAGTTTTTCACCATTGAGAACGATGTTGGCTGTAGGTTTGTCATATATGGCCGTTATTATGTTGAGGTAGATTCCCTCTATGCCTACTTTCTGGAGGGGTTTTGTCATAAATGGGTGTTGCATTTTGTCAAAGGTTTTTCTGCATCTATTGAGATGATCATATGGTTTGTCTCCTTCAATTAGTTAATATGGTGAATCACATTGATTGATTTGTATATATTGAAGAATCTGTGCATTGCTGGGATAAACCTCACTTGATCATGGTGTATGATTCCTTTAACGTGCTGTTGGATTCTGTTTGCTAGTATTTTGTTGAGGATTTTTGCATCTACGCTCATCAGGGATATTGGCCTGTAGTTTTCTTTCTTTGTGACATCTTTGTCTGGTTTTGGCATCAGGTTGATGGTGGTCTGGTAGGATGAGTTTGGGAGTGTTCTTCCCTCTGCTATATTTTGGAAGAGTTTAAGAAGTATAGGTGTTAGCTTTTCTCTAACTGTTTGATAGAATTCGCCTGTGAAGCCATCTGGTCCTGGGCTTTTGTTTGTTGGACGATTTTAAATCAAAGTTTCAATTTCAATGCTTGTGATTGGTCTGTTTATATTTTTTATTTCTTCCTGGTTCAGTCTCGGAAGGTTGTTCTTTTCTAAGAATTTGTCCATGTTTTCCAGGTTGTCCATTTTATTGGCATATACTTGCTTGTAGTAATCTCTCATGATTCTTAGTATTTCTGCAGTGTCAGCTGTTACTTCTCCTTTTTCATTTCTAATTCTATTGATTTGAATCATATCCCTGGCTAATGGTTTATCAATTTTGTTTATCTTCTCAAAGAACCAGCTTTTACTTTTATTGATCTTTGTTATTGTTTCCTTCATTTCTTTTTCATTTATTTCTGATCTGATCTTTATGATTTCTTTCCTTCTGCTAACTTTGGGTTTCTTTTTTTGTTGTTGTTCTTCTTTCTCTAATTGCTTTAGGTGTAAGGTTAGGTTGTTCATTTGAGATGTTTCTTGCTTCTTAAGTTAGGATTGTATTGCTATAAACTTCCCTCTTAGAACTGCTTTTGCTGCACCTCATAGGTTTTGAGTTATCATGTTTTCATGTCATTTGTTTCTAGGTATTTTTTGATTTCCTCTTTGATTTCTTCAGTGATCCTTTGGTTATTTAGTAGTGTATTGTTTAGCATCTATGTTTTTGTATTTTTTTTACAGATTTTTTCCTGTAAAAAATCTAGTCTCAAAGCATTGTGGTCAGAAAAGATACTTGATACGGTTTCAATTTTCTTAAATTTACCAAGGCTTGATTTGTGACCCATATGATCTATCTTAGAGAATGTTCCATGAGCACGTGAGAAGAAAGTGTATTCTATTGTTTTTCATGGAATGTCCTATAATTATCAATTAAGTCCATTTTGTTTAATGTATCATTTAAATCTTGGATTTCCTTATTTATTTCCACTTTGGATGATCTGTCCATTGGTGAAAGTGGGGTGTTAAAGTCCCCTAATCTTATTGTGTTACTGTCGATTTTCCCTTTTATGGTTGTTAGCTTTTGCCTTATGTATAGAGGTGCTCCTATGTTGGGTGCATAAATATTTACAATTGTTATATCTTCTTCTTGGATTGATCCCTTGATCATTATGTAGTGTCCTTCTTTGTCTCTTATACTAGTCTTTGTTTTAAAGTCTATTTTGTCTGATATGAGAATTGCTACTCCAGCTTTCTTTTGATTTCCATTTGCAAGGACTATCTTTTTCTATCCCCTCACTTTCAGTCTGTATGTGTCCCTAGGTCTGAAGTGGTCTCTTGTACACAGCATAAATATGGTTTTTGTTTTTGTATCCATTCAGCCAGTCTATGTCTTTTGGCTGGAGCATTTAACCCATTTACATTTAAGGTAGTTATCAATATATATGTTCCTATTATCATTTTCTTAATTGTTTTGGGTTTGTTATTGTAGGTTTTTTCCTTCTCTTGTGTTTCCTGCCTAGAGAAGTTCTTTTAGCATTTGTTGTAAAGCTGGTTTTGTGGTGCTGAGTTCTCTTAGCTTTTGCTTGTTTATAAAGGTTTTAATTTCTCCATCGAATCTGAATGAGATCCTTGCTGGTTAGAGTAATCTTGGTTGTAGGTTTTTCCCTTTCATCCCTTTAAATATGTCCTGCCTCTCCCTTCTGGCTTGAAGAGTTTCTGGTGAAATATCAGCGATAACCTTATGGGGTTTCCCTTGTATATTATTTGTTGCTTTTCCCTTGCTGATTTTAATATTTTTTCTTTGTATTTAATTTTGACAGTTTGATTAATATGTGTCTTGTGTTTCTCCTTAGAATTATCCTGTATGGGACTCTCTGCACCTCCTGGACTTGATTGACTAATTCCTTTCCCATATTAGGGAAGTTTTCAACTATAATCTCTTCAAATATTTTCCCAGTCCCTATTTTTTCCTCTTCTTCTTCAAGGACCCCTTTAATTCGAATGTTGGTGGATTTAATGTTGTCCCAGAGGTCTTTGAGACTGTCCTCAATGCTTTTCATTTTTTTTTTCTTTATTCTGCTTTGCAGTAGTCATTTCCACTATTTTATCTTCCCGGTCACTTATCCGTTCTTCTGCCTCAGTTATTCTGCTATTGATTCCTTCTAAAGAATTTTTAATTTCGTTTATTGCATTGTTCATCATCGTTTGCTCTTTAGTTCTTCTAGGTCCTTCTTAAACGTATCTCATATTTTCTCCATTGTATTTCCAAGATTTTGGATCATCTTTACTATCATTACTCTGAGTTTTTTTTCAGGTAGTCTGCCTATTTCCTCTTCATTTGATTGGTCTAGTGGGTTTTTACCTTTCTCCTTCATCTGCTGCATATTTCTCCATCTTCTCATTTTGCTTAACTTACTGTGTTTGGGGTCTCCTTTTCACAGGCTGCAGGTTCTTAGTTCCCACTGTTTTTGGTGTCTTCCCTCAGTGGGTAAGGTTGGTTCAGTGTGTTGTGTTGGCTTCTTGGTGGAGGGGACTGGTGCCTGTGTTCTGGTGGATGAGGCTGGATCTTGTATTCCTGGTGGGCAGGACTGCATCTGGTGGTGTTTTTTGGAGTGTCTGTGAACTTATGATTTTAGGCAGCCTCTCTGCTAATGGGTCGGTTTGTGTTCCTGTCTTGCGAGTGGTTTGGTATGGGGTGTCCAGCACTGGAGCTTGCTGTCATCGAGTGGAGCTGGGTCTTAGTGTTGGGATGGAGACCTCTGGGAGAGCTTTTGCCGTTTGATATTACATGGGGCCAGGAGGTCTCTGGGGGACCAATGTCCTGAACTCGGCTCTCCCACCTCAGAGGCACAGGCCTGACACCCGGTCAGAGTACCAAGACACTCTCAGCCACACGGCTCAGGAGAAAAGGGAGAAAAAAAAGAAAGAAAGAAAGAAAGAAAGAAAATAAAATAAATAGTTATTAAAATAAAAAATAGGAAAAAATTATTAAAAATAAAAAAATTTTTAAGTACTAAAAAAAAGAAAGAAAGAAGAGAGCAACTAAACCTAAAAACAAATCCACCAATGATAACAAGCACTAAAAACTATACTAAAAAAATAAAATAAAACAGACAGACAGAACCCTAAGACAAATGGTAAAAGCAAAGCTATAATCACACAAAAATGCATACATATACACACACACAAAAAGAGGAAAAGGAAAAAAAAAATTATATATATATAAAAAAAAAGGACGAGAGCAACTAAATCAATAAACAAATGAAGCTCTAAACACTAAACTAAAATAAACATAAAACCAGAAACAAATTAGATGCAGAAAGCAAACCCAAAATCTACAGTTGCTCCCGAAGTCCACCACCTCAATTTTGGGATGATTCGTTATCTATTCAGGTATTCCAGAGATGCAGGGTACATCAAGTTGATTGTGGAGACTTAATCCGATGCTTCTGAGGCTGCTGGGAGAGATTTCCCTTTCTCTTCTTTGTTTGCACAGCTCCTGGGCTTCAGCTTTGGAGTTGGCTCCGCCTCTGTGTGTAGGTCACCCTCTGGCAGCTGTTCTTTGCCCAGACAGGGCGGGGTTAAAGTGGCAGCTGATTAGGAGGCTCTAGCTCACTCAGGCCAGGGGAGAGGGGTGTATGGAATGCGGGGCCACCCTGTGGTGGCAGAGGCCAGCGTGACATTGCAACAGCCTGAGGCACGCCATGTGTTCTCCCAGGGAAGTTGTCCCTAGATCATGGGACCCTGGCAGTGGCAGGCTGCACAGGCTCCTGGGAGGGGAGGTGAGGCTAGTGACCTGTGCTTGCACACAGGCTTCTTGGTGGCTGCAGCACTAGCGTTAGTGTTTCATGCCCGTCTCTGGTGTACGCGCTGATAGCCGCAGCTTGCGCCTGTCTCTGGCACTCGTTTAGGTCATGCTCTGAATCCCCTCTCCTTGTGTACCCCGAAACTATGGTCTCTTGCCTCTCAGACAGTTCCAGACTTTTTCCCGGACTCCTTCCCACCTAGCTGTGGTGCCCTATCCCCCTTCAGTCTGTGTTCACACAGCCAACCTCAGTCCTCTCCTTGGGATCTGACCTCCGAAGCCCAAGCCTCAGCTCCCAGCCCTCACCCGCCCCGGCGGGTGAGAAGGCAAGCCTCTCAGGGTGGTGAGTGCTGGTCGGCAGTGATCCTCTGTGCAGGAATCTCTCCGCTTTGCCCTCCGCACCCCTGTTGCTGCGCTCTCCTCTGTGGCTCTGAAGCTCCCCCCACCGCCACCCCGCACCTCCACCAGTGAAGGGGCTTCCTAGTGTGTGGAAACTTTTTATCCTTGACAGCTCCCTCCCAGTGGTGCAGGTCCTGTCCCTATTCTTTTGTCTCTGTTTTTCCTTTTTTCTTTTGCTCTACCCAGGTATGTGGGGAGTTTCTTGCCTTGTGGGAAGTCTGAGGTCTTCTGCCAGCATTCAATAGGTGTTCTGTAGGAGTTGTTCCACATGTATATGAATTTTTGATGTATTTGTGGGGAGGAAGGTGATCTCCATGTCTTACTCCTCCACCATCTTGAAGGTCTCCCATTATCTTTATTTTAAATAAATAGAAGAGTAATGTCTGATTATTACTCCTCACTTTGTGTATTCACAAAGTATCTTTTAAAAAAATTTTTTAATGACTGGGCCTAATCTTTAGTGATACCACTGATTAAAATTAATATGATTCTTTTAGGCAGCAACTGGAGAAGAGATTTTTGAAACTCTCAAACACACACACAGAAGAAACAGATTCACTAATATGTTTAGCAGTCCTATGTCAGTGTGATTAAAGAGCTGGTCTGAAATAACACACTTAACCGGTTATTTTGTTCAGTGTCCTGTTCTCACTTTTTCTCTGTTCCACCCCTTCATCCTACCTTCCTGCCTCTCATCCTCCCACCAGTATTCCCCAGCAATTTCTTAGACACATCAAAACCCACTGCAACCACAGCCTCCACCACCAAACACACGTGCACTTAGGCACTTGGTGTTAATGCCTTATTCTTCCTTCTTACAAATCTTATCCTTAAAGAAATTCAGATGACAGGAATTAGCCTAAATATTTCCCCCAGGAGTTTTTTTGTTCCAATTTAATATAGATCAAAGCAATAGTTTTTAAAAATTAAACTCTATAATTGTACTGCCCTTAAAAACCTCTCCCATTGGACAGTAGAGACATTTGGGAGACAAAAGTGTATCCTACTACACACTACTATTCTTTTTTTTCTTTTCATGTCCTCAGGAATGACCCTCATTCTTAGGAGTGGAGTTCAGCTTTTAGAGAACAAGTGTTTTATCTGCGTCTTATAATAAAAAGGATAATTATTGACATAAAACAGCTCAAGTAATTGTTGTGGCTGATTATAGATTACAGAAGAGTGGTATCTCTAAATATGAGGGAAGAGGAAATTACTTAAATAGTATTCCATGGCATTTTAAAAGTTCTCTCTATAGGCAAGCAAGTGCTACCAATCTGGTAGGTTTTGGAAGTTAAAAAAAATTAAGATATTATGAGAAATTCATTTTTGTCTTGAGTGGGTCCTTTACAGTTTTGGAAGATTTTCAGGAAAAATATTAGTCCAGTTAAACTAATTAGCTACAGATCTTCAGTCTGATTAAAGTTAATATTTTAGAAAGTTTTATTTCATCTTTCAAAGATGTGTTTAGTTTCACACCTTAGCTGCTAAATTTAACTCTCTAGTAATTTTTGAATGTTTTAAGTTATGCCTTTGTTATGGGCTTACTTGTGTCCCCTCAAAATTCCTTTGTTGAAGCCCTAACCCCCTAATACCTCAGAATGTAACTGTACTGGAGATAGGGTCTTTAAAGAGGCAACTAAATTAAAAAGGAGTCATTAGGGTGGGCTCTTATTCAGTATGACTTTGTCCTTCTGAGAAGAGTTTAGGACTCAGCACACAAAGACAGGGGGACAACCCTGTGAGGACACAGTGAGAAAGTAGCCATCTGCAAGTCAAGGAGAGAGGCCTCAGAAGAAACCAAACTTGCCAACACCTTGATCTTAGACTTCTAGCCTCCAGAACTAGAATTTATTTTGTTTAAGCCACCCAGTCTGTAGTACTTAGTTAAGGCAGCCCTAGCAAACTAATATAATCTTTTAGTCCAAAAGTAATACAAAATTTATACTCTGACTTATTATGGTCTTCATATAAAAGTATATATAAAAGGACTAAGTCTTTAATTCCTAGAGATCTAATTTTCAGATTGGTTAATAAGACCAGCTTCAGATGAAAAGATCCCATAAGAATGAACATGCAAACTATCTAAAATATAAGAAGTAAAAGATGAAATTATTTATAACTTTGATCAATGACCCAAATTCTAGAGACCATTTTGAGACGGTTTGAGACCAATGCAATTTCTTTTTTTATTTTTATTTTTATTTTTTGGCAGCGCCACGTAGCCTGTAGAATCTTAGTTCCTTGACCAGGGATTGAACCTGAGGCAAGGCAGTGAAAGCACCAAATCCTAACCACTGGGCTGCCAGGGAACTCCTGAGACCATTGCAATTTCTTACCTATGGTTTTCCTAAAAAGCCACTAAACATGTGTGCTTGGTAGCATGTATTGTGCTTGTAACTGACAGTAGTCTGTATACCTCCTTCATGGTGTGGGAGGTTGTGTCTCTGCCCTTGTTTCCCAGATTGGTGAACTCCAGAGGGATAAGAGCTTTGAAAGAAGAGATGGCCAGGGGAAGATCACCTGGGTCAAGGCTAAGCCAACCAGGGAAGCAGAATCATCTGTTCACATCTAGAAGGACTGTCTTGTCTGCTCCTATAAAATCTCTTAAATGAATACCAGTTCCCTTGCTTGTCTTATTTTACTCATTTTCCCTAATGTCTTGCATGTATCAGGACTTGATAAATGGTTTAGTATGAAGGAATGGATAAACCAATTGATGGCTGCCATTTCTCTACTCATGTGGAGGAGTGTGTTTGTAAAGAGTAAGAAGGGGAGCAATTATGTAAGGAATTTGGCAAAACCAAATTAACAGTTTAGCTACTATACTCCTTACTGTGTCTCTTGAAATCTGATCTGAGATATTTATTTATATTGAAAAAATAAATCAGAAAATAGTGAGCATGTTTTTCCTTAGATTTACTTGATTTTGTACATATCTATTTTTAGATATTTTCTTGCAACATTAATTTCTGAAGAGTTTAGTCTGTCTAATTTACTTTCAAATGGCTTATCATTATTATGAAATCTGAATTGACACTGAGAAAAAATGAGAGTAATATTCTACCTTTTATTAAAAAAGAAAACACTGCTTTGTTATCAGAATGAATTAGAGCTTTTCTCTAGATGGCAATATTGATTTTAGAATAATCTGATAATGTGCACACAGAAACACACACACTACACTATGCGCGAATTGTCTTCTCCATCTTTCTGAGATTTAAAATTTGATGTAATAATGTTTGACCTTGAAGGTTGAATTCAAAGAAATATAGCTCATAACAGGAATATAAAATACTCCTATCAATGTATCCATCTTTATTTTTCTCGTTCTAGCTGTTTTCATACCATGTATTTTGCTTAATGTAATGTAACAACTGAGAATTGCAATGCGTTTTTCTGATAGACCAAGTGACATTCAAATACACTTCACAAGCATATACTGACTCAGATATAATAAAAGTATATGGCTAGCAACTCTGCTCCATAACATAAAAATAGTTTATTTCTCCATATTCTTCCACATGGACACAATACTTTTCTTTTGTCGTGGCCCAAAAAGAGAACATGAACTCATTTTCAGGTCTGGAATGCATGAAGTCATCTCATCAGATAGTCAAATTTATATCACAATATTTAATTTACAATATTACAATTCAGCAAAAGTCATAAGCTTTGCCAGGGCTTTTCATTGCCTTTGCTCTAGGAATGAGCATCAGAAAACATATTCTTGATACATGGATGAGAAAATAAATCTTTAAAATAATTTAACCAGAATAAACCAAATAATAAAATGAATTTCCAGATCTCAAAATGACATTATCCTCCAGAAATATGTGCTGAATTCCTATTAGTTTAATTCTTTAGGTGGTTTCTCAGATTGATAGACTGATAATTGCCATCTATGACATATGATGTGGGAACTAGTTCAAAATACTTGCATCGCTTCTACATCTATAGTGACCTTGCATGAACAACTTCAAATTTAAATATGCTTCTTTCATTTCCAAATATTACATTCTGATTCTAAAATATTTAAGGCTTGTAATGAGTAGGCCATATTTAACAAATCCATTTAAACCATATAATTTTAGACTAGCTTGATGTCTGACATACAATAGTTGACAGAAATTTCTGACTGAATTAATAAACTTCAACCTAAGACTAAGAAATCATCACCACCACCACCATCATCATCATCATCATCATCTTCAAAGTTCTAGAGTTAGGTCCAAAATCAAAATGTTGGCAGAGCCATGCTCCTTCTCAAGGGAAAAATCCTTCCTTGCCTCTTCCTAGTTTCTGGTTTGCAATCCTTGGCATTTCTTGGCTTGTGGCAACATAACTCCAATCTCTGCCTCTGTTATCACCTGGCCTTGTTCCCTAGGTCTCTCTGTATCTCCAAATCTCTCTCTCCTTATAAGGATACCAGTATTGGATTTAGGGCTCACCCTAATCCAGTATAAACCTATCTCAGTTTACATCTGCAAAGACTCTATTTCCAAATATCAGTACAATCACATTCGCTGGGGATTAGAATTTCAACATATATTTTGGGGGGCACAATTCAACTCACAACAGTCATAATCATAATCGTCAATTACATTCATATAGTGCTTCTTAATTGCCAGGTACTAGTCTAAACACTTTATGCATATTAGTCCGTTTAATCATCATGATGATTCTATGAGGTAGGTACTATCATTATCGCCACATAACAGAATAGGAAAGTAAACCAGAGAGAGATTATGTAACTTTAAGGGCCTCTAATCCAGGGTTCAAAATCCTAGCTGAAGAGTTGGTGCTTTTAACCACTATAGCCTACAGCCTCTCAAATAGGATGCGACTCATTTGAGTCCCTCTTCTGTAATAGAACCCGTGCTTCCTGCTAATGTTAGAGGGATGTTGATAGAAATCTGAGACCTCAAAGTACCTATATGCTTATTTTAATATGAGCTTGGGGAGATGGCTTGGATCTGGAGACAGATTATTTATCCCTTTTGTGTGACCATGGATAAATTATTTAACCTTACTTTGCCTCAGACTTGTGAAGTATTGAAGATTAAACAAATTGATCGTGTATAAATTGCTTAGAATAGTGCCTGATATATACACTATTCTTAAGCTATTAATTTTTATTGTTACCATTACTAATGACAACAAATTCTGAATTATCTTTTTACGTAAGTGAGTTGTTTTGAGAGGCATTGTCTATAAATAAAAACAAATACTATTTTAATACATATTTTCACTTCTTCTATGTAACTTGATAGGAATTGCTGATTTGTTTCAAAATAGCTACAAGCACCTAGACTTGGAAGGAAATTCTTCCCTCTCCTGCTGTCTGATGCAGGTTTTCCTACCCCAAAAGTGGTGCAGAGGAAAACAGAAGGTCAAGTATGTATGCAGTGACTAAGGGGTGTCTACAGGTTAATGCGGTGACTGTCATCTTTGCCACCTTACTGAGATCCCCCACTAGGCACAGGAAGTAACAAAGCTACAGCAATACTTGGCTGAGTGTAAACACAAGTTTTTAAACTCTAAGTGTGAGTTTGCTTGTGATAATGACTCACCTAAATGAGAGAAAATAGTCTCATCAAGTTCTACGCTTATTTGATTTCCAGAGTTTCAGATACTTTACTGATTACACCTATGTATCACAGTATGCCATGTGCCCTCCACCCACCCGGAGTTTTCTTGTACTTTATAGGAAGCAAATATCCTCCAGATATTTGTACTTGAAACTAACAAGCAATAATTGAATTTCATCTAGAATTATTTTTTCTGGCATTTCACTTGTTTTTCTGGTGTACAAAAAATAAATATATAACAGCTTATATCTGATTTTCATGTTTCAAAAAGTGAGTTATTTGCCCTCAAAATTAACAGGATGATGACTTTTAGCTGATAAAGTAGAAAACTTGGAAATAAGATGGATTTGGGGACTTGAAGTTCAGTTTGGTGAAAAAGAAACCTTACTTAGTATCCACTATGTGTCTGGCGCACTGCTAAGTGATTACAAAGATGAATGGTTAACCTAGAATAACTGAAAAGAAAAACACTTGTATGCTATCAGATGCTTACACAAACATAAAGTAAAATAATACTTAAATGTTGAGGTACATTTGCAATTATTTTCTCCAGTAATAACAAAAACAGTGTATGTTAAAAGAGGAAATTTTAAAATCAACTACTTTTTTAAAGTTCATATACAGATTGTACGCCTTGTAACAGAGAATAAAAGTTTCTAAAAAAGTGGTTATTCATTTCCACTTACCTAATATGGTGAATATGTGTGACTGGTGAAATTCTCTCAGCTTGGAAAATATCAGCTTTCATTGTTCTGCTACTTCAAACTTTGGCTTAGATCTAATGTATAGTAGTTTGTGGGGGAAAATGAGAGAAAAATTCTGCCTCTGCCTTTAAGTAAGAAAACAGTTATCATGCAGTAATTTCTAGTAGTGTTATATTTTTTCCTCAAATATATTATCCCTTGCCCCTCCCCCTTTATTTTTCAGTTCAAAAACAGCAGCTTAGGGACAGAGCAAAATCTTAGAGTAAGAAAGGAAAAATGACCCTGTCAATAAATATACCAGGGTACAGGAAGGAATGAGTCTAGTAGAGGCAGGATGCCATGGATACATGGTAAAGGGATTCCCAAGGACACCACAAAGAATTCCACAAGTATATGCTTCCTAAGGAAGATGACTCTGCTACATATTGAAGCATTTAATGCAATTTAATGAAAATAAGCAGATACTATATACTGAAATGCACATATGTGTTACAGATTGGAGCTTTTCATCAGTAACATAATAATTCCCCTTAGATTTCATAGCCCTTTCCCAAACAGGCAGACAGACACATGTGATACGGGTGGAAAAAGATGGCTTTCCTTTTTTGAGATATGTCATTGGATTAAGCTGATCAAAACAGAGGTTGTCCATTCTGTTTCTACTAGAGAATTTTTGGTCTCCCGACAAATTTAATTCACTTTTTAAAAATAGAAGAGTATCTTAAGTATATGAACTGTAATGTATGAGTCCATTAGGAAAATTGAATATTTTCTCCATGTACATGGAAATTGTTTTATGTAACAAATCTATTATAGATCATCTGGTTATTCACCGGACAAAAATAGATATGTGAATTATGTTTGCTCACATTCTCTAAAATAAATAACTCTCCCTGATGAGTAGGTATGTTTGACCCCAGAGGCCTGTGTTGTAATTAATACTGATGGAGAAACCAGAGTCAGGAATTTCTTTAGCAGATACTCTATACCACATTTCCAGCTTGGGCTTCCTGGGCTCACCACAGGTGGCACTATACAGGTGCAACACTCACTGTCTGAAAGGAACTCAGTAGGTTAACAAAATCACCTAGAGCATGGGTCAGCAAATTTTGTCCTATAACTGGCCAGATAGTAAATTGTAGGATTTGTGGGCCATATACTCTCTGTTCCAACTCCTTCCCTTTGCAATTATAGGCTGAAAGCAGCCACGGACAATATGTAAGTGAATGGACGTAGCTGAGTTCCAGTAAAATTTATTTAGATTTAGCCCGCCAACCCCTGATCTAGACATCATAAAGTTTTCAAAAAAAAAAAAAAAATGGAGTTTGGTGTGAATTTGCCCACAAATTTGAGTGTCCTATGGATTTATATTTTTCTAGTTAATTTTTTTTTTAATTTATTTATTCATTATTTATGGGTGTGTTGGGTCTTCGTTTCTGTGTGAGGGCTTTCTCGAGTTGCGGCAAGTGGGGGGCCACTCTTCATCGCGGTGCGCGGGCCTCTCTTGTTGCTGAACACAGGCTCCAGACGCGCAGACTCAGTAATTGTGGCTCACGGGCCTAGTCGCTCCGCGGCATATGGGATCTTCCCAGACCGGGGCTCGAGCTCGTGTCCCGTGCATTGGCAGGCAGATTCTCAACCACTGCACCACCAGGGAAGCCCCTCTAGATACTTTTTTAAAACATTTTAAACTGTTGATGTAACTACATTTAACTGTTATTTGTTATTGCTCAAACTGGAACCTTTCCTCAGAAGTTCCTTTGTTGAATTTCTTTAGGTAAATATAATTTACATACCTTATTGTATTCTAGAAAGTTTTAATGGACGTTGACAAAGTTGTCTGCAGGACAAAATAAAGGTAAAATAGGTGATAAAAATGAGGTATGGAGTTATGGTAGGATAGAAAAATAACATGCTGCAGGATGAGATGCACAAGGACAGGTCATGAAATTCTGTGCATGTTCTAGAAGTACAACACATTTATCTCAAAGCCATCCAAGCAGCTAATGTGAAGAAAGAAAGGAACACAATCAGGTATACAGGGTCAGAGCGTTCAAGAGATGACATCTCACTGGTGCCTCTGGTAAAGTTCAATGAACGATTGCAAATTTGATACATGAGAGAAATTGTTCTTGTGGTCTCCATCAGGAAAACTATAGTCATATACTTGTAACTTATTCCACCCTTAAAATCATATTTCCAGTAAACGTAAATGAGTACGTAAGGTAAAGCGATAGCGACAAAAAAAAGCAGTAGAATAGAAATAATAGCAGCGAAGCTCCTTGAAGATTAGAAAGAGAACTCAAATATTTAAAAAATACTCTCAGGAATTACCTTTCTAGAGCTGTTTCTCTCAGAAAAGATGGTTAGCTTAGCAGTAACAGGCATGGAATCCACAAAGAGGACAAATATAAAATACATACATACATATGAAATATAAGAAAAATAAGTAGATCAAGATTTCTATTGCAAAATATTAAAATATAATTGAATCTTAAATTTTTTCTATTTGGAGATATCTTGGGTGAAATTCTACCAGTTATGTTGTGTGGGAGATAACTAGAATTTTTGGAAACTGTATACAAGCCCTTGTGTCCCTGTCCTTTGAAGTAAAAGGCTTTTACTTTAGTATCCCAGGCCTCCCTTGAGTCTCAAAAGACTGACTCAAGAGTTAATGATCAGGAAATGTGAAGATGTAGAAACAAAGAATAGTTGTCGGGCTGGGAAACTGGTGACAATTTAGACAATAAATCCACCACATAGCAGAATCACCAAACTCCCAGTTCCCTGAAAGATACAGATAAAGGCTTGACACACATTCCTAAGTTGTTTTTAAAGGAAGCAGACCCCCACCAGATGAAAACTGCTGACTGCAAGAACATAGACCCTAGACTGGTTGAAAACAGAAGGTTGATGATGCTTGAAACTTCACCTTGATGCCAACCAGTCTGAGCATTGTGCATGAACTGATCACGCCACGCACCCTGCAGCCCCCTCTCTCACACTGCCTTTAAAACCCCTTTCCTGAAAACCATCCAGGAGTTCGGGTCTTTTGAGCATGAGCTGTCTGTTCTCCTTGACTGGTGTCCTGCAATAAATGTACTTTCCTTCACTGCAACCCAGTGTTAATAGATTGGCTTTACTGCACATGGACGAGGAGACCCAAGTTAGGTTCAGTAATATTACTGGGGAGAAATTTTATTTTACATTTACAATTTCAGTTAAACTTTGGTAGAATAGTGACACCGCATCTGAATCTCAGGAATATTGAGCAGCTTTCTTAAGGCTTCACATCCAGTCAACCTCACCTCTCACCTCCCAGGCTAATTCCCTGCCCGCAGGTACACTGCCTCCCACGGTTCCCTTCCTGTGCTGACACAGCACTGATGAAGGGAGCTAAAATCAGATAATATGTGTTAAGCCCTCCATTGGAGACTGCAGGCCATATCTCAGAGCTCCCCACTAAATCCTTGGACTTGCAAAAATTGCAGGATCAAGTGACAAGCACATAGTAAGTACTCAACAAGAAATTATTACAAATCTGTGGGGTTTCCCTGGTGGCGCAGTGGTTAAGGATCTGCCTGCCAATGCAGGGGACACAAGTTAGAGCCCTGGTCTGGGAAGATCCCACATGCCGTGGAGCAACTAAGCCCATGCACCACAACTACTGAGCCTGTGCTCTAGAGCACACAAGCCACAACTACTGAGCCCGCGTGCCACAACTACTGAAGCCTGCATGCCTAGAGCCTGTGCGCCACAACAAGAGAAGCCACCGCAATGAGAAGCCTGTGCACCTCAAAGAAGAGTAGCCCCACTTGCCGCAACTAAAGAAAGCCCACGCGCAGCAATGAAGACCTAACGCAGCCAAAAATAAATAAATTAATTTAATTTTTTTTTTTAAAGAAATTATTACAAATCTAAACAAAGCAAACATGGGCATGATTTAAATACGATTTGCTGGCTACATGTAGCATTGTCAAAGTTCCTTCTACCAAAAAAAAAAAAGGGGGAAGAAATCTCTCCATTCCACCAAAAAATAGCTTAAAAGATACATACTTTTTACCATTTTTACATATATTTCTTACCTTAGAATTCTTTATTTTAACTTTGTTTAATCATCATGTTCTGGACAATGAAGGCTTGAGTTTATTTTCTTAAGCTATATCTAGTAAAAGCTTCACATTCAAATGCTCATATTTCATTAACAGTTAATACTTCTTTCAATAAATGGCATAATACTTCTTTATAATTTACAAAATCCAGTTAGAATCCATAATTGCTTGGCCTTTCATGAGTACTCTCAGCTCTTGTTCCACACTGTGGCTCATACAAAGTCTTTGTTAGAAAACCAACAATCCAACCACAGTGCTTATGGCAGGTAATGTAGATTTTATGAAAGATTTCAGGGAGAGATGTTCACCTTAAAGTAAAGTTTTATAAAATATATTTTGAAATTCTTTAATCTTACCCCTCCAAGCTCTCTGGCTATTAGCAGCTTCTTTCATATCTTCTCTATACAGCTTCTCCAAATCCCTCCCATTTTTCAGATTCTCACCTTAGTTTAAATAATCTACTTAGGAAAGCAAAATCCTGAAATTCTAATTTCTGAAGGACAGTTCCTTAGAAAACAACTCAGCCAAAAGAAAAGGCTAGATCCCTTGTTTCTCAAACATTTCCTGCCTGTTCCCACCCTGAGAGAAGTAACCTACTCCAGTGAAATCACCTTTGTCAGAAATAATTTGATGCTTATGGGGTACACTTGAAGCTACATCCATGCCACCCTATTCGCATGCTTTGACCACACTGTACTATTTCCCTCTACCTGAGTGTTCTTCTTTAGAGCAGCATCAGAGTGGGGCCTGGGGGCCCTGCACAGCACCTGTGCAGTCTGTGCCCTCACCCCCCAGCCACCAGCACAAGCAGTGGCAACAGATCAAATAAGATAAGAGGTGCTCAGAGATGATTTCCAGTTTAAGTGTCTTTCTTAATCAAGTTGCTTTGCTGTTTACATAGTGGTAGAATAAATAGTACTGTGGTATATTTTTTCTCCTGAAAAGTGCATAACTAATTTAATGTATATTCATGTTACATGATCTATTCTATGACATGTCATCTATTTTGGCATGTCAAAAATATACATATACATATATTTTTTTTTTCCTCTCTCCCTCCCTTCTGGCATATCTGACTGTTACTCTGTGATCTTGGTGCAAGGAAAGGATAATATGATCTCAGTTTCTTAATGCTTTGTTGCTGTCTCATCATTTTTTTCTATGTAGATATTACCTACTCTTCTCTAAAAACTTATTCAAATGTACAATTCTTTCTGAACCCTTTGTTTCCCTGCCTGAGAAGAGTTGATCCCTTCCTCTTAAGAACTGCTTGCTCCTCACATGAATTCCCTATTATTCTAATATAAATTTCCTTCTCCTCAACCCTTACGGAAGCTTTATATTCCTGTTGCCTAGAAAAGTATCTGCCACACAGAACATGACTTATGTTAATTGAATATATTGCAGCTGATGAGACCAGTTGCCAGTTTGAGTTTTTCAAATGTTAATTTTGATGAAGAGTTGTTTTGCAATTGATTTCTCACAAGCTGAACAAAAATGCATTTAATGTAGATGTGTACAAGTGAACAAACTCACTGTTTGACTTGCAAAACATCTCCATGAGCAAATATTTTTAATAAAAGCAAACCAAAAGGATTTTTTCAAAATTGCTATGATTTTTTCAAAATTGCTAAGAAATGACTTTTCACTTGTTTCCTACTGGTATGAAGCTTAGTTGTTTATATTGTGCAATGTAGACAAGTTATCATAAAAGTTTTTGTCTGACTTTTCTCTTCTCAAAACTAGCTTTGTGAACCCGTGTGTGTGTGCGTGGATGTTGGGGTGTGTGTGTGTGTGTGTGTGTGTGTGTATGTGTGTGTTAGAGAGAGGGGAAAGAGAAAGAGGTATACAGGACAAAATTAACTCTTGCTTCAGTGATCACATTGTAGAGTGCCCTAAACAATGGTCAGTGGCAATTATATATATGAATGTAAACCCATGAACACGCCAACCATGAACATCCTTCTAGTGCAACAGGACAGTGTCATGACTTTACTATGATCCATGGAATTCAAGTCTGAAACATATAATTCCATCATCAATCACTATTTCTCTTCCACAGATATGCTGACAGAGTATACTATTTGCCATGGAAATTTTTATTAAATGCTCTAAACTGCTGCAGAAATAACTCAGGAATATATCAATTAACCTTTATCCAAGGTAATTTAATTCATTTTACTTACAACCATTTCAAAAGCAGGCTTTTGTCTTTATAAAAAAGCCTTCTAAAATAGCTTCAAGTTTGTAAAACTTATTCTCTTTTACAACTATCAATATTTCTGAAACCTTCAAGAGATTCTTGGGTATGTTTGCTTCACTTCCCAAAGTGTTAGATGGACACGAAAATTACTTCTAAGTAATAATGTTGACACTAATTCAGTTATTTTTCTACTCTTAATTACCTGGGATTAAAATTCAGAATAATTTACTTAATTTTCCTTGAGTTTCTTTTTTGAATATATTGATGTTTTCTGTCCTGTTCACTGATGAGAGTATCAGTCTCTCACTATTCTATAAGATTTCTTCCAAAATACTGGCACTGTGGTATAGTCTTGTGACAGTTAATACAGAGGAGCATGGCATAAAAAATTCCCAAACACCTAATTACAACTGAACAGTTAGTAATGAAGTATTCCAGAAATGTGACAAAATGTCTGTATTGATTTTATAGAGAAACTGAAGGTATTTCCTGAAGGGATGAATTTATATTTAGAAGTCTCCCCTCAGATTTATCACCCTTTACTTCTGGAGGACTCTAATCACATTGCTGAATTTGTTAGCTTGGTTTGGTTTTGGTTTTCACAAATCTTTCGTCAACTCAGGCATCTGCACTGAATATTCTTCACTCTTAAGATCCATCATCACTGTCCTAACCATGACTGTAAACAATAGGACAAAGAAATAGGAAGGTGCCTTTCCTTTTGCTTACACTGCTTGCTTTATATGAAGCATATCTCTTAACACCGTATTTTGTTTACTGAAAGCTAGTGGTTATAGAATAACATGAAGAGGCTTATGACTCCTAAGATAAAATTATATGAAAATGCTGAATTTCTTCTAAATTCAGACTTTATAATTAAGCTGGGGGGAGAAAAGCTCCTTCTGGAGATCAAACTTCTGGCAACACTTTCGGATGGAACTGGTGGCTGTGATACTGGAAAGCTACTGAACAAGAAATAACATCACAGAGTTTTCAGCCCAGTGCCAGTTTGTGCCAAACTCCTTGTCTTCGTAAATGTTTATGAGTGGTCTCTGCCATCTCATTAGAATTGAATTCAAAGACAACAGGTGCAGGCAATGATTGCTCAAGCTAGGCCAACTAACTTTGTTATCGTGTTCCAAGTTTTACATTTAGAAGGATCTGTAGTGGGTAGTCTCTGTGACTTCTTTGATTTATTCATTCTATTTTATAAAATGTTGGTTGGGCACTTCTAAAAGCAAGCGACTTGCTTCCAGAAAGACACAGTCTAGCTTGAACAGATGCTGTATGAAAGATTATGCAAATAATCATTTGATTACATTTCTGAAGAGTGTAATGAAAGACATATAAGCTACGAGTGTATATGACAGTGAGATCTGCCTCATGGCCTCACGCAGTGTTAAGTAAGGCATTCTGAGACTTGCAGGATGAGTAGAAGTTCACCAGGCCAAGTGGAGTGGGAGAGGGAGGGAAGGGGACCACTCCAAAGACTTTGAGATGCCCGGGTGAGAGCTTTGAAGCAGGATGGTACTTGGTTCCTCCAGAAAACAGAGTGAACACAAGAGTGTCTGGGGTGTGCATAGTAAGCCAGGAAGGTAGCAGTGCAAGATGAGACTAGCAAAACAATCAGAGGTGAGATCTTAAAAAAATTTTATAGGCCATGTTAAAAGATCATTCATTCATCCAATGCATTCAACAAATATCCACTGTATGCTCAATCTGTTCCAGGCACTGTACTAAAAGCTGAACATATGGCAGTGATTGAAAGAGAAGAAAACCCCTATCCTCACACAGCTTAAATACCAATGAACAGATAATAGTAATGAAGACAGAAAATTTTAAAAATGAGTAAATATAAAGTAGGTCAATATATGCTATGAAGAAAAATAAAATAGTGTAAGGAGGATAGGCAATGACTAACACAGGGGGTGCTATTTTACTAAGGTTCTTAAGGAAAACCTCATTCTAAGGGACACAAGCAGATAAGTGAAGGAAATGTGAGTAAAGGAGATACCTGGGAAAAGAATGTGTCATTAAGTAGGAGTTTTTGATCTATATTTCCCCCTAGAACTTACGTCATCCATGAACTTAGTTTAGAAAAAAATTAAAATGTGATTCTCATTAACCTTTAACTGAAAATTAGTATTTCTTTCAATTATAAATTTTATCAAGAATCCAGAGGAGTCCTAACAGCAAGTGTAATTTTGTTAACCAAAAAATCTACAGATATTTTTACTCATATAACACTGTTCAGACATTTACACTCACCACTACTTTTACATTATGGCTATTGTTAGACTTGGGGCTAGATCTTGTTCTTTTGATGAATTAATAAAGAAGCATATATGTTACTATAAAGCACATTTAGCTTAAAAATATTTTTAAAGTTTGTCTCCATATAATTGGTCGCACTTGTAGTCCTGTGAATTTTATTTTATGACTTATGGAACATCATTCAGAGAGTGTACATTGGCTTTACTTGACTGCCAGAGGACCTGTGCACAGGGAAGCGTTAAGGGTCCCTGTGTTAGAGAAAACAGTGGTAAAACCCCTCTTTTGGGAATGTCCTTGATGTGTTCAAGGGCTGCTCAGAAGTCAGTGAGGAGGAGGCAGAGGGAGGAAGTGGTAAGGGTGGTAGGAGAAGAGATGAGGAAGAGATCGGGCCCAGATCAGCAGATCATGGTGGAGCTTTACATGTGCACAGTGAGAGACAATTAATGGGCTTAAGTTAAGGAGTAAAATTAAGAAAATTCAGAAAGCCTAACGATAAAAAATAAATAAATAAATAATTAATTAATAAGCAGAAAATTCTGTCTAACTGGTATAATAGCCTTGCTCCTTATGAGAGCCATGAAAATACATTGCTTTCCTCTGAAGCATTTTGCTTGTTAAATCAAACGTTTCAGGGTCAGGGCTGTGCTGTCCTTTAAACAGTAGAAAATTAAGCCATGTGAATTAGAATACTATCTAGAAAAATTCCTTCCTGCTTTCAATTATCTACATGCTGAGCTTTCTAAATTTGCATGTTGCTTTTTTTTTTTTTCCAATAAATTTGCCTCTTTTCCTCTTGTCTTAATTTACTTTACATCTGCAATACCAAAGTTTCCAGGGGTAAGATTTGAAGTTAACTAGAAGCATTTATTGTCTTGTGTACAAGGAAAGAAAGCAGATGTGTTTTTATCAGCTCTGCCATTGTGTGATTTTTAACGACATGTTTGCTTGGCCAGGCCTGCCCATACTTCACAGTGTTGCTCTGTTAAACTTCATCCTCCCAGCTCAACATTCCTACTGAGCTACTTATTGCCCACTGTGTGGATTCTAATGGATGTTTCTTTCTTGTGACATGTGAAAAATATATACCAGACCATCATCATTCTCATTCCTAATCACACAACTCTCCCTAGGTTAATTCTTTTGTACATTCAACATGTGTTTATTTACCAGCTTATTTTCTTCCTCCAGACAGGAAGATACTGGTTTTTGACTGTTTTATTTTAAATAACTAAATCTAATATTCTTTCTGCTACTGTTCCAATAAAATATTTGTTCTCTTAGATCTTCCTTAGATTCAAAATTCAAGGAGTCTCTTTATGTCATTTTAGATTTTCTTTCTCTCCATAATATCTTTGATTTGTCTGTCTTGCTCACTTTGCCTTTTAGATACATGTATTCTTTTATTAGATGGCATCTATTAGAACTGTTTACAGAATGACTTTTTTTAAGAGAGAAAAGCACTTTAAAACAGAGATAAATGAAAGGAATTATAGTGATTTGCCAAGAGACATTACTCAAGTTTTCTCTTGGCAGCTAAGAATTCTGAATGGACTTCATAAAATTGAAACACCAGCTTGGGGAACGTAGACTTGGCCACAATAATTGCTCAATGATTGTTTTTGTACATTCAGTTATCAAATATTTCAGTCTTTACTAACATTAGGCATTGCAACAGATATTTTGGGACATAGAGGTGACCATGCTCGGCATGATTTCACGCATTCATGGAGCTTGCAATAAAATGAGAAAGGTAGGAATTAAGCAAAATTAGAAATGATATACTCAACTGTTATGAATTTTAAAAACTATCGTGTTCAAGAATGTGGTAGAGAAGTGCGTAACAAGCAGCCAGTCTGACTTCTCTAAGGTGATGCTGTTTATGCTGACCCCTGAAGAATACATGCTGATCACCCAGGTCATAGTAGCCTGGGAGAGAATTTTGGACAAATGATTTGGCATTGTCATGCATTGTGGCAAAATCTGAGAGAGTACAGGGGAATGTGCTAAAAGATAAGATTGAAGAAGTAGGAAGACTCAGATCATGGTGGGAATTGTATGCCTTTTTAAGTTTTTTGTATTATATTCCCACGGGAAATGGGGGAAAAAAAGATCAAGAATTTATAGCATGGAATTGATGCACGTATTTTATAAAGGAAGTGTCGTGAAAATATTATGCAAAATAAATTTAAGAAATAGAGTAAATGCTGGTATTTTTTTTAGAAAAGTATTTCCGTGGTAGCTTTTGGCAATGAGAAAAGAGAGGAGCTGCCTGCACAGCATAAGGGAAGCATAAACAACAGAACTTGATGTCTGACTGTGTATGGGATGAGGAAGAGAGAGAAGGTACATGTGAGTCAGAATTTTGGATTAAACACCTAGATGGATAGTACTGCCTTGGACTGAGCTGAAGTACACTGCAGGGAAATATTTTTGAGGGGAAGAAGATAGATTTGATCTTAGATTGAGATATATTGAGCTTGAGATGTTGATGAGAAATTCAAGTAGAGGTGACAAGTGGTCAGTTAGATATATGAACCCTGATCTGACTGGCTTGGGTTTAAGACAACAGGAAACACAGGACACAGTAACAGTGAACAAAGCCATGACTCTGTAGACAGTGAGCCCAGGAAAGGACCTAGAGAACAGTGCTGGGTTTTTAACATTCAGAGTCAATGAATCTGTGATACATGAAAAGATGTTTATTTTTTGTCAGGTTTCGGTTGAACCTGGCTTCTCATACAGAGATCTAATATAGGCATGGGCCTGTGACTTTGCTCTGGGTTAAGACTAAATGTAGTCTTGAGGGTGCTCCAGGCACTTGACCTGTACAATAATCACATGTCTGGAATGCAAACTTGAGAGGGCTGGAGGGCCATGTGATCTATGGCAGTACTGGGCCCTAGAGATTCAGTATAAAACTCAGATGTGGAGGTTCCTGAAAAAAGGGAAAATGTTTAACTCATTATTGCAAGTTTTCTCCCTACTGTAAATTGTGATAAGTCACTTAGGAATGGAAATGAGAGGATGGACAGAAAGTAGAGAGGTAAACCAATGGCAATGGCTGATTTAGGGGAGCCTCTGAGTCATCTAAGTCTCTAATGAAAAACAAATTTCCTGATGGGAAGGGTAGAATAACAACAAATTCACTGTTCTCCCTGCTGCATCACACTACATATTAATTTCTGCCTTACTTTGATATGAAGACAGACAGAGGGAACAGAGCCAACCAATGTACCACCTGTCTTGTGGGTTGAAATAAGCAAAATGCTGCAAGCAATATTGCCTGGTCTCTCTTCCCCTAAACATTAACCCAGACTGAGGGCTTAAAATTTAAGTAGAAATACAATTCTAATAGAACAGTGTCTCTTCAGTAGTTATTTATTTATAATTTCAACATCTCTTTCTTTTACTTTCTAAGATTAAAGCATTAGAAAGTAACAGATGAATGGATAAAGAAGAGATGGTACATATATACAATGGAATATTACTCAGCCATAAAAAGGAATGAAATTGGGGTCATTTGCAGAGACATGGATGGACCTAGAGTCTGTCATACAGAGTGAAGTAAGTCAGAAAGAGAAAAACAAATATCGTATATTAACACATATATGTGGAATCTAGAAAAATGGTGCAGATGAACCTGTTTGCAAGACGGAAATAGAGACACAGACGTGGAGAACAAATGTATGGAAACCAAGGGGTGAAAAGGGGGTGGGATGAATTGGGAGATTGGGATTGACATATATACACTACTATGTATAAAATAGATAACTAATGAGAACCTGTTGTATAGCACAGGGAGCTCTACTTCACTTTGCTGTACAGTAGAAAATAACACAACATTGTAAAACAACTATACCCCAATAAAAAAAAAAGTAAAAAAAAAAAAGCATTAGAAAGTATTTAGAGCTGGCTGAATGGAGAGATATCGGAGATGTTTTAAATGCCAATCAACTTGGAATCTACTAGCACCTATAACTGACTGCTCAAAGAATGAATGAAAAACACTGCCATGGATAGAGCTGTAAATCTGGGATAGATACTGGAGGTGTTTAGTAGCAAGGGAGGGACTATGGATACTCTATTAGTAAAGTTGGTGAGATTGAAAGGGTATTGGTCCTTTGGTATGCAGATGGTTGTATAATCTACCCAAGATGATTTCATGTTAAATTGTCAGGGAAAATGAAGGATGGATGAAGGCAAGAATAATGATAGATTAATTACATCCCAGTTCCTTTTGTAGTTTTCAGCACCTTGATGGGTGTGTGCACATACAAATTTCCATGTGATGTTTTTAGATTTATAATATGTAGGTGATATTTTTATATAAATTAGACTACAGTATTCTGTACTATACTCTCAAATTATTTGGACTATTTGTGTACGTAGGAAGAATGATAACTGGAGCCAAGTGTACACCATGAGAATTTATTGAAGAAGTATCTAGAAATTAACTCATTTACTAGTCCACATTTGCTTACTGAGAGTCTACCACCTGCCGTGGCCCCACTCTCTCCTAGGTGCTTGGGATGCTACAGTGAACAAAATAAAGTCTCTGCTCGCATAGGCTTTACATTTTTATGAGGAGAAATTATTAACAAAAAGCCACAAAAAAAACAAGCAAATGTTTAGAGTGTAGCGGTGATGTCAAGGGCTGTGAAAAAATATAAAGTAGGAAAGGAGATGGACACATCGTCAGAGTGGAGTGTGCCATTTTACAGTCATCAGAAGGTCACATTTGAGCAGAGGCTTGGTTAAGGAAGGTGGGGGGACTTGGCAAAGTCTGGGGGAGACCATTTTAGGGAGAAAGAACAGCAGGAGCAGAGGATCTAAGGCAGAGATGTGCTTTCTTTGTTCAAGAAGAGCAAGAAAAAGTGCCTCTCATGCTCAACGTGTCATTGGCTATTTTTCCTTGTCTTAATGCTGATCTGCTTTTTAAAGAAAAGTCTCTTAGGGGACAAAAATTATTTAAGTAAGTTAACAGATTAATTTTTATACAAGTAGAGGTGATAGATTGAAGCTATAATACAATTTCTTACAGAGATAAGTATGGGAGAATATATTTCTTTCTCAAATTACACAATTCTGTTTATGGTGGTCAGTAAAATGTTCCACTGAATACTGGTTCAACATTCAGTAATCATGGTAAAACAAAATGTGTCTCTATTTCTGTGGTTCTCTTTAAAGTGATTTATTTTCAGGGCAGCTCTCTGAAAAATGAACATTCTTTCATCCATGTAAGTACAGAAAAATGAAGTTCTATGTACCTTCGATGCAGTTTGTGTATTTATTTTTTCAGTCCTCAGAAGCCTGCAAAATGTATTGAGTTATGAAATGGGGAACTTACTATCTATCCAAAACAATGTTTGCGATTGGAGATTTCTCTTACAGTAGTGGCTTGGTACCTGGTAAGCGGTTTTGAGATTTGGTCAGCCCCAATCCTTAAAACACAGTTGCCTTCCCCTGCCTGCTCCATCACATGAAAAGAAGTAACAACTTTCTCTTCCTGTTAGTCTAGCTGCTTAAAAATAACACATTCCAGCAAGGAGGGAGGGACGTTACAAGCAACAGGACATATGAGACTTGCCAAGGCGGCCAGCATTTCCTGGCTCACAATTGCAGGAAAGGCTTTGCTCCATTATCAATGGGACCTGGATGCTTTGATAGGCAATTGTTTTAAAAGCTAAACAACGTTTGCAGTAGAAATATTGTGTGTGTTATACAAGGCTTGTGTGGAGGAAATATAGCACCAGATGGATCAGACAATAGTCTTGTCTCATGTTTTGTTCCTTTACTGGTAATAAAATAAAAAGTAAAAAATATAGCCATGTGCAACTTTGCTTTTAATAAAGTGTCTGTTGTTTTAGAAAAGAATAGTGGAATTGTCATGAACAATACAGATTTCCTCTGCAATAATTGTTGATTTTAAAATGTACAGAAACAATGGAATGCTCAAGACATCACAATCACTTTGAGCAAGGGCATTCCTTATATAGCACACTGAATCCATCATTTCCAGAGGAATTAGATCAACTGTTTAGAAATATACTCCCCCTACAGTCAGGACAAAAGAATGACTTCTAAACAACTCGTTATTTAGGGAATATCTTGACTAATATTGCCTTGCTCTCTATCTGAGTTCCTATAAGAAATTAGATGTAGATAGATAGACAGATAATATATTATATAAATATGTATATTATATATATTCTCCACCTCTCAGAAAGTTCAGTAACTTTGACGATCTTTCAGAAGTGCGATCAGGAAAAGTTTTCTTTTTCTTTTTTTCTTTCTGAGGAAGCAGAGAGAAATGGACAAAAATAGATCTATATTAAATAAATACTATAAAAAATCTATTCATGATAAAGACTTGTGGGTCCATGTCTTATCCTGAAGTGATAGCGAAGCTGACAATTTCTCTCTCAAATGCTGTGTGGCGTTTGGTCATCTTCAGGCAGGTGCTAGTCTCCCTTGCTCTGGGTCACTTTGGTTAGAGGGTCTGCATAGAATGGGCACAATTCTTCATCCCTCTCCCCACATGATACACTGATTAAAATATGTAGTCAGGCAAATTCTGATGCAGTGCTGGGATAACTGTGATTCCAACATGCTCTGATGTTACCCTTAAAGGGTCTCCCTCACTGTCTCCCTATAACTAAAAAGGTAGACAAAAATGCATCCCAACTAGAGAAAGTAAAATTTAGACTAGATAAATATTTCACAAATATGCAAGCTAAGCTTGTAGTATATGTTTAAAGGAGACGGAAATTCCCATAATACACTCAGCACCCAGTTATCTTCTTTCATGTTGAGAATATTGTATGCCTTTTTTGGATGAATAGCTGACATGTGCCCTGCAGGAAGTCTGTAATCCTGGCAATTCTGACTCTTCCCTAGAAATCAGTTTTTTAGAGGAATAAAGTGATACAATAATAACTTGATTCAAAAATTTACTCTGGTTGTGGTATGGAAGGAAAATAGAAAAGAAAGAAACTATTGGCAGAGAGATCATTTAATAGATGTTGTGAAAATACCTTAAGAAATATTTAGAAGAAAAACATCCAATTATATATTGAATCTACTTGATAAAGGAGTGGGAAAGTAATAAAGACCTGATAATATTTCCATTTGGGATCATACCTGGCTGGTAATTAAGATGAATCTTTGTCATTTATAGTAGTCAGTATTATGTAGTTTAAAAATTTTCCAAATCTTAAACTATGATGTTGGAAATGTGCTTTGCAGTGAACAGTGTAATTTCATTTTATCAGCACATGGAAATAACACTACTTAGAAAGAAATAAATGAGTATGTATTACTGCCTTTAGATGACTTTAGTTAATAAATTAATTTTGTTCTTTGCTTGAATTTAATTAATATACATTTTAGCAATCAAGAGGTGTTTTAAAATATTAAAATTGAGGTAGTATAAATTAAAATCATGAGAATTATAATACATTCCGATTTCCTCCTTTTTTGGCTTGAAGACAGCCCTTTAATTTATATGATGATAAAAGACAAAAATGATCAAAATAAATTGGCTAGTCTGTTTATTCTATTTTTTCACATGTCTACCCACTACAATTTGCCATTTATTTATTAAAGAATATGCTTATGTAATTACATACTAAACATATACTTATCAGGTGGTGATTCAGTATATGGTTTCAGTTGCAAACAGCAAAGCAGATTTTTAACAGGATTTGTTCAGGAAAACAGAAATTACTCGAGAATTCAAACAGGAAGGTATTTAATACAGGGAGTCAGTGGCTTAAAATTTTTTTGAAAGGACTGGCAGAACAAAGTTCATGGAAAAGAGTAAAAAGTTTTCAGGAAATTAGGATATTTTAGAGCTGCCAAGAAATTACTGTTGATGATTTCAGGTGCCTTGAAATTAATTTTTTTAACTGATCATTTCTTGATTTGTTTGATTTTAATCAAAATAGTCTGCAGAATACAGAACGGGTTAACTGTACATTTTTGGATTCTTATATGTTTATATGATTCACCATTGTTGCTGCCAGGCATTATTTCCTTCTGTCAGCTTGCTTATATGTATGGTTCCTACTGCAAAAAGATAAAATTCTCTTCAGGCACAAGCTGCAAATAAATTAATTCCAATTTCAAATTTATCAAATAACAACCAATTTTTCATCCTAAAATAATTTTCCAAGTTGTTTATTAAATAAAGAAATTTAATTTTAAGCCTTCTAAAAATTAATGAAAATACTTAAAAAAATATTTTTCCTGTGTCACCTTTATGTGAGCAAAGAGTTTGAAGGCTGCTAAAATAATAGGGATGAAGTAACTACTCCTAATTAAGGGGCTAAGCTGGATGGGTCAGGTTTATGAGTGACTGATACGTAAAGGGGATTTGCAGTCTTCAGAGACCAGAGCTAGGAAAGGAAGAAGTCGGAAGATTCTTGAGAAAAAGGTAATCATTTGCCTTTGAGAGCTATATTTGAATGCTTAGTAGGGACCCCACTACTGCCCATGGTCAGGTAGTACCAAAGCTATTGGGCTAAGAGAATCTTTGGAGACTATAAAAACCACTGAGGAATGAGCATAGTAGAGAAAGCTATACAGGCCATGAATAAGGAGACAGAAAATTGTTTGAATATTAGCTTTGTTGATTACTAAGAGGGAGACTTGGAAGATATTTCTTAACTTTCCCAAGTATAGAATTTTAAATCTGTAATAAGTGTGTACGTCTTCCACATTCTCTCCATTGTGTTGCACATAAACTAATTTTTGAGAAAGTCTATCTACCCTTTCTGTTTTGAAATCTGATCTGGTAGGAGAGTACACCTCCATTTGCCCAAATCTCATGGACCATGCCGAATTCTGAGGATCTTACCAAAGCAGCAAAAATTCACATAGAAGTTTTATAAAATAATTGAGTAAATTTATATAAAATCACTCTGTAGTTCTACCATAATACTTCTTTGAAATATCTTGGAGTCCTTGAAGTGTAGAGGTGGTGGGTAAAGTAGTGAGGATGTCCAAAGAATCTTATTTCCAGGGAGAAACATATTATTTGACATACAGAATGAGGAGTAAAACTATTTTTACAATCTAGTGGAAGAAGTTAAATTAAAAAGATAAATCAAGCAAAGTATTTTTTAAAATTAACGATGATATTTGTAAAATAGAATTAGGCTCAGACTTAATATTTACTTTATTTTTAATACTGGCTCCTAATGGAACTTAAAAACAGCTGGTTTTGTTGATCTAATGGTTCCATGTAAGACTGAATAGGCAGAATTAGAATCATTAAAATTCCATTTTCATCAGATTTTTGCTTGAGAAAACTAAGTATACTTTCAGAGTAATTTATTATAGACATTTCTTTGTTTGTCTTAGATATATTATTAAAATGGCAGAAGGGGATGAGATGAAATAGTACAGTAATTACACAGTTTAAAACTTTTCAATTATAGAGAAGCATTCAACTGCATCTTTCATTACCACCATCTGTGTTGTATATATCACTTTAAGATTGATAGCAGGCAAGGTTTGTTTGTTTCCTTGTTTATATGGCATTCAGATCAAGATAGGTTTTTCCCATCATTGGAGAATATTGTAAAAAGACAGTTATCTTTCTTGGATAGTAGGACATTCTCAAGGTTTTTCCCAGACTATCTCCCCACCCCCTCAAAAAACATACTGTACTGCCTCAAATCTGACATATTTTTATTCAAAATAAACTGTACATTATCTTTTTACCTAACCTAGTAAAAGAAAGATTTTTGATAATTGCATATTCTCATCTTCTGGAATGCTAAGTATAACATTGGTTTAAATTTCAACAATAAGACTCAGGATTGGAGAAAAGCTGTCATTTCTGGTTTCCTAGAAATAATTTAATGTTCTGAATTGCATCTCCTCCTAGTGGCCTCATAGAGTTATCGCAATTTCCAGTGTGAGTAGCTCACTTTTAAATTCAAATCAATTCAGTTCAGTTCACATCACTTCACTTCAATTTAATTCAATTCACTTTTGTTCAATTCAATTTCACAAAAATTTATTGAATACTTATTGAACACAGTGAACACTCTGTTAGATGTTGCAGATTGAAAAGTGCAAAGGACTTCCATCTTTACCACAAATTAACTAATTTTATGAGCCAATGATTTTAATCACTAGTTATAGCACATTTATTTATTTTTATTCTGTTCTCTTAAGTTAAATAGTAACAAAATAGTAGTGCATCCAATACAGAGAGTTGGCTAATCCTCCTGTCCAAAGATGGCACCACGACTAAGGCTAAGTCAGCATTTGGCAGACAGAATCACTATGCTGAGGTATCAGAGTCTAAATACAAAGTATTTGGGGTGCTTGAATGTAGTGGAAAGCATGGTATAATGAATTACTTCTGAGAAGGCACCATGCTGGACTGGAAATGAATTAGCTTTTGGACTGGTGTCAGACATCCCTTTCTAGCCTGAATTCTGATACAGTTGTGTGATCTAAAACATGTTACCCCAGGAGATCAAGATGGCAGAGTAGGGGCACATGGAGCTCATCTCATCCCATGAACACAGCAAAAATACATCTGATTGGTAATAAAGTGCCTTGATTGGTAATAAAATGCCCACCATAAAACCAGTAGTTTTACCCACCCTTGCTTTTACACCATTAGTGCAAATGTTAACACTGTGAAATAAGTAATTTGTGTCTTAGAATTATTATGAAAATAGTTTGATCTTATAAAGGGGTTGAGGACCTCCAGGTATCTATGTCATACGTTTAGAGACACTGACTGACAAAGACGAAGGGCATACTCTGATCTGGGTCAACTATAGGATCCCATGTTAAGTAAATAAGTGAATAATTAAGATGACCCACTGACATTTCTAATAGCATTTATCAACCATAGAGGCATGAATTGAATCAAACTAAAAGAGGTGTTATGGGTGGCATTTAGACTGAAAAAATCACTAAATGATTCTCATGTACTGATAGTTTTTGCCTCCAAAAAAACAAAGGAGAAAAAAAGCTTGCTTGCTGTAGTAGATTTCATTATTCACTCTTGTCAAAATATTCACTGTCTTCTCTATAGGAGGATTATAAATTCCTTCTCTGTTGACAGCATAACTATATGATTCATTTTATCTAATGAAATGTGAGCAGAAGTAATGGGTGCCACTTCTGAAAATAGCTTTAAAAGATATTTCATAGTTTCACCTTTCTTTTGCTGCAAACTCTGCAATTTCCCAGCATGAAGACTATGTGGATCCAAACACAGCCAAGTGATTATAAAATGTGAGCATTAAAAAAAATATTGTTGAGAGCCATCAGTATTTTGGGGTTGCTTTTTACTGTTGCATAACCGAGCCTAAACAGATACAACCTCTATGAAATGTGATGCAACAGTCATAATGAAATCAGGCTAACGTTGAGATACAAGGATAGTACAAAGAGACCTCAAAACAGTAGGGTTTTCTGAGATAAGGAAATATGGTAAGGGAATTAAAATTCAATAGTTGAACTTAAGTTATCATCAAAGGCAATAAAGGGCAGAGTTCATGCTGTAGAAAAGGAAGATAGAAAATTAAATCAATAATTACAGTTTACATTTATAAACTGCCTACTAAATACTACGTCTGTGCTAACTCTTAACAGATTGTCATCAAATCCTCACATGATTTTAGGCTATTGATACTATTATTATCATCATTCAACTCATATGAAGAGAAGGCTTATAGAGATGAAAACATTTCTTAATTTGAACCAGGATTTAATCCCAGGCAGTCTGATTTAGGGCCTTATCTCTTAATCACTCTGCTCTTTAAATAGGACATTTGCTTTTTCTTTTTTTTTCTTTGCCACTCAACATCAATTTTCTCTATATAACAATTCCAGAAATTTCCTTTGGAATAATTTCCCCATCTCATTTTCAATCCTTTGTTTGGAATTGAATTCACCAGATCCATAGTGGTTGATTCAAGTGGGCATATTTAAATTGGGGTAGCTGAGAGCCAATCCAAGGACATTTGTATAACAGTTAAGGGGGAGAAACTCTTTTACCCCCTGGGATTTATTGACAACTATCTTGTAGTAATGAAGGGAGAAGCCAGAACCAACAACTGAGAAATCAGAGCAAATAAACAGAATGAGAAAACCCAACTCTAGGTCACATTGCTTGATCATTGAACCAAATCACACAGGAAGTCAGATTGCTCCTGGATGCTCTGAGTTTGTGAAACTCTAAATTCTTTTTATCATTTACATAAATTTGGTTCAAGTTTTCTTTCATTTCTATCTTAATCACTCTTCTGACATGTCATTTTTTTGTTGTTAATGTGTGTGTCTCTCTCATTAGTGAATTACTTGATAGCAGAGGCTACCTCGCTCTTTCTTCCCAAGGCCAAGGACAGGCTGAAGTAAATTCTCAATAAATGACTAAAGAATCTCTCAAAAAACCAAACTATTGTGGTTTGCTTGATGTAATAATGACATAAACATAAATGTCTTTAATTCTACTTTTTGTCCATTTGCTGGAGTGACGTTAATCTTATTTATGATGATGGTAAATGGAATGATTTATAATCTTTAACCTACTTCAACAGAATTTGAAATCATGGAATACACAGTTTTGTGTGTGTGTGTGTGTGTGTGTGTGTGTGTGTGTGTGTGAGAGAGAGAGAGAGAGAGAGAGAGAGAGAAAGTAGTTTCTGGGTTTTTTTTCTTCCATTTAAATATTAAATTTGAGCATGACCACAGCAAAGGGTAAGACTCAACATACATATCATGTGTCAGATTGTTACTTGAAGGACTGGGATGCAGTGCCTGTGCTATTCTCATCACCAGCTGCTCTCTGCACAGCCATGGAGCTGTGCAGTTGTGAAGTACAGTGTGAAGTACATCAGGATGGAGTTCCATTAGATAAAATGGAAAAATTATTTGGTACTCTGTTTCCCATATTTGTCTGAGAAGATTAAGTTAACATTTGATTCACTGTTAACCCACACCCTCTACCATAAGCAAACGACATAAGATTTAGAGATCATCTTTAGTGAAATCCTTCATCTTACACAGTTGCTTTCACTGTTAAGTAATTCAGCTAAAACTTTCTATTTTTCCAGACTTTGGAAGCCCTAGAGTCATAGAAGTTTAATGTTGGGAGCAGCTTTGGTGATAATCTAACACTTTGGTTTTGCTGACTTTGGAACGAACAGAAGGGTAAGTTGTTTACTTAAGGCCACCCAGGGAGGACACCAGAACTTGAATTCAGTTTCCAAAGTCTCAATCCAAAATTTTTTACACTTGATGTTCTACTTACCTTAGAGTTCAAATTAGAGTAGAAACAATACTTTCTTACATATTCTCTTTCATTTGGAATCAGGTCTCTTTACTTTTACAGAAGAATTAAGAAATAGGTATACCTGACATTGGAAAATAATCTTTTTGAACGATGAGTTACTTTCCTAGCATAGCTAATAGGGTTTTTTTTCTAATATTATTTGGTTTATCTGAGTTATTTTACTAAACATTTGCTCTTCTAAAAAAATCATAGCTTTCATAATATATTTCCTATTTGTCTTCAGATGACTTAACTTCCAAAAGCCCTAACTTTGAGAAATCTCAACATTGTCTTGTATTAACTTTTTATAAGACAATTTGTACCTTCTACGATAATTCAGTTTGTGCCTTACCTTTTTAGATTTGAAAGAATTCAATAACAGTAGCCTAGTATACACATTGAATACAATGAAAACCAGTAGAAAATTTACAGGAGACACTCTTTCAACTGAAATTATTCACTTTTCCCTGAGAAACATTGACCTATGCCCATATCACTCTGAATGCTATGGCCAGTTTAAAATTTTCTTGGGTTATGTTCCAACTTTTTGGGAGAGAGAACTATATTTTTTATTTTTATATAATTTTATAAAAGTTGTATAGTCCTTTTGGCTTAAAATAATTACAGCCCTCTTTTCCTAATGATTATGATCTCACTTTCTCATGTCTGTACTCATCTACTTATTCTGAATCAATTAATAGGCAGAGATACTCGATTCCAACTATAAACTTTATTACAGAAAAATATTCCATAAATAACTAAACCTGCATCTTGAATCATACAAGTACAGCTACCTAAATAACAATATGATATAACAATTCAAATATCAATATAAATAAAGTTATTGATTGGTACCACATAATCTCCTAACAGAACAGTTTATAAGAAGACTATCAAGGTCAATATTTTGAAGCTTGAGACCAAGTATGTCACTTAAACTTTCTTAGCCTCAGGTGTAGAATAATAATTGGGTTATTGAAAAATGTATATATGTAAAATGCTTAAAAGTGGTCAGTATTGCCAAGGAAATTGATAATTGTTACACTGTAGTTCCCCTTTCTAGTTTAGAGTATTTCACTAATCTTTAACCTTTGCAACATCAATGCTATTTTTATGCTCACTTGGATTGGTGTCACGGAGATGTCACTGTTGCTCACATTATGATCAGAGGAACAAGAAAAAACAGTTTCTTTGTTTTATTTTGTCTACAACAGTTCTGGCTTTGCTTATGATTAGTTGGAAATTAAAAAAACTACATTTAGTCCAATTTGGTTTAAAACTTAATCCAATCCAGTAATTTTAACAGTCTTCTAAAAAAAATGACTGCTTGACTCTTTTATTTCCACTCTTCCCATGCACTTGATAGTCTCAAAGATGGTGTTAGGTTGATGGTGTTCGGGGATAGAGTCAATTGGGGACTTTTATGAACATACAGGGGAAAAGGGAAGAGTCTTTGGATCCATCAGATATTTATTGGTTTTCAGACCACTGCTGAGTGGGTGTTCCATGTATGCTGTAGTATTTCGTTGGCCTGGTCCTTTTTCAGGATTTTCTGCTGGCATTTGCTGCTGACATCTGGGGCTGATGAACACAAATTGCAATTTTTCTTTGCTCAATCAACAGCTCTCTGCTTACTCAGCCCTTGCTGCTTTGCAGACTCTCTGCCACCTCCTCTGTCTGGATCAAGTCACTCCACTCTTGGTCAAGTCACTCCACTCTGTCATAGCAGGTTCTTGCCACGTGGAAACCAAAAGAAGCTTGGGAGATCATTCCAGACTCTCTTTACCTATGACCCCATTTCTTCGTGCCTTAACCATACTGCTCCACCACATGGAGGCATAGGCTTCTTCGTGCAGTTAGACTTTTCCAAGTGTCCCAAATGGAGAACTGGACAAGATCTCTTTATCCTCAGCTTCCTTATCAACTAATTGACCACACCCACTTCTGAAGGCCAAACCCAGAGAAATATCCCAGATATAGGATATGTATCTGACAGCTTCCTTTCCTGGTATTTGCCCTATAATGCCCAGGGTTCTGAATGTCTGTTTATTTCTTCCTATCAGCCTAGGGCTTCCCACTATTATCTAGTTCACAGAGTTTGAGCCTTGAATGGTTAAAATGGGAGGTACAAAAATTTAAAAACTAATTTCTTCCTCAGCCATGCTTGGCTTTCAAATCTAGTAGCTTCTTGAAAATTCATATTTGTAATATCATAATCTGAATATTGGTGTTTTATTTTCCTTTGCACTCCTATTCTAATAGTTTTAATCACTTTGAAGCAGATAGGTGCCTAGGGCTAACTAGGGAGAAGGTCTTGTCATGAAAATGCAAATCACAACAACCCTTTAACTTTTTTTTCAAATATGACTTTTAGTATTTACACTAAACTATTGCTATCTTTTCTATTTAAATTATTTATACTTATGATTTCAAATCAAAATTCTAATAATTCAATGCTTAAACGGTTACATGACAATATATTTTGTTTCTATTTGTTTTTATCAGTTAATGTATTATCCTTCATCAAACAAGGAACAACACATATTCAGATACTCTATGAAAATAATCTTTTCTTATGGTTCTTATAACAGTAAAGAGCAAACTGATGATCCTTAAATTGCTTATGAAAATGAATATAATTTTAAATAAAATTTTATATTTTAAATTAAAATTATTGAAATAAAAATATTTAAATACTGATCAAATTAGTCACCCGCCTACATTTATTAATGTAAATAATATGTGAGCTTTTTTCTTTCTTTTTTCCTTTCTTTCTTCCTTCCTTTCTTCTTTCTCTTTCTTTCTTTCTTTCTTTCTCTCTCTCTCTCTTTCTTTCTTTCTTTCTCTTTTTCTTTCTTTCTCCCTTTTTTCCTTTCTTAATCCATTTTAGGCTATCACCATGGATTCCAGCATTAATCCCAGCATGATTTTATGCAGAAAGAAGTGGTCAAGAAAAACGTTCATAACATGGTAAGCAGAATGTAGAATGGGCTGAGAGAATCTTGCTGAGAGAACTGTACACTGTTATGCATGACTGAGTATCATATTTATTCCTGACTACTTTCTGCCGTTATTACTCGTTACTTTTTCCCAAAGTGTATATATTTAAGATTTATTGATGTGTTTCCCTTAAACTCTTAAATTCTCTTGCATTTAATACACTGAAGTAACGCACTGCCTTAATACATAGAAATATTCATTTATTACAAAGAAATATGTATTAGTATTCCTTAATAAATAGAAATACTCATTTATTATAAGAAAATATACATTAGAACCTAAAATTTTTTATTAAATTCCATTCAAATAAAGGAGGTAAGTTTCCTAAATACATGGCAATCTCCTATCCAGAGGACGTTGGAGAGGTTATGACTATTGTATACTTTCTTATGCATATTATATACTTCTTTGAAGATGTTCCCATTAAATAAAATTTCATTTCAATATGTTTAAAATTTGTTTTTAAGAATACATTTAACATAGTTAATCTAATCTAAGCTAATGTATTTAATCTTTTTTAGGTCTCCTCTGAGTTGAATTATCTTTCTATTGTTATCTGTGGAATGCGGATTAAAATTATAATACTAATTATAAGGTTCTCCCAGTCCTGTATATCTGGAGATGAAAAATGTCATGTTCAAAAATGAAAAGTTAAACAAAGAATGGCAAAAATTGTTGTAGAAAACCTTATCATTCTAATTTGTATTTTACTAAGGTTTAATTTTGAAAACTTGAAATATTTGGTTTTATAAAAATCTATACACTATCTACAAACTAACTGTTCATTATGAGTGAGTAAATTTTACATATTTAATAATTTAAGTATTAAAAATGTAGTGGTTGTAACTTAGCTTATCTTTACAATTTAAAATAACATTATCATTACATTTTTGAATGAAGAAATGAAGTAAAGAAAGTAAAACAACTAAGAAAATTAATGAATAAGAAATGGTAAGACAAATAATACCAAAATTAAATGAAATACAGAATTTTAAAACTGCTGGATAAAATTTAAGAAAATAAAACTATTTGTGTGTTTTTTTTGTTTTTTTTTTTTCCTGTCTGAGCACTACTCATTACTTTTGTTGATATTATTTTCAAATTTCTCAAAACATATATTAAGTATTTTCCACAGAAGAGAACCATATGTGCTCTTTAAATATTGGCTAAGAAAACTCCCGTGGATAAAATGAATATTAACATGGCACAAAATGTAAGTTGTGACCATATTTTGCTCAAACTACCTCAGTATTTTAAAGCTAAAGGAGGAAAATTATAACTCCTAAATTTAATTACTGTGACAGTTAAGAGCAAATCAACAAATGAATAGCAAATGAGCTCTTGTTCCCATGCCTCATGAGCTTAGTCCCTATTTAATATCATATACTTTGAAGGAGTTACCCTTGATTCAATTTGTGGTGATTGGGTTCTTAGCAGAATAAAACGAAGACCATCTTGGTCTTGCTTTCCACTAGAGAAATACTATGCCTCACCTACACTGCAGAGGTCAGTATACTTCCAGCCTAAGTAGGAATTCATTAAATTCTAGAATGATTCTGCATTGTAAAATTATATAGATACATAGATTAAAAATTTGTACCTATGAAAACATGCAATTACATACAAATGTCATATACTTATGACATATCCCTGTCACATACATACCCACAGAAACATTGAATTAAGGAGTAAATTAGGAAATAGGTACTTGGCAAGTATGGCATTCCCTTTCTGGATATTTTCTAGCCATCTCCCCAATCCCTACCTTTCTTTGCAAAATTTGAAGGAACAAAATGCTATTCTGATTGTTAACTTCAAAAAAGATATAATTGAGGTATAAACATTACAAAATCTGCTCAAAGAATCAATTGAATGAGAGAGTAGATGGAGATCCATTTTAAAACTTTATTTTGAAAAAAATTCTGAAAAGAAATATGGCTTAACATTAATTTGTGAAATTATAAATAATATGGGTTGCAGAAAACTGCTGGATTAAATCTCTCAACCAAGTGGATTGTACTAACTTCAAATTGTTGCCACAAACCTCAAATCCAAAACAACTCTTTTCCTATCCTCACTTTTAGCTGATGCTCTTGTCAAATATTTTAGTGAGAAAATAAAAGCAGCCAGAAATAGACTTCCACAAGCTCCTGATGACATATCTACCCTCCTACTAGCATATGCTCTGGCTTTTTTGCCCATTAATAGAGATGAATTTTCCAAGTTCCTATCTAAAATCATCTCCTCCGTTGTAGACCAGATCCCATCTGCTTTAATCTACCTCTGCTGTGTTGCTCTATCACTTCTTCACGCTCTCTCCTAAATCATGGACTTTTCCTCTAATTGTTCTCATGTGCATGCAAGCATGCTATTATTTTCACAATTTTAAAATAAATAAACTGAAAACTACTCTTCTCAACAATTTGCCCACAAACTTCTGCATCATTTCTCTAGTCCCCTTCAGTAACATCCCTGCAAAGAGTTGTCTATGCCCATTCCCATTATCTCTTCTAAGTAAGAGTAACAGCAGTTTCATCTGGTGGCCCTGCCTCTACCTAGTCTTCTTTGTCCTACCCACCTGCTTAACACTGGAGTGCCCCCAGTACACAGTCTTTAGAACCCTTCCCTATCTATTGCCACTTCTCTGATAATCTCAGAGTTTTAAAACCTATATTCCAATGACTCTCGCATTTATGTTTCCAGTCCGCACATATTTCCTGAATTTCAGATTCATGTATCCAAATGCTTACTTTAAATCTTCTCTTGGATGTCTAACTGATAACCTATTTTTGAACTGAACTCCTCATCTTGCCATCCCACCTCCACTCCAACCCACCCTTCCCTGGAAAATTCTGCTTTTACAGAGTCTGCCTCTCAGTGAACGGCATCTCATTTTTTTCCATTTGCTGAAATCTTAGAGTTATTCTCGACTTCTTTCTTTCTCTCACACCCTAGGTGTATATTTACAATTAGAATATCTTCTTGATTTATTAACCCTTTAATTATTATACAATAACTTTTTGTCTCTTGTTACAGTTTTGCCTTAAGGTCTACTTTGTCTGATATAAATATAAATACTCCTGCTTTCTTTTGGTTCCATTTGCTTGGAATATTTTTTCCATCCCTTCATTTTCAGCCTGTGTGTGTCCTTCAAGCTCAAGTGGGTCTCTTGTAGGTGATTTATACACCACCATTACCATAGTAGAGTATTCTGATTTTGATCATATACTTAACATTATCAGTGAGTTTTATATTTTCATTTGTCTTCATGTTACTAATTAACTTCCTTTCATTTCAGCTTGAAGAAATCCCTTTAGCATATCTTATAAGCAGCTCTAGTGGTGATGAACCTCCTTAGCTTTTTTTTTTTTTTTACTTGGTCTGCAAAAGTCTTTACCTCTCCTTCATTTCTGGAGGACAACATTTTTGGGTAAAGTATTTGTGGTTGGCAGACTTCTTCTTTTAGCACTTTGGATGTATCATCCCACTCTCTCCAGGCCTGCAAGGTTTCTGCTGAGAAGCCTGCTGACACCCTATGGAAGTATGTCACAATTCACTTTGTATGTGATGTTGTATGTGGCAATTCACTTTTCTCTTGCTGCTTTCTAGAGTCTTTCTTTGTTTTGATTTTCAAGAGTTTGACTATAATGTATCTTGGTGAAGTCTTCTTTAGATTAAAAGTTATTCTGTCATCTTGCTCTTTCTTATTTGTTTTCTGAATGCTGTTTTAGTTCTTCGGTTCCTTTTTGCTCTTTTGCTATCATCATTTATTATTTGACAATTTTTTGTACCTTCCTCTTTTGTGTTTCTACTACAGGTTTTTTCTTTGTGATTATCAAGAAGCTTACATAATACATTTTATAGTTATGATAGTCTATTTTAAGTTGATCACAGAGTTTTATACCAAACTAAAATCTTATGTAAATATTAAGAAACAGAGCATATTTATTAACAGGAGAAAAAGTTTAATATTCTATTTTCACATGATTATATTATGACTGAAAGTGCCTTCCATGCTCATTTACACTAATACGGAAAATGTTTATGATCAAAGTTTTAGTGAAAATTAAAAAAAAAATCTAGTTACATATGATTATCAGTAGATAAAGACAAACAGTAATAGAACAACAAGCCAAAAACAAGAACAATAATGAACTACAGGGCTTCCCTGGTGGCGCAGTGGTTGAGAATCTGTCTGCCAATGCAGGGGGCACGGGCGGGCCCTGGTCTGGGAGGATCCAACATGCCGCGGAGCAACTAGGCCCGTGAGCTACAATTACTGAGCCTGCACGTAGGAGCCTGTGCTCCACAACAAGAGAGGCCACGATAGTGAGAGGCCCACGCACCGCGATGAAGAGTGGCCCCCACTTGCCGCAACTAGAGAAAGCCCTCGCACAGAAACAAAGGCCCAACACAGCCATAAATAAGTAAATAAATTAATTAATTAAATTAAAATAATAATAATAATAATGAACTACATAAAAAGGAGACTAGAAAAATAGATTATCTTTTTATGAGTTATTTTCTTTGGGTAGTAATTTTTAAAGTTTTTTAATGTTTCTCATGTTCTCTAATTTTTCTTTGAGGGCATGAGTTATATTAACAATGGGAAAGTGCTAAATTTATTTATTTAATTAAGTACAGCATACATAGATGACTTGATTTAATTTAAAATTGTACTTATAGTAGGCAGCTTCTGCCTCCCAAATTATTGCACATATTTTTCTCCTTTTGGATAAAATACATGATTTTTAATTAAATATCCCACCTTCATATGTCTCCATATTTACTCATGTAAGTGATGTGGAAAATTAACATGTAGACATCTATTGAGATAATTTTCATATATATGATAATCTATATATTTAGTAAAGAATATACTATAGAAGAAGACCCAAAGCACAACTCTGTCCCTTCCTCTCATTAAACTAGTTTCTGAGATTCCTTTATAATGGAATAAAGCTGATAATTTCAAAAGATTCTGAACAATCAATTCCCTTTATACTTGTTGGTTTTTCCTTTCACGAGATGAAATATTGAATGCTCTAAAAGTTAATTTCAAACATTGGCATTATTATTAAATAAGTTTTCTACTTTGGGTATTAAATATTACATATATTTATCTTGATATTCTTTGTTTTTTTCTTAACTTAATGGCCCAACTTCACTTTCTCTATTTTGCTTCCAATTGACTTCATGTTTCTTTGTTTAACATCCATTTTTCTGCCTAGTTATGTCTCTGAGGGAATGCTTGTCAGATTCCTTTACTAAGGGAATAGACTCCTGTGACACTCCAACTTGGTGGTTTGGACTGTCTCTCTTTTAGCACACTTTTTTTTTCTTATTTGTCATGTGGCATTTTGTAAAACATTTCCTTTCCAGGAGCCTTCAAAAAGCTACATTTTCTCTGTGGTAGAAAACAAAACTTGTTTATTATTTGTAAATGTACTGAAAGCATCACAAGTAATGCAAACTACCTGATTTTTGTAGTGAATAGAGTCTGACTTATTTCTCTTCCAAAATATGACTTGAAAACATACCAACTAAGAGACATTTTGGGGAAAATGTTCTGTAAAATTGTAACACATCTAAGATCAGAAACAGGAAACATCTTTTGGTCTAGAGATATTTTTGTTTTATGATTTTTTTCCTTTTGATGTCTCTTCTTTCCATGTGGATGCACTCACTATCACCTTTAGTTTTTGTCTGCCTTTGGAGGAAATCCTTTAGAGTACTCACAGAACTTTGCAAAATAAACTAATTGTTGCTGATTCTCTACCTTTAAAGGGGAAGTACATTTTGGAAACATTAATTTTAAAACTTCCTTAGCAAGATTACTTAACAGCTATAAAACAGAGATCGGGCATTTTAAAATACCTTCCATAAAAGACAGATCTGTGGATTCTAAGCAAAATGCTATATCAAATGTGATAATAATATAGTCAGCTTGAAAAAAAGTTCATAGACTAATGAAATGTAACATATCCATTATTAAATCAAGACAATATACTAATAAATGTATGTTCATTTAACTTCCTAATACATGTTCTTTAAGTAAAATTGTTCCATTTTGTATTTAAACTTCAGTGTTAGAGGTACAAATTAAGGCTAAAGATAACTCCCCTTTGTAAAAAGGGAAGAAAGATTTTAAGGGAGCAGAATGAATCTAGGAAACAAAGTATATAATTAAAAAAACAACCATTTTTAGTTCAAAGACTCAGTAAGCTTTTCAGAAAACATCACTAAAGATGAAGAGAGGTTTGGGGTTGAATGCATAGGATTATATTTAACCGTGGTCTTGTTTAAAGTGCTAAATTGCTAAGAAATATCAAGTCATAATACCAATGTTGTAGCATTTTACTGGGAATGAATAAATTTTATTGATTTACAAAGAAAAATTAAATGGCATTTCGGAAATGAGTGTAATTAGTGTTGGTATTTCTTTCTATAGTCACCTACCACTGATTTAGACCTAAATTTGAAGCATTACACTAGTTAGGTATATGGCTATTAGCACCTTGCAGAAGAACACATGTGAAGGTACTGGATTTTTTTCTTTCCTTCTTTCTGTTAATTGGTTCTTCTAGTTTTCATTTTCCTGTAACTTTAAATGAAAAAAATCAAGTTTGTGTGTGTAGTGGAGGTGTACCTAGGAAAACCCTAAGAACTATGTGTCTGTGTGTGGTGAGATTGAGAGTAGGTGGTCTAAAGGGTCATTTGACCTAGTAAAGGGGCCAATGAAAGGAAAATAGTGTGTGAACCATTAATCTCAAGCTTGTTTACACAACTGTAATTTTGTATTGCTTGTTTACTGCCACTCTGATGACAGAAACAGTTCTTCCTTGACTTAGCAGCAGGCTCCTGGACATCATGCTTAAAAAATTATTTGTGATAACAAGTGATGATAATATTTAATAAAATAGTTTCATATAATCTGATACTTTTAAGTGGGAATGATATTTGACTATGTTAAAGTATTGACAAATTAACCCTATCAGGTAAATATTATGGCTTTAGTGTTTACATTTCTATAAAAATAACTTAAATTTGAGGAAAATAATATGTTTCTGCAATGTAGTAATATGTACTTCTAGAGAACAGGTTTGTTTTTTTTTTTTGTCATACCAGATTATTGGCTTAATATATATTTTGAAGATCTTTTATATGCACTTTATCCATTATCAGTGCTATAAACTCTTTGGGTATTTTATCCATACTATTTCCATTGGGTTTTATCTCCTGGTGGGCTCTGTTTTAAAAGTATATATTTAGGTTAAGTTGTCTTTTTGGTAAAGTTCCCAGAATTTCTGCATAATAGGTGATTAGTTTGTGATGTAAATAAAGTCCAAAATAAATTGTGAAGACCTAAATTGTGAAAATCTATCTTTCACCCCAAAATGTCTTATTTCATTTAAAAATTTCACTGAGTATCTACATGTACCAAGCACTAGGCTGAGGATGGAACACAAAACATACACCATTACAAGACTCCCAGAATTTGTAGCTGTGGTGGAGACTGGGTTGAGCAAAGAAATAATTCCATAATATGAGTATGGCACATTCTGATGAGAGGATAATTTAAAATGTTTACAGTTCTAACAAAAAATAATTCACTTATGGATATTTTCTTGAAAATAACCATGTACATGGTTTAAGGCGAATGCCAAGTTTGAATGAAAACTACTCTATACCATAAGAAAATGTGTAGTGAATACAGAAGAAAAAAAAAAAAGAAACTGATCTGAATGTTTTATTTACTAATTGTTAAACAGCTAGTTTGATTTAACACTTTTTTCCTGATTTGATGGGAGTTCTCAAACTTTTGAATGCCTCAAAAACTTGAGAAATAAAATTTTTATTTCTAGCAATAAAGTGGCTGATTGAGATAGTGATTCTCAAGGTCTGGGAGCTTTATATCATTATCATGTGTCTGGGTTGAGAGGAGGCATGTGTAGTTAAAACAAATTCCATTTCTCAATTGATTTTAGCACATCCTACCAATAAGCAGGAAAACTTTTTCCCTTCTCTCTCCTTGTCATTCTTTCCACTAACTAATAACTAATTAGAATAACTAATTAATTCTAAATGATTTTAGAAAAACTGTATACATGGTAGAGATCCCAGAGAATTCACAGCTAATTAAAAGAGGTCTCTCAGTGGAGCTGACATGAAAACTATACCAAGAACTTTATAATACTGATAACACAATGCATGTAAAGAATTAAAAACACTTAAACATATAATATTTGTTCACCAGGATTAATTACTACAATTGCTACTGTTTACAAGAGTTAAAAATGTATTTTTTCCCCTGAAGTTAGGCTTTTTTTCATGCAAAAATAATCATGAGCTATAGAGCTTATCTGGTTCTTCAATTAGCTTCATTTTCAATTATATATATTATATATATAAATATGTATAAATATTCTTTAAAAATACAAAAGTTTTAGGAAATTGGATCAGTGTTACTTGAAAGGAATAGTTTACTTTTTAGAAGTCCGATTTTCCAGCTCATGTGGGATAAAAAATTAGGTTACATTAGAGGCAGTTTCAATGTCATACATAGTATCTAATTGTCATGTGCTTAAGTTAATGTGGAAAGAAAGAGCTCTATGTTGAAGCATGGAAGAAGTGAGGAAAGAGGGAAGAAATCAGATCCAAAATCTCTCTGTAGCTTACAAAATTCCAGTACCAATAAACACATAAAGTCTGGGAAACCAGACTGAACCCACAGGACTCTCAATGAAAAAGGAGAGTTATTTGAAATACTAATTATTCCTTCAGTTTAAAAAATCAAGCTTTACCCCCAAGGTATGAAATGATTACACATGCATAGAACAGCTGGTGGAAATTGAATGAGGATGTTAGCAACGCTGATAACAGAGGGGAAGAAGGGTGGGTAGAAAGCTTCGAAGGGAAATTGACTAGTGTATGAGTGTATGTGCTTAAAAGGAGCACTTCAGTATTATAATCTGATCACTTAATTTTGTTCTTTTATATTCCATTTCTATTCCTAGATGTCCTTAGGACTGGAAAAAACTAAATAGCTTTCTGTGAAAATGAAAGATGCTAATTTAATTTACTAGAATCAAATAAAAAGCAAAAATCACAGATTCTTCCTACATCTCGGCATTTCTTCTTTTTACTTTTATTTTTCACATATTATTCCATTGCTATAATAATTTTGTTGATGAAAAGAAAAGAATATTGTCTGTAGTTTTTAAGTCAAGGTGTCTGTTTGACATTTACCCTGGTAAAGGACCTTTCATGAATTTATTTATTGTAACTATAGTGTTATTATTTTAATAACACTCAGACTCTCTTGCTTTCCTCACCTGATGGAGTTAATTCTATAGCCCTATTTCCTCTGTATCCACCACAGTAGCACTGGACACATGGCCCAAACTAGCCAGAGTACTACATTCTCTGGTTCACAGATAAGCATGTGGTCCATACCCAGCCAATTAGTGTTATGTTGTCAATTAAAAATAGTTCTAGACTTGTATATTCACTTTATCATAGGAGGGATATTCCCTACACCACTGTAACCCTAACTTTGGTCACAGTTTAAATATAAATAAGTAGAAGACAAGACCCTGAAAGAAATCAAAATTTTAACTTAAAAAACCAAACAACAACAACAACAACAAAATCAAACTTCTGTTTTCTAATTGTCATGTAAGGAGCTTGGAAGTGGCCAATCCATCCTAACAACAAGTAAAAGGCTGAACAAACTGAAAAATCTACAACTCCTTTTAGAGTCATTGGAGAAATGATGTCAAAGAGCAAATAACTGTCACCAAAATTGGAGATAGACGAACACAGAGAATCATAATGACCCAGAGTAGAAACCCATAAGAAGAAATCTCCAAAGGAACCAGTGCTGGAGTACGAAAATCTAAACTGTATTGTTGAATTGCTGGAGGCTTATGTGGCCAAATCTGAGAGTTACAAACTCCAGGGTAACCCAGTCATGGAGGGGCTCCACTTTTGTGAGTTTTACTTCCAAGAGCTTGACCAGGTTCTCACAGTGACTATTTGAAAAAAAAGAAAAAAAAAAATCCCTCCCAGCAAGGGAGGGAAAAGGAAACATTTTCAAATATGTCACAACACTGTATTGTTAACAAGGCCTTTCCTCAGGAGAAACTAATTTACCAGAACATAAGCTATTGGAATATGAACAGAGCCTAACCAACCTGGGTGAAGGGAAATAGTTAATTCTCACCTGCTCTAGTCTTCCACACAAGGGAAGGGAAATACCCAACTCCAGCCCACTACATCCATCCTGTCCTACAAAAAGGAGTGGGGACTGAGAACACTAGTGAAGTGCTTCACAGTTCAGAGACACAGGCTCATTAAAAGACTGAGATCTAATCATAGGATTATAGAATGGTTTTGTCTCTCCACATCTTACTACCACTTACTAAAGCTCTATTTATAGCAGTTTCTTTGATTCAGCACATCATGCACAGATTATCAAAAAAAAATAAATAAATTACAAGGCATACTAAACAGCAAAAAGCACAGTTTGAAGAGACAAAGCAAACATCAGACCCAGACTCAGATTCAGCAGGTATTTTGAAACTTTCAGACTGGAAATTTAAAACAACTTCAACTGATATACGAAAGTCTTTACTGGAAAAGTAGACAGCATTCAAGAATATTCAAGATGGACATGTAAATGGAGAGACAGAAATTCTGAAAAAGAATCAAAAACAAATGCTGGAGATTGAAAGCACTCTAACAGAAATGACAAATACCTTTAATGAATTGATTAGTAAACTGAACATTGTTGAGGAAACAAATGTTGAGCTTGAGGATATTGCAATATAAACCTCTAATACTGAAAAGCACAGAGAAAAAAGACTGAAACATACAAAACAATTTCTAAGAACTATGGAAAATTACAACATGTGTAACATACACGTAATGATAATACCAGAAGGAGAAGAAAGGGAGAAAGAAACAGAAGAAATATTTGAAGCAATATTGACTTAGAATTTCCCCCAAATTAATGTTAGACATGAAAGCAAAGGCCCAGTAAGCTCAGAGAACACCAAGAAGGATAAATGCAAAAACACAACAAAACAAAACAAAAACTACACCAAGGATATCATGGTAAAACTGCAGATATTCAAAGATAAAGAAAAAATCTTGAAAGAAGCCAGAGTAGAAAAACACCTTATCTATAGAGGAGCAAACATAAGTATTACATCTGACTTATCAGAAATCATGAAAAGAAAAACTGAGTGGGATTAAATATTTAAAGACAGAAAAAAAGGTACCAATTTAAAATTCTATACCCTGCATAAATACACTTCAAATTAAGGGAGAAAGAAAGACTTTTTCAGACAAACAAAAATTGAGAATTTTAGGGAAATTGGGAATTTGTTGCCAGGAAACCCGCCTTGCAAGAAATGTTAAAAGAAATTTTTTAGAGGGAAGAAAATTACATAGGTCAGAGACATAGAATTTACATAATAAAAGGAAGACCATCAGAAAAAAGAATAAGTGAAAGTAAAATAAAAACATTTATTTTTCTTATTCTTAATCTAACAGATAACAGTTTGTTCAAAATAATAATAGTAATAATATACTCAATTACATATGTCTATACAAATAGATATAGATATGCTTATGTATGCTAATTTATAAGTCAAATAAATAATAGCAATTATTTGGGGGAAGTAATTAGGATTATTATGTAATTATAAGGTATTCACATGACCCAGGAAGTGGTATAGTCTTACTTGAATGTGGAAATGAATTTGTTGTTAATGTACATTGCAAACTCTAGGTTAATTAGTAAAAAAAAAGTAAAATAAAAAAAAGTGTAACTGGTATGTTAAGAAAGGAGATAAAAAGAAATTTTATAAAATACTTAATTAGACATGTGAGAGACCTTCAAGATGGCGGAGGATTAAGACGTGGAGATCACCTTCCTCCCCACAAATACATCAGAAATACATCTACATGTGGAACGACTCCTATGGAACACCTACTGAACACTGGTAGAAGACCTCAAACTTCCCCAAAAGCAAGAAACTCCCCACGTACTTGGGTAGGGCAAAAGAAAAAAGAAAAAACAGAGACAAAAGAATAGGAACAGGACCTGCACCTCTGGAAGGGAGCTGTGAAGGAGGAGAAGTTGCCACACACTAGGAAGCCCCCTCACTTGTGGAGACTGGGGTGGCAGGGGAGAAGCTTCGGAGCCACGGAGGAAAGCGCAGCAACAGGGGTGCAGAGGGCAAAATGGAGAGATTCCCGCACAGAGAATTGGTGCCAACCAGCACTCACCAGCCCGAGAGGCTTGTCTGCTCACCCGCCGGGGCAGGTGGGGGCTGGGAGCTGAGGCTTGAGCTTCGCAGGTCAGATCCCAGGTAGAGGACTGGGGTTGGCTACGTGAACACAGCCTGCAGGTGGCTATTGGGAGGGAGTCAGGGAAAAAGTCCGGAACTGCCTAAGAAGCAAGAGACCATTGTTTCATGGTGCACAAGGAGACGGGTTTCAGAGCACTGCCTAAACGAGCTCCAGAGATGGGCGCGAGCCACGGCTATCAGTGTGGACACCAGAGATGGGCATGAGATGCTAAGGCTGCTCCTGCAGCCACCAAGAAGCCTGTGTGCAAGCACAAGTCACTATCCACACCTCCCCTTCCAGGATCCTGTGCAGCCCGCCGCTGCCAGGGTCCCATGATTCAGGAATAGACGGCACACCTCAGACTGGTGCAGCATCACGCCGGCCTCTGCCGGCCCAGGCTCGCCCCGCATTGCCCCACCCCCACCCCCCAGCCTGAGTGAGCCAGAGCCCCCTAATCAGCTGCTTCTTTAACCCTGTCCTGTCTGGGCAGGAACAGACACCATCAGGCGACCTACAAGCAGAGGCAGGACCAGCAAGCTACAGTGCTGGACAACCTATTCCAAACAACTAGCAAGACAGGAACACAACACCACCCATTAGCAGAGAGGCTGCCTAAAATCATAATAAGTTCACAGACCCTCCAAAACACACAACCAGACGTGGCCTTGCCCACCAGAAAGACAAGATCAGCCTCATCCACCAGAACACAGGCACCAGTCCCCTCCACCAAGAAGCCTACACAACACACTGAACCAACCTTACCCACTGGGGGAAGACACCAAAAACAATGGGTACTAAGAACCTGCAGCCTGCAAAAAGGAGACCCCAAACACAATAATTTAAGCAAAATGAGAAGACAGAGAAATATGCAGCAGATTAAAAACAAAGGTAAAAGCCCACCATACCAAACAAATGAAGAGGAAATGGGCGTTCTACCTGAAAAAGAATTCAGAGTAATGATAGTAAAGATGATCCCAAATCTTGGAAATAGAATGGAGATAATGCAGTAAACGTTTAACAAGGACTTAGAAGAACTAAAGAGCAAACAAACAATGATGAACAAGGCAATAAATGAAATTTAAAATTCTCCAGAAGGAAACAATAGCTGAATAACTGAGGCAGAAGAACGGATAAGTGACCAGGAAGATAAAAAAGTGAATATAACTACAGCAGAGCAGAATAAAGAAAAAAATGAAAAGAATTGAGGACAGTCTCAAAGACCTCTGGGACAACATTAAATGCACCAACATTCAAATTAAAGTGGTCCCAGAAGAAGAAGAGGAAAAAAAGAGGGACTGAAAAAATATTTGAAGAGACTATAGTTGAAAACGTCCCTAATATGGGAAAGGAAATAGTCAATCAAATCCAGGAAGTGCAGAGAGCCCCATACGGGATAAATCCAAGGAGAAACACGCCAAGACACATATTAATCAAACTGTCAAAAATTAAATACAAAGAAAAAATATTAAAAGCAGCAAGAGAAAAACAACAAATAACATACAAGGGAAACTGAATAACGTTAACAGCTGATCTTTCAGCAGAAACCCTGCAAGCCAGAAAGGAGGGGCAAGACATATTTAAAGTGATGAAAGGGAAAAACCTACAACCAAGATTACTCTACCCAACAAGGATCTCATTCAGATTCGATGGAGAAATTAAAACCATTACAGAAAAGGAAAGCTAAGAGAAAACAGCACCACCCAACCAGCTTTACAACAAATGCTAAAGGAACTTCTCTAAGCAGGAAACACAAAAGAAGGAAAAGACCTACAATAACAAACTCAAAGCAATTAAGAAAATGGTAATAGGAACATACCTATTGATAACTACCTTAAATGTAAATGGATTAAATGCTCCAGTCACAAGGCATAGACTGGCTGAATGGATACAAAAACAAGAATACAAAAACAAGACCCGTATATATGCTGTCTACAAGAGACCCACTTCAGACCTAGGGACACATACAGACTGAAAGTGAGGGGATGGAAAAGGATATTCATGCAAATGGAAATCAAAAGAAAGCTGGAGTAACAATTCTCATATCAGACAAAATAGACTTTAAGATAAAGACTAGTACAAGAGACAAAGAAGGACACTGCATAATGATCAAGGGATGAATCCAAGAAGAAGATATAACAATTGTAAATATTTATGCACTCAACATAGGAGCACTGAAATACATAAGGCAAATGCTAACAGCCATAAAGGGGAAATCGACAGTAACACAATAATAGTAGGGAACTTTACACACCACTTTCACCAATGGACAGATCATCCAAAATGAAAATAAATAAGGATACCCAAGCTTTAAATCATACATTAAACAAGATGGACTTAATTGATATTTATAGGATATTCCATCCAAAAACAACAGAATACACATTATTCTCAAGTGATCATGGAACATTTTCCAGGATAGATCATATCTTGGGTCACAAATCAAGTCTTGGTAAATTTAAGAAAATTGAGATCATATCAAGTATCTTTTCTGACTAAAACGTTATGAGACTAAATATCAATTACAAAAAAAAATGTGTGAAAAATTCAAATACATGGACGCTAAACAATACACTACTAAATAAGCAAGAGATCACTGAAGAAATCAAAGAGGAAATCAAAAAATTCCTAGAAACAAATGGCAATGAAAACAAGATGACCCAAAACCTATGGGATGCAGCAAAAGCAGTTCTAAGAGGGAAGTTTGTAGCAATACAATCCTACCTCAAGAAACAAGAAACATCTCAAATAAGCAACCCAACCTTACAGCTAAAGCAATTAGAGAAGAACAAAAAACCCACAAAGTAAGCAGAAGGAAAGAAATGATAAAGATCAAACCAGAAATAAATGAAAAAGAAATGAAGGAAACCATAGCAAAGATCAATAAAACTAAATGCTGCTTCTTTGAGAAGATAAACAAAATTGATAAACCATTAACCAGACTCATTAAGGAAAAAAGGGGAGAAGAGTCATCTCAAAAGAATTAGAAATGAAAAAGGAGAAGTAACCACTGACACTGCAGAAATACAAAGGATCATGAGAGACTACTACAAGCAACTATATGCCAATTAAATAGACAACATGGAAGAAATGGACAGATTCTTAAAAACACAAACTTCCAAGACTGAACCAGGAATAAATAGAAAATATAAACAGACCAATCACAAGCACTGAAATTGAAACTGTGGTTTAAAATCTTCCAACAAACAAAAGCCCAGGACCAGAAGTCTTCACAGGTGAATTCTATCAAACATTTAGAGAAGAGCTAACACCTATCCTTCTCAAACTCTTGCAAAATACACCAGAGTGAGGAACACTCCCCAACTCATTCTACGAGGCCACTATCACCACGATACCAAAACCAAACAAAGATGTCACAAAAGAAAGAAAACTACAGACCAATATCACAGATGAATATAGATGCCAAAATCCTCAACAAAATACTAGCAAACAGAATTCAACAGCACATTAGAAGGATCACACACCATGATCCAGTGGGGTTTATCCCAGGAATGTAAGGATTCTTCAATATGCACAAATCAATCGATGTGATACACCAGATTAACAAATTGAAGGGGAAGAGCCATTTGATCATCTCAATAGATGCAGAAAAAGCTTTCAACAAAATTCAACACCCATTTATGGTAAAACCCCTCCAGAAAGTAGGCATAGAGGGAACTTAGCTGAACATAATAAAGGCCATATATGACAAACCCACAACCAACATCGTTCTCAATGTTAAAAAACTGAAATCACTTCCTATAAGGTCAGGAACAAGATAAGGTTGTCCACTCTCGCCACTAATATTCAACATAGTTTTGGAAGTTTTAGCCACAGCAATCAGAGAAGAAAAAGAAATAAACGGAATCCAAATGGGAAAAGAAGAAGTAAAACTGTCACTGTTTGCAGATGACATGATATTATACATAGAGAATCCTAAAGACGCTACCAGAAAACTACAAGACCTAATCAGTGAATTTGGTAAAGTAACAGGATACAAAATTAATGCACAGAAATCTCTTTCATTCCTATACACTAATGATGAAAAATCTGAAAGAGAAGTTAAGGAAACTCTCCCATTTACCATTGCAACAAAAAGAATAAAATACCTAGGAATAAACCTACCTAAGGAGAAAAAAAGTCCTGTATGCAGAAAACTATAAGACACTGGTGAAATAAACTAAAGATGATACAAACAGATGGAGAGATATACCATGTTCTTGGATTGGAAGAATCAACATTGTGAAAATGACTCTACTACCCAAAGCAATATACAGATTCAATGCATTCCCTATCAAAATACCAATGTCATTTTACACAGAAGTAGAACAAAAATTTTCACAATTTGTATGGAAACACAAAAGACACCGAATAGCCAAAGCAATCTTGAGAAATAAAAACAGAGCTGGAGGAATCAGGCTCCCTGACTTCAGACTAGACTACAAAGCTACAGTAATCAAGACAGTATGGTACTGACACAAAAACCGAAATATAGATCAATGGAATAGGATAGAAAGCCCAGAGATAAACCCATGCACATATGGTCACCTTATCTTTGACAAAGGAGGCAAGAATATACAATGGAAAAAAGACAGCCTTTTCAATAAGTGGTGCTGGGAAAACTGGACAGCTACATGTAAAAGAATGAAATTAGAACCCTCTCTTACACCATACACAACAATAAACTCGAAATGGATTACAGACCTAAATGTAAAGCCAGACACTGTAAAACTCTTAGAGGAAAACATAGGCAGCACACACTATGACATAAATCACAGCAAGTTCCTTTTTGACCCACACTCTAGAGAAATGGAAATAAAAAAAAAAATAAACAAATGGGACCTAATGAAACTTAAAAGCTTTTGCACAGCAAAGGAAACTATAAACAAGGTGAAAAGACAACCCTCAGAGTGGGAGAAAATATTTGCAAATGAAGCAACTGACAAAGGACTAATGTCCAAAATATAGAAGCAGCTCATGCAGCTCAATATCAAAAAAAAACAAACAATCCAATCCAAAAATGAGCAGAAAACCTAAATAGACTTTTCTCCAAAGAAGATATAGAGATTGCCAACAAACACATGAAAGGTTACTCAATATCACTAATTATTAGAGAAATGCAAATCAAAACTACAATGAGGTATCACCAGTCAGAATGGCCATCATCAAAAATCTACAAGCAATAAATGCTGGAGATGTGTGGAGAAAAGGGAACCCTCTTGCCCTGTTGGTGGGAATGTAAATTGATACAGCCACTATGGAGAACAGTATGGAGATTCCTAAGAAAACTAAAAATAGAACTACCATATGACCCAGCAATCCCATTACTGGGCATACACCCTGAGAAAACCATAATTCTAAAAGAGTCATGTACCACAATGTTCATTGCAGCTCTATTTACAATAGCCAGGACATGGAAGCAACCTAAGTGTCCATCAACAGATGAATGAATAAAGAAGATGTGGCACATATATACAATGGAATATTACTCAGCCATAAAAAGAAACAAAATTGGTTATTTGTAGTGAGGTGGATGGACCTAGAGTCTGTCATACAGAGTGAAGTAAATCAGAAAAGAGAAACAAATACCATATGCTAACACATGTATATGGAATCTAAAAAAAAAAAAAGGTTCTGAAGAACCTAGGGGCAGGAAAGGAATAAAGACGCAGATATAGAGAATGGAATTGAGGACACAGGGAGGGGGAAGCATAAGCTGGGATGAAGTGAGAGAGTGGCATGGACATATATACACTACCAAATGTAAAACAGATAGCTAGTGGGAAGCAGCTGCATAGCACAGAGAGATCAGCTCGGTTCTTTGTGACCACCTAGAGGGGTGTGATAGGGAGGATGGGAGGGAGACGCAAGAGAGAGGAGATATGGGGATATATGTACATGTATAGCTGATTCTCTTTGTTATAAAGCAGAAACTAACACACCCTTGTAAAACAATTATACTCCAATAAAGATGTTAAAAAAAATGCTCAATTAAAACCACAAATGAGGGGGCTTCCCTGGTGGCGCAGTGGTTGAGAATCTGCCTGCTAATGCAGGGGACACGGGTTCACGCCCTGGTCTGGGAGGATCCCACATGCCGCGGAGCAACTAGGCCCGTGAGCCACAACTACTGACCCTGCACGTCTGGAGCCTGTGCTCCGCAACAAGAGAGGCCACGATAGTGAGAGGCCCGCGCACCGCGATGAAGAGTGGCCCCTGCTTGCCGCAACTATAGAAAGCCCTAGCACAGAAACGAAGACCCAACGTAGCAATCAATCAATCAATCAATCAATCAATCAATAAGTCTTTAAAAAAAAAAAAACACAAATGACAGAAAAAGAGTGGAAGACAAAAGTAGAAACAAAGACAACAAACAGAAAACAGGAACAAATATGGCAGATGTTAATCCAACTACATCTATATTTACTTTAAACATCAAAGACTTAAAAATCCCGATTAAAAGAGATGATCAAATCAGAGTCAATAAGAAATCAAGACTCCACTATATGTTGTCTACAAGACTCTTCCTTTAAGTATAAATACACATAAAAATTAAGAGTAAATAGATGGAGAAAGATAATGCCATTTTAACACTAGTCAAAAGAAAGTGGGAATAGCTATATTAATGTCAGAAAGCAGATTTCAGAGAAACTATTGTCAATGTAGAATATATGAAAGAATTGGAAAACCAAACCAAACCAAACAAAAAACAAACAAAAAATTCCAGGAGCTCCTGGAATACAGCAAGGTTATATAATAAAAGGTTAATGTGCAAAAGTTGATTACTTTCCTATCAACCTATCTACCAGCAATGAACAAGTGGACTTTGAAATGAAAAACACAGTATCATTTATATTAGCATTCTAAAAAATAAAATACATAGATATAAACCTAACAAAATATGTATAATATCTATTTGAGGGAAACTACAAAACTCTGATTAAATACATCAGAGAAGAATGAAATAAATATATATTCCATGTTCTGGATAGGAAGACTCAATATGATCAAGATATCAATTCTTCCCAACTTGATCTACAGATTCATCGTAATCTCAATCAAAATACCAGCAAGCTACAAGTTATTTTATGGATATCAAAAACTGATGCTAAAGTTTATATGGAGAGGCAGAAGGCTCAGAATAGCCAGCACAATATTGAAAGGAGAAGGCAGTCAGAGTACTGGCACTACCAGATTTCACGACTTATTATAAAGCTATAGAAATCAACAGAATGCGGTATTTGAGAAAGAATAGACAGATCAATGGGATGGAATAGAGAACTGAGATACAGATCAATATAAATATTGTCAACTAATCTTTGACAAAGGAGCAAAGGCAATACAAAGAAACAAAGATAGTTTTTTCTCAAAAATAGTGCTGGCACAACTGGACATTCACAGTCAAAAAAAAAAAAGGAATCCAGACACAGACCTTATATTCTTCCCAAAAATTAACTCTAAATGGATTTTTAGATGCAAAGCCATGATTCATGAATGAAATAACTGATAAGCTGGACTTCATTAAAATTAAGAACTTCTATGTAAAGGATAATCTCAAGGGAATGAAAAGACAAGCCACACACTTAGGTAAAATATTTGCAAAAGAAATATCTGATAAAGGACTACTATACAAAATACACAAAGAATTCTTACAAATCAACAATAAGAAAACAAAAAACCTGATTAAAAAATAAGCCAAAGAGCTCCCCTGGCTGCCCAGTGGACAAGACTCCATGCTTCCAATGCAGGGGGCGCGGGTTTGATCCCTGGTTGGGGAACTAAGGTCCCACATGCAGTTGGCGGCATGGCCAAAAATAAATAAATAAATAATAAGCCAAGATCTTAAAGATACCTCATCAGAAAAGATGTATGGATGGAAAATGAGCACGTGATGGTACTTCCCTGGTGGCGCAGTGGTTAAGAATCTGCCTGCCAACATAGGGGACACGGGTTTGAGCCCTGGTCTGGGAAGATCTCACATACCACAGAGCAACTAAGCGCGTGTGCCACAACTACTGAGCCTGCACTCTTGAAGCAGCGAGCCACAACTACTGAAGCCCGTGCGCCTAGAACCCATGCTCCACAACAAGAGAACCCACAGCAATGAGAAGTCCGCGCACTGCAACGAAGACCCAATGCAGCCAAAAATTAATTAATTGATTAATTAATTTTAAAAAAAGAGAAAATAAGTATGCGGCGAGATGTTCCACATCATCTGTTGTTATTGAAATGCAAATTAAAACAATAATGAGATACTAATACGCCACTATTAGAATGGCCAAAATCTGGAACACTAACAACACCAAACACTGGTGAGGGTGTAGAGCAAGAGAAACTCTCATTTCACTGCTGGTGGGAATGCAAACTGGTTACAACCACTTTGGAAGACAATTCGGCAGTTTCTTACAAAGCTAAGCATATTCTTACCATATGATCTAGCAATTGCAATCCTCGTTATTTACCTAAAGGAGTTGAAAACTTCTATCAGTACAAAAGCCTGCACATAGATGTTTATAGCAACTTTACTCATAATTGCTAAAACTTGGAAGCAACCAAGATGTCCTTCAGTAGGTAAATGGATAAATAAACTGTGTTACCTCCAGACAATGAAAAATTATTCAATGTTAATGAGAAATGAACTATCAAGCCATGAAAAGACCTGGAGGAAACTTAAATGCATATTACTAAGTGAAATATGCCACTCTGAAAAGGCTACATACTGTATGATTCCAACTATATGACATTCTGGAAAATGCAAACTATGGCGATAGTAAAAAGATCCGCGGTTGCTAGGGCTTAGGGAAGAAGGAGGGATGAATAGGCAGAGCACAGAGAATTTTTAGGGCAATGAAACTATTCTGTATAATACTGTAATGGTGGTTACATATCATTATACATTTGTCAAAACCCATAGAATGTACAAGAGTGAATCCTAACATAAACTATGGACTTTGGGTGATAATGATGTTTCAATTGTAGATTCATTAATTGTAATAAATGTACCACTCTGGTGTTGATAATGGAGGAGGCTATGCATGTATGGGGGCAGGGATATATGAGTAGTTTCTGTACCTTCTCAATTTTGCTGTGAATCTGAAACTGCTTTAAAAAACTGCTTTAGATTATATATATATATATATATATATATATATATATATATATATATATATATATATATATACACACACACACACACATACTGTTGGTAGTATATATATAATAGTGGATAGTTGATAATGGAGAACCTTTTATTTCTCTGAGGAAACAGGTATATATAGAGAGAGAATATATATAATAATTATGGTTATTTTCTTTTCACTAATTGTACATATGAAAAGTACATCAATATGCAGAAATAAAATATTTTCAGGTCATTCTTAGGAAAGTGTAACCATATCACAATATAATTAATCATTAAAACTTGTTAGCTCATTACTCTTTGAAGACCTCCTATCTCTAAGAAAACCACTTTGATTATTTCTGGGTGTTCCCAAATGTCATGTGTGCGCAAGAACTAGTCATTTCCACCAAATTAAAGCCATTCTGCAAGTCACTTTTACTGTCCCAGATGATAGTAGAAGTACTTTCTGCAGCTCAACAGTAACTCCTGGATTTCCACAGTCAGTAAATCTGCAGTGGTGGATGTCCTAATACTAAGGGGCCAAAACAGTGATACTGTCTATAGTGGACTAGGGGTAGGAAAAATACCACTCTCCTTTGTGATACAGAAATATTTTGATACAGATATGTTTGATAGGGCATGGATGAATTTTAGAGTTCCAATATTGAAGGAGCTAAGAAAGAAATTGATTTAAATAATATGGTCCTCTGGATTCTTTTCGAGTGATAAAGGTTTATTATCATGTAAAACTCAGCATATTTAACTTATCCTTGTCTTAGGGTGAGATAGCTTTCACAAAGCTCCTTGGCCACTCAGGCTCTATTTTACTTAGTCTCTTCATATAAGGGGTCCTGTAGTCCCTTTGGGCTGCTCTAACAAAATATCACAGACGGGGTGGCTTATATGTATATAACAGAAAGGTATTTTTCACAGTAGTGGAAACTGGAAGTCAAAGATTAGGGTGCCATCATGATCAGATGAGTGTCCTCTTCTGGGTTACAGACTTCATGTCGCATCCTCATGTGGCAGAAGGGGCTAGGGAGCAATGTGGGGTCTCTTTTATAAGGGCCCATTTATGAGGGATATAGCCTCCTGACCTAATCACTTCCCAAAGGCTTCACCTCCTAAAACCATCACATTGGGCATTAGGGCTTCAACATATGAATTATGGAGGGAGACAAACATTCAGACCATAGCAAGGGCTTTTTGAAAGTAAATTTTCATATTATTTTATTAAATGAATTAGTTTCAAGTCAAGTGATTTTTGCGAGCATTTTAAGATTTAGATTACATTTTATTTAATTGCAAATGGAAACTCAATCATAGTAAAAAATAAGTTCAGACAATAAATTAATGTATACAAAAACATTTTCTTCCCCATGCCAAGATCACCAGTTTCCTCTTTCAGTGGTGGGGGAGAGGCAGAAAAACAAAATGCCAAAACTTCAGTAATTTCTTGCATATCCTTTCAGATAATATCCATATTTAAACAAATAAAAGAAACTGCGTGCAGTGGGTCAGCTGGTGGCCCACCAAAATATATCTCCACATCTAAATGCCAGAACTTGTGAGTGTTAACTTATTCGGGAAAAGGACTTGGCAGATGTAATTAAATTAAAGATTTTAGGGTGCAGAGATAGTCCTAGATTATCTGGTTGAGACCTAATGCAGTGATAAGTATCTTTAGGAGAGATACACAAAGCAAAAGGAGATGTGAAGATAGAGGCAGATGGGAGTGATGTCACCACAAGCCAAGGAAGACTGAAACCACCAGAAGATAAAAGAGACATGAAACCAATCCCTAGAGTCCTTGGAGGGAGTATGACCCTGCTGACACCTTAATTTCTAACTTCTGGCCCCTAGAATTGGGAGACAATAAATTTCTGTTGTTTTAAGCCACCAAGTTTGTGATAATGTGTTAAGGCACTCCTAAGAATCGAATACACTGACCTTTAATTGAAATAGGTATATACTATATGCATTGATTTTCACTATGATTTTGTACATTGTCTTTGAATTTTTTTTTTATATCAACACATGTAAATGCACCAAATTCTATTAACATCTGAGAAGTATTTCATTATTTGGCCGTATCAAAATGCATTTAACCAGTCTTCTGTTGATGGTCATCTAGGTTGTTTCTGATTGATTGGTATCACTAACACTAACACAATTACTACATGTGCCTGTGCACACATGTAACATCTATATAATAAATTCTCAGAAGTAGAATTATTTTTGAAGGTATGTACATTTAAATATCTCCCCTTCATTCTATTAATCTTTTTTCTCTCCTTCCTAACAAACCCAATCACTGTGCAATACACTAGAGGCATAAAAGTCATGTAATTTATAGTTTCTGATGTTTTAGTGGAAGATGTATTGTTAAATAAGTGCACTAAAGGGTTATAGGCATATACAGTGCTCAGATGGACACACACAACGTACAGAGGGATGGTCAATTCTTGCTTTAGCAAAGACATGACACAGACAACTCTTGATTTGAGTCTTAGAAAAATTGTTTGCTTATTAGGGTGTCCCAGGCTGAATGAACAGCCAGGGATTAAAAAAAGAAAGGGGAATGTGAAAGAGCAGTAAATCAATGTACCTGAAGCAAATGTTTTGTTTTTTGTTTTGTGTGTGTGTGTGTGTTTAAAGAGTGCAACAAGAGATAGCCAAGAGAAGCAGGTGGGTCCAGATTGTGGAGTCCTGAGAGAAACTGAGACTATTTTTCTCTATGTAATATGGAGCCAATGAAAGATTTAATGAAGAAGAATAACATGGTCAGAGTTGAATTTTCATAAAGTCATTTTGACAGCAATGTAGAAGATGGATTTCAGGGAGTATGGGTAGGGACTAGAGGCCATAATATCAGTTTATCAGCTTGAAGATAAATTTCTATTTCACTTGGCACATTTCAAGGAACCTCAAACTCAATATGTTCAAATTTGTGATTTTCTTTCTACCTAGTACTCTTATGGCACTCTGTATCTCAGTTAAGAGAATCCTAATCTTTCAAGCAATAGGTGTAATATAAATGATTCCTTCTACTATCCTCATGTCTTATGTCAATTTGTCATCAAATACTAGAGGATCTGTCTCAGCGATGTCTTTAAATCCTGGTGTCTCCCCTCAGTCCTTATTTCCACTGCCTTTAGGTCGGACCCATATCCTCTCTTATAAAGCCTATTTCAAATGCCTTTCATGTGATCACTCCTTTCTCCACTTTCTCCACCTATATTTCATTTTCCACATTCCCCAAAGCGTGTTGGTGGTTACCAAAGCCCATCTACAAAATAAATCTGATTATGTCATTTCACAGCTTCAAACGTCCCTTGGGGTTTTTTTGTCCACAGGATTGAGTCCTGCCCTCCACAGTCTGACTGAATTTTACCCTACCAACCTCTTTAGCACCTGTTTGAAACATTTCTCAATCCCATTACAGAATCTCTCACTCCCAGAGTACTGGAGGCTTTGCCATGGCTTCACGTCATTTTGTGATCTGTTTCCCTGCCTGAAAAACCTATATCCTTCTTTATCTGAAAGCTCCAACTATTTTTCTTAAAAGATAGAAATTGTCACTTCCTCTTGGAGATATCGCCTCACAGCCTATGGCAGAACAACTAGTTCCATCCTCAGGGTGTTACGATCACATTTTGGTCTTACTTATATTATGGCACTTTCTTTGCTGTGCTATAATTTTTGTATTTTTGTGGGTATTTCCACGAATTTTCAATTTTATTCTGAGGAGAGTCTAACCTAGTACACAATACATTTTAGGCACTGAATTTATGATTCTTAAATAATTAGCCAAGATTATAACTTTACTATGAGAATATTATGAAAGAGACAACTTACTCTTCATATAGCTGAGGTTCACAAATGCCATATTTTCTGTGAATAACTGAGGGAATCGTAAGCAACTTTTAAAAAAAATCAGGTTTATATATATTGTGTGAAGAATTGTCAACTTTTAGTGGATTTGCTTTTAGTTTAAATTTTCTCTTAATGTCAGCCGAGGACCTAATACTGTATACATAGTCACATAACTTATTTTGGAAGATATTTACAATTCACATGGTGTTTGAAAGAAATTCTGATCTTACACATTCATAAGCTAATAAAATATTAGTGAAATTAAACTGCATGAAATGTTAAAAAGCCTAATATTATGTTGCTCTATTTTCAATTTCATTTTAAAAACTCAATAGAAATTAGCAAGAAAAATGTAGATACTAGAGTGAACCGAGATTTCACAATGCCAGAGAAAAATCTAGATACCTAATGAAGACAAAAAACAAGTCCTTCTTAACTTTGAAGTAACAGCTAAATTTGGGTGGCATTTTATGACTTCCCACAGTCTGATTAAGAAGGGTCATTAAGCTTTCAAGACATAATGTAGCACTGAAGTATGAATAATAACTTTTTTCTTATTTAAATGATATTAGTTTACCAAATGTTTCCTGTCTTTATGCCCATTATGCTACATTCCTAAAGACCTCTAGTAAATTTAGACAACACTATCCACAAAAGATACGTTAGCAACAACATAAATATAGTCAAAGCACACACAGAAGTTCAGTGTGCTCCAATGATATCCTGCCTTTCATATTGAACTCTCTACTTTTCTGCAAACCCATGTATGTTGGGTACAGAGAACATGGTGTGTAATAAATTTAGCTTCCTATTCTTTATGTTTTTGTTTCTGCCTCTCTCTCTTACTAGAATATAAACTTTTTGAGAGCCATTTCTTTAACTTTTTTTCTATTTTTTTCCAAAGCCTAGTGCTTTGTACGAGGCCAATGTTCAAGGACATAATTTGAATGAGCAAGTGAATGAATGAACAACAGTATACCCTGGCTAGAAACTGTTTTAGCTAGGAGAAAATAGGATAATTTTTTTACACCTATATTCTTTGTGGGGCTTTAAACTTATACAATTTGGGGGGGGCCTCATTTAAGATACGTAATATACAATAATTAATATGAAATTGCTAGGGCCTCTCTCATTGCTGTGGAAGTGGCCCATGCAAATGAGGGTCTCTGAAGCCACAGCTTCATTAACCCTCTGAGACTTTTGTTTAGTACTATAACAGTATACTATAATAACGATCTTCTCTGTGGCTGGATTTGTAATCTGTGTTAGGTCACTTTTATCTGAACGACTCTCCTTAGGCTGGACAGAGACCAGAGAGTTGAGATCTCAGAGGGGACATGCCCTGAAGGAATTCTGTTCCCGTTAAATGCAAGAGGACTTGATCTGAAGAGTAATTTTTAAACTGCATGAGAACTAGCATCATTTTTAGGTAAATTTCTTTACTTTTCTCATATAAGTTTAAAATTCATTTAATTATTTAATAAAGATACACTGATTACTAAAATTAATGAGTCCGTTACATTATGGGTAATTACACAGATATATGAATAAAATGAGAGGGAAAGATAAGTGCATAAATGTATGTACAGTGAGAGCGAGCGTGAGAAAGTTCAAATGTACATATATATATCCTATTAGCTCAGGGGGGAGACTTTTTTATTTTTTCCCCACCCTTACACAAAATGGGTTTTACCTCCATTTATTTTAGTGCAGAGCTGCTGATGTGAACTCTAAAGCCTGAGATTACATCTGGGAAATCTGGGTTTTCTCCAGATGGTTTCGTAGGCGGTCTGGACCGCCCATTCCCCATTCTTAATTCCTGCCTTGTTTATATCCAATTTAATGACCGTCTGGCCTCTGTTACTGGCAAAAGGGTGTTACAAATCCCAGTGGTCATTGGTGCAGGTTTTAGCCACAGCTACAGAGAGAAGAGAGGAATGGAAAGGCTGGATTTGGCTGCTACTCATGCTGTTTATATCTAAACTGTCTCATAAAGTCTGACAAGTATATAATGGTTACTTCTGTTCACGGCATGCCTGGCCGCTGATCTTGCATCACACTGGTCTCAGGCTTCATGTTTGCAGGCTGCCTCAGACTTCAGTTCTCATGGATTTACTCATCCCTCGGTAAACCAGTTCCTCTCAGAGATTAGCATATTGGATTTATTTCAGATACCATTTGCCAATTCTTGAGAAGCATGTTCTGACACAGCAAGTCTAAGTTAAATAAAAGGCTTAGTGGCCACTTAGGTCTAATAATTTTAGTGTAAATTGAGATATTTGCAAAAATATTTTACCATCATTATATCTTCCCCAGATTTGTCCTTTCTTACTAGTAAAGCTTTTTGGTGACAATAGGATGTGAATCATTTACTCTGAATTATCTGTGCTTTCCAATGTGAAAATAATCCTGTCTACAATCTTCAAATACATATTCTGGTATCAGAGTAAAATAATTTTCATAATTAAACATACGTTTATTTTTCTAATATTTTATCCACTGGTCTGAAACAGTTTTCATAAGTCACTTGGCACTTAAAACTTGACCTGACCCTTTCTTTTTGTTGTTTTTCTGTTGTTGTTGTCTTTTGTTTGTTTCCACTGGTTGTTAATTCCATGTACACAGGAATGGTGCCTCATTCAGATTTGCATTTAAGGCGCTGACACAGAGTAAGTGTTAGGAATGAAAATGAATTATATCGAAGGTGCTAATGTGCTTTGGAGGTTTGGCTTCTTAATGGGAAAATGTTTCTATTACTTTTATAAATCATTTGCAAATAGAATGGTGTAGTGAGAAGCATCCTAGATTTTCGATCAGAATTTAGCAAAGAAAGTACAAGATAAGCCTGGAATATTTGTAGTGTCAAAAAAGACTCAAAACTGATGGGAAAACCCCCAGAAATCTGCTTGAACAGATTCTTGCTGTACAAATATGGAATAATTTCATGATCAAAAAATAGTAATAATAATGGATTTAATCTATCCAATAAAATAGCAAATGGTAAGTCAATACAAATATAAAACAATGAATGGGTATACTGAAAGTCGATGAGGAATGGAATATTTATTGTTTCAAACTACCTCCTTGTAAAATATGTATTAATTTCAAAGGGGAATAGAAAAACTTAACAGTAGAAAGGCTTGGCTGACATTGTCTTAATCAAATGGTCAAGGTAAACATGATTAATAATGGGAGAGATTGAAATTGTGTGCCACTTTATAAGATGCACTGAGAAAACCACAACATTACTTCTATGATAGTACTGCCCCAAATCCATAACCTTAATCTAATCAAATCTATTTCAAATTGGTACACATTGTAAAAGTAATTAGCTTATGATCTTAAAGACGTCAAAGTCATGAAAGTCAAGTAAAGACTAAGGAAATATTCCAGACTGAAGGAAAATCAAGAGACATGACAATTAAATGCAACATGTAATTGTAAACTCGATTCTTTACCATACAAGCCATTATTCAACCAATTAAAGACACTTGAATGGGATCTGAGGCTTAAATGATATAAATGTATGCATGTTAATCTCATGGGTTCAGTGGTGTGTTATGGTTATAAAGGATAATGGCCTTGTTTGTAGGAAATATACACTAAAGTATTTGAGAGTGATGGGATGGCAACTTATTCTCAAAAATATTCTTCGAACTCTTCTTCCAAGATCAGTAGAGGTTAGTAACAGTTACCAACATTAAAAAATTAAAAACTAAAAATTAATTTTAGGGTTGTAAAAAGTTTGTGAGAAACTGAACTGCATTCTGTTTACAGTATTAACTTGCAAAGCAAAAAAATAAACAAATGAATAAAATAAAGTCTAAGCTCAACCTTAAAAATAATGATATGAAATCAATAGTTTTTTTTAATACCAAAGAAAACATTTTTAGAAAGTGGACATAATTTATCAGAGGGAACTACTGAGTTAATTAGGATGCTCAAGGAATAATTAAATACAGAAAGCTGTAATACCATGCATAGCATTATTTCTTCAGTGTGACTGTTGCTTCTCACTCTCATAAATTTTTATTTTTGCTACTGTTTTTATATACTGGAATGTACTTTGTGGCACTTAAAGTATATATATTTTTCTGGAAAAGAATATTATGAAAGGCCCATAACATTTATGTTTATTGACCTCAGTAAAAATCTGGACTATATTTGGAAAATAGAAAATCCATCTGTTTCACTGGAGTGTAATAGATTTTGACTTCCAGACAGGTTAACAGAGTTGTGTTGGGTGTCGATATACATTACTACCCGCTCATTTGTTCTCCATTTTTATTAGGTAATCCTTTCAAAACAGTCTCTCCAGTGTGAGTTGTAGGCATTCTGTAAAAACATGATCTACTCACTTAGTTGTGGACTACCACATTTGTCTTTTAGTAAGACAATGGAAAATCTGTTACTCATTAGACATTAATATATTTTTTTATTAAATCATGTAGGGCGAGCTCTAAAGTTTTGTATTGGGCCTAATTATTGCATTTAAGAGCTTGTATTGATTAAAATTTTAAAGTACCAAATTGTTACTTTATCATATTTGTTCTTAATGAACTTTTGGACTAGTTTTTAGCCTCTTATAGAAGAGAATATTTTGTGTTTTAAGATACAGCAATAGCTTTACATAATCATTACTGATGATTATTAATGTGATCTAAGTTTAGCACACAGTTTTCAGAGATTATACTTTTAATCATTCATGAAGGGAGAAAAGATCCTAGAGAAGATCCTGATGATTAAAATGACCAAATCATGAAAAAATATGATGACTGTCTACCAAAGGACAGTCAGATTATCTACTTCCAAAGTTCATCCTGCCCATGCAGAGCCAAGAGAGAGTAAACTCTCCATCGGATATGAAGGCCAGAGATATAACAACAGGGAAGTATTGCCAGTAACTACAGACATTGGGAAGAGGCCCACATCAAACTGAGTCCTCCCAGCATGCTGTACAAGTCGCTTGCCAGTAGACTGCTGATTATAAATGGACTCATTTATTCTAGACTGAACTAGTGGAAATGTTTTCTGTTAACAGTGCACATGGACACTGATTTAAACAAACCCATATTAAATGTATATGTTGGCAACTAAAACACTTGAAGTAATCAGGAATGTTTTCCAGTGTATTAATGATAATGTGAGCATTTAATAAAACCCTTTATTTGAAGGCTACAAAATGAAGGCAAATATTCTTTCCTTTATATTTTACAAAGATCTAGCAACAATAAGTGATTATTTTTCCAAATATGACATACCAAATGAAGTAGTGTGAATATAAGTGAGTCAGCTGTAACACAGCTGATGTTATTAGTTCTACCATTTCCAGAGTCTCTGCCCTGAATTGTTCATAAAGCCCTCTATTATTTTCTTTGCCTATAATCATCTCCTAATTTTACATTTTCCCCATTTCTACCTTCAAGAGAAGTGCAACTTTTCTTGACCCTCTATGTTTTCTTTTTTCAAGCTTAGTCTTTTACTCTTTCTTTGAAATGTTTAAATAATGGTGGAGAAAATAACTCAGGATGATCTGGAAAGTAGCTAATCTTTACTTATGTGACAGTCATATAACTGGGAACTTGATCCCTTCTCCCCATCTAGAAAGATGATGACACACCACCCTACCAATCCATCACTAAAACTATCAGTGTGAAAACTCCTGTAGAATAAGAAGGGAGAAAAAAGAAGCAAAGAAGAGGCTTAACAAGTCATATTCCATGTTCAGAACCACTAGAGAAGCTTAGATTAAAAAGGTTAGAATTTAGAGATGATGCTAGCCCTTTGAAAAGACTCAGGGATTTAGGTATTCCTGTTGCAGGCAAAGATAGTAATCTGGAAAGCATGGTGGTAATAATTCAAACAAAAGTGAAACTTGGGGAGATCTAACAAGAAGTTATAATGAGTGCCTGGACCCTCAAGGTACTCAAGAAAGAGACTAAGTTATTAGAAGTAGTGGGTAAAGTAAAGATGTGGTTACAATAACAATTTTGAAATACAGTTTATTGACCTAAACTTAGTGTAGGAAAAAATACCAACAGAGTTACTTACACTGGGTCACTTAAACTCTTAAATTGGATATTTTAACATTGTCCCTGGGATAAGCTTCTCCCTGGGGTAGGAGAAATTCTCCTACCATGAATGAAATTGAGTCTAAATACACTCAGAGAAATGGAAGAGAGCCATAGAGACAAGGAAATATATTGGTTATTATAGGGTTAATATATTATTGCAAGCAAGATGTTTTCAGATCCTCTGAAAAGTGAAAGGTTAGATTTAGCTCTTCTGATAATCAGATAAATCCATGGAATAAATTTCTACTTTAAGATTTATTCTTTCTGTGTTCCATCTGAATTAGGTAAATTCCAGTGTCTATTTCCAAAAATAATACCATCTCTTCTTTTTTTTCAAAATTCTCCTAGTATATCTGATGGATACCCAAATCATTCCTTTTTATACACAGTCTTCTTACAAGTATGGTCTATAGTCTGAACTTTACTTCCTCAACACCTGTTTGAAATCTAATTGATATTACATAACTCTAGTAAAATCACTCATTGACTTCATCACCACCCAAATCCAATGGGCACTTTCTTATTTCTCATCTTATTTAATCTTTCTGTAACATAATATGGAGCCCTCCTACCTCTTAAAATGCATGTTTCTTGTGGCATCAGGTTTCCAATTTTCTTCCTAGCCTTCTCCCACCTCCAATCTCTCTGATCAGTCCTTCTCGGCCTTCTTTCCTAAATCTGTTTTTTGAATTTTCTTATCCTCTACAGTTTAATCTTGGATCCTCTTCTTTTTTATATTTCATGTTTTTTCTTGATGATATCTTTACTTGGTAGCTTAGTAAGCCATTATTTCACCAATGACTTTATCATTCTTATCACCTAATTTTCTATCACTGATCTCTCTACTGAGCTTATTAATGATTGAATTCCTAATTGCCAATTTGTATATTTAGTAGGATATTAGACAGAAAACAAATACACAGGTCCTACATGGAATTCACTTTCTTCTCTGGAAAACTTGTTCCTTCTCACCTTCTTCTTATATTTCCCCTATTACTTAATGACATCGATATATATTCAGTTCCATGGCAATTACTTCTAATTCCTTTCTTTTCCTGATGCTCCTCGTGCAATAGTTAACATCTTGCAACATTATCTAAATTATATCATTTTTTTTTGTTTCCATCCTAGTCAAGGTTTTCATCATTTCATAGATCTTTTCTGTTGTCCCTGAAACACATATACTTCTACATTGGATGCTTTGTTTCTAAAATAGTTTAAGTTCCTCTGTCCAATAGCGTAACCTGTATATCACAGGAATTGCAGTCTAATCAAAGTCACTTGTGTCTTATGGCCTAAATTGAAACGGCTATCATCCTCCATCTAATATTCAAAAATTTTACCATTGTCCCGGGTCTACTTCCCCTCCTTCTATCCCCTTACATTTGAGAGTATTCAGAATGAAGTGTCTCATATGGATTCAGGAATAAGTCTGGCTTGGTCTTCTCTTTGTTGCCTGAAAACACAGGCTTTTCATAATAATAATACCTACTCTTCTAGGTATAGGCACAACTTGATGCTCTTGCTCTGTGCATTTGCCACTGGATGGGTGATAGAAAAATTCTAATTTCAACCTGGAAAAGTGTAAGTATCTTCTCCAACGTAGTGAGATGCTTTGATATCTTGGTGTTGAAGTGGCACTGGTTGTGTCCTAATTCTTACAAAATTCTGAACATCAGCTTTATTTTTCTCATGAATAAATGATCAAATAACACAAAGATATACTCTTACACATGCTCCACTAAAACAAGAATGGCTAAATTTTATTTTTTCTTTATGATTTTCTCTGTTTTGCTTTGTTTTACTTTCCTCCTATTTAATAAGATAGGCAGCCCTGAGTTTCCTTTCTGCACATTATGTTTGTAGGATAATAGCTTATTATAATTTTAAATCTTAAGCCCACTGATGAGGTTAAGTGAAGTGCTCCTAAAAGAAATATCAAGAGAAAAGGATGTGTGGAAACAATATTTGGAGAAACTCAGTAGGTGTGGGTGAAGAGTAAGGCTTTCCTCTAGATAGAAGAAGAAGAAGAAAAAAATCTCCTTAGGTTATAGAGAAGCAATGAGAAAGATGCTTGTGGTTTTGCAGAAGAGGAGACCCTAGTCCAGCCTCTTGGCAGTGTGGCAGGCAGGGAGGCAGGGATATTCTGAAGGAAATAACTATGTAGTATTTCTGGATCCTGTGAAGCACAGCCTTGCTCCACTCATGAGAAGAATTCAATTCAAAGCAGTGGGAACTTGAAGGATTAAGCACACAGAGATGATGGGCATCTCAGTGGAAAACTTTGACCCACAGAAACTAAAGACTATGGTATGACCTGTTGATACCCTGAAGCAGAAGCACAAGACCAGCCAGACACCTAGTAAGAATGGAGGTTATGCTTTCTGTCAGCAATAGATGGGGATTAAACCCACAGTTGCTACCAAACTTGAATCCTCATCCAGCAAAGTTAAAATGAAAGATAACTGAGTGTCTTATCAAGACTCAGTTATCAAGTGAGGACTTATCAGGGAGACTTATCAAGGAGGAAAAACCACCTATTCTGTTATCATCTTATCTCTTGTTGCCCTGAGAGGTGTGGAATGTGATATATTAGCAGAGCATAGTAGTCAAGAGCATGGGCTCCAGAGACAGACTAATTGTCACAATCAGTGATTCCAATACTTCTCAGTGATGGACCTTGAAAAATTATGTAACCTGTCTCTTCCTCAGTTTCTTGATCTGGTATAAAAAATGATAATAATTTTACCTTTTTCATACAATGACTATGATAATTAAATGAGATCATGAGTATAAAAGACTCAGAAGAGCACATAGCACAGAGTGAACACTCAATATGGCAGTATTATCATCCCACCACTGCCATCCCAGGTGAACAAGCTGAATAATTTACTCTGTGAACGGTCTCAACTTTCCAACCCAGGTGATGCTGTGCATGTAGGATATGTTTTCCTAAGTAACCCATTCAGTTCAGGAATATAGATTCCACCTTCAGTTTAACGGTTGGGGTAGGAGCAAAAAGTATTCATTTTTGTTTTAAGAAAGCATGGATTTTAGAGGGGGGTTGAGTTGTCAAAATAATATTTTGAGATTTTTAATTCATGTACTGCCCCCCACCAGCAGGTTTCTCCCTATCTCTTTTCCCATTCAAACAGAGAGCAGGCACACTAACTACTTCCTTGCCCAAAAGACAGTGTATGATGGGTTGCCAATTTCCAAAATTAATGATCTAAGTAGTAAATCACTGTAGATATTCCTGAGAGAAAACACAAAAGAAGATTATTTAAAGCTAGTGTTTGCTAGAGAAATCGGGTTGTGAGTGGAACTTCCCAACTCCACATGGAAAGAAGTTTCCCCAAGCTGGGGAATATACAAGACAGAGAGATCTCAGGGACCAAAAAAAGGCCAAGCTAGGCTCCAATCAACTCCAATCACAAAGGAGTTTGCAAGACCCTAGAGGGAAACGGTTTTACGGTGCAGCTAGACAAAATGGGTTCATCATAGAATGTAACACTCACCTCTTCAGTGAGGTAACAAGGCCCTGGGAGAAAATTGTTTTATGATATGGTTATGCAGAAGGGACTATTGAGTAAAGATTTCTGGTCCCTGAGGTGACCCAAAAGCATAAGGCAGTCACCACCCTGAAGAAGGTCTGTGGACAAGGATAGCTGGCATCTCTAAAAACTTATGAAAACCAATGACCAAAGGCTAGGGACACTATCCTATCTGTACCTCCTCTGATACACAGATGGACTCCTCCCGCCCACTCCAGATGTGACCCTGGAAATTAACAGTGAGCAGGACCCCAGAAATAAAACACAGTGTTGTGGGGAGGGAGCTCATCAAGAAGACTGGAGTTTAGCTTTCTGACAATCCCAGAGCTAGGAGTCTGACATGAATTTGATTTACACAAATAAAAGAAAATTTTGGACTAAGATTCAAACTTCTTAAAAAAAACAACAGGTAAACCTTAATCCATATTTACAAACAAATATCTCAGAGAAAAATCTCTCTCTTCCACATAGACCACACCTCATATTTTTTAGTGTAATGCACCTTTGATCTACATAGTCTCAAACAACTGCATTTTAATATTTATTTACTTATTTGGCCGCGTTGGTTCTTCGTTGCAGCACGTGGGCTTCTCTCTAGTTGTGGCATGCAGGTTTTCTCTTCTCTAGTTGTGGTGCAGGTTCCAGAGTGCGTGGGCTCTGTAGTTTGTGGCATGCAGGCTCTCTAGTTGAGGCGTGCGAGCTCAGTAGTTGTGGCGCATGGGCTTAGTTGCCCAGCAGCATGTGGGATCTTAGTTCCCCAACCAGGGATTGAACCCGCGTCCCCTGCATTGGAAGGTGGATTCTCTACCACTGGACCACCAGGGAATTCCCTCAAACAACTACATTTTAGTTTGTGGTTTTTCCTTCTCATTTGCAGAAATAATGGCCTGATTAATTGATTTTACCACAAAGAAATAATTTGTTGTAAGAGTGTGGACAAGTCTCCTCCTTCAACAAAACTAAACCAAAACCTCCTCATAGCTTCAAAAAGAAGTATTTCGACTTCTACTTTTCTCATTAAATTTTCATACATGGATCAAGATTCCATGAAACTCAGCCTCCAAAAGTAGGTTTTCTTAAGTGTGAGGCTTAGGAATGGATGCCTGGTCCCAAAATGATGGGAACAGAATGGCTTCTTGCCCCTTTCACAGCTCTTCTTCTGGTCCACGATCTCGGATACATTAGTAGTCTCTGCCAAGTCATTCACAAGAATGCTCCATCCCACTTTTCCTTATCAGTGTCACCTCTCTAAGCTTCCTCTTCACATCCCAATCATGCTAAACATATTCAAACATATCTTCAGAAGTCCTATCTCCTTTCTCTACACCTTTCTACTGCTGTGCCTCCTGCTGTCTTCCCCATTTCCCACACCCACCACCATTGTTCTCTATCAGTAGGACCTCTCTTCATTCTCTAAGAACCTACCCAAGACTTTATTTCCTCAGGCAAAAAGTGCTGCCTTGTCTTCTGAACTTCCATAAAACTTTCCAATGTCTCCATTATAACACTTACTACAGTGACTATAATTATTTATGTGTCCCTTCTTAATAAACTACATGCTTCTTAAGAAAAGGGGCAGGGTTTATTTTTCTTTAAATCTTCAAAGCTTTCATAGTGCTTGGCATAGATAGGAGCTCAGTATTGTTGAATGAATGGTTGCATGAACTAGTACAAACTTTATAAGCCACTTCCAATTATTATTCTGAAGCACTTGCATTAGCCCAAGGCTTTGTGTATTTTAAAGCTCCATGAGAAGAGTCATCATGCATTCATTTCAAGAAAGGATATACATTTTTTTGTAGTTTCAGTGAAATACCTTTTATAAAAGGCAATAAGTATTTTATCACATAGAGGTACATAAATGTTGTTCTGTCCACCTTTTGACTAAAACAACATAAAAATGAAGCATCGATAATTGATAATAGGGGATTACAAGGTAGGACTACCCCCAGTGATATGGGAATATTTCTTTGAGGGTCTGATAGGTAATCTGACATATTTAGAATGGAAAAAAAAGTGTTGGGAGAGGTCTGCCACCTCTGGAAATTACCTACAGGACTGGCTTCATTTGTATCATTATTAAAATATCTAGTGGTTCTGTGCAATTATAGCATTTGAGCAGTTTCTCCTCTATACTCTTCTTGAAGATGTACTTTACAATTGTACCTCATTCCCTGAAAAAGTGTCCTCTATAATAATAAGAGATGGGAAGAGAATATTTTATGTTATATTTTTTTTTAGGTTACTGATGTAAAGTTGGTTAACTCAAATGACTAGCAGAGGGCAAGGCTTGTATAGTTTAGATTACATTTACATTGCCAACTTCAATGGATCAGAAAAAATATATATGTGAAAAAGAAAAAAAAATGAGAAGACTGAAGTTTAATTTCTATCCCTAAAATCTAGAAGGAGAAATATAATAAAAACAAAATAAAGCATGCTGACTTAAGACAATGGAAAAAGAGAGAGGACTATTCCTCACATAAGAGAGTAGACAGATGCTCTAGAGAGTCAGCTTTACTTTCTGGATATCAGGAAAAAATGTTTTATAAAGTCTGGACTTCCTAAGCTCTAATGAAGGATGATTTAGAAGGTGAAGCCAACCCCAGTCGTCTTCCAACTTCACACTTCAAGGGCTGCCAATGTTTATGGTTAATGAGGTGGACTTGGAGCCATGCCCTTAATTACCTTGACCCTGTGAAATCCTGTTTCTTAAACGTTTTAAACCCATGACCCTCTAAAGCTTTCTTGTTCTGTGCATTTACAATAGCCAAGAAAACCCTCTCTTGTTTTTCTTTATGTACTTTGAATTGTAAAAACTAACATGTGTCATAGACACTTTTTCAATATATTGGGCTTATTGGTGATTTTGACATGTGTTTTTAGTGTGGGATTTGCACCACGTGTCAGCTCTCCTTATTGAAATTGGGGTTAAAATATGAGAGCTCTACAACTTGTAGGTTAGGGTAGTCTATATGAGCTGGCATGTTTTTATATGTTCTTTATGAGTGTTATTGAAGGAATTCAGCATTCTTTAAACGCTGGCATGTTATTATATGTTCTTTATGAGTGTTATTGAAGGAATTCAGTAACATAAAACATACAGAAGGCAGGAAGGAAAGTCTTAAACTTATCTTCATATTTAATTTTGTCTATAACTTATACATTCATTATATATATTTTCAAGTACGTTTCACTGAAATTTTTAAAAAGCAAACATTATTTTTGTAGGCTTATCTGTAGTAGGAGAGAGTGCCTCTACTGTGGAACAGAACAATAATTTCAATTTTTCAGTTCAGCGGATTTAGAGAAGTGCTTTTTTTTCACTCAGAATGTGGTACTATCAAAAATAGGACTGAGTGTGGTACAAATTAATTACTCTATCATTATTAGGAAAGTATATGAAATTGAAGACAAGAAAATTTAATTTGTATACTTGGAAATAGCAGAGAATAAACATTTTTCTTTTCAGTATACTCTAGATTTTGGCTTATATGACATTATAATGTTCATTGGGCTATACAACACTTTTATTTAAAAATATAACCAATTTAAATGAGACACATCCAATGAGGGGGTCTGGTTACAATTTTAAAAATTAAATTAGATTTACTGAATGCTTCACAAACTTTCTGAACATGACTGGGCCAATTTTATTTATTTATTTATTTATTTATTTATTTATTTTTGGCTGTGTTGGGTCTTCGGTGCTGCACGCGGGCTTTCTCTAGTTGAGGCGAGCAGGGGCTGCTCTTTGGTGCGGTGCGTGGGCTTCTCATTGCGGTAGCTTCTCTTGTTGCAGAGCACGGGCTCTAGGCGTGTGGGCTTCAGTAGCTGTAGTATGCGGGCTCAGTAGTTGTGGTGTACGGGCTTAGTTGCTCAGCGACATGTGGGATCTTCCTGGACCAGGGCTCGAAACCGTGTTCCCTGTATTGGGAGGCAGATTCTTAACCACTGCGCCACTAGGAAAGCCCAGACTGGGCCAATTTTGAGAAGACCTGTACTGATTGATTATTTGAGGTAGAAACCACATAACTTCATGGTTGCAAATGGATTCAACTGGAAAAGAGACACAGCCCAGCGATTCTACACATGTTTAGTTTTGCAACTGAGAGTAATAGCCATAAATTAAGGTAATTCTTAAGTAAAACAGAAAAAAAGAAACGAAAAAAATTTTAATCCCAACCTACATCAAATTTTGTACATTAAAAAGATAGGAAATTTGATTTTAATTTGTTTCTACATTGGCATTAAATAGAATCATCTGATCAAACTCTGCAGGTATTCGAGGATTCACACTTTGAAAGTATACATTTTGCTACCATTCAACATATGCTAGATTCAGGCAATTCCTAGATATATAACTGCACGTTTAAAAAAATTTTATTGGAGTATAGTTGATTTACAATGTTGTGTTAGTTTTGGGTGTACAGCAAAGTGAATCAGTTATACATATATCCACTCTTTTTTAGATTCTTTTCCCATATAGGCCATTACAGAGTATTGAGTAGAGTTCCCTGTATAATTGTACTTTAAATAGTACCAAAACACCTATTGTATCATTTCACCTTGTATTGAGTACTTGGCCTGACACATCTCAGGAACCAGGAAATATCTTCTGACCTTTCTTAGGACAAGATTTCAAAGTATGTAGAAGTATCTGGGGAATTAGTAAAATACAGATTTCTTCAATCTACCCTCAATGATTCTGATTCAATACTTCTGGGGAAAGACAGCAGAATTTGCATTTTCAACTACTAAACCAAGACATTCTGATGGAGGTGAGTTTTTTAAACACATTTTGAGAAACTCAGTCTTTAGGGGAATTCTAGGCACCTTATGCTCACAGCTAATATAAGAACCACATATAGTCCACTGTGAATGGTACTGAGTGTAGTGCAATAATGAAATGGTTACTTTGTAAAAATTCAAATCTCTAGCAAAAGATATTGCCTAATTTCTGCTTTTTAAAAAACAATTTTGTCTTCCTGTGGAAAAACTATTTGTAGGATTGAGCTCAAGATTGAAAAATTACAGTTTTATCATAGCTTTAGGCTAAGGTTAAGAATATTATATAGTAGAAGTAAACTTGTCTCAGTGTTCCTTTTGTTTTGGCTGCACTGGATCTTAGCTGTGGCACTTGGGCTCTTCTTTGTGGCATGTGGGATCTTTAGTTGTGGCATGAGAACACTTAGTTGTGGCATGTGGGATCTAGTTCCCTGACCAGGGATCGAACCTGGGCCCCCTGCATTGGGAGCATAGAGTCTTAGCCACTGGACCACCAGGGAAGTCCCTCAATGTTTCTGAATGCCGTTTTTTTCCAAACCATTCACCCTGCTCTTTCATATATCTAGTCCTAAGTGTCTAATTGCCTTTGCTATCAGTTCAGCTCTTCAGGGGGTAATATTTCAAGCATTTAACAGCTAATAAGGCCAGGGCAACTGTCAGTCATACAGACTCTAGAACCAGACAGAATGGATGGAATCTATTAAAATTTAGTCAGGAACAGATCTGTCCTGGTGTCTGCCAGCTGAACTTAAGCCCTTTGGTATCCTAACTATGCTAGTTCACCTAAGCTGGAGAGGCTTTTTGTTTTTGTTCTTGTTTAGTTTCCCGTGAATCAATATTTTTGTTTCTTTGTCAAAATGAATTTCACTTATGAATTACATTATTTCCATAATACCTTTGTGCTTTGATAGACATATTCTTAGAATAAACAAACAAAATAAACCTTAACTTAAGGAAGGTGCTCTACTTATCAAAATTTTTAGTACTGTGGTCTGCTATTTGGAAGATATGTTAGTATAGATGATATTGTTAGGTTTTTCTCTAGGAATTACTTATTTACTGAAAAATATTATTATGCCCATTTTATGCCAGAAACTGTATTAGAGATGTAAATGTAACTATCAACAATTTTGTATGAATAATTTTGTATAAATAAAAATTTTTGTAAAGAAAACCTATCTTTACCTATTTGACTTGACTTATGTGAGCAGGTATCAGTTTGTGGGCTGGGGGAAAGGAATGAAAGAAAAGTTTTATCTCCATGTGCACCAGCTACTACAGAGACAAAGGAAGTCAAGAAAATATTTAATTTCAAGTATAAGTATGCTTAGAGTAGAAGATGTGCCCAGGTCTCCTCTTATACCCCACCTATAACCTACATATTAGCTATCCAATCTTATAGCATGGTGAGCTTTAAAGACCAAATACCTCCTTTAGAGGAAAGAGGTGCCAACCCTCTTTCCCCTAAAAAATGCAGTGTAAAATCCTAATGTCTCAGAGGGTAGAAAATATAGCCATGCAAAATAGAACATGATGGTGTGTGAAACTCAATGTTTATTTGTAAAACATAAGTCATAGTTCTTTATGCTCTTTTAAATGGCAAATATTTTCTATATTTTCTCAGGATAAAAAACAAAACCAATGAATGATAACCTCTTTTCATTCTCCATGGAGTTATCTATTATATTAGAATGTGCCTTTAACCTGCAGATGTCATATTCACACAATGGTGAATGAATTTAAAAGCTGTGATGAAACAAAACACGAGACTCTCCTGCCTCCTATGGAATAAGGAGGGAGGAGAAAGTATGGTCATCAGGAAGGTGTACTGGGAATTAACCAGATCTGGAAATTATCTCTGTGCCTCTTTTCTATCATCAATCATCATTCATTTATATAAGATTTTCTGACAGTTAAAAATATTAGTTTTCTTTACAGGAGATTTTTATTAATAATCATTAATGGTGAGAAAAAATTAGGGGCAATGAGAATAAATGTTGAATCAATGTTGAATAAATTATGGTAGAATGAATAACGCTCACATTTGTTTATCTTTATAGCTCTAGATACAATTGTATACAAGTGTGTGTGTGTATGTATGTATGTGTGTATATATATACAGAGATAGATAGAGATAGATGATAGGTAGATAGATAGTCAAGGTAGAAATGTTTGAAAATTTTAGGAAATACTTCACAAATCCTAAGTAAAATGTAAAAAGTAGAAGATGGGCATGGCTTTCTTGAGCTTCAGAAGTCAGTTGGTATAGAGTTTGTACCCGAAAATGTATAGCTCAGCTTTTTTTAAAAAATGCCTTCTCTTTCATAAATCCAAGCTAGCATCTGCTGCAAAATGAGTCTGTGACCTAATGAGATTTTAAATCATCCATAGGTTGAAATATCAGTAATAATTTTCTAGGTGAGGGGATTTCTCTAACCAAGAGGAGTAACTGCCTTTGCTGCATTAATGGTAGATATACTGACTTGTTTGCTACCAAGTAATATGTAGTTAATACTTGGAGGAGAAAGATATACTGAAATTGGAGTTAATTTTAAATGATAATCAATAAGGAAAATTGCTGATTTTTATGAGGCTAAAAACATTAAATTAATTAAATTATTATCTTGTGGGTTGAAGTACACAGGCACATAAATAAGGTAAACATTTTATCACTTAGATGTTTAAATTAGTATTTAATTAATTAATTTAATTAAGACAATTTTAATAAGAGCTAATATCTGTTATACTCATACCTATAAATTTTCAAATGTAGTTCTGTCTATTCTGCCTGAGCAAACACTAGTATTTTTTAGCTCTTTAAATATTTTATGTCAGGTACCAGTACTACTTTTCCCAGTAAAGTGTTATTTATGGTTAGTATTACAATAAATCTGTCACTAGTATGAGAAAGAAATTTAATTTTCATACAAATAATATATATATTTTAAGTAATAACTGCAGAGCTGCCTGATTTGATCCAGTATTTTTCCTTCAGGTTCTTTAGCACTCTTCTCCCTCTCATCCCCCCACTTCCCACCTGACACACACATAAGTTGAACCATTTTCTTCCTGATCTTTGGTGGTCTGACTCACTAACAAGCTTCTTCAGCAGACTTAGAGATTTTAATGCTAGATAAATGACATTGATATCTACTAATTAAACTACTGAGGGATTTGATAGACCCAGAGATCTTTTATTATATTACTTTATCAATTCTGAGGAAGCCCATTGTTTCAGTTTTCGGTTAAGGCTTTTTCATTTTAAAGACATCTAACTATATAAGATTTATATTTAAATTAAAAGTTCCTTTCTTAAATTTATATTAAAAGAACAAGTTTTTAAATTTTCAGGATTATGTTCTTTGTGCATTTATATCATTAATAGCCTGGATTGTGGAACCAGACTGACTGGATTTGTATCCCAGCTCTATAACTTTTTATCTGTGTGATCCTGGGAAAATTACTTACATTCTTATGCCTTGGTTTCCTCACTTGTGAAAATGGGGATAATAGTAACTTGCCACATTAGGCTATTAAAACATTTTGAGGGGTTAATTAGTTAAAATATGTGATGATTTTAGAAGAGTGCCTGGCATACAATTATTATTTTTAACAATAATATCTCCAATTTGTCACCTTTTCTCATTTGAAGTAGGTGAAGGAGAAATGGAGATAGAGGAGCCAAAGGCAACAACATTGACTTCAATGCAAGTAACATTTCAGCTGAAATTGGTTATTTTCTATGTGTGTATATATTTGCCCCTGGGAGTCTTAGGCGATAAAATTGGCAAGTAGAACTATGACTTCTAGAGAAAATCCTGGAGCCCTACTTCACAACACAAAATAGGCACTGGGACAATAACAACTGTAATTCAGTCTTTATATGAATATCTTTGGGTCAGGAAATAGTATTTTTGGCCATTGCCTTTTCATCATTCTCTTAGATGGCTGTGAAAATCTTGTGCAGAGAATGTATACTCCAGAAGTCAAAATAAATTAGAAAGATCTTCCTTCATGAACTTCATTTATTTAATGCAACTGGTGCTCACTACCTCTGTGACTTTGGGCAAGTCACTTTCCATGGTCCTCTCTATTTTCATTCTATAGATGTATTGTTTAAGGCAAGATAATTTATAAGTTTGCTTTAAGTTTTGGTTATTACACTTACTTACAATAACATGACTGAAATGAATTATCAGGCAACAGACATTAAGTACATTTTTAATAACTGTACTGTGTAAAGGACAGATGGGCTTCAACCATTTAATGACTAGGTATATGTCAGTTATGTGTTAAATATTTGATTACATTCTTAACATGGCAACCAAAAGATCAAGTTATTAAGGATATGCTTGTATTTCTGTTACTGAATTCAGGATACCTCCAATACTGGTTTCACACTTGGGTGAAGGGTTTGGAGACCCAAGTGTTGCTCCCCTTTCTCTTTTCTTTCTTTGTAACTGCTGCCTCAGAGGATAAAGGGGCATGATGCTTACCACATTTAAATGTTTAATGGCACTCTGGAGTTTCCTTGCAATTTACACTTTAGAAAGCATAGCACTCTTGTAAATTTTAGAATTTACAAGTGTCCCTTCCCCCACAGGAGCCACTAATCTCACAGGAAGGGAACAGGGAGGGGGTGGAATCTCACACAGTTTAGAGATTTACAAGTCTGTGGTGAAGTTTGGGATGTAAATTGCTGGGAAACCTAAGAGTATATTTAAATATTTAAAGCTAAGGGACACCTAGGTCCTTCCTCCTGTTTGAAACTAATTAGATCGATAGGGAGTTAGAAGGAGGAGTAGAAAGATGCCTGGCATGATCCTAAAATGTAAGCCCTCTGCCAAAAAGAAGAGGAGAGTTCATTGAGCTGCCCAAGTCCCATTTTGTATCAAGCATTTAAGTTAAAGAGTCAGAAGATTCTCAGAGCATGTAGAACTTCTAACTTATATGGAAGATTAATAAGAACAAGGGCCTTGCTTCTAGAATTCAAAAATCTTCAATATTTAAGTGACGTGATTGTGGTTTCCATAACACAGCATATGGCTTTAAAATCCTCCATTTTTATTTCCTGTTAACTGAGAATATCCTATTGGACATTTCAAAGTAGCCTCCTTCCCTTTTAACCTAGTGGAAACAGAATGCTGCCAGAGGGTCATTTTGACACATAACCCAATCAGAATCACTGCATCAATGACCTCAGACAAAGGTTTCAGCTCCACAGTATTGTTCTGTCCAGCAATTAACAGCATTTGGAAGCAAAAAGCCCTAGGTTTGAATCTCATCTTTTTCACTTAAGAGCTCTGTGATCTGTGCAAATTATTCTGTTTCCTCATCTATAAAATCTAAATGATAATAGCATCACCTATTGCTGAGGTTTGTTGTGTCAAATAAATTAGAACAAATAAAGCACTTATCATTGTGCCTATCTCCAAGTTACTGTTCAATGAATGCAGATATTGCTATTTTTTATTTATTTTTAATGACATTTTAAACATCCCTATCAATATTATTCATAATTCTAGTTAAAAAAAAAATAAACCATACTGAAAAATGGCAGTCCTCTGTTCATACCTTCCTTATCCTTGATTCACCCTCCTTGAATACTTTCGTTGTTTCTTCTGATATGTCACTTCTGACTTCTAAGTAATGTGCTTGTATTTCTGTTTCTTGATTTGTCAATTTTTCTATTACCTGTTTTCAATCCTATAATTTACTCTATGATCTGTAGTTTCTAGTTCTCCCATCCCAGATTTTCTGTGATTTTGTACCCTGAATTGTCTTGCTTCTCATTGGTATAATTCATTGCATATATTATATTGATACTCTCTTATTTTCTATTTTTTTCATTTATATATATTTTTATATATTTACTCTCATTTTTGGGGGGTCGTGAGGTACAGGAAACAGTGCCTGTGTTCAATCCTACCATGTTTAACTAAGAATAACTTTATTGATATTATTTATCATTCTTCTCTAGTAACTTTCTTATTTCCACTGATAGTTAAAGGCATATATGTTTCAGGACCTCATAAAAAAAATGGCATTCTGTATATTGACATCGCTAAGACAAGTTATATTTGTGACTATTCTGTGTTCCACACTTCTACTTTTTTAACCATTCTTTTTCACAAGTTTTAAAAAATGCTTTCTTTACTTTCTATAGTAGGTTGAATAGTGTCACACCTCTCTCCCTCAATTCATATCTACAGGAAGCTCAGAATATGACTTTATTTAGAAATAGGGTCTTTACAGATGTAATTAAGGTAAGGATAGAGATGAAAGCACACTGGATTAGGGTGAGTTCTAAGTCCAGAGAGAGTGTCCTTATAAGAGACAGAAAAGGACACACAGAAGACACAAGGAAGAAGGCAAAGTGAAGACTGAGGCAGAGATTGGAATTATGCTACTATAACCCAAAGAAGCCTGGCTAGAGCCACAAGGAGCTGAGAAAGGAAGGAAAGGATTCTCTCCTAGAGCTTTCAGAGGAAGTGTGGCCCTGCTGACACCTTGATTTTGGACTTCTGGCCTTCAGAACTCTGAGAGAATAAATTTCTGTGTTCATAAGCTGCCAAGTTTGTCACAATCTGTTATGGCAGCTCTAGGAAAGTAAAATGCTCTCCAATCTACAAAAATAGCATTAGTTCAAATACTACTTATCTCTCATTTGAACATTTCAACCTTCTCTCCACTAAATTTTCCTCTTCTGTGAATTGTCTGTGCTGTTTCCAATGACATTGGTCCTTTGTTATCTATCTTTTCTGTCTCTCATTTTGACCAGGCTAACCACATTTATGGTGACCTCCTCTTTTGCTAGAGGGCACTTAAAGTTGCCTTAGACTAAGACACTTATTCAAAATTACTCTGGGTCTGGATTACCTCTCCTTTGAATTAACTGTCTTTTTTCCACTAATTATACATCTCTTGAAATTCTTTGATGTGTCAAGAAGTTGACCCAAATTACTAATGAGAGGAGACGGTATATATCCAGTCTAAACATGAACTGTTTATCATATCATAAGAGTTATATCTGGCTACTTTTACCCATAAGACAAATACTTGTATATATTTCCATGTTAATGTCTCAAGTTACTTTATATTTTAGATTATTAGTGTTACAATATCCATATTGTAAATAGCTAGAGTAAAATTATCAACTTCACATTTTAAATTCTTTCTAATGACCTAATAATAAATCATATCATGACTTGTTTTACAGATGCTAATAAAGAAAATGTTGGAAAAGTACATGTAATTTTTCAGATAAATCTCAGGTTTTTTGTTTGCAACAGCACAGACCATAGCTAATAGCACTAGAATAATTAAAGTAAGCAATTATAAATCACTTTAACAAAAAAAGTGCCACACAAATGTTCAGAAGTAACTCTTCTCTCTAGATACAATAAAATAATATATGTTTCATAACTTTAGTGAAACAAAGAGATATTTTATGTTACTAATGAGGTTTATACTAGATTATTTGTTAATGGGTAGAGCTAGAAATAACTAGAATCACATTCTTTAATTTTTTAATTCATTTCAGTAGAAGAGTAAGAATTCCCAGATGTTTGTCATGCTATTAAAACAGTAAGATATGGTGAGTTTTTGTATGAGTTTTTTTATAGAGAAAAATACTTTATATTACACAAAAACAATGATTCTCATAATTTTTGTATTATATGGGCTTTAAACTTCTTCTGTTGAAAAAAATATCTATGTTTTTAAAATTAAATTGGTGGGACTTCCCTGCTGGCGCAGTGGTTAAGAATCCACCTGTCAATGCAGGGGACATGGGTTCGAGCCCTGGTCTGGGAAGATCCCACATGCTGCGGAGCAACTAAGCCCATGCACCACAACTACTGAGCCTGCGCTCTAGAGCCCACGAGCCATAGCTACTGAAACCCACGTGACACAACTACTGAAGCCCGTGGGCCTAGAGCCTGTGCTCCGGAACAAGAGAAGCCACCGCAATGAGAAGCCTGGGCACCGCAACGAAGAGTAGCCCCTGATCGCTGCAACTAGAGAAAGCGTGCATGCAGCAACAAAGACCCAACACAGCCAAAAATAAATAAATAAATACATTTATAAAATTAAATTGGTAATTAGTTGGTAGGTTTTTTTGACCCCCAATGTCCAAGTCAAGCAATATAAATAAATCAGAAATCTCACATTTATCCATATTTTATTGATGAATTCAGTCCAAAATTCTGGAATCCATCCAGTTGTGGGAATTCTGGAATGCACCATTTAACAATTGAGCATATTGTACTTAAAAGAAGATAGGCAGAAATGTTTAAAATCTAATTAAGGTGTTTTAAAAGTGTAAGCTTTTGACACGTTCCTGAATTACAACTGATTCATTACATATGTAAGCATACTGGATGTCTATACCTTTAAAGTGTTTAAGAGTATAGAAGTACATTCCAGGAAATAACATTTCTGGAGAAAGAAGATATTTCATTGCTTAAATTTATCTAGGGAGAAAATTCTGATCAGTTTGGTGAACTATGTCTATTATGAAATGAGCCAAATTTTTAGATCCGAACTGCCATGACATAGATTAATTCTGTCATTATTTCATATCTGATATTTTCAATATGTCTCTTACTACAAATAATCACTCACTTTGTAATATCTAATGCAATTTTAGCCCATACGCACAAAGCTCCTCTTGATCAGCCAACCTCAGCCCCAATCTCTCTGTCAATAGCATAAGAATAGCCATGAAATTAAATACAAAGCAGAATAAAACAGAGTTCTTAAAGAACATTTGTGCTCAAATGTGTAAGAAATGAACTCTCAAACAGGAAAGCGCCAAATCTCATCTAAGTTCCCATGCATAATTATCTCATTTTATGTTTTCACTTTTCCTTTCTTTTTTCATGTAAAATTTGCCACATTTCTTGAAATTCTACCATTTTGGAAAACACAAATGGCTTTAAAAGGAGGAAGGTGTTAAAAATCTTTTCCAGATTAATGTGATTTAACTTAGGCATTTAACTCATTTTATGTATTCAATGCACATTGATTATGTCCTGCTCTGCTCCAAGCATTTTAGAGGAATAAAGGTGTTGAGAATGCCTTGGACCTAGTGCAGTTTTGAAGCTCTACAATGAGGACCTACAGCAATACCTTGGCCCTGTGCGTGTTCTAATATTGAGTTTCCTCTTTTGCAATTTTTCAATATGCTTAGTTTCGTGTGTATCATCATATAATAGTTAAGATAATTAATACATATATGGCTTGTAAAACACTTTCAAACTTATTCAATATTTTCCACTTGTTCTTTCTGCCTTTGTTTACAGAATAGAAAATATTTCATATATTACAGAATAGAAAGTATTTCATAAATGAGCAAACTATGGTGCTGAAGATTGTATAGCTGATAAGTTTTGGAGCCGGGTTTTCTCATGTCGATTGTAGTGATTTTTCTCTGAGTTCTTCCAATTCTAAACTATGCCCTCAGATTCTCAGACTGTACTGGAAGTTCACAGGGAGTAATGACGTTCTAGAGATAGTAGCTCAGTGATGGCACTGAATCAGTCTTGCCATGTTGGCTTCTAGTTCTCCCAAAGCTGAATTCATTTCTCTGTTCTCTGAGTCCTGCTATTTACCTCAAGTCTTCTGGTGCTTGGATTCATGCCCCTCGAATTTGGATTCTAATGTTTTGCTTAGACATTAATAATGTCATTTTCTCTTGTTCATCTCTCAATATCTAAACTGATTTCCTGCTCCTTTGACTGTTGATAATGTCCTGCTTCTTCAGTGCCTGGATGGCCATGTTCACCTTGAGCACAGATATACTTTTGGGTGAATGTATTCACACATTCTTTCACTCTTTTTCCATGGATTTTTCTCCTGGTATCCCTATTTGATAATCTTTAAAATAGCCAATCCCCATTTTCTCTAGCCTGAAACTCTTCAATGCAGAAATTGTTCTCATTTATCTTGTGTGTCCATCCTCTAGTATAGTGTTTGCACAAAATTGATGCCCCGATACACATTTTTAAAATTAATAGCAATAATAACACAACAATAATAACAGCTAAAGTTCCCATATTGTTTATATTTTGTCTATCATTGTTCTAAGAGCTTGAAATACACTATTCAATCTATCTTCATAAAAATTTTATGAGCTAGTTACTAGTACTGATCTCCATTTTACAGATAACTACACAAAGACACAGGGTGATTAAATAAACTGCTTAAGGTCATAAAATGCATTAGTGACAGAACCAGGATTTGGGCCCTAGAAGTCTGGTTCCAAATTCTGTGACCTTTACCACTTTTCAAATGAAGGAATTGGTTGTTTACATGTTAACCCTTCATTCAGTCCTAGGACTCTTCCCACATTTAATGGACCACTCCGGTGCACGTGAATGGATGTACACATGAAGATTGAAAAGGAGCACAGAAATAAAGATGCTGACCCAAAGGAAAATGCCACCCATCACAGTATTCTAACTAGTGTTGTACTTGACTCTACTTGCCCCTTCTTCCTTCTTCCTGGTTCTCGAATCCTAGAATCCATCTCTTAGATTACATATTTCTAAAACACATGAGGTCTATATTAGGCTAACTTAGAAAACCAATATTGTTTTAAGGTAAAATTCATTTTGAGCTCAAAACAAAAACACTCATAAATAAAATTTCAATATCACATGTTCTCAAGTTACAGTCCTACCTGCATACACACACACACACCCAAACACACACACACACAATCTTGTTTCTTTTGAATTAGGAAGTCCCTTCTTGCAGTATACAATCATAGCTTCCCTTTCCTAAACAAAAATTGCTATTCCATACTTTTACTTTTAATGTCTATAGCTAAAAAATTAATTAATTATTGATGTATTTATAGAAAGAGTGGCCTAATTAAACTGCAGCAAGAGCGAAGGAAGCAAAGCCTCTGAAAGTGAAATGAGATCATGAATGTCCTCCTTATAGACATTAATGAGGACAGTGAATGGGAATGTGGTGTTTGAGCCATCAGGTGAAATAGCAGGGCCTTGTTATTAAAATTTTTCTTTGCTATAGCAGAGGGAAAAAAACATTTATATTGGGCCAAGTTTGCTAGGCTGTAGAGACTAAATTGGCTTTGTGATTCCTATTTTTTGAACTTTTGTGATAATGATGTTAGTGATAATTTCATTTTGGTTTTTAAATCCTTAAGGCCAAACACAGTAGACTTATGTAATTTTTATCACCATTTAGAAGCTGTTTATTTGTAGTGATCCACACAGGAGAATTATACTAGGAACATATTTGGATGCTTTTCAGTATAGACATTGTTCTGTAATATATAATAGGAATTACAATTTATTATGCATTTTGTATATTAACATAGTCATCCATAACCACTATGTTTAAGGTTCTATATCATTAAATATACCTTATCAGACACAGAAGCAGAAATCTTCAAAGGTCTATAAATCAGTTGCATAGCTAGGCATTTGATAATAAAGAAAATCCATTTGGAGAGGAAAAAATGCAAAAGGAAAACAGTTTATTCATAATCATACAAACACATGAATCAGTCATTATCATAAGGTATGTAATGATGTCTGCTTTGAAAGTAAAATGAGCAAAGCTACATATTTTCCTTTGGATCCAGATCGCAAAGGGTCAGATTCTGACTCTATCATTTGTTATGTGTTATACTAACAGCAAGTAACTAATCTCTCTGTGCCTCAGCTTTTCTGAAAATTAGGAAATAGTGAGGAAGTGTGAGGATTATCAAGGTAATATTTGTATAATGCAAAGAACAAAACCTGGGACAAAATATGTCTTCCTTAAGTGTTAGTTATGGGATAGTTTCTCTTAGAATTAGACATAATATAATAATCATAAGATATTTCTTTATTTTTTTCTTTTTTTAACAGCTTTATTGAGGTATAATTCACAAATCATACAATCTACCTAAAGTGTGCAATTCATTGTTTTTAGTATATTCATAGATATGTGCAACCATCCTTACAGTCAATTTTAGGATAGTTTCATCTCCTTAAAAAGAAACTCTTTACCTGTTAGCTATCAGTCCTGTGTTTCCAATCTCCACCCTCAGCCCTAGACAACCACTAATCTACTTTCTATCCTTACTCTGGACTTCCATATGATTGGAATCATATAACATGTGGCCTTTTGTGTCTGACTTCTTTCACTTAGCATAATGTTTTTTTTTTTTAAACATCTTTATTGGAGTATAATTGCTTTACAATGGTGTGTTAGTTTCTGCTGTATAACAAAGTGAATCAGCTATACGTATACATCTATCCCCATATCCCCTCCTTCTTGTGTATCCCTCCCACCCGCCCTCTAGGTGGACACTAAGCTCCAAGCTGATTAACCTGTGCTATGTGGCTGCTTCCCACTAGCTATCTATTTTACATTTGGTAGTGTATATATGTCCATGCTACTCTTACTTCATCCCAGCTTACCATTCCCCCTCACCATATCCTCAAGTCCATTCTCTACGTCTGCATCTTTATTCCTGTCTGCCGCTAGGTTCTTCAGAACCATTTTTCTTTTTTTTTTTTTAGAGTGCATATATATGTGTTAGCATATGGTATTTGTTTTTTTCTGACTTACTTCACTCTGTATGACAGTCTCTAGGTCCATCCACCTCACTACAAATAACTCAATTTTGTTTCTTTTTATGACTGAGTAATATTCCACTGTATATATGTGCCACATCTTCTTTATGCATTCATTTGTTGATAGACACTTAGGTTGCTTCCATGTCCTGGCTATTGTAAATAGAGCTGCAGTGAACATTGTGGTACGTGACACTTTCTGAATTATGGTTTTCTCGGGGTATATGCCCCGTAGTGCGATTGTTGGGTTGTATGGTAGTTGTATTTTTAGTTTTTAAAGGAACCTCCATACTGTTCTCAATAGTGGCTGTATCAATTTACATTCCCACCAACAGTGAAAGAGGGCTCCCTTTTCTCCACATCCTCTCCAGCATTTATTGTTTGTAGAATTTCTGATGATGGCAATTCTGATCAGTGTGAGGTGATAGCTCATTATAGTTTTGATGTACATTCCTCTAATGATTAGTGATGTTGAGCATCCTTTCATGTGTTTGTTGGCAATCTCTATATCTTCTTTGGAGAAATGTCTATTTAGGTCTTCTGCCCATTTTTGGATTGGGTTGTTTGTTTATCTGATATTGAGCTGCATGGGTTGCTTGTAAATTTTGGAGATTAGTCCTTTGTCAGTTGCTTCATTTGCAAATATTTTCTCCCATTCTGAGGGTTGTCTTTTCATCTTGTTTATAGTTTCCTTTGCTCTGCAAAAGCTTTTAAGTTTCATTAGGTCCCATTTGTTTATTTTTGTTTTTATTTCCATTTATCTAGGAGGTGGGTCAAAAAGGATCTTGCTGTGATTTCTGTCATAGAGTGTTCTGCCTATGTTTTCCTCTAAGAGTTTCATAGTGTCTGGCATTATATTTAGGTCTTTAATCCATTATGAGTTTATTTTTGTGTATGATGTTAGGGAGTGTTCTGATTTCACTCTTTTACATGTAGCTGTCCAGTTTTCCCAGCACCATTTATTGAAGTGGCTGTCTTTTCCCTATTGTATATTCTTGCCTCCTTTATCAAAGATAAGGTGACCATATGTGCATGGGTTTATCTCTGGGCTTTCTATCATGTTCCATTGATCTATATTTCTGTTTTTGTGCCAGTACCATACTGTCTTGATTGCTGTAGCTTTGTAGTATAGTCTGAAGTCAGAGAGACTGATTCCACCAGCTCCATTTTTATTTCTCAAGATTGCTTTGGCTATTCAGGAACTTTCGTATTTCCATACAAATTGTGAAATTTTTTCTTCTAGTTCTGGGAAAATGCCATTGGTCACTTGATAGGCATTGCATTGAATCTGTAGATTGCTTTGGGTAGTATAGTCATTTTCACAATGTTGATTCTTCCAATCCAGGAACAGGATATATCTCTCCCTCTGTTTGTATCACCTTTAATTTTTTTCATCAGTGTCTTATAGTTTTCTGCATACAGGTCTTTTGTCTCCTTAGGTAGGTTTATTCCTAGGCATATTATTTTTGTTGTTGGAATGGTAAATGGGAGTGTTTCCTTAATTTCTCTTTCAGATTTTTCATCGTTAGTGTATAGGAATGCAAGAGATTTTTACGCTTTAATTTTGTATCCTGCTACTTCACCAAATTCATTGATTAGCTCTAGTAGTTTTCTGGTAGCATCTTTAGGATTCCTTATGTATAGTATCATGTCATCTGCAAACAGTGAAAATTTTACTTCTTTTCTGATTTGGATTCTTTTATTTTTTTTCTTCTCTGATTTCTGTGGCTAAAACTTCCAAGATTATGTGAATAATAGTGGTGAGAGTGGGCAACGTTGTCTTGTTCATGATCTTAGTGGAAATGGTTTCAGTTTTTCACCATTGAAAACGATGTTGGCTGTGGGTTTGGTCATATATGGCCTTTATTATATTGAGGTAGGTTCCCTCTATGCCTGCTTTCTGGAGGGTTTTTATCATAAATGGGTGTTGAATTTTGTCAGAAGCTTTTTCTGCATCTATTGAGATGGTCATATGGTTTTTCTCTTTCAATTTGTTAATATGGTATATCACATAGATTGGGTTGTGTATATTGAAGAATCCTTGCATTGCTGGGATAAACCCCACTTGATCATGGTGTATGATCCTTTTAATGTGCTGTTGGATTCTGTTTGCTAGTATTTTGTTGAGGATTTTTGCACCTATGTTCATCAGTGATATTGGCCTGTAGGTTTCTTTCCTTGTGACATCTTTGTCTGGTTTGGGTATCAGGGTGATGGTGGGCTCCTAGAATGAGTTTGGGAGTGGTCCTCCCTCTGTTATATTTGGAAGAGTTTGAGAAGGATGGGTGTTAGCTCTTCTCTAAATGTTTGATGGAATTTGCCTTTGAAGCCATCTGGTCCTGGGCTTTTGTTTGTTGAAAGATTTTTAATCACAGTCTCAATTTCAGTGCTTGTGATTCATCTGTTTATATTTTCTATTTCTTCCTGGTTCAGTCCTGGAAGGTTGCGCTTTTCTAAGAATTTGTCCATTTCTTCCAGGTTGTCTATTTTATTGGCATATAGTTGCTTGGAGTAATCTCCCATGATCCTTTGTATTTCTGCAGTGTCAGTTGTTACATTTTCGTTTCTAATTCTATTGACTTGATTCTCCCTTTTTTCATGCTGAGTCTGGCTAATGGTTTATCAATTTTTTCAATGTTATCAAAGAACCAGATGTTAATTTTACTGATCTTAGCTATTGTTTCCTGCATTTCTTTTTCATTTATTTCTGATCTAATTTTTATGACTTCTTTCCTTCTGTTAATCTGGGGTTTTTTTGTTCTTCTTTCTCTAATAGCATTAGGTGTAATGTTAGGTTGTTTATTTAAGATGTTTCTTGTTTCTTGAGGTAGGTTTGTATTGCTATAAACTTCCCTCTTAGAAATGCTTTTGCTTCATCTCATAGGTTTTGGGTCGTCGTGTTTTCATTGTCATTTGTTTCTAGGAATTTTTTGATTTCCTCTTTGATTTCTTCAGTGATCTCTCGGTTATTAAGTAGTGTATTGTTTAACCTCCATGTATCTTTATTTTTTGCAGGTTTTTCCCTGTAATTGATATCTAGTCTCATAGCGTTGTGATCGGAAAAGATACTTGATACGATTTCAAGTTTCTTCAATTTACCACGGCTTGATTTTTGACCCAAGATATGACCTACCTTGGAGAATGTTCCATGAGCACTTGAGAAGAAAGTGTATTCTGTTGTTTTTGGATGGAATGTCCTATAAATATCAATTAAGTCCATCTTGTTTAATGTATTATTTAAAGCTTGTGTTTCCTTATTTATTTTCATTTTGGATGATCTGTCAATTGATGAAAGTGGGGTGTTAAAGTCCTCTACTATGATTGTGTTACTGTCACTTTACCCTTTTATGGTGGTTAGCATTTTGCCTTATGTATTTAGGTGCTCCTATGTTGGGTGCATAAATGTTGACAATTGTTATATCTTCTTGGATTGATCCCTGGATCATTATGTAGTGTCCTTCTTTATCTCTTGTAATAGTCTTTATTTTAAAGTCTATTTTGTCTGATATGAGAACTGCTACTCCAGCTTTCTTTTGATTTCCATTTGCATGGAATATCTTTTTCCAACCCCTCACTTTCAGTCTGTATATGTCCCTAGGTCTGAAGTGGGTCTCTTGTAGACAGCATATATATGGGTCTTGTTTTTGTATTTTTGTTTTTGTATCCATTCAGCCAGTCTATGCCTTTTGGTGGGAGCATTTAATCCATTTACGTTTAAGGTAATTATCGATATGTATGTTCCTATTACCATTTTCTTAATTGTTTTGGGTTTGTTATTGTAGGTCTTTTCCTTCTCTTGTGTTTCCTGCCTAGAGAAGTCCCTTTAGCATTTGTTGTAAAGCTGGTTTGGTGGTGCTGAATTCTCTTAGCTTTTGCTTGTCTGTAAAGGTTTTAATTTCTCAGTCAGATCTGAATGATATCCTTGCTGGGTAGAGTCATCTTGGTTGCAGGTTTCTGCCTTTCATCACTTTAAATATGTCCTGCCACTCCCTTGTGGCTTACAGAGTTTCTGCTGAGAGATCAGCAGTTAACCTTTTGGGGATTCCCTTGTATGCTATGTGTTGCTTCCTTGCTGCTTTTAATATTTTTTCCTTTGTGTTTACTTTTGGATATTTTGCTTAATATGTGTCTTGGCATGTTTCTCCTTGGATTTATCCTGTATGGGACTCTCTGTATTTCCTGGACTTGATTATTTCTTTTCCCATATTAGGGAAATTTTCAACTATAATCTCTTGAAATATTTTCTCAGTCCCTTTTTTTTCTCTTCTTCTTCTGGACCCCTATAATTCGAATGTTGGTGTGTTTAATGTTGTTCCAGGTGACTCTGAGACTGTCCTCAGTTCTTTTCATTCTTATTTCCTTACTCTGCTCTGTGGTAGCTATTTCCACTATTTTATCTTCCAGGTCACTTATCCATTCTTCTGCCTCAGTTATTCTGCTATTGATTCCTTCCAGAGAATTTTAAATTTCATTTATTGTGTTGTTCATCATTGTTTGTTTGCTCTAGGTCCTTTTTTTAACATTTCTTGTATTTTTTCCATTCTATTTCCAAGATTTTGCATCATATATACTATCATTACTCTCAATTCTTATTCAGGTAGACTGCCTATTTCCTCTTCATTTGTTTGGTCTAGTGGGGTTTTACCCTGCTCCTTCATCTGCTGTGTGTTTCTCTGTCTTCTCATTTTGCTTAACTCACTGTGTTTAGGGCCTCCTTTTCGCAGGCTGCAGGTTCATAGTTCCTGTTGTTTTTGGTGTCTGCCCCCAGTGGGTAAGGTTGGTACAGTGTTTTGGGTAGGCTTCCTGGTGGAGGAGACCGGTGCCTGTGTTTTGCTGGATGTGGCTGGATCTTGTCTTTCTGGTGGGCAGGACTGCATCTGGTGGTGTGTTTTGGGGTGTCTGTGAACTTATTATGATTTTAGGCAGCCTCTCTTTTAATGGGTGGGGTTGTGTTCCTGTCTTGCTAGTTGTTTGGCATAGGGTGTCCAGCACTGTAGCTTGCTGGTCATTGAGTGGAGCTGGGTCTTAGCCTTGAGATGGAGATCTTTGGGAGAGCTTTCACCGTTTGATATTACATGGGGCTGGGAGGTCTCTGGTGGACCAATGTCCTGAACTCGGCTCTCTCACCTCAAAGGCTCAGGCCTGACACCCAGCTGGAGCACCAAGACCCTGTAAGCCACAAATCTCAGAAGAAAAGGGAGAACAAAAAAGAAATAAATTCAAAAAATAAAATAAAGTTATTAAATTTTTAAAAAGTTATTAAAAATAAAAATAATAAAAAAGAAAGAAAGAAAGAAGAGAGCAACCAAACCAAAAAACAAATTCACCAATGATTACAAGCGCTAAAAACTATACTAAAAAAAGAAAGAAAAGAAAAGCCAAACAGAACCCTAGGGTAAATGGTAAAAGCAAAGCTATACAGACAAAATCACACAAAGAAGCATACAGATACACACTCACAAAAAGAGAAAAAGGTAAAAAAATTTATATATATTAAAAACAAAAAGGTAGACCACAACCAAATCAGTAAACAAATCTACCAATGATAATAACCTCTAAATACTAAACTAAGATAAACATAAAACCAGAACTAAATTAGATGCAGAAAGCAAACACAAGTCTACAGTTGCTCTGAAAGTCCACCGCCTCAATTTTGGGATGATTCTTTGTCTAACCAGGTATTTCACAGATGCAGGGTACATCAAGTTGATTGTGGAGATTTAATCCTCTGCTCCTGAGGCTGCTGGGAGAGATTTCCCTTTCTCTTCTTTGTTCACACAGCTCCTGGGGCTCAGCTTTGGATTTGTCCCCGCCTCTGCGTGTAGGTCATCTGAGGGTGTCTATTCCCTGCCCAGACAGGAGGGTGTTAAAGTACCAGCTGATTAAGGGGCTATGGCTCACTCAGGCCGTGGGGAAGGAGGGGTACAGATTGTGGGGGGAGCCTGCGGCAGCAGAGACCAGCATGATGTTGCAACAGCCTCAGGGGCTCCGTGTGTTCTCCTGGGGAAGTTGTCCCTGGATCATGGGAGCCTGGCAGTGGCGGGTTGCACAGGCTCCCAGGAGGGGAGGTGTGGACAGTGACCTGGGCTTGCACACAGGATTCTTGGTGGCTGCAGCAGCAGCCTTAGCGTTTCCTGCCCGTCTCTGGTGTCCACACTGATAACCGCAGCTCACGCCCATCTCTGGAGCTCGTTTACGCGGTGCTCTGTATCTCCTCTCCTCACGCACCCTGACACAATGGTCTCTTGCCTGTTAGGCAGTTCCAGACTTTTTTCTGGACTCCCTCCCATCTAGCTGTGGTGCGCTAGCCCCCTTCATGCTGTGTTCATGCAGCCAACCCCAGTCCTCTCCCTGGGATCTGACCTCTGAAGCTGGAACCTCAGCTCCCAGCCCCCACCTGTCCTGGTGGGTGAGCAGACAAGCCTCTCAGGCTGGTGAGTGCTGGTCGGCGCCGATCCTCTGTGCGAGAATCTCTCCACATTGCCCTCTGCATCCCTGTTGCTGTGCTCTCCTCTACGGCTCTGAAGCTTCCCGCCTGTGCACCTGCTGTCTCTGCTCCCTCCCAGTGGTGCAGGTCCTGTCCCTATTCTTTTGTCTCTGTTTTTCCTTTTTTCTTTTGCCCTACCCAGGTACGTGGGGATTTTCTTGCCTTTTGGGAAGTCTGAGGTCTTCTGCCAGCATTCAGTAGGTGTTCTATATGAGTTGTTCCACGTGTAGATGTATTTCTGATGTATTTGTGGGGAGGAAGGTGTCTTACTCTTACTTACTCAAGAGTAAGTAAGTCTTACTCTTACTCCATATCTCACTCCTCCTCCATTTTGAAGGTCCCTCCTCAATCATAAGATATTTCTAATCCATTATTTAAAAATTCTGAAAATAGAAATCAACTCTACTCATAGCTTAATATCTTGAAGAATACTGGTTTAGAATCTAGAATTTTTTAATACCTCCAAATTAGCATGATATCCTTTGATTCCAAATGCTCACTAGCATTTTTCTGCTAAATCTTATGAATTTATTAATTTTAAAGTTTTTCTTCTTTTTAGTTGTCATTTTACATGTATACAAATAAAGATACTTAGAAAAATGATAGAACATAGATCTTTCGGTTTTTATAGATTTAGTGGGCATCAGTTAATCATAGAGCAATTATAGGGATCATGACTAATAAGTTAATTCTATCATTGGGAATATGAACTACTGATCAAAGATGCAATGAATTTTAAAGAGATCCATTAATCCAAAAATACCAAATACACACACATACACACACAAGACATACATTCCATGTATTCGTATATAATAGCTGAGATCCAATGACATGATAAATATACTCACACAACAGAAATGAATCCCCAGAATTGTAAAGGTGTTATTGGAGCTATAGCCACTGGCCTTTTGGACTCTAAAGATTAGAAAATAGGAGTGGAAGCAAGGACATGATTGGTTTCTGAAAGGAAAGCACTAAGATTTCTCAGAGTGACATGGTTCTCCCTATTCAGTCTCAATGGTTAAAGCCTGGGATTGAGGAAAAAATAGATTCCCTCTGCTTCAATTGTGAAAAAGTAGATTCCTTCTCCTTTAATTCTGAATAAAATGGCTGTTGACTTGTTGCTTGTAATATGGCATCATAGAAAGCTGCTAACTTCAGGAAACAGAGATACAAAATCACAACCTGTAATTGGATTTCTGATATCCTCAATATCTTTATAAAATGGAAACTGCCATTTTAATGACTGCACCTGGTCTGTGCTAGAAGAAGGCAATCTCAAAACTTCAGAATTGCTAGAAAGGGGAGAAAATAATGAAAATGCAAAATAAAATCAAAGAAAAACAAGCAAACACATACACACAGATGCACACACACACACACTCACCAATAACAATAACAACAAAACAAAATCAAAGTTGCCAAAATGTTCCCATTCATAACATGCCTACAAGTCTAAACTTCTTTAAAAATTCAAGAAATTAAATAATAAAGAAGACAGTATCAAATCAAGTAACAAAATACACATTCACTCCAGGAGAAACTTATGTTAGAATCAGTCTAACTGAGAATTTAAAATAATTGGAGTTTGGATGCTCAAAAATATTCATAATACTTACTAAAAATAAATTATACATATGACAGTAAAACCAGTTCTCATAAATAAAAATGGCAGATATGCAAAAGAATAAATTAATAAATAAGAAATAGTTTCACAGAAATTGTAATTACTGAAAGGATAAATTTTGTGTGACCCACATATGAAAGTTAGCCCCAAACCAGCATAGAGAAAAAAAATTTATATATGCAACATAATGTATAGTTTCAGAATTCCCACCAGAGATATGAGAAATTCAAGTGAAGAAAATAACAAAGAATCAAAATTTGAAGGGAAATAACTAGGATGGTTCCAGAATTGATGAAGTTTCCTGAGATATAAAATTCAATGCAAGTTCCAAGCAGAAAAGAAAAATGAACATCTTACATCTGGTCATATCAGAGTGAAACTGAAGAATAACAAAGATAAAAAGAATAAGTGACAAATTTATGATAGAAAATATTCAGCAGACTTTGCACCACCAATGTTTGCATCTTCAAAGTACTTTGTGTAAATAATAGTCAACTCAAAATTTAATATTTAATGGATATATCATTCAAAGTGAGAGCAAAATAAAGCTAGTTTTGGACTAAAACAATGAAAGATTTTAAAGCTTAAAATCTCATATATTACTTTAAAATAGTTTCTTTTAAAATAAGAAAGTAAAATCAGAGAAAAGTATGAAATATAAGAAACAAAGCTGAAAAAGTAATTGATAGAAATATGGTTAATAAATCCAACTGTTTAATATAAAAATTAATATTTTTGAGTTTGTTTTAAAAAGATAAAAAAATCAAGACAATCATATAAATAAGATGAAAGTGAGGATAGGGAATTTAAAGGGTACTTAAACATGCTAAAGTCATGTGTGTTTGTTAAGTTACTTTAGTTATGTAATTATGTTTAAAAATGTACTCAGAAAATAATAAAACTAATGTCTGTTTCTTCAAAATGATCTGAGGGAAATAAATGTGGAAACTTTCTCATTACAACAGAAGGCACGAAAATGAAAAAAGCAAAAAAATAAAAAAAAAATAAAGGAAATGAAAAGCAATCAAAAATAAAAATATCATAGAAATAAGTACAAACATATAAATTACAAAAATTATGAATTGTTAATATAATCTATAGAAATATAGAGATTAGCAGATTAGTTAAATAAATCAAAATCTAGCTGAATGATTTAAGAACATTATATTCTAATCTCCTAATTAATAGAGATTGAGGGAAAAAAAAAAAATGAAAATCCACGGACTGTACAAAGCCTACTCAAAAGAAAACTGGTACAAAATTAGAATATCAGACAAGCTATTGTTAACGGAAAAATGTACTAATATACATAAAAAGTGAACAAAAGATAATCTATCAAGAAAAGAATCGTGAGTTCGTTTGTACTTAACAGCATAGCCTAAACATATATGCTACATATATAATATATTTTTAAAGCTATAAAAAAATAACAAGAAGGAGAAATTGACAAATTCATAAGCAGAATGGGAAAGAATTCAACACACTATTTTAGAAACTGGTGGATTAAATAAAAATAATTTTTAAACAAAAATATTATTTACATATTAAATTGTTAAATTATCTATAATCAATAGCTTTGCTCACAATTGTTACTTATATCTCATATCTTTCTTCTCTAATTACAGGTGACACTTGAACAATGGGGATTGGGCGTTGTTTAGGGCATCTAAAAACCCATATAATTTTAGAGTAGGCCCTCTGTATCTGCAGTTCCATGGATTCAACCAACCACAGACCATGTAGTAATATAGCATTTATTGGAAAAAATGCCCATATAAGAGATCCCACACAATTCAAATCCCTGTTGTTCAAGGGTCAACTGTACTTTATTTCAGAAGATCATGCCTTCAAACACACTGTAGTGAGGGTCTGTTGGTTATAAATCCTATGGTTAGTTTATGTATGGAGGTACCTTTTTTTTCTTGCTCTTGAATAATAGGTTCATCTAGTATTAAACTTTAAAAACAAGATTTAACAACAAAATTATCAAGATTGATGTAGTAGATTAATACCAAATTACACAAGGAACAATTAAATCAATTGACTTTATTTGGTCATAAAAGAAATTTCAGCAAAGTTTAAAGAATTAATACCATGCTGAATATGTTCTCTAATTATAAGGAAATTAACTTAGAAAGAAGCAATACAAATAACATACATATGTTAGGAAACGGTAAAATTCACATCCAAATAATTAATGAATTAAAGAAGAAATCTAATGAAAAGTACCATATATCTAGAAGTGAATGGCAATGGCAAGATAGCATATTAAACTTGTAAGAAGCAGCTAAATAATCCTTAAAGTAATTTGATAACATTAAATGCATTTATTTGTAAATAAGACATAATAAAACAATGATTACTTATATTTGTTGAAGCGTTCTTTGTCATATTTTGATAAAATATTTTTTTATTTCTGGTTTTATTGAAAATAAATTTTGATAAGTCTATTTCTTTAATTAAATTTTCTTTCCTGGAGAATGAAGGTAAATTTCAGGGATGCCTTATAAGAAGGAAGTTCATATAATATATCATCCAAGATGGGGCATTTTTGAGAGCGAAAGTAAAAAGTGTTAATAATTACACTGGGACAATGGGAAAGAGCTGAGATTCATTACCATCCTGTTTCTCACTGTCATAGCTAGAATTTAGAACATTTTAATATTTCCATAAATCCATGTTGTTTACTTTATTGTTTCAAATTGTGCCATCTATTTCAAGGATCAATTTTGGTTTTATAATTCTATGTTTAGAACAAAAGTGTTATCTCTCTGTTTTAGTTAGCATTTCTAATTTTTTCGTAGTTGTTAATTTACTTGAAATCTTTGAAATTACTTCCTTCCACGTCGTTGTCCCCTTGGCTTCTAAAATGAACTTCTTTTTTATATGCTTTTTTAGCTTTTTCATCTAAAATTAAAGATTACCTAGATAATACATATAGCCCCATAAATGAATTTAATGCTTCATTCTGGTATAATAAATGTGTTTAAAATTATGAATACTTTAGGGATGATTCTGAAAGTCCTAATGAACAATAATAATGTAAGTTCAGACAGTTTCTTAATACTGTGAAACTTGCTCACAGCAGCAAATAATTAGTGAAATTTCACACCAGGGAAGTAGAAGCAAAAACTGTCATTTTGAGTAAAGCATTTTTTCACCCTGTAAAATTGCCAGGTGGCCTATTCAATTCCCAGCTTACATAAATGTCTAACAATTAAATGTGACTTTGGAGAGGCATTGTCTGTAAACTTTATATTTTTACTAGTTTTTAAGCTTGAAGAATGTGAAAATGTATGGGTAAGCTGCATTTGTGAATTTGGTATCACTGATGCCAATATGCACGTGTATGTATTTTAATCTGATTGTCTTCCATCCAAAAAGATGAAAGTTCCAGAGCTCCTCAGAGATTACCAGGTCCATCCTGTGTTCTCTTGGGGAATTGCATTAATCTCTGGGACATTGTGAGATGGTGAATTCTAAAATTCTTTAGATCAGAGCTTTTAGAACCTTTTGCCTTCCTTTAATAGTCTAATCCTTTTTTCAAATGAGATCTACATATAAATTTTTAACGTTTTCCTTATTTTCAGGAGTGCTAAGTTTAGTAAACTAGGACTTCTTAGCAATTTTCAACCCGGTTGCCCCATTTGACTGAATTATTGGTACTGCTTTACTTTTCCCTGCAGAGCAGTTATGCTCTTAAAATAAAGTTTAGATAATGTTATTTCCCCTCTTCAAAATTCTTCTGAATTCCCAGAAATAATTCCAAAGTTTTCAGGAAAACAAAAAGATAACCTGTGACTTGGCAGCAATCAACATTTTCTCTTTTATTTCCTGCCTCAACTATGCACCACCACTTCACATTCTTGACCAAACATATTTTATATAATTGAAAAAAACAACTCAATTTTATTCTACCTGTGTAACCTCTATCGGAAAGTAGTCCAGATGCTCTCTCATTCCATCCTGTATGAGTTTCCAGTATCTTGGAATCTCTTCTTTTCAAGATGTTATAATAAATATTTGCTCTAAATTGTAAATGATTTTTGATTAGAGATGAGTGTTTGTTTCTCTTCCCATTCATTCTGGGGAATTATAACGATTACTTATAGCAGGAACAAAACAATTTAAATTATTTTAATAATCCCTTAATCAGACCTCAAGCTCTGATTAAATTGAGGAGTAAAAGGTGACACTCCAATTTTGAGGCTATTAAAAATATCTAAAGACTCCTTTAAGCCTTTAACATAAACCAGTCTATTAGAGCTATCTTCATGCAGGTATATTCTGGTCATTCTCATGCACTTGGCTCTTTTCACAACCGGTGCCAATTGGTGAATCTCAATCAGCCATATAGCAATTGGCACCTTTAAGATTGTTATGTTGTGGCTTCATCATTTTCACTTTATATCCCTTGCCTCAGAGGCAGAATTTGGATAATTTGAACAGAGACATGTAGACATTCGTGAATTTGGACTGGCAGAGGAATGTGGTTTTAATGGAGTACATTTTCAAAACAAAAGCAGAACACATGTTCTGCAGCTGAACTTCACAGAGATCCTGGTTTAATGAAGCAGTAGGGGCCACCACTTCTGTACTCCTTAAGTAGCAACAACACGGTGGCACCAAAGGGAGAACAATGTAACCGTTCACAACTTTTTTCAATCTTAATATAAATGTATTAGTTTTCAGAAAAAAAAAAAAGAGCTGAGGAAATTATAATTCCCTAAATCCACTATAAAAGGGGAAAAATGAAGTAATAAAATTATAGCTTCTATTTAATTCTCTGACACAGTGTATCTCCTTGTTAAATATATGATCTTTCATGAAATAACATATAAATTTAGGCACAGGCTCCTACTGTCTATTCTTAATGGTATTTCGGCAACCCCTACATAATGTCTTATTTCTTTGGGGACTAACTGGGCTGTGTCTACTTGCCCGGCTGCTAAGAGAGAGAAGGTTACATGTTTTCCTCCAAGCCTTTCTTTTGTAGTCCTTTTCATGGAGGAATTGGGCTTTTGCTTCAGGATTACTTATAGGAAGGTTGTAGACAAATTAATGAAGTCTCGTAAGTCACTGTCAGAGTAGCTGATGGGTTTAAAGAGGATAATTAAGTTTACTTCCTCTTCCAAATGTAGTTGGGTATTTCTTTTTCAATTTAAAAAAAGAAAACTAGCTAAATCATTGGATCTCACTGCTGTTGATTATATTCTTGTTCATTTGAGGATAAGTGGAGAATGAATCAGGGTCAGTATTTGGATCTTCTATCAGTTTTAGAGCATAGGCTGTGTGGAGAAGTGTGCCTGTATGCAAGTGTCTGTTGCTTACTGCCAAATGACTTTATGTGACTCCATATGACTTATAAACTGTGACTCATCAGGTGTATTATCCAAATCAATATTTGCAAAATTCTCTTCCAATTTTTCATATAATTCTTCAGGGCAAAAATATGAAAGTAACCCCACATAATATATTGCTTTAATAAATATCCTGGGATTTTCTTTTTACAGGTTATTGTTAATTTTTGTCTCATTCTCCTGTTATTTAGATATGCTGGGATAAACTTTTAATAATGCCTTGGAGAGAAGATATTTGCAAGTGATACATCCAATAAGGTGTTGATGTCCAAAACATATAAAGAACTCATAGAACTCAACAAGAACAAAAAAACCTGATTGAAAAATGGCAGAGGATATGAATAGATGTTTTTCCCAAGAAGATATACAGATGACCAACAGGCATATGAAAAGATATTCAACATCACTACTTTTTAGGGAAATGTAAATCAAAAATCACAGCAAAATATCACCACATATCTGTCAAAATAGCTATTATAAAAAATTCTACAAATAGCAAATGTTGGTGCGTATGTGGAGAAAAGGGAATCCTACTACACTGTGGGTGGGATTGTAAATTGATGCAGCCACTATGGAAAACAGTATGGGCGTGCCTCAAAAATCTAAAAATAGGGCTACCATATGATCCAACAATTCCACTGCTGGGTACATATCCAAAGAAAACAAAAAGGGTAAGCTGGGACAAAGTGAGAGAGTGGCATGGACTTATATATACTACCAAATGTAAAATAGATAGCTAGTGGGAAGCAGCCACATGGCACAGGGAGATCAGGTCAGTGCTTTGTGTCCACCTACAGGGGTGGGATAGGGAGGGTGGGAGGGAGACACAAGAGGGAGGAGATATGGGGATATATGTATATGTATAGCTGATTCACTATGTTATACAGCAGAAACTAACACACTATTGAAAAGCAATTATACTCCAATAAAGATGTTAAAAAAATAAATAAAAATTAAATAAATCAAAAAGATACATGGACCCCAACATTCATAGCAACATTATTTACAATAGCAAAGATATGGAAGCAACCTAACTGCCCACCAATAAATGAATGGATAACATACATACGCACACACACACACACATATACACACATAATGAAATACTACTCAGCCACAAAAAAGATGAAATCTTGCCATTTATGACAACATGGATGACCTTGAGGGTATTGCGCTAAGTGAGAAAAGTCAGAGAGAGAAAGACAAATACTGCATGATTTCACTATATGTGAAATAAAAAAAAAAAAAAACTAATAAAAATAAATAAATGAACAAACCAAACCAAACAAAAGGAAACACAGATAGAGAGAACAAAGTAGTAGTTACCTGAGGGGAAGGGGCTGGAGGAGGGTGAAATGTATAAAAGGGAACAGCTGCATGGTGAAGCATGGCAATTAAAGTTTTGGTGGTGAGCACACTAAAGGGTACAGGGAAGTAGAAACACAATGCTGTACACATGAAACTTGCATAACATTATAAACCAAAATTACTACAATAAGAAAGAAAGAAAAAAAGAAAGAAAGAAAGAAAGAAGGAAAGAAAGAAAGAGAAAAAGAAAGAAAGAGAAAGGAAGAAAGAAAGAAAGAAAGAAAGAAAGAAAGAAAGAAAGAAAGAAAGAAAGAAAGAAAGAAAGAAAGAAAGGGAAAGAAGGAAAGAAAAAAAAAAGCAAGCAAGCAAGCTCTGGAAAATGGAAAGATCAATTAACAAATATATATTGAGACTTCCCCATGCCATGGTCCAATTTACTCATAATAGTTTCACACATTCTTTTTATGCTAAGATTTGCTGCTTAGATAAAAATATGAAAAGATTGTTTATATCAACTAAAGTTGAATGTAAAAAGGAAAACATGGAAGCAGACAAAGTTAGAAAATAAAAAAGGTGATGGAAACTTAGCAAATAAAGCCAGTGTGACCAAAGCAATCTACATATTCAATGCAATCCCTATCAAAATGCCAAGGGCATTTTTCACAGAATTAGAACAAAAATTTTACAATCTGTATGGAAACAGAAAAGACCACAAGTAGCCAAAGCAATCTTGAGAAAGAAAAACAGAGTTGGAGGAATCCGGCTCCCTGACTTCAGACTATACTACAAAGCTACAGTAATCAAAACAATATGGTACTGGCACAAAAACAGAAATATAGATCAATGGAACAGGATAGAAAGCCCACAGATAAACCCATGCACCTATGGTCACCTAATATATGACAAAGGAGGCAAGAATATACAATGGAGAAAAGACAGTCTCTTCAACAAGTGGTGCTGGGAAAACTGGACAGCTACATGTAAAAGAATGAAATTAGAACACTCCCTAACACCAAACCAAAAATAAACTCAAAATGGATTAAAGACCTAAGTGTAAAGCCAGACACTATAAAAGTCTTAGAGGAAAACGTAGGCAGAACTCTCTTTGACATATATCACAGCAAGATCTTTTTTGACTCACCTCCTAGAGTAATGAAAATTTAAAAAAAAATAAACAAATGGGATCTAATGAAACTTAAAAGCTTTTGCACAGCAAAGGAAACCATAAACAAGACAAAAAGACAGCCCTCAGAATGGGAGAAAATATTTGCAAATGAAGCAACTGACAAAGGATTAATCTCCAAAATATACAAACAGTTCATGCAGCTCAATATAAAAAAAACAAACAACCCAATCAAAAAATGGGCAGAAGACTTAGAAACTTTTCCAAAGAAGACATACAGATGGCCAAGAGGCACATGAAAAGATGCTCAACATCACTAATTATTAGAGATATGCAAATCAAAACTACCATGAGGTATCACCTCACACTGGTCAGAATGGCCATCATCAAAAAATCTACAAACAATAAATGCTGGAGAGAGTGTGGAGAAAAGGGAACCCTCTTACACTGTTGGTGGGAATGTAAATTGATACAACCACTATGGAGAACAGTATGGAGGTTCCTTAAAAAACTAAAAATAGAACTACCATATGACCCAGCAATCCCACTACTGGGCATATACCCTGAGAAAACCATAATTCAAAAAGATACATGCACCCCAATGTTCATTGCAGCACTATTTATGATAGCCAGGACACGGAAGCAACCTAAATGTCCACCAACAGAGGAATGGATAAAAAAGATGTGATACATATATATACAATGGCATATTACTCAGCCATAAAAGGGAATGAAATTGTGCCATTTGCAGAGACGTGGATGGACCTAGAGACTCTCATACGCAGTGAAGTAAGTCAGAAAGAGAAACATATATATAATATCGCTTATATGTGGAATCTAGAAAAATGATACAGATGAACTTATTTGCAAAGCAGAAATAGTAAATGAATGTAAGGATACCAGGGGGGAAGGAGGGCTGTGATGAATTGGGAGATTGGGATTGACATGTATACATTACTATGTGTAAAACAGAAGACTAATGAGAACCTACTGTATAGCACAGGGAACTCTTCTTGGGGCTCCGTGGTGACCTAAATGGGAAGGAAATCCAAAAAAGAGGGGATATATGTATACGTATAGCTGATTCATTTTGCTGTGCAGCAGAAACCAACACAACATTGTAAAGCAACTACACTTCAATAAAAATTAATTTTAAAAAGTCAGCGTGTTTCTTCAAGTTAATATGGTATTACTGTTTCAATGATTACCAAAACAAATAAAAATACAACATAAAAATGAAAAATATTTTAAATAGTAACAAAGCTCTTAACATTAGTTACATCTGCTTACTTCCTGCAGCATTATATTATTGAGGAAAAATACCCAAATGTGAGAAAAAAGATAAGGGATAAGTAGCATCAGGATGTTTCTTCAGTGTCATACAAGGATATTTTCATGAATTATTTTATTCCCTAGGAAATTTTACTTGTGCTTAACTTTATTTACATGCTGATTAAATTCAAGATATACAGTTCTTATATGTTAACTTGAATATTTGTGTTGAGGAGAAAAGATCATCCCGATTATGATTTTATTGCCCTTACCTAGTTTAGTATCTGACAGAATCTTATTCTTTTTTTTAATACCTATAAATTCTTAGTTTCTAAAGTGTCCTTGGAACCATGTTTACTGTTTTATTATCTCCTCATTCATGAGTTAAATAAAATTCTGACACATGCTAGACGTATATTTGTGTGAGATTATTGTTTTTAACTTTTTGAAAATTATACCTTGACACTATATTAATTAAACCTAGGATTCAGAAACATATTAGATCCCACCCCTATAAAATACTCTCAGACGTCTAGAATATAACAAAATTCTTGGTCAAAATAAAAAGTCTTTGAAGAGTGACATGATGTCCCTATGCTATACAAAATGAGAAACCAGATGGATTGTATCAAGTGGAAGTTAAACTATATCCTAAAAAAACCCTGATTTGTATCTTGGTAACAGTTTCATCAGGGGAAACAAGGTTCTGCTCTAGAGTCAGCAACACATGGCAAGTTTATCGGTGTTTCATTCTTCAAGATACACTGGTAATCCACATTATGCATGACAGCCCCAAAGTAGAAATAATTCAAAAAAAGAAATTAAGAAATTGTGTAGAACATTATTCAGTAATAACAAGGAATGTAGTACAGATACAGTCTACATCATGGATAAACCTCAAAAAAGTTTACACTAAGTGAAAAAAGCGAGTGACAGAAAATTGCCTATTATATGTCCCATTTATGAGAAGTGTCCAGAATAGACAAAACTATAGAGCTAGAAAGTAGATTAGCACTTGCCTGGGGTTTCGGTGGGGAGGAAAAGGGGGAGTGACAGCTAATTGGTATTAGATTTCTTTGTGCAGTAAAGAAAATGCTCTAATATTAGATTATGATTATGGTTGTATAGCTCTGTAAATACACTAAAAGCCATTGAAATGTTCAGCTAAGTGGGCGCGTGAATATTATGGTACTTAAATTATATCTCAATAAAATGTTTTTTAAAAAGATGCACTGTTATTGCTGGAGAGTTTTCAATGTTTTCTCTGATTCCCCAATTTAAATCTACTAAGTTTGGGTTATTTTTATTACTCTAATTAGGGCATTAAAAGAGTGAATGGATTACATTTATGAGTTATGATCATCTTTATAGTCCTATGGGTATGAAATGAGACTAAAATTAGCAATATTTCTGATATTTAAATAACAGATTTCGATGGTATGTGGAAATGTCATCAAGATTTGAATTCAGTATTAGCCAAATTACATGGCAGTGAACTACACATTCATAGCATTTGGTTTTACTTGCTAATTCAAGACATATTCAGCATTTTAAAGATTATTTCTTGAAGTTTCAGCATTACCATGTCACCAGGATGCTGGTAATAAACAGCATCTAAAATAAAAATGAAGAATAGTTGCTCGTAATCCTAGAGGGAAAGAGTCTTGTTAGTTGAAATTTGCTATACAAAGGCAAATATTCCTCACTTTTTTTCCTCCTCCCTTTTTCTTTATCCTTTCTCTTCAAACTCCTCACTCTTTAACTCCTATTGGCCTTTAATTCTGTCGGTCCACATAATCAGCACATTCTGAGTGCAAACTTTTAGTGACTGATAATCACTTACATCAACCTGACAAATAAATGCAATTGGAGGAGGGTATAATTTCAATTTCATAAAGGAGGTTTCATTAACTATGTGGCTGAGAAAATTTTATCTACCTTTTTTCATACTATAATCCTACAGGAGTAGCAATATGTGATTTTTATGGTCACAAAGCTGGAGCCGTGAGAATGGAAAGGTAGAGGGTATGTATGCATGTTATAAGCCTTTCCTTACTAAGGTAAAGACTGACTGTAGTACTTCCAAGGAATTAATTAACAGAAAAGGAAATTAAATAGGTTCTAAAATAACTTCTAAAATTACATAATATGTAAGTGCTCAATACATACTTTGATAGAATTGATGTTAATTTATATATGAGGGTTCTCTTTCATGTACTATTTTCCTCAAGACCTTGGCAAAATATAGCAGAGCCTAAGTCAACAGTAAACACACATTCTCTATTTCCAGAACTCAAATAGTTTTATAGGTACCTTTTCAAAGGCACAGCTTTGGAGAGAGAAACTGTTTTTCATCTGTATTTAGAGGGCTGTGTGATTTTCATGTTGAGATGCATATTTTGACTGTTGCAGAGTGTGTGATAATGAAACACTTGCAGCTTTGCAGACAGCTATGTCATTTCAGACAACCCACTCCCTTTCTGTCTGGACTTCTTTAATTTTTGTTTTTATTTTTAAACCTTGTGAAATCTTAGGCAATATTTGTCCTTCAAACATGATTTCATTTCTACTGGCATTTCTTCCTCTAATTTCATGGATCAAAAATAACATATGTGCTTGTATTTATTTGGGGGCTATTTTCACACTATGGAGTACTGTTTATTTACATTTATGTATATATGTATTTTTAACACAAGAGATTCTGGAGTTTTTCATCTTTGTGACACCAGATTATCTATCCACTTCTCATTAAAAAATTACAGACTAATGAAATGTTAACAAGTCTTCCATATAAGGTTGTTTCAAATCCATTTGTTACACAGCAGAAAAGTGTATATTTTAAAACAACCCACTGAAATATATTTATTTATATTGATCATATATTCACAAGTTTTGTTCTTTCAGTTACTAACATTTTCAACTTAAAAAAATCATAGATTACTAAAGCTCAAAATACATATTAGCTATTATATATTATCTTTCTTTAATAATTTTACCCTGGAGGAATGGTCTAAATATTTTCAGCCCCTACCTATATAATAACTATACATTTGTATAATCAGTAAATTATAGAGATTATAATCCAATAATGTAAATTGGTGTACCCACTATGGAAAACAGTATGGCAGTTCCTCAGAAAATTAGAATATATTTGCCATATGATCCCACAATCCCACTCTTGGGCATATATCTGGAGAAAACTCTAATTTGAAAAGATACATGCACCGCAGTGTTCATTGCAGTGCTATCTACAATAGCCAAGATATGGGAACAACCTAAATGTTCATCAACAGATGAATGGATAAAGAAGATGTGGTACACATATACAATGGAATACTACTCAGCCATAAGAAAGAATGAAATAATGCCATTTGCAGCAACATGGATGGGCCTGGAGATTATCATACTAAGTGAAGTAAGCCAGAAAGAGAAAGAGAAATATCATATGATATCACTTATATGTGGAATCTAAAATACGGCACAAATGAACCTATCTATCTAGTTTGTGAGAAACAAACTCACAGACATAGAGAACAGGCCTGTGGTTTCCAGGGGCGGGAGGTTGGGGAGGGAACATTGGGAGTTTGGGATTAGCAGTTGCAAACTATTATATGTATATAATGGATAAACAACAAGGTCTTACTATATAGCACAGGGAACTGTAATCAATATCCTGTGATAAACCTTAATGGTAAAGAATATAAAAAAGAATGTATATGTATGTATAACTGAATCACTCTGCTGTACAGTAGAAATTAACACATTATAAATCAACTATATTTCAATAAAATAAATTGTAAAAAATAATAATTTTCAATGTGTTTTTGTGAAAATAATATTTTTTGTGTGTAGATCTGTTTATTTTGCCAATGAATTGGCCTACTCTATTTATATAGTTTGCTTTTCCCACTACAGACATCAACTCTAAGGAGTCAAACATGTAGGTAAAAGAGACTTCAAGTTTCTTCTTTCTTAATTTTTTTTTTAAAATAACTTTCCTATTATATATATTTTTCTAATTCAAATAAGTCTAATTGTCATATCAAAATTTTTACTATAAAAGATAATTATGTATATGGTATACATTATATGGTATCTGCTAGAGCATTTTTTTAATTTAAAACAAAAAATGGGGTTTTAGACAATCTTTCAGGAAAAAAAAAAATAACATGCACACACACAGAACTCATAGTTAATTGTTTTTAATTAATTGTTTTCTTTCCTTTTCATAAATTTTATAAATGCATAAGGCAACAAATATATTTTGGTTAAATGGCATCTTAAGTCAAAACAAGATTTAATTTTTTGAAAGATAGACTCAGTAGAGTAAATTTAAATGAAAATTGTAAATGGATTTTATGATTTTTACTTACAACATATTTTTGATCATGTTGAATAGCAGAACTACTTAAGCAAAAACAATTTGAATTAAAATGTGGCCTATGATAAATTTTACACAAGGCATTCAAAACAATATTTTCATACTAAATTATATTTTCAAGCTCAAATAGAGATTTAACAGTACAAAATTACTATTTATAGTAATTATATATGTATATATATGTATACAGCCTTTCATAGGCATATGTATGAATTAAAGGTATTATTTTTGAAACTAAAACTAAAAATGAAATATACCTCTTTAATATGAAACCTGCCTTTACATTTCTTCTACAAACACTCAACTGGGGTCAGATTTGACTAAACACACACAGATTTCATTTTCAGCTTCAATGAGATGACTTCTGTGCGTGCTCATGATGCTTACCAAACCAAAAAAAACTTGCTCACTCACATAAGATGTGGGAAACTGCGGCAAAATGTTTATTGCTTTCCTACTAATGGCAGGAGAGACTTTCAGACTTGTCTCATGGACTCAGTAAATCTCATCTTGAGTAAATGGCTATTCTGCAGCTCACAAAGTCCTTCCTCTTTGCTGAAGTCAAGCTCTTCCGCTGAATAGAAGATTCAGATAAACGGTGTTCCCTCACCCAGTCATTCACTTGTGTTGAAAAAGGGTAGGGATGGGGGAATTCCCTTCAGTTTTGATGTGCAGTTCCTTCAGGTGGTTTTCAATAAGATTTAGGATATTCTGATATTCTTCCTCCCTGTCAAAACCAAGCAGCTTGGAAACCCTTCAGCATTTCCTTTTGCAGTATGATTTTTCCAAAGATTTGGTTTCCTTTTAAAACCAAGACTGTAGTCACTTGAAGGCATTTTCTACAGGGCACTATGGTTTCTTGTTTTATAGGTTCATGTGATGAAAAATGTCTTACAGTAGCCAGTTTCTGTAGACCTGCCTCATCCTCAAAATACTCACTAAACCCTGACACTATTTTCTTGAAGGTGATTTCTCCAATTCACCTTTTAGCTCACTCTACTGAGAACTCTTTGGTTAAGCCACCAAGTTTCTGCATGTTGCACAAGATTTATATACCCTTGGTCCAGGTTTTCACATACTTCTTTAAATGCTCTTGAGTAAAATGATTGGTGTTTTTTTAAAAAAATTTTGTAACATTCTTAAGAAATAATTTCATTTCCAAGAATTTTTGATACCAGCGCCTCTCTGAAAAAAAATGTGATGTGAGGAATTTTTTTTTGCACAACTGAAACCCCTCATGAAGCCAATCACTGATGCTGACACACATCTTTACTTCCAGATATGAAAAACACGTTTTAAATACATGTTGGTCATTATTTATTTCCACTGGCTTTTCACACCAGGAAATACTTCATTGAATTTAACCATGATTTACAAATCTTGAAAATGCAATACATTTCCTGGGGAAATCCATTCACTCGGTCTGAATATAGAAGTTTTTTATATAAATCTCTTTCACATATGTTACATGCTATCAATACATCAACTTATTGTACTATTTGAGCATAGAACCCTTTTGTTTATTGTACTGACATATTTCTTAGCCTTTTACTCACTATATTTTCATGTGGAGTACTATTAGTTACCTACCAACTGTGTGATTTTTCCTTTTCTGAGATTTTGTAGCCTTTTCATTGTTCTTTCCTTCCTTCCTTCCTTCTTTCCTCCCCCTCGCTTCCCATTTTTCTTCCTTTCTTTCTTTCTTTCTTTCCCTCTCTCTCTCTTTCTTCCTTTCTTTTTTAACCTTAATTCAGTTTTGATATGAGAGTACAATAGTTTAAAATAACCAGTACTTTTACTTGTCAAATAACTCTGATTTGTTTTTAAAGTCTTTTCAAAGTGATTTTTGGAGAAACTGCTTCATTTGTAAATTGTTTGCCACGAGGCACTGAACAAATACCAGCCTATGTAAAAACCACTGAGAATTTGTTTTTTCTTTATTATTAACCTTATCAGGTACCCCATAGACCTAGACTTAGACTCTTTATCTTCCAGCCCACATCTCTACTTCAAAAATCACCACCATTAGACATGCTTGCAAGACACAAATGCTAGTAAAATGTCAAACGAAGATTTACATCTATGCAGTATGTAACCATTATGCAAGAAAATATATGTGATATAACCTATACGTTTCACATTTTGCAATGTTTAAAACAAAGTCAAGGTTGTAGGGGAGCAGCTGAGTCATGATGCACAATAATTCTTTCTTTAGAATGAAACTGTCTATATTTTCTCTTATCCTACTCTCTCATGAAACCTCTCTTGATCTGATTCTGCAGATTCCCTGGTAAGAAACCGATATACACAAACCCTCCCCTCTACCAAGAAAGGAACTGAGACTTGAGGAGAATGATCTCAAGCCTAGAGGGTAAATGAGGTCAAGCTAACAATAATAAGCAGTTTTTCTTTCAGTCGGGTCCTCACAAACTATTATAGAAGTTCCCCTTATTTTTTATTTTTATAATTTAAAATGGGAATCTCCATTTGCTACCTTACATATGTTCAAAAGCTAGTCATTTTAGCCTTTGTTAACAAATGTGTTATCTGCTAGAGGAAATCATGTAAATACACCTACTTCTGCCCCTACAACCACAATCGGACACCAGAATACTCCCACAACTGGCATTGCCTCTCTCTGCTTCTAACTCTGATAGGGTTCACTACATCTGTCGATTATGCTTTGGTGCTTCTGTGCTTTTGAGGACACTTGTGCAACATCTTGCTGGTGTGGGTGCTGATGCCACTGTTTCTTCATTCCCTTTAACTTCCATGTTGTTCTCCACTGAAGCGTGAGAATCTCTTTCCTCCAGCTGTGTGCTGTCTCTGTCACACTGGCCCAAAAGCTATGCTCTTTTATGTTTCCAGAATCACACAGATTTTTTTGTATGAGTTAAAATTGCTGTAACAGATATGATCGGGAGGCTCATCACACACTCTCTGACTTCCTCCTAGGGTGCCTTCTGAATTTCAGAGACTAGAAAGCTAAGAATGACACCACTCAGAAATCCCTGCAGACACAGTTTCAGATTGGACTTAGCTTGGGTCAGTCATGGGAGACAACGGTTTGTAAATAAATTAAATTGGGAGAGAGGCAGAACATGAGACCTCAGGTATATTGGCAGAGATGGCAGCAGAAGTAGCATGATCCTCAAGGCTGAAGTTGTCTGGCAATTTCCAAATTGTGGCAGAGTAAGCCACTCTGTTGGCAACTTAGTTCTGTGGTGTGATTTTGGGAGTCATTTTGGATGCTTAGAGTCTGTTTCTTTAGTTCTCTGAACATTTCTTTAAACTACACAAATCTGTCCCTACTCCCTTTGTGTTTATTTTGGTGTAATAAAAAATACAACTTATTTGTGTTTAAACTAGTTAGATAACATTCATTTCACTGCAACAAACAATTCTGAACAAACAATTGGTCTTTTTTATTTTACTTGTTCTCTCTCCCTTGAACTTAGTCAGAATTCCATAAGGAAGGACTGGAGGACAAATTTAATGAGATACAAAAATACCTTTTCTGTTTCACTTTTCCCCCTTCTATATCCTTCCCATCTTGAATCACTCATACAGCCACTAAACGTTATTTTAGGCCAAACATTTATAAGGGAGTCTTTTCCCCTTCTTTTTTTTTCTCCGGAAGGCTCTTAGTTCTCTCAAGTAAATTAGTTTCTTGTGGACTAATCAAATCAGACCATCATCCAGGCAGGTCTGGAATATGCTTTAGCGATTGTGATCAATTTTTGTAGGAAGCCTCTAGTGTGAAGATATTTCCTATATTTCATAAGAGTAAAATGCTACAATTATTTGTTGTCTGTAGTTTCCTCTGTTATTTTCTTAAAAGACATGAACACAAGTTAACCAGAAAAATTAACAGATGGCTATCATACATCTTGCTTATTACTACAAGGTTTTCTTTAAGTACAATGTAAATATTGTGCTTTTTAAAAAGCAGGCATGTAAATAAGTATCTGTAGTATATGAATAAGGACACCATTATACACTGTATTTATAAAAGATAAATTCTTTCTTATACATCTCAATAATTAGTTAGTTGCAACCTGGAGGGTAGACCAATTAGAAAATCACATGATCGAAACACAATAAAACCATGATCCTGACAAAAGAGGATTCTTAACGGGATAGACATATTAGAGGAATTTGTATAGTAGAGAGACACTCTCCCAAGTAAATTCTGAAGGATAAAGTTGAAGCAATTTTGTTTCCAACTGGAAGGAGAGGGGAAAGTTGAGGGAGGGGGAAACTTTCTCATTTGTAACACTTGGTATCATGATATTACTATTAACTGAGGCAGGGATTGCCTTAGAGAGACCAATTTGTGCACTGTCTTGTCCAGATCACTCCCATCCCCTTGAGGAAAGAAGAACTCATTAACCCAGTGGTTGAAAAGTTGACAATTGACAAATTATAATCAAGATTCCTGCCAGAGATTGCCCTAGTCTGAAGAGAGCCATCTTGCCCACAGTCACATCCTCTTTTTTAGGGCAGCCTGAGTCCAATGACTGGTTGATACCAGGGGTACATGCCCTAACTCCTTGACCTTGTTCTGGATAATGTTAGCTCCAGAATTTGCTGTGGAGTCAGCTGAGGCTTGTCCTAGGACTGCATCACAGCTTAACTTCTTCTGTCTTTCATGCTTCCTTTGCCCCACACAACTGCTGGTACCTAGAGCACTCCTCATAAATTTCTTCCTCTCAAACTCTATCTCAGCATCTCTTAGTTTAGTTTTATAGGCATTGTGTTTAAGGTAAATCTAGAACTTAAGATAGTGCCCTGAATGAGATAAAGTATTTGAATCAAAGGGCATTAAAAGCCATAGTTATAAATAACATAATTCATGGAAAATTTATGAGGAGAAAGAGGTGGGACAAGGAAAAATACTTGGGTATACAAATATTTTTTAATTTGGACAGAAGAAAAGAAACCAGGAGAGAAGAATCCGAAAAAGAGAAAAGATGGAGAGATAAGAGAAAAACCATGGAAATAATGAGCCACAGAAGCCAAGGCAAGGTACCATTTTAAGAAGGAAGGAATGGGAGATTGGGTCAAGATGGCAGAGTAGAAGGACATGTGCTCACTCCCTCTTGTGAGAGCACCACAATCACAACTAACTGTTGAACAATCATTGACAGGAAGACACTGGAACTCACCAAACCCACCCCCCCATCCAAAGACAAAGGAGAATCCGCAATGAGATGGTAGGAGGGGTGCAATCACAATGAAATCAAATCCCATATCCATTGGATAGGTGACTCACAAACTGGACAACAATTATACCACAGAAGTCCACCCACTGGAGTGAAGGTTCTGAGCCCCATGTCAGGCTTCCCAACCTGGGGGTCTGGCAATGGGAGGAGGAATTCTCAGAGAATCAGACTTTGAAGTCTAGTGGGATTTCATTGCATGACTTTGACAGGATTGGGGGAAACAGACTCCACTCTTTGAGGGCACACACAAAGTAGTGTGTGTATCAGGACCCAGGGGCAAGGAGAAGAGACCCGATAGGAGACTGAACCAGACCTACCTGCTAGTGTTGGTGGGTCTCCTGCAGAAACGGGGGTGGGGAGGGTGGCTGTGGCTCACTTTGGGGAGGAGGATGCTGGTAGCAGAAATTCTGGGAAGTGCTCCTTGGCATGAGCCCTCCTGGAGTCCACCATTAGCCCCATCAAAGACCCTGTAGCCTCCAGTGCTGGGTCACCTCAGGCCAAACACCAACAGGGAGGTAACTCAGCCCCACCCATTAGCAGACAAGAGGATTAAAGTTTTACGGAGCTCTGCTCACCAGAGCAACATCCAGCCCTACCCACCACCAGTCCCTCCCATCAGGAAGTTTGCACAAGTCACTTAGATAGCCTCATCCACCAGAAGGCAGAAAGCAGAAGCAAGAAGAACTAAAATCCTGCAACCTGTGGAACAAAAACCACATTCACAGATAGACAAAATGAAAAGGCAGAGGACTATGTATCAGATGAAGGAACAAGATAAAACTCCAGAAAAACAACTTAATGAAGTGGAGACAGGAAACCTTCTGGGAAAAGAATTCAGAATAATGATAGTGAAGATGATCCAGGACATCAGAAAAAGAATGGAGACAAAGATCAAGAAGATGCATGAAATGTCTAACAAAGACCTAGAAAAATTAAAGAACAAACAAACAAAGATGAACAATACAATAACTGAAATGAAAAATACACTGGAAGGAATCAATAGCAAAATACCTGAGGCTGAAGAATGCATAAGAGACCTGGAAGACAGAATAGTGGAATTCACTGCTGCAGAACAGAATAAAGAAGAAAGAATGAAAAGAAATTAAGACAGCCTAAGAGGCCTCTGGGAAAACATTAAATGCACCAAAATTCACATTATAGAGCTCCAGAAGGAGAAGAGAGAGAGAAAGAACCCGAGAAAATATTTGAAGAGATTATAGTAAAAAACTTCCCTAACATGGGAAAGGAAATAGCCACCCAAGTCCAGGAAGCGCAGAGCATCCCAGGCAGGATTACCCCAAAGAGAAACACACCGTGACACATAGTAATGAAATTGACAAAAACTAAAGACAAAGAAAAATTATTAAAAGCAACAAGGGAAAAACAACAAATAATATACAAGGGAACTCCCATAAGGTCAACAGTTGATTTCTCAGCAGAGACTACACAGCCAGAAGGGAATGGCACAATATATTTAAAGTGATGAAAGGGAAGAACCTACAAGCAAGATTACTCTACCCAGCAAGGATCTCATTCAGATTCGATGGAGAAATCAAAAGCTTTACAGAAAAGCAAAAGCTAAGAGAATTCAGCACCACCAAACCAGCTCTACAACAAATGCTAAAGGAACTTCTCTGAGTGGGAAACACAAGAGAAGAAAAGGACCTACAAAAACAAAGCCAAAACAATTAAGAAAATGGTAACAGGAACATACATATTGATAATTACCTTAAATGTGAATGGATTAAATGTTCCAACCAAAAGACACAGGCTCAATGAATGGATACAAAAACAAGACCCATATATATGCTGTCTACAAGAGACCCACTTCAGATCTAGGGACACATACAGACTGAAAGTGAGGGGATGGAAAAAGATATTCCATGCAAATGGAAATCAAAAGAAAGCTGCAGCAGCAATACTCATATCAGATAATATATATTTTAAAATAAAGAATGTTACAAGAGACAAGGAAGGACACTACATTATGATCAAGGGCTCAATCCAAGAAGAAGATATAACAATTATAAATATATATGCACCCAATATAGGAGCACCTCAATACATGAGGCAACTGCTAACAGCTATAAAAGAGGAAATTGACAGTAACACAATAATACTGGGGGACTTTAACACCTCACTTACACCAATGGAAAGATCATCCAGACAGAAAATTAATAGGGAAACACAAGCTATAAATGACACAATAGACCAGATAGATTTAATTGATATTCATAGCACATTCCATCCAAAAGCAGCAGAATACACTTTCTTCGCAAGTGTACATGGAACATTCTCCAGGATAGATCACATCTTGGGTCACAGATCAAGCCTCAGTAAATTTAAGAAAACTGAAATCATAACAAGCATCTTTTCTGACCACAATACTATGAGATTAGAAATCAATTACAGGGAAAAAACCGCAAAAAACATAAACACATGGAGGCTAACAATACGTTACTAAATAACCAAGAGATTACTGAAGAAAGCAAAGAGGAAATCAAAAAATACCTAGAGACAAATGACAACGAAAACACGATGATCCAAATCCTATGGGATGCATTAAAAACAGGTCTAAGAAGGAAGTTTATAGCAATACAATCCTACCTCAAGAAACAAGAAAAATCTCAAATAAACAATCTAACCTTACACCTAAAAGAACTAAAGAAAGAAGACCAAACAAAACCCAAAGTTAGTAGAAGGAAAGAAATCATAAACATCAGAGCAGAAAAATGAAATAGAAACAAAGAAAACAATAGCATAGATCAATAAAACTAAAAGCTGGTTCTTTGAGAAGATAAACGAAATTGATAAACCATTAGCCAGACTCATCAAGCAAAAGAGGGAGAAGACTCAAATCAATAAAATTAGAAATGAAAAAGGAGAAGTTACAACACACACGGCAGAAATACAAAGCATCCTAAGAGACTACTACAAACAACTCTATGACAATAAAATGGACAACCTGGAAGAAATGGACAAATTCTTAGAAAGGTATAAGCTTCCAAGACTAAACCAGGAAGAAACAGAAAATATGAACAGACCAATCACAAGTAATGAAATTGAAACTGTGATTTAAAATCTTCCAACAAACAAAAGTCCAGGACCAGATGGCTTCACAGGTGAATTCTATCAAACATTTAGAGAAGAGCTAACACCCACCATTCTCAAACTCTTCCAAAAAATTGCAGAGGAAAGAACACTCCCAAACTCATCCTATGAGGCCACCATCACCCTGATACCAAAACCAGACAAAGATACTACAAAATAAGAAAATTACAGACTAATATCACTGATGAATATAAATGCAAAAATCCTCAACAAGATACTAGTAAACAGAATCCAATAACACATTAAGAGGATCATACACCAATATCAAGTACACCAATATCAATATCAATCCCTGGGATTTATCCCAGGGATTCAAGGATTCTTCAATATATGCAAATCAATCAATGTGATACACCATATTAACAAATTGAAGAATAAAACCATATGATCATCTCATTAGATGCAGAAAAAGCTGTTGACAAATTTCAACACCCATTTATGATAAAAAACCCTCCAGAAAGTGGTCATAGAGGGAACCTACCTCAACATCATAAAGGCCATATACGACAAACCCACAGCAAACATCATTCTCAATGGTGAAAAACTGAAAGCACTTCCTCGAAGATCAGGAACAAGACAAGGATGTCTACTGTCACCACTATTATTCAACATAGTTTTGGAAGTCCTAGCCACGGCAATCTGAGAAGAAAAAGAAATAAAATGAATACAAATTGGAAAGAAGACATAAAACTGTCACTGTTTGCAGATGACATGATAGTATACATAGAGAATCCTAAAGATGATGCCAGAAAACTAATAGAGCTAATCAATGAATTTGGTAAAGTTGCAGGATACAAAATTAATGCACAGAAATCTCTTGCATTCCTATACATTAACAATGAAAGATCAGAAAGAGAAATTAAGGAAACAATCTCATTCACCACTGCAACAAAAGGAATAAAATACCTAGGAGTACATCTACCTAAGGAGGTAAAAGACCTGTACTCAGAAAATTATAAGACACTAATGAAAGAAATCAAAGATGATATGAACAGACGGAGAGATATACATGTTCTTGGATAGGAAGAATCAATATTGTGAAAATGACTATACTACCCAAACTAATCTACAGATTCAATGCAATCCCTATCAATTACCAAAGACATTTTTTACAGACGAGAACAAAAAATCTTAAAATTTGTATGGAGACACAAAAGACCCCGAATAGCCAAAGCAATCTTGAGAAAGAAAAACGGAGCTGGAGGAATCAGACTCCCTGACTTCAGACTATACTACAAAGCTACAGTAATCAAGACAGTATGGTACTGGCACCAAAACAGAAATATAGATCAATGGAACAGGATAGAAAGCCCACAGATAGACCCACGCACCTATGGTCAATTAATCTATGACAAAGGAGGCAAGGATATACAATGGGGAAAAGAAAGTCTCTTCAATAAGTGGTGCTGGAAAAACTGGACAGCTACATGTAAAAGAATGAAATTAGAACACTCCCTAACACTATTCACAAAAATAAACTCAAAATGGATTAAAGACCTAAATGTAAGACCAGACACTATAAAAGCCTTAGAGGAAAACAGAGGCAGAACTCTCTTTGACATAAATCACAGCTATATCTTTTTTGACCCACTTACTAGAGTAATGGTAATTAAAAAAATAAAAAATAAACAAATGGGATCTAATGAAACTTAAAAGCTTTTGTACAACAAAGGAAACTATAAACAAGATGAAAAGACAACCCTCAGAATGGGAGAAAATATTTGCAAATGAAGCAACTGACAAAGGATTAATCTCCAAAATATATAAACAGCTCATGCAGCTCAATATTAAAAAAACAAACAGCCCAATCAAAAAATGGGCAGAAGACCTAAATAGACATTTCTCCAAAGAAGATATACAGATGGCCAAGAGGCATATAAAAAGCTGCTCAGCATCACTAATTATTAGAAAAATGCAAATCAATGCATGAGGTATCACCTCACACCATTTAGAATGGGCATCATCAGAAAATCTACAAACAACAAATGCTGGAGAGGGTGTGGAGAAAAGGGAACCCTCTTGCACTGTTCGTGGGAATGTAAATTGATACAGCCACTAGGAGGAAAGTATGGAGGTTCCTTAAAAAACTAAAAATAGAATTACCATATGACCCAGTAATCCCACTACTGGGCATATACCTAGAGAGAACCATAATTCAAAAAAACACACACACACCAATGTTTGTTGCAGCATTATTTACAATAGCCAGGTCATGGAAGCAACCTAAATGCCCATCGACAGATGAATGGGTAAAGAAGTTGTGGTACATATATACAATGGAATATTACTCAGCCATAAAAAGGAACGAAATTGGGTCATTTGTAGAGACGTGGTTGGACCTAGAGACTGTCATACAGAGTGAAATAAGTCAGAAAGAGAAAAACAAATATCGTGTATTAGTGCATATATGTGGAATCTAGAAAAATGGTACAAATGAACAAGTTTGCAAGGCAGAACTAGAGACACAGATGTAGAGAACAAAAGTATGGACACCAAGGGGGGAAACTGAGGTGGGGGTGGGGGGTGGTGGTGGGAGAATTGGGAGATTGGGATTGACATGTATACACTAATATGTATAAAATAGATAACTAATAAGAACCTGCTATATAAAAAAAAAAGTTTTTTTAAAAAACAAGGAAATGGTCTCATGATCAGATAATCCTGAGATGTAAAGGAAGAGAATAGAAAAATGACTGATAAATGTTGTTTTAGCTCTAATATTCATTGCTTATTATGGGAGAAGTCATTTCAGTGGAATCATAACAAAGGAGCTGGAATAGGATGGGTTGAATAGAAAATTGAAAAACAAAAATTAAATTTTAAAAAAGAATAAAAACAAAAGTGTGTGATGGTTAATTTTATTAATTTTATTTGTCAACTTGACTGCACTATTAATGCCCAGACAATTGGTCAAGCATTATTCTGGGTGTGAGGGTGTTTCTTGATGAGATAGATTAACATTTGGATCAGTAGACTTTGTAAAGCAGGTCGCCCTCTCTGATATGGATGGGCCTCATGCAGTCAACTGAAGACTTGAATAGAACAAAAAGGCTGAGTAAGAGGGAACTCCTCTGGCCTGTCTGCATGAGCAGAGACATTGTTATTTTCTGGCCTTTGGACTCCAACTGGAACGTTGGTTCTCCTTGGGTCTCAAGCCCACGTGCTTGCAGACTAGAATGTACACCATCAGCTCTCCTGGGTCTCAGGCCTTCCGACAAGGACTGGATCTACATATTGGCTATCCTGGGTCCCCAGCTTATTAATTGCAGATCTTGGGGTTTCTCAACATCCATAATCATGTGAGCCAACTCCTTGAAATAAATCTCTTTATATATATATATATTGGTTCTGTCTCTGAAGAACCCTGACTACTAGAGATAGACTATAGGTTGTTTCGAGAAGCTTGTCCAAAAGTGAAGAATTTTATGAGTGCGTGTGTTTAAATTTTAAATGAGAATACTCCACTGGAAAAAGGGTGCTACTTCCTTGTTCTTCCTTGGTTTTCTTCCTATTTCCTTTAACCAAATATTTAACATTTTATTCCTTTTTATGTTATTTTCCCATGAGACCTACTGTTACGCAGAAGACTAAATCATATGTTCTAGATGTTGAAACTTCTACTCAGAATGTGAGTCCTATCATATTCTCTCTACCTGTTGCGTCTCCCCACATATCTGCTCTGTTTTGGGTTCCTTTGCATTTAACTTCAGAGAAAAATAACTTTAATATAGTCTTTATGTTCAACTTATATTAGCATGGTTATCTGAATTCCTACTTTGTCATAAGTTTTAGCAATTTACAAAAAAGAATAGCATGTTCTTAATAATGCAAATAATTTTTGCTCTGGATCTAAATCACCTGCAAAACTATACTTATAAACAACATTTCCAAATTATTTCCCATTTACTTACTCCTCTGCAGATATGTTAGCCCACCTACTGGTATTAATTTCCCACGGCTGCAATAACAAAGTACCATAAATGATGTAGCTTAAAGCAACAATTTGTTGTCTCACAGTTCTGAAGGCTAGAGGGCCAAAAGCAAGGTATCTTCAGGGCCATGCTCCCTCTGTAAACTTTAGGGGAAGAATCCTCCTTAGCTTTTGGCAGTCCCAAGTGTTCTTTGGCTTGTGGAAGTATAGTTTCAGTCTCTGAATCCACCTTCACATGGCCAACTTCTCCCTGTGTGCCTGCCTTCACATCATCTTCCCTCTTTTTATAAGGACATCGGTCATATTAGATTAAAGACCCACCCTACTGTAGTATGTTTTCATCCTGACTTAACTAATTACATCTGCATTGACTCTATTTTCAAATAAGGTCACAGTATGAAGTACAGGGACTTAGGACTTCAACATATTTGGTGTGGGGGGGACACAATTCAACCCATAACACTGTTCTTTCTTGAGCACACCAAGTCTATTTGTACTCTGTGGCCTTGCACTTGATTGCCTTGTGTCTGTCATGTTCTTTGACTCCTTCAGGACTATGCTTGAATGACCTTATTAGAAAGCCCTTCCATGACCACCTGCTGCCACTCTGTGCTCCCTTTTATTTCTTTACAGTATGTATCACCACCTGCATGCTGTATATTTATTGTCTGTCTATTTTCAATGATGAACTATACTCCTAAACCAGAGGTGTTAACTTTATGAATTGTGGAGGGAAGTAGAATCAACAAGGAAGATATTAGGGTGGAAGTAGGAGTCTGTGATAACTAAACGTTCTCAAGCTCCTATAAATTACAAAAATGAATACTGATGTTAAGTCAAATGAAAAAAATAAGCCATATTCTTCCTAGTATGAGATTTAGGGATAAGGTTTATATTTTAAACAAATATTTACAGATGAGGAGTATTGAAAAAATTAAATTAATTCAATCAACATACTCAGCAACTATTTATTGAATGACTATTATGTGTCAAACCCTATTCTGGGCATTGATGCTAGAGCAGGAAAATGCTTAGATAAATTCTTTTCTGTCACAGTGTTTATTTTCTAAAGGGAAGAGACAGAAAATAACCAAATTTTAAAAATATTTAATAGAAATATAGAGAGAGAATACATCAGATGGAAGTACTTGACTGGATATCATTTTATCCTCATTTTATCTAAGGTCAGAGAAGTCTCTCTGTGGAGATAATATTTGAGCAGAGTCTTTAAGAAACAAGAAATGAGCCCTTTAGAGATCTATAGACACAGTGCCCAAGACAAAATGATCAGCAATTGCAAAGGCCATGAGATGGAAGAAGAATGTAATTTGCACATTTAAGAAACAGCAAGAAGCCCAGAATGGCCAGATCACAGTGAATGAGAAAAACAGGAGTGATAGATGAATTCGGGGTGGGGTGGGAGACAGCAGAAGTGAGACCTTGTAGGCCATGGATGGCAAACTATGACCTTAAAAGCTAAATCCAACTTGGTGCCTGTTTTTCTAAATAAAATTTCATGGACTACAGCCATGCCCATTTATTTGTATATTTTCTATATCTGCTTTCACACTACAAGCACAGAGTTGAACAGCTGTCACTATAACCATATGGGATGCAAACAGACATGTGACCTGACTAATGTTTTAAAAAGATTACTCTGTTATATAAAGAATAGACTGTACGGAGTTACGTGTAGAAGGAGGAAAACCAGTTAGGAGGTGTCATAATATGCCAATATACATAAACCATATTGTTAATTTACATAATTAAGTAATTAGTCACCATAGGTAATCATAGGAGTGGTCTACTTGAAATAGAGGAATGTACGATTTTACATTTAATTTTGGTTTAAATTTTTAAAAAATCATATACACTATCTTTTTACATTACCTATTGTCAGTATCTCTAGTGTCTCATTTTCCTAAGAGAAAATTTTTAGTTTCTATTCTATTTTCACTTTGAACAAGTCTTTAATGTCATAAGTGCCCTGGTTATTCTCATAAAGATTACTTTTGCTGTATCTGAATATTTCTTTTGGTTATTACGGTAAATTTGCACTAATACTAACTTTTAAGCTCCATTGCAATTAAAACTTTCTCATCTGAATCACTGAGCTTGTAATAAGCAATCCTCACATTATTAAAGTGAAATTATACACCATTTTAAAAAACTAATCCTAACGAAGATTTTAAAAATTACATGTAATTAACATTAAATTAACTTAATATTGTGACATTCTTTTCAGACAACAAATATTTATTGGGCACTAACTTTGCGACAGACACTATCCTATGCACTAATGTGAAATGATGAATGAACAGACATGTCTTTTCCTCATACAAGGCTGTAATATAGGTAAAGAGAGAGGCAAGAACAAATAAGCAAGTAATTAAACAAAAATACAATTACAAACTGTGAAAAGCTGTAAAAGGAAACAAATAAGCTACCAAGATAAAAATAATGGAGACCTATTTTAGTTTGGATGATAAAAGAAGGATTTTCTAGAGAAGTAATATTTAAACTAAAATCTAAAAATAAGATGCAGCCAAATTTGCAAGGAACAGAAGGAAATCTATGATGGACAGTAGGGAGAGCACAGGTAAAGCCCCTGAAATAAGAGTATCTTTGGTGTGTTTGAGGAACTTAAAAGCCAACTTTGCAGGAGCACAATCATGAAGGAATAGAGTGGAGAAGAAGATCCCAATCCCACTGAACAAATAACGTCTGTAGTTCCTAACACATAGGGGCACTTTTACATAACTCCAATAAATTATGTGGAAAAGACAGAATATTTAGGGAAGCTTTATAAAGATGACTTAAAGCAAGTATTTGCCTAGTTTAATCAAAAGGCTTGAATTATTTGATATTAATCCAATGTTTAATTTTTGTGTCTCTAGGCACGATATAAAGAATCTAAGAAATAAGACATTTCATTAGCTACATCATCCCAATTTATATGCTTCATAGCAGGAAATCTGTTTCTGTGTGTGTGTGTGTGCTTTGATCTTGCCATTTTATTTCATCTTATTAAATTCCTTATAAAGTCTTATCAAATATAAGCCCTGGGATGTATGTATAAAATCCATTTCCATTTTTATCCTATTAATGGGGTCTTTTTCATTGAAAAAAATCCCTAAGGTTGCTCTCATTTTTATGCAGTTTGAAGATACAGTTTAATGCCTGCAAAGAAACATTTTATTTATTTTAACTTTGATGATAGCTGAAAACTTAATAGTGTTTTTTAAACATATATTTTCCTTAGGAAATAAAATAGTTTTTTTAATTTTTACCAAAGAATAATCTAATTTTGATGTATAAATGTATGTGTCTTCCAATAAGAGTGAGTTGGAAATCCCTTTATCACATAAAAATATAGCCTATAGGGATATATTTCTGTTTTAGAATACAAATTGAGAAATAAAAATTTTTAGCCACACCATAAAGAATTTACAATACATAAACAGTGATTTATTAACATATAGTAGCTCTCTGACTTTTTTTCTAGCAATCTCATTTTCTGCATTTTATTATAAAAACATAGATAAGTTGACCTATTTTGTCTAAGTGTCATACTTTAAAAGTAACATAAATTATGAATTCAAGTTCAGACTTGGGTAATTCAAATTTTCTTACTCTAATATAATATGCTTTTGAAGAAGAAAAATGTTTTTATAGGAAAAAACATCAAACAATTCAGAAACAAACAAACTGAAGGAGGCATTTAGCAGCTCTTTCACTATTAACTGAAATAATTTTGGTAGATGAAATATACTATTATATTTTTAAATGTATATTTTATTTGTTCCCAAATGTAATACCACAATGTGACAAAGCTCACACTCAGTTCAAGGGCCAGTCCCAGCCACTGCAAACCAATACTTACTGGGAAAGTATAGGGTATTGAGATAGGTCAGAATAATGGCACTTACCACAGTCTGTAGCCATGGAGAGGAAATAGTATTATTCTTGTAATTTATCCAGTAGTACATAACAAAATTACTTAGAGAACATTTTTAAAACACATAAGCCTTGGCCCTACCTCATAACCTGACAAAATGGGGAGAGTGTCTCTCCTATAAACAAGAGAGTCATGTGATCATATATACCAGGGGTCCCCAACCCCCGGGCCATGGGCCAGTACTGGTCCGTGGCCTGTTAGGAACTGAGCCATACAGCAGGAGGTGAGCAGCGGGTGAACGAGTGAAGCTTCATCTGTATTTGCAGCTGCTCCCCATCGCTCACATTACCACCTGAGCTCCACCTCCTGTCAGATCAGCGGAGGCATTAGATTCTCACAGGAGCGCGAACCCTACTGTGAACTGAGCATGCAAGGGATCTAGGTTGTGCGCTCCTTATGAGAATGTAATGCCTGATGATCTGAGGTGGAACTGAGGTGATGCTAGCACTGGGGAGTGGCGGCAAATACAGATTATCATTAGCAGAGAGGTTTGACTGCACAGAGACTATTAATAAATCAATTGCTTGCAGACTCATTTCAAAACCCTATCAGTGAGTGGCAAGTGAAAACAAGCTCAGGGCTCCCACTGATTCTGCATTATGGTGAGTTGTGTAATTATTTCATTATATATTACAATATAATAATAATAGAAATAAAGTACACAATAAATGTAATGAGCTTGAATCATCCCAAAACCATCCCCCACCTCCCCCAGTTCGTGGAAAAATTGTCTTCCATGAAACCGGTCCCTGGTGCCAAAAAGTTTGGGGACCTCTGATATATACCAATAAAGAAGGTCACTGGGGCATCAGAATAAAATTGGATGGGGTGATATAGGAAGGAAGTATTCCACTGGGGAACCTAATGCAGTAATTTGGGTGTAGTTGATGGTGCATGAATTAAGGTTGTAGATGTGGAGCTTGAGAGAATCAAGAGACAGCAAAGATGATTGTATGGATATAGAGTATAAAAAGAAGAGAGGAAATTCATTGTATAGAGGAAAAGAAATTGCTTAAGAATCTGAAACATTAGATAGATATGTGTTGTCCACTAGTAGTCACATGTAGTTTATTGAGCATGTACGATGTGACTAGTCTGAATTGACATGTTTTATGTGCAAAACACACATCAGGTTTTGAAAATTTAATAAGAAAAATGAATGTAAAATATCTTATTAATAGTTTTCTATTGATAACATGTTTAAATAAACTGTTGGATATGTTGGGGAAAAAATCATTAAAATGAATTTCACCTGTTCCTTTTTACTTCTTTTAATGTGGCTACTTGTAATTTAAAGATTGCACACACGACTCCCATTTTGGCAAGCATTGTATATCTATTGTATAGCACTACCCTAGACAATTATCTGAACTTTATAATTTTAAATTTCAATCATTCTAAGACTGCTTTCACCTTAGCAGAATGTGAATAATTATATTGTCTGAGAAACTCACAGGCTTATTTGGAAGATCAGTTGAAAAAATATATAAAAGAACAGTATAAATAACAAAACATTCAAAAATAATTCAAGACATTAGATGAATAAAATACACAATTTAACCTAGGTTACTTTGAAAATAATTTTTATATAAAGATAACTTTTATGATTCAACAGGTAGCTAACTGATCACTACAAATAAGCACAGACTATTATTCAAGGAATCTATTTGGGGCAGGAGCAAATTTTTTCACTTTAGATATTACCCAAAGAAATTTAGAAGTATCCCACAATAGCATATATATACTATCTAATAATCTTGTAAAAATCCATGTGCTCTCTATAACATAACATATGGTAATTTGTTCTATTTAGCCTAAAACTACCCCCTTCAATTTTCATTAGGCCCAATATTCAGTACCCAAGAAGTCAGTGAAAAATGAAATGGTTACCAACCTATAAATTAGAGTAATTTATTAATTTTGATTATATTATCTTTAGCTTTTTTCTTTGCTTGAAGTCTCAGCTCTAAATTAATAATATACAGATAAACATATTTCTTGCAAAATCACTCTTTGAATTCTCTGAAAGAGCATTCTTACAGCCTGGGCTGAGCCAGTGGTATATTTTAAAGCCATCTTCAGTTGAAAGTAACTATTTCCATCTCTCACTATTGGCAGGGTTTTTGTTATTACATACATTACATAACTTACTTGAGAAAATGGCCAAAGTGGCTTTTCACAAAAGTAAGTGAACATTTTCTTTGGCTTTGTTTTCAAAATTAGTCACAGTGGGGATCGATTTCACTTAAAATACACTAAAACATCAAAGATTTCAAATTTTGCATACAGAGTACCTGACCTAAAAAACACATTAAACACTCAGTTGAATGTAAAGGAGTTATAAATCAGGTGAAAAACATAACTGCACACACTGCTTCTCTTTTATGTATTCACACTGTTAATTTGTGTAAGAGGACTAAGATCATTTAATACTTTTTTTGTGATATGTGCAATGTGATATATTTAATGTTTCATTACAAATAGGATTATATTATGTGACTGATGGCCTGCAGGGATTTTTCTTAAGCCAGAAAACATAATTTAATACTAACATGTGATTTTTAAAAATGAGACTAAAGCAGTTCATAGTGAATTCACGATCTTTATAAAAAATTGTTCTCTTCACCAACTTATTAAAAGTTTCCTTAAAATTCATGTTAAATTATTTGTAAATTCTTCTTACCTGCAATCTAGAAGATACCAGCAATCCTCTCTTCAGTCCATCCCCTTCTCCTCCCAATCTCCTCTTCCAAACTCACCAACAATACCAACAAGAATAGCAAAAGGCCTTTTTCTTCTTTTCTCAATTTTACTATTCTCTCTCTTTTTTTAAACTTTTTATTTTATATTGAGGTAGAGCTGGCTTATGCGTATTGTGAGAATTTCAGGTGTACAGCAAAGGGACTCAGCCATATATATACATGTATCCGTTCACCCCTAAACTCCCCTCCCATCCAGGCTGTCACATAACATTGAGCAGAGTTCCCTGTGCTATATAGTAGGTCCTTGTTGGTTGCCCATTTTAAATATAGCCGTGTGTACATGTGGATCCCAAACTCCCTAATTATCCCTTCTCCCTATCCTTCCCCCTGGTAACCATAAGTTCGTCTCTAAGTCTATGAGTCTGTTTCTGTTTTGTAAGTGAATTCATTTGCATCATTTCTTTTTAGATTCCATATATAAGGGATAACATATGATATTTCTTTCTCTGTCTGACTTCCTTCATTCAGTATGACAATCTCTAGGTCCAACCATGTTGCTGTAAATGGCATTATTTCATTCAATACAAACAATAAATGCTGGAGAGGGTGTGGAGAGAAGGGAACCCTCCTACACTGTTGGTGGGAATGTAAATTGGTACAACCACTATGGAGGTTCCTTAAAAAACTAAAAATAAAGCTACCATATGCCCTGCAATCCCACTCCTGGGCATATATCTGGAGAAAAACATGGTCCAAAAAGATACATGTACTCCAATGTTCATTGCAGCACTGTTTACAACAGCCAAGACATGGAAGCAACCTAAATGTCCATCGGCAGAGGAATGGATAAAGAAGATGTGGTACATATATAAAATGGAATATTACTCAGCCAAAAGGCCATTTTCATTTCTGCAGTATAAAGAAGAAAACTCATCTGCAGTCACCACCATTCACTGAATATTATGAGTCGGGTTACATTGCCTTTACAAAGAATGGAATGATGATGTGTAAGAGAGAGTAGCAGAGGCCAGCAGCAGAGGGTCAGTCACAGTTACACTTACAGACGCACACCTGGCCCTTGCTGTATTTTCTCTTACTTTCTTTTTGGAAATTTCCCTTTTGATGATGTGCACTTGGCATCTTTCATCAACACCAAAATACACTTCTGCCTGTCTTGAGGAAGATTTGGCATGTAAAAGCATATCGGGGGTAAATTTATAGTATGATTGACCCTGAGAAGGTGAGGGAGAATTTGAATACAATCTTAACTAAGGAAAGAGAATATTTAACATAGGACTAGAAAACATCCTTCTATTTTAAGAGGTCATGGATATATTACCAAGGAAACATGCTATGACATGCAAAATATGGTTAATGCCATTTTTTAACAAGATGTTCAGATAATTCTTTATTTTTTAAAATTAGCTACTCACTAATTATGTGCTAGCCTTTGTTCTAGGCAATGAGAAATATAGCAGTGCTTCTATATGGGCTGGCCTTTGTGCTAGGCAATGAGAAATATAGCAGTGAAGAAAATAGTTCTTATAATTGTGGAATTTAAAGTGCTTTTGTGAGAAATACATACATTTTCTAAGAAGTCATATTAAAGATATGCTTGTAATTGTGATAAATGTATGGAAGGAAAAGTTCAAGGGACCAACAGGAAAGATGATAAAGAATTTTGACCCCACATTCACAGAAAGATAGACAAGATGAAAAGGCAGAGGGCTATGTACCAGATGAAGGAACAAGATAAAACCCCAGAAAAACAACTAAATGAAATGGAGATAGGCAATCTTCCAGGAAAAGAACTCAGAATAATGATAGTGAAGATGATCCAGGACCTCGGAAAAAGAATGGAGGTGAAGAATGAGAAGATGCAAGAAATGTTTAACAAAGATCTAGAAGAATTAAAGAACAAACAAACAGAGATGACCAATACAATAACTGAAATGAAAAATACACTAGAAGGAATAAATAGCAGAGTAACTGAGGCATAAGAACGCACAACTGATCTGGAAGACAGAATGGTGGAATTCACTGCTTCGGAACAGAATAAAGAAAAAAGAAGGAAAAGAAATGAAGACAGCCTAAGAGACCTCTGGGGCAACATTAAATGCAACAACATTCGCATAATAGGGGTCCCAGAAGGAGAAGACAAGAGAAAGGAACCAAGAAAATATATGAAGGGATTATAGTCGAAAACTTCCTTAACATGGGAAAGGAAATAGCCACCCAAGTCCAGGAAGCACAGAGAGTCTTATACAGGATAAACACAAGGAGAAACATGCTAAGACACATAGTAATCAAATTGGCAAAAGTTAAAGACAAAGAAAAATTACTGAAAGCAGCAAGGGAAAAACGACAAATAACATACAAGGGAACTCCCATAAGGTTCACAGCTGATTTCTCAGCAGAAACTCTACAAGCCAGAAGGGAGTGGTACGATATACTTAAATTGATGAAAGGGAAGAACCTACAAGCAAGATTACTCTACCCAGCAAGGATCTCATTCAGATTCGATGGAGAAATCAAAAGCTTTACAGAAAAGCAAAAGCTAAGAGAATTCAGCACCACCAAACCAGCTCTACAACAAATGCTAAAGGAACTTTTCTGAGTGGGAAACACAAGAGAAGAAAAGGACCTACAAAAACAAAGCCAAAACAATTAAGAAAATGGTAATAGGAAAATACATATTGATAATTACCTTAAATGTGAGTGGATTAAAGGTTCCAACCAAAAGACACAGGCTTGCTGAATGGACACAAAAACAAGACCCATATATATGCTATCTACAGGAGACCCACTTCAGACCTAGGGACACATACAGACTGAAAATGAGGGGATGGAAAAAGATATTCCATGCAAATGGAAATCAAAAGAAAGCTGGAGTAGCAATACTCATATCAGGTAAAATAGACTTTAAAATAAAGAATGTTACAAGAGACAAGGAAGGACACTACATAATGATCCAGGGATCAATCCAAGAAGAAGATATAACAATTATAAATATATAGGCACCCAACATAGGAGCACCTCAATACATAAGGCAATGGCTAACAGCTCTAAAACAGGAAATTGACAGTAACACAATAATAGTGGGGGACTTCAACACCTCACTTACACCAATGGACAGATCATCTAAACAGAAAATTAATAAGGAAACACAAGCTTCAAATGACACAATAGACCAGATAGATTTAATTGATATTTATAGGACATTCCATCCAAAAACAGCAGATTACACTTTCTTCTCAAGTGAGCACGGAACATTCTCCAGGATCGATCACATCTTGGGTCACAAATCAGGCCTCAGTAAAGTTAAGAAAATTGAAATCATGTCAAGCATCTTTTCTGACCACAACGCTATGAGATTAGAAATCAATTACAGGGAAAAGAATGTAAAAAACACAAACACATGGAGGCTAAACAATACGTTACTAAATAACCAAGAGATCACTGAAGAAATCAAAGAGGAAATCAAAAAACACCTAGAGACAAATGACAATGAAGCACGACGATCCAAACCTATGGGATGCAGCAAAAGCAGTTCTAAGAGGGAAGTTTATAGCTATACAAGCCTACCCCAAGAAACAAGAAAAATCTCAAATAAACAATCTAACGTTACACCTAAAGGAACTAGAGAAAGAAGAACAAACAAAACCTGAAGTTAGCAGAAGGAAAGAAATCATAAAGATCAGAGCAGAAATAAATGAAATAGAAACAAAGAAAACAATAGCAAAGATCAATAAAACTAAAAGCTGGTTCCTTGAGAAGATAAACAAAATTGATAAACCATTAGCCAGACTCATCAAGAAAAAGAGGGAGAGGACTCAAATCAATAAAATTAGAAATGAAAAAGAAGTTACAACCGACACCGCAGAAATACAAAGCATCCTAAGAGACTACTACAGGCAACTCTATGCCAATAAAATGGACAACCTGGAAGAAATGGACAAATTCTTAGAAAGCTATAACCTTCCAAGACTGAACCAGGAAGAAATACAAAATATGAACAGACCAATCACAAGTAATGAAATTGAAACTGTGATTAAAAATCTTCCAACAAACAAAAGTCCAGGACCAGATGGCTTCACACATGAGTTCTATCAAACATTTACAGAAGAGCTAACACCCATTCTTCTCAGACTCTTCCAAAAAATTGCAGAGGAAGTAAAACTCCCAAACTCGTTCTATGAGGCCACCATCACCCTGATACCAAAACCAGACAAAGATACTACAAAAAAAGAAAATTACAGACCAATATCACTGATGAATATAGATGAAAAAAATCCTTAACAAAATACTAGCAAACAGAGTCCAACAACACATTATAAGGATCATACACCATGATCAAGTGGGATTTAACCCAGAGATGCAAGGATTCTTCAGTATACGCAAACTAATGAATGTGATACACCATATTAACAAATTGAAGACTAAAAACCATATGATCATCTCAATAGATGCAGAAAAAACTTTTGACAAAATTCAACACCCATTTATGATAAAAATGCTCCAGAAAGTGGGCATAGAGGGAACCTACCTCAATGTAATAAAGGCCATATATGACAAACCCACAGCAAACATCACTCTCAATGGTGAAAAATTGAAAACGTTTCCCCTAAATCAGGAACGAGACAAGGATGTCCACTCTCACCACTATTATTCAACATAGTTTTGGAAGTCCTAGCCATGGCAATCAGAGAAGAAAAAGAAATAAAAGGAATACAAATTGGAAAAGAGGAAGTAAAACTGTCACTGTTTACAGATGACATGATACTATACATAGAGAATCTTAAAGATGCCACCAGAAAACTACTAGAGCTAATCAATGAATTTGGAAAAGTTGCAGGATACAAAATTAATGAACAGAAATCTCTTGCATTCCTATACACTAGTGATGAAAAATCTGAAAGAGAAATAAAGGAAACACTCTTATTTACCATTGCAACAAAAAGAATAAAATACCTAGGAGTAAACCTACCTCGGGAGACAAAAGACCTGTATGCAGAAAACTATAAGACACTGATGAAAGAAATTAAAGATGATATGAACAGACGGAGAGATATACATGTTCTTGGATAGGAAGAATCAATATTGTGAAAATGACTATACTACCCAAACTAATCTACAGATTCAATGCAATCCCTATCAATTACCAAAGACATTTTTTACAGACGAGAACAAAAAATCTTAAAATTTGTATGGAGACACAAAAGACCCCGAATAGCCAAAGCAATCTTGAGAAAGAAAAACAGAGCTGGAGGAATCAGACTCCCTGACTTCAGACTATACTACAAAGCTACAGTAATCAAGACAATATGGTACTGGCACAAAAAACAGAAATATAGATCAATGGAACAGGATAGAAAGCCCAGAGATAAACCCACACACCTATGGTCAACTAACTTATGACAAAGGAGGCAATGATATACAATGGAGAAAAGACAGTCTCTTCAATAAGTGGTGCTGGGAAAACTGGACAGCTACATGTAAAACAATGAAATTAGAACACTCCCTAACATCATACACAAAAATAAACTCAAAATGGATTAGAGACCTAAATTTAAGACTGTGCACTATAAAACTCTTAGAGGAAAACATAGGAAGAACAGTCTTTGACATAAATCACAGCAAGATCTTTTTTGATTCACCTCCTAGAGTAATGGAAATAAAAACAAAAATAAACAAATGGGACCTAATGAAACTTAAAAGCTTTTGCACAGGAAAGGAAACCATAAACAAGACAAAAAGACAGCCCTCAGAATGGGAGAAAATATTTGCAAATGAATCATCGGACAAAGGATTAATCTCCAAAATATATAAACAGCTCATGCAGTTCAATATTAAAAAAACAAACAACCCAATCCAAAAATGGGCAGAAGACCTAAATAAACATTTCCCCAAAGAAGACATACAGATGGCCAAGAAGCACATGAAAAGCTTCTCAACATCACTAATTATTAGAGAAATGCAAATCAAATCTACAATGAGGTATCACCTCACACCAGTTAGAATGGGAATTATCAGAAAATCTACAAACAACATATGCTGGAGAGGGTGTGGAGAAAAGGGAACCCTTTTGCACTGTTGGTGGGAATATAAATTGATACAGCCACTATGGAGAATAGTATGGAGTTTCCTTAAAGAACTAAAAATAGAATTACCATAAATTTCCAATAAATAAAATTACAATAAAGTTTCCCAGGGCATATACCCAGGGAAAAACATAATTCAAAAAGACACATGTGCCCCAATGTTCATTGCAGCACTATTTACAATAACCAGGTCATGGAAGCAACCTAAATGCCCATCGACAGACGAATGGATAAAGAAGAAGTGGTATATATATACAATGGAATATTACTCAGCCTTAAAAAGGAATGAAATTGGGTCATTTGTAGAGACGTGGATGCATCTAGAGACTGTCATACAGAGTGAAATAAGTCAGAAAGAGAAAAACAAATATCATATATTAATGCATATATGTGGAACCTAGACAATGGTACAGATGAACCAGTTTGCAGAGTAGAAATTGAGACACAGAAGTAGAGAACAAACGTATGGACACCAAGGGGGGAAAGTGGCAGGGGGTGCGGGTGGGGATGGGGGTGGGATGAATTGGGCGATTGGGATTGACATGTACAAACTGATGTGTATAAAATTGATGACTAATCAGAAAAAAAAAAAAACCTAAAAACCAATTGTGTTTAAAAAAAGAAAAGAACTTTGACCTTACTATGTAATTATGTATATTAGTGGGAAAGCAGAAGGAATTAACAGGGTATGACTAATGACTACTGTTTGTAAAATGCCCCCAACTCTAAGCAACCTTTCTCATAAGAATAAAAAGAAAAGGTAGAATTAATAGAAAATCTTTGTAGATCTTCCTAGCTTATTTTCTATATTTTAAGTAATGATTCAGAAAAAGAAAAAAATATTGAAAAATAAACTCTCTTGTGCCTAAAATGAGAGAAAGAGATGTAATTAGGTGTTACAATTCAATTTAGTTTAAATTACATGGGGGAATTATAACTGAGGAACTTCTATTAGTTACATCAAAGTGAAATGGTTACAGAAACACTATCAGTGATAATGTAAAATCTGTACCAAGAAAAAAAACACTTAAAGGTATTAAAAAGTGTTCCAATCAGACTGATAACAGAGGAGAATTTGTTCCTGAATAAAAACTATAACTGGAAAGGAGTAAGCTTAACATAAAATATTCATACAAAAATCTATGTACAAATTTTCATAATAGTGTTGTGCCCTAGACTGGAAACAGCCAAATGTTTATCAACAATTGTTATAGTCATTCAATGCAATAATACTCAGCAGTAAAGCAGAATGAATATACAACAAGGATAAATGTTATAGCGTTATGCTGACTGAAGGGATCAAAACACAAGAATGTATACTATGATACCATTCGTGTGATATTCCAAACTATATAAACTAATCTACACTATAGATAGCAGATGAGTGGTTGCATATGGTTGGGCTGGAGGGATAGTTAACTACAGTAAGGAAAGAGAAAATCTGTGAGTGATGAAAATGGTTTGTGTGTTTATTTTGGTGATGCTTATGTGTGCACGCATTTGTCAAAACTCGTTGAACTGCAAATGTAAAATATGTTCTGTAATACGTTCATATATTTTCCTTAATAATGCTAATTCAAAAAGACAAGATAAAAAGAATTATAGACCTAATGGACTTCCATTTCTAAACAAGGTATTGTAAAAGGGACTGCATTTAGCCTCTTGCCTAAGACAACAAAGAAAATGAACAAAATATATAAAGCAATGACTCAAGTTACTGGGCATCAGACAACAACAGACAATGATCACTGAAAAATGGGAAACAAACAAGATAAGCTCTAAAACTGCCCTACTTATTGTTTACAGAAAGTTGGCAGACCACAGAGCAGTGAGGGAGAACTAATGCTTTCCCTGAGTGATGGAGACAGAGCTGTGTGTCTGCGGAGGGCAAGGTGGTTTGAGTTCATAGCAGAGTATCAGAGAGGAGAAAACTGAGCAAAGAAAACTCTGGAGATCCACAGAGGGTCCCCTTTAGTATTTGGTTGAGTCTGATCCGCAAATATACGTGAGGAAACTACCTGAGTGACAGTTCCTAAGAGTCAGAGTGAAAATTTTGTAATTCCCAAGGCATCAGGTATCTATCAAGAAGAGTCTTGCTTTAGTACAGGAAAAAATTTACCTGAGATGAAACATTGCTTTGATACTAACAAAGCAAGACCCCAAAAGGATTAAATTGTTTCCAAATAATGAAATTGCACCCAAGTGCTATGCTCAATAATATTTATGGGAATATGAAAAACAGCATCTGACAAAGTAAAATTCACAATATCAGACATCCAACAAAAGATTATCAGGCATAAAGAAGCAGGAAAATACAACATTGAATAAAAATCAATCAATTAAAAAATAACACAGTTGATAGAATTAGTAGACAAGCACATTTAAATAATTATATTTCATATGTTTAAGAAGCTAAAGACTGAGGATGTTAAGCAGAAACTTATAAAGGATAAATGACAATATCTGAGATGGAAAAAAACTGTTTGAGGTTAAACATTATGGGCATTTAATAGATATCTCAAAAGAAATATGACCAAAACAATTCCTAATTTTACCAATCTTCCTTTGACCATCTTGCCCATTAAGTTAATGGAAATTCCATTCTTTCAGTTGCTCAGGCAAAAAATTTTAAAGTTATCCTTGACTAACTTTTTTTGTTCTCACTTCATTTCTACTCCATTAGTCAATCGCTTACTTATATTTTCAAAATACATCCAGAACCCCACCATCTCTCTCCCAGTTTATTGCAGTGCCCTCATAACTGGTTTACTTGCTTCCATGTTTGTCCCCCTACAGATTATTTTCCACATGGCAGCCAGTGTGATCCTATAGCCTAAATCTAATCATGTCCCCTTTCTGCTAAATATTATCATGTTTCCAAGCTTACTGGAAACATCCTTATTAAGGCCTCTGAGTTTCTACAATTTGGCTCATAACTGATTCTCTCACATCGTAACTTACTACTCTTCCATTACTCATTATGCGCCGATTACTCTGGCTTCTTTTTTAATTAAAACCATTACACTGCTTCACCTTAGGAGCTGCTGCATTTGTATCATCTGCATGAATTCCTCTTCCTCAGTATATCCAAATGGCTGCCTGCCTCGCTTCCTTTGAGTCTCAGATTATCAGTGAGACTTTCCCTTATTATCCTAATATAAAATAAGAGTTTCCCCATTACTCATTTTCCTAACCTACCTTGAATTTTCCTTACATATCACAGCAACCTGATATGACATATTGTTTATTTATAAGTTTATTAACTCTCTCTTTTTTTCTCTCTCTCTCACTAGAATGCAAACACATTAACAGAAACAGAAAAGGATTCTTGCTTATTTTTACCTCCCTAGCACATACAACAGGGATTGGCACATAGTAAGTACTAGAGTATTGAATAAATAAATAAATAAATTTATAAAACAAAAAAGGTAAAGAAGACATAAGTCTTACATGGCACAATGTATGAGTACTATGATGGAGGGAGAAGCATAGTAATATTCTTTTGAGTGGTTAAAAGAGAATTGGTTGGAAGAATTAGAGAAAATGCTTACATGGGCCATCATATGGTTTCTGAACTGATTTGTTTTCCTGGATACCCTTTTGCAAGCCAATCTTTGTACTTTAACTATCACAGTAATTCTAAAATGTAATATGATCAATTACCTTCAAATCCTTCAATGCTCCTGGAATGTGCCTGGTTGTTGGATCTTACTAGTCATATGAGCCACCCTCACTTATTACCTAGGCTGCAACACAGAGCCTGATGCAAAGTGTAGGTGCTTCCTAGCTTCACTTTACTTACTCAAACTTTTTTACTCACACAAAAATTCTCATACAAGAACTTTTCTGACTCCGAGATTCCGAATTTGATATTCCCTCTTTGAGAACTAGTTCCGGCTCCTTTGGCTTTTATATTGTATTTAGGCTGCCATATTGGTTTTGTGTATTCCTTTCCCATATATCTTAGTCAGCTTCATGAAGATGTGCACTGAAGCTTTTGGTTTGCTACATCCAGCCTGAGTTCAATATGAGGGACAGAATCAACACTAGCAACTATTTCTGGCCTCCTTAAGTGAGGATAGGGGCAATATCTATTTATTTAAATAATTGTAATTAACTATTATGTTGTTTTCAGCCAAAAATCTTGCTAAGTGACATAACTATTTTCAGTTTTTTTTTTTAATTAAAAAAAAATTTTTTTTTAATTAAAATTTTTTTCCTCTCTGAACATTTCTGCCTTATCATTTTGGAGACCTTTCCCTGTGACCTTTAAAATTCAGCTTATTTGTCATTCATCCTGTGAAATTTTCTCTGTTCCCTTCCTCTACATCACTCCCTGGACTGCCACTTGCACATTTGCGCATAATTCTGTAGTTTCATTGAACAAACTCTGGAGTCATTGTTTACATGTGCTTCACTCAGGAGACTGTAATCTCCTTGAGTACAGTATAGTACTTAGCATATTTTAGGCATGCATTACATGTTTGTTGGATTGAGTGTTTTGGAATTAATTAAATTGTGTAGAATCCAATTAGTCAGAGTGATATTTGAACAGGACAGTGCTCAATGAACAGGATTTCAGAAACACAGATGGAGACTAAATGGATGTCAGAGGTGTTGCATTTGGAAAAAAAAAAAAATATATATATATGGCAGCCTTTGATAATTCAGAAGATATTGATCCTAAGAAGTTGAACTTGAGTGATTGACAAAACCAATATAAGGTTAGAATCAAGAAAATCAGAAAGAAGAGCTAGATATGGAGGTAGAAGATGCATTCCAATCTGCTTGGTTCTCTTTGAAAAGCAAGCTCAGCAATTAGCTTTTGGAAGACAGTCACATTTTAACTTTTATGCTAGTTATAAGATAGCATTTGCTTAATTCATTTATCTTAACAATGCAATGGTTAAGGCAAAGATTAAGAAATAAGTGAAAGATTTTAAAACCAGGCAAATAAAATTTGAAAATATATAAACTTATACAAAAATGACATTTGTTTCCGTCCATTCTCTATTGGGAAACTGTTAAGAACTGCTAAGACAAGGCTCTGGTTATGTGCATATGCGTGTGTGTGGACTTTTAAGGCAGTAACAGAGCAGCATAATGCTTTGCATTACGCATTTGTCTTCTAAAATTTTCTTTATGCTTATTTAATGCATAGGTTTTTATTCTTTGAATGATGAAAACTCTTTTATAGTAATTAAGATCATGCTAAACTTCAGACAGCACAAACATGAAGAAAGCTTTCAAAGCATGCTGTGATATTTGCTAAAAGGTAATTTTTCCTTTTCTATATTGTCTCCTACTCAGTAATGCAATGGAACAAATAGGCATTACATGGGTTTAATGGCCTTTCTGTGTAAACAATTAGGACTAGGGAGGGGAGGATTTGCAACTTAAAACTTAATGGTAATTCCTATCCATTCTTGATTACACACGCACACACACACACAAAAGGGTGAAAATCACCTCTGCCCAAAAAGGGAATTAGGAAGAAAGAAAGAGAGATAGAGAGAAGAGAAAAACAAAAAAGAAAGAAGAAAGAGAGGGAGGGAAGGAGGGAGGGAAAGAGGGAAGAAGGAAGAGGATGAAAACTACTTGTGGAAAAATGGAAAAATCAGATTCCTGATGACATATTGCTATTTACTTTGTCAAGTATTCTCTACTTCTCTTTGTGGGCATCTAAAGTTTAATCCCTTGAGGATATTCAGATAACCGGTATAGAAAGAGCAACTGACAGTTATCCTATCCTAGAGGCAAGAGCTGGATATTTCTATCCTAAGCCTCATCAGTCATTGGTCAAGGAATGCCCATCCCCCATCGAATTTTCTGTCTCTCCCAGCTTGCTATGTTCACGGAGAGAACCAGTGCTGGTGGCCAGACAAAGGCCTCAGCAAGGAGATGCTGGTGATGGTGGTGGGAACCTCAACTGGCATGCACCTATGTGGTAAAGGCCAGCTGAATATGGGCAGTGCACTGACAACATCTCTACAAAAGTTCTATAAATACTTAAATGTACTATAAAAGATACATAATAACATTTATTAGCCACTCTTAAGAAGTACATTTCCTGGTAGTGGAAATATAGAAGTTCAATTTAAACTTGGTGAATTCCCCAGGTTTCTGGCTGATAGATTACCTAAGTGGGACAGATAATAAACATGTAAGGAATATAAGGTAATAAAAAGGACAGTTTCCAATGTTAACTGTAAGATCCTATGAAGTATAAGATAGAAAATTATCAATTCACTTGTAACCAAACATATCTCCCAGTGTATAAACCAGGTTCTGAAAATGTGCCTTTCTCCTTTCAGATAACCTTGTAGGAAGAACCCAGAAATTACACTTCTTAGCTGGCCATTTCATCATTTTGTAAAAAAATTGGAATATGCTAGAGAAGAAGGTCCAGGAGTAGTAAAGGATGTGAGGGGGTGCTATGGGAAAAGGACTTGGAAGGAGTAGAGTTAGAAGGCAAAGAGTGAGAAGGAGAGGAAAGGGGGAGAAAGAGAAGATGGAGGAGCACGGGGGTGGGGGGAAGAAACGGGAAGGGCACTATGATGAGGAAGGGGAAGGAGGAAAGGAAAAGAGCAGTGGGAAGAAGTGGAGAGGGAGGGGGAGAGGAGGAAGGGTCAGAGACTGGAATAGAAGGACGAAGGGAAGGACCAGGTGCATCCATGCAAAGATCAGGGAGAACAGCACTTAAGGAAAACACAACAAACGTAGAAGCTCTAAGAAGAACTGAAAGTCCAGTTTGGTGAGCGCCTCCAGGATGCGCAGATGACAACATCATGCAAGTCTTTAGCTCCTAAATAGTAGAAAGCAGATAATATGGTCCTAAGTCTTTAAAAGGTAGTTTTACAATCTGTCTCTTTTTCAAAATACTGACGTTTTATTTAAGCTGCCCAGGTAATTCAAATACAAATGAGTTTGTGAACCACAGCTCTAAAATATTTAAAGAATTTGGTGAGTTTCAACCTGAAGCTAGCAATGGCTCAGAATGTCTTCAGGATTCAGCTAGCCACCCTCCCAGTAGACACACAAACACACACACAAAATCACTTTTTTTTTTTGGTAACTGCTTATTTAGCTTGTTATTTAAAATTTGTTCATTTAACAATTAGAAATAACAAGCACAATCATAAGCTTGTTAGAATTTAAATCCAAGCTCTAACATCAGTAGCCATCTGACCAAGGAGAGAGTTACCTAATCTTTCTAAATTCCGATAACTTAATCTGAAAAGTTGAAGTATTTAGGTCACAGGATAGGTATGAAACTAATTGAAATTAGGAAAATTTGAAGATAAGGCAAGGACATTTTCTTATCTCAGTATTAGGGACATATTAGCCACTCTGGTAGCTATATGTTAAAATAAAATGCAAATATCTGGTGGTGGTGATATTACTGTCAATACATTTCAATAAAGGTATTATTACTAAATGTTTATTAGCTCTGTCCCAATTTCGAAAAGTGGTGATCAGTGAATAAAAGAGGTAATCATTGAGAGAAACACAATGAGCAAAGAATGGTAATATTTGTTTTACAAGCTCACTTCTCTTATTTTAAAAAGTAGTTGTGTTGAAAAACCTTTTACTGGAAGCTTTACAGTTCACTTTAAGAAATGATAGAGGAAGGAGAAGTCCTTTCAAGGTTTCAAAAAAAAAAAGATATGGAAAAAGGTAAATGTTCAGAATTCAACATAATTCCTGTTGGGCCCTTTTTTTGTTTGTTTGTTTTCTTTTGTTTTGTTTGTTGTTGTTTTTTAAATATCTTATTAGGGACAAGGAGAAGGTATGCACCAAGATATTTAGTTTTACTTTGCTTGATTGATGAAACCTGTTGTGGTTTTCATTTCACATGGAGGATTTCTTGTGTAGCATATTCCCATGAAAATCATTAAGATAGTTCTGTATATTTCCAGTGAAATGGGAAAGGTTGTTAATTGTCCAGTGTTGATAGTTTATTTACATAAATCATGACCCCATTAACTAAATATTCTCTTCCTAAATGGCAGCAATTTTAGACCTGAATTATCTAAATAATTGACTCAATTTTTCATTTTAGCTTGCCATTGTACACACAACCTTTGACTTTAAGATGAATATGAGCTTTTGTAAATTTAGCTGACATTACCAAATTACTTATTTTCTTAGTGATTTTTATCTAATTAGTCTTAATCTGAAATAACTTATTTTCCTTAACCCCACAGCAAGTCACTGCTGACTTTATGCTTTAAACTCCAAAATATACACCAGATATCAGTAAGATGTTGGCTGGCTTAGTAGAACTCAGTTGGAAAATGTAAGAGGGCTTTTTTCAAAAATAAAATAAGGTAGCAGACAATCATGCATTTTTTGAATAGACTGGAATTAAAGCAAATTTAAAGAGCTTGTTTTCAATGGTATTTGTGACTACTGGTTGGTTTTTAACATTGGTTCCTTATTAACTAGTATAAGAAAAATGAAGAAAATTATGTTTTTATTTATTTATTTTCCAGAAAAACAAGCCATTTGACCACGGAATTTGTTTGCCTGTTTTCAGTTGATTTTCTTAAGTCTTAGCCTTAAATGATTTTTTTTTCTTTTTTATCTCCAGTGGGATGGGAGGCAAGTGTTCCTTCCTGCTGTTTTATGGCTGGTATTCCCACTGACATAGACGGCGGTAATTAGTCAGAACAAAAATACGAATAGAGTACTGAGATGTGAACTTTCCCAGCCGACCAAAAAAGATTTGTAATTTTTACTTATCTGGAGCTAGAGCTTGAGTTTCTGATTTTTCTTCTCACCAATTTTCCCCTGAGTATAGATCCCTCGAAAATAATGTCATGTTTTATTAATCGTATCATTTTTTCATTTATGGTATGTGCCATAAATTTTACTTATATTTCTAAATTAGCTGACCTTATCTGGGGCTCTTTAAGTTGTTCATCTCTGGTGGTTTGTGGATCATCTACCAGTAGCAGAAGTTCCTGGAGTGGTTGGAAATATGCAGATTTCTATCCTGTCAGCCCCAAGCCGTAAATTAAATTGTGGGTTCTGACTGAGAAATTTTCTCTTACAAAAGTAATGTGATTCTTTTGTGCACACGCACTCTCTCTCTCTCTGTGTGTATGTATATATATATATAAAATTGAGATGAATATAATCTTATATATAACTTTTCTTAATATATAAAAATATATCTTTTCTTATACATATTATATACAACTATATACATTTACAGATATATATGTGACTTGTAGTTGAATTATTACTTTGCATTTGATTTCATAAATATTATATAAGCATTTCAGTAATGCTTGCCATTTTCAATTAGCTTTATATTAACCAAGAGACCTGAGAGGATGTCTCATAACCACTGATTACTGATGTTAAAAACCATGCATTGTAGGGTTAGTTGGAGTCTGTATTAGTTTCCTAGGGTTGCTGCAACAAAGTACAAATAACTTGGTGGCTTAAACAACAGAAATTTATTCTCTTACAGTTTTGGAGGTAGAAATACAAAGATCAAGGTCTTATGGTCTTGTCAACTGAAAGAAAAAATGTACAACCTACGAGTTGTGAGTTTCAGTTTTATTGGGGATCTGAAGACAACAGCCCAGGAAATAGCCTCTCGGATAGTTCTGAGGAACTGCTCTAGAGAGGTAGGGGGAGATGCCAGTATATATAAAACCAGTATATATGATTTTGTCTAAGGAATCCGTGCAGTCAAGCATACATCTCAGTTAAAAAGTTACTGAGTTACTGCTAGTCACAAGCAACAGATATCTCAGTTGATGATTTTAGTGCTTTTTTATGCATGGGAAGATGCAAGAATCTGGATTCACCAATTCTTTTTCTTTCTTTTTTGCTGAGATATCTATAACTATCTAAGGGGCCTGTTTTTCTAAAGCACATGGTGCTTTATCCAGGTTTTCATCCTAAATTCCTTTCAGGGTGCACTGTCGGTCAATGACTGCAAAGGCTTATGACTTAATCCTTGTAGAACCAAATGACGAGCAACATTCTTCGCTTTAAAGTCTAATGTTTGTGGCACGCCAGAATTCATATTTTGAAACCCTACCACCCAATGTGATAGTATTGCTTCCTTTGGAAAGTAATTAGGATTAGATGAAGTCATAAGGGTGGAGCTCTTATGAATGGGACTAGTGCCCTTGTAAGTGTCATGAGAGAGTTTGCTTCCTCTCTCCTCTCCTTATGAGGATACAATGTGAAGTCAGCAGTCTTCAACCCAGAAGGGGGTCTACACCAGAACCTGTCCATGTTAGCACTCTGATTTTGAGCTTCCAGCCTCCAGAACTGTAAGACGTAAATCTCTGTTGTTTATGAATGTTGAGGGTTTAGCTAACCTACTCCATAATAGTGCTGCCTCAGCATTCATTTTGTGTAGCTAAGCAGCTGTAGGGGCCATGAACTGTCACTAGCCCCTCCCTCAAGCGCATGCCCTAGATAACAGTCTACAGAGTCACAAGTAAGTGTAAGTTCCTTATATGACACCCTCAGTGCACCTGGTGATAAAGTCTCCCTTGCGTCCTAACTCCTTCTGCTTGTACACCTTTTATATAATATCCCCCAAAAGCTTACCAAAACTCTGTTTTTCTTGGTTTGAATTGACCAATTCGGCTTCAGCCTGGGAACCTCAAAGCACTCCACCCTTGGACCTTAAGAAAGCCATGTGCTGCAGGTCTTGCTGGTCACACTTTGCCTGCAGCCTGGTTCCACCTCCCATGTGGCCCCTCAAGGCCTGCTGTGCTCCTCCAGGACCTGTGAGTAATAAACACTATTTCACTTTCCCTTGTGGTCTTCATTGAACTGCTCATCATCTGACACCCTAAGACTCTACTTAACAAAGGTTGATTTAAAAAATCACAACATCAAATCACCCAGTTCATGGAATTTTTGTTATAGCAGGCTGAACTGACTCAGGCACCAGGGGTGGGAAGAACCATGCTCTCTCTGAAGGTTCTATGGGAGAATCCTTCCTTGCTTATTCTAGCTTTTGGTGTTTGCCTGAAATCTTTGGCATTACTTGGCTTGTAGTTGTATCCGTTCTATTTCTGCCTCTGTCTTCATGGCTTTCTACCTTGTGTGTTCAAATTTCCCTCTTCTTATAAAGCCTCTAATCACTATATTGGGGTTCACTCTCATTCAGTACAATTTCATCTTAACTTAATTACATTTACAAAGCTGCTATTTCCAAATAAGGTCACATTCACTGGTACCAGGGGTTAGGATTAGAATATATATTTGGGGGAGATGCAAGTCAATCCACAATGGCATCTGTATACATCATATCAAAATAAATAAGCAAAGGATGATATTAGTCAAGAGTTTTTATTTTTTCTAACATCTGTCTAGTGTTAAAGTAGATGAAGTTCTTTTTAAAAATATGAGGAATAGATTTTTAAAAAAATTCTATAATAGTTCTTCATTGATTTTTTCCCCTACTGATAGAAAGTTGAAACCTAAGGAAATAAAAGCAAACAGAAGTAGCAAGCAAATAATACTCTCCAGGGGTTTGTAATTGAATTATAGAGATAAAGCATTCATACATGGAATAATTAACAAAACAAGCATAGCATCCTATGATTACTGATAAAACTGAGTGATAGAACATTATTTTGGAGTAGGTTGGAAGTAGGCAAGTAGAGGTGGCAGCACTCCACTGGGAAAAAGAAGGTAAATATACAGAGTTAATAAGGAACACAATTTATTCTGAGAACCATGAGGACATTCGTGTAGCTGGAATAATTTTGGTATGTGTTAGATATGTTTGAAAGCAGTATTAGGGTAATAAGTTATAATCAATTAATGAAAACCTTGAATGCAAGGTTAATAATTTCAGATTTTAACCTATAACTGATGCCATGGTCTAATCTTTTCCCCAGTAAACTGGGACCACTGGCTTTTATCACAACTGTAGTCACACGCCAATCCCTAGCTTTGTGATTGATTTTAAATATTGGTTTTTTACCAGTGATTTCACTAAACAAGTTGGTTGCTCCTGATTTGTTTCTTAAAACTGGGACTTTAGTTAATTTTCTGGGACTCTACTTTATTGATATGTCTGATACCTCAGATCTTCTTTAAGACCAGAAGCTACATTGCTCTTGCTAGTGTCTTCTTTAAGAATTTTAGCTTTGATTTTAAGCCTGAGCTCAAATGACTAAGGCTATGCTGATCAAATTAGATGGCAAAAATGACCCAACCCGCAAGCCTAAATTTTATTTTTTATATGGCTTATTCCCCATTTCTGTGTACCCTTTTCTTGGGATGTAAGCTACATTGTCTTGGTCAGGAATACCAACCCACTGGCAATGGAATTTATATGAGACTTAATATCCTTTCAGTAACTACTATTAGGAATCTCCACAAACACTTGTTCTGCCATAGGTCTCCAGTTCCTTACATGCTTTTGCCATAAACAACCAGAAAACGCCTTGCTTTTTTATATATCTCCCTACTAACTAGCTTATATTGATAACCTCTTGCCCACAGCCAATTTCAATGGGATTCATTGCATTTTCCATAAAACATTTAGAAATGGAAACGGAGCCTGTTTACTTAAGGATCAGAGACTCCTAAGAAGAGAAACCACTGAGAAACCACTCATATTCTTCATATTCTCACTCTTCAAACAGATGTGGTTGGATGACAGAGGGGGTTTTAATCCCTTACTTGAGTTGTGGCTAAACTGTCATGCCCAGTTTTCATTACTTGCCTTGTTCACAGGGGAAGAGTTGAAACTGTGTTGGGTTTCAAAGCATCTTCTGGACCAATAAACTATGTACTGCAGCACACCATGCTCTGGGTGGGACTCAGCACCCTAGAACACTGCCTGACTCTCTCCAATTCATTAGAAACAAGCTGCTTCTGATTGATCCAACTGTAACAGGACCATTAAATTAAAGCAAAATATTATTATCATTGACTTATTTACCATTAAGAACTTGACAGAAGAATGGGAGATATAAAATCATTGAATCCAAAGCTTTTGCTTAAGAGAAAAATGTCAAAATTCAGAAGTCTTTTAGCTTGACCTCTCTGGCCAATGCAAAGTAATTCTTAACTCTTTATACTTTGTGTGTGTGTGTGTGTGTGTGTGTGTGTGTGTGTGTTTGTGTGTGGAGGTACGTTTTTATTTTTCTTGGGTAGTTACCTAGGAATGAACTTGCTGGGTTATATGGTAATTACGTTTATCAATTTCAAGGAGCTTCTAAACTCTTCTCTAAAGTGTCTGCCATATTTTACTCCCACCAGCAATGAATGAGTGTTCTAATTTCTCCACATCCTCACCAATATTTGTTATTGTCTTTCTTTTTTATTATAGCCATCTTGTGAAGTATTGATAGTATTCGTTGTGGGTTGCTTTTGTTTCGTTTTGTTTTGTTTTTTATATTTTATTTATTTATTTCTTTTGATGCAAATCCATTCACAGTAAAAACCTTAACAAGGTTTGATTTTTGTGTCTTTTTTTCAAAGGAAGAAATGCATAAATACATTTTGTTATTGGTTGAATTGTGTCCCCCGAAAATAGATGTTGGAAGTCCTAACTTCTTGTTCCTCCAAGGTAACCTCATTTGGAAGTAGTCTTGGCAATGTAATCAAGTTATTATGAGGTCATTAGGGAGGTCTCTAACCCAATATGACTGGTAACTTAATAAGAAGAGGGAAATTGGGCCACAGACAGTTGTAGGGAGCAGAATTCCATGTGAAGACACAGACAGCCATGTGACGTGGAGGCAAATTGGAATGATGCACATGTACACGCCAAGGAATGCCAAGGATTGTCTGCAAACACCAGAAGCTAAAAGAGGTAAGGAGGTATTCTTCCCTGCAGATTTCAAAGGGAGTGTGGCCCTACTGACACCTTGATTTTGAACTTCTAGCCTCCAAAACTATGACACAATAAACATGTGCTGTTTTAAGCCACCCAATTTTTGGTACTTTGTTACAACAGCTTTTGGAAACAAATATACTACTCTAAAAAAATTTCCAAAGCACTAACTGTTTATTTCCTCCAAATAAATTAATTTCAAACAGAAATATAAAAAAGTGGTAATAGATTTGTGAAGTCCTAACATAAGATAGGTGCTGCAAGCCACTGAGTGTTTTTAAACAGGAATTGACATGATAACCTTGGCATTTTAGATATATGTTTGAAACTGTTTGGGACTTTAAAATAGATTAATTAAGTAGAACTAGATACATTGTGAAAGGAATAGAAGGAAGGAAAAAGGAAGGAACATATAATACAAGTGATGAAAAGAATGAAGAAATGAGGGAAGTTTCCCAAATAAATAGTAATAAGATGTAAAGAAATGATGATGATGAAATTGGAAATAAGAATGGCAAAAATTGGATTTGAGACTAATTTTAAAAGAAGAATTGATAAAACTTATGCACAAAATATACATATTTACATTAATTTAGGAAATAAAAAAGGGCACAGTTAACCATGGTATTCCAAATTTGAGTGAGAAAAAAATAGTTCACTTGATAATGTATTGTAGACATTTTTAAGTTTATTTGGATGAGATACAAAGGAGAAAATAGTTATATTTTGATATATTGGACTTAAGATTAGTCGAGTGTGTCAGTTAGATACTGAATTCAGAAAGTAGTTGCACAGACCTGGAAAACAGAGGTATGAGTGGGACAGAAGTTGGGACAGGGCTGCCTTGTAGTGGGCAAATATTAACAGGCATCCTGGCTTCTCAGGGCTCATCCACTACTTTGCTCTGTCATTCTTAAACTTTGATTCCCCCTCTCATGTTTTCAAGGTGGCTTTTAGAACCCCAGCCTTCATATCAAAATTCCAGACAGGAGGAAGGGTAAAAAGGAAGAAGCATAAGAGATAAGGAGCATGTCAATTCTGTCACTATTTAAAAGTTTTTTTTTCCAGAAACTACATCGAACCATACACCTGTGTATCACCTACTTTCAGAGAAGGAGGGGAAAGCTAGATGTCGGTGGGACATAAGAGCAGAAGCAGATATTGGGTCAGTAACTAGGAATCTCTGCTGCTGAGACATCCTTGCTTGTTCAGTTTATTTAATTATTGAAATATGATCTAATTCTGATTCCTTGCCAGTGGATTAGCTCCAGTGCTTTAAATATTTTCCTTTTCAGACATTTTAGAGAAAGCCTGTAGAATCAAGCTAGTAAGTCATGAAATACAGTAAGTTTTTGTCTAAACATTTGCTTGTTTATATGCTTTTGTGTATATTTCTGTTTCCTAACGAGTGATATAAATCATTTTTGTCATCTGTTTTCAGTAGTCTGTATTTTTTATATCTTACATTAACATAGACAAAAGTTGACTTTATCCTAAAGCTGTGAATCCGTAAAGTTATGTTATCTTTGAATATGACATAATTTATTCTTTTTTTTGTATTCTACCTGTCAACACACAACAAAAGGAGCAAATAGTGACTTTTCAAAACATGCATCATTTGATTGTTTTGCTCAGAATATTACAAGAGTATAATATCCTAAATTATGTCAATTACATTTAACTATAATTTCCCATTGTACAGAAAAAAACTACTTTCTCTTTTACACATATTCAAATAAAATATAGCAATACAGAAACAGCCTCACAGATATAGAGAACAAACTATTGGTTACCAGAAAGGAGGGGATGGGGGGAGGGATGAAATAGGGGAAGGGGATTAAGAGGTACAAACTACCAGTTATAAAATAAAGAAGTCACAGGGATGTAAGGTAAAGCACAGGGAATATAGTTAATATTTTATAACTTTGTAAGGTATATAATCTATAAAAATATCGAATCACTATTGTACACCTGAAAGTAATATAATATTGTAAGTCAACTATATTTAGATAAAGAAAACAGAATAGTTTTATAGTTTATTCAGCATTCACTCAAAAAATATTTATTTAATTCTTTTTGAGTGCCAGACATTATGCTCAACTGTAAAGATAGATTCAATGGTAAACAACAAAAACAAAACCAAATTGAGAATCAATACTTTCCAATATGTTTGTGCCAGGGCAAGTTATTTCATTTTTGGGTCCAAATATGTATGCATGTATATACATACATATCTATATCTATCTATCTATCTATCTATCTATCTATCTATCTATCTATCTATCTATCTATATTTGTTCATAATTTTCTTGGTGCAATGTAAATGTAGTATAAAGATAGAGACAGCGTGGCATGGAGGTAAAGGTGCTGACTCATATTTGCACTGGTTAGTGCTTGTCTGGACCACACATTTAGCCTGTGATTTCATACTGGGTGGTGGTGTGTGTCAGGATGAATTGACCCTCCTGCAGAAAGTGACTAAAGCTAAAAAAATAATAATAATAACAGTCAATTTAGAAAATACTTTCAGAAATATTTTCTAATGTAGAGGTCAGTAGTTTGCCCTTAAACTCATAATTCTTGATCTGTTTAAAGTATGTCTTATCTGTTATTCATCATGTTGCTTCGCAGGAGCACTTTTAACTCTCATCTAATTTTACTAAATGTAGTGTAGATTCAACTGTCACGCTAGCAAATGTTCAGAAACATAACTCCATTTGGAATTTTTTGAGTTGGCGCAAAGAGTAAGATAATGAGACAAGTGCAGATTTATGGCCTTCTGCCTCAAACCCCCATATTCATTTGAAATTTAATTTAAGACGATAGTCTTAAAACATACATGTATAAAAATTTTCCTATATTAGAAGTATAAAGCCCGTAATAACACATTTAAAATTTAAGCAATTAGCTAATCTATATGGATTAACATAAAATTAAATTTGAAAGCATGCCTTATATAAATAAAAGTCTAAGTTAATGCCAAGAGTTTAACTTATTCTTTGTTCTTAAAAAACATTGGCAGCATATACGTGACTGAAATGTGAAAGTTTCCAAATATAGGGAAAATTATTTTATGTTTTCTACTTAATGCTATGTATTAAAAGACACAGATTCAATGTGATTATATATAGCAACATATGTTGTAATTCAAAGTCCCAGAAATTCTACTTCTAATTTGTGCACATACTACAATTTGGTTACTTCCAGTATATTAAATTGTAGGATTAGTAGTGTACTATAGAGGCAGAAACTTTTTATGAATTATGTGTAACAAGGTCAGCCACTTAAGGAAGTCCTAAAACACAAAAAGGCTGTGATGATATTGAATTATATCAATCATCTTCAAGTGAACAGATGAGATATTATCAGATAGTAAAAACCAAAAACCAAAAGCCAAGTGTTTGTTTCATTGATGTTATAATTCAAATAATTCTGTCATTGTGATCACTAAATCAAGAGTAAGCATTTCTCCTATTGATCAACTTATAGTTTTGTTATAGACATGACCAATATGAGATATAGATAAAGTAAAGAAAATGTAAATAAGGTTAGAGGGCTTGGTGGGGAGATATTTTTGCTTTTAGAGAAGCTCAAGGATTTGTCTCATCTCAACTGATTTTCATCTGCAAGATTTCAAGCTTTACATCCTGACCTGATCTGAACCAAAGCAAAAAGAAAATTTATGTTACTTGGGAAATTGCTCTTTCCAAGGAACATGTGATTAAAAAAAAAAAAGCTACACATGTCCTCAGTTATAAGACAAAGACACACACAAAACAGATTGCACAGTTTAATTAATTGATAGAATTTCATTTTAAAGAGAGGTGAATTTCTTTTTTTTATAAATTTCTTTTTTTAAAATACTTATTTCTTTTCTTTTTTTTTTTGGCTGCTTAGGGTCTTAGTTGCAGCACACAGGGTCTTAATTGATAGAATATTGACTGATTCCAGGTTCTTTCTTCCAGAAGAGCAGAGGTTATAGCATCTCAAAGGATGAGCATTACACATAAAAGCCATGGTGAAGCCCAGCTCTGCTGTGTGACTTCCTTGATAGCTAAATTTGGAGGGATTTTAAAAAGGATTATGTGAAATAATGTATATAAAACATGAGACAAGTGTTTGAAAAGTTAGCTATTATTAGTATCTTCATTATAAAACACAAGATTAATTTGTAGAAAATTATCTGCCATAAGTATTAATATACATTAATTACATCTGGGAGCTTCCTATCTAATGCTATAATAATAGTGGCCCTATTACAGTTTTGATCATTTCTAATACCCTTGATTTTGAATTAGTAGTATTTAATTCAGTAGAAATTAAATGTAATAAAGAAAATGAGTAGATGTGTAAGTTCACCAAATTTTTAAAACTATTTTTATTAAACTGAGTTAAGTTATTGGTGAAATATGACCAATATCTTCCCTCTGATTGGCAAGGAAAAAAAAATGGCTACGTTTTACATAAATGTTTTTGTAATTTACCTAAAATTGGCAATCTATTCATAGGCTGGATGACCATTAAGGAGTATGTGGGTGATAAAATAGTTTGAGACATGATATTGTAACCACAGTGATGTGCTCTCAAATATATGTGAAGGAGTAGCTACCATTAATATTGTCTTTAGTAAACACAAGATTAATTTGTAGAAAATGACTTGATGTACCAGTTATAAAATATCCAATCCATGGCTATATAAAACAGTGCTCCTCATGTGCTTTAAGTCTGTGAACAATTTAATAGAGCAAAAGATCCCGGGAATCATATATCTTGCTAGCAATAGGAAAAAAGATTATGTGTTGATTAATTGGTATAATCCACAGAATAAAGTCTAGATTTAATGATAAATACAAGAATTCATTCCAATCTCCAATTGTTTCTATCCTAAATTAAACCCGAATGATCAAGACATTAGTCTGCAAATCATAGATACTATTTTACAAGCTGTGGAAGAAACAATCTTATTTGTTTGGTCGAAGTCTGCCTCAATTCAGGGTCAATATTTTCTGCACTATATTTGTATCTTATATAAATATAATTATAAATAATTTCCTACTCAATAAAAAAAATTATAAAAATATATCCAAAAAGTCAAGTTATATAATTTACATGAAGACTTTAAATTTATATGATTTTATATACAAAATATATACTGAAGATTTTTAAAATTTATATGAAAATTTTAACTGTTAAGTGTGTTTTTTATATACTAAGTATTTAAAATATAGCAGGGAAATTATAATTATCAAGGAATTACAAGCAAAAACTCTGGAGAGAGAACATAAGTTACAGAATGGTAAATAACAGGGAAACATCACAATAAGAAGGGACACAAGGGGACATGCTCTAGAAGGATTCAAAATAGAGTTTCCAAATAAAATAAAAATGCCCAGTTAAATTTGAATTTCAGATAATTAAATGATATTTTTATTATAAGAATGTCCCATGCAATGTCTGTGACATACTTATATTAAAAGATTTTTGGTTTGTTTTTTTTTTTAACATCTTTGAGTATAATTGCTTTACAATGGTGTGTCAGTTTCTGCTTTATAACAAAGTGAATCAGTTATACATATACATATGTCCCCATATCTCTTCCCTCTTGCATCTCCCTCCCTTCCACCCTCCTTATCCCACCCCTCTAGGTGGTCACAAAGCACCGAGCTGATCTCCCTGTGCTATGCGACTGCTTCCCACTAGCTATCTATTCTACGTTTGGTAGTGTATATATGTCCGTGCCACTCTCTCACTTTGTCCCAGCTTACCCTTCCCCCTCCCTGTATCCTCAAGTCCATTCTCTAGTAGGTCTGCATCTTTATTCCCGTCTTGCCCCTAGGTTCTTCATGACCATTTTTTTTTTTTTAGATTCCATATAAATGTGTTAGCATATGGTATTTGTTTTTCTCCTTCTGACTTATTTCACTCTGTATGACAGTCTCTAGGTCCATCCACCTCACTACAAATAACTCAGTTTCATTCCTTTTTATGGCTGAGTAATATTCCATGGTATATATGTGCCACATCTTCTTTATCCATTCATCTGTTGATGGACACTTAGGTTGCTTCCATGTCCTGGCTATTGTAAATAGAGCTGCAATGAACATTTTGGTACATGACTCTTTTTGAATTATGGTTTTCGCAGGGTATATTCCCAGTAGTGGGATTGCTGGGTCATATGGTAGTTCTATTTTTCATTTTTTAGGGAACCTCCATACTGTTCTCCATAGTGGCTGTATCAATTTACATTCCCACCAACGGTGCAAGAGTGTTCCCTTTTCTCCACATCCTCTCCAGCATTTATTGTTTGTAGATTTTTTGATGATGTCCATTCTGACTGGTGTGAGATGATATCTCACTGTACTTTGGATTTGCATTTCTCTAATGATGAATGATGTTGAGCATTCTTTCATGTGTTTGTTGGCAATCTCTATATCTTCTTTGGAGAAATGTCTATTTAGGTCTCCTGCCCATTTTTGGATTGGGTTGTTTGTTTTTTGCTATTGAGCTGCATGAGTTGCTTGTATGTTTTGGAGATTAATCTTTTGTCAGTTGCTTCATTTGCAAATATTTTCTCCCATTCTGAGGGTTGTCTTTTCATCTTGTTTATGGTTTCCTTTGCTGTGCAAAAGCTTTTTAAGTTTCATTAGGTCCCATTTGTTTATTTTTGTTTTTATTTCCATTTCTCTAGGAGGTGGGTCAAAAAGGACCTTGCTGTGATTTATGTCCTAGAGTGTTCTGCCTATGTTTTCCTCTAAGAGTTTGATGGTGTCTGGCTTTACATTTAGAGCTTTAACCCATTTTGAGTTTATTTTTGTGTATGGTGTTAGGGAGTGTTCTAATTTCATTCTTTTACATGTAGCTGTCCAGTTTTCCCAGCACCACTTATAGAAGAGGCTGTCTTTTCTCCACTGTATATTCTTGCCTCCTTTATCAAAGATAAGGTGACCATATGTGCATGGGTTTATCTCTGGGCTTTCTATCCTGTTCCATTGATCTATATTTCTGTCTTTGTGCCAGTACCATACTGTCTTGATTACTGTAGCTTTGTAGTCTAGTCTGAAGTCAGGGAGCCTGATTCCTCCAGCTCTGTTTTTCTTTCTCAAGATTGCTTTGGCTACTCAGGGTCTTTTGTGTTTCCATACAAATTGTGAAATTTTTTGTTCTAGTTCTGTGAAAAATGCCAGTGGTAGTTTGATAGGGATTTCATTGAATCTGTAGATTGCTTTGGGTAGTAGAGTCATTTTCACAATGTTGATTCTTCCAATCCAAGAACATGGTATATCTCTCCATCTATTTGTATCATCTTTAATTTCTTTCATCAGTGTCTTATAATTTTCTGCATACAGGTCTTTTGTCTCCTTAGGTAGGTTTATTCCTCGATATTTTATTCTTTTTGTTGCAATGGTAAATGGGAGTGTTTTCTTAATTTCATTTTCAGATTTTTCATCATTAGTGTATAGGAATGCAAGAGATTTTTGTACATTAATTTTGTATCCTGCAGCTTTACCAAATTCATTGATTAGCTCTACTAGTTTTCTGGTAGCATCTTTAGGATTCTCTAGGTGTAGTATCATATCATCTGCAAGCAGTGACAGCTTTACTTCTTCTTTTCCAATTTGGATTCCTTTTATTTCTTTTTCTTCTCTGATTGCTGTGGCTAAAATTTCCAAAACTATGTTGAATAATAGTGGTGAGACTGGGCAATCTTGTGTTGTTCCTGATCTTAGTGGAAATGGTTTCAGTTTTTCACCACTGAGGATGATGTTGGTTGTGGGTTTGTCATATATGGCCTTTATTATGTTGAGGAAAGTTCTCTCTATGCCTACTTTCTGGAGGGTTTTTATCATATATATGTGTTGAATTTTGTCAAAAAGTTTCTCTGCATCTATTGAGATGATCATATGGATTTTCTCCTTCAATTTGTTAATATGGTGTATCACATTGATTGATTTGCATATATTGAAGAATCCTTGCATTCCTGGGATAAACCCCACTTGCTCATAATGTATGATCCTTTTAATGTGCTGTTGGATCCTGTTTGCTAGAATTTTGTTGAGGATTTTTGCATCTATGTTCATCAGTGATATTGGCCGGTAGTTTTCTTTCTTTGTGACATCTTTGCCTGGTTTTGGTATGAGTGATGGTGGCCTCGTAGAATGAGCTTGGGAGTGTTCCTCCCTCTGCTATATTTTGGAAGAGTTTGAGAAGCATAGGTGTTAGCTCTTCTCTAAATGTTTGATAGAATTCACCTGTGAAGTCATCTGGTCCTGGGCTTTTGTTTGTTGGAAGATTTTTAATCACAGTTTCAATTTCAGTGCTTGTGATTGGTCTGTTCACATTTTCTATTTCTTCCTGCTTCAGTGTCAGAAGGTTATGAGTTTCTAAGAATTTGTCCACTTTTTCCAGGTTGTCCATTTTATTGGCATATATTTGCTTGTAGTAATCTCTCATGATCCTTCGTATTTCTGCAGTGTCAGTTGTTACTTCTCTTTTTTAATTTCTAATTCTATTGATTTGAGTCTTCTCCCTTTTTTTCTTGATAGGCTGGCTAATGGTTTATCAATTTTGTTTATCTCCTAAAAGAACCAGATTTTAGTTTTTTTGATCTTTGCTATCGTTTCCTTCATTTCTTTTTCATTTATTTCTGATCTGATCTTTATGATTTCTTTCGTTCTGCTAATTTTGGGGTGTTTGTGTTCTTCTTTCTCTAATTGCTTTAGGTGTAAGGTTAGGTTGTTTAGTTGAGATGTTTCTTGTTTCTTAAGTAGGCTTTTATAGCTATAAACTTTCTTCTTAGAACTGCTTTTGCTGCATCCCATAGGTTTTGGGTCATTGTGTTGTCATTGTCATTTGTTTCTAGGTACTTTTTGATTTCCTCTTTGATTTCTTCAGTGACCTCTTGGTTATTAAGTAGTGTGTTGTTTAGCCTCCATGTGTTTGTATTTCTTACAGATATTTTCCTGTAATTGATATGTAGTCTCATAGTGTTGTGGTCAGAAAAGATACTTGATACGGTTTCAATTTTCTTAAATTTACCAAGGCTTGATTTGTGACCCAAGATATGATCTATCCTAGAGAATGTTCCATGAGCACTTGTGAAGAAGGTGTATTCTGATGTTTTTGGATGGAATGCCCTATAAATATCAATTAAGTCCACCATGTTTAATGTATCATTTAAAGCTTGTGTTTCCTTATTTATTTTCATTTTGGATGATCTGTCCATTGGTGAAAGTGGGGTGTTAATGTCCCCTACTATTATTGTGTTACTGTCGATTTCTCCTTTTTTGGCTGTTAGTATTTGCCTTATGTATTTAGGTGCTCCTATGTTGGGTGCATAAATATTTACAATTGTTATATCTTCTTCTTGGATTGATCCCTTGATCATTATGTAGTGTCCTTCTTTATCTCTTGTAATAGTCTTCGTTTTGAAGTCTATTTTGTCTGATATGAAAATTGCTACTCCAGCTTTCTTTTGATTTCGATTTGCATGGAATATCTTTTTCCATCCCCTCACTTTCAGTCTGTATGTGTCCCTAGGTCTGAAGTGGGTCTCTTGTAGACCGCATATATACAGGTCTTGTTTTTGGATCCATTCAGCCAGTCTATGTCTTTTGGTTGGAGCATTTAATCCATTTACTTTTAAGGTTAATTATCGATATGTATGTTCCTATTACCATTTTCTTAACTGTTTGGGGTTTATTATCGTAGGTCTTTTCCTTCTCTTGTGTTTCCTGCCTAGAGAAGTTCCTTTAGCATTTGTTGTAATGCTGTTTTGGTGGTGCTGAATTCTCTTAGCTTTTGCTTGTCTGTAAAGCTTTTTATTTCTCCGTCAACTCTGAATGAGATCATTGCTGGGTAGAGTAATCTTGGTTGTAGGTTTTTCTCTTTCATCACTTTAAATATGTCCTGCCACTCCCTTCTGGCTTGCAGAGTTTCTGCTGAAAGATCAGCTGTTTACCTTATGGGTATTCCCTTATGTGTTTCTTGTTGTTTTCCCCTTGCTGCTTTTAATATTTGTTCTTTGTATTTAATTCTTGATAGTTTGATTAATATGTGTCTTGGCGTGTTTCTCCTTGCATTTATCCTGTATGGGACTCTCTGTGCTTCCTGGACTTGATTAACTATTTCCTTTCCCATGTTAGGGAAGTTTTCAACTATAATCTCTTCAAATATTTTCTCAGTCCCTTTCTTTTTCTCTTCTTCTTCTGGGACCCCTATAATTCAAATGTTGGTGCATTTAATGTTGTCCCAGAGGTCTCTGAGGCAGTCCTCAATTATTTTCATTCTTTTTTCTTTATTCTCCTCTGCAGTAGTTATTTCCAATATTTTATCTTCCAGGTCACTTATCCGTTCTTCTGCCTCAGTTATTCTGCTATTGATTCCTTCTAGAGAATTTTTAATTTCACTTATTGTGTTGTTCATCTCTGTTAGTTTGCTCTTTAGTTTTTCTAGGTCCTTGTTAAACGTTTCTTGTATTTTCTCCATTCTATTTCCAAGATTTTGGATCATCTTTACTATCATTATTCTGAATTATTTTTCAGGTAGACTGCCTATTTCCTCTTCATTTGTTAGGTCTGGCGGGTTTTTGCCTTGCTCCTTCATCTGCTGTGTGTTTCTGTCTTCTCATTTTGCTTAACTTACTGTGTTTGGGGTCTCCTTTTCGCAGGCTGCAGGTTCGTAGTTCCCCTTGTTTTTGGTGTCTGTCCCCAGCGGCTATGTTGGTTCAGTGGGTTGTGTTGGCTTCCTGGTGGATGGGACTAGTACCTGTGTTCTGCTGGATGTGGCTGGATCTTGTCTTTCTGGTGGGTAGGTCCACGTTTGGGGGTGTGTTTTGGTTTGTCTGTGGCCTTATTATGATTTTAGGCAGCCTCTGTGCTAATAGATGGGGTTTTCTTCCTGTCTTGCTAGTTGTTTGGCATAGGGTGTCCTGCACTGTACCTTGCTCATCTTTGAGTGGCTGGGTCTTGACGTTGAGATGGAGATCTCTGGGAGATTTTCGGTGTTTGATATTACGTGGAGCTGGGAGGTCTCTTGTGGACCAGTGTCCTGAACTTGGCTCTCCCACCTCAGTGGCACAGCCCTGATGCCTGGCTGGAGCACCAAGAGCCTGTCCTCCACACGGCTCAGAATAAGAGGGAGAAAGAAAAGAAATAAAGAAAGAAAGAAGAAGATAAATAAAATAAAATAAAATAAAATAAAATAAAATAAAATAAAATAGTAAAATAAAATAAAGTTATTAAAATAAAAAATAGCAATTATTAAGAAAATAAAAATTTTTTAAGTAATTAAAAAAACAAACAAACAAACAAAAAAACGGACAGACAGAACCCTAGGACAATTGGTAAAAGCAAAGCTATACAGACAAAATCACAAAGAGAAGTATACACATACACATTCACAAAAAGAGAAAAAGGGGGAAAAATATATATATCGTTTCTCCCAAAGTCCACCTCCTCAATTTGGGATGATTCCTTGCCTATTCAGGTGTTCCACAGATGCAGGTACATCAAGTTGATTGTGGAGATTTAATCCTCTGCTCCTGAGGCTGCTGGGAGAAATTTCCCTGTCTCTTCTTTGTTCCCACAGCTCCTGGGATTCAGCTTTGGGTTTAGACCCACCTCTGAATGTAGGTCATCTGAGGGCGTCTGCTCTTCACTCAGACAGGATTGTGTTAACGTAGCAGCTGATTCAGGGGCTCTGGCTCACTCAGGCCGGGGGGAGGGAGGGGTACGGATGCGGGGCAAGCCTGTGTGACGTTGCACCAGCCTGAGGCGCCGTGCGTTCTCCCGGGGAAGTTGTCCCTGGATCACGGGACCCTGGCCGTGGCAGGCTGCACAGGCTCCCGGGAGGGGAGGTGTGAATAGTGACCTGTGCTTGCACACAGGCTTCTTGGTGGCGGCAGCAGCAGCCTTAGCGTCCCATGCCCGTCTCTGGGGTCCACGCTGATAGCCGCGGCTCGTGCCCATCTCTGGAGCTCCTTTAAGAGGCGCTCTTAATCCCCTCTCCTCGCGCACCAGGAAACAAAGAGGCAAGAAAAAGTCTCTTGTCTCTTTGGCAGCTCCAGAGCTTTTCCCGGACTCCCTCCCGGCTAGCCGTGGTGCACTAGCCCCTTCAGGCTGTGTTCACGCCGCCAACCCCAGTCCTCGCCCTGCGACCGAAGCCCGAGCCTCAGCTCCCAGCCCCGCCCGCCCCGGCGGGGGAGCAGACAAGCCTCTGGGGCTGGTGAGTGCTGGTTGGCACCGATCCTCCGTGCGGGAATCTCTCCGCTTTGCCCTCCGCACCCCTGTGGCTGTGCTCTCCTTCGTGGCTCCAAAGCTTCCCCCTCCGCCACCCACAGTCTCCACCCGCGAAGGGGTTTCCTAATGTGTGGAAACCTTTCCTCCTTCAAAGCTCCCTCCCACTGGTGCAGGTCCCGTCCCTATTCTTTGTCTCTGTTTTTTCTTTTTTCTTTTGCCCTACCCAGGTACGTGGGGAGTTTCTTGCCTTTTGGGAGGTCTGAGGTCTTCTGCCACCGTTCAGTAGGTGTTCTGTAGGAGCAGTTCCACGTGTAGATGTGTTTCTGTTGTATCTGTGGGGAGGAAGGTGATCTCCTTGTCTTACTCTTCCGCCATCTTGAAGCTCCTTCTTTTGGTTTTTCTTAAATACAAATTTAACTAGGCATCCTGTATTTTTGTTTGCTAAATCCGGCATTTATTCTTGAAACAATTTTTCAAGGAAATAGAATAAAAGGAAATAGAAATTTAAAATGCTAAATAAATTAACAAATACCGGATGACTGAAATATGTGTGGGCAATTTAAATGCTGTCATTTAAAAATAAAATTCATACTATTATCTAAAAACAGAACTATTTTCAAGTCAAAAACTCAAGTAAGAGATGGTTATATTCTTACATCACAAATAGAATATCAAGGAGAACATTTATTTATATATTAGCCCTTTATGTATTTTCTGAATATTTCACATATGTCAACCGTTTTAACTATCAGTTTAATATGATGTTAACAAGAATAATTAATTGGTCAAATAGAGGTGAGTTATTTGCCAAGAATTTAGTTTCTAGAGAAATGTCATTTGCTTATAAACGACTGGATGCCTTTTTACATTCAAATATTCTTTACTTATTAACCGACCATTTTTCTTTATCGATTATGGCATTTGGAAACATTAATTGAATTACTGTTTATAAATACAGATGCTACAAACAGGTCAAAGACTCTGAAATTGCTGATGACAGAGTTTACAAGTAATTATAAGTATTTTTTAAAAAGCCAAAAATACAGCTGCTATGTTTATTTGCTAATGCTCAAAAGGGAATATTTATGTTAATTTTGTTTCAATCTGAAGCTATTGTACTGAGAAAGCCATACAGAAAATTGGTTCTACTTTTTTTTAATTTAGACATATTATTTCATATTCACTAAGCAACCTCTCTAGACCTAAGCATGTAATGCATCTTAAGGCATCAACAAATTACAACTTAACATTTTTCTTTGTGTCTTCTAAGACTAACACACTCACACATTCAGAAAGAGAAAAGGAGAGAGAGCAAGAGATGTTATTTCATTTACATTTAAAAATAATGTATGGTCTAAAGCAGGGTTTCATAAACTTGGTACTTGTGACATTTTGAGTCAGATCATTTCCGGAGTGTGGTGGTGGTTATACTGTGCATTATAGGATATTTAGAAGCATCCTTGGGTTCAACCCACTAGGTGTCAATAGCACCACGCAAGTTGGAACAGTCACAGACGTCTTTAGACAAAGCCTGATAGTGGTTTAGAGTAGAGGACAAATTTGCCTATGGTGCTTTAATATATCAATTTGGCCATTTATTTAATCATTACTAACACTGATAATAACAACCCTATTTACTCAGGGCTCAATACATGTTAATTATACATCATGTCTAATCAATATACACAAATGCAATTCATCTTATTTTTTTAAATGACTTGTTAGTTAGAACATTCTAAGATTCACAACAAAATTGAGGGACAGTACAGAGATTTCCCATATACCCTCTGCTTCCACACGTGCATAACCTCTCCCATTATCAGCATCCCCCACCAGAGTGGTACATTTTCTACAATTGATGAACCTACATTGACACATCATCATCACCCAGATTTCACAGTATACATTAAGGTTCACTCAGTGTTGTACATTCCATGGGTTTGAAAAATTTATAACATGTATCCATCATTATGGTATCACACAGAATATTTTTACTGCCCTAGACAACTTCCATGCTCTACCTATTCATCAACCTCCCACTCCTCAACCCCTGACAACCACTCATCTTTTTACTATCTTCATAATTTTGCCTTTTCCAGAATGTTATATAGTTAGAATCATACAGTACATAGCCTTCTTATATCAGCTTCTTTCACTTAACAATATGCATTTAATGTTCCTCCATGTATTTTCTTTTTTTTTTTTTTTCTTTTTTTCCTCCATGTATTTTCATGGCTTGATAGCACATTACTTTTTAGCACCAATTAATATTCCATTGTATGGATGTACCACCGTTTACTTATCCATTTACCTACTCAAGGACATCTTAGTTGCTTCCTGTTTTGGCAATTGTGAACAGAGTTGCTATAGACATCCATGTGCAGGTTTTTGTATGGATGTAAGTTTTCAACTCGTTTGGGTAAAAGGATCACAATTGCGAGATCTTATGGTAAGGGTATATTTAGTTGTATAAGGACTTTGTAAGATCTTTTTATTGTTTCCTGGACATTTTGTCTATTCTGATTGGATACTCAGAGTCCATTTAAATTATTTTATTTTATCAGGCAGTCACCTTCTTTAGATTTAACCTGCAGATCCTAGCCTTCTTTTGTGGGTTGTTCTAATGACAGTTAAAGTTTTGGAATTTTTGCAGTATGATTTTGGTCTGCCTGGTTTCTCTGGTGTTGCTGGGACCCCCATTGTTCTCTGCCAGTGGTGCCTGAAATGACATTCCTGTGAGTTAGTATCCTCTCTAATCAACATGTTGCAGAAAAGCATTTATGCATGATATCCAGAGAAGAGGTAAATGACATAATCTGGGGGTGGTGTGGAGGGAACAAAATGTGGTTTTAGGGAAGAAATGTGTGTTTAAGTTTATGTTTATACAATTAGAAAACATAATAATAAAACTAAATTCTGAAAACAAATTATGTTACTAATTTTTTTAGTGTTAGAAATGGTGATGATTAAGGGAACCTAATTTTGTTAAGTTTCAAAATTGCCTACAGGAAGAAATTTCGTCGCCAGTAATGTACCAACTATAAACCTGTCACGCAAATTTCTTGGGATTTTAAAAGCTTGTATTTAGGTATTAAATTACTATTACCCAATTACATGACATTTTATTGCTTCATCAAAAAGAAAACATACTAAATAGTACAAATGACTAAGTAAATAAAATAGGATGGTAATGAAATGTAAACACGAAACACAACTATAAGGGTCTTTAAATTTCAAAACAGGAAAACTCCTCAATCCACCTCTTTACCCCTCCTGAATTGATATAAATGGCTCACATAATAAATGAAGTCAAATTATAATGTCATCTATTAATTAGCATTTGTCTTCAGGTTAATTGTGCATTTAGAAAAACAATAACAACAAAGAAATAAGGGAAGGTTAATCTTCATAACGTTTTAAAACATACTGACTAAATAAGTTTCAAATTAAATTTAAGAACCACATTAACCTAGAAAAGACTATTTCTTAATAGCACATATCCACTTGAAAGAATTTAATTAATATTGAATAGTATCTCATGACAAAATTAATTGCAGTCTCTGGGGTCTTGAAACATAAAAGAAAAAGCAGGAAATTCTTTGTCTAAAATTATACTAGAAGAAAACATAATGTTGTTTAGAAATTGCCTGAGTTAAAGAGTCCTGTAGAACTTCTTCAGGTTAAACTACCTTTTAATTTCTGTACATCACCCAGACTGAATTTATTCATAAGAAATTTATTTGCAAAAAAATTGATTATATAAAGTAGCTTTTAGAGGGACTAGTTACTTGTTACTCCCAATTCATTTGAATAAATTTAGTGGTGAGGAGGTAAAAAGGACAATTCTGCAAACCCTCCTGGGATCTTCAGTTAATGTCTGCAGTGAATGAGGAGAATTTTAGCTCAGGTAAACACGTGGGCCCTCGAGGTGTATGGTGAGGAACTTCCTTTGCTTAACATAATGTTTTTGAGAATCATCTATGTTAGTGCATGTATCAGTAGTTCATGTTTTTGTGGCAGTAGAGTATTACACTGTACGAATATATCTCAGTTTGCGTAGTGTCCAGTTCTCAGTTATAAGAATAAAATTGTTATGAATGTTTTCAACTGTGTATTTTGGTGGAAGTATGCACTCAATTCTCATGCATCACATAAATCTAGGAGTAGAATTTCTGGGAAATAGGGTAGGTATATGTTCCTTTTAGTGGATTTGGATTGTTGTTTTTTCTTGATATACTGATTCTTTTATCAACAAAAACTGTCCCTTTTTATCATCAAAATATTCCTTGATGTAAGATCTTTTTCCTCCCAATTTTAGCATAGCCACACAGATTTTATTTTGGTTAGGATTTGTATGGCATGTTTTCCCATAATTTTAACCTCTAGGTGATTTAGAAAGATATTTTTTGTAAACAGCATAGAGTTGGGTCTTTTAAAAATTACTTATATATTTGGGTTTAAGTAAGCACCTTGATATTAGTTTTATATTTGTCCCATCAAGGCTTTTTATTTCTTTATTCTTCCTCATCTAATTACTATTGTATGAACAAGTACAATTTTATTGCACTTTATCTTTTAATTCACATTTGTCTGACTCTTAGCATTCTTTTTTCACTGATTACCCTAGAAATGAATACATCTTTATTACAGTCTACCTCAAATTTTTAGGGTTATATATCCAAAACAGTGCAAGAATATTTTAACAGTTAATTTATTCTATTCTTGCCCTTTTTTACTGTTATCATGTACTCTACTTTTACTTCTGGTAAAAACCCAAAATGCACTGTCTTTATTGTAGCTTAAGCAATCAATAGTCTTTTATAATTAACTTTATATTTACTTTTTCTTGAGTTATTCATTTACTCTTACTCTTTCTTCCATCTGTAATCATTTTCCTTCAGCCTGATTAACTTCCTTTAATATTTCTTGTAGTTCAGATATGCTGGCCATTTGCTGTTTATTCACTAGGTCTTGAAAACACTTGTGATTTAACTTCATTTTGGAAGATTATTGTCCCTGAGGTTGGTATTTTGTTTTTTCAATACATTTAAGAATACATTTCAGATGGCAGTGATCTAGTTGACCTTGGCCACAACCAGGAGCCCTGAGTGGCTGTTGTGGAAAGAAGAAGGAGCCAGCCTGAGTGGAGCATAATTCTGTGGGTTCAAAATTTAAAAAAAAAAAAAAATTCAGTATTTTATGACTTCCACAGTTATCTTACTGCAGGAAATGTGTCTTCCTTCTCTGGTTACTCTTAAGATTGTTTCATTATCTTTGTTTTTCTTCAGTTTGACTATGATGTGAGAGGCTGTTTTCTTTGTATTTACCCTGCTTGGGTTTATCTTAATTTTTTTTTTTTTTTTAATTCATGAGCTGGTATTTTTATCAAATTAGAAAAACCTCACCATTCTTTTATTAAAAATATTACTTCCATGTCATTCTCTTTGTCTGGCATTCCAAGTACAGGTAGGTTAAACTTATTGATGATATCCCACATTTCTTTAATTTCTGATCTTTTTTTTTTTTCATTATTTTTCTCTCGACACTTTAGTTTGTGTATTTTCTCTTGACCAGTTTTTGACTTTATGAGTCTTGTATTCTGCAGTGTCTAGTCTGCTGTTAAATTCACATAATGACTAATTTGAGATATTGCATTTGAATTCAGGGAGTGTGTAGTTAATTATTTTGTGCTGATTCTAAATATTTGTTGAATGTTCTGTACTTTCATTCATTTTATCTATATCTTCTATATTTAAAAACATAGCAATTATAATTATTTTGAAGTTCTTGTCTGTTCATTTCAGTATTTAAACATTTCTGTATCTGCTTTTAATGACTATTTTATTTTTTAATCATCTTTAATTATTCATGCTTCTCCATATATCTAGTAATCTTTAAATGTATGTTAATATTTTGTATAATACATTGTAGAGACTTTGGATTTGTTATTTCCCTGTAACACATATTTAGTTTTGTTCGTCCAGCAATAAAATTACTGGGAGATTATTTATCCTGCTGAGACTTGGTTTAAAGTTTTGGTAAGGAGGATCTAATTCAGTTTTGCCTTTGCTGTTACTGTGTACTCCCTTTCCTTTTGAGGCATGCTTTGCTCTCCTTTGCTGATTTTAAATAAATCACCTGAAGAGTCGGCAATGTCTTTCTGCTGTGGCTGGACCAGAACTATAACATTTCTCCAGCTCTGTACAAATTCTTGAATCACTTTTCAGTTCCCAGATCGCAACAGATGTTCTATGCCAGGTCTCCTTTGATATCATCCGGTGCATCCATAGCCTAGGAGTTGGCCAAGGACCAAGGAAAATCCTTTCAGATGCTCTTGGAGTTCCTTCTTTGTGGAGTCCTAGTATTTTTTCAGTTGTATACTCCTATGTACAAAATCTTCTCAAGACTTTTCTGCTTAAAGCAACAATATCCATGTATTTGGATATTATTGGATTCTACAGTTTGTGCAGGGCTCAATGAGACAGTTCAGCTTATATTTTCTTCACGTGGTATTTGCTGGGGTAGTTCCACTAGAGCTGGAAGATATGAGATGGCTTCACTCACATATCTGTTGTACTGTCTTGCATATTTGGTGCATCTGGGGGTCCCTGTCTCTCTTTTTGTAATTTCTTAAGCTTCAGCATCTTTCTTTCTAAATGTTGCCATTCTCTAAAGCAGTGTAGTTGGAATTCTTAACCTGGCTATTGCCTTCCAAGGATAAAATTAGAAACTACAAGGAAGGTCTCTTAAGGCATGAGTTCAGAAGTTCAAGATAATCACATTTATTTCATAAAATTGCTAAAAATAAAAGTCACATGGTTAGAGAATATACATGGGAGAGATTAGACTTCATTCTTAATGGAAGAAGCATATGCTTATAGGAATGGCCATTTTTGCAGGTAGTCTACAATGATTAGCATCATAGTTAGAAAATATTATTTCTTTGGACTCAAGCTGAAATACAAGCTTTGCATTGCCTTATTCTTTGTTTGTTTATAGTGTTTTTATATATTAAAATAAGGGTCTTTAAACAGGTTTTTAGTACTATGTAGAATTCTGCCTCTAGCCCATGTGGCCGCAAGCCTTTACCAACGGTATATTTTATTTCACTAATGCACTTTACCCTAGTGTATGAAACTTGCTTCTCTGTCCTCTCAATGACCATGTCAGTGCCTGCTGGCCCAAAGTCCCCTGGGCCTCTTATTAAATGTTATTTTAAAAAAACACATGCATTTGCAGTAATGAAGGCAATAAAGTTCTAGCATAGAAATAAATAGATCAATGGAACAAAAGAAAATGTCCAGAAACAGACATGAATATATTTGATCACCCTTTAACCTTTTAACAGTAAAGAGGGACAAAGTGATATTAGGGTAATTGATTGTACATCTTATGATAAACTTAGCTCTACCTCACATTACAGCAAATATGAGGTTTACCTTTTTATAAATTAGTTATTACCCACAAACAATTTTAAATGAATTCTAGAATATAATTTAAGATGCTATTGTTTTGTAATCATCTTATAATGGGGAAAATTTCTTCAGTAAGATGTAAAATATAAAATAAAAACACTGATGATTATTTAAAATAAATACAAAGCTATGAATTATGAATGAACAAAACTTTTAAAAAATTGACATATTGGGAAGACATTTTTGTAAAGTATGTAACTGATATGGACCAAAATATTTAATATAAAAAGGAATGATCCTACAAATCAATATGAACATGACATGTAACCCATTAGAAATAAAGGGGAAGGGCAAGAGCAAAGTTATGAGCAGGTGCACTTAAAAAGATCCCTGATCGCCTAGGTAATAAGGTAATTGAATTTTTAACAATATTTTACCATATTTTTTCTTTTCTCCTATTGATCAAGAAAAATAATTTTGAAACATTGAGAATATTTTTATTTTTTAAGAAAATGTGCAGGAAGTAGAACTGTCATACACTATTGATGTACATATAAGTTTTAAACAGATTTGTGGAGAGTAATTTAATAATAACTACCAAATCTAATAATAGTTATAAAATATTTTTGATTAAGAATTTCCATTTATTGATAGCTTTTCTTAAAAGTAACACCAAGAACATATACATATGCATAACCTGTAATATTGACATTTTGGTAAAAACTCATATGGAAATGGTTAAATATGTGGTATATACTGAGAAATAATGTTCAGTATAAGCCATTAAAGTAACAGGGTAATAAAGCAAATTTCCAAATGGTATGTATGGCATTAATTTATTTGTTTAAATAAAATTATATGCATGTATATTAATATATTCTTATTTATATATACACATATTTTTGAATATATATGTAACTTCAAGCTATTAAAGAGGATTTAATTGTTTATATACCTTTCTATTATTTCAAAAATTTAATTAGCAGTTATTACATTTGTAAAATGGTATTAAGTTCTACTTGTGTTTCTCATTAGCTATCTGGACATGGCAAATCTCCTAAATTTCAGTGTCCTAGTAGTCTAATCTGTAAAATGGAGATAATTAAATCAGCCTTGGCTGGGTTTTGTGACAATTAAGTGAGCTAACATATATGTAAATAACTATATGTATTTTTAGTCAAGTTGGTTGTCTTAAGCATTGCTGACTTTGAATGTTCAGAAGGATGTTTGCTCTTTTGTTCATAGAGACATATTTCTTTGAGTTCCATGGAAGGCACCAAGACCTGCCATGTTGGCAGTCTGGTGAGCAAATTAATAGTTATTGCTGAAGAGGCATCTCGTCCAGGAGAAATAGTGTCTGTGTTGTTTCAACCTATGTAGTTTCTGTTTTTTATTTTCTATGACACTATACTTAATTTTTTAAAAATGTACATGAGGAGAAATAATCTATCAAAACCATTTCTCAAAAATATCTCGCATTGCTTATTCCTCCTTTTTATGAGTCCAGTATTATTATTTTATGAACATCAGAATATTGACTAACTGGAGTGTGACCTTAGGTCAGATTCTGAGATTCCACTGGAAACTCACAGTTTTTATCTCTGTATATAGGTGTATGTATATTTTTTGCATGTTACCAAGGGAAATGGATAAATGCTCTGGTTCACCAGTGCCATCCTTGCATTTAAAATTCTTAAGGGCAGAGTATCTCTAAGTTTCTCTAATATTTTGGGATATAATTGATATAACATTATAGTAGTTTTAGGTGTACAGTGTAATGATTTGTTACTTGTATATATTGCAAAATGATCACCACAGTAAGTCCGGTTAACATCTGTCAATCACCATACACAGTGCATCTAAAATTTAAGGGACAGTGTCTCTAAATTTCTTTTGTGAAGGTATAACAGTAAACCATCAAAACTTAAAATTTAATAGAAAAATGATCAAACAAGAGAGGAGATTGTAAAAAGAAAAGAAAATTTACTTTGAAGTTTTATTCTTCAAACAAATAAGGGATGAATTACTGAGAGTCAGGTTTTCCTTGGTTAAGCAAAGGCTAAAATATATTTTAAAAAGATCATAGGGCTATAATTTTCTGGAGCAGAAGAGAAGAAATCACTCTAAGAATGAGAACAAGAGAAATGGGGAGATAAAGTAATTTCAGTATGAATCAAACAAGTCATCTCTTTTTGCTTAGTGTCTGGATCACAAAGACTGTTTTATCTGCTCTGGCTTTTTACATCATGAGCCATATGGAATTCTCCCATGCTGCCAGGTCCCTTGCTCTCATGTTTCTCAGAAGTTTAAAGTAAGATCATATATCTTTATTTACATTTATCCAAGAGGTTGCATAGGCATCCCATTTTTGTCTACTATTCAGGAACATATGTTACACATGGTACACAGTTAAAAACAAAGAAAGTAAAATGAAAAAGACAAAAAATTTCATTCTTTGTGCATGTGCTTGTGCTTCAATATAGCTATACCACTTCAGTGTTACTGTCCTCCAGTAAAGGTCAATATTCAGAAAAGTATCATCAAGAGTACTGGAGAACAAACATTGCAGATTATGACTATTTAGGTTCATAAATTTGAATTCCTAATATTGATGGATATTGAGACTCAGAAAATAAGATTAATGTTTTAATTGACATAATAGACATGGGGTACAGGGGAATAACCGAGACCCAAATGAAGTGGGAAATTCATACCTCATGTGTCTCATTCTCTGTTATAGACTTTAGTGATGATTTCTTTGCTTTCTAATCTTCTCCAAATAGAAAACCCACTTCATTCAGAAAACAATTTTTATAGCCTACTCGTCATGGGATTTATGTTAAGGATATCATGAATGCAGTCAAGGAGAATCATGGTTGATATATGTCATAATAGAGCAAAATGAGAATGTTATGCAGAATTAAGTTTGAAGGATCTGACTTAATGCTAAATGATAATTATAGTTAACAGCTTCTAGGGAAGTAGGGGATGGAAGATAAATCTATCAATAATCTACAAGTTGATCGAAACTTAAAAATTTTAGGAAACTGCTCTCTACAGATAATTAGATGTTGATTTTAGCTTTTTTTAAAAAAATGAAAACAAAAACACATTTTCCACTGAGTGAGAATTCACTGTTAAAGTCACATCTGTATAATAAAGGTAAGATAGAGATTTAGTAATAACAACAGATGACATTTTTCAAGTGTACACTAGGTACCAGCTATGGTTCTAAGTGTTTTAAATATACTAACTCATTTAATTTGCATGACAAGCATATGAATTTTAGGATGAGGAGATCAGACAGACCAAGGCAAAGTACTTGCTCGAGCCAGAAAATTAGAAAGACCCAGTGGTGAGAATTAAACAGCCAGAAAGTCCCCAAAGTATGGTTAGACATTATGTGACATTGCCTTTAAAGTAACTATTTGATTAATCTGATTGTTCTAGATGACCAATTTATTTTCAACATCTAAAGTTTTTATCATCTAAACGCATCTGGTTTTCTGTTACATTTTATAATGTTGAAGATAAGTTTGAATCTAATTTAATCATTTATTACTACAAGCTCAGTAACAAATCGTTCTCCAACTCCGCTTACTCTACCTCCTCTTCTTTACCAACTTTGTAACATGTGGTCATTAGTACAAGCCTTTTTAGCTTCCTTCCCTTCTCTGTCCACTCACTGGTACGTTATTGCAAAATGTATTTTCCTATTTCTGACTGACAGATCTGTGTAGTTAAAAAAAGTTCCCCAGCTGATTCTGATATTTTCCTCTTTAATTTCTGAGAAGCTCTGGACTAATTCAACCATCTGCCCCCTCTGCTTTTGAACCTGCCCCATGTTATTGTGTACCACTAGAGAAAACCAGATGATCTTGAAGATTAGTACCATAGCAAATCTATGGAATCCAAACTCAGAGGTAACCACAACTGCTTGGCAATCCTATTACATTTTTCTTATCTGGCCTAATTCCCGCTCCCCTCAGCAATTATTCCAGCCCTTCTTCATTTTCTTTAAATCCCTAGCCCCAATAGAGTCCATCTTACTCCATCAATTATTTCCACTCTATGCTGTATTTTTAGACTCCTCTATGTACAAATACACCACACAAGCACAGCCACACCCATACAAATATACATACATCAAAACTTGAATACATACTCATGTATATGCATAAATATATATGTATATATTTACACATATATGTGTATGTTCAACTTTTGATGCAAACTCAGCCACTTTCTTAAAAGACTCTCATCCATTTATTTCCAAATTTCTTTACATTTTTTTTTTTTTTTCATCCACTTCTCAGTTTCTTTTATAAGTGCCTTCTTTCCTTAAATGATGAAACACATCAGGACAGTATTTAAACGTCATGTCTTCCTCAGGAATCTGTATTTAAGCTTCAAGTCTTTTTGCTTTAAATTAGAAACTATTGTGCTCAAATGGAATTTAAGGAGGCAATAAAACTCCTGAATCTATACATTTAATATTGTATATGTGAACTTATTTCTGAAGAGGAGATATAGAATTTTAAAATCATGAAGTGACTCAGTAAAGGTTATGAATCATTGTTCTAAAACACTTTTCCCATGTATTTTAATCTTGGCCATTTGTTCTAATCACGACTTGTGTGTAGATAACTTCTCCACTTATTTTCAACTTGGACTTCTGTCCTGAGTTACACCTGTGGCAGCTAAATGTTTCCACCTCTACATCTCACAGGCACCTTAAATTGAACAAGCCCCAAACTGATTTTATTAATTTTATCCATCAGTCCATCAAAGGCATTCTTCATGTCTGTTACAGTGTTCTTGCTCTCTGGCACTTCTTTTTGATTCTTTCTTAGAATTTTCATCCTTTTATTACATTCCGTCTGTTCTTGAATGTTGCCTATTTTTTTTTTTTTTTTCTATTAGAGCCCTTGGCATTTTAATCATAGTTGTTTTAAATTCCCAGCCTAATAATTACAACATCCTTGCCACAGCTGACTCTGTCTCTAATTCTTCTTCAGTCTTTTCAAACTGTATTTTTTGACTTTTAGTAGGTCTTGTGATTTTTTGTTGAAATCTGGACGTGATGTATCCAGTAAAAGGAACTGCTACAGCTAGGCCTTTAATAATGTGGTGGTGAGGTGTAGGGGAGGGCAAGTGTTCTATAATCCTATGATTAGATCTCAGTCTTTTGGTGAGCTTGTGCCTTGGATTGTGAACTTTACCAGGGCTTGAGTATTTGTCTCCCCCCAGGTAAGTTAGGCTCTGATGAAACTCCAGCAGGTAAAGTTCTGGTAAAAAAGTTTCTGCTGAGGTCAGACTTTGTTAAGAAAAACAGAATGCTCTGACATATTTTTAAATTGTTGCTTTTCCCCTCCTACTGCCAAAAGCATGAAGGGATTTTTCTCTGATATTCACTGTGAGCACCTGGTAGAGCTCCTAGAGGTAAAACCCACAAAAGCTTGGGTGCTCTCTTATGACCCCCCTCCCTCGGAGTTTTTAACTCTCAGACTTGTCCACAAGGAGTCCCCAGCAATTCCTCAATTACAGTTTAGGTTTAGGTTTTCCTACCCAGGTACTGGTTCCTGTGGAGATTTCTGCTCTGGTAAGTTGTGATTCTCTGTACTCACCTGTCCATCTTTCCAATTTTTGAAGTGACAATTTGCCCTGTGATTTTCCAGCTTGTTCAGTCTTTTACTTGTTAGGACAGAGTGGCAACTTTTAATCTCCTTATATGTCAGACTGGAAACCCCATTAACTTTATTAAGATTCTAGTTTTTATTTCAGTGAATGCTAACATCATCATGCATTTGTCCAACTGATCTATCTAGAAGCTATCCTAGACATCTCCCTTTTTCTCAGCCTGACATCTTACCAGTAACCAAGTCTGGTCAGATCATGTCTCTAATATCTCCAACAATCCATTCTACTTCTCAATCCTTTCAGCCACTGACTTAAGTCCTCACTATTTTCCATATGAAATAGTCTCTTCCTCCAGTCTCAAAATTCTCCATACTGTAACCAGAAACATTTTTCTGAAACAAAAGTTTAATTATGCCTTTCTTCTATCTCACATTTGGTACATGCCTCTATCAATTTGTTCAGGCTGCTATAACAAATATACCATAGGCTGAGTGGCTTAAACAACAAATATTTATTTCTCACAGTTCTTGAGGCTGAGGAGTCCAAGATAAAAGTGGCTGCAGAGTAAGGGACCACTTCCTGGTTCATAGACAGCTGTCTTCTAGCTGTGTTCTCAAATGGTGAAAGGAAAAAGGGAACTCTCTGGGTCTCTTTTATAAGGGCATTAGTCTCATTCATGAGGATTCCACCCTCAAGAGTCCGACCTCCTAATACCATCATATTGGGGGGTTAGGATTTCAACATACGAATTCTAGTAGGGGGGGCGGGGGAAACAAAAACATTTAGTGAATAACAGTGCCCAAGATGACTTATGAGGTTGTGAAAAATATTATAACAGTATTTATGTTTATTTTATAAAACTAATAAAGAGATTACATATTAATGATATTTAACAACTAGATTGACAGCAGAATGCTATCTTGGTCCATATATCAGATAGTCAAGGATCATATAGATTATATGAAATATACTAAGGGTGGGGTAAGAAGAGAGTTCCAGGAAAATGTTAAATTGTGTTGTCTTCAGTTATTTTATTACTTTCAGCTCGTTGCACTATAGTTTAGATTATGTAAACTAGGTAGATTTATTTATTTATCATATTATTTAGTTTTGACTAGAACAACTATAACTAAAAGACTAGATATTGATACAATTTCCTTCAAAGAAACCACAACTGGAAAAATAATAAAATGTAAGAATCACCAAACAATAAGAAATTGTCATAATAATCTTTTCACTTTGGGTAATACATTTCTTCTTAAGCCACTAAAATAGGTAAAATTAATCATAGTCTAAACTTATCGGCAAGATTTTGGTCAGAAAAATGTGAAATTATTAAAAATAATTTGAAATATGGGTTTACATCCTTTATTGTTAATGACGGACTTTAAGTATACATTGGGCCTTGAAACAGAAGGTAATAATGACACAAAGCCATCATAATTAACAAGATTTTGAAAAACATTATTACAAATAATGTTTATGAAGTAAAATAATAATTTGAAATATTGAATTCATTTTTATTTCATTATATTTTTCTATTTGTGTATTTTTATAATATATACTATAGTAGTAACACAATACGTATATTGCCTTTGTAAGTTATAAAATTATTTTGATAGTTTGTGCATGAAAATGTTTACATATAGAGTTGAATGATCAAAACACTTCGAGGCCAGTAATCTACAGTGTAAAATCAATATCTTTAATATAGATGGCTACATCCCCCTTGTCTCATGAAGTAGCCTTGCTTTACTCTATGGTAACATGTATCACAATGTTTACCTGAGCATCCCTTTTTCTCCCCTCCTCACTTTCTTTTTCTACTTTGAGATCAGAGATTTGGGAAAATCCTTATTTTTTATCTCTTCTTTATCCCCCACAAAAATTAGTGACCACAACATTCTCTCCATCTGAGCAATAATGTCTCTGCCCTCTCCTCTCCATCCACACTTTTAGGGCACACCTGTAGTCCTGCATCATCCTTTAAGTGATGTGTTGCAATAAAGTCGCTATGCCATTCCAGCTCCACTCTCCACTATAGACAGACCTGATGCCTCATCTTCTCATGCTATTTTTAAACTATGCCCATATTTATAACATTTTCTTATTTTACAATAGTTTGGTTTCCAATCTCCCTTCTATACCATAACTATTGGAAAAAGAGAGTGATATTTCATCGTTCTCTAGAATAATATGTGATTTATACTGGGATCTTAGTACATAGTTATTGAATAAAGGAGATAAAGGAAGAATGAGGAAGAACATTTTTGAAATAGTTAACACGATGAAGAACTTGGGTTTTGCTTCCCCAAAATAGTTTATAGGTCTATATTATGATATAATGTTTAAAATTATAGAGGCAGTCTCAAGTATAGAAGTGTAGTGCCTGGATTATATTAGGTAATTTTCCATGGCTGTGTTGTGCCGTGTGACTAGTCTTCAGTATTACAAATTAAAAATGGAAATGAACAACACTGAAGCACACAGAAAAAGTTGATCAAAATTGTAAGAACTTTGCATATTTAGAGGGAAATACAATTTAAAGGATGTTTAGACATGAAGAGACAAAAATAAGTGAGAAAAAAAAAAGTGAGGAAGAAATGGGACAGCACATCTTCCTTAGAATGTCTGATAAATACACACACACATTAACACACAAGATTTACTCTTTTGCTTCACATATTATGAGATTATAACTGAAGCCAATGAATGATAAAGGCAGAAAGGAAGAGTTAGACTGTATAAAATAAAAAAATAATACCCTAACAAAGTTTACTCCATTAAAAGTACATCAGAATTTTGTTACTAGATCTATTCAATTGAAGAGTCAGTAATTATTTGACCAATACATAGTAGAATGAATTCCAGCATTGGCTGAGAAATAAAATTTTAAAACTTTGTTTCCTTGCAAAACTAAAATTCTAAATATTAGGTGTTTCACATGAGGATGAGATTTAATGTTATTTTCCTTTTGGAAAAACAGTCTGATTCAATTATTTTTCTTATCTGTCTTTAATAGAGAAGAATTAATATGCATAATTAAAAGTCCAGCAAATACTGCTATTTTGGGATTGGCATAATAAAGATTAGATGAGAAACTTGTCAAAATATTATTTTGTCTTGTTTTTGTTATTTTTTTTCTATTCTTGCTTTAACTGTAAATTGAGAAAAGCCTCTGGCTCACTCACTGGACAAACTGAAGCTATTTCAGAGGTAGTGTAAGTGCCAATTCAATTCAGAATTTGAGATCAATTTAAATGTATTTTCATTATTTTATTTTATCTTTCTCCTGTGAATTTTCAAGCTGTTACTTAACAGTTTCTTGAGTTTCACTAGCCTGTTTTAAAGTCTGAGGTAATACAGAAAACTAAAATTTTCAGAGGGGCTATTTGGAACGTTCCTTTTACTATAAAATGTTTTAATACAATATCAGATTTCATTTGAGATATTACTGTATTAAAAAAAAAAAAACCTGGTAATCACCAAGAGGAAAGTGGAAAAAATTAATTTTCCTATTTATTTTGTTCAGGTATAAATAAGAAGAAACATGATATGTCCAAGATATATAAACTGATCAGTTACAGATTGTTAGTTTTAACTCTGTTTCCAGGTTATTTTACTAAGGAGTTTCCAGTGTTTACCACAAACTTTTGATAAAACATCTTTTATTATGAATACGATCCACTAAATCAATGACGGGGTAATAACTAAATGCTCATTTCTTTGGAGAATTGCCATTCTGCACTTGCCTGAGATATGTATGTGCCTGAAGTGTAGCTGACTGGGAAAGGAGGAAGGAAGGGGAACAAAGGATGAGATAAAGAGGAGCATGCATATTTGAGCCGATCAAGGCAAGGCTGTGTGTGCAAACAAACTGAGGCAAGCAGAGAAGCTATTTGGCCTCTATTTATGCTTGAGTACAGTCCCGTTTAGCCTCTTCTGATAATAAAAACTCTACTTAGAGTGGTGGTGAAGAGCATCAGATTTGGCAAACGGAAGACTCTGTAAATATAGCATTCATTGCCTATTACTTTTCTCCTTTTCTCATCATACTACATTCTCTGTAGGGAGCTGTGAGTTAAGATGCCACAACATGCGTCTTCCAGTGATGCCTAGTGGAATGCCACCAGTGCCAAGGCACCAGTCATCTTTACCTCTCTTAAGGGGACATTATTTTTATGCTACTGCTGCTTTTCACTTTTTCTCACTGGGGCTCACTGGAGTAATAAACTATTTTGATTTATATCTTCAAGTTCAAAACTTCACTGTACTCTCTGCAATAATGCAGAATTTCCATGCTTTCACCTGGGTTTCATAGCAGTACTATATTTGTGTTCTGGCACCCTACAAAATATTTCTGCTAGTCACTTTCCTTCATTATCAGAATAGTCTGGAGGAGACTGAACTCAAGGGCAAATATGAGTACAAATAGAGTGCTGGACAAGTAATCTTCCGTCTTTGAAAACTACGGATTTGTGATTTTGTCTACCAGGAGACATTTGAGACTGTCTGGAAACATTGTTGGTTGCCACAGCTGGGAGTGAGGTTCTGCTACTTTCTAGTGGGTAGAATTCAGGGATCTTGCTGAACATCTAACAATGCAAAGGACAGCCCCTCACAATAAACAATTACTTGCCTCACAATGTCAATAGCGCTAAGGTTGCAAAACCTTGTTCAGGCTTATTTGTCTAATAAACTTCTGTTTCTTCTCTGTTTTTAAACACTAGCAAGAAACAAAACTCAGTCTTGAGCTAGTGAATAATCTGAGTCCTTTCCCATTCCCAATATGTTCAAGTATACACATCCATATATTTATATACACAAACACAAACATACATAATGAAACACCAATGTAACTACTATGCAGATACAAGTAACATGACTTTTAGGAACAAATAAAGTGACCCCAAACAAACTGACCATTGTGGATCTTGATCTGCAGAACACAAAGGCTAATACTAACAAAAAGAGAGCAAATAACAATCTTTAGCTTATTATTAGGTATTCATTTCTACAGTCCGGTCCACTCACAAACATGGTTTTTCTTGGTGATTTTAATACATTTGTGATTTTTACATGAAACATCTGATTTAGGAGCAAAGACTTTAATGATAGTCCCCAACATTTCAAAAATTAAAGTGTTATGTAGATTTCATAGTATATTCAATCATAACTGAGTACACTTTTAGACTTATGAAAATGAGACACTAAGAAGCTTTTCATAGTATTATTATCTTAAAAATTATTAAAATATCCTATTTCTCTAAAACATTTCACAGCAAGTATTAATCCAAAGTTAATTTTTATGACTGCAAGTAAGAATTTCAGTGAAAAATGTTGAAATCTCTTAAATAAATTTAATGAAGCATGTCATAATAACAACTCCTAGGTAACCTTGTCACATTCAATGGATTGTAAACAGTGAAGTGGTTACATCTGATTATTAAAACATAATTATAGAATTGAAGAGTTTCATTAAATACAATTAAGAGAAATTGAGCTAATGCCCCAAATGAATTCAACATTTAATTATTTTCTAAGGAGTGATTGATCTATTTTCAAAGATTATTTTTCTTTATTGTAACATAAATATATGAAGACTGTTGAATATGTGTTTGCCTCAGTAAACTGATGTCACATTTCTAAAAATATTAATGATAAAAAGGCTAAATGGTCTGTTACAGCAGTTTTAGTATATACTTTCATGTTTATTCTTTCTCATTAGTGGTTGAAAAATATTATCAAATGTGCAGAAATTAATATGAAACTTGAAGGACAAGACATATCATAAAAATAAGCAACAGTTTAATTATCTGCATAATATATTATGGGATTTTTTAAAATAATGATTCTGTGTTAACATAAAACATAATTTTTTACTAGCTAATGATATAACTAGTAAACATAGAATAAACAGTAATATAGCTGGGGAACACAATATATCTTAAACATATCTTAGTGAAACTGGCTGGAAGGTGCAGGTGGGACAGAGCTGATCTGTAGAAATGGCTTCTGGTTGGCTGAAAAAATTACAGGAAGATATAACCCTAATTTCCTGCTGTGGCTTCATGCTTCTGATCCACTCATGCCCAGAAGTCTCTTCCCCTTCCACAATCATTTAGTTTCTCTCCAAGCCCCTTGTTGACAGAGCCTAACGTGAAGCCAACTGATAAAAGAGATATCCTTACAGGGTTCAGCCCATGATTCACAAAGTACACAAAAATGAGTGGATTTGAAGCTGAAATGTAATAATAATTGGCCAAAGATCCAAATACAAACAGGAGTTCAGTGAACTATAAATGATCAAAAAATTAGAAGAAATTATGGGAGATTTCTTTTATGAAATCAAAGTGTAGGAGTGCAGTCTAAGAATTATTTAAAGAAAAACACACCAAAAAATTAAAAGAAAACCTTGACATATACAGTGAAGTATTATACATGCAAAATAACCACAAGCAAAGTCAAAGACACACAAAAATACTAGCAATTCATATCACAGACAAATGGCCAATAACCCTAACACAGAAAGAATTTCTACATGTCAATTAAAATAAATGCACCAACATAATAGAAAAAAACCAAAAGATATGATCAGACACTGAAGAAAATAGTATATGCAAATGTCTCTTAAACATGAAATAACGTTCAACCTCACTCAAAATAAGAGAAAGGAAAATATCAACTGCAATGAAATATTTTCACCTATCAGATTAGCAAAGAAGCAAAAGTTTGATAACGTGCTGCATTGGCAAAGAAATAAATAAAGTGGTAGGCTCATATAGCTGGTGTGCAATTTGGCAATATCTAAATTTGTGTACATACCTATTATTTTCAGTCCTAAGAATATATCCTGGTGTTATCCCTACATAAGTGAAAACTGAAGTATCTACATGAATATCAATTTTAGCTATTTTTTTAATTGAAAAAAGATTGACAACAACTTAAATATCCATCATCCGTTGACTGGTTAAAAAATACGATACCCCTAAACAATGGAACACTGCTCATCTGAAATGAAAAATCAAGAAACTATATCATTAATACATGAAACTAATTAAGCACATATTTTAGGAGTAAAAATAATAAATTCAGAACAGCGTGTGTAGTTTAAAAAGAGGAAAATAGTAAGTACTTATATGCATTACACCCAGTATATGTAAAGAATGAACGGTATGTATATTTCTGAAGGATACACAAGAAAATGCTGACACATCTCTGGAGAGGAGAAATAGGGGGTTAGTGGAATAAGAATATGCATTCTGCAATGCACTCTTCTGTAACTTGAATATTGTACATGTGAAGTGAATATCATCAATTAAAAATACAATAAGATATTCAAGTTCATCAGTGACTTAGAAGTACTGGAATATAGTTTTCAATAAGGCATAATCCTCACCCTGAAATTTCTCACAATTTATAGATAAATCAGGCACACAAAAAATAATGACACATCAATATAATAACTGCTATGGTAAAGTTATATATAAAATACTATAGGAATACACTACTGTCTAGCTTTGCATCAAGGATTCAATGAAGGTTCCTCAAGAAATAATCGATTTTGTTGGAGCTCATCATCCTAGAATGACTTCTGCCCTATTATTTTCCTACCAAAATCCTGCCTAGTCCCACTTTAATAGTTATTTTCTAGTAAATTCAGCCAACATCAAACTTCTCCCATCTTTGGGATTCTATCATGCTTACTGTTTATGTCACCAATATGAATACTTATTTCTCGTTGATTATTAACTGTTTCATGGTCTACATCCAACATCTCTGGTGAATTTTAATGTCCTACAAGTCAGGAATAGTAAATACAGCTATCTTAGGAATGCCTGTCAGAGCCTATAACAATGTTCTTCCAAAAGCAAATGCTTACTAAGTACTTTTTCGGGAAAATGAGTAAAATACTGTCTTTCCATATCCTTTGAGGCATATTCGACAGTAGATTGAGAAAAACCTCTGCTAAAATTCATAAATACAGAAAAATTATATTCACATCAGGCATTCACAAGAAATAATATTAATGAGAAAAATATCTGTGGTGAGCTAGTCATGAGATAACCTCCCTCTGGGTTTAATATACCACAATTTAAAAGGAGTTCAGTTCTGCAAACTAGGAGGGTTATGTATGAGGGGCAAAAATCCATTTCAGCTGTCATTGACTAAATAGTCCAAATAGTAGCTCAAACCAACAAGGTGTTTTACTTAAGTTTTCTATTATCAAAAAATATCAGATTATGTCTACATGAAAAATATTTTTGGAAAACTAAAATAATCATATAAGTAATATATCCATGCTTATTTACAAACTGTTAATCCCTCTCCCCACCACATATACCAAAACCTCACACAAACCTAATTAAAGTAAGAAAAGGGAACACATTATTTATAACTTATATAGCTGATGTTAATAAATTTCACCAGATTATTTGACCATACAATAGCTTTTAAGGAGTTGTATTCCAAATATTTAGGTGTTATCTATACATTATATACATGCTATATTTCTAAGTTGACTAGCACCAACTGTAAAGTAAAAAGCTAATGTTTACCCTTAATAAGTCACATGGGATTTTTATATTTTAGGACCTTACCTGGAAATCTATTCTCAAAAGACTAATTGAGAAGAAAGGAATTTCCATACATTGAGGACTGATTACTAAACCTAGTGCTGTTTCCATGTATTAACCTCAAAAAGCCCAAGTCTCCCAGGTCTTTCTTCACAATATTCTCTATATCCCCCTTTTTTGGACCCCAACACTCAGCCTTGTCCTATTCCTGAGCCTTTACGCCAGGCTTTTTAGGAACTCACTGTGCCTCATTAGCAATATCTCCCAGATCCTTGATCTTTTATCTGTGTGCTCTCTCCTACTTTCTCTAGCTAAAACCTGGAACTCCCCTAAAGGCACTACAGCTTCCTCTGTAGTTTCTTGAGTGGTTTGTTTTCTACCCCACATTCCTTCCTTTTCTTTGCTGTTTTCAGACAATTCTCCTTTGCTTCTCCCTAAAACCCTTTCGCACTGGATCTCTTCTCATCAGACAACTCTTTGCCAACACTCCTTGCTGCAGTCTTAAAATGACCTGCTCATCTCTTCCCTTAATTTCTTAAATATTTTACCTCCTGACTCACAATAACTCTCTCCAAGCTGTTCCTTTATGACTACTGGTGATTTCAAAATCCTGAGCCAAGTTCTACCCAATGCCCTTCCCTTTCAGTTATCAACCTCAACTCTTCCCATGATACCAACTTCGAAACTCTCTCAGTCATTCACTCACATAGCCACACCCTAGACCTTACCATTACCAGTAAGCATATCTACTGCATAACTGCCATTTCCATCATCCCAATCTTAGGTCCCCATCTCCTGCCTTTTCAGCTCAGTCCTTTTAATACCTACCCTTCCTTTTCACAGGGACCATTGAACTTCTCACCCATTTCTCATGTTTATTTCCTTTTTCACTAACAGTAAATTCTGTGGTTAATTTTAATTATATCTTCTCTACACTCTTAACTAACCCTTTCTCAGCTCAAAATATTCTTATGGCAAAATAAAAGGCCTGGTTAAATTCAAAATACCATCTACTTTGTGTCTTCACCCATGCAGCTTAGCATTTTTGAAGAGAACTAAAATTAATTATGACTTGTCTCACTTTAAGGTCATAATTACTCAGTTCAGGTGGGGCTATCGATGGTGCCTAGTGTTCATTCTGATTTTCTTGGTCAATCCACATGCTCAGACTTTTGACTACGTATTTTGTATCTTCTTCTATCTTATCAAACCTTTAAAACTTCCTCCTTCATCCTCAATCTCAGCTGATCACCTTGCTTTCTATTTTATTGACTAATAGAAACAAGCCAAGATAAAGTTCACAAGTTCCCCTCTCACTTCCACAAACCTGTGAGCATCTGCATCGAAATATGTGTATTCCACTCCTGTTACTTAACCCTCTCACCTCTTGAGGTTATTCTCGTAGCAGTTTTCTCCTCTCTCTCCTTCAGATTGAGTAATTTTCCTCTACTGAATCTTTTCCAACAAAATAAAAATGCTTGTCTCCATTTTAAGAAAAACTTTTAGTTCTGCTTTTTCCTCTAGATACTGCCCATTTCTTTCCTTTCTTTTGCAGCAAACCTGTTCAGTTTTATCTCTGTTCATTTTATCTCTAATATATGGCATTATTAGAACCCATTTTAATTAGTCTTTCACCCCCACCATTCCACTGAAACTGCTCAATCCTCATTCTACTTAACATACCAGCAGTAGGTTCTGATACAGTTGATTATTCCTCTCTGAAATCTTTTCTTTCCATATAGGACACACTGTGTTCTAGTTTTACTCTTGTTTCATTTGCTCTTCTTCTCATGATTGTTTGCTGGATCCTTTTAATCTCTTTGGCCCTTAGACATTGGAATGTCACAGTGCTCCATTCTTTTACCTCTTTTCTTCTATCTGAACTCCTGCTCTTGATCTTATTCAGTATCACTGAATTTAAATGCCTGCTATAGAGCGACAAGGGTAAAATGTATATCCCTAACTTAGATCACTTCCCTAAACTCTAATTCCTATATTCATCTCCACTTGGATGTATAACAGATGTCATATAAAACATATAAAAATTAAGATGTCATAAAATCAGCTCCTAAACTTTCCTTGCTAAACTGGCTTCTCCCAACATTTCTCCATTGTAGTTAATATCAATAGCATCCCTCCAATAAATATTAATAGCAATTAATTAATAAAAATAGAAAACAAACATGGGATAGAAAACATCAAAAGCTGGTCCTTTGAAAAGTATAATATATATGAAATATATATAAATATGTGAACTATGTATAGAAATATTATATATATGCACATAATACACATATATAGATAACACACACACACAAACATCTAACAATACAAACAGACAGTATATTTGAATTAAAAAGAGTATATCACAAAAGGTCAAGAAGCATTAACCTCTTAATAAGAATGCATTAACTATAACTTTATTCCAATCAACTTTAAAATTTTTAAAATTGGCTATATATTTTTTTAGGAAACCCAACTTAAAGAAACTGACACAAAATGAAATGAAAATTCTAAATAGCATAACAGATGGGGGCCTGGCCTGAGGAGCAGGGGCAGGAGCTTCTAGACTAGGGCGGCGCAAAAGCCGTGTGGATGAAAGGCTCTTGATGCTCCAGCCAGGAGTCAGTGCTGTGCCTCTGAGGTGGGAGAGCCAACTTCAGGACACTGGTCCACAAGAGACCTCCCAGCTCCAAGTAATATCAAGCGGCGAAAATCTCCCAGAGATCTCCATCTCAACGCCAAGACCCAGCTTCACTCAACGACCAGCAAACTACAGTGCTGGACACCCTATGCCAAACAACTAGCAAGACAGGAACACAGCCTCATCCATTAGCAGAGAGGCTGCCTAAAATCATAATAAGGCCACAGACACCCCAAAATACACCACCAGACGTGGACCTGCCTACCAGAAAGACCAGATCCAGCCTCATCCACCAGAACACAGGCACTAGTCTCCTCCACCAGGAAGCCTACACAACCCACTGAACCAACCTAAGCCACTGGGGACAGACACCAAAAACAACGGGAACTATGAACCTGCAGCCTGTGAAAAGGAGACCCCAAACACAGTAAGTTAAGCAAAATGAGAAGACAGAAAAACACACAGCAGATGAAGGAGCAAGGTACAAACCCACCAGACCTAATAAATGAAGAGGAAATAGGCAGTCTACCTGAAAAAGAATTCAGAATAATGATAGTAAAGATGATCCAAAATCTTGGAAATAGAATAGACAAAATACAAGAAACGTTTAAAAAGGACCTAGAAGAACTAAAGAGCAAACAAACAATGATGAACAACACAATAAATGAAATTAAAAATTCTCTAGAAGGAATCAATAGCAGAATAACTGAGGCAGAAGAATGGAAAAGTGACCTGGAAGATAAAATATTGGAAATAACTACTGCAGAGGAGAATAAAGAAAAAAGAATGAAAAGAACTGAGGACAGTCTCACAGACCTCTGGACAACATTAAATGCACCAACATTTGCATTATAGGGGTCCCAGAAGAAGAAGAGAAAAAGAAAGGGACTGAGAAAATATTTGAAGAGATTATAGTTGAAAACTTCCCTAATATGGGAAAGGAAATAGTTAATCAAGTCCAGGAAGAACAGAGAGTCCAATACAGGATAAATCCAAGGAGAAACACGCCAAGACACATGTTAATCAAACTATCAAAAATTAAATACAAAGAAAAAATATTAAAAGCAGCAAGGGAAAAACAACAAATAACACACAAGGGAATCCCCATAAGGTTAACAGCTGATCTTTCAGCAGAAACTCTGCAAGCCAGAAGGGAGGGGCAGGACATATTTAAAGTGATGAAGGAGAAAAACCTACAACCAAGATTACTCTACCCAGCAAGGATCTCATTCAGATTTGATGGAGAAATTAAAACCTTTACAGACAAGCAAAAGCTGAGAGAGTTCAGCACCACCAAACCAGCTTTACAACAAATGCTAAAGGAACTTCTCTAGGCAGGAAACACAAGAGAAGGAAAAGACCTACAATAACAAACCCAAAACAATTAAGAAAATGGGAATAAATAGCATAACAACTGTTAGAATTAATAAGAAAAATTTCCACCTCAGAGGGCTGCACTGGTGAATTTTGTCACATAGGACTCCTCCTGAAACAGTCATCACTACTGAACACATGGTGACAAGGAAGCATATATAGACCATATAAGAAAACAAACCACAGCACTATGGGGTTGTTTGATTTTTCTTCAGCTTATTTTCACTGATTTTATCTCATTTAAATTTTTAGCAGGTATACATTTTTTTACTGTAGTCTAAGTTTCTTTTTAGCATTATCTATATTCTCTGAAGGAAAAAGGTGATTGTAACTGAATGGTAGAAATTTTTTACATTTCAAAATATGGTGAAGAAGCGTGGAATTAGAACCTTTCTTTCATGGAGCTATTACAAAACAAGACAAAATATCTCTTCTTGAATTAATATAAACTATATTCACTGTGTGATAAGTTTTTCACATTTTAAAATTATTTTGTGAATATTCATGTGTGTGCACTTTAATTGGGCAAGAAATTTTAGGAAGTTTGGAAATTTAAAATATATCAAGATACATATGATTATATAGATAAAATATGGTAAATGTACATTTCTATTACTGAAGGTTTACACATCTCTACATCTGTAGCAATAAAACATACAATTCACTATCCTTACGTGTATTTTGCTACAAAGATCTGAAGATCTTCTTGCTACAAAGATCTACAAAGATCTGAATAATGACTAGATAGAAATAAAAAATGATATGTATCATTTTTATTTCTATCTAGTTTTGTTTGTTTTCTTTGTCAAAGAGAAAACAGTTATTTAGACCTCCATGTTCTGTTGACCCCATGTTATGATAACCTCAGTGAGAATATATGGGCAAAAATGTGAAGTACTGTTGATACAACTAGCAGACAGAAGGAATCTATGTGTTAGTATAACCTGTAATATTTCTCTTCCACTTTCAGAACTGAAACATGATCAGATCTGGCTCAGTCTATTGTCGAATTCCAGATGTTCACAGAGTTAGTATGCTATCACCCTCTTAATCACCTTTCACTAAAGAAAGAAGTCAGAGATTGGTCAATTCAGGCAATTGCTGTCACCAAGGGTTAGTTTCACATGTCAGAAACTGGGTGTTTTTGAATGGTTGAAAGCTTGTCCGTTCTTTATATGGCATTAAAATCCTATGCAATGTCATTCATTCAAAATCCTGACATTTGAGATAGCTTACACCACTCTGTTGGATTATATTTCATATTTGAATCAGCTGTAGAAAATATGTTACTTACATTCATTTTACAATGTAAAATTGCAAGGGCCAAAAATTCATACCCCATCTGTTATGAACTACCAGGTATTCCTGGAGAATGGCTGAGAATAAGCATACTATGGTCTGGTCATATAGAATGCCAAGTGATCAAGTGAAGTAAGTGTGTGTGTGTGTGTGTGTGTGTGTGTGTGTGTGTGTGTGTGTAAAAGGAAACTTTTTTGATTATGCTTTTGATTTTGTAATTTACTTCAAGTAGACAAAATTGTTTAAATGAATGCATCACTATCCAAAATTTTGGACTTTGTACTACACATATACTTAAAGTAGTATTTGTAACCTACATATTTGAAGTGAAAATATAAGCCTTATACGTCTTGAAAACAAAAGGTAAAAAAGGTAAAGGGTATGAGGAGACTAGAAACTACTATTTGGGAAAGCAAAAATTTATACTCATTGATTGTTAAATTAGAAAGCAATAGAAAAGAAGGAAGTACTGAACTATGTGACAAAAAAAAGATGATCCAGAATGAGACAGGTCAATAGTGGGCTGGAGCTATTGAGGGAGGATTTCAGTAGAAGCTGAGGCTGAATAAAAAAAGACTAAAAAGCAATGGAATGGTAAAACAAAAATTTACAAATGATAAGGACTGCAGTTTATTTTGTTAGAAGTTAGTTTTACCACTAGAGTTCTTGAGCAAGAGACTATGGGATAAAAGTGGTCATTTGTGAAAAATATATTTCAGGGGTTTTATGCAATGTAGATTCCCAAGGGTGAGAAGGTCATTTAGGAGAAGTTGAGGCTTGCAATTGTATAAGCCTAACAACTAGAACCTGAATTTCTTTTATAATCAACTTGTCTTTGTTTGAGAAATGATCTTGAAATCCTTTTGTGAATTGCCTGAAGGAGTTTGGAGACACGGGCTCTGAGAAACCAAGACAACAAAAGATACTTTCTACAAAGCTAAAGCCTAGTCGAGGAAAATGGCAAAGAGACTTTAGGAAAAAAAGTATCTAACATAGATTCTTCAATTGCTTGTAACGCTACGTTGCAAAATCTTTTATTTTTGCAAATTTTAACAAAGTATGAAATGAAAGTATATGAAAATATGTGGGAGTGGAAGGTGTTTTGTACCATTCATTTATTATCCAAGTAATAGACATGAGGGCTAGATAATGTTTCAACTTAAACAATTAAGCAAAAGCATCATAAATAAAATGAAGACATTTTGCAGTCTGGTAGAAGATATTTGCTTTATGTATAGAAAAAAAGTGAATATCCATACTCTAAAAATATTTCCACAAATTAATATTAAAAAGGTAAATACCTATAAAAACAATGGGGAACTTATTTAAAACGATCTTTCACAGAAGAAAAAAATATTAAAATGGCCAATAAAAATGTGAAGTGATATACCTAGCTTCTCTAGTGATGTAATTTCTTTTAATGATTAGATTAGAAAAAATAAAATAAATAAAATATTATTATATTTATTATTGGCAAAGATGAGATGAAAGGGACATTTTGTACAGAATTGGCAGGATTATAGATTACTATAGGCTTTATGGTAATGCCATGGTTTTGATAATGATTAAATATCAAAAATATTCTCTTGAATTCAAAATTATAAATGAAAGGGGGACATTATTACCAATTCCACACATATCAAAAGGATTATACAAGAGGACTATAAATAAGTGGGCACCAACAAATTTGATAACCTAGATGGACCCAGTACTCTTCATGCCATTTCCTATTGCTCAATTCCTATAAAAAAATGGATATATTTAACATATCAAATTGGCTCATGGGCCTTTACTCAAATTCGCTATTCTTCTCAAATTAATGTATGGAAATTTTAGTTTTTTTAAACATTCACTGTTTCAGTTCAAGTTGCAGAAGGAAAGGTAAGCATAATTTAAAATGAGACAAATTATAGATAATATTAAGTTTTCAGAAACAGAACTGGACTACAAAGCTTTCGAAATTCTTTGCTTCAGTATTAGGGCTTTCAGTCTATGTTGGCCATGTAATGAGTAGACATTAATGTTAAGTAGTCATCCTCTGCATTGCAGACAGACCGCCATCACCATAAAGAATTGGCCCATGTTTGAGAACTGTGTTGCAAACATTGTGTCGTTAAAAGTAATCTTACCATTAAAGGTGAATAGGTTTTAAAATCTTTGGGATTCTGAACTGTTCATAGGTTTCATTATGGCACTTCATATAGGCTATAATTAGCAGAGACCCCAATATTAATAGAAAAAAATCCTACCCAAGTGCATAATTTTACATTGCAAACCATTTAGCAGTTACGCTAGAGACCATTTAAAAGCAGCTTTAAATGGCCCATGGCTGGTTTCCAAAATAAATAAATTAAAATTTGGTTGTTAAAGAATGTTAAGAGTTAAAAACAATTTTAATGAAAAGCAGTGGTGGACTTAGCACTACTGAGGGTTGTTTTGTTTTGTTTTTTAACTTTCTGTAGCAAATTTAAGTGTGACAATACCTCAGTAACAATTTGAACACTAAAAAGTGACAATTCTGGAGGTCTTTTAATTCACATTCATCTATCCCTTTACATTTGTACGGCTTTAAAAAAATCATAATCTATAAGTAATATGACTGGAAACATAAATGGCAACAAAGAACCTCTGTTTTTATCATTCTCCCTTTTTATTCCCTTTGGTTTCTTTTTCTTTCTTTCTTTCTTTTTTTCACTGATGTTCCTGTTCCTGACATCTAAATGATGGTAACACTTATCTGTTACCTTGATTTATAAGAAATTGCTAAAAAATTATAGTAGCTGGTGAATCGATATTAACACAAATCCATTAGTGTATTAGATGCCCTTGTTTCCCTCTTCTATGAGAGAGAATACATTTGAACCTGGCATAGTGTTTCCTTCACAAAACTTGTGCCATCTAAAGTACTGCATGCTACATTCATTCAGTCCTTTCAGTTATTCCTAGTTCCCAAGAAAGGTGTTTTAACTGTGGCTGCTGGATAGTCTTCCATTGCATGAAAAAAATCAAACAGTAGCCTAAATTACTTCCCTGAGCATTCAAGTTTCATAAAAAAAAATGTGTCCCTAAGAAAATATAAATAATAAATTTATGTTTGAACAGCTCATTGTAGTTGTTCAATATAAATGACTACTTTTGCGTTTGCTTCTTTATAATTGCTACTTAATTTTTTAAAGCCAAATTAATCACATTAATTAAAAACCCAAAATAATAACATTTTTACTATTAAAAACCAAAATAATCACATTTTATTATAATTTTAATTGAATTTATAGTAACTATTGCAAATACTTATTGACTAGAGAGCATTGTTCTGAAATTGTGTATAACTGAAATATTTTCAAATTTTGATTATTATTATTTAGTAATAATGTAAAAGGATACTATCTTTAATAAGTAGAAAGAAATTGTAAATAAAGCCAGTCTAGATTCAGGCATTATTATATTAAATGTTGAATATTCAATCTTGTCTCTTATTCACTTATTTTATTGGGTCACAGAATATTCTGGTGGTTTGACTGATACCATTTTAAAGTAATGTCTTAATCAAACACAGCTCACTTTTGCATGTGGGTCTGGGGGAAATCTTTGTTCAAAAGCAGATGAATGACCTCATTTAAACTCTCACCAAATGTTTTTGGCTTTGCATTTCTTCATTAGATCCAGATGTTACATTACTAACTGCCTGTAGCCATTTACACTAATAATCCATGAATTGACATTTTTGCAAATAATATAGCAAACTAAGGTTTTTCTTTGTCACTTTTACTTAAAATGTGGGAGACATAGAGGATGATGGCAATTCTCAGTCTCCGTAGTAGCCCATTTCCAAACCTCCCTCTTTGAATGATACAATCCATTAGGAAGTAATGGGCAAGATGTTGTTCTTTCAAAACTCCATTGAGTAACGGTCATGTGATTTTAAATAAAGACTGAAAGACATTTTTACTTATGTATGCAATTTATCAACATGAGAGCAAATGTCCAATAATTTATTGCTTAGTTACAAGACTAAACAAAGATTACATTATAATAAAGATCGTTACTCATAAATTAAATATATTTATATGTATTTCCATACATATGCTTATAAGAGGAATATGTGGTATGACTTCTTACAGAGACGGAAGTTACTGTACTTCTCAGGATAGTATAGCTATTTAGATGGTATCAGATGGACAGAGTACTCATTTATTAAAATTAGTAGTATCATATTTTAATACATGCTTTTAAAAAATGACAGCCACTTGTGGTCTTTACCATAATCTTTCCAAATCAAAACATATAATTTTTCTGAGACCTGCTGTTTCCATGGAGATTTAATTTGCTAAGATATTTTCTGATTTTGTATTAGTCTGGGTAGTATTTATTTTTCTCCATTTTTGTTCCATTATAATGACTGACTTTCTTTCGTTTCTGGCTTGCTTATTTTTTTTTTTGGAAATTTGACTCCAACTGTTCCCCATCCATTTTTTTAATCCTAGTCAGAATGGCACCAGTAATTAGGAGGCCTTCACAGAATTTTTGCCTTAAATAAAAGTTATTAATCCTGATGTTTATTTCCACTTTGTGACACCTTTCTTTGGAAATTCCATAATGTTTACCACAATAATCTATCTGGAGTACAGTAAAAATTACTATTATATATAATAAAAATATTTGATATTAATATCAGGTTAGTATCTATATCACACTAGTTATATTTTATTCAAACAGAAAGTCTGAATTATTGAAAAAGTTAAAAATTAATAGAATAAATTAACAGAGACTACTGAGTAGCAATAATGCGTTGCATGAAGACAGATTTTGTTAGTAAGTTAATGTATTTAGTTTTTTACCTAGCCTTCAAAATGAATGAATTTAGACATTATAAAAGAAAGAGAGAAGTATAAGATTTGGCATTGTTGCAACTTCCCTAGTGGTCCAGTGGTTAAGACTCTGTGCTTCCACTGCAGGGGGCGCAGGTTTGATCCCTGGTTGGGAACTAAGATCCTGCATGCCACATGGTGTGGCCAAAATAAATGAATTAAAAAAAAAAAAAGATTTGGCATTTTTGTCAAGGTGTTTTCAATATTGTTACTTAAAAAAATCATTAATAATTTTAGAGAGTATATGAAGATTACAAGGGAACAGTTTCTCTAAGACTCATAATGGAGAAGATTACCATATGCTAGAGTCAAAGAAGGTTCCACAAATTTCTAAAATCCTGACTTCAGTAATATTTTGGAAATCAAAATGAAAAGAGTTCAAAGATGACAAATTGTCTTAAGAAAGCAAAAGGAAAGATATGGCATGAGAAATACTAGCACATATATTCTCCAAAATTTTATTCATTCTATTGTCTGGAAACAACTGAAGAAAAGAGAATATGAAAGTGGAAATTATTGAAAATAAAATGACTCTTCCCAGCAACACATTTCTATAATAGATGATAACATTTATCAAGAGCTTACTATATGCTAGGTACTATTCTAGGCATGTTAATGTATTAACTGAATTAATATGCACAGTAATTTATGAGGTATTATTTATATTCCATTTTACAGATGAGGAAACTGTCACAAATAGTCTAGTCACTTGCCATAAACTACCCAGATAATTCTATCCTAGAATGGCCAACTCCAGAGCCCAAACTCTTATCTACTGCACTACACTCGCCCTAAGCCTTACTTCATACCTCCCAACCACTCACAGAATATTTTGGATTGACTAAAATGAAATTACACTTTCTTATGTTAGAATACAATGTGAGTGAGGGCTGATATCCCAATTTCCTTCTCTCTCTATGCTTCATTTATTCCATGTCCATTTTATAGACAACTATGTTTCTCAGCCTCACTTATGTTCTACTTTATTGGAGATTTGTTTCTCACCTCTTTCTCTGAACTGATTGTTTTCTAGCCTCAAAATTATTTTTGAAATATTCAGATATGTGTTTATCTTTCTAGTTACTAAAATAAAAACATTTTTTATTACCTCCTAGCCTTTTGTATTATAGGTAGATTTACATGCATATTAGAAATCCTCATGTTTCCATTTAGAATTCACATATCCACATGTAAGGTTCTCAGCTGCATATTCCTTCCTATCAATTTACACAAACATTTGGCTATTGTAATCAATCATATTTATTACTGTGAGCCTCAAAATTTATGTAATCCATTGATGGCACAGATTTTACAACTTAATTAGTCCCCAGAAATTTATATTTAATATTTTTAAAGTCATAAAATGGACTGGTGATTTTAAAACACTTTAATTTATATAATGTCACATATTTAACATTTATATAAGTAATAAATAAGTTAAAATAAATAAATAATGATATTTGAATTTGAATTTTTATTTTAATGTCTTCTAATCACTTTTAAATTTCTATTAAACAAGAAACTGCTTGAATTCCAAAGGGATGGCTACTTTATCACATAAGGAATTAGATGTAAAAACCAGGAAAAGGAAATATTTTACTGTAAACATTCTGTTTTCTTTATGCATATTTATGTAAATTTATTACATTAGAAAGTGCATTACTTAGTTTAATATCAAGAGTAAAACAGGGCAGTTATTAACTGAAAACCATGTTTTTTAATTTTATTTATTTTTTTAATTTATTTTATTTTTTATTTATTTATTTTATTTATGGCTGTGTTGGGTCTTCGTTTCTGTGCAAGGGCTTTCTCTAGTTGTGGCAAGTGGGGGCCACTCTTCATCGCGGTGCACGGGCCTCTCACCATCGCGGCCTCTCTTGTTGCGGAGCACAGGCTCCAGAAGCGCAGGCTCAGTAGTTGTGGCTCATGGGCCCAGTTGCTCCGCAGCATATGGGATCCTCCCAGACCAGGGCTCGAACCCGTGTCCCCTGCATTGGCAGGCAGACTCTCAACCACTGCGCCACGAGGGAAGCCCGAAAACCATGTTTTTAAAATGAAGTTATATTATTCACTAAGAATAATACATATTGAGACCCATAACTGGCTACCTTTGAAAGTAGGAGTGCATGTATACTATGTATTATAGGTTCTAGGAGCATTTATAAGTTCAATATTTATTGTGTAAGTCTAATAATCACGTCCCAAATTTCAATCAACTAAGAGGACAATGATGTGCTAATGAAAGAAAAATAACTCTGTAAAAGCAAGAAGCAGAAATCTATATGTATTTATTGTGCATTTGCTTTATTTCTTCATTTCAAGCACCATGGGTTTTTTTTTATATATCAATTATGAGATATGTAGGGTGTCTCTATTTTTCTAGCCCTAAACTGTCTACCAAACGTTACGCTTGCATTTTTATTTACTTCCTGGTTTATATTTTCATCTGGATTTCCTTTGGCCTACAGCTAAATCTTAAAATGTCAAAAATCAGAATTATAAACTTGACCCTCTTCTTGACTTTGTCTTCCACTTGGCACCAGTATTCTCCCATTCACTATCCTTGTAGACACCAGATCCTCAGAATCATCCTTAATTCTCACTTTTCCTTTACTTACTTCTGCTAACTTGTCTTCAAACCCTGCAAAGACCTTTTCAGTTCCAATTACAATTCAATCCCCTACTTAGGACTAAAACATTTTTGTGCCTTGATTGTTACAATAGAATTCTAATAGGTTTCCCTACATTCAGCCTCTCTTTGCTCTAACTGGTATGACATAATACTTCCAGATTATTTTTTAAAGCCAGGTATTTTCCTGCTCAAAAGCTATTTGTGCTTCTCAAAAGTTAAACAATTAAATTTTTGGTCCCAGAAGCAAGTTTACCCTGAAGCTACTGCAAATTGTGCATCAGGGCCCTTCACTTCCAAGGTATCCCTCCAAGGCTCTGTACCCAATTTCTTATGTGTAATTTTGGTTTATATTTAAAGAAAGTTTTCCAAATTAAATATGTTTCAGGAATTGAATAAAACCTGGATGTATCTCAGGTTGGGCTTCATGATTAACATTTCAAGTTCACTATTATAAACCTTTCGATTAACTGAAATTCACGTATAGATGCTTAGCTAGAAGATTGTGTGAGAGAAAATCAACAGCTTAAATAGTATGGAAGTTCTTGTAGGTTCCTCAGAGTAAGCATGAGAGATAAGATCTAACTCTGCCCTTTCCTCAGTCTCATCGCTCTATGCTCTCTTAGTATGAAACAGTTCAACCTGTGATTCACAATATATTATGGCTCAGTCTATCAAAACAAAAAGAGGATAATTTTGTGATCACTGACAAAGAAGCAAAACGCATTATTCATGGGATCAAGTGTAAGAAATGATTCCATCTGCAGCCTTAATTACTATGGAATAGTTAATTGAAGGCCAGGAGGAAACTGGAAAAAACTGGCAAAATCATCCTTACAGGACAAAGATATCCAGAAGTCTGTTTATATTTTTCAACGTGGAAAACTTTTGAACGTTTCAATTTCTGAATTCTGTACCTATATATAAAACAAAGGATTTCCAAGTGGAATTTTGACAATACATAAATTTTGTCTAACGTGTTGATATGGGATTTGATGACAGAATCCTACACTATAATATCTTATTTTCATTTCCAGCTATATATCCTGCTGTTCCTAAACTTGAATAAAGCACATGCAACTCAAGTTTTGTAGAAATAACATAGAAACTGATGTCCAAAATATGATTGAGTAATTGTCATGTTTGTTTTTGGTGCTCAATTTCCAAAAGGGACCAGGAGACTAAAGTTAACTATCCAGAAAAATTAACAGAAGGCTGATTAAACCTCTCTTTGAAGTTACTGCTGTGACTAGATCTCCTAGTTTCTTCTTTCATGCCATGTACTAATAATAACATCTCCCATGAACATTAAAGGGTTGGCATAAAATTCATGAATAATTGCCTCCCCCTCCTTATCAGGTAACTCTCAAAGGTCTGCCATGAAGTGTATTTTGCATTCCCTCTTTTGTGTCTTATCAGTGGAGACACTCAAACTACAGAAACGCAGGCAACTCATAGAGTCAGCTTTTAAACATGGCCTCAAGGGAAAGTGTGTGTCATCACATGCCCATTACCTAGAACTGAACTTGTTTACATAGTATTTAGTTAATTAGTTTGGCTAATTCTCATTAGTTTGGTTGCTTTCTATATGTATGGAACATTGTTGATGCCATGTTCATGTCCCCTCAGCACTGGCTCTTCCAGCGTATGACACTAGCATCTTATTAAAAACACCTGCAACTCTCCACCTCAGGACTTTCTATTGGCTAGTGGGTGGGGGATAGGAAAGGAGTCAGAAAGTGCTAAGGAGTTGATGCCCCTAAAGCAGCTTCCAGTCAATAAAAACATGTGAGCTGAGAAATAAATTGCCCAGCTTTTCTACTGTTGCAAAACAAATGCCATTTCAAAACCAAAGAAAGACTGCTGAGTGAAAAAGTTTTATTGCCAAGCAGGAAGTCCATTATTTGTGGTAGACCAAATAATTCACTCTGAGATGCTCATCTCCTAATCCCCACAGTCTGTGAATGTTACCTTTTATGGCAAAAGGAACTTTGCAGATGTGATCAAGTTAATGATTTTGAGATGAGGAGTTTATCCTGGATTATTTGAGTGGGCCCAGTGCAATAGCAAGGATCCCTATAAGAGAGGCATAGTTAGAGTCTGAATCAAAGGAAAAGGTGATATGATGGTGGAAACAGAGACAGGAGTGCTGCACTTTTGTAGATGGAGAAAAGGGCCACAAGCTGAGGGATAGGGGAGATATATTAGCCAGTGTTCTCCAGAGAAGCAGAACCAATTATATAGAGATATAGATATATAGAAAGAGATTTACAGGTATATGTCGGAGACACTGTGAGTTCAGTTCCAACAACTGCAATAAAGTGCATACCGCAATAAATCGAGTCACACGTGTTGGTTTTCCAGTACGTATAAAAGTTATGCTTACACTACAATTTAGTCTACTAAGTGTGCAATAGCATTATGTCTAAAACATGTATATACCTTAATTAAAAATACTTTATTGCTAAAAAATGCTAACCATCATTTGACAAGGCAGGGTTACCACAAACCTTTATTTTGTAAAAAAAATGCAATATTTACAAAGTGCAACAAAGCAAAGTGCAGTAAAATGAGCTATGTCTGTATGGTGAGGGATTGGCTTATGCAATTTTAGAGTCTGAGAAGTTCCACAGTCTGCCATCTGTGGTGGCCCAGATAGAGACCCAGGAAAGCCAATGATGTAGCTCCAGTCCAAGCCCAAAGGCCTGAGAACCAGGGGAGTCAATGGTGAAAGTCTCAGTTCAAGCCCCAAGGCTCGAGACCCTGGAGCATTGATGTCTGAGGGCAGGAAAAGATGGATGTCCCAGCTTAAGCAAAGAGAGCGAATTTGCCCTTCTTCTACTTTTTGTTCTATTCAGGCCCTCAGTGGATTGGATGATGGTCATCCACACTGGTGAGGGCTGTCTTCTTACTCAATCTACACATTCAAATGATAGTCTCTTCTGAAAACACCTTCACAGACACACTCAGAAATAATGTTTTACCAGCTCTTCCACTATCTCGTAGGCCAGTCAAGTTGACACATGAAAATGACCATCATAGGAGGCCACTGGAAGCTGAAAAGATAAAGGAAATGGATTCTCCCCTCAGATCCTTCATGGGAGCCAGTCCACCTTAAAACTGTGCGGTGACACTGATTTTGGACTTCTGACCTCCAAAATTGTAAAAGGATAAATTTGTGTTGTTTTAAGCTACTAAATGTATGATGACTTGTTACAGCAGAAATAAGACGCTGATACACAGTCCTAGCAGAGAGTCCAGATAGTTTCCTGGGGATGAAGCTCAGAGAAGGAAAAAAGAGATAAGTGGCTATGTTGATTAGGTGTCAATATCTGGGTATACTGATTAAATAAGGTCAGATTATCTGGAGAGGGCTGCTATGTAGGTGTGCTGTCCTTCTTGGTATCCAGCTGTCTCTGTTACACACAGCTCTGCAAGGTCCCTGCCTCAGATTGCAGTGATGAGAAGAGGCTAATTGGCTATATTACCAGTCATCATCTCTCCCTCAGGTGAAGAGAGATAGCTCTAAGGTGTGTCTTACATTTTCTCCCAGAGTTGTTGAAAACAATCATCTGCTCAATAATATAATATTTATTAGCTTTTTTCCCCTTCCCTTTACTTCCCCATTCCCAAACTGGTATTTGGGAATCACTTCCCAAATATAACACTTGTGTTCAAATTTTTATCTCTGGGTCTGCTTTTGGGAAACATAATCTAACACACTGTAATATATCACAGTTTAAAGATTACTAATATTAACTAGATATTTTGTCAGTCATGGTTGTTAGGTCCTAGTAAGATAAACCAACTCTGGCTGACTGAATTAGATAAGGAATTTATAAAATAGATACACCATAGTTCACAGAATCTTTGGAGGAACTAGAGAAGAAAGATTTCAACTAAGCACTCAGGAACAATTCCCCAAAACTGAGCAGGTATAGCACTGATCTAGTGACAGAGCTCCTGAAATTGCCACTAGACACTAGTTTACCTGCTCTTACTTCTGGCCCCCTCTTCCGCCCTAAAAATTTAAATTGAACTGTAACTACTAATGCTGCTGATGTAATGGCCACTTCTGTACTAAGGACAAAATCTGATTTACCCAAAACCTCCCCAGTGCTATGCAAGAGGAAAACGTGCTACTATTTGGTGCTTCTTGTGCCACTAGCTCCTGAGTCAAGTACGTAGTGAGTACATTTGATTGGCAAGACATAGATATCATGTCTACTTTCTGGCTGCAAGGGAGGCTGTGAAAATGAGTGTCTGACATTCTCAACTTTTTAATAATAACAGGCAATTTCTACTTCCCACCGAAAGTCATAAGGTGGGGAATTCCTCAACTATGAAAAGGGTCCTGATACTGTTTGATCAAAAGGAATATCGATTGTTAATTAAAGTGAACATTACTTATCTGAAAGCAAACATGAAAATTTCTGTCACTTTTAAAATTATATAATTCTCTGAAACCAAACTCAAAGTTACCAGAAACAACAGGAATTTTAATCATTTACTTGACCTAGTTAGGGCTGCATCACCTCCATAAGAGTAAATAACACCAGTTTAATATATGGCAGAGCTGGTGGTCCTACCATGCTCCCTACTAATATCTCCTGAATCTATGAAGTTAATCCAGGAAAAGAACTTTCAGAGGGAATTGGACTGGGTTCACTTAATCTTCACCCTTGCACATACATAAACTTTAATTATTTGACCATTACGTTGACTGCTGTACTTTGATTAATATACAAATCCCTAGTTTGTTAAAAGGCAGAGATAACTAGAGCCAACAACAGATTCCATTGTGTGTATACTCAGAAAGACCATGCTTCTAGAAACCACAGAGAATTCTGATAGATTTTTTCCAGGAGCACAGTCCCAACAGGCCATATTTAAGGAAGCTTGGGAATAGTCAGCAGTTTCTAACCTAAGTCTAGACTAAAATGATGCCGTGTAAAATTGAGACTTATATTCCATAAGAATCTTCAAAAAGAACACAGTTATTTTATTGGTTAGTAATTTCCTCTTTCTTTAAATTGAATACTGGGAGCTTTGTGGCACCCAATTATAATCCCTTATTTTCCTTCCAAACCTGAGGTTTCTTTTTTTCTTTAGTATGAGTAAAAGACAATGCTGTTATTACTCATAAAGTTTTGCAAATCAATAAGAAATCCTTTGATTTCAATTATTTCTCACTTCTTTAATTAATCTCTATTTGCTGTTTTTTTCCACCCCACCAGGTAAGTCAGAAAAATTGCCTCAGAATCAGATATCATGATTAAATGCATCCTGGAGATTCTCCTGGAATTCTTCTCTATCTTTTCCATTGCCTTCTAGATAATTCCATGTCCAAGTAAGGCTCTGCTGTTACTCTGACGTCCTTCTGTATATCTTGAAATATATTCCCCAACAACCTATTTTAAGAGGCTTCTCATGTAACCTTTTCCCTATAATAGATGGGTCAGGTATTGTCAACTGGGCAGGCATGAGACATTTTCGGGGCCAACCACATTTCCCTTTGCCCACTTCTGGCATACCTAGGAATTTTTCTAGTCTGATTTACTATTTTGGGGGGACTTTATGTAATGAAATTATAACACGCCATTAGGTATTACACATATAAACAGAAACAAAAATAAAATTCAGACTAAACATTGGAATTTATTATTTATAATACTACTGATTAAAGAAAGAACGAAATTTCACCATGTTTTTTCATTGTTTTCTTTCTTGCTCTTAATATTTCTCATATTCCACAGCAGTAATTCTAAGTATCTGGGATGATCCCAAACCCCATTTAAATATCAGAGGAAAGCTATGGACCCTCTCTTTTATTTACTTATTTTTATTACATAGAAGACTATTTATTGATGTAGGAAAACATTCATTTTTAAAAAATGCATGTATAAGACAAGAAAACGATTACAAGTGTATATATGATCTCAGCTTTCCCCTCTCTCCACCTGCAAGAGAATTCTAACTCTGCCCAATAGGCTTCTTTTCTTTTCTTTCTTTTTTTCTTTTTTTGATGTACTATTTTATATGGCATATTGTATAGAATTATCTCCCTGGAAAGGCTCACTAGTGCTGGTAAGAGATCCAGCAGGCATATCTCCTAGGCTTTGTATGCCCCGATAGCTGGTCACATTGAAAAATTGCCTTTTGTTTCTTACTTTATGGTGGCAGCTCTTGGTGAAAAGGAGAGACATTTGCAGTAGCTGCTCACAATCCCCTCATTCCACAAGTAGCGAGTGCACTTGCTACTGGACCAGTTAGGTTAGGGTGGAGCTCCTGCTATTCTCAAGAAATTACCATATAGCTGCTCTATTTTACCTTCAAATCTTATATTTTTTTCCCCCAAAACTTTTGAGGGCTATCACAAGTCCTTATATCTTGATGCCTTTTCTAAGGTGTCAATTTCCTTTCACCTCCCCACCTTTGTTGGTGGCTATCTCCTCCTCTCTCCAAGAGAGCACCGACATATCATCACATTCTAAAAGGGGAAAAGATTACCCTTACCCCATTTCTTAACCTGGTGCTTAAGTAAAAGCCATAAAAACTGGCCTAAATAGAAATCTTCATGAAACTCTACTGAGGGAATCACATCACGGTGATAATTAATTTCACATGTCATCTTGACTGACTCATGGGATGCCCAGATATCTGTTTGAACATATATTTGTGCGTATCTGTGATGATGTTTCCAGAAGAGATTAGCATTTGAATTGGCGGGCTGAGCAAAGCAGATGGCCTTCCCCAATGTGAGTAGACATCATTCAACCAGCTGAGGGTCCGAATGGAACAAAAAGGGAGAGGACAGCTTGAGCTGGACACTGGTCTTCTCCTGCCCTTAGACTGGGACTTGTACTGTTTGTGTTTCTGGTTCTCAAGCATTTGAACTCAGACTGGAATTTACACCTCCATCTTTCCTAGGCCTCCAATACAAATGAAAGATCTTGGGACTTCTCAGCTTCCATAATTATGTGAGCCAATTCCTTATAATAGATCAATCAATCTCTCTCTCTCTCTCTCTCTCTCTGTTTTGTTTTTCTGGAGAATACTGACTAAAAGAATCACTCCTAGAGTATGGCTGACTTAAGACCTATAAGCATATAATATTATTACTTATGTGTAACAGATTACTCTGTAGTTCCCTAGAGGCCCCCAAGCCATACTCATCATAACAACAACTGAGAAAGAATCTCCTTTGCTTGGAGACCATTGTTTCAGCTGTAGCTACAGTTGTAATCAGTATGCAAATCAGGCACTACAGGATGTTATCAGCTTTGAAAATCAAAAAATTAGATGCCTTTGAAATTTTTAGTAACTCTGATGCTGGACTTATTTTCTCGCAAACATTGTTATCTACAGCAGTAAGTTAACAGAAAATTATTATTATAAAAATCTTCTTGGAACTAATTTATTTAACTGAGTCTCCTACTTTTCTTGACTGTAAGAAGTCTGGTATGAGAAACAAAAGATATTCATATAATTCATGTTCATTGCCTCGTCTTCCTACATTAAGTAACCCTCAAATCATGAGAAAGCTATTTTGTGTCTACTCTCTTCTTTTAGCTTATTAGTAGAGGAATATTTGAAGTACACACAGGTTTTTGAAGTTGGTCTCTAGGTAAATATTCAAAGGTAAGTGCTGGCTTTTCTATTTGATTTCTGGCCAGATTTTATTACAAAATCTAAATGAATAACTTCTTGCTATTCTGCAAATATACACCATAGTTTCCTGTCTTTATGCATTCATTCACACCATTTTCTTTACTCATCATTCCCATTATCTTCTCTGCCTGTGCTGTCTATTTTCAAGCCATCTCAAACCTTTTCTGCTCCAAGATACTTCTCTTGGTTCTCTCAACCAAAGGGAACTTTCCTCTTTTAATCGTCACGATGCTGCATCAATTTAGCACATTCTACTTTGAATTATAGCTGTTTCATGCTTGTCATAGCCTCATTGCTAATCTGTAGGCTACCTGAGGCCTGACTCTTTGGGTTTATCTGAGCAGCATATGTCTATTGAACCACACATTCAAAAAATATTTGTTGAACTGATTTGAATTGTATGAATTCTAAATCAGATAATTTAAAACAATAATTACATGTCTTAAAAAAGAGATCCCACTTTCACTACGGGGTAGTGAAAAAAACACACTTTGGAGTAAGGCACATAAGATTGAAATTTTGGCTCTATAACTAACCACCTGTGTGATAAAAGACCAATTACTAAATTTCTCTAAGCTTCAGTTTCCTAATGTGTAAAATGTAAGTGGTAATACCTGCTTTTCAGGGCTCTTACCCCTGTTAGGTGCTAGTATGAGATAGTGTCAATCACCTGTCATTTGGCGTACAAAGTTCAGAAATTAGAACTATTATATACACTGATGTAAATGAAATCCAAAATAGGTTTAAGTCCAGTTCAGCTATTCTCCGTATGATTTAGAAAAGTGGAAATACTGAAAGTAAAGTCAATTATTTGATCCTTCAGCATGCATTACAGTATTTTTGTTTGAAAGCTATACAGTGATAAACATGGCATTAAGCACATTAAAATCAATACAAAGGGGAACTAGTTCATCAACTACTAGGTTAAAATAGTTAATGAACTAGTTCCCCTTTGTATTGATTTTAATGTGCTTAATGCCTTGAAATACAGGCATTTGTATTGTTCTTTAAGGCAAATGCATAGTCATTAAAGCAATACATCTACCTTTATTTTATATGCCGAAGAGGATTAATGAAAGCCATAAAGCTGAAGAGAAACACAAATTCTGCAAAACAAAAAGTACTGCTAGGATTTTTTCTTTACTCAGTTATTTCTGCGCTTTTGGAAGAGAAACACATTTGAATGTTACATTGCCTTCAGAGAGGAAAATGGCTATTATACAGAGAGAAAGTCAAGGTGAAGTACCCTAACAATTTTGGAGGAGAGCTAAAATTTTAAATCATTCCTGGTACTCACGATTGATTCTCCTGTTCTCAGAAGGATCCAAACGGGGTGATTTGGTTAGGCAGCTGAAAAAGAGTGGAGGTTACCTCTGTGAGCTCAAGAAATATTTTATTTTATTTGTTTTTTAGGAATCTATTTCCTAGAGCCCCAAAATTTATCTGGTTGGTAGTAGGGACTTCAATTTTTTTTTTTGGCCACACCACGTGGCATGCAGGGTCCTAGTTCCCCGACCAGGGAGTGAATCTGCACCCCCTGCAGTGAAGCGTGGAGTCTTAACTACTGGATCACCAGGGAAGTCCCTTATCTTATACTCATTTTTTTTTTAGGAACTTAAATATTTGTTGTGTGGATGAAAAATGTTGCCTACTGAAACTGCAAACAAACGATGCTGTGGCCATCCAGCCATCAGCCACTACCAGGCCCTGATGGTGAGCCCGGAATGAGCTCAGGATGGAGGCAAAAGGGCTGCCATCCAACAAGCCCTCAGCCACTGCAGCCACCCCCAACGGTGCGCCCTGAGGGGACTCAGGATGGAGAAGAACTGGATCCTGGCCTTAGATAGCCAAGGTGTGCCTCAAAGGAATGATTTCAGTGAGCCCAGACTCTTGCATCTTCCTATACACAGAAAAGCAAGAGCTAACTTAAAAAACTTGAGACACCTGGTTTTCTTTTATTAACAGTAATCTTTTATGTTCTGGTTATCTGGCTTTTGTTGCAAAACTCCTGTATAACCTGGCTCCTCTCTTACCTTTTCGGAGCCGTCCCTCAGAGCTTTATTGGAGGCTGTCTTCTGGGCTTAAGTCCTCAGAAAATTCGCCAAATAAAACATAATCCTCAACTTTCAAGTTGTACATTCTTTTTCAGTCAACAGTTGAATGGCTTGTTGAACAAATATTTGAAATATAAACACTACTCATAAAACTAAAAGTTACTTTGATTAAAATAACAGGTAGCTCTCTATATATTTAGTCTAGGTATTTTGCAAGGTATTAATAAAAATAAAAAAACAAAGAGTCGGTCTGGGGCTGTGACTGGGAGGCCTGAGCGCTAGCGGGAGGGGGACCACCTGCCCACCGGAGGGCTCCCCCGCCCTCACGACGGCCTCTCTAGCGCAGCGGCCCAGCACGCAGGCTCCTCCCTGAGCCCGCCGGGAACTCGGCCCCGCCCACTCCCCTGGTGCCGGCCCAAGGAGGCCGCTTCGGCCACGGTGCCCGCCCAGGAGAGGCCAGCCACCGCGCGGGGAACAAGCGAGGTGCAGCCTGCAGGGCCCCCCGCGCCCGCGGAGGTGGCCCCGCTGCCCGGCCCTGGACCCTCGGAGGGCCCCGAGGCGGCGGCGGCCGAGAACGTGGAGGTGGAGCTGGCGGGCCGCTGGGCGCCCGGTTCCCTGAGCCCCGTGAGGCCCCTGAGGGTGGCTCGGCGCCCAGAACGCCTTCGGGGTGCTCTTCACGTCCGTGCTGAAGACCTTCGGGTCCAAGGAGGATGACAAGATGGTTCTCAAGACAGCGTGGGTAAGTTCTCTCTCCATGGGGCTGATGCCCTTCTGCTGCCCATTAGCGTCTTCACAGACGTGTTTGTTTGGTTGTCAGAAAACAGCCGTGGTGGGTGCTGTTGGACTCATGCCCCGTTCTTTTGTAAGCTCCACAGAGCCTCTGTACCTTACCTAGAGAATCACGTTTGCCTGTGGCTGGCTCCTTTGCCTACCAGCCTTCATGGGTCATTTGGGGACACCATTTCAAGAAGCGCCTGGGACTGGTGAATGGCATTGTCACCGCTGGCAACAGTATCTTCGAAATTGTGCTGCCTTTCCTTCTAAGGATTCTGACTGACAGCGGGGGGCCTCTTTTACACATTAAAGGGTCCTCTGTATCTTCATGTTTGTTCCCTTTCTGGCTGGTAAGTAAGCTCTACCCCTTGCCTCCCATGCCAAAGATAAAGATGGTGGAACCAAAGGAGGCAACAGATTCTCCCTCTTTTCCAGGAGAAAGTTCAGTCCTCCTCCAATTTTTTTCAATTTTGCCATCTTCACTGTGACAGCCTATGCAGTGTGGACAGTTGGAATACCACTTTCACTTTTTGGATACTTTGTGCCTTAGGTTCACTTGAGTCTGCTGTTCTTTGATGGGGTCACCTTAGGGGTGGAGTGCTGCCTATTATCAGCCACTCTGGGCCAAGACCAAAGTCTTCTTTGCCTTGCAAGTTTCCCCTCTGTTCCCTCAGAACTAGAACAGAGGCAGTGTTGGACCATTGCCCCCACTCGAGCATACTGCACAGCCACAGACAGGAATCTGGAGGAAATGGGCTAATGTGAATGAGAGGACATCACATAACCTTTTTTCCAGCTTCTACATCTCCTCCTTTGGTCTCTAGTACATTGTGAATATGAGAAAATTGAATTGCTTTTCATAACCTATGACAAGTAGAACATATACATAGTTTTTTTTGTTTGTTTGTTTATTTTGGCTGTGCCAGGTCTTAGTTGCAGCACACGGGATCTTCGTTGGGGGATGTTTAGTTGCAGCATGCGGACTCTTCATTGTGGTAGGTGAGCTTCTTAGTTGCAGCATGCATGTTGGATCTAGTTCCCTGACCAGGCATCAAACTCGGGCCCCCTGCGTTGGGAGCCTGGAGTCTTACGCACTGGACCACCAGGGAAGTCCCCAGAACATATACATAGTTTTATGTTCAATTTTGTTTCCTACAATAAACATTAAGCATAGCAGAAGAAAACATGACAAATGTATAAATTTATAGCAAGAGTTATCTTGTATTTGATTAACAGCATAAGTACTATTATAGGAAAAAGGAAAAAAGCAAATTGTTTGAATTTTAGAGTTACATATAAACTCTCCGAGGCTCTGATGGATCATTAGTGTCCTGAGAAAACCATTAAGAGTTAGTGTATTGGAAATCTGTTCCTTCTCTCCTGTTTTTTTTTCTTTTTCCTTTCCAGCTATATCTGTAATGTTTTTCTTTCTTACATTTTTTTAAATTGAAGTATAGTTGATTTACAATATTGTATTAGTTTCTGATGTACAACATAGTGATTCAATATTTTTATAACTTATATTCCATTTAAAGTTATTTTGAATATTGGCTATATTCCCTGTGCTATGCAGTTTATCATTGTCACCTATTTATTTAATACATAACAGTTTGTGCCTCTTGATGCCCTTCCACCTGTCTTGCCCCTCTGCCTCCTCTCTCCCCACTGGTGACCACTGGTTAGTTCTCTATATCTGTCTTTCTCCCTTGTTAATGTGTAAATTTCACCAGGTTTTTTGGTTTCCTTTTGTTTTTAAATGTCTCAGTTTTTATTTGTTAAAATATAATATACTTTTGAATGATCTCAAAATTCAACTGTAGGGGGACATTCAAGATGGCGGAGGAGTAAGAGGTGGAGATCACCTTCCTCCCCACAAATACATCAAAAATGCATCTACATGTGGAACAACTCCTGCAGAACACCTACTGAACACTAACAAACAGAAGACCTCAGACTTCCCAAAAGGCAAGAAAATCCCCATGTACCTGGGTAGGGAAAAGAAAAAAGGAAAAACAGAGACAAAAGAATAGGGATGGGACCTGCACCTCTGGGAGGGAGCTGTGAAGGAGGAAAAGTTTCCACACACTAGGAAGCCCCTTCACCGGTGGAGATGGAGGGTGGGCGGGGAAGCTTCGGAGCCGCGGAGGAGAGTGCAGCAACAAGGGTGCGGAGGGCAAAGCGGAGAGATTCCCGCACAGAGGCTCGGCGCCGAGCAGCACTCACCAGCCCGAGAGGCATGTCTGCTCACCCGCCGGGGTGGGCGGGGGCTGGGAGCCGAGGCTCGGGCTTCGGAGGTTGGATCCCAGGGAGAGGACTGGGGTTGGCTGTGTGAACACAGCCTGAAGGGAGCTAGTGCGCCACAGCTAGCCGGGAGGGAGTCCAGGGAAAAGTCTGGAACTGTCTAAGAGGCAAGGAACCATTGTTTCGGGTGCACGAGGAGAGGGGATTCAGAGCACCGCCTAAACGAGCTCCAGAGACGGGCATGAGCCGTGGCTATGAGCGTGGACCCCAGAGACGGGCATGGGATGCTAAGGCTGCTGCTGCCGCCAACAAGAAGCCTGTATGCGAGCACAGGTCACTATCCACACCTCCCCTCCTGAGAGCCTGTGCAGCCCACCACTGCCAGGGTCCCGTGATCCAGGGACAACTTACCCGGGAGAACGCACGGCGCACCTGCGGCTGGTGCAACGTCACGCCGGCCTCTGCCGCCTCAGGCTCGCCCCACATCCGTACCCCTCCCTCCCCCCAGCCTGAGTGAGCCAGAGCCCCCGAAGCAGCTGCTCCTTTAACCCCGTCGTGTCTGGGCAGGAACTGATGCCCTCAGGCGACCTACAGGCAGAGGCGGGTCCAAATCCAAAGCTGAACCCCAGGAGCTGTGCGAACAAAGAAGAGAAAGAGAAATCTCTCCCAGCAGTCTCAGCAGCAGTGGATTAAATCTCCACAGTCAACTTGATGTACCCTGCATCTGTGGAATACCTCAATAGACAATGAATCATGCCAAAATTGAGGTGGTGGACTTTAGGAGCAAGTATAGACTTGGGGTTTGCTTTCTGCACCTAATTTGTTCCTGGCTTTATGTTTATCTTAGTTTAGTATTTAGACCTTATTATCATTGGTAGATTTGTTTACTGATTTGGTTGCTCTCTTCCTTTATATATCTATATATCTATATATCTATATATCTATATATATATATATATATATATATATATCTATATATCTCTATATATCTCTATATATCTATATATATATATATATCTTTTTTTTTTCCTTTTTCTCTTTGTGTGAGTGTGTATGTGTATGCTTTTTTGTGTGATTTTGTGTGTATAGGTTGGCTTTTACCATTTGTCTGAGGGTTATGTCTGTCTGGTTTTTCTTTGTTGTTTTTTTTTAGTATAGTTTTTAAAGCTTGTTATCATTGGTGGATTTGTTTATTGGTTTGGTTGCTCTCTTCTTTTTTCTATTACTTTTTAATTTTTTTTATTTTAATAACTGTATTTTATTTATTTTCACATTCTTTCTTTTTTTTTTTTCTCTCCCTTTTCTTCTGAGCCATGTGGCTGACAGGTTCTTGGTGCTCTGGCCGGTGTCAGGCCTGAGCCTCTGAGGTGGGAGACCCGACTTCAGGTCATTGGTCCACCAGAAATCTCTCGGCCGCTCGTAATATCAATTGGCGAGAGCTCTCCCAGAGATCTCCATCTCAACACTAAGACCCAGCTCCACTCAACAACCAGCAAGCTACAGTGCTGGACACCCCAAGCCAAACAACTAGCAAGACAGGAACACAACCCCACCCATTAGCAGAGAGGCTGCCTAAAATCATAATAGGTTCACAGACACCCCAAATCACACCACCGGACACGGTCCTGCCCACCAGAAAGACAAGATCCAGCCACATCCACCAGAACACAGGCACAAGTCCCCTCCACCAGGAAGCCTACACAACCCACTGAAACAAACTTACCCACTGGAAGCAGACACCAAAAACAATGGGAACTACGAACCTACAGCTTGAGAAAAGGAGACCCCAAACACAGTAAGTTAAGCAAAATGAGAAGACAGAGAAACACACAGCAGATGAAGGAGCAAGGTAAAAACCCACCAGACCAAGCAAATGAAGAGGAAATAGGCAGTCTACCTGAAAAATAATTCAGAGTAATGATAGTACAGATGATCCAAAATCTTGGAAATAGAATGAAGAAAATACAAGAAAGGTTTAACAAGGACCTGGAAGAACTAAAGAGCAAACAAACAATGATGAACAACACAATAAATGAAATTAAAAATTCTCTAGAAGGAATCAATAGCAGAATAACTGAGGCAGAGTGGATAAGCGACCTGGAAGATAAAATAGTGGAAATAGCTACCATAGTGCAGAGTAAAGAAAAAAGAATGAAAAGAATTGAAGACAGTCTCAGAAACCTCTGGGACAACATTAAATGCACCAACATTCTAATCACATTGGTTGGAGAAGAAGAGAGAAAGAAAGGGACTGAGAAAATATTTGAAGAGATTATAGTTGAAAACTTCCCTAATATGGGAAAGGAAATGGTCAATCAAGCCCAGGAAGTGCAGAGAGTCCCATACAGGAAAAATCCAAAGAGAAACACACCAAGACACATATTAATCAAACTATCAAAAAGTAAATACAAAGAAAAATATTAAAAGCAGCCAGGGAAAAGCAACAAATAACATGCAAAGGAAGTCCACGCACATATGGTCACCTCATCTTTGGTAAAGGAGGCAAGAATATACAATGGAGAAAAGACAGCCTCTTCAATAAATGGTGCTGGGAAAACTGGACAGCTACATGTAAAAGAGTGAAATTTGAACACTCCCTAACACCATACACAAAAATAAACTCAAAATGGATTAAAGACCTAAATGTAAGGCCAGACACTATGGAAGTCTAGAGGAAAACATAGGCAGAACACTCTATGACATAAATCACAGCAAGATCCTTTCTAACCCATCTCCTATAGAAATGGAAATAAAAACAAAAATAAATGGGACCTAATGAAACTTAAAATCTTTTGCTCAGCAAAGGAAACCATAAACAAGATGAAAGACCACCCTCAGAATGGGAGAAAATATTTGCAAATGAAGCAACTGACAAAGGATTAACCTCCAAAATTTACAAGCAGCTCATGCAGCTCAGTATCAAAAAAAAAAAAAAAAATTGAATCCAAAAATGGGCAGCAGCCCTAAATAGACATTTCTCCAAAGAAGATATTCAGATTGCCAACAAACACATGAAAGAATGAACAACATCCCTAGTCATTAGAGAAATGCACATCAAAACTACAGTGAGGTATCACCTCACACCGGGCAGAAGGGCCATCATCAAAAAGTTTACAAACAATAAATGCTGTAGAGGGTGTTGAGTAAAGGGAACCCTCTTGCACTGTTGGTGGGAATGTAAATTGATACAGCCACTATGGAGAACAGTATGTGGGTTCCTTAAAAAACTAAAAATAGAACTACCATACGACCCAGCAGTCCCACTATTAGCCATATACCCTGAGAAAACCATAATTCAAAAGGAGTCATGTACCAGAATGTTCATTGCAGCACTATTTACAATAGCCAGGACAAGGAAGCAACCTAAGTGTCCATCGACAGGTGAATGCATAAAGAAGATGTGGCACATATATACAGTGGAATATTACTCAGCCATAAAAAGAAACAAAATTGAGTTATTTGTAGTTATGTGGATGGACCTAGAGACTGTTATATGGAGTGAAGTAAGTCAGAAAGAGAAAAACAAATACTGTATGCTAACACTTATATATAGAATCTAAAAAAAAGAAAAGAAAAATGGTTGTGAAGAACCTAGGGGCAGGACAGGAATAAAGACGCAGACGTAGAGAATGAACTTGAGGACACAGGGAGGGGGAAGGGGAAGCTGGGACGAAGTGAGATAGTGGCATGGACATATATGCACTACCAAATGTAAAATTGGTAGCTAGTGGGAAGCAGCTGCATAGCACAGGGAGATCAGCTTGGTGCTTTGTGTACAACTAGAGGGGTGGGATAGGGAAGGTGGGAGGGAGATGCAAGAGGGAGGGGATATGGGGTTATATGTATACGTATAGCTGATTCACTTTGTTATACAGCAGAAACTAACACCATTGTAAAGGAATTATACTCCAATAAAGATGTTAAAAATAAAAAATTCAACTGTAATATGGATATTTGCTTATTCCTCAAATCCTTGGATTGATATCAAATTAAAGTTTGTACAAGTTTGAGGAGGCTAAATTTAGCTTATAAGGGTCTTATTATTTTTATATCAAGTAAATTGTTATGATAGATGGGAAAAAACAAAATAAATATTAAACTGCTTATAAATGATACAATTAATTAAAAAATCTATTTCTGTTTTGGGCTGTGCAGCTATTTGTTGTTTGCTTTTAATTTGGTTGTATTGATAAGGACTGACTCATCGAAAGTAGCTATTAGTTATACAGCAGACCACTCCTAAGAAACTTAGCCTATCCTGCACCATAGTTTGGTTCAGAGCTGTGTGTGACCTGATTTTAATCTGCATTATCATTTGTGAGTGACCATGGTAACAATTGTATTATGTACTTATACAACTGTCTTATTTCTGAGTGTCTCCATATTTAGTCTTCAACAGTTTATGCTCAAATATTTAAAAATTCTTTTTCTTTCCTCAAGGAATTAACAAAACAAAACAATTTTCTGAGATGGCTTTTAGGATTTGAAAAACATATTCTTGTTGCTTTTGTTTTTCAGGATGGATTTTTCTGTCAGCACAAATAATCACCAGTGTTTTGTTTTTAATGTTATAATTTAATAATTTGTCTAAAGTTATTTAGCAGTGAACAGCTACAATCTATTGCCTCTGATATGTTCTAGATTTTTCATCTTTGGTCCTCTTCTCTTTGATGTTCACTGAGCATTGTGGAGTTATTTGATATCAGTTAAAAGTTGTACAAATAAAATATTAATAGACTATATATATGTGTGTGTATATGTATGTGCTGAAAAACATGACAGCCACTTTAAATTGGCTTGGGTTATTATGTGAATCATATTAGACTAGTCCACAGTTTGGATAGAAATACTTAAATTGTAATAGCATTCTTTCTGAAACTAGGTATATTTCCCAAGGTAACCTATAATAGTAAAATCTCTATAAGGTGCCTGATATCCAAATTTCCAAATGATAAAAGGTGGCTTTACTCAAAGGGGATTGCTGATAGTTAGTTCTGCAGTTGTCCCTTTCTTTGATTTGTACCTCATTATTCATGTAAATTACTATCTTCTTAATTTGCTCTTTATTCTCATCTACATTTAAATTGGACACAGGAGAAATTAGGACAGCAACATCTGGCTTTAAGGAAATAGAAATAGTTATATAACTAAATGTCATCATCAATCAGACTGCATTTTGTTCTATTACACATACTATTTGAAACAGTCACACCAGATATACCAAGCAGAAGGAACAGCACCAAAAAACAAATTAGTCCACTCTACAAATAATTAGAAACATAAATCCAACAGTCCTATCGTATTCACTTCAGTTATATTCTGGCTGACTGAGAATTTAGAATACAAATTTATAATTGTATGAAACATCTCAAATATTTTTTCCTTTTCCTTTTATAAGATATAGGAATAATACAGATACATGACAAAAACATGGCTCAAATGATAAGAAAGTCTCAAAATGAAAATCTCTTCCCCTAGCCTAAGAGGATAGTTGTTCTTCCTAGAAAATAACCCTGTCAATTTCCAGTGTTTTTTGAAGTTACTTTTTTTTAAAATTGAAGTGTAGCGTATTAGTTTTGGGTGAACAACATAGTGATTCAATTTTTTTTGGATTGATTCAATATTTTTATAGATTATACTCCATTTAAAGTTATTTTAAAATAATGGCTATCCCTGTGCTGTACAATATATCTTTAGAGCTTATTTATTTTTACGTAATAGTTTGTACCTCTTAATCCCCTACCCTTATCTTACCCCTTCCCCCTCCCTCTCCCCACTGGTAACCATTAGTTTTTTCTTTTTTCTATATTTGTAAGTCTGTGTTTTGTTATATTTATTCATTTATTTTTCAGATTCTATATAAAAGTTATAACATACAGTATTTGTCTTGCTCTGTATGACTTATTTCACTAAGTATAATACTTTCTAGGTCCATCCATGTTGTTGCAAATGGCAGAATTTCATTCCTTTTTATGGCTGAATAAAATTCAATTATATATATTATATATTATATATATCACTTCAATTATATATATAATTGTATATATATAACCCCACTTCTTCTTTATCCAATCATCTGTTGATAGACACTTAGGTTGCTTCCATATCTTGGCTATTGTAAATAATGCTGCTATGAACATTGGGGTGCATGTATCTTTTTAAGTTAGTGTTTTCACTTTCTTCGGATACATACCTAGGAGTGGAATTGCTAAATCATATGGTAGTTCTATTTTTGGTATTTTGAGGAACCTCCATAGTGTTTTTCATAGTGGCTGCACCAATTTACATTCCCACCAACAGTATACTAGGGTTCCCTTTTCTCCACACCCTTGCCAATATTTATTTGTAGACTTTTTGAGGATAGCCATTCCAACAGGTGTGAAGTGACATCTCACTGTGGTTTTGATTTGCATTTCTCTGATGGTTAGAGATACTGAGTATCTTTTCACATGCCTGTTGGATATCTGTATATCTTCACTGGAAAAATTTCTTTGGTCTTCTGCCCATTTTGTAATCTGGATGTTTGTTTTTTCGATATTGAATTGTATGAGCTGTTTATGTATTTTGGATATTAACCCCTTATTAGTCATATCCTTAGTTGTTATTTAAGGGATTTTCTCTTGTTTTTTTGATTGAAACAAGTTCTCTGTCTTCTCATTTTGCTTAACTTTCTCTGTCTCTATGAATTTAGTTGAAACAGTTACCTATCCCAGTCTTGAATGGGTGTCCTTGTATGGGTGTGTCTCTATACAGTCTGTGTATGCCCAGTGACTTTGGTGGGAGACCTGGGTCTGAGGTGAGCATGAGTCATGTCTTTCCCCAGGGTGTGCTGGCAGCTATTACCTTGGTAGGAGTTAGGACTGGAGATGGAGGGGCTGGACCAGAGCTAGGTACGAGCCAGGGCTTCTCCTCTGCTCAGTGGCCAACACCATCCTACTGGGGACAGAAGTTGCTGGGGCAGAAGCCCTGAGGTTCAGGTCTGAGCTGGCCCCGTTCCCTCTGAGTGTTTGCTTTCAGCACCTTCACCCCACAGGGGAGCAGTGCTGGTGTAAGAGAGTCTGGAGTGGGCACTTGGCATGGGTCAGGGCACAGCCTGTGGCAGTCCCTTACTCTTGTGTGGAGCTGCCTTGCTGACCATGTGGGACAAAGCAGGTGCTCCACTCGGGTGGGGCTCCACGCTGTTTTGGTTGCAGAAAATCTGCCGGTGTCACTTGCAGTTTTAATCTGCTTCTTCTGCCATGTTTCGGGAGTAAGCAGTGTGTGTACACTTTTCATGAGTGGAGGCTAGGTTTCTTACAGCTCTCCTGTCAGTCCCACTGGTTTTCAAGACAGCTAAGGGGACTCATCTTCCTGGTTTCAGACGCCAGGCCTGGGGCACCCAATATGTGGCTCAAGCCACTCACTACCCAGGGAATATCTCCACCTGTGTAATCTCCCTCCTCTTCTTTGTCTCCTGCCAGGGACACAGATCCAGACCTGATTGCTTCACTTCCCTTCTTACCCAATTCTGTGTAGATCTTTCTTACAGTCTTGCTTGTACAAGTGTTTTTCTGCCAGTCTCCAGTTAGTTTTCAGTGAGATCTTGAAGTTACTTTTAAAACTGATGTGGTATACATATCTTATAATTACCAAAGTATCAATTTTTGATACACGTATTTTTTTCTCCACTGTAAAGGATTTCATTCTTACTACCTCTACCTCCCTTGTTTACTCCTAAAGAATTTCACCCTTTCTTTGCTTGTAATATTTCTTTTCAAGGTGTGCTTGGAAAACTCAACTCTATTATTTGCCTCTTTAATGCAATCTAGAAGCTAAGTTTGTAAAATTTTTCACCAATGTCTATTGGAAGTACACTTGATAGAATAGTAAAGTCATAAACATATGTCACATATGAACTGGCTTCTTCATTTACATATTTTTTTCCACTAGAGGGTATAGAATTTGTAAAACAAAATAAAACAAAAACTGGGCAACCTAGGGGACTACACAGATATCAGTTTCTTCATGCTATAAAATGAGGATTATAGACGAAGTGATTGCTAAAATAATTTTCATATTCAATGAATGAAAATAAGTCCATATGATAGATCTTGGTTTTCTAGCACTATTTCTAGGAATACATACCCTAACCAGATGATTCTCTAAGTCTGATTGAATTGAAATATATATTTCTTCAATAAAATTAGATAATTTTGGTAATTACAGGTCAATGCCACATTATCTAAACAACTTATTTTTTTCCATTTTCTTTGCTTACGAAATTAACTTCTATTCACAATTTAGCTTCCCACAAAGGATTTTCCACAGGAAATTTATGCACGCTCACATCTGGCAGACATTTTTTCCATACATAAAAACATAGTCAACAAATAATTTTTTTTTTAATTATTAGCACCTTTAATTAATATTTATTTATTTATTTGGCTGTGTTGGGTCTTCGTTTCTGTACAAGGGCTTCCTCTAGTTGCGGCAAGCGGGGGCCACTCTTCATCGCAGTGCGCGGGCCTCTCACTATCGTGGCCTCTCTTGTTGCGGAGCACAGGCTCCAGACGCGCAGGCTCAGTATTTGTGGCTCACGGGCTTAGCTGCTCCGCGGCCTGCGGGATCCTCCCAGACCAGGGCTCGAACCCGTGTCCCCTGCATTAGCAGGCAGACTCTCAACCACTGCGCCACCAGGGAAGCCCAACAAATAATTTTTTAGGATCTACGTTATCCAGGCACTATACTAGGTGATGGAGGTGCAAAAAATATAATACAAACATAAATATTGAATACAGTAAAATACCAAAAAAAATATAAATACAAAACTAATGTATGCCAAGGAATTGTAATACAACATAGCAAATACAATTATTATTATTATTATTATTTTTTTTTTTTTTTATGGCTGCGTTGGGTCTTCGTTTCTGTGCGAGGGCTTTCTCTAGTTGCGGCAAGTGGGGGCCACTCTTCATTGCGGTGCACGGGCCTCTCATTATCGCAACCTCCCTTGTTGGGGAGCACAAGCTCCAGACGCGCAGGCTCAGTAATTGTGGCTCACGGGCCTAGTTGCTCCGTGGCATGTGGGATCTTCCCAGACCAGGGCTCGAACCCGTGTTCCCTGCATTGGCAGGCAGATTCTCAACCACTGCGCCACCAGGGAAGCCCCACAAATACAATTATTGAAATATCCACAGAATTATCTGGGAATGAAGAAAGTGGATCTTGATTCAGACAATGGGAACAGAGTGAGAAAGACACAGAAAATCAAATAATAATTTGCATAGGCTTAATTATAAGCTATTCAGTGTCATTGGAATGTAAGGTTTGGTTTTGGGGATTAACATTGAGGCTAAGAGCAGGAGTTAGAATTTTAGTGCTTACCAAAGAAATACAAACTAGGCATAAATGACCTTCTTACAACTTCTAATTTATAAGAAATTTGGGAGGCTATATTGAGTTGTCAAAAGAGACATAAAATATTGCTTTTTAAATAAAAATTTATGGTATTTCATAATGCACGTTTGCTATAATTAAAAATAATAATAATAAGATTGCAAAGAAATTTGACATTTATAAAACACACTGTTGGATAACTTAAAAGACCTCCCAGAGAGTATATTATTTCCATCAGTGATGAAGTAACTAGTATAGGACTAGATTCCCCGTGATAACCAACTATAAATCTGGACAAAATATACTAAATAATTATTTTCATACATTAAACATTAGATAGTGAAGGACTATGATTCGAAGTAGAAGGGAAATAAGAAATTTGGTTCATGTTTATCCTGACTTTCAACTAACACTGTCTGGACTGTGGCACAGTGAAAGGAAGACTAAATCATAGAAGTCTCACTGAGTTGAGAAAACTGAGTTCAAGGCTACTGGGGTGACAGAAATTTGCAGGGCAGGAAAATAGGGACCTATACAGAAAAAGAAAGTCCTAAAAGTCTTTCCTTGAATTATTGGCAAATACTAAGCTGCAGATGCTGTGGGAAAGAGTCCATAAAGTTAGGGAAAGAAAGGTTATCAGGAGCTGTGAGCTGGAGAATAAAAAACTATATATATATATTTATATATATATACTTATATGTATATTTATATATATTTATATATTAATATATACTATATGTATTATGAACAGACACAACTGAAAAATGTTCATATTCTAAAAAGCAAGAATGAAGAATCCTCACTGAATAGCTGGACATTGAATAGAATTCAGAAGTTGTGACATTGGAATAGAACTACTCTTAACTCTTGAATAAAGGCTCCTTTATTTTTACCCTAATTACACTTAAAAGCAACCATTGAATGGATCAAGCTAATGTGCAAATAAATTAATTGACTGCCATGAAAAACCTCAAAACTCTCAAAAGGGAGAAAACAAAATTTATACACACACTAACATAGCACTCATCATGTCCAAAATCCAATAAAATACTACTAGATATGTGAAGAAGTAGAAAAATGTGTCCCATAATAAGAAAAGTAAGTCCATTAAAATAGACAGAGAACTGTCAGAGGTAATGGAATTAGCAGGCAATAATTTTAAAAGATGTATTCAAATGTGTTCAACTATTTAAGAAAAAAACATAAAGATAATGAAAGAACAACTGTAAAATCTCCTTAGAGGAATAAACACTGTAAAAATAAATCAAATGCACATTTAAAACAGCAAAATTAGATACCCAAAGTGAAATTTTCAAAGATGGGCTCATAAGCAAAAGAACCTAATAAATAAAATATTTGAACATGAATAAAGGGAAAAACTGAATGCTTCAAACTGCTTCAAACTGAAATACAGAGTTAAAAAAAAGGAAGAGAACAGTTTCAGGGCACTCTGGGAAAACATCAAGTAGTCTCATATGCATGTAATTGACATACAGTAAGAAGAGAGAAAATTTCAAGCAAAAAAAAAAAAATGGCCAGATGTTTCAAATTTTAATATAAATATAAATCAACAGTTTTAAGAAGCTCTATCAACATTAACCAGAATATACATAACAAGATGAACATTAAGGTACATTATTAAAAAATTGCCCATCCAGTAATAAAGAGGAAAATTTTAAAAGAACTAAGGGGAAAAAAAGACATATTGCATTTAGAGGAACAACATAAAGGATATCTTTTTAATAAAAAGTTTATATTTAAAAATCTTTAACCTATAATTACATATCCAGCAAAAATACGCTAGGGAAATGCAGAGGAAATAAAGACATTTCTAACCAAAGAAAAGCTATGAGAATTTTGTGCCAGCAAAACCTGCACTATGTCCAGTATTTATGATGATATTTACAAGAGACAGACTGATTGTAAAGACACATATGGACTCAAAGGAGAATGAAAAATGATATACCAAACAAACACCAATCATGAAAAACGGAGAGACTGTATTAATAATAAAATTAACTCTAGAACAAGAAAGATTACCTGAAATAAAACAGACATTTCACACTGATAAAAGTTCAATTAACCATGAAGGGATAACAATTCCAAAAATACGTGTATATAGCTTCAAATATTGTCAAAATATGAGGACTGAAGTGATAAAGAAGCAAACTGAGATTATAGTTGGAAATGTCAACAATCCCCCCTCAGTCATTTATGGAGTAAGTATATAGCAAATCAGTGAGGGTGTAAAAGACTTGAGAAACACTATTAACCAAGTAGAATTAACTGACATTTATAGAAAATTACACCCAATCACAAAATAGACTACATTTTTTTCAACTACACATAGACGGCTGACTAGAATAGGCCATGTGCCAGACCATAAAATAATTCTCAATAAATATACAAGTTTTAAGAATGCGTTTTCAAAACAGTGGAATTATATTGGAAATCAGTAACAAAAAATCTATAAAACCGTCAACTATTTGGAAATTAAGCAGCACAGTTTTAAATAATCTATCAATTAAAGAAGAAATTGTATAAGGGAAATTTAAAAATACTTTAAAATAAATGATAATAACATATCAAAATGTGTGAGATGTAGCTAAATTAGGGCTTAGAAGCTAACTTATAAATGCTTATAGAAAAGAAGAAATTTTTAAATCTGGTGACCTAAATGTCAACCCTGAGAAGCTAGAAAAAGAGCAGCAAATTAAATTCAAAGTAAGCAAAGAAAAGAAGTGGTAAACAGAATTAAGTCAATTAAACAGCAAATGGAGAAAACAGAAATAATTAATGAAAACAAAACTTGATTCTTTAAAAAAATTAATAAGATTGGTAAATCACTAACTAGACTAATCCAGAAAAATATGGAAGACACAAGTGAATAATTTAGGAATTAAATTTAAAAATCACTATAGATTCTTCAGAAGGATAACAAAAGAATATTATGATAAAATTATTAATTCACCTAGAAGATTTGGACAAATTCTTTGAAAAGAAATTATTAGAATTTTCCTAGGGTAAATTTAAAAAATAATAATCTTATATATTAAAGTAATTGCATTTTAATTACAAGCTTTCCAACTAAGAAAACTCCAGGCCAGAAGGCTTATCAAAATTCTATGCCAAAAAATTACAAGAAAAAAAATTTTACAAAAGCTCTTTCATAAAGGAGCAATAAACACTTCTCATCTTACTTTATATGGCCAGTAATTCCAAAGACATTACCAAAAAAAGAAAAAAAAATACACACTAATATCATTCACTGATATTGGCCTGGGGTTAGCAAACATTTTCTTTAAAAGCTCAGGGAGTAAATGTTTTATACTTTGAGGGTCATATTATTTCTGTTGAAACAGCTCAACTCTCCCATAGTAGTGTAAAAAGTCATAGAGTATATGTAAATGAATTGACATGGCTAAGTTCCAATAATATTTTATTTATCAGACTAACCTCTGACTTAGGTGCTATAAGCTATAAGTCCTAAACAAATATTAGCAAAACTCAGAGCCACACTTTTCAAATTCAAAATCAAACAATATAATTCATCATATTCATTAAAGGAGAAACAAAAACATTCTATCAATAAATTTATAAAGTGTCAGAGAAATCTAACACACTCATAATAAAAATGACCAGCACTCTAGCAACAGAATAAAAAATTCTCAATTTGATAAAGTGCATCTACAAAAAACAAAACAAAATAAAACTATAGCTAGCATCACAATATATATTAAAAAACTGAAAACTTTCCCTTTAAGATTGCAAAAAAGACATATATGTCTGTTTATCATTTCCATTCGAACTGGAGGTCCTATCCAGTATAGTAAGTCAAGAGAAAGAAAAAAAAAGTAATACCAATTCAATAGGAAGAAACAGTTACCTATATTCACAGAGGACATAATCTTGTATGTAGAACATCATAAGGAACAAAAAAGAAAACAATGCAACAAGAAAAAAAACCTACCAGTGCTAATAAAAGAATTTAACAAAGTGATAGAATAGCGGGTTAATTTGTGTGTGTGTATGTGTGTGTGTGTGAGACTGAATTGGAAGTGCAGTTGCAATGTCAGGCACAGCATTATTTTTTTAATATGATATAGTTACGTATAAATTTAATAATGTTTAGGAATTATACAAAGAAAAATACAAATTATAAATTAATAGCAAAGAGGTACCTGGAAAATGCCCATACATTTGCCACCTAAGCATCCTATTTGCACATAACCAATAGAACAGAAGAAAAATTTGAAATTAAAAAGAAGTTCTGAATGATATTAAAGATACATCATATTATGAATTGTAGCATGTAGCTAAACAAAACTACATTCAGGGAAACCTAAAGAAACTTAAACAAACAGGGATTTATACCCGGTAATAGAATGGAGCACTCAATATTGTTTTGCTGCCAATTCATCCAAGTTGATCTATAGATTTGATGCAATACTAATAAATATTTCAGCATGTTGTTTGTAGAAATTGACCAGCTGATTACAAAATGTATGTAGAACCTCAAAGTACTTAGAATAGACAAAAGTTGAAAAAGAAAAACAATGCTGGAGGAGATACATTATCTGAAATAAAAATTTGCACACATCTACATTTACCAAGCTATTTAGTATGGTATTAACATAAAGATAGACAACTAGATTAGTGGAACAGAATGGAGTCCAGAAGTTGGTTCACATTTACATGGTCAGTTTGTTTTAAAACTTGGCACCAGAATGACTCAATAAAGACATTAAAGTCTTTTCAAAATATATGATGCTGGAACAGTTCGTTCTCTTGTTCTGCAAGAAAGCAAGAAAATATCTTCTTAGCCTTAGGTAGGCAAATTTTGTTTTTTTCATAGAGGATTGAAGAAACAAACTACAGACTGGGAGAAAATATCTACAATTCATTTGACAAGGAATCTGTATCCAGAATATGTAACTGCTACAATTCAATAATAAAAACAGAACCAAATTAAAAATTAGTCAAAAGATACAAAAAATTTCACAAAATAAGATAAATGCCCAATAAGCACATGAACAAGTGACCATTATTAGTCATCAGAGAGATGCAAAGTTAGACCTCAATGAGATATTACTACATATTTACTAGATTTCAAAAAGGCCATCAACCTTCAATGTTGGCATAGATGTAGACATTAGTGATGGGAGAATAAAATGATTAAAGTCATCTTGGAAATTAGCTTCTCAGTTTCTCTTAAAGTTAAACAAGTTTTTTTTTTTTTTTTAACATGACCTAGCTACTCTATACTTAGTTATTTAAACAAGAGAATTGAATACATATGTACACAAGAAGGTACACAAGGATGTCCATAACATAACACGGATATTCATAGTTGCTCAAAACAGGAAACATCCAAATGTCCATCAACTGGAGAATGGCTAGGAAAAATGTTGTATATCCAGGTAGTGGAATAACTCTCAGCAAATTAAGACAACAAAGGAATAAGCTACTAATATGTACAAAAATTGATAAACGTAAGAAACATTTTTCTATTTAGCTGATCAAAAGAAGCCAGACACTCTGTAGTTAGATTTGAAATTCTGTTGTAGTCAAAGAAACTTTCGAGGAAACACAACAATGGTTGCTTCTTGACAGGTAGAGTGGGGAGAGGTGTGGAGTTTGGGAAGAAGCAGAAGGGTTCTTTCTCAAATGATGAAAATATTCTGTATTTTGATAGGAGTCTGAGTTATGTGAAAGAATTTTTTTAAATGTGTTGAATTATACACTTAAATTTTGTTCACTTTACTGAATATAAAATATACCTCAATACAAAGATCCCCACACCCTGATATATATGTTCAAAGTCCAATACAATTTAGAACATATCAGTGAAACATGTTGAAAAGCACTGACCAGATAATAAGAGTCTTTGAAGCATTTTAAGCATGGAATTTATATGCTCACACTTTTCAATGATATGTTTGTATTTTTGATAGATCAATAAGGAGACTGTGTAGAGAATGAAATAGAAATGAGATATTGAGATATTGAGGTATCTCAATACTTGAGATAGAAAGTACACCTAAAATTAAGAAAATTGCCTTTCATTTTAAAAAATAAACAAAATGGGTGATTTCTCTGGTAAGAATTACAAACCTACAAATATCAGCTAGCCAGATGTCTAATTGAGTCAACCTCAGAGAAGTATACAATGAAAATTTAATAACTCAGTAGTCAGTATATTCTTGTGAAAAGTCAAATATCCATGATCTAAAAGAATAGTTAGTTATCCATTTTATACATATTAGTGTATATATGACAATTCCAATCTCCCAATTCATCACACCACTAATAAGAATCTGATATATAAAAAAAAGTAAAATGATATTCAAAAATTCAAAAATAAAAAAAAACATTAAAAAAATAAAAGAATATTTAGCATTTTTATGAAATAAAAAGATTCATATTTCTACATATTCCAGCCCTCATCCTAAAGTCATATTTTCCAAACATTTTGGATACATCAACCATCTTTAATACATAAGCTTACAATTCTCCTTGAGCCTTTGTCATTTTATAATTTTGACATCATGTGTGATAAAGAAGTAAATCAAAGAAAAAGGAAAACACATCATCTTTTATATCATTATACTATTAAATTATAATAGTTATCCACTTAATATATTTAACGATGTTGATACTACTCTCCGTACATAAAGATGAATTTAAAGGTTTTCTCTCATTTTTGATACTTGCTTTTTATTTTATTTTTTTTTATTTTTATTTTTATTTTATTTTATTTTTTTTATTTTTTTAAAACATCTTTATTGAAGTATAATTGCCTTACAATGGTGTGTTAGCTTCTGCTTTATAACAAAGTGAATCAGTTATACACATACAATATGTTCCCATATCTCTTCCCTCTTGCATCTCCCTCCCTCCCACCCTCCCCATCCCACCCCTCTAGGTGGTCACAAAGCACCGAGCTGATCTCCCTGTGCTATGCGGCTGCTTCCCACTAGTTATCTATTTTACGTTTGGTAGTGTATATATGTCCATGACACTCTCTTACCCTGTCATATCTCATCCCACCCCCTCCCCATATCCTCAAGTCCATTCTCTAGTAGGTCTGTGTCTTTATTCCCGTCTTGCCACTAGGTTCTTCATGGCCTTTTTTTTTTTTTTTTTTTTTCCTTAGATTCCGTATATATGTGTTAGCATACTGTATTTCTTTTTCTCTTTCTGACTTACTTCACTCTGTATGACAGACTCTAACTCCATCCACCTCATTACAAATACCTCCATTTCATTTCTTTTTATGGCTGAGTAATATTCCATTGTATATATGTGCCACATCTTCTTTATCCATTCATCTGTTGATGGACATTTAGGTTGCTTCCATGTCCTGGCTATTGTAAATAGAGCTGCAATGAACATTTTGGTACATGACTCTTTTTGAACTATGGTTTTCTCAGGGTATATGCCCAGTAGTGGGATTGCTGGGTCGTATGGTAGTTCTATTTGTAGTTTTTTAAGGAACCTCCATACCGTTCTCCATAGTGGCTGTATCAATTTACATTCCCACCAACAGTGCAAGAGTGTTCCCTTTCCTCCACACCCTCTCCAGCATTTATTGTTTCTAGATTTTTTGATGATGGCCATTCTGATCGGTGTGAGATGATATCTCATTGTAGTTTTGATTTGCATTTCTCTAATGATTAATGATGTTGAGCATTCTTTCATGTGTCTGTAGGCCATCTGTATATCTTCTTTGGAGAAATGTCTGTTTAGGTCTTCTGCCTATTTTTGGATTGGGTTGTTCGTTTTTTTGTTATTGAGCTGCATGAGCTGCTTGTAGATCTTGGAGATTAATCCTTTGTCAGTTGCTTCATTTGCAAATATTTTCTCCCATTCTGAGGGTTGTCTTTTGGTCTTGTTTATGGTTTCCTTTGCTGTGCAAAAGCTTTTAAGTTTCATTAGGTCCCATTTGTTTATTTGTGTTCTTATTTCCATTTCTCTGGGAGCTGGGTCAAAAAGAATCTTGCTGTGATGTATGTCATAGAGTGTTCTGCCTATGTTTTCCTCTAAGAGTTTGATAGTGTCTGCCCTTACACTTAGGTCTTTAATCCATTTTGAGTTTATTTTTGTGCATGGTGTCAGGGAGTGTTCTAATTTCATACTTTTACATGTACCTGTCCAATTTTCCCAGCACCACTTATTGAAGAGGCTGTCTTTTCTCCACTGTATATGCTTGCCTCCTTTATCAAAGATAAGGTGACCATATGTGTGTGGGTTTATCTCTGGGCTTTCTATCCTGTTCCATTGATCTATATTTCTGTTTTTGTGCCAGTACCAAACGGTCTTGATTACTGAAGCTTTGTAATATAGTCTGAAGTCAGGGAGCCTGATTCCCCCAGCTCCGTTTTTCGTTCTCAAGATTGCTTTGGCTATTCGGGGTCTTTTGTGTCTCCATACAAATTGTGAAATTTTTTGTTCTAGTTCTGTGAAAACTGCCAGTGGTAGTTTGATAGGTATTGCATTGAATCTGTAGATTGCTTTGGGTAGTAGAGTCATTTTCACAATGTTGATTCTTCCAATCCAGGAACATGGTATATCTCTCCATCTATTTGTATCATCTTTAATTTCTTTCATCAGTGTCCTATAATTTTCTGCATACAGGTCTTTTGTCTCCTTAGGTAGGTTTATTCCTCGATATTTTATTCTTTTTGTTGCAATGGTAAACGGGAGTGTTTTCTTAATTTCACTTTCAGATTTTTCGTCATTAGTGTATAGAAATGCAAGAGATTTCTGTGCATTAATTTTGTATCCTGCTACTTTACCAAATTCATTGATTAGCTCTAGCAGTTTTCTGGTAGCGTCTTTAGGATTCTCTATGTATAGTATCATGTCGTCTGCAAATAGTGACAGCTTTATTTCTTCTTTTCTGATTTGGATTCCTTTTATTTCTTTGTCTTCTCTGATTGCTGTGGCTAACACTTCCAAAACTATGTTGAATAATAGTGGTGAGAGTGGGCAACCTTGTCTTGTTCCTGATCTTAGTGGAAATGGTTTCAGTTTTTCACCATTGAGGACAATGTTGGCTGTGGGTTTGTCATATATGGCCTTTATTATGTTGAGGAAAGTTCCCTCTATGCCTACTTTCTGCAGGGCTTTTATCATAAATGGGTGTTGAATTTTGTCGAAAGCTTTCTCTGCATCTATTGAGATGATCATATGGTTTGTCTCCTTCAATTTGTTAATATGGTGTATCACATTGATTGATTTGCGTATATTGAAGAATCCTTGCATTCCTGGGATAAACCCCACTTGATCCTGGTGTATGATCCTTTTAATGTGCTGTTGGATTCTGTTTGCTAGTATTTTGTTGAGGATTTTGGCATCTATGTTCATCAGTGATATTGGCCTGTAGTTTTCTTTCTTTGTGACATCTTTGTCTGGTTTTGGTATCAGGGTGATGGTGGCCTCGTAGAATGAGTTTGGGAGTGTTCCTCCCTCTGCAATATTTTGGAAGAGTTTGAGAAGGATAGGTGTTAGCTCTTCTCTAAATGTTTGATAGAATTCACCTGTGAAGCCATCTGGTCCTGGGCTTTTGTTTGTTGGAAGGTTTTTAATCACAGTTTCAATTTCAGTGCTTGTGATTGGTCTGTTCATATTTTCTATTTCTTCCTGGTTCAGTCTCGGCAGTTTGTGCATTTCTAAGAATCTGTCCATTTCTTCCAGGTTGTCCATTTTATTGGCATAGAGTTGCTTGTAGTAATCTCTCATGATCTTTTGTATTTCTGCAGTGTCAGTGGTTACTTCTTCTTTTTCATTTCTAATTCTATTGATCTGAGTCTTCTCCCTTTTTCTCTTGATGAGTCTGGCTAATGGTTTATCAATTTTGTTTATCTTCTCAAAGAACCAGCTTTTAGTTTCATTGATTTTTGCTATTGTTTCCTTCATTTCTTTTTCATTTATTTCTGACCTGATCTTTATAATTTCTTTCCTTCTGCTGGCTTTGGGGTTTTTTTGTTCTTCTTTCTCTAATTGCTTTAGGTGCAAGGTTAGGTTGTTTATTCGAGATGTTTCCTGTTTCTTGAGGTAGGCTTGTATTGCTATAAACTTCCCTCTTAGAACTGCTTTTGCTGCATCCCATAGGTTTTGGGTCGTCGTATCTCCATTGTCATTTGTTTCTAGGTATTTTTTGATTTCCCCTTTGATTTCTTCAGTAATCACTTCGTTATTAAGTAATGTATTGTGTAGCCTCCATGTGTTTGTAGTTTTTACAGATCTTTTTCTGTAATTGATATCTAGTCTCATAGCGTTGTGGTTGGAAAAGATACTTGATATGATTTCAATTTTCTTAAATTTACCAAGGCTTGATTTGTGACCCAAGATATGATCTATCCTGGAGAATGTTCCGTGATTACTTGAGAAAAATGTGTATTCTGTTGTTTTTGGGTGGAATGTCCTATAAATATCAATTAAGTCCATCTTGTTTAATGTATCATTTAAAGCTTGTGTTTCCTTATTTATTTTCATTTTGGATGATCTGTCCATTGGTGAAAGTGGGGTGTTAAAGTCCCCTACTATGATTGTGTTGCTGTCGATTTCCCCTTTTATGGCTGTTAGTATTTGCCTTATGTATTTAGGTGCTCCTATGTTGGGTGCATAAATATTTACAATTGTTATACCTTCCTCTTGGATCGATCCCTTGATCATTATATAGTGTCCTTCTTTGTCTCTTGTAATAGTCTTTATTTTAAAGTCTATTTTGTCTGATATGAGAATTGCTACTCCAGCTTTCTTTTGATTTCCATTTGCATGGAATATCTTTTTCCATCCCCTCACTTTCAGTCTGTATGTGTCTCTAGGTCTGAAGTGGGTCTCTTGTAGACAGCATATATATGGGTCTTGTTTTTGTATCCATTCAGCCAGCCTGTGTCTTTTGGTGGGAGCATTTAATCCATTTACATTCAAGGTAATTATCGATATGTATGTTCCTATTCCCATTTTCTTAAATGTTTTGGGTTTGTTATTGTAGGTGTTTTCCTTCTCTTGTGTTTCTTGCCTAGAGAAGTTCCTTTAGCATTTGTTGTAAAGCTGGTTTGGTGGTGCTGAACTCTCTCAGCTTTTGCTTGTCTGTAAAGGTTTTAATTTCTCCATCGAATCTGAATGGGATCCTTGCTGGGTAGAGTAATCTTGGTTGTAGGTTTTTCTCCTTCATCACTTTAAGTATATCCTGCCACTCCCTTCTGGCTTGCAGAGTTTCTGCTGAAAGATCAGATGTTAACCTTATGGGGATTCCCTTGTGTGTTATTTGTTGTTTTTCCCTTGCTGCTTTTAATATGTTTTCCTTATATTTAATTTTTGACAGTTTGATTAATATGTGTCTTGGCATGTTTCTCCTTGGGTTTATCCTGTATGGGACTCTCTGTGCTTCCAGGACTTGATTAACTATTTCCTTTCCCATATTAGGGAAGTTTTCAACTATAATCTCTTCAAATATTTTCTCAGTCCCTTTCTTTTTCTCTTCTTCTTCTGGGACCCCTATAATTCGAATGTTGGTGTGTTTAATGTTGTCCCAGAGGTCTCTGAGACTGTCCTCAGTTCTTTTCATTCTTTTTTCTTTATCCTGCTCTTTAGTAGTTATTTCCACCATTTTATCTTCCAGGTCACTTATCCTTTCTTCTGCCTCAGTTATTCTGCTATTGATCCCATCTAGAGTATTTTTAATTTCATTTATTGTGTTTTTCATCATTGCTTGGTTCCTCTTTAGTTCTTCTACGTCCTTGTTAAATGTTTCTTGCATTTTGTCTATTCTATTTCCAAGATTTTAGATCATCCTTACTATCATTATTCTGAATTCTTTTTCAGGTAGACTACCTATTTCCTCTTCATTTGTTAAGTCTGGTGTGTTTTGACCCTGCTCCTTCATCTGCTGTGTGTTTTTCTGTCGTCTCATTTTGCTTATCTTACTGTGTTTGGGGTCTCCTTTTCACAGGCTGCAGGTTTGTAGTTCCCGTTGATTTTGGTATCTGTCCCCAGTGGCTAAGGTTGGTTCAGTGGGTTGTGTAGGCTTCCTGGTGGAGGGAACTAGTGCCTGAGCTCTGGTGTATGAGGCTGGATCTTGTCTTTCTTGTGGGCACGTCCACGTCTGGTGGTGTATTTTGGGGTGTCTGTGGCCTTATTATGATTTTAGGCAGCCTCTCTGCTAATGGATGGGGCTGTGTTCCTGCCTTGCTAGTTGTTTGGCATAGGGTGTCCAGCACTGTAGCTTGCTGGTCGTTGAGTGAAGCTGGGTCTTGATGTTGAAATGGAGACCTCTGAGAGATTTTTGCCATTTGGTATTACGTGGAGCTGGGAGGTCTCTTGTGGACCAGTGTCCTGAAGTTGGCTCTCCCACCTCAGAGGCACGGCCCTGATGCCTGGCTGGAGCACCAAGAGCCTTTCGTCCACACGGCTCAGAGTAAAAGGGAGAAAAAAATAGAAAGAAAGAAGGAAAGAGGCTATAATATAGTGAAGTAAAATAAAGCTATTGTAAAGCAAAGCTATACAGACAAAATCTCACCCAGAAGCATATACATATACACTCACAAAAAAAAGGAAAAGGGGAAAAATTAATATATCCTGCTCCCAAAGTCCACCTCCTGAATTTGGGATGATTCGTTGTCTATTCAGGTATTCAGCAGATGCAGGCACATCAAGTTGTTTGTGGAGTTTTAATCCGCTGCTTCTGAGGCTGCTGGGAGAGATTTCCCCTTCTCTTCCCTGTTCGCACAGCTCCTGGGGTTCAGCTTTGGATTTGGACCCGCCTCTGCGTGTAGGTCGCCTGAGGGCGTCTATTCCCCGCCCAGACAGGACGGGGTTAAAGGAGCAGCTGCTTCAGGGGCTCTGGCTCACCCAGGCCGCGGGGAGGGAGGGGTACAGAGGAGGCGGGGCGAGCCTGCGGCAGCAGAGGCCAGCGTGACGTTGCACCAGCCCGAGGCGCGCAGTGTGTTCTCCCGGGGAAGTTGTACCTGGATCACGGGACCCTGGCAGTGGCGGGCTGCACAGGCTCCCGGGAGGGGCGGTGTGGAGAGTGACCTGTGCTCACACACAGGCTTTTTGGAGGCGGCAGCAGCAGCCCCAGCGTCTCACGCCTGTCTCTGGGGTCCGCGCTGATCGCCGCGGCTCGCGCCCTTCTCTGGAGTTCGTTTAGGAGGCGCTCTGAATCCCCTCTCCTTGCGCGCCGCGAAACAAAGAGGCAAGAAAAAGTCTCTTGCCTCTTCGGCAGCTGCAGACCTTTTCCCGGTCTCCCTCCCAGCCAGCTGTGGTGCGCTAACCCCTTCAGGCTGTGTTCACGCCGCCAGCCCCAGTCCTTTCCCTGCGATCCAACCGAAGCCGAGCCTCAGCTCCCAGCCCCACCCGCCCCGGCGGGGGAGCAGACAAGCCTCTCGGGCTGGTGAGTGCTGCTCGGCGCCGAGCCTCCGTGCGGGAATCTCTGCTTTGCCCTCCGCACCCCTGTGGCTGCGCTCTCCTCCGTGGCTCCGAAGCTTCCCCCCTCTGCCACCCGCAGTCTCTGCACGCGAAGGGGCTTCCTAGTGCGTGGAAATCTTTCCTCCTTCACAGCTCCCTCCCACTGGTGCAGGTGCCGTCCCTATTCTTTTGTCTCTGTTATTTCTTTTTTCTTTTGCCCTACCCAAGTACGGGGGGAGTTTCTTGCCTTTTTGGAGGTCGGACGTTTTCTGCCAGCGTTCAGTGTGTGTTCTGTAGGAGCAGTTCCACGTGTAGATGTATTTCTACTGTATCTGTGGGAAGGAAGGTGATCTCCGCGTCTTACTCTTCCGCCATCTTCTCTCCTCCCCCTGATACTTGCTTTTTAATGTACTTCGTAAAATCATTGAAACATTTGACTTGATTTTAAGTAAAATTTTTCAGTGACATATTCTTATAGTATTGATTTTGTGATTGGCTCTGTATTAATTAAAATACCATAACCTCAGCTTACCTTTTGCTGGCAGTTCTAATTAAAGATGTTCTTCATGCCCCCCTCACACCTCATCACACAACATGCATTTTCATGAATTACTTTGTTTCATTTTGTCCATGTTAATTATCCTTATCTGAAATATTTTCTGCTTACAGGTTATTTTCTATCTCCACTCACTATTATATACATTTTACAATGGCAGAGATTTTTCTTGTATATGTAACATCCCCAGTGCCTACAATATTGTCAGTTCATATTAAGCAGTCTATAAATATTTGAATGAGTGATGAAACAATGAATGAATAAACTTTCTAAAGGTATCTAAGATAGTAGGCATGTATTGCATTTATTCGATTACATTTCTTTTTACTTTCATTTGTTAAACAGAAAAGAGAAAAAAATATGTTGTCAGTTCTTTTTCTTCTCGTTTTCCTGACTAATTTCGAGAAGTCTAGGGTGGAAAGGAATCAGAATTGTGGGACTGTAAAAATAATTGTTCAACTTGGTATTTTAAATGATCGTAACTACACTCTGATTCGTGTCACAGTGGGAGTAATTCTAGTTTTAAGACATGGATTGGAAAAATCTCAAGCTTCATTTCTTGCAATTTTGCATGTAAGTAGATAAGGAGGTTTAAGAAAAGGTCATTGAAATTACCACCATTTACTAAAGAAAAAAGTGATCTGTAGCCAAAGCCGCAAAGCTTTATATCTTGATGAGCAGAGTAAGAACAGCTAAATCTGGTTCAAGTCAGCTTTAGGTAAATGATTATTAGATTCCATCAGCTAGTGATTCTGCCTTCTCTCATCCTGTGCAAGAAAAAACAAAACAACTAAACATCCCAGTGCCACACTCTACTTCTCTCAGTATGAAATTAATTTTTGTACAAAAATCATATTAATCCAAAGTATTATAGAAAGACTCCAGATGAGCTTAATTACTCAAGAACCAGTTTGAATATGTTCCATCAAATAGTCTGAACAATCTTAGTTCAACCAAACAGCAAAAAAATTTTCCAAAACCATAGGTAGGTACTGGATACTGCTTTAATTTCTGTTAATTAAAAATGTTTGATCTACTATGGAGGATCTCGGTGTAAGATCCTTAAAAGAAAATAATTAATCCATGCAAGTTTGAGATAACACCTAATCTGTAGAGCTTGTGACCTGATTTAATCAAGCTCTGGACATTATTGTTGACCTATCCAAAAAACGTTTTTTTTAAAAATTGAAATATAGTGGGTGGGTTTTTTCTTAAACTTGAAATATGTTAGTTTCAGGTATACTACATAGTGGTTTTACATAGATTACAAAATGATCACCATGATAAATCTGGTGACCATCGGTCCCCTCACAAGGAACATGGTTAATATTATTATTATTAACCATATTCCTTGCTTTATATTACATCCCCATGGTTTATTTATTTTATACCTGGAAGTCTGTACCTCTTAATCCCCTCTACCTATTTTGCACAACTCCTCTACCCTACTCCAATCTGGCAAACACCTGTTTTTAGATTTCACCTGTAAGTGAGGTCGTGCGATATTTGTATTCGTCTCTCTGATTTATTTCACTTAGCATGATAGCCTCTAGATCCATCTGTGTTGTCAAAAATGCCAAGATTGACGAAGTCGGGTAGGCGCGGACAGGGGAGGGGCCTCACAGAGGCCGGCGAGGGGAGGAAAGCGCTGGGCTGGAGGGACGGCCGGATGTCCCGGCCCGCAGCCCTTAGCGCGGCGGTGGCGGTGGCGGTGGCGGCGCCGGTGGCGCGCTGGTGGCCGCGGCGCGCTGCTTCCGCTGCAGCCTGAGGACGCGGGGCCGGGGGCCGGCTCCAGCATGGCCGAGACAGAAGCGCTGCCGAGGCTTCGGAAGACTTCAGGATGCAGAATAAATCCGTCTTTATTTTGGGTGCTGGCGGGGAGACCGACAGAGTGCTCTTGAAAGAAATCCTGGAGCAGGGCCTGTTTTCTAAAGTCACGTTGAGTGGCCGCAGGAAGCTCCCCTTCGACGAGGAAGTTTCTAAAAACGTGAAGCAAGAAGTGGTGGACTTTGAGAAATTGGATGACTACGCTTCTGCCTTTCAAGGTCATGATGTTGGATTCTGTTGTCTGGGTACCACCAGACAAAAAGCTGGGGCGGAGGGATTTGTTCGCGTTGATCGAGATTACGTCCTGAAGGCTGCAGAGCTGGCAAAACCTGGAGGGTGCAAACATTTCAACTTGCTGTCCTCTGAGGGAGCTGATAAGTCAAGCAATTTTTTATATCTGCAAGTCAAGGGAGAAGTGGAAGCTAGGGTTGAAGAGTTAAAATTTGATCGTTACTCCATATTTAGGCCCAGAGTTCTATTATGTGTTAGGCAAGAATCTCGCCCAGGTCAGTGGTTGGCTAGGAAGTTCTTTGGCTCCTTGCCAGAATCTTGATCCAGGGGCCGTTCTGTGCCAGTGATGACTGTGGTTAGAGCAATGCTGAACAACGCAGTGAGACCAAGTGACAAGAAGGAACTGCTGGATAACAAGGCCATCCACGACCTGGGGAAAGCTGATGGCTCTCTCAAGTCACGACCACACTGGAGAAATGCTTTCCAGTGTCAGACTCAACACCTATCACCTAACGGTAATTTCAGGGTCTAAAAAAAGCATGTAGTTTCACTGTTCTTAGTCGCCCAGATCCAATCATATAATGATCGTGCTCTGCATCAGCATTTTAGAGCCTGATTCTACATATGTAGACATCACCCTGGGAGCCTTTCAAAAATAGAGATCCAGCAGCTCCCTGGTGGTCTGGTGTCTCGTGTTTGTCACAGAAATGAGAGATTCATAGGCCCTACCTCAAACTTTCTGAATCAGAACTTGGGGGGTATGGGCACAGAAATCTGTTGTTTTATTTAAGCTTCTCTTATGGTTCTGATGCCACTGGTGGGGAGGTCAGCTTTGAAAGCTTGTCTGTAGAGTCACAGCAGCAGTGCAAACTTTATGTATCATGCAGATGAGTTCTGAACAAAAATTGTTGACATTTGTGTCTCTGAGTTACCCAGTGCTGACTGCATGTTAATTATGTAAGTGAACATTGTGCTTTACTACTTCTTTAGAATATATAATAGAAGTTATATAACTGAGCTTATATAATTCATGGGAGAATTAAATAGAAGAATTAAAATAAATGTACAAGTCGTGGGTGCCCTTAGATTGTTAGAAAATGCCCACGTAACGGTGGTAATATGAAGTATTTTGGCCAATGGGATGATAGAATAGCAGCCTCCAGAGAATCTTTATAATTCTTACAGGCAGTACTATCATCCCCATATCTTAGGTGGGGAAACCGAGGCTCACTGTGGTTAAGTACCTTGCCCAAGGGCTTAAAGCTGAAGCCTGAAGCTAGGAAATGGCAAAGCCAGGATTCTAACCCAAGTGAGCCTGAATCCATAGCTTCTGTTTTTAACTACTCTGCAAGAGCATCCAGTATCTGTATATTTCCAGGAAGTTACAGTTATTTGTTGCTGGATCAGTACATGCCGTGGATGAATAAAATAGAAATGTTTGGGTTTCTCCATTGGTCTAGTATCCCTCTAATGATTAACCACAGAATGTTCACATAGCCAGTAAATGTATATTTCAAAGTGCTTCACTTTAAAAACTATGGAAAAGGAAAGGAAGAGGCAGAAGGAAGGGTCAAGGTCAAGAGGAGCACACTGTTAATTTCCATCATGAAACAAAGGATAATAGTGAAATTTGTCTTAACTTGTGTGCTGGGGGAAGCAAGGTAATAAATTTCAAGCTTCAGTGGACAAACAAAAAAAAAATGGCATGATTTCACTTTTTTAAAGGCTGAGCAATTACAGATATATATGTAATATAATATATACTTTTCTTTATTCACTGAGGTTGCTTCCATGTCTTGGCTATTGTAAATAATGCTACAATAAACATTGGGGTGCATGTATCTTTTCAAATTAGTGTTTTTGTTTTCTTCTGGTAAATACCCAGAAGTGAAATTGTTATATCATATGGTGGGTTCTATTTTCAATTTTTTGAGAAACCTTCATAATGTTTTCCATTGTGGCTATACCAATTTACCTTCCTGCCAACAGTGCACAAGGGTTCCCTTTTCTCCACATCCTCACCAGCGCTTGTTATTTGTTGCCTTTTTGATGATAGTCATTCTGACAGGTGTGAGATGGTATCTCATTGTGGTTTTCATTTACATTTCTCTGATGATTAGTGATGTTGAGCATTTTTTTTGTGTCTCTTGGCCATCTGTATGTCATCTTTGAAAAATGTCTGTTTAGGTCCTCTGCCCATTTTTTGAGCAGGTTGCGTATTTTTTTGATGTTGAGTCATATGAGTTCTTTGTATATTAACCCCTTATAAATATATATATCCTTTGTAAATATTTTCTTCCATTCAGTTATCCGCCTTTTTGTTTTGTCAATAGTTCCCTTTGCTGTGCAAAAGTTTTTTGTTTGATGTAGTCCCATTTGTTTATTTTTGCTTTTGCTTCCTTTACCTGAGGTGACAGATCTGAAAGAGTATTGCTAAGACCGATGTCAAAGATTGTACTACCTAGGTTTTCTTCTAGGAGTTTTATGGTTTCAGACCTTACATTTAAGTTTTTAATCCATTTTGAGTTTATTTTTTGTATATGCTGTGAGAAAGTAGTCCAGTTTTATTTGCATGTAGCTGTCCAGTTTTCCCAACACCATTTATTGAAGAAGCTGTCTTTTTATTGTATATTCTTTTCTTCTTTGTTGTAGGTTAATTGAACATATAAATGTGGATTCATTTGGGGGCTCTTTATTCTGTTTCATTGATCTACGTGTCTTTTTTGGTGCTAGTACTGTACTGTTTTGATTACTGTAGCTTTGTAGTATAGCTTGAAATCAGGGAGTGTGACACCTCCAGCTTTGTTCTGCTTTCTCAAGATTGTTTTGGCTATTCTGGGTCTTTGTTGTTTTCATACAAATTTATAATTATTTATTCTAGTTCTGTGAAAAATGCATTCGTGGATACTGCAATGGGTTATCAAGTTAATTTACTTTATAAAAAATTTACAAAAATTGTTAGTGTCCTTTAATAGATATAATTTTACACATTAAGTAGTAGTGTAAATAGTTGCTCTTTGTTAATATCCAAAAATAATGAAAACTGATCAATGACTTCTCTAAAAAATAGCTTTTTGTCTGCCATCAGTGAATTTCTGCAAAATAGAATGCAAAATAAATATGTAATTTTCTAATAATAAGCAGATGTTTATTACATATCAGCTATGTGCAAAATATTTTATCTCAGTACCAGAAAGAGAACAGAAATCATTTAAATCAAATATCAGCAAACCAATTTGCCTTTTTCTAATTGAAGCAAAGTGATATTCATATTTAGTTGTCATGTATGTTTTGAGGTCTACTAATACCCAGTGTTTTTCACATATGAATGAATGAATGTATAGCTAGAAAGGAACCTGCCTAGAATATTTGCTTTTGGTGAAAGACCCATTTTATAGTTACATATTAACTATTATAATCACTTTTTAATTCATAGTATATCAAATTAATATCACAGCATGATATACCCTGATGTGAAATGGATTTTCTATGTATATTTTAATGAGATCATGAAGTGAGGTAGGAGTTACCAGGGAAGATATTTATAATGTAATTTACAATTAATAAAATTTAATTTAGTGAATATCTGTGATAGAAAGCATACTAGTCAGGTTTCAACCAGAGACATAGAACCAGTAGGAGATGGATACTAAGCGATTTATTGCAAGAAATTGGCTTACATCAAATTGCTTCACACTTGCCACCCTCTTCCCAACACAGCTCAGAGAATGATTCCTAATTCTTTTAGCCCAATTGTGGTGGTTCAAATATCCTTTGACAGTGATTGTGTTAGGCTTATGTCTCTGATACAATATTGGAATTCAGCTGTGAAACTTCTTTAAAATATATGCACAAGAATGCTTCTGTAGTTATGAGTGATGCCTGGGATGCTGCAACCATTTTGGAAACATAAGAACAAAGGTGAGAATAAAAAAGGAAATATGGCCCTTGATGGTGTTATTGAGCCACCCAGTTAACCAACTCTGAAAGCTACCCCATTCTATCATTCAATCATTCATTCATTTGATGATACCTTTTTTCTTGTTAATTCTGTTTGAATTGGAAATTTTCATTAAATGCAGTTTGTAGCCTTTTAAGTGTTATAGAAGCCAAATGAAATCAGAAGTTGTCTTGGTAAAGCATGAAAGCATGAAATCAGAGAAAGGGGATTTAAATGATCCAAATGTTTATTGACATCAGGAAAAGGTAGTCTAAAACAACAACACTTCCTCTGAAATATGACCTTAGGGAACCAAAGTATTTGAAACTGTGAGTCACAACAATCCTTTCCTTAGTGGTTCTCAGGCTTTAGCATGGATTAGAATCACCTGAAGAGCTCACTGAGGTGTGAGATTTCAGGCTCCTCATCTTGCATACATCTCCCAATTTTTTCTAAGGGGTTCTCTTAGAGCTACCCTCACTTGGCTTGAGGAGGAAGAAGAACTTTGCTTTTCTTGTGTGTTTTCTTTTCCTTAAATTTTGTCAATGAATTATTTCTCAGTAAATCTCTACTCTGTAGGTAAAAGGTAGGCAGCACTCCTTCCCAGGCCTGATTGGGGGGGTGGGGGGGGCAAGGAGGAGCTGCACTTTGTGGTGCCTTCCCATGCCATCTGGGCAGGACACTCCAAGCCTGGATCTTGCCTTGTGTGAATTCTGGTCTCTAGAAGCCCCTATTTCAAAATTTTCTGTGTTCTCCCTGGTGACTGGGATCAGCTTGGGCTGGCAGTGCTATCCAGGCAGGGTGCCCTGAGCCCATGTCTTTGTTTCTCTCCTTGCGGGGAACTCTCCATCTCTTTATCCCAAGCATGGGGTCTACCAGATGCCCCAAGAGCTCTGAGACTCAAGTTGAGAGGATTACCCCAGGGTCCTGGATGGTTTCTAGTCCAGGAGCACAGCATGGTAAGTGGACCACACCTACTGACTAAGGTAGTATTTCTCTCATGGGATTGCATTAGATGGGGCTACCAGGATGGTACTGACATGTTGATGTTGAGTGAGTCTCCGTCACATCAGACACAGGAAAATTTTAAGACTCTGAGTTACCAGTGGTCTGATTACCTTTGGGCTTGAGCCATATAAAACCTGGGCATTAGCTCTCAGCTGCCAGTGCTCTAACCATGGTGCCACCCATGGTGCCACCCATGTTCTACAGCACCCAAGGGCAGTTGGGGTAGTAACATGTGTTCTTCATCTTGTGCACCCCCAGGCACTGGCACCCAGGGCAGTCACTCCACCAGCTCAGACAGTCCTTCAAGGATGGCATTGGCAATCTCCTCTGAGTTTTTTCAAGATTGTTGCTCTTCAACATCAATAGACACTTCTCATTGGTACCCCCTCATGCTTCAACTGATAAATCTTAAGTTATGAAAACTAGAAGTGGAAGTTTCCTTGTATAAATGGAACTTCTGCCCATGGACCCTTGACTATCTACCCCACTGACAGCACCGTGTAGAAGGCAGGTTTGCAGTTTACATGGAAAGAAATCACATTTTAAGAATATAGTGACTATAACTTAAATAGTTCAAGAGAAATCATCATTAGAAGATGAATATCATACTATATTTATCCTATAATACTCCAAATGGTAAATTTAACATGACTAGAAAGAAAATTATGATTCGTGTTTTCCTGCACATCTGGGTAAGACTTAACATTTGTGGGTATCATCAACAAAGCACAATAACAGCCATTATAGAGCCATTAGAAGCTGATAGTCATTGGCTGTTTGAAGGATGATGCAGTATCATGAGTAATGAGGTAAACAGCATTTTAAAAAAATAAATAAAAATTGCTAAGGAGCTGAAGAAGCAAGAAGATCTGAATTGTTTTACACAAATGGTTTCCTAAGAGCACGGCATTGGGAGTAATAATAACCTTGCTCCTCATGATAGGAAATATGACATTAGCCACTAACAATGCATTTGACAATGAAGAATACAGAGATGGTTCCTAGAACTGAGTAGGAAGAAATGGTGCATGGACACTAGAAAACTCTTACCATGCACTCATTGGCCATAAAATATGCAAGTACCACTGATTTGCCATTAATTAATTCATCATTGATAAATCAGTATATCTCACAAGGGATCATATATCTTGTGATACATTTTTAATCAAATTATTTATAGAAAGAGAAGCCTCCTAAAATATATTTGCCTGAGGCTCTGCAAACCATGAGGGCAGATATGCTGGGCAACTCTGGGAACGTTAAATTTAGAGCCTCTCTTCGCTTAACATGCATTGTCTTCAACTTTGAGCCCTTTGCCAATTTGGATACAGCAGAAAAATAATTCTGTTTCACATTTAGCAATAAATCTATTAATAGACACACAGAGTTACATACACATACACTGAAACATACTCTGAAATCTTGCAGAGCAAACTAAGGAAACTAAAAGACTTGAATATCTTAAAAAGTATACATCTGTATATCCCATCTGTATTTTAATATATATTAATATCTAATAAGTATTGTGTATTTACTGTATACAATGAATTATTTTATCTTCTTGCAAATACCAACATATTTATTCTCCACAATAGTCATAAGATAAAGTTATACTTATTATCCAGATTTTGTAAATAGGAAAACTAGGGAAAAGGGAGAGTAAGTAAGTGCCCAGGGTCATATATCTTGTAAATTAAGAATGAGATTTTTACCCAGAAAGACAAGTTCTCAAACAGATTCTTTTTTTTTTTTTAACATCTTTATTGGAATATTGCTTTACAATGGTGTGTTAGTTTCTACTGTATAACAAAGTGAATCAGCTATATGTATACATATATCACCATATCCCCTCCCTCTTGTATCTCCCTCCCACCCTCCCTATCCCACCCCTCTAGGTGGTCACAAAGCATCGAGCTGATCTCCCTGTGCTATGTGGCTGCTTGCCACTAGCTATCTATTTCACATTTGGTTGTGTATATATGTCCATGCTACTGTCACTTTGTCCCAGCTTACCCTTCCCCCTCCCCATGCCCTCAAGTCCATTCTCTACCTGTGCGTCTTTATTCCTGTCCTGCCCCTAGCTTCTGCAGAACCTTTTTTTTTTTTTTTAGATTCCATATATATATGTGTTAGCATACGGTACTTGTTTTTCTCTTTCTGACTTCACTCTGTATGACAGTCTCTAGGTTCATCCACCTCACTGAAAATAACTCAATTTTGTTTCTTTTTATGGATGAGTAATATTCCACTGTATATACGTACCACATCTTCTTTATCCATTCATCTGTCGATGGACACTTAGGTTGCTCCCATGTCCTGGCTATTGTAAATAGTGCTGCAATGAACATTGTGATACATGACTCTTTTTGAATTATGGTTCTCTCAGGGTATATGCCCAGCAGTGGGATTGCTGGGTTGTATAGTAGCTCTATTTTTAGTTCTTTTAAGGAACTTCCAAACTGTTTTCCATAATGGCTGTATCAATTTACAGTCCCACCAACAGTGCAAGAGGGTTCCCTTTTCTCCACACCCTCTCCAGCATTAATTGTTTGTAGATTTTTTGATGATGGCCTTTCTAACCGGTGTGAGGTGATACCTCATGGTAGTTTTGATTTGCATTTCTCTAATGATTAATGATGTTGAACATTCTTTCATGTGTTTGTTGGCAATCTGTATATCTTCTTTGGAGAAATATCTATTTAGGTCTTCTTCCCTTTTTTCGATTGGGTTGTTTGTTTTTTTGATATTGAGCTACATGGGCTGCTTGTATATTTTGGAGATAAATCCTTTGTCAGTTGCTTCGTTTGCAAATATTTTCTCCCATTGTGAGGGTTGTCTTTTTATCTTGTTTATACTTTGCTTTGCTGTGCAAAAGCTTTTAACTTTCTTTAGGTCCCATTTGTTTATTTTTGTTTTTATTTCCATTTCTCTAGGAGGTGGGTCAAAAAGGAACTTGCTGTGATTTATGTCATAGAGTGTGCTGCGTATGTTTTCCTCTAAGAGTTTTACACTGTCTGGCCTTAAATTTAGGTCTTTAATCCATTTTGAGTTTATTTTTGTGTATGGTGTTAGAGAGTGTACTAATTTCATTCTTTTACATGTAGCTGTCCAGTTTTCCCAGCACCACTTCTTGAAGAGGCTGTCTTTTCTCCATTGTATATTCTTGCCTCCTTTATCAAAGATAAGGTGACCATATGTGTATGGGTTTATCTCTGGGCTTTCTAGCCTGTTCCATTGATCTGTATTTCTATTATTGTGCCAGTGCCATACTGTCTTGTTTGCTGTAGCTTTGTAATATAGTCTGAAGTCAGGGAGCTTGATTCCTCAGGCTCTGTTTTTCTTTCTCAAGATTACTTTGGTTATTCGGGGACTTTTGTGTTTCCATACAAATTGTGAAAATTTTTGTTCTAATTCTGTGAAAAATGCCATTTGTAGTCTGATAGGGATTGCATTGAATCTGTAGATGGCTTTGGGTAGTAGAGTCATTTTCACAATGTTGATTCTTCCAATCCAAGAACATGGTATATTTCTCCATTTTTTTGTATCATCTTTAATTTCTTTCATCAGTGTCATAGTTTTCTGCATATAGGTCTTTTGTCTACTTAGGTAGGTTTATTCCTAGGTCTTTTATCCTTTCTGTTGCAATGGTAAATGGGAGTGTTTCCTTAATTTCTCTTTCAGATTTTTCATCATTAGTACATAGGAAGGCAAGAGATTTGTGTGCATTAATTTTGTATCCTACTACTTTACCAAATTCATTGATTAGCTCTAGTAGTTTTCTGGTAGCATCTTTAGGATTCTCTACGAATAGTGTCATGTCATTTGCAAACAGTGACAGCTTTCCTTCTTCTTTTCTGATTTGGATTCCTTTTATTGTTCTTCTCTCATTGCTGTGGCTAAAACTTCCAAAACTGTGTTGAATAATAGTGGTGAGGGTGGGCAACCTTGTCCTGTTCCTGATCTTAGTGGAAATGGTTTCAATTTTTCACCATTGAGAATGATGTTGGCTGTGGGTTTGTCATATATGGCCTTTATTATGTTGAGGTAAGTTCCCTCTATGCCTGCTTTCTGGAGGGTTTTTATCATAAATGGGTATTAAATTTTGTCAAAAGCTTTTACTGCATCTATTGAGATGATCGTATGTTTTTTCTCCTTCAGTTTTTTAATATGGTGTATCACATTGATTGATTTGCATATACTGAAGAATCCTTGCATTCCTGGGATAAACCCCACTTGATCATGGTGTATGATCCTTTTAATGTGCTGTTGGATTCTGTTTGCTAGTATTTTGTTGAGGAGTTTTGCATCTGTGTTCACCAGTGATATTGGCCTGGAGTTTTCTTTTTTGTGACATCTTTGTCTGGTTTTGGTATCAGAGTGATGGTGGCCTCGTAGACTGAGTTTGGGAGTGTTCCTCCGTCTGCTATATTGTGGAAGAGTTTGAGAAGGATAGATGTTAGCTCTTCTCTAAATGTTTTATAGAATTCGCCTGTGAAGCCTTCTGGTTCTGCACTTTGGTTTGTTGGAAGGTTTTAAATCGCAGTTTCAATTTCAGTGCTTGTGATTGGTCTGTTTATATTTTCTGTTTCTTTCTGCTTCAGTCTCAGAGGTTGTGCTTTTCTAAGAATTTGTCCATTTCTTCCAGGTTGTCCATTTTATTGGCATATAATTGCTTGTAGTAATCTCTCATGATCCTTTGTATTTCTGCAGTGTCAGTTATTAGTTCTCCTTTTTCATTTCTAATGCTATTGATTTGAGTCTTCTCCCTTTTTTTCTTGATGAGTCTGGCTAATGGTTCATCAATTTTCTTTACCTTCTCAAAGAAGCAGCTTTTAGTTTCATTGATCTTTACTATTGTTTCCTTCATTTGATTTTCATTTATTTCTGATCTGATCTTTATGATTTCTTTCCTTCTGCTAACTTTGGGGGTTTTTTTGTTCTTCTTTCTCTAATTGCTTTAGGTGTAAGGTTAGGTTGTTTATTTGAGATGTTTCTTGTTTCTTGAGGTAGGATTGTATTGCTAGAAACTTCCCTCTTAGAACTGCTTTTGCTGCATCCCATAGGTTTTGCACCATTGTGTTTTCATTGTCATTTGTTTCTAGGTATTTTTTGATTTCCTCTTTGATTTCTTCAGTGATCTCTTGGTTATTAAGTAGTGTAGTGTTTAGCCTCCATTTGAATGTATTTTTTACAGATATTTTCCTGTAATTGATATCTAGTCTCATAGTGTTGTGGTCAGAAAAGATATTGGATATAACTTCAATTTTCTTAAATTGACCCAGGCTTGACTTGTGACCCAAGATATGATCTATCCTGGAGAATGTTCCATGAGCACTTGAGAAGAAAGCATATTCTCTTGTTTTTGGATGGAATGTCTTATAAATATCAATTAAGTCCATCTTGTTTAATGTATTATTTAAAACTTATGTTTCCTTATTTATTTTTATTTTGGATGACCTGTCCATTGGTGAAAATGGGGTGTTAATGTCCCCTACTATTATTGTGTTACTGTCAATTTACCCTTTTATGGTTGTTAGCCTTTGCCTTATGTATTGAGGTGCTCCTATATTGGGTGCATAAATATTTACAATTGTTATATCTTCTTCTTTGATTGATCCATGGATCATTATGTAGTGTCCTTCTTTGTCTCTTGTACTAGTCTTTATTTTAAAGTTTATTTTGTCTGATGTGAGAATTGCTACACCAGCTTTCTTTTGATTTTCATTTGCATGGAATATCTTTTTCCATCCCCTCACTTTCAGTCTGTGTCCCTAGGTCTGAAGTGTGTCTGTTGTAGACAGCATATATATGGATCTTCTTTTTGTATCCATTCAGCCAGTCTATGTCTTTTGGTTGGAGCATTTAATCCATTTACATTTAAGGTAGTTATCGATATGTATGTTCCTATTACCATTTTCTTTATTGTTTTGGGTTTGTTATTGTAGATATTTTCCTTCTCTTGTGTTTCCTGCCTAGAGAATTTCCTTTAGCATTTGTTGTAAAGCTGTTTTGGTGGTGCTGAATTCTCTTAACTTTTGCTTGTCTGTTAAAGTTTTAATTTCTCTGTCGAATCTGAATGAGATCCATGCTGGGAAGCGTGATCTTGGTTGTAGATTACTTTTATCACTTTAAATATGTCCTGCCACTCACTTCTGGCTTGCAGAGTTTCTGCTGAAAGATCAGCTGTTAACCTTATGGGGATTCCTTTGTATGTTATTTGTTGCTCTTCCCTTTTTGCTTCTAATATTTTTTCTTTGTATTTAATATTTGATAGTTTGATTAATGTGTATCTTGGCACATTTCTCCTTGGATTTATCCTGTATGGGACTCTCTGCGCTTCCTGGACTTGATTGACTATTTTGTTTCCCATTTAGGGAAGTTTTCAACTATAATCTCTTCTAATATTTTCTCAGTCCCTTTTTTACTTTTTCTCTTCTTCTTCTGGGACCCCTATAATTTGAATGTTGGCACGTTTAATGTTGTCCCAGAGGTCTCTGAGACTGTCCTCAATTCTTTTCATTCTTGTTTCTTTATTCTGCTCTGAGGTAGTTATTCCCACTATTTTATCTTCCAAGTCACTATCTGTTCTTGTGCTGCAGTTTTTCTGCTAGTGATTCTTTCTAGAGAATTTTTAATTTCATTGATTGTGTTTTTCATCATTATTTGTTTGCTCTTTAGTTTTTCTAGGTCCTTGTTAAACGTTTCTTGCATTTTCTCCATTTTATTTCCAAGATTTGTATCATCTTTACTATCATTACTCTGAATTCTTTTTCAGTTAAGCTGCCTATTTTCTCTTCATTTGTTCAGTCTGGTAGGTTTTAACCTTTCTCCTTCATCTGCTGTGTATTTCTCTGTCTTCTCATTTTGCTTAACTTACTGTGTTTGGGGTCTCTTTTTCGTGGCTGCAGGTCATACTTCCCATTGTTTTTTCGTGTTCACCTCCAGTGGATAAGGTTGGTTCAGTGGATTGTGTAGGCTTCCTGGTCGAGGGGACTTGTCCCTTTTTTCTGGTGGATTAGAGTGGATCTTGTCTTCCTGGTGGGCAGGACCACGTCTGCTGGTGTGTTTTGTGCTGTCTGTGAACTTATTATGATTTTAGGCAGCCTCTCTTCTGTTAGGTGGGGTTGTGTTCATCTCTTGCTAGTTGTTTGTCATATGGTATACAGCACTGTTGCTTGCTGGTTGTTAAGTGGAGCTGGGTCTTAGCGTTGAGATGGAGATCACTGTGAGGTCTTTCGCTGTTTGATATACATGGGGCTGGGAAGTCTCTGGTGGACCAATGTCCTGAACTCGGCTCTCCCACCTCAGAGGCTCAGGCCTGAAAGCTGGCCGGAGTACCAAGACCCTGTCAGCCACTCGTCTCAGAAGAAAAGGGAGAAAAAAAAAGAAAGAAAGAGTAAAATAAAATAAAATAAAATAATAAGTTATTAAAGTAAAAACTAAAAAAAAATTTTTAGAAATAGAAAAGTAATACAGAAAGAAGAGAACAAACAAACCAAAAAACAAATCCACCAATGTAACAAACGCTAAAAACTATACAAAAATAAATAAATAAATAAATGGACAGACAGAACCCTAGGACAAATGGTAAAAGCAAATCTATACAGACAAAATCACACGAAGAAGCATACACATACATACTCACAAAAAGAGAAAAAGGAAAATATATATATATTAAAAAAAAAAGAGAGCAACCAAATCAATAAACAAATCTACCAGTGATAATAAACTCTAAATACTAAACTAAAATAAACATAAAACCAGAAACAAATTAGATGCAGAAAGCAAACCCCAAGCCTACAGTTGCTCCCAAAGTCCACCACCTCAATTTTGGCATGATTCATTATCTATTCAGGTATTCCACAGATGCAGGGTACATCAAGGTGATTGTGGAGATTTAATCTGCTCCTCCTGAGGCTGCTGGGAGAAATTTCCCTTTCTCTTCTTTGTTCGCACAGCTCCTGGGGTTCAGCTTTGGATTGGCCCCACCTCTGTATGTAGGTCGCCTGAGGACATCTGTTCCCTACCCAGACAGGACAGGGTTAAAGTAGCAGCTGATTAGGGTGCTCTGGCTCACTCAGGCCGGGTCGGGTTGGGGTACGGAATGCAGGGCTAACCTGTAGCATCAGAGGCCAGCGTGATGTTGCAACAGCCCTAGGCCTGCCATGTGTTCTCCCGGAGAAGTTGTCCCTGGATCATGGGACATTGGCAGTGGCAATCTGCACAGGCTCCTGAGAGGGGAGGCGTGGATAGTAACTGTGCTTGCACACAGGATTCTTGGTGGCTGCAGCAGCAGCCTTAGCATTTCATGCCTGTCTCTGGTGTCCGTGCTGACAGCCGCGGCTTGCTCCCATCTCTGGAACCCGTTTAGGCGGTGCTCTGAATCCTCTCTCCTCGCGCACCCCGAAACAATGGTCTCTTGCCTCTTAGGCAGTTCCAGACTTTTTCCTGGACTCCCTGATGGCTAGCCTTGGCGCACTAGCCCCCTTCAGGCTGTGTTCACACAGCCAACCCCAGTCCTCTCCCTGGTATCCAACCTCCAAAGCCCGAGCCTCTGCTCCCAGCCCCTGCCCGCCCTGGTGGATGAGCAGAGAAGCCTCTCAGGCTGGTGAGTGCTGGTCGGCACAGATCCTCTGTGCAGGAATCTCTCCGCTTTGCCCTCTGCACCCCTGTTGCTGCACTCTCCTCCATGGCTCTGAAGCTTCCTCCCTGCCCACCCCCCATCTCCACCAGTGAAGGGGCTTCCAAGTGTGTGGAAACTTTTCCTCCTTCACAGCTCCCTCCCAGAGGTACAGATCCTGTCCCTATTCTTTTGTCTCTGTTTTTCCTTTTTTCTTTTGCTTTACCCAGGTACATGGGGATTTTCTTGCTGTTTGGGAAGTCTGAGGTCTTCTGCCAGCGTTCAGTAGGTATTCTGTAGGAGTTGTTCCACATGTAGATGTATTTTTGATGTATTTGTGGGGAGGAAAGTGATTTCCGCATCTTACTCCTCTGCCATCTTGAAGGTCACTCCCTGAAACAGATTCTTATACTGCCTCTCATACAGATGTTTTTCTCTCCCTTGATCTAATACTCATGCATAGTTTGTCTTGGAATATAGTTCTAAGGAATGTATTATTTGAAATAAAGTGATTCAAAAAAATTTTTTTTGGTTATTGATGTTTAGATAAGAGAGATTGTGTTTGTGTTGGGCATTTTTAAAACAATGTCTAACAAATCTAGTACAGATTTTACTCATTCAAATAATTCAGCAATGAAACATTTTTATAAGTTTTGGATAGCTGTTCAAATATGTGAAAATGACATCATGAGAAAGTTATTTAAAAAAACAATTATTGCCCACACAATAACTGTTTAGAGAATAACTGGAGTTGCACATACATTTTTGCAAGCTAGCACAGCCATTATTTTTCTCCTGAACTGCAAGATAGCAGAGTTGCAACTGACCACCCACAAGTTTGATCAATCTAATAAACACCTCCAAACCTTTCCTGGAGTTCATGACTTTTCATTAGCAAACCCCAATCTTAAATTCTTGTCTACAAAAATGGTTATTTCCACTTGATAGAAAATTGTAGTTTACAAAACTCACAATAGCCCACTGAATTTAAATTGGATTCTAGCTGTACTCTAAAACTAGTAAAACTATGTTGTTTATTAAAACCATATTTTTGAATTAAGCTCCTGGAAGGATTCAGATTGCATGCAGCACTATTGTGTGGGGAAGTGCTGTAATTCTCAAGAAGTGGTGCATTTTCAGTTCCAGACATGAGTTTCTATGACAAATTCACATTTTCATTTGATCATCTAGTAAATAACAACATAAAATCCTTCACAAATGCTAGAATTACAGTTATATAATCCTCTGGGTACTCTTAATTTGGAGAGGCTTGTTTTGATCATTTTTAGGGAATGGATATATGATTTTCTGTGGTAATACTTATTAAATTATTTAGGATAAACTTTAGATATTTTAGACATTTTTGATGAATGTAATATATATTTATTTGGTTCTGTCCCACATTTATTTTTCGCATTTCAGATTGTAATATAAAAGCATCTATTGTTCTAAAGATGAATTTGGAATTTGGAAACTCTAGAATTCAGCCAAATTGAATAATTTATTTTTCTATTTCGAATCTCCATCTACTTTTAAATGCATTCTCAGTTTTATAATTTTACATGAACTAGTGTGATCACAATCCTCCTCTACCTCCTTTTTAAAGCACATTTTCTTCTTGGATTAACTAACACAGTAATCTTTTACTCTTACTGTTTTCTCTCTTGTCTCTTCGTTTTCTATAAAGCCAGGTGTTGGCATCCTTCAAGGCTCAACGCTGGGCCCTTAGCCATCTCATTCTCATGCATTGCTTTAATTGTCACCTAGATATAGAGAATCTGTCTATATAGACCTTCCCATGCACCTTTTCACTGAGTTCTTCACTTAACTCACAATCTGTCCCCTATTCTGCTGTGTGGTTTTCTTCCATTGTTTACTATCTTAGTAAATAGTATCACTGTTTACTCCACTGCAGGAACAGAACATAGATATCATTCTTGACACCCTTCAAAGTCTAGTTCATTAATCCAATCCATCAAATGTTTTATTGTAGTTACTGCTTAGACATTTTGGCTCTACTTCTACTGCATATTTCAAAATCCCAGTTACAGTTATGTCTCCCTTGCATTCCTTTACCTTCAGTTGCTCTACTTGTACACACATTCTGTTTCTACATTGCAAATACATCCTCTGCATTTCTGCCAGAACAATATCGTCAAAATATAAATCTGAATATCCTTCTTTGCCTAAAATCTTCCAGTCAGTTCTTTCTGTCCTTTTGATAAGGACAGACTTCTATAACATGTTCTAAGAGATCTCACTTGCTCTGTTTCTTACCTACCATTTTGACTTCTCCCCTACTATAGCTCCTTTCATTCTTTTCTCTTCAAATTTTATGACCTTGTTTTATTCCTCATAGTTCCGATGTTTCCATCAACCATAGATATACTGAAAATGTTGTTCCCCCTTCTTTATCAAAATGTTTTGGCTGCAAGTAAGGGATAAATACAAATATATTGGCTTATTCAATGGCAACTTATTGTATCCTGTAATGAGTCAAGGGCCACTCAGAAAGTGTTAATGTCATGAAAGCCATTTCCAGTCATTCTCCTCTATCATTCCCACCTAATATGCTCCCTCCTGGGTTATCATCTCTCAGGATTTAATGATGGATGCAGCAATTCTGGTAATCATATTCCTCTTACAATATCTAAAGATAGAAGTAAGTTGCCATCTTCCTTGTGTCTCATTTTAATATACAGAAAGCCCTGAAATTTCCTAGATAATTTACTCATATATATAACTGACCAAAATTTACATTATATGCCTATGAATAAAACATCAATACAAACAATATGGGACATTCCAGGGCCTTCCTTGGTATTCTCAGTTAAATAAAACTCAACCTATTAGAAGGTTTCTGAAGTCTCTTTTGATTTCTCAACTCTTTTAACTCCAATTTGAAGAGGGTAGTTTCCCGATGATCCTGGTCAAAGTCCAAGGGTTTCCTTATTCAACCCAACCCCTATCTATAGAATAGAGAATCTACCCTATTTAACTATAGGGTATAGAGGTTATACCCTGTCTAAAGAGGGTCTACCTTTGGCCCTGCCTAGAGGCATTGCAAGCCAAAATTAATAGGGCCTTGACTGTCTTTGTCCCAGCTGGCTTGTAAGGTAGAGGTTTCCATACTGGTAGAGGCAAGCAGGAAATATCACAGGCTACCACCCAACCCAATGCCCGGAGTAATGGTTCAGAGATCTTGGCCAAAGATTTTGCCTAGGTGGGAGAGGCAGTCTGTGAGAAAAGAGAGATCAAAGATCTCCCCAAAGGAGCTGATTTCATGGGAAGTTCATGCCTAATAATGCTCTCAAAAATACTAGTTCCTCTTAATAAAGAATAACAAGCTTAACCAAATGGGCCATTATTCCCACTTCCAGCTCAGAAGAAGTGGCACAGAGATTATTTCCAGGGGGAAGAGACAGGCCACAAGAACATAGAACTCTGAAACTTTCCACAAAAAGAAATGATTTTATTTAGAACAGCGTGGGGAAATTCAAGCCTAACAGTGCTCTTGAAAATAATAGAGATTTTGGCTGTAAGCAATTAAAAGAAATATGGCAGCACCATGAGAGAAATAAGCTAAACTGTAGGCAGGCTAGTTTACCAAAAAGAACCAGAGGAAGAGACAGCTAAGTAGAGCCTTTTTGATATCAAAACAAACCTTGAAGACTGACTTCAAAAACTACTTCTGTGAAAGGGGCCGAAATTTAATTGGATCAGACTAGGGAATTGTTTATGCTCCAAGGCATTGTCAAAAACAGTGAAACAATTAACTATTAGTTAATGGAACTGAGTGTAATACCAAATGGGAAAGATAGTTTAATAGAGAGATCAGAGAAAGGAACAGTTTTAAAAAGCCCTGCTAAAACCATTGTCATCTCAGAGTGAATGTGCATATTCCCATAGCTGCACACTTTGAGGTACAACACCAAATGATTCCACTCAGCTGACTTCTGTGCAGAAATTGACAACCTGATTCTAAAATTCCTATGGAAATTCAAGGGACTCGAATAGCTAAAACAATCTTGAAAAATAAAGTTAGACGACTTATACTTCCAGATTTTAAAACTTACTGCAATGGTACAATAATCAAAATAGTGTGATGCTAACATAAGGATAATCATATAGATCAGTGAATTAAAATGGAGAGTACAGAAACTATTTTAGTTACATTATATATATTCTTCTCAAGTACACAAAGACCCTATGTTAGACCACAGAATAAGTTTTAACAAATTTAAGAAGATTGAAATCATACCAAGTACCTTTTTTAGCCACAGTAGTGTAAAGATAGAAATCAATAATAGGAGGAAAATTGAAAAATTCACAAATATGTGGAAATTAAACAACACACTGCTGAACAACCAATGGGTTGAAGCAGAAATCAAAAAGGAAATCAGAAAGTATCTTAAGGCAAATGAAAATGAAAACATAGCCCACCAAAACTCACATAATGTAGGAAAAGAAGTTCTAAGAGGGAAGTTTATAGCAATAAATACCTACATTAAGAAAATAAAAATCTCAAATAAACAACCTTAATTTGCACCTTAAGGAACTAGAAAAACATATTAAGCGTCAAAAAGAATAGTAAATCTTGAGTTATCATCACAAGGAAAAAAATTTTCTGTTTCTTTAATTTTGTATCTGTTTGAGATGATGAATATTCATTAAACTTATTGAGGTAGTCATTTCATGATATATTTAAGCCAAATCATTATGCTATCCACCTTAAACTTATACAGTGCTGTGTATGTCCATTATTATATATATCAATAAAACTGGAAAAGGTAGAATAAATACTTAGGAATAAATTTAACAAAGGAGGTGAAAGATCTCTACACACAAAAATATAAGACACTGCTGGAAGAAACTAAAGAAACCACAAATAAACAAAAATATATTCTGTGTTCATTGATTAGAAGAATTAATATTGCTAAAATATCCATACTACCCAGAGATCTACAGACTTTTCACAAATAGAAAAAAATCTCTAAAATTTATATGAAACCACAAAAGACTACGAACACCCAACATAATCTTGAGCAAGAAAACAAAGCTAGAGACATCATACTACCTTATTTCGAAATGTATTTTAAAAACTATAGTAATCAAAACAATATGGTACTGGAATACAAATAGACTCATAGATCAATGGAACAGAATAGAGAGCCTAGAAATAAACACAGGCATATACAGTCAAGTAATCTTTGACAAGGGTGCCAAGAATTCATAATACAGAAAGGATAGTTTCTTTAATAAATGGTGTTCAGAAAATCAGATATCCACATACAAAAATGAATTGGATCCTTTTCTTATACCATACATATTCAACTCAAATGGATTAAAGCCTTAAATAGAAGACCTGAAGTTGTAAAATTCCTAGAAGAAAATATAGACAGTAAGCTCTTTGACAATGGTCTTGTAAATAATTTTTTGGATATGACACCAAAAGCGCAGGCAACAGAAGCAACAATAAACAAGTGGGACTACTACATCAAGCTAACAAGCTTCTGCACAGCTAAGGAAACAATATTAAAAGGTAGCCTACAGAGTGGGAGAAAATATTTGCAAACCACCTATCTGGTCGAGTTATTAAGCAAAATATGTATAACTCAATAGCAATTATACAAAAAAATAATTTAAAAATGGGCAAAGGAACTGAATTTCACCAAAGAAGACATACAGATGGCCAACAGGTACATGAAAAAGTGCTCAACATCACTAATCATCAGGGAAGTGCAAATTAAAAACACAGTGAGATATCACCTCACTCATGTTAAGGAGGATGGCTATTATCAAGAAGACAGGAGATAACAGTCGCTGGCAAGGATGTGGGGAAAAGCGAACCTTTGTGCACTATTGGTGGGATGGTAAATTACTACAGTAATTATGGAAAATAGAATGGAGGTTCCTCACAAAATTAAAAACAGAACAACCATATGATCTAGCAATCCCATTTCTGAGTATATATCCAAAGGATATGAAATTAGTATCTTAAAGAGATACCCGCACTCCTGTATTCACTGAAGCATTGTTCACAATAGTCAAGATATGGAAATGACCTAAGTGTCTGTTGAGTGATGAATGGAAAAATAAATTGTGAGATTACAGATACATCAATAGATATGAATACACACGTGTATATTACCCATATATAAGTATATATTATATGTAATATGTTAAATGTATGTTATGTTACATATAGGTATATATACATATATGAATGTATATTTATATAAATATATACTGTTGATCCTTGAACAACATGGGTTTGAACTGCGTGGTAGACACAGAAAGACAAATACTGCATGATATCACTTATATGTGGAATCTTAAGTCAGACTCATAAAATCAGAGAGTAAAATGGTGGTTGCCAGGGGCTAGGGGGTGGGGGAAATGGGAAGATGTTTGTCAAAGGGTACAAACTTTCAGTTATAAGATGAATAAATTCTAGAGATCTAATGTATGGCGTAGTCATTATATTAATAATACTGTACTGTATACTTGAAATTTGCTAAGAGAGTAAATCTCAAGTGTCTTCATCTTACTCTGTCTCACACACAAACACACAAATGGTAACTCTGTGGGATAATGGATATATTGATTAGCTTGATTGTGGTAACTATTATACACAGTATACTGATATCAAAACATCACATTTTACACCTTAAATATATACAGTATTTTGTCAGTTATACCTCAGTAAAGCTGCGGAAAAATTAAGGAAAAACAAAAACGAATAAAATAAAATGAAAAATTTTGAAATCCGTGCATTTCCAAAAAAGTGTTATAAATAGTGGGGAGTTTGGGCTAATGTTAAGTGACAATTGGGATGAAGTTCAAGAACCCAAATCCTACCTGCCCTAACTCACTACTTCCTATGAGGTTCCTAAGGCAGCAACAGTAAATGGAAAACAAGATTCTGATGACCAGATATCTCCAGTGAAGTATGTGGCCTAAGCTGAAGGTCTTAGTGGGACTTTCTATTCTCTAATAAGCCTGAATTAAAATCTTACCATCAGTCACCCTCATACAGAGAAGCAAGGATCAGGCTGCAGATGGGTATGAGTAGAGGCAAAGAGAGGACCAGAAGTATGGCAATACCCTTATGGATTCAAGAACCACAATAGACGTTCTAGCACCTAGTGGTCCCACCCACTAATAAATGTAGACTCCCTCCTCTTAGGGCAGAGCAGCAGGGCAGTTTAAGATGGGAATGGAGTCCTCTTCCTTTCTAAAATGAACATGTGCCCTTGTTTTGTAGTGCCAGGCCTGGGGACATCTGGTCCACATAAACTGATGCATATTATTTATTTGTATGTTTTATTTGCTTTTATTGCTTTGTTTTATCTATGTTCACACCCTTTAATTTGGAAACCAGTAAATAGTGTGGTTAGCAGATTGTGCTTTGAGTCCTGAATTCAAATCCTAATGCTTACTATATTTGCTGTATGTGCCTGGCCATGATCCAAACCTCTAAAAGCCATAGTTTCCTCATCAGAAAAACAATGCTAATCCATAGTATAATTCTAGTGTCATGATGATTAACTGTTATGATATAAGGTGCTTATCATAATGTTTGGTACAAGAGTACTCAGTATGTTTAATAAATATTCAGGGAGAAATAAAATGAATTCATTTACACTGAGAACTAACTTCTCACAGTTAAGACTGACATATAAATAGTTCGAATGCAAGGTAGAGGCTGCCATGTGCTGCAAAAGACCTTTTCACAAGTTTTAAAATTATGGGCAAAGGAGAGTAATTCTTAAAAGGAAGGAAATGGAGAAGGTGCAAATGCACTTATTTGGGTGAAGTGGAAGATGCATAGGGCAAAAGCGAGTGATAGGCTGGAAAATTAGTTTGGAACAAAGTTGAACATTATACAAGGAGTTTGTATGCTATGTGTATGGTAAATGGCAGTCTGAGGGAACAATGCTTCTGAGCTTTCATTTTTTTAAATCATAACTAGTCTAATAGATAACAATTTAATACTAGCATTAAACTGTTAGGAAAATCTGAGACTATTGTTTCATATAGCAGTGTATATATGATAGCACATGCTATGCCTATAAACAGGGTTATTCCAAGGAACAAAAGGCATCATGACCCATAAAATATAAAGTGTAATACAGAGGAAATAATTTATTATGATGATTTGCTTTACTTTAACAGTAGGAAGACATGCATGATGATATATTATTGTGACGTTTTTAAAGAAAATTTTCAGCCCAGACACATAAGCAAAGTTGAGAAGAGAATTAAGTTTTATTTGTCAGTGACAATTCATGTGATGTTATTTTCATGGTATCTCCGTTATTGTTGCCGTATTCTGTGTTTGCACATTCTAAAGGCCAGTGAGGGAAGAATGTATGAGAGTGGTGAAGTCTGGTCCCACCTGATTTATATTCCAACTCTAGAAGTCAGGTTGGTCCAACCAGATTGCAGATAAACATCTGAACTTGTGAACGTGGCTTAAAATAATCAAATATTCTAAATGGTAAACATAAGACAGATGCTTATTTTATGACTAGGCCAGATGCTTACTGAATTATATTCCCATACTTGTTAATATACTTGATAACCGAACACTAATTTTTTCTCAAATTCAAAGATATATGACATATCTAATAATTATGAATCAGTTTTAACAGAGCCAATGTAAATAATGTAGATTTTTTAAATGAAAAGTAACTCTTTTCATCTAAATGATCCCTTTGTACTGAAATAAGTCTTCCCCAGTTACATTTTATGTTCAACTAAGAAAAGAAGTAATAAAGAAAACAATAAACAAAACATTTGAATGTGTCCAGCTCATACTTTTTAACAGGCCAGATAGAAGGCAGATCAACCATCTAAACATTCCACGGTATTAATGGAACGTGATTTTTTTTGACTGTTTCATGCAGTAATTTTCAGATCTTAGGTTGAAAAATCCTGTGGCATTATTTATGGCATATGGCCATTTATAGTATCTTCCCTTCCTGCAGGCTCAAGTATGAGATGTGTTAAACAAATATCAGACTACCTCTTTTTCTGGCTCAATTCTCATTTACTATAGGACACAGATACTCCTGTGCACATATATTCATTTGGGAAAGGTGTGGAGATTAATCACAGGGGGAACAATGATGGAAATTATATCCAATGGTTTTCCTACTGTGTTTTCAGATATTGAAAGTTACCATTACAGTCATTGTGAAAAATGCACATTCATCTCCTTTCCCTAGCATAATGGCCCTTATGTTCCCAGGGCTCCACTTCTCATCACCTATGCACAGTTCCATATTTTAGGGAGGGAGATCTTACCCACCTTACTTTTTTGTGTATACAAATAAAGATGGTATTCATGCTACAAAATGGGATGTATTCTGTATAGTGTATTCTTATAGAGAGAAATTCTATTTTAACAACTAAGAAAAGCAGGTTATAGAACTGCTTAGAAAAAGTAATCTAAATATCATTATTCATTTAATTTGCTAAGTGGGCTTCACTTAAGTGAATCCCATATCTATTATTTTTTTTATTTCACATTGCATTTATTTTTCTAGTTGCGTTAAATTTGTGAGGAAGCAATTGTGAAAATACTCCATGATTATTACAAGTGATGGTCAGTAGTATGGAAGGAAAAGTTCTAGACTGTGCAATTGAGTGCAATTATATCATGCATACATTCCTTCAAAATCAAGTTTTTGTTTTTGTCATGCTTTGTACCATAGGTGGTTGATTCAGAGAGAAAAAAATTCTCCGTACCTTCAAGAAACACGCTGTCACTTAGGCTAGAGACAGGCAATTAAACACATTAAACAGCTAAACAATTATTAAGATCAAGCACATTAAATATAGATAAACCCTGACACAGAAGGGGGATTGGGGAAATGGTCCAGAAGTTCCCACTGAACTGAGGTTTTAAGAATGAGAAACAGTTATCCTGTATAGATTTCTAATGTTAAAATTGTGACACCACTTTATGGTCTCAATCCTGGCTGTGTAAAGCATCTCTTGAGGACCTTCTAAAAACAAAACATAACCAAACAAAAAAAGCAAAACCAGAAACAATGAGTGACCCCCAACCACAAGAGATTCTGACTCTTCAGGCTAGGGTGGGCCCAGATATTGGAAATTCAAACTTCTCTAAATGAATATAATTTGTACTGAGGGTTGAGAAACATTGTTTATCAAGTCAAAATAGAAGAAAATAACTTTTAATCTCATTTTTGCACTTCTTTTGACTTATTTTAGAATTAATAACATAAAATAATTAAAGTATTTTAGGACCCCAAAACCTATCTATGTTGGTTGTAAGAACTTAATTTGTCATCAAAATTACTTAGCTGTGTTGTTTTTCTCCTCAGTCTCTTGTCAAGCTGGATTTATGTAGACATTTAGGACTAGATCTTATGTCAGCCTCTAGGACATAAAGCTTGGATATGAGCCAATAATATAATTCTACTGTTGGGGAAAATGGTACTCGTGCAATTGTTTTTCTTCCTTCAATTGTAACGGTAATTTTTCAAAAGTTTCTCAACTTTTTCTTCAAGCTAATCCAGAATGGAATTTTATTTTAATTGCTTTGTGATTGAAACAATGTGCAGAAAATATGTGCCTTGTTAAGCCAATATCCAGGGAATACTGCATGCAGACTGTTTCTACAACCGTATATATAGTGGCATGCTTAATAGAAATAATATACTTAGGTATTTCTGTTCTTCTCAGATTAAAGGTAAAACAGAAATATAAACTAGACCAGTAATTCTGCATCTTTCACAATTTACTTCTCCCAAATAGTCTATCAAATAATCAAGTTTCCAAATTACTACGAAGTGAGTAACGTTTCATAGCATAACTTTGGAAATTAATATGTGTTCAAAATTTTTTTCTTTGGAATTTAGAAGTACCATAATTTGATTTCATTAAAAATATCCATAAAGCTTCATTTCTTCTATGATTTATAGTAAAGACAATTTGATGTCATTTGTAATATAAGAGTAAATGGGGACTTTGATTTAAAACAAGTGATCTTTTCTGTACCATCACCTTTAAATCCGTCAATGAAATAAGGTGGAAAAGAGTATTTAAAATTAATGCATTTTCACGCTACACACACATATATGATAGCAGTTATATTTATAATACATACATATATAAATGTAAATTTATGTATACATGATGTACATATGTTATTGAAGAGACTTCACAGTAGTTCTGCCTTTCTGAGGTTGCAGGATGTTAAGATGAATGAAGTGTTTGAGGAAGATAATTTTAGCATCAAGATGTAGACAGCTTTGCAACAGGAAAAAGGCTTGGTGATAAGCATTATTTTGAGAGAGGCTATTTTAGTCATCCTTTTTTCAGGAGGGCCATTGATAACAATGACAATGACATTCTGAAAGCTGAGAAGCTGCAATGCACAGGGAATGCACAAAGCCATTATTCACACCTATTGAATATTCACATTGGTTTTACTGAATTTTGAGTCTTTCAGATTTTGAAAAATCAATTATTTATTATTATTACTATTATTATTACTATTATGTTTCCACTTTCTATATCCAAGTATTATATTTTTTCAATTCCTTTTTTCTCTCAGGTTCACACTTTGCTTTTTATTTAATAGCGTTCTTATTGTCCGTCTCTACAATACTAGGTTCTGTGTAACTGTAACACACACACATGATGTCTTGAACTCCAGCCTTTCTTCCTGTTGCAAAGATTTCCTCATCTGGCATATATAATTACCTTCCTCAAATACTTCATCTCCTTGTGACCCCTCATATCAGATTTATCCCAAATCTCCTATTGCATAACAGTAGTCACATTACAGGTATCTCAGATTAGCTAATAAACATATATGCCTTTACTTTCTGGGCAGTGTGGTTAGAAGTGAATGGAGTTTGTAATGAGATAGACTTTAGGGAAATTCATCATCTGAATTTCTCCTGGCCTCAAAATGGTAGGTATAGAGGATTGAGTGATAATTCAGATTTCACTGGCTGGTTCCTTCATCTTCAAATCCTGTAATCTCTAGGAATTCCCTAGAGTATCTACCATGTGTTTATGATGCTTCCACCCAGTAGCCTGTCCTGATAGTCCAAGGTGTGTATTACTGATGTCCTACTCTTGCTTGTAAGACACAGAAGCCTCTGTTTCACCAGGTCTCTCCTTGATCCCACATATTGCCACAGCTGGTGGCACAAAGTGCAGATTCTCTTCCTTTACTTTGCTCTTTTTTAGAAGAGTTCTAAAAAAGTCTTGTAGTGATTTACCAAAAATTACCTATAACCCTGTTTACTCTTGCTGTCTCTGCATAATTATAAATAACTATCTCTTTTGCTCTCAAAAGTAGCTAGTTGCGGACTCACAGGTACAGAGAACAAACTAGTGGTTACCCGTGGTTGGGGATATAGGGATGGGGAAGTGGGAAGTCCAAATTATTGGGTATAAGGCTACAAGGGTGTGTTGTACAACACGGGGAATATAGCCAATATTTTATAATAACTGTAAATGGAGTGTAACCCTTAAAAATTGTATGTAAAAAAGGAGCGTAGTTGGGACAAGAAATTATATGGTCACTTAGTTAATCAGGTCTTTCTGCCTCATTACCTTCCCTTTCCTTTCCAACCACACTCCCCCCACCCCCCGCAAAACAAAACAAAAACCCTCTCTGTGGTCCTTAAAAAGGAGTTCAAATACTGAAGACCAAAGAGAAAGAGGCTGGGAAACAAATTCCAGTTTCAGCTATCACAACACTAGCCCACCCTTGGAAGACAACTACACTTTTCTTCCTGGGTTGTTCATATAGTGTTTCACTTAGATTTGTTCTTTCTAAGAAGGTTCTTCAGTGTCATATGGAAAAAGACTTCTGGCAATCCAGGCTCTCAGCAATTCTCCAGGTATGTGTAAATTATATTTGGGCTGAAACACTGTCCTCTGTTTCCAAACACCACACAGCCACCCCTCTATAAATCCAAACTTGTCATCTAAGCTCTTACCAGCACTCCAGCACATGCAGTCTCATTCTCCCACTGCACTATTTTAGCTATTTATTTATTTTAACTTCCATATGGCACCTCTTCCTAAGCCAAATTAATTTGCTTAATACCCTACAATCTTTATTTTCTTCTCTCAATTGCAGTACCCCTTGCATAATCCCATTCCCTCAGTGTAGAAAATATTTCCCCCTAAATTGTGTCAATATATGTCTGTTAATTAAACTGGTGTCTATTGAGTGCCCCAAATGCCACAGGTACAGGGCTAAATGATATTTCTGAACTCTTTACCAATTGTACCTCACATCTTTTCGGGACAATGTCATCTAACGCTTTTGTTACACTTGACAGTGGCTCCAGCTTCCGCATCCTGACTTATGTTTCAATTTCATATAACATAAGTTGGCATAAACATTGACTAGCATTTGTTTTCAATTTTCTCAACTTCATCTATCATTTTAAATTGTATGACAAGTATAATATATACTAATTAATTCATATTATCTCATAGTGCCTAGTGCGGTGTTCCCCTCAAGTGCCCCATACAGCTACTATGGACAATATATCAAATTACATGTATTTCAGGTTAGCTAATAGACGTAAATGCCCCTTCCATCCAACAAGAATCTAGTCAGTGTATTTTGCTAAAAAATGCATGAATTAATGGTTGATGCTAGGGCTGATGTTGAGAATATACAGGTAAGCCTGGAACATCTTGTATTGCCAGAAAGTAAGGAAATGCTCAAACAAACAAACAAAATACAACATACACACAATACATACTGTGATGAGTGTATGTTAAAGGAACCAAGTGAAAGAGCTCCCAGTGGCATAAGCCAAAGCAATTTGAACAACAAAATAGTATTAGACTATAATCCGAAGTATAAAATACATATCCATGAGTCCAAACAGATACAAACAAATGATTTAATAGTGAATGAATGAAAAATAAATAAATAAATAAATATGAATAGATACATTTCTTAAGAAGAATAATTCCAAATAATTTATATAGTGTGAAAGGATAATCAAAATGGAATTGGTATTGTGAAGAGAGTTCTCTAAAATGAAGCCAGAAGGTCACTGAGGAATTCTGACTTATGAATGTCTCATCCTGGATGGAATCTGACCTTTTGACCACTTATTGTTTTAACAAAGACATCCAGAACATTTGCCAGAAACTCCAGATTGTTATCAGACATTTACCCTAAACTAACTTATGAATCCTTAAGGAAAAACTTCCTGACTTGCATGAGAGGCAATTACAATTCTCACCTGGCAACTTTAACAATCTTGTGGCTTTTTGTCTTTATAAGCCCCTGACTCTTTCTCTTCCCTGGAACACTCTTTAGGTTTTACCCTCTTTGCAGCCTTGATACTAATTATTGTTAACAATAGATGATACTACCCTTGTATTAAGGTTCTCCAGAGAAACAGAGACCACAAAATTGTGTGTAAATACATACAGAAAGAGAGAGAGATTTATTTTAAGGTATTGACTTATGCAGTTGTAGAGGCTTGGTAATTCAAAAATCTGCAGGGTAGGTTAGCAGGCTGGAGACTAGGGGAAGAGCTGCAATTTGAGTCCAAAGACAGTCTGCTGACAGAATTCCTTTTGGCTCAGGGGAGGTCAGTTTTTTCTATCAAGACCTTCAGCTAATTGAATGAGGCCCACTCACTTTATGGAAGGTAATCTGCTTTACTCAGTCCACCAATTTAAATGTAAATCTCATCCAAAAACACCCACACCAAAACATCCAGAACAATGTTTGATCAAATATCTGGGTGCCATGGCCCAGCCAAGTTAACACATAAAATTAACCATCACACTCCTCTAGAGATTAAGGATAACTCCCCTTCCCTTAAATGTAGGCTGTTTATTTGTGAATTCCTCCAGTGAGTGCAGTTTGGAAAGAGGGGCAAAAGAATAACTTTACAGTGGAAAAACCTGAATAACTACCTGTCAGGTGATCAAGGTAAACATCAGCAAAGATAAACCATGCTGATGTGTGTGCCCTCAATATGATGTGATTAAAATGGCACTTTCCCTCTGTGTTCTCTAATAATCAAAATCCCAGTCTAATTATGAGAGAAACATCAAACTCCAGTTGATGAGGAGTAAACAAAATACTTGATCAGTACTCCTCAAAACTCCCAAGGTTATCAAAAACAGGGAAGCTCTTAGAAACTGTCACAGTCTGCAGAAGCCTAAGGAGATGATGACGAAATGTATCATGGTATCCTGGGGGGATTCTGGTACAGAAAAAGGACATTAGGTAAAAACTAAGAAAGCCGAATAAAGTATGGACTTTTTCAGTAATAATGTTACTATATTGATTCATTAGTTGTAGCAAATGTATCACACTAATGTAAGACATTAATAGGGGAAACTAGGTGTGGGTGTTAGAGGAACTCTCTGTACTGTTTTTACAAAGTTTCCGTAAACTTAAAACTCTCCTAAAATAAAATGTTTTTTACAAAGAAAATTAAAGAAACAAAACAAAAATGTATGTGGATTTTTACATCAGACAGACCTTTAAACAAGAAGGCTTAAACTGTCATAATTTTATTATTCACATTTCAGAAGATTGTAGAGAAAGTAAATTACAAAATGAATATGTAGACTTACTGACAAATTGTCTGGCACATAATATGAGCTCTATAATGTTAATTTCCTCACTCTGCTCATACCTCTTCAACAAAAGGTTTTTGGCTTATTATTATTGGTATTTTAAGTAAAAACACCAGCAGTTCATTGCAAAACAGTAAGTGATTGATTCATTGAGAAAATTAATTTTATTTAAGCCTACAGCTCTACCATACATACTTATTTAAAAATCTCCATTAAACATATATAATCACTAGTGGAAGGGAAGCAAAAAAACTCTCCATGGCGAGAACAACTTTTCAATGCAGGTAATCAATATTCTTGGAACATCTCAAAAGGAAAAGCTAAAAGGAAAAGAAATCAAATAACCTACCACTGGCAGCATATGATACTATATACTTAAACTGATGTATGTTAAATCTCGCAGTCTCTGTGGCATTTTGCAGAAAAATCTCTTTACCAGAACTCTCAGGTGAGCTAATATGCACTGCAGACACATTTAAGTCAGACTGCTTCAGTGGAGGAAACTCTGTTGGTGGTCACAGACAACCAAAGATTCAGGTAAAGGAAATTAGGCAGTCTCCAATTTAATTCTGAATTAGGCAGTCTCCAATTTAATTATCCCCTGCACTGCCTCCCTCCCCACGCCCCCCCCCAAACACACACACACACTATCACACTCTTGTCTCTCTCTCTCAGAGAGTCTATGTCTAACAGTTTGGATTTCAGGTTGATTTGACTGTACCTATATACTCATAAACTTAAAAACAAACAGATTAAGTGGGTGTGTCTAAGCTAGAAGTGCTCTTATTTTCAGACAGATGGCCATGAATTCAAATAATTTGCTTTGGGGAAATCTAAACATACTTTATCTGCCTACATCCTAGGCAGCATGAAGCACTACATACAGCTGGGGTCAGTGCCTATGCTGCAAGCCATTAAATACCCCATGATTCTTGTTAAAGGACATTATTTTCAACTGTGTGCCATGTGGCTCCTCCCCGCAGTCCATCAGATGGTTGAAATGATGTGTGAGTAGAGGAGTTTGTATATATGACAATACACACGTACACATAAAATCTTAAATGTGTGCAAGCAATTTAAAAAAATCCTAAAAACCTTTAAGACGGAATAAAAAAAGTATTAGGTGAAATATATGTGGTTGTCTTTTCATTTTAGTATCTTCATTCTTGATTTTACATCAGAGAAGTTTAATAATGATGTATTTGGAAAATTTATTCTCAAAGCAAGTAAATAATTTGTATATTACCAGCTTGACTTACTTCAAGTCAGTTTTAAAGTTTACTAAATATTTTTTTGAAAGAACAATACTGAGCATTCTCAGTTTAGTACTTACATGCTGTTTGTACTTAAATGCATATCTAATCAAATTTATATTATTCACCACTGGCATATAAATATAAGTAACACCTATAAACGTATCTTAAGTTTATAAAACACTTTCTATTATGTGAGGCACATTTGCAACCACTAACTCACTCATTTATTTCTCTCCACAATCCTGTGAATTAAATGAATATAGGCATTATTTTTTGTATTTTGTACATAATAACAGCTTACAGGTCTAGATTTCTTAACATCTTCCAAAATTTATTTTAAGTTTTAAAAAAATATTAAATCTTTCATCCTTACACAATCCTGTGAGGTAGTGTGTTATATTATCCTCATTTTACAAATGAGGAAACTGAGGAATAGAGAGTTTAAATATTTTATGTAAGCCCATTCAGGCAGTAGCCACAAGATCCAAAATTCAGATACAGGTAGTGTGACTCCAGAGTTTGAACCCGAACAATTATGTTATATTGTTTTTATAGGACAGGTACAAAACTCAACCAATCGACAAAACAAACACAAAACAATGGCATTGAATGAACTGCTTAAATTCATAGAGCCAATTAAGTGATGTTTTTAAGATTTTGGGCAACTCAAAGATTAAGGATTCATTTTGACTTCAGGCAAATTTTGGTTCAAACCAAGGCCCTGCCATTTGATAGCTGTGTAAACTTGCAAAGTTGTTTAATGTCTCTGAACTTCATTCCTTATCTTCAAAATAAGGGTGCTAATATTTATTTCATAAATTTATTTCAGTAATTAAATGTGTTTATGTTACCAAGCAGTGGCTCACTGGCCAACATGCATAGAAGCCAATACTATATAGCACCAGCTTTTGAGGAAAGAAAAGGCTTTATTGTGAGGTAGACTGGCAGGGAAACAGTATCAAATCTGTCTCCCCATCTGGGGATCTGGGGTTCCCTCAAACCTTTATGAGCTAGGGGAGGAGGGTTGGTGGTTTTTATTGGAGGGCTTTGGAACTTGGCCATTTATGCTAACGTATGGGAAAGGGGGATTCAGCACGGGATCTTCCTGGACAATGGACCCTTCACTTCTGAAAGCGTTCCAGTGGTCAGGGGCTGGTCATATCCCAGGCAAAATTTTCTCTTCTGCACATGCTTTAGCTGCATGACTTGCAGTTTCTCTGTGAAAAACAACTTAGTATCTTGTTATCTACAGAGTAGGTAGGACCAGTTTGGGCTGGTCCTGCAGTTACACTAACATATGTAAAACACTTGGCATATAATAAATTTTCAAAAAATAGTAGCTAAGTATATGCTTCTAAATTAAAAGGCAGGTGTTTTTCAAATTTAAGAATTGAATTATTTCATGGCAAGTGTAGTTATTTTATTAGATTTAATGACCTACAATGTTTGGTCTTTTAAATACAGGAATTAAAGATATGAATATTTTTTTAAAAATTTGGAAACGTTAAAATTAACAGAAATTCGAAGACATTTCCACAAAATATTAAAGGTTATGATTGCATTTATAATGTTTCAAAGCAGTTAGCTCACATTCTATATTTTTTAATAGGAATTGGAGTCATCTCCAATGACATTTAAAGATACACAGAGAATTAGGGTGCAATTAACTCGACCATAAGTTTTCTGCCTTATATTGGGTTTACCTTCTCAAAGGTTCCATCTTCATATTCTGACTTCTTGGAAAATATGTGATGGGAAAAAATAAAGCAGAAGATATGAAAATTCTTTTGCATGTATTTTAACCAGGAATATGTCTGTTCCTCCAATTGCCTATAGAAAAATCTTATATAATGTGTTTTTTAAAAAGTTTTGGTTAATTTTGTTGTAACAACTTTTATTATTTTCTGATTATTTCCTTTAGTTATCCTCTTCCACAATATACTTTGCTAATGATTCGCTGTCCACATTTTTGGGTCCAACTTCATGTAGTCTATTAGTATTTATTCAACACTTATACATTTAGCTATAATGGAAATAGATGCATAAACTGTGGGCTCTGTACCCAAGGACCTGTAACATGTTTGGGAATTTAAGAACAATGCACATTAAACATTCATCAAAAAATCAAGGCAATGTGTGTGTACACTTTTCATAATGAAAGGGTTCAGAGAAGAGTAACAAAGAAGTTAGTGATAACAAGGAACTTTTATTAATTATTTACTCTATGCCGCACACTTCTTATGTCCTCTTTCACCTAACACTCTCAACAACTGTAAGAGTTAAGTATTATTAGCTCCTCATTTCATCATTAAAACAACTGAGACACAGAAAGGTTAAGTAGTTTGCCCTTGATTGTGCAGATATTAAACAGTGCAGTTGGGATGGGAAGTCAGGCAGCTGGACTCCAGAGTCAACACACAGAACTCCATTGCTAATGATGTAGCTGCCTTATGACCAGAGGAGAATAGTAAGAGGATAGAGAAGGATAGAATCTATGATGGAAGAAGGGGAGGGAGGAAAATGTATGACAAAAGAGAGGACAAAGGAGGTAGAGTTTGGAAGTCATAGAAATGTGTAATTCTCAAGATAGTATAATGGAACATAACACCCAACCAGATACAGGTGGTTATATTTCATGAAACTTTTGGAGATTTTGTGGAAATAAATTATTTAATGAAATAGGTACTAATACAAGAGTCCTCTTCAAGCTAATTAAAGATGTATGAAGAAGGAAAGCAATCAGAATTAGAAAAGACGTATAGGAGACCATTTCTGCAGTATATGTGGGATGCAATTTAGACATGAATTTGCATGATGGCAATGGAAAAAAGAAAAAAATGGGAAGAAAGCAAGAGCTATTTGGAATAAAGTTAATTTTTATATAAACATCTGTTTATGACATAGCATAGGCAACCACCTTCACCACAATTAAAAATATAGTGATCTGCACCCCACACCTCATTAATTTTTCTTCTAACCATCATCACCGCAGTCAGTGGAGTCATTCATGAAGTCTTCTCATTTGGCCCCATATGTAATCATAAGAGCCTTGTCTTCTTTACCTTATCATTTAAGATAATGTTTCCAAGTTCACAGCTTTTCCTTGCTGAGCCCTTCAGAACATTCGAAGAGCAATAATTGCAGTAATAATCTTGTGCTGGAGTTTGCTTCCTTTTATCTACAGTCTGCTTTTGAACTATTCCTAGATGTTTCTGCATCAATATTCCATTTATGATTTCACTATTCTGCTTAATTATACCTGAGAGATATCATCCATATACCACAACATTGTACCCATATAATTTAATTAATAATATTTACCTTATATACCTAAAACAGTAATATTGTCCAAGAGATAATGATTTGTCATATCAAATGCACTGAATTGAGTCAGAAACCAAGTTTTTTTTTTGAGTTGTGCTAGAGCTAATTAGAAGAGATAATAACTATAGAATATCCACTAAAGTCCAGATATTAAGCTTTGTGCTATAAGAGATACACAAACAAGATGAAAATTTAACTCTCAAAAGCTTTAAAATCTAGAAGATACATACAGTTGACCCTTGAACAACATGGGTTTGAACTGCTTGGGTCCACTTATACATGGGTCTTTTTCAATAAATGTACAAAAATATACATGTACAACATTGTGTGCGAGACTTGTTTTGAAGCGACTAGCCTATCCTTACATAGGCATAATGTGAATCATATTTAATATAGAACTAAGAATGTGTGAGGTTTTTTTTACTGTTTTATGACTTCGCTTCAAAGAATTACATAACTGTATAGTATGCCTCTTCTTCTTGTAACTGGAAAAACTGCCTATCAGCCTTTCATAACAAGTGTTTTTTTAAAAAAAAATGTAACAATGTTTCCAAAACTGTATTATGAATATGACTGTAATACCATATACTATAAAAATTTTATAATGATTCATTTATTAGTGTATAAGTTAGGCTACCATGAATCATTCATACTGCTGTTTCATCATCAATAAATCGCTATACCTGTTAATAATGAATTGCTTTTTCATATTATCTTTTTAGTTTTGATGTCTGGTGTTAGTAATAGGTATAGCACATACAGTGTTTTGTATCATATAAGACAATATTGATGTAGGTACTGATGAACAGATGATGCATCTTGTAAACAGAGGATGTAAACTTATGATGCACTGCAGTACTATAAATTTATTTTCTCTTCCTTGTGATTTTCTTAATGATATTTCTTTTTTCTGTAGCTTATTTTATTGTAAGAATATAGTATGTAGTACATAAAGCGTACAAAATATGTGTTAATGGACTGTTTTTGCTATTGGTAAGGCTTCTGGTCAACAGTAGGTTTTAGTAATTAAGTTTTGGGGGAGTCACAAGTTATATGTGGATTTTTCAACTGTGCAGGGGTCAGTGCCCCTAACCCATGCAATGTTCAAGGGTCAACTGTAGATATGTTTCCAAATGATCATAATAAATAGAAAAGAAGGAGTCTAAAGTAGTAGTAATACTTCAAGTCTGAAGAAAAAACCATAATCTGTTGAGGACATAGAAATGTTTATGGAGAAAGAGTATTCGGTTGGACCTCAAATAATAGCTCAGATTTAGACAAGAATTCAAGGCTGAGTTGAGGAAAGGAATACAGTGGAATTTTAGAGTGCACATTCAGGAGGTTTTGTGTAGGAAAAACCTACACAAAAATTTTGTGTAGAAAATGTGTGGAGGAGAGACACAAAAGATAACAGCTAGCATTTATTAAGTACATTCTGTGTCCAAGACACCTTGTAAAACACTTCACGTGAAATATCTCAACCTCTTTTTCAGCATCCTAATGATGTAGTGACTATTATTATTAATTTGTAAGTAAAGAAATAAACTAGTAAAAAAAAAATAAAGTACTAAATCACTGAAGCAGATTCTGCCAGTGCCCCACCTATATCATCTTGGCCTACTTGGGGGTAGCCTAACAGACAATTCCCATAGTCACAGAAATTGTCCTGCACCTCTCTGTGTAAGGGTGCTCTTTGGCTAAAATGTGTTTGGCTCACTCTGGAGCAATGCTCAGTCAACTAGGGACAAGTGCTGGCACAATTCTAAAGCATGTTCCACACAATCTCCCAGAAGATCTCTAGTGAAATTAAGCTCCAGTTACCTTTAAGTATAACCCACTCATTAACACACCCTTTGTGACTTTCTCCTCTCCTGTATTTCATTTGCCTACTCCCTAACAGTTCTTCCTGTGTTTATCTTCCAACATGTCATTGTTTGACTTACATAACAAAAAATGAGTAGGATATCTAAAGCAGAAGAGTAATATCAGCCACAGTACTGAAAAATTACTCTCTCTCACACACTTTTCAAACCTGAACCAATTCTCAGATCTAGAGGCTGTTGATCGAAAGGGAGATCAGGACCACTTGAGAAAGACTCTGCAGTGCTACAGAAGGAATATGAAATACATGTTTTCCAAATCCTTTCCCCAAAGGGCTTTTGACATTTACTTGAGTAACTGGACACTGGGTAAAAGGCATATACATATTTTAAGGGCTCTTGGACACATGATCTGAACTGACACTAATGCCAGGGGAATCAAAACACCATGGTGTCTTCCTTGTTAGAACAGGGGTATGCAGTGGTCAGATAACAGATGGATTCTTGAGCCGTGTCTGTGTTTAAGTCAATTCATTGAGTCTACCAGACCCACAGTCCACACTGGTTAAGTTCCACAGTTCCTGAGTGTATGATTGAGATGGACATATTAGCTGCGGGTAGAACTCTCAGATTGTTTCTGTGATACGTCAGAGCCATGGGAGGGTAAAGTAAAACCCTGGATAAGGGTTCTCATCAGAGCCCAGCCATGCTGGCATCCTTATTTCAGATTTCTAGCCTCCAGTAGGGTGAGAAATAAATTTCTGTTGCTTATAAGCTACCTATCTATGGCACCTGGTTATAGCAGTAGCCTGAAATGATGAAGACATCAACCTATCCAGAACAGTCTGCAGACCCAAACCACATGTCCTATTTTTCACTCCTCATTTATGAGAGGAAAATAAATACACGGTAATAAATACCGTGTATCAGCTCTGCTCCACGTCACCTAGATCCTTGTTACAGTGTATGATCCATAGACCTGCGACATTGGTATCATCTGGTAGTTTGTTAGAAATGCAGAATCTCAGCTCCCTTCTCTGCCCCACCCCTGGTCCCCTGTCCTAGACCAACTGAACCAGAACCCACATTTTAATAAGATCCCAGATGATATTTGTACACTACTGTTTAGGAAGCACTGACCTAATTTTTTAGTTGAATAATGAGCAATATGCCAGTAATCAGCAGAAGCAGATACTTGCTGGGCATGGATTCAGTGGATATACAGGAGAATGCTTTCAGTAAATGTGTGAACCTGGTGCATGCTACCATAGGGCCTATGCTTACCAGCTTCTAGTCTAGCAAATTTCTATTCAGTTGCTGCTAGTTTTTTGCTCTGTGGTAGTTAACTAAATGTTGACTAATTCTAAGGTTTTTATTGCCCAGAACTATAATAAGATGAAAAGGCTGTCTCCTTAAGAGTGTGTTAATGGTTTTAGACCTCCCTTGGATTTCATTATGAAATGATGTTATGGTGGCTCTATTTTTTTAATGCAAACATTACAGTCACGATCTCTTTGTTCTCTAATAATTCTTGAGTGGAAAGGATCATATCATATCTTTAGACTGGAGACTAAAACCACATTTCAACCTCAGGAGTATGTAGGATAGTTCTGTGAAAAAGTTTAACAGCGCTCTGGAAATTAACTTACTGATGCTGTTGAGCAGTTAGAAGTCTCAGTATTTCCTATATTCAACTTTTTTCCACCTTAAAACCATATTAATTACTATACCACCTTGAAATTATTTTGACATCTCTCTGAAACTCCAGAGACTAAAGAAAAATCCATATAACTGTTAAAGCAGTTATTCCCCATATTGACAATGATAGCCAGAACAAATACCATTGCATCTCAAACTTTATCATCTAATATGCTTGTAGCTCACTATTGTGTCCCTAAAGAATTTGAACAATTTCATTTCTATTGAATATTGGTAGTTTTATTCCTCCTGTGGCAGATTTATCCAAAATATTCTAAAAAATAATTCAGATGACTACTAAGAATTATTTCTGTATGTTTAGAAATTGCATCCAGGCACTGAATTAAATATATTCCGTGGCATCATGACATTCAATAAGTAAGATGTGTGATAAGAAGCAATAGTCTGTAAATATGTAGGGCTAAGTACACTGTTTACAAGTCAAACATGTCTAAACAGTTATGAAAAGTTTGTGTGCCCAATACTACCTTGTAAGCATCACTGAAAAGAGGGCATGGGGAATCAAAAAAATAGGAACCATTCTGAGTTCTGTATCCACAAAAGGTAACGTAAGTCTCTATAATGAAGTGGCATATTCATTGTTACACAGTGCCAAAGGATGCTTATGATAAAATCCAGTAAACTGCAATACTTACTTCGGTGAGGTTACCTGCAGCTTTTACTGTAAACTCTTCAAAATATATTTATTTAAATATCTTCATTCAAGGTTCAAATAAAATCTCCATTTGGGCAGGTTTAAATCTTAAGTTCTGTCCCCATAAAGTATTTTATAATATATGATTTGTTTGAAACTTGTGGTTAATACTCATTTAAAAATTATGGTAGGTATATTAATAAGTAGCCAATAATTTATAGCTAGCTGCTGGTTAGTAATTTACTCACTCAAAATCCATTACTATTATCTTTTTTAAACTTATAAAATATAAACAATACTTTGTGTTTGCAATATTTGAAAAGGATTTAGACTTTTTTCTTTAAATGTTCTACTAAAATACCCGTTAGTATGTGAAGTGTTCTTGCAAACCATAATGTAAGCAAAGAATTTAATTGTACTTTTTATATTATACAGACTACGAAAAAATACATAATGACATGACATGAGGAACAGTGTATGTTTAATTAAAACCATTAGCAAAAAAAAATAAATAAATTGAAGGAAGGATTTGAATCTAGTTCAAAGTCTGTAAGTTGAATATTCTAACAAGTTTTCAATAAAAATTTAACAAATTATTTCTTCCAAATTGTCTGAAATTATATTTAAAGAGAAGCATATGCATACATATAAACAGCTCTACAAATAATACAGTCTCTAGATTTTAAAGCATAAGCCAGTAGATTAATGTTGCCAAACCCATAAAAAATTGCATGTTTATTTGACCCATGTTTAGAAGATTCTAACTAAACATACAAAAATTGTTGTTTTTAGTTGTCCAGGAGATAATCACTCACTTCTGATATTGGGTCTTAAGTAAAATGAATGCAAAAGTCTAATGTACTATTTTTACCTCTAGGAATTATATAATTCAGGCATGTAAAATGAAGCAATGTTGTAGTAAATATCAAAATAAGTACACTCAAAACTCCCCCAAAAGAGCAATTTGCCAAAGGAGCTTCTGCTGTAAATATCTGGCAGTGCCAGGAAGTAGAAAGGAAAAAGCAGATAATTTTCCTCTTGAGGAGATATTTGACTTCATCATAAAGTCTGTACAACTTCTTTGTGCATTTTCTTTTCCAAATACATTTTACTTTTCCTCTTGGCCAGCATTACTGATATCTTGTTAATAACTCCAATGATTTCACACTGAAATGTTGAAAGTAGAGGAAATGGTATGAAAAAGAGTAATGAGGTTTTTTTTCTTTTAAGTAATTTATGAATTACAGCTATGTCCTAAAATATTAGTTAAAATGGATGAGAATTGTTTGTATTCCTTGCTCACAGTTAAGTCAGTAATCCCCTCTTAGAAATTTCTGAGGATTGGTCATCCAGGTATTTCATGCCTCCAAAGGATGTCGGTCAGTCTTAAAGCCATTAAGTCTGTTCTTAAATGGTCCTTATTAGGAAATCAGCATTTCTGAAATATTCTACCTCTGTTTTAATGTAACCTTATGAGCATAAGAAAAGTCTGACCAGCATCAGAAAACCTTCAATGTGACAGCCTTTAAAAGTATCTGGGGCTTCCCTGGTGGCACAGTGGTTGAGAATCTGCCTGCCAATGCAGGGGACACGGGTTCGAGCCCTGGTCTGGGAAGATCCCACATGCCACGGAGCGGCTGGGCCCGTGAGCCACAATTACTGAGCCTGTGCGTCTGGAGCCTGTGCTCCACAACAAGAGAGGCCGCGATGGAGAGAGGCCCGCGCACCGCGATGAAGAGTGGTCCCCACTTGCCGCAACTAGAGAAAGCCCTCGCACAGAAACGAAGACTCAACACAGTCATAAATAAATAAATAAATAAATAAATAAATAAAAGAACGTGAATTTCTTTAAAAAAAAAAAAAAAGCAAACTGGGCTATTCATTTCAGTAACAGTCAAGTGGTCTTAGTTTGCATTCAATTTCCAATCAGTTTCTCAATCTATTTCATCTGAAGTCTTCACATTACCCACTACAAAAAATACCTATTTAAAAAAAAAAAAAAAAAGTATCTGAAAACTGTCATCATTCTCCTCCTAGTTATTCCCATTCCAAGTAAAATGTAGCCAGTTTCTTCAGCAGTATTTTTTAATAGACTTTATTTTTAGAGCAGTTTTAGGTTTGCAGCAATATTGAGCAGAATGTACAGAGATTTTCCATACACCCACTGCCTGCACATGCAGTCTCCCCCACTATTAACATCCCTCACCAGAGTGATAGATTTGTTACAATTGATGGACCTACATTGACACATCAGTATTGACTTGAGAATTCACTTTGTTATTGTACATTCTATAGGTTGGGACAGATTTCTAACAACATAAATTCACAATTACAGCTCATACAGGTTGATTTCATGGCCCCCCAATTATTTTGTATCCACTTATTTTCTCTGCTTCCCACGTCTGGCAACCACTGATCCTTTTATTATCTCAATAGTTTTGCCTTTTTCAAAATATCATATACTTGGAATCAGATAGTACTTAGTCTTTTCAGATCGGCTTCTTTAACTTAGTAATATTCATTTTTTTTTCTCTATGTCTTTTCATGGTTTGATAGCTCATTTGGTCTTAGTGCTGAATAATATTCCATTGCCTGGATGTACCAGTTTATTTATGCATTCACCTGCTGAAGAACATTGTGGTTGCTTCCAAGTTTTGGCAATTATAACTAAAGCTGCTGTAAACATCTATGTGCAGCTTTGGTGTGTACCTAGTTTTCAACTCCTTTGGGTAAATACCAAGAAGCACGATTGCTAGATCATGCGGTAAGTGTATGTTTAGTTTTGTAAGAAACCATCAAAACTTCCAAAATGACTATCATTTTGCATTCCTAACACCAATGAATGAGAGTTCCTGTTGTTCTCCAGTAATTGATGCTTTCAGTGTTCTGGATTTTGGCTATTCAAATAGGTGTGTAGTGATAACTTATTTTTGTTTTAATTTGCATTTCTTTAATGATATATGATGCGGAACATCTTTACATATGCTTATTTGCCATCTGTATATCTTCTTTGGTGAGGTGTCCGATTGGTCTTTGGCCCATTTTGTTAACCTGGTTGTTTGTTTTCTTATTGTTGTGTTTTAAGAGTTCTTTGTCTTCAGCTGTTTTTCATGTATAAAGGTTTCTAGCTTCTTTGCAACTCTGTCTGCTGTGTCATACTCAGTCCATTTTGTCAGTGTGATGATCAAGCATTAAAATATTTTCTGTTGACAATCTGACAAGGGGATTGTTTGAAGCATATTTTCATTTATGTAACACTACGGATTTATTGGAAAGCAATACAGGAAAAAACTGTCCTTGGGAAGCCTCCACTAAATACGGCAATAACTCTTTTTCTTTAAAGCCCATTACACTATTGATTTTTTTTTTCTCTGTTACCTTGTAGTCAAGTGAAAACCTGTCTTTTAAAAATAAATTTATATTATTCTGGTTCAATTGTACTCTGTTTAAACCTAAGAATAAAAATATGTAATCATTCCTATTAAATCTTATCTTAATTTTCAGCATGCCTTGTGATTTTTTAGTGTAAATCTGTTGTAGTTATTATTGGTGATCTCAGCTTTTTATTTAATCACCCCATATTTGATAAATATGATTTTTTTGGTCTACCTTCCAGTTGTTGAAGAAGATGGACTGATTATTACTTTCGAATGTAGGCTTTCTTAAACAATAGCTGCTTATAAAATTGTGTATGCTCACAATCTACATGTTAGGTCATATAAACAGAAACTGGCAAAGAAAGTAGTAGGGGAAATGAGATTTATACTAAATGTATAAAATTTATGAAATATTTTAGTAGAAGTCTATACAACTTATGAAATATTTAGTAGAAGTAAAACAAGGTCAGTTTACCCATGTCATTTTCTAAATACTTAACCAACCACGCACATGCAATTTTTTCCCCATAGATTACGAAAATAATTATAGGAGGGAATGTAATTAGGTAACCTGCACAGTTTCATAAAAATGATCATGTTGGTGGTAAGCAGAATAATTTCTATCTAAAGTTCCCCAATCTTACCTGAACTATGTATAATCTCAAGTGTATGAGCAATTGGACTTTTATTTGCATTTCTCTTCAAGATATAGCAGCCAAAGAAGAATCAAAACTGAACTCTAAAAAGACATTTTCACGTGGATTTTCATATAAATATTCTTACACAAAATGGTAGCTAGGTCTACAACTAACCAATTACAAAATGATAACAATGATAATTTCTGGGTAATGAAACAAATTGTGACTTTTATCATTTTTGTTATATCACATATTCTTAAAATCTTTTTGCTCCAGTAAAATTGGATTCTTTGTAAACTATCAGTAGTTTAGACTTAAATCTTATATTCTTATCCCTAAGAAGGAAAATCAGTTTCATTTTTCCCCAAATGGGTAGGAACACAGTCTTAACTTTTAGATTAATTTACCTAGGATCTGCTATAAATAGAATGACTAGTAGCTATGCCCACTAATCATTTCCAAATGTTTTACAAAATTGTATTTCTTATACAAATGCTACTTTAATGATCCGTAGCTACATTTGGGATGTATGAAAACCAATCATCAGCTAACAGTACGTGCATAACACACAGAAAAGAAATCAAACTAGTTGCTTCCCTAGCTTGACCAATAGTGAGCATCTATAAACATTTAAACAGTAAGAAATATTCCACTGAATATGATAATATTGATCACATAAGTAGAAAGTAGTTGTACCACATTCCTTTTAGACATATTGCCATTTTCAAGCTATATAAATTTCTAATAATTTAATGGAGATGGAAAATAACAACTCTTCATTCCTAGGAGTTACAGTGCACCATTTTTCTTGGTTAAATTGCTGGATGTATAAATCGAGATAAAATTATAATTTCTATAAATGAAAATAAAACTCAAGCTCCAAATAATATTATATACACACAACACATAAATTCTGATAAAATCTGCTATTTAAAAAAACATTTTCTGAGGCAACGATGTACTGTGTTTGACATGAAAAATATCTGTATTTTGAGTCATGAACCAACTTCATGCTATTAGAAATAAAAATGTCCTCCAAACCAGTGGAAACTGGCATTCTTGTCTGAGCAGAAACAGCCTGGAAAAAAATTTTTTCTCATTTTATAATCATTTCAGTATATGCAAGATGACATTTGAAAGCATCTGGTTTTAATGATGTCCAGAGGACATTCCAGAATGGTGGGGTCTAGATGTGCAGATATGTAAAAAAACCCTTCTTGTTAATTTTAATAACTGGAATGCATAAAATAAATAAGTTTAGGGTAAAGAAAAATGGGAATCATTTTGGGGGAGGGATCTTCGAAAAGAGAATCACAAAATTAATTTAAATACCTGGATTATATACTGTCTGATGAGCAAATGCTTGACTTGCTGATCTGAAATCAAAGTCACAGTTGATTTTTATCCAAGATTCCTGACAGGCTGAAATAAATGGCATCAATTCAAACCATTCTGGCTCAGCTAAACTGAGAATCAGTCTCCAGAACAATAGCCTGTTAATACACTATCACGTGGGAGAAAAATTAAACTTGGCCTTACTTCCAATGACCTTAGGATTTTTATTTTTTAACTCTTATAGTAAGCTCAACATGCCAACCTCTTCATACTTCACATAAAATAAAATTGATAATTGGTATAATAATTACTATATAGGAATAGTGAAATTAGTTTATAATTACTTTACACTAGATTATAAACCATAAGGAATTATATCTGATTTGGTTATGAATACCTACGTGGTTAGGTAAGCTAGGATTTGTAAAGTTATTTCAGAATGTACAACTGGTAGAAAGATTTTACCCTAAAGCATATGGAATTCACTCGGGTTTTCACCTTCTAAAAGAGGTAAGGAAATCTAAGGTTTGATTTTATGGGTGTTAGATGAAGTCAGTGCACTCAAACTTGCTTTGCTTTATGTGCCAACTACTTCTTTTTTTCTTAACATCTTTATTGGAGTATAATTGCTTTACAATGGTGCATTAGTTTCTGCTGTATAACAAAGTGAATCAGCTATATGTATACATATATCCCCATATCCCCTCCCTCTTGCATCTCACTCCCACCCTCCTTATCCCACCCCTCTAAGTGGTCACAAAGCACCAAGCTGATCTCCCTGTGCTATGGGGCTGCTTCCCACTAGCTATCGATTTTACGTTTGGTAGTGTATATACGTCCATGCCACTCTCTCACTTTGTCACATCTTACCCTTCCCCCTCCCCATGTCCTCAAGTCCGTTCTCTACGTCTGCATCTTTATTCCTGTCCTGCACCTAGGTTCTTCACAACCTTTTTTTTTTTTTTTTTAGATTCCATATATACGTGTTAGCATAAAGTATTTGTTTTTCTCTTTCTGACGTACTTCACTCTGTATGACAGACTCTAGGTCCATCCACCTCACTACAAATAACTCAATTTTGTTTCTTTTTATGGCTGAGTAATATTCCATTGTATATATATGCCACATCTTCTTTATCCATTCATCTGTTGATGGACACTTAGGTTGCTTCCATGTCCTGGCTATTGTAAATACTGCTGCAATGAACATTGTGGTACATGACTCTTTTGGAATTATGGTTTTCTCAGGATATATGCCCAGTAGCGGGAATGCTGAATGGTATGGTAGTTCTATTTTTTAGTTCTTTAAGGAACCTCCATACTGTTCTCCATAGTGGCTGTATCAATTTACATTCCCACCAACAGTGCAAGAGTGTTCCCTTTTCTCCACACCCTCTCCAGCATTTATTGTTTGTAGATTGTTTGATGCTGGCCATTCTGACTGGTGAGAAGTGATACCTAATTGTAGTTTTGATTTCCATTTCTCTAATGATTAGAGATGTTGAGCATTCTTTCATGTGTTTGTTGGCAATCTGTATATCTTCTTTGGAGAAATGTGTATTTAGGTCTTCTGCCCATTTTTGGATTGGGTTTTTTGTCTTTTTGATATTGAGCTGCATGAGCTGCTTGTAAATTTTGAAGGTTAATCCTTTGTCTGTTGCTTCATTTGCAAATATTTTCTCCCATTCTGAAGGTTGTCTTTTCGTCTTGTTTATGTTTTCCTTTACCGTGCAAAAGCTTTTAAGTCTCATTAGGTCCCATTTGTTTATTTTTGTTTTTATTTCCATTTCTCTAGGAGGTGGGTCAAAAAGGATCTTGCTGTGATTTATGTCGTAGAGTGTTCTGCCTGTGTCTTCCTCTAAGAGTTTTACACTGTCTGGCCTTACATTTAGGTCTTTAATCCATTGTGAGTTTATTTTTGTGTATGGTGTTAGGGAGTGTACTAATTTCATTCTTTTACATGTAGCTGTCCAGTTTTCCCAGCACCACTTCTTGAAGAGGCTGTCTTTTCTCCATTGTATATTCTAGCCTCCTTTATCAAAGATAAGGTGACCATATGTGCACGGGTTTACCTCTGGGCTTTCTATCCTGTTCCATTGATCTATATTTCTGTTTTTGTGCCAGTACCATACTGTCTTGAATACTGGACCTTTGTAGTATAAACTGAAGTCCAGGAGCCTGATTCCTACAACTCCGTTTTTCTTTCACAAGATTGCTTTGGCTCTTCGGGGTCTTTTGTGTTTCCACGCAAATTGTGAAATTTTTTGTACTAGTTCTGTGAAAAATGCCATTGGTGGTATGATAGGGATTGTATTGAATCTGTAGCTTGCACTGTGTAGTATAGTCATTTTCACAATGTTGATTATTCCAATCCAAGAACATGGGATATCTCACCATCTGTATCATGTTTAAATTCTTTCATTACTGTCTTATACTTTTCTGCATACAGGTCTTTTGTCTCCTTAGGTAGGTTTATACCTAGGTATTTTATTCTTTTTGTTGCAATAGTAAATGGAAGTGTTTCCTTAATTTCTCTTTCAGATATTTCCTCATTAGTATATAGGAATGCAAGAGATTTCTGTGCATTAATTTTGTATCCTGCTACTTTACCGCATTCATTGATTAGCTCTAGTAGTTTTCTGGTAGCACCTTTAGGATTCTCTCTGTATAGTATCATGACATCTGCAACAGTGACAATTTTACCTCTTCTTTTCTGATTTGGATTCCTTTCATTTCTTTTTCTTCTCTGACTGCTGTGGCTAAAACTTCCACAACTATGTTGAGTAATATTGGTGAGAGTGGACAACATTGTCTTCTTCCTGACCTTAGTGGAAATGGTTTCAATTTTTCACCATTGAGAACAATGTTGGCTGTGGATTTGTCATCTATGGCCTTTATTATGCTGAGGTAGGTTCCCTCTATGCCTACTTTCTGGAGGGTTTTTATCATAAATGGGTGTTGAAATTTGTTGAAAGCTTTTACTGCATCTATTGAGATGATCGTATGTTTTTTCTCCTTCAGTTTTTTAATATGGTGTATCACATTGATTGATTTGCATATACTGAAGAATCCTTGCATTCCTGGGATAAACCCCACTTGATCATGGTGTATGATCCCTTTAACGTGCTGTTAGATTCTGTTTGATAGTATTTTGTTGAGGATTTTTGCATCTATGTTCACCAGTGATATTGGCCTGTAGTTTTCTTTCTTTGTGACATCATTTTCTGGTTTTTGTATCAAGGTGATGATGGCCTCGTAGAATGAGTTTGGGAGTGTTCCTCCCTCTGCTATATTTTGGAAGAGTTTGAGAAGGATAGGTGTTAGCTCCTCTCTAAATGTTTGAAGGAATTCGCCTGTGAAGCCATCTGGTCCTGGACTTTTGTTTGTTGGAAAATTTTTAATCCCAGTTTCAATTTCATTACTTACGACTAGTCTGTTTATATTTTCTATTTATTCCTGGTTCAGTCTCAGAAGGTTGTGCTTTTTAAGAATTTCTGCATTCCTTCCAGGTTGTCCATTATATTGGCATATAGTTGCTTGTAGTAATCTCTCATGATCCTTTGTATTTCTGCAGTGTCAGTTGTTACTTCTCCTTTTTCATTTCTAATTCTATTGATCTGAGCCTTCTCCCTTTTTTTTCTTGATGAGTCTGGCTAATGGTTTATCCGTTTTGTTTATCTTTTCAAAGAACCAGCTTTTAGTTTTATTGTTCTTTGTTATTTTTTTATTCATTTCTTTTTCATTTATTTCTGATCTGATCTTTATGAGTTTGTTCCTTCTGCTAACCTTGGGGGTTTTTTGTTCTTCTTTCTCGAATTGCTTTAGGTGTAAGTTTAGGTTGTTTATTTGAGATGTTTCTTTTTTCTTGAGGTAAGATTGTATTGCTACACACTTCCCTCTTAAAATTGCTTTTGTTGCATCCCATAGGTTTTGGGTCTTTGTGTTTTCATTGTCATTTGTTTCTAGGTATTTTTTGATTTCCTGTTTGATTTCTTCAGTCACCTCTTGGTTATTAAGTAGTGTGTTGTTTAGCCTCCATGTGTTTGTATTTTTTACAGATTTTTTTCCTGTAACTGATATCTACTCTCATAGCGCTGTGGTTGGAAAAGATACTTGATACTATTTCAATTTTCTTAAATTTACCAAGGCTTGATTTGTGACCCAAGATATGATCTATCCTCGAGAATGTTCCATGAACACTTGAGAAAAATGTGTATTCTGTTGTTTTTGGATGGAATGTCCTATAAATATCTATTAAGTCCATCTTTTTAATGTGTCATTTAAAGCTTGTGTTTCCTTATTTTTTTCATTTTGGATGTTTTTTTCATTTATTTTTATTTGTGTCTGTGTTGTGTCTTTGTTGTTGCACAGGAGCTTTCTCTAGTTGCGGCAAGCGGGGGCTGCTCTTCATTGGTCCATTGGTGAAAGTGGAGTGTTAAAGTCCCCTACTATGATTGTGTTACTGTCTATTTCCCATTTAATGGTTGTTAGCATTTGCCTTATTTATTGAGGTGCTCCTATGTTGGGTGCATAAATATTTACAATGTTATATCTTCTTCTTGGATCGATCCCTTGATCATTATGTAGTGTCCTTCTTTGTCTCTTGTAATAGTCTTTATTTTAAAGTCTATTTTGTCTGATATGAGAATTGCTACTCTAGCTTTCTTTTGATTTCCATTTGCATGGAATACCTTTTTCCATCCTTTCACTTTCACTCTGTATGTGTCAGTAGGTCTGAATGGGTCTCTTGTAGACAGCATATATACAGGTCTTATTTTTGTATCCATTCAGCCAGTCTCTGTCTTTCGGTTGGAGCATTTAATCCATTTACATTTAAGGTAGTTATCCATATGTCTGTTCCTATCACCATTTTCTTAAATGTTTTGGGTTTGTTATTGTAGGTCTTTTCCTTCTTTTGTGTTTACTGCCTAGAGAATTTCCTTTAGCATTTGTTGTATAGCTGGTTTGGTGGTGCTGAATTCTCATGGCTTTTGCTTGTCTGTAAAGGTTTTATTTTCTCCATCGAATCTGAATGAGGTCCTTGCTGGGTAGAGTAATCTTGGTTGTAGTCTTTTCCCTTTCATCACTTTAAATATGTCCTGCCACTCCCTTCTTGCTTGCAGAGTTTCTGCTGAAAGATCAGCTCTTAACTTTATGGGTATTCCCTTGTATTTTATTTGTTGCTTTTCCCTTGCTGTTTTTAATATTTTTTCTTTGTATTTAATTTTTGACAGTTTGATTAATATGTGTCCTGGCATGTTTCTCCTTGAATTTATCCTGTATGGGACTCTCTGCACTTCCTGGACTTCAATGACTCTTTCCCTTCCCATATTAGGGAAGTTTTCAACTATAATCTCTTCAAATATTTTCTCAGTCCCTTTCTTTTTCTCTTCTTCTTCTGGGACCCATATAATTCAAATGTTGGTGTGTTTAATGTTGTCCCAGAGGTCGCTGACACTGTCCTGGGTTCTTTTCATTGTTTCTTCTTTATTCTGCTCTGCGGTAGTTATTTCCACTATTTTATCTTCAAGGTCACTTATCCGTTCTTCTGCCTCAGTTATTCTGCTATTGATTCCTTCTAAAGAGTTTTTAATTTCACTTATTGTGTTGTTCATCTGTTTGTTTGCTCTTTAGTTCTTCTAGGTGCTTGTTAAATGTTTCTTGTTTTTTCTCCATTCTATTTCCAAGATTTTGGATCATCTTTACTATCATTATTTTGAATTCTTTTTCAGGTAGACTGCGTATTTCCTCTTCATTTGTTTGGTCTAGTGGGTTTTAACCTTGCTCCTTCATCTACTGTGTGATTCTCTGTCTTCTCATTTTGCTTAACTTACTGTGTTTGGGATCTCCTTTTTGCAGCCTGCAGGTTTGTAGTTCCCATTGTTTTTGGTGTCTGCCCCAGTAGGTAAGGTTAGTTCAGTGGGTTGTGTAGGCTTCTTGGTGGAGGGGACTGGTGCCTGTGTTCTGGTGGATAAGGCTGGATCTTGTCTTTCTGGTGGGCAGGACCACTTCTGGTCATGTGATTTGGGGTGTCTGTGAACTTATTATGATTTTAGGCAGCCTCTGTGCTAATGAGTGGAGTTGTGTTCCTGTCTTGCTAGTTTTTGGCATGGGGTGTCCAGCAGTGTAGCTTGCTGGTCGTTGAGAGGAGTTGGGTCTTAGCGTTGAGATGGAGATCTCGGGGAGAGCTTTCGCCATTTAATATTACATGGAGCTGGGAAGTCTCTGGTGGACCAATGCCCTGAACTTGGCTCTCTCACCTCAGAGGCACAAGCTTGACACATGGCTGGAGCACCAAGACTGTGTCAGCTACACCGCTCAGAAGAAAAAGGAGAAAAATAAAGAAGAAAAAAAAAAGTTATTAAAATAAAAAATTTAAAAAAATATTAAAAATACTTAAAAATTTAAAAGCAATTAAAAAAAAGAAGAAAGAGGAGAGCAACCAAACCAAAAAACAAATCCACCAATGATAACAAGCACTAAAAACTATACTAAAATAAAAAAGGACAGACAGAACCCAGGACAAATGTTAATAGCAAACCTATATAGACAAAATCACACAAAGAAACATACACACACTCACAAAAAGAGAAAAAGGAAAAGAATAAATATATATCTATATATTAAAAAAAAAAAAGGAAGAGAGCAACTAAATCAATAAAAATATCTACCAATGAAAATAAACTCTAAATATTAAAGTAAGATGAACATACCAGAAACAAATTAGATGCAGGAAGCAAACCCCTAGTCTGCAATTGCTCCCAAAGTCCACCACCTAAATTTTGGGATGATTCGTTGTCTATTCAGGTATTCCAGAGGTGCAGGGTACTTCAAGTTGATTGTGGAGATTTAATCCGCTGCTCCTGAGGCTTCTAGGAGAGATTTCCCTTTCTCTTCTTTGTTTGCACAGCTCCTGGGGTTTGGATTTGGACACGCCTCTGCGTGTAGGTCGCCTGAGGGCATCTGTTCTTTGCTCAGACAGGACAGGGTTAAAGGAGCAGCTGATTAGGGGGCTCTGGCTCACTCAGGCCGGGGGAGGGAGGGTACGCAATGCGGGATGAGCCTGCGGCGGCAGAGGCCGGTGTGACATTGCACCAGCTTGAGGCGTGCCATGTGTTCCCCCGGGGAGGTTGTCCCTGGATTTTGGGACCCTGGCAGTGGCGGGCTGCACAGACTCCCGGGAGGGGAGGTGTGGATAGTGACCTGTGCTCGCACACAGGCTTCTTGGTGGCGGCAGCAGCAGCCTTAGCGTCTCATGCTCGTCTCTGGGGTCCGCGCTGATCGCCTCGGCTCGCGCCCGTTTCTGGAGCTCGTTTTTGGCGGTGCTCTGAATCCGCTCTCCTCGAGCAGCCCGAAATAATGGTTCCTTGTCTCTTAGGCAGTTCTAGACTTTTCCCCGTACTCCCTCCCGGCTAGCTGTGGCACACTAGCCCCCTTCAGGCTGTGTTCACGCTGCCAACCCCAGTCCTCTCCCTGGGATCTGACCTCCGAAGCCCGAGCCTCAGCTCCCAGCCCCGCCCGTCCCAGCGGGTGAGCAGACAAGCCTCTGGGGCTGGTGAGTGCTGCTCGGCGCCGAGCCTCCGTGCGGGAATCTCTCCGCTTTGCCCTCCGCACCCCTGTGGCTGCGCTCTCCTCCGTGGCTCCGAAGCTCCCCCCTCCGCCACCCGCAGTCTCCACCCGCGAAGGGGCTTCCTAATGTGTGGAAACCTTTCCTCCTTCACGGCTCCCTCCCAGTGGTGCAGGTCCCATCCCTTTTCTTTTGTCTCTGTTTTTTCTTTTGCCCTACCCAGGTATATGGGGAGTCTCTTGCCTTTTGGGAAGTCTGAGGTCTTCTGCCAGCGTTCAGTAGGTGTTCTGTAGGAGTTGTTCCACGTGTAGATGTATTTCTGATGTATTTGTGAGGAAGAAGTTGATCTCCACGTCTTATTCCTCCGTCATCTTGAAGGTCTTTCCCCAACTTCTTCTTTCTGTGCTTTACAAATAGCAACTTCTCTGTTTTTGATAACAACTCTGAGGTGCTTATCGTTATTATTTCTACTTTATGATGAAGAAACTGAAGCAAGATCAGTTAGGTAACATGCTGACATTTACAGAGTAAATAAGTTCCAGAGCCACTGTATTGCTTTTCATTTGGTGTTGACCAAGACTGGAATTGAAATCTATTCAGTTTTCAGAGAGACACTGAGAAAGTCTAGGGGATTTATGATACTTGCTGCTTTGGTCAACATCAAATTCTTAAGAGTCAAGGTAATGAGTAGCTCTAGGATTTATTCTAGAATTTTCTGAGAAGTCTGATTACACTAGATTCAGAAAAGTGGCTACTTGAGTTATTATAGCAGCTCAATATGCGAGGTGCAGTAGAGAAAGGAGAGAGACGGTCTCCACAATCGCTTCAAATAATCCATAACTGAATGTGGAAGCTGTAGGATGTTTCTGAGCTTGAGAAAATTCAGATACATTCTTCAACACCTGACTCAGCTATAGTTTTGTCAACCATGAAAGCACAATAACTTCTTAAAATAGGTTCTAAGAGAGCATTCCTAGATTTTGCATCTGTGTCAAAATTCCAAGCTCATATCTAGTCTCCTAAGGACTTTAGAAAGTTCAATTCAATTGAGATTTTTACAACTCTACTCTGTGATAAGCAGAATCTCTGGATGAAGACAAAATTTGAAATAGCTCCTTCTAAAACACACATGCACACATATACACTCACATCATTTATATGATGTGGTCCCTTCATTAACAGAATTTATAATTTGTTTGGAAGCTAAAAATAAACCTATTGAATAATTATTAGATCAAAACAATGTGTGACTGCAGTAATTTTTTTTTTAGTTTTTGTTTTTTATTGAAGTACAGTTGATTTACAATGTTGTGTTAGTTTCTGGTGTTCAGCAAAGTGATTCAGTTACATATATATAGAGAGGTGGAGGAGGGATAATTTAGGAGCTTGGGATTAGCAGATACAAACTACTACATATAAAATAGATAAACTACAACAGTAATTTTGAAGGTATTAATATTTATTTATTTACCTGTTGCCCCAACTCTTTCTTCAAGTAAACTCTTACTTAGAAACTAAACATGTCAAACATATAAAACACAGGTTCTGTGGTTGCAGCACATGTGGAGAAGCAAGGTTCTCTCATGTGAGCAATTCCATCCTTTAACAAAGCTCCTGAGAAGCTTAGTAGGGCCATGGATGGAACAGAGAATGAAAACCTCTGATAGAGTTTCAGTTCAAGGATTATAAATAACAGAAAGATCATCTGGTATAAGATATGCCAGGCAAACTCCACAGTGGAGAGTTTCAAGTGGAACTACAAAATAAATGCAGAATTTAGGTATATTTATTTATTCACATAGTTTTATATTCAGATTAAATGGTTGAGATCCTCAACACAAAGTATTCAATCTGGTGATTATTTACAATTTCCAAGCTCAAGGCAAACATGTCAAATCTGTCTTTTAAAATTTACATTTTGCAAATTAATTCATTCTGCTCTGCTCAAGAAAACTTAGTAAAGGTACTTAAAGGGTAATAACTTTAAACAAATAAAATATATTTTCTTTGTGTGCTTCTTTTGAAAAATAATTATGTGCATTTCTCATGAAGAAAAAGGTAAAAAAAAAACAATGAGGAGTAAAACTGTACTGGTATTTTCCATCTTTAAGATAAAAGCACTGATATTTAATAATATGACATGGTTTAAATTGAAAGAAAGCTGGTGAAAATAGCTCAAATTATTATCATGAACTAAAGTCATTTAATATAATTAAAGTGGAATAGGAAAATTTAATCTTTGCAATTTGGCATATTCCTTCTAATAGTAAAACAACTTTGTTTATAACAAAGATGTTACTCATTTATTTCCAGAGTACATCTTAGAACAACTGCATGGGAAAAAAATAAAAGCATAATGCTAGAAAGAAATGAAATTAAAACTGTTACATCCTTATAAAAGTTATAGTATTTTTTAAAAGAAAAATAATAAGTACTATATATCTAACTTAGATTGCATTCATTTTATTATTAATGCTTCTGAACGTGGAAGTAGCTATTATTGAGAATTTACAAAGATCCATGCATTCTACTGAGTCTGGTGCTAAACTTGGTTTATAGATATCATTGCCTTAATTTAATATTTCAATCAATATTTAAAAAACTGAGCCTTAGGGAGATTAAGGAATTTGTCCTAATTTACAAAATCAAAAACTGGCAAAGGTGACATTACAAATTCAGGACTCTCTGGTTTTAAATCTTGTGCTCTTAAACAATACATAGTTCTATATCCTGAACCCTTAAAGAGCAATCTTAGCAAACTTCTTGAAACTACTAATTTCCACAGAATATGATTAGTAAATAACTTCTTCATAGTGCTCATGTATTACCTGCTAATTAAAGAATGAGTCTTAAAAGTGATTAAAAACAAAATGGACATAACTCTACATCCGTCTGAATGTTTCTTCCAAATGGGTATGTACAAAGTGAAATGGAATAGAGTGACTAGAATACATTAACCCAAGCTTGCAATTTATGCATTGATTAAAGATTTACGGCACTTGTTACCTATACTTATGTAAATAGTTATACAAATATTTTCTTCTACCTGATTAACTTATATCTGTGTAGTAATTATTTTATATTATGTAGAATTTATCTTTTCTTTATCATCCCTTTTATCTTTTAATTCTCATCACAACTCCATGAATAGTCCATTATTATTCTCATTTTAAAGATATTCCAGAGAAGTCAGTTAACTTGACCAACACCACACAACAACCAAAAGCAGCACTAGGAAGCAAACTGAGCTTCCTATGCCCTTCATCACAGCTAGGTGGCCTGTTGTATTGATTCAAGCAGTGTAAAGCCGGAAGAAAGATCTTGGTTCTTGTCTTCTTTGAAGAAAGAATTAAGCAAAGAGACCAAGATTGTGAAAAAAGGTAAAAGCATTTATTAGAAGCAAATATGTGTGGAAGAAGCAAAATAGGTCTGGAAAAAACAAAATGTGTCGAAAAAGCAAAGTACCTGTGGAAAAAAACAAAATATGTGTTGAGGAGCACACAGGCAAGTGCGGAGTGAGTTGTGTGCAATAGGGGCAGCTTAGGTTGTTTATATAGGGGCACTTTTCTGCGTTTTTTCTGGCCAATCATCTCCATATTTGGTCCTGGTGTGGCACACATCTTTCAGCCAGTGTGGATCCCAGCTGGTGTCTTCTCCCTCCTTTTGTCCTTCCCCTCGACTGAGGGCCTTCTCAACACATGTGTTAGGCCAGGAAATCCACAAGAATACACCCAATCAGGGTGCAATGCTCTGGTGATATCCCATCTCGAAGTGTCAGCAGGAGACCAGCTGCAGTTGCTCAGCCCAGAGAAACCAGTTACAGATGCTCAGCCGGGGACCTATCTACTACCCCAGTACCTTTCTAGATCTAATACAATGTGCAGAGTTTAACAATAAGTTCATGTGCATGTTATCACCATTTTTATTTAAAAGTTATGTTTATGCACAAAAATAAGTTATACACTTTTGATAAAACATTAGTATTACTTAGAGTCAATTGCCTCTCCATTTAAGTGAGTAATTTCAGCATTTCAGTAGGGGTAAAGATAATAACCAAACATTTTCATTTTGCCCAAAAAAGTAAATATTTGACTTTAGGATTGCTCATACAGTAGTAATTCATCTTAATTCTGTGTATACACTTAGTAATATTAAGAAAATTTTACAGTAATAATTATAGGCAATGTTACTAATGCAATGTCTATGTAGAAAATGTTTATTAATATTCATACATATGTAGGGAAACCTTCATATTGATATTTACTTGAGAAAATACTGTTATGACTCAACCAAAAAATTCAAAAAGTTTGTCCATACATAATGAAACTGCCACTTATTATACAGTCCACCTATCCCTAGGCTACAATTCATATTAACCATAGTAAAAAAAAAGAAAAACTAAATATTTGAGACATGTATCTGTTATATAATAAGACACCTCCATAATTCAGTATTTTAAAGAAGAACAGAAGTTGATTTCTCTTTCATATTTAGTCCTTTCAGTATTCAAAGGTGTAGTAACTCTACTCCTGGAAATCATTTAAAGTCACCAGTTTCTTCTGTTTTGCTCCAACATTTTGATATGCTTGAGGCATTATTTTTTCAAGTGGTCACATTTATGGCCATATCCCTGCCAGGCTCTGTATTCCAAAGGGCAGGGAGGGAAAAGAGCCTGACTGCACATGTTTAAACCTAGATCCAAAAAACAGTAGATAACATGTCTGCTCACATTCTGTGGATAAGAAATTAGCCATGTGGCTATACCTATCTGCAAGGTGCATGCTGCCAGCTATAACTCTATCACCTTAAAAAAATTGTAAATTGATTTGGTGCATACACATACTAGTCTGCCATGGTCCTCTTTGGCCACTCAAATCTCCATGCTCATTCCTTCCACATGTAGACACAAGCACTCCCTCTCCAGAGGAGACAACTCCATAATATAGCCAGATAATACCTCTGAATAAGATTTGGGAATTGGGAGCAAAGTACTGTTTTCCCCATCAATTTCAGATAAAACTTCTTGTGGACTAGTGACTTTCAAATTAAATACATGTTATCTAATTCCCCCCTCCCCAACATATGTATGCACACCTAATAAATACAAGTACAGCAACAGGAAAGGATAGCCATAATAAATCTTCCATTCAAAAATGGAAATAATTAGAAACACTAAGTAGTCACTGGCTCTTTTTCGTCCCAAACTTTATTGATAGGTAATTAACAAATAACATTGTATAATTTTAAGATGTACAGTAAGATAATTTGATAATGTATATATTGTGAAATGATTACCACAGTAAGGTCAGTTAACATATCCATCACCTCACATAATTACTTTTTTGTGTGTCTGTGGTGAGAACATTTAAGATCTACTCTCCAAGCAAGTTTCGAGTATACAATAGTCACCATGCTGTATATTAGATCCCCAGAAATTATTCATCTTATGATTGAAAGTTTGTACCCTTTGACCAACATCTCCCCATTTCTCCCTACCCACCCCCTAGCCCCTGGTAACCACCATTCTACTCTTTGTTTATATGAGTTCCAATTTTTTTAGATTCCACATTTAAGTGACATAATACAAGGCTCTCATTCAGATTTGACGGAGAAGTCAAATCTTTACAGATAAGCAAAAGCTAAGAGAATTCAGGACCGCCAAACCAGCTTTACAATAAATGCCAAAGGAACTTCTCTAGGGAGGAAAAAAAAGAGGCCACAACTAGAAACAAGAAAGTCATAAATGGAACAGCTCACCAATAAAGGCGAACAGACAGTGAAAGTAGGAAATCATCCACACAAAAATATGATATCAAAACCAGCAGCAGTGAGGAGAGTACAAATGCAGGAAATGGGAAATGCATTAGAAATTAAGAGACCAGCAACTTAAAATAACCTTATATATATATATAGACTGCTATATCAAAACCTCATGGGAACTGCAAAACAAAAAACTACAATAGATACACGTACAAAAAAGAAAAAGCAATCCAAACACAACACTAAAGATAGTCATCAAATCACAAGAGAACAAAAGAGGAAGGAGAGAAAAAATACCTACAAAAACAAAACCGAAACAATTAAGAAAATGGCAGTAAGAACATACATATCGATAATTACCTTAAATGTAACTGGATTAAATGCTCCAACCAAAAGACATAGACTGGCTGAATGGATAAAAAAATAAAACTTGTATATATGCTGTCTATAAGACACCCACTTCAGATCTAGGGACACATACAGACTGAAAGTAAGGAGATGGAAAAAGGTATTCCATGTAAATGGAAATCAAAAGAAAGCTGGAGTAGCAATACTCATGTCAGACAAAATAGATTTAAAAAAAAGACTGTTACAAGAGACAAGGAAGGACACTACATAATGATCAAGGGATCAATCCAAGAAGAAGATATAACAATTGTAAATATGTATGCACCCAACATAGGAGCACATCAATATATAAGGCAAATGCTAACAACCATGAAAGGGGAAATCAACAAGCTATAGGAGAGAATTCATTTCCTTGTCTTTTCCAGCTAGAGGTTACGTACATTCCTTGGCTCATGGTTCTTTCCTCCGTCTTCAAAACCAGCAGCACAGAATCTTCAGATTTCTCTGCTTCTGAATAAGGACACTATGGCCCTTATAAGTGAAAGTGTCAGGGAGTAGTCATTGGCTCTTAAGAATGATAGAATCCTGAGGGGTTAAAATTCCAATGATACATCCCCTGACCCGACATGGAAAAATTTTCTTAACTCTAGGAGGAACTACCTTCACTGTTTCAAGGAGTGAAAATATGCCAGTGTGTCTACAACCTTGAAATTAAGGACAAGGGAAAGATTAGATAAGCATGGAGGTGTGGAGTGTCCAACTATAAAGAAATAATTAAGGTAACCGTATAATTTGTCATCCAACAGGAACACATTTGAGAGTGAAAGGTGATACTAAAAGTAATTAACATCCCTTAATTGATCTACTAGGAGCATAAGCCAGATTTTTCTAGGCAAATTGCAGTCCATGATTATTCTGCTTGAAACTAAATAAAATTCTAGCTATGGGAGAAGTACTGTCTAGTGGGAGCTGTGGTCATAATTAGATACCTCCTTCCTTGGAGGGAGGTGGATTATGAATGTAGGGAATACATACTTGGCTATCCAGGCCTCTTTTTCAGTCCTCCTCTTGCCACTGCCTTCCATTTCAACTTTGGTGTGGAAATCTGTATAGATCAGCCTTCCAGAACACAGTTGGAGAAAGGAAGAGACTGGATCATGGCACAGGGGGAAATCATGGGGGAAGATATAGGTAATTATACAACACACATCTTCTATTAAAAACAAAAATCTGGCAATACTTTGTAAGCATGCTCACTTTCATCCACCATGTACTCATTCACCAAAGACAGCAGCTATATGGCTGCATCCACACGTTTTTGGACAGAAAATGAGTTTTCTAGTTCACATCAGTTTCCATTTTCCAAATGGGCCTCTTCATTTGCTTTAGGTACCTGCCTGCAGGTGACTACATCAGCACCCATAGACATCTGATATTGTAGCACCGATATTAAAGAAACAAATATGTCAGTAGAAGAGAGTAGTCTACATAAAGAGGTAGAGAAAGAATCAGATGGTGTTTATTCAGCACATTCTAGAAAAGTGTCATTTAACCAGAAAACTCACATACTTGGCATGTATATCCCTAATACAGAGATAGGTGCATTGAATAAATTTAGCCTAAAACAGATAAATTTTTAAATTATGTAACTCTTTGCCCTGTATGAAATCACCAAACAACTTAGTTCTTGTAGGGAGGGTCTGCACTAGTCATGTTGATAAAATTGTCTAGCCTAGTACTGTCCAATAGAAATATAGTGAGTTTTACATGTGTAATTTTAAATTTTATGGATGCCATATTATAAAAAGGAAAAGGAAACAGGTACAATTCGTTGTAATTATATATTTTATCCCAATATGTAAACAATTTTATTATGTAATCAATATAAAAGAATTAATGGGATTTTTGCATTTTTTTGCACTAAGTCACTGAAATCCAGAGTGTATTTTTTACTTATAGCATATCTCAATTTGGACTAGCCACATTTCAAGTGTTCAATGGGCATGTGTGGCTAGCGGCTACCATATTGGATAAGGTAGGTCTAGTCTATTTAAACCCTATCTTTTTCATTAGAAATTTTAAACCGTGTACCTGAAAAATCTTGCACATTTAGTATCTCAGAGTTTAATGTAACGTGGATCACAGATAATGTGGAAATTCTTGGTCTGTGAAGCTAACAACCAGATCTTATTACCTAATAACTCCCTCTACAGATCTATCTGAACTACCAGCTGATGTTTAATAAGCTATTTCTGTCTCAAAAGCAATTACTATATATCATCACTTATAATGTGGGGTAAATTTTTTCTTTGAATATTCTCTGAAGTTATGTTTGATCATTAGTTTGTTTATTTGAATTATTAATCAAACAGAAAACTGCTGACTATTTTCTCCAAATCCTATGAAAATTACTCTGAGATCTTATTTCTTTGCCAGAATATATCCTTAAAAATGTTATGGAGTTGTTCCAGCTGTTTCTTTGACCATCGTGGTTTGTTCTAAAAGTACAAGACAAATGTTTGAGTCTTTCCTGCCATTGGTCAAAAGCATTGCTCGGAGTATTGTTTCACTGCTTTCCTTGTTCAACATTACCATGAAAGGGAAAAGGGTGCCTCTTCTGCACCAGCCTCTGCTTCCTGTCTTGAAATACTTTGCATTATGTCACTGATCTTCAGCAAAATCCAGCCTGTTTAAAGTACTACATGGAATTATCTACATTTTCCTGGTGAATAGCCAGCATTTTACATGCTGAACTGTCATTCATCTTGCATTATTTACCACTTGTATAAATGGACTAGTTTTCAAGATGTTGTTGAAACAAAAACAATAACAGAAAAGTCCTATTAGGAAAAGGGGCCCTCTAGCAATTCTTGCTTCACAGTCCATTACTTCCCCAATCAGTAAACTGTGGAGTTCACTAAAAGTAATTTAAACTAATGGTTTGGTAAAAGGCAATCCAAATAAGGTGCTATTATGGAATAATGCAAACTGCAGTTTTTTCCTGGTCAGTCACTGGAAGAAACTGTGCAGAGATGTTGGAAGGAAACCTGTGGACACTTTTCACAGGCCTTTCTCAAACAGGCAGCCTGCTGTTCAGGGTGAGGGAACCAGGTTTCTAGGAAGTGCCTTTGCTACATTGTGACGAATGCCACATAGTAGGGATCACCAGATCTGGGGGTCCAAAAGGTTTCATAGATCCCACTTTGGAGACTCAGTAACTTGTTAATAATAATTCAGGTCAACAAATATGTAAGTATGTAAAAATTTGGGCAAATCCAGTGAGATATAACATTATATTGATAATAAACATGAACCCAGACCACCTGAAATTATAAAAGTTAATGGGGAGATAAATATAAATATCATGAGCTGAATTAAAAGCTATTCTAGAAAGCCGTGGAATTCCAGAGGAGACAGACTATAAACAATAGATCATATAAGTAGGATCTTACTGAACTTTAAGAAATATATTTACATGAATAAATCCAATTTTGTGTCCACTTGATTTTACACTAATATGAAATGGATAGCTTTTATCTTCATGATATAAACATGATCAGCTACTTAATGCAAAAGGGTAAAGCACTTGATGTCATCTATGCCATCTAATAATAAAAGTTCCTTTAAGTGGTCCTATTCATGTAATGCAAAATATAATTGAATCAAATCAAGTAGCAGGAATAATGTACTCTTATCAGAGGAAATTCAATCATTCCTTTGATGAAAATGTAAACAATATTATATTATCATTCTGACAGGGCTTTTTTCTATCATAAGCCTGAATCTCTATCAAGTCCATTACCTTTGGCCTGATAATTAATAGCTTCCACCTGTCAACTGCACCACCTTTTTTTTCTCTCTAGGAGTTCCTTTGGGCATCCTAGGGTCTCTCACTTAATTAGAACTACTGTTTACAGATGTGGTTGGCTATAGTGCACTCAGTCTTTTCTTTCTCTCATATGTGCACTGTCTCTTTCTTTCTTTTACTTTTCAAAGTTAAGAAAAGGTTTATGCAAGTCATGTGTTGGTGAAGGCAGCACTAAACAACATTTATCTCCCAAGCTTGAGGGGGATCTGTGCACCCTCAGACATAGCTGTCTAGAGCCAGCTACTTATTTCTATTGCTCTCTTTCTAGAGAAGAAAGAAAATTCTTCCTTTTCTACTGTCTAGCTTTTCCAAAGGAGAATCTACATGAAAGGGATTAGAGTCTCGAGAGGCAAAGTTTCATCGATTTAACATGCATCCATCTTTCCTAGGTTTGCATAGGAACTCTTCGTGGCTGGGAAACAGGTGGGTGTGGACCAGGATCAGGGTGGAAGAAATTTCCATCTTATACTAAATTTAAAATCATTTCTTTTAAAACTCCTGGGCTTTGGCCTCAAGTCTGCTTCACAGTGCCAGACTTTTTTTTAACATTTATAATAGTGTTTTTATATGATTCCTTTTTCTTCATTCAGATTTTTTTCACCTGAAATCCAAATTATGGATGGGGTTCTAATTCTTCCTTATGATGGCTTATGAGATGTGGGTGGACATCTTTTAAATGTTTATGAGATTTAGATGTGATGTTTACTTGCTGGATCCACATAGAGTTACTCAAAAAGGGCAAGAGATCTGACTCAGCCAAATTTTATGACATAAAATTTGTAGAAATGGAATTTAGACACAAATGCCTATATTGATGGCGTATCTTTAGTAAAGTATGTTCATCAAGACGTCTGTATATTTCTATCATAATTTAAAATGCTCAGCTTTTTTTGTCACGAAAAGGTACTATTTTGGCTTAATAAAGAGACACTATAGTTAGTAATACACTTTTCATGCCTCTCCTCAGCAGTGATGAAATTTACCAGATGGTTAGATTTATAGGGGTGACTGTGGGTAAGTCACTGAGACAATAAATCTCTTAGTGGAAAGCAGGATGATCCTGACTGCAATTGTTAGGTAAAAGTCTGACTCCTTTGAGAATTGTACTGAAAAATACTCTATTAAGGATTTTATATTAACCAGCACCTCAGGTTGAAGGACTGTGGCCTAAAAATTATTGATCTTTGTAAATACACACTCATAATTGTAATATTCTACTTCTGCCTCAAATATGACTAGAATCGATATGAGAACATACACACTGTCATAATTCCCTTAGATGTAATTATCTAGTACCTACACTAGCAACGGTATTGTATTGACCAGCAAACAAGCTGGCTCCTCCTATAACCAGCAGAAAATAGGATGATGCTCTTTGTCACTAGCCTTACCTCTGAGCAGCTATGTTTTGCTCTTGATGTCCTGACAACTCACCTTTGCCTTTCTTGTTCCTTGAAACCTTGTTACTTTTCTACATTCTTATTCCCAGAGCTTCTGTTTATTACAGACAACTGTTATTACCTGGTACACAGTTTTTCCTTGTTTCCCTAACTCATCCTCATGCTGAATGATTTTAATATCCTCTGTGCGCAAACCACTTACTGCTATTGACAGATACTACTGATCTTAACTAATAACGTAACAAAATTATCTGGGAAGCTTTATGAAATACAGGTTTGGGTCCACCTCAAGTATACATGGTTTAAAAAAACAAAGTAAAATTTCATCTCTCTCACATGTCCCAAATCCGTTCCTAAGTCATTTTTGTATGCCCTTCCTGAAATATTTTATGAATATTCTAGGAAGTATTTGCTTTCATTTTCCTAAATTTGGGGTCATACTTTGTTCATTAGGATTGTTCTGCTCAGTACATTTTTCCCTTTATAATGCTTTCTGTGGATATCACCACTTTAGATCTGATTTATTATTTTCTAACTGCATATTATTTAAGTATAATATATTTAACCTATCTTCCACTGGTAGAAACTTAAATTGTTCTAAAACTACGCTATTATAAACCGTTAAAACAAATGTCTTTTCCTATCTTTACACAATTGTGTTAATATTTTTCTAGTGTAAACTCCTAGAAGTGGAATTTCTGAGTCTGAGAGATTATACAGGTTTATGTTGAACAGATCCTGCCAAATTTCCTGCCAAAAAGTCCATACAACTGTTTGCGCTCAGTCAGCCATATGACAATGCCAGTTGCCCCCTTTCTTGGCCAAAAATAGGCATCATCACACTTTTTAATCTTTGCGAAACTTATAGGAATAATATACTCTCTAACTGGACTCTCATTTGTAATTCATTACTTTTGAGTGAGATTGAGAATTTATTTCTCTGCTTATAAGCATTTTTATGTACTTTGTTGTAAACTGTTCATACTGATGATTTGACTGTTGAGTTTATAGTCTTTTTCCTATTTGATTTGTAAAACATTACATAACCACATTAGTGATTTGTCATGTTTTGCCAGTTTCACTTTTCAAAAACTGAATGTATAATTTATTTCTATATGCATCTTTTTCTTTTAATTAAAGTGGTAATTTTGAAAACCTTTTGAATGGCTTCTGTATTCTGTGCCATACATGAAAAGGTTTTAACTTTTCAGTAATTTCTTATGTTTTCTTCTGGGCCTCTAGTTTTTTTCCCAGTGTTTACACACTTCATGCAACTAGGTTTTATTTTGGCTTAACAGATTAAGTAATTTTTTTTAGCATTTTACTATGAAAATTTTCAAACACATAGAAAAGACTTAAGAATTTTACAGTGATATACCCATTACCAAGGTTCTACAATTACATTTTAACTATTTTAGGTTCATCACACAACTTTCCATCTATCATTTTGAGACATTTAACATTACCTTGTAAAAATATAATATTACAGATATTATTGTTTCTAATTTTGCCATCTTATTGTAAGTTGCATTTGATATTTCATCATTGTTGTTCATTTTCTACCTTTTGCTGGAAGCTCTATTTGTTGTGTAAATGTCTGGCTTTAGAAGGTATGCATATTATAGTATCTATTCTTCAAAACTACCAATAATATACTTAAAACTTAGGTATCCCAGTGTATCCATTTTAGCTAAAAAAAAATAACTTCACTATGAAAATGGAGAGAATTTGAACACCTATATCTCAACCTACCTCTATTTGTCATTTTTATTCCAAATTTGCCTTGTTCAGTTTTGTAACATTTGCAATCTTTTAAAATAGTTCTCCTCATTGTTTAGTCTTTAATTAGTGGTAGTCACTGCTCACTACTTTAGAAAAAACACTTTACTTCTCCATTCCTGAGTTCTTCATTTTGATTTTTTCCCATTGGCTGAATATTTTTGCCTAATACTCTGTCTAGTTGTTTTAATAGTTATTCCCAGATTAACTTGCTGGGCTATGATCTATTATTTCTTACATGTTTGAGAACATAAACACACATCAAAGTTCTTTTTCCCAAAACTTTACGGACAGTTGCATTTTCTCCTGTCAGTGATCACTGCTCTGGGAAGTCTGAAGTCCTTATTTCCCTCTGTTGTAGGTGCCTTTACATCTTGGATGAAGATTTTGTTGTTTTTGTTGTTGTCTTGAAGTTCATAATATTTATCAAGATACAAATGTGTGAGGAATATTAATTAATGACATTTCCTAGTACAAATTGTACATTCTGATCTACAAATTCTATTATTCATCTAAGAAAACAATTGTTTCTATAACTTAGATTTTTCTTTTAACTCTGTTGTCTTATCTAGAAATGCAATTATACAGATTAGATCTTTTTAAAGTTTTATGTTTATCATCTTTGTGCTTTAATTCTTGGTTCTTCTCAACTTCATGTAATGTAGCTTCTCCTATCCATGCCCCAACTCAATTTTCAATAGAATCTATATTTTCCCTCAAATGCTAGCATGACTTTTTGAAATGATTTAATTCTACTACAGATTTTCTCCAGGCTCTGTTCATTCATTTTTTAAATCTCTTTTGGTGAGAGTAATTGTCTCTTCTTTTTTAATCATGTCTCATTTTTTGATATCCTTTAAAACAATTCATATACTTCTTCCTTTGAGGTTATGGAGAGGTATTTTTTCTCTGAAAATTTCCAAGGGCAATTCTTCTAATTGAAATACTTCATTATCTTTTGCTATGCTTTAACCTGTCTCTGTTTTTAATTTTTTCATTTCAGTTTTGCATGGACACTATTTTTTTCCATTTTTAGTTATTTCTCTTCTCCAAATTGAGATTTTTCATAGAGCCAGCTAATGCTGAAGAGTAGAGTGGGAGTTAGTTGGGCAGATGGGGGTTTGGGAAGCACTTTGCACTCTTATCATCCCTGTGTCCACCTGCCACACTTCGTCGTCCTTGAAAGTTCAGCTTACATTTAGATAGGGCATGATTTGAAGACAAAGGTCATTCACATTTATCTTATTGTATTACCCAGTTTTAAAATCTCATTAATTATACTTTAAATAAATTGGTCACATTGATAACCTAGCTCCGAACCCACTAAACCTTTGATTCCCAGCTAGCACTTTCACCTTTTGGCACATTCCTGGCTTTCCTTCAAACCTGGCTCCGCATAAATCCATCTTGGCCCATTTTTATCTTCTTCTCATTGTGAGGTCAATTAGAAACTCATGGTAATTATAAATGTCCCTAAGTGAACATGGATACAACAAATTAGGGTGTAGTATAATCAATATAAGAAAAAAAGGCTGGCAATAAATATACCAATATGGTGCTAATAGTCATCTCTAAATTGAGAGATCAAAGATAATTTTTAATTCTCTTAACATTTATTTTAAAAATATCTTTCTGTGAATTGAGTTTTCCTCCCCCATTTTTTTTTAATAGCCTGAAAATTATTCCATATGAATTTCTATTACTGGAGACAAGGGAATTAATAGACAAGAATTTCACACTTTTCATATGTTACTGGTACAAACTTTAATTATTTTCTCATTCATGTTGGTTCCTTGGTCAGTTTTGTTGCTCCTTTTAAGAATTTTCCAGTTTTTTCTTTTCTTCTTTATTCTTTCTAGGTAAAGCTACTAATACTACATATATTATCCAGTTGGGAATAAATGCTGCTTTCTCTCTTTTTGTGTTATTTTAAAATATACTTCAAGATGAGGTCTAGTGTTGGTTGTATGAGAGTGGTTTGAAAATAACACATTCAAGATTATGATTTGTTTAAACCATTCAAAATAATTCTTAAAACAAGTTAAATATCTTATTTTGTTAAAAGATTTGGTCAATTTGTGCATTTATATAACTAAAGTCTAACAAGTCTCAGTTAATACTTTGGAAACATTAAACACAGAGTCCCTGGCCAATTTTCTCAGTGGGTTGTATGATATTTTGCTCTGACACTTTATGTGGTGGGCATGATCATAAACTAAAGTTTTTGCACATGGACCATATTAAAAGTACTTCGGGGGAGGGGTTTACCTACTTAGTCTCCAATTAGAATTTTTCACTAAACTTTAGCAGAAAATAAAAGTTCATAAATTCAGGGTCTTTGACATTCTGTAATATTTGCACATGGAAATGATCATATGAAGAACTACACCACCCAAGCAGTAACAGTAAAAAAATAATGTTTTCAAAGAAAATTTGGAATTAAAGTGAAAACATGAGGCAAAAATCAAAGGTAAAACTTAACATAGCACCAAAATACTGATAAAAGATATATAGATTGTTCATGTAATTTAGAGTAAACACTGAAGTTAAGGATACAAAAAAGTTTTGTGTAATGAAGTTTCCTGAAGTATTTACTACAGTGTTTCTAGATTTGTGTGTAAACACATCAAGTCCCAAAGGGTTGTGTGTAAAGCTGGGGATTACTTGCAACATGGATTCTAGCTCTTCCCCAAAGCACTTATAGCTTGTAGTACCCTAAACCTTTTGTTTTGTCATCATTTTTATGAATCTATCTATCTTTAGGCAGTGATTTAAATAAAAATGGTCTATGGCATTCAGTCCTTTCCATTACTGTGGGTTTTCTGTCTCTTGAATTTTTTCTTTCAAATTCCTTTTATTATCCTTAAGTAATTCTTTCTAAGGGCTATCTCTCCCTTCCACATTCCTCTATCATATACCAGTAATCTACAAGTATACTATAAAATGATAATAATTTAAACACTATTTCAATTTCCTGACAACTAAGAGTATACTGCCTTGACCCTCATAAGCAATATATTGATAAGGTATTAATATCACTTTCGAAGTCATTTTGAAAAATATTGGTAACAAATATTCATCAGCTATTGGGTATGTGCCATATCCCCTACATAACATTTATTTGACCATAAAAATTTTATCCATTTCAAAATTCAGAATTATTTTGCTCCTCTTGGAACTTCTGTAAGCCTTAAGGTAAAAAGAAATGATCAACGCTTATGTGTGTACTGATCCCTCTTCTCACTACTGTCATAGTGGATGTGGGTCTGTATCTTCAAAATTCACATTTCCAATTTAATTGTCCAGTAAAGGAATGGACATGGTGCTAAATAAATATACAGTGTGGATACAATGGACATGCTATACATTCTAAGACAAATTAGCAACCATTTATTGTTTTATATATTGAACTTTTGTATGGAAACTCTTTGGAATGAAGGAAAGATTGATAATAGTATTTGAAAAATACAGTTTTGACCCAACTACTATTTTTGATTGTCAGATAACCCATTTTTATATATAAGGGTCTTAATAATGTTTTAAAACATGTTTTAAAACATGTTAAAATTAAATATTTATACCAATAATTTTACACAAAGATGAAGACAAAATGATTATTTCTGAAATAAATGATTAGTTGCATCATCTTTCATGCCCACAGTCTTGAAGAGAAGGTTATTCATAAACATGAATTGGTAACCAACAGTTTGTTCCTTGTGGGCTTTTATGAATATTTGTTAAAAAGATAATTATGTAGATGGTCATTTAGAGGAAATTATCCGGTAACACTTCTTACATGTTTCTGTTTTCATATGAATTACCAACATTAATCTGTTGATGCTCTTCTTAGAGTTTTAATAGAATATTTCATTTTTGAGATAATCATCAACATGTAAAGGAAAGGATGATTACAATATGTCTGTTTCTGTTAGAAATCATCAAGTCCCTCAGATACACACACATTCCAGATATAGAAAATTTTTCAGAAGAGAGTAAGAAAAATGTATGAATATATTTGTACTCTGTAAAAATGCAGGTGTTATTTGTTGCCAAATCTTACATCACTAGATGTGGTTATAAGGTACCCAGAATCATGTTATGATTCCTGCATTCTCAGACAGTTAGATATGCTTTAAACAACTTTGAAATTTTTCAGACTAGTAGAAGCAAGGATAACTATTGTTTCATGTTTATGTTTTATATTCCAGAGGAAAATACTTTCAAATAAATATTCTTTATGACTTTTTAGCAATTTTTAAAGTCAGCAGGGTATATTAACAATTGTGAAATGATTCCCAAGTTGTAGTTTGTTCTCACCCTTTTTTTTTTTTACCTTATAGACAGCTTTTAAACCAGCCATGCTTTATAAAATATTGCAGTCTTTACAGGAGCATGTGTGTATGACAACAAAGTTAACTTCTCAGAAAAGATATTAACTTTATCTAAGGGGATCCCTAACAACTTAAAGGTACATAAAAACAAATAAGTATTTTGTTTCATCACATCTAAAGTTTATTTTATCAGAATTTAGTAAGGAAGAGTTGGCTATTGAATGTGAAGTACATGGTGACTGGCTACTAGATAGTCCCTAAATGATTCTGAATTTGTATATAGCCAGAAATTTAAAAAAAAATTTAAATTCCTTTAAAAATTCACAGAAGTAGGATTTTATAATATCTCCTCAAGTTAGTTGTTTTAATTTCAGTTGATTTTTCTCTAGGAATAAATTACATGAAGTAATTCATCAGTGTATCAGTAAATAGATTGAGCTAATGTGTGTGTGTATGTGCGCGCACGCACGCGAGAGTGCACATGTGTATCCATAACTCTTTTCCCTGGGAAAGAAGAAAATAAATTATAAAATATACTTCCATAATGTCATTCTTTTGGAAATTTTCATATTGATATATATTATAGTAAAGTATTTTAAGATATTTTAATTGTAGTGGATAAATTTTCAGTTGTAACATAGCAGAAATATTGCTGAATTTGGTGTCATAATACATAGATTTCAGTCCTAACTATCACATAATCACTTACTGGTTCTGTTCCTTGACCTTAGTTGATCCTTCAGTCTAAAGTAATAATTTTTAGCAAACTGTCATCATATTCAGCACAGTGTTTTGCATGGAGTCAATTCTCAATAAAATGCAAATGAATTAAAGGCATTGTATTTAGGTAGTTGGAGAATTATATGTCTGCCACAGTTGTGCAGATAACAGAGAAAAAATACTTCAAAATATTTCTTGTAATAATTCTTGACCGTTCTTGGTGAACCTTTGTCCTTTTTTTTTACTTTCCTCAGATTGGTTGATGATCATTATAGAGAGAACTTTGAGAGAAATTATCTATTTGCAGACAAAAAAAAAAAAAAAAACAAAAACTTGCCTGCCATTTCAGTAAATGAAGAATGTTGTGGGCCTTCAAGTGGTCAACCTCTGCTGCCACCCCCTGTGGTGGGCCCTGAGGGGAATTCAGGATGGAGAAAAACCAGAAGCATTCTGTGCTTTGGATACTAGCCCTAGATAGTTAAGATGCATATCCGAGGAATAATTTCGGTGAACCCAGATTCTTGCACCTTCCCGTACATTAAAAAGTACTCAAATCATTAGTTTGAGATGTGTGTTTTTTGTGATTAGCAGTAATCTTTTGATGTGAGACTACATTTTTTTTCTTTTTATTCACCAAAAACTCATATATCCTGGATCCTCCCTTACCTCTTTGGCTCAGTTCCTCAGAACTATCTGAGAGGCTGTTTCCTGGGCTATAGTCCTCAGTAAGGTCCCCAAACAAAACATAACTTGCAACTTTAAGTTGTGTGTTTTTCTCCAGTTGACATATTACAGAGAATAGCTAATTTATTTTAACTATATTCTCATAGTTGACTCAGTAGTGATTTCTTTCCTATAAAAATATTTTTGACATTTATTAAGTGTGTCATCACATAAATCAATTTTGGCAAGATTTAGTGAGCTACAATTGTGAGTGCCTGAATTATTATTAAATATTCTATAAGGGAACAAGATAAATGGAATGCACATATTAACTACATTTTTTATTTACAGAGGAACACAGTTTCCTCCTTTGCTTTCTCTCTCTTCAGTCTCCTAAATTATCTTCATCCTTCATTGACCACCTCATGATTTTTAGTAAGTAGAAATGTTACACAGTGTACTTTTTCTTGAGACCTGAACATGTAACTTATTTATGCCAGCGTGAAAAAAATGATTTTCTTTCTTTTTATTGACATGTATAAGAGAAGCTGAATAGTAATATTCTCTTCTTTGGAGTCTATTCTGTGCTCTTAGCTTTATTTGCTGTGTTTTAATCAAGTGAATTATCTAGTAACAGGTTTAGAACAACACAGCAAATAAAGTAAAAATACATATGAATATGTATTAAAGTAAAAATACATATCGCATCTTTCCTTGTTTTGCAGGTACAATAGAAAAGATGCAACACATTTAAATGAATTTCAAAGGCCTTAGGTATCTTGGGGTATATTTTCACCTTGTTTTTCCAGAATTGCATTGTTAGTGCATTGCTTCACTCCTTTTACATCCTAATCATCCAGGCCAGTACTAATTGATATATGTTGCTTGATATCCTATATATCCTAAGTAAAAGTACTGAATTAGGAATCAAATTTGATTTTGAAATAAGTCACTATTGTAACTTGGGCAGTGTGAAGTTAATTTCCTTCAGTGGTAATTATTTTCTTTCTTTAAAGTCAGTGGCATTCATTAGGGAAGACTAGAAAGGATACATAAAAGCTTAGGTAGACAGAGATAAACAGGAACTTTAAGTTATTCCTCTTGTTTCCCCTTAATAGGGATTATTTCAGTATTTGAGTGCAATTGACTTCTTCCAGCTTTCATGTTCCTGTTCTGCCTGAGGTATTGCTTATGGTTGTTACATCTCCTACTGTGGCTTTAAAAGTGATTTGAAAAGTCTGTTGTTTAAAACTCTCAGGCAGATGTTACTTTTACCAACACAGTCAAGCATGGCTCCTGTGTGTTTGACTTTCAAAATCCCTGCTAAGTTCCTTGCTGAGATCAGAAATGGTTTGTTTATTAAAACTGTATCTTTACATAATGTGGGGGGTCTAGAAAGAAATACCAGCTCTGTGACAGAATCCCAGGGGAATATATACCTACTTAATCTTTCATCCAACACCATTTTCCAGTAACAAAGACGTATGTCTAAATTTATGAAATGAACAAATAGTGTTTTGGTTTTCATCAGTATCAAGTTGGTTTATTCACAATCAGGAATTTCCAGAGTAGACTCTATAGTTGTTTTGCATATGAGGCTGGAATATTAAAAAAGCATATTTTTACTGAATATGTTTGGCGTAGTCTAACTATTTATAATTGAGTTTTCATCACAAATAATTTTTGTATCTCTAATCAACATAACTTAAAGATGGGAAATGATCTCTAATTAACTTATGACTTTGTATATTTAATTTAAACCATGATTTCATTTTAAAGACAGAAAATTAGTATTATTAAGATATTAATTTACATTCTTTGAACTACTTTAATGTAATTCAGTTACCTGGTTCTGAATATAAAGAAAATAAAAACCAAATCCCATGATTTAATTTCTGCTGCAAAGCACATTATAGAACATCAAGAAAAGGTGATTACATCAAGAATCTATGCTCCTTAATAATTGGTAATAGAGGTGTCATGCCTTAATTCATATTTTCTTTAAGAAAGTAGGTAAGACATTTTCATTACAAGATATACAAGGAGAGAAAATTTCACCCTTTAGAGGTAACAACACATTATTTGTGGGTACCCATAATTTCTCCCTCCTAAAAGAAACAAGTTGATTTAAAAATGATGTAGGTCTTATTTCAACTTATTAGGTATCAAAGTTAATTATCAAACTTACAATTAGTGAAGTAATACATAATATTATCATTAGTTTAACTGCAACATGGACACCTTATGATGTTTAATTTTCTCATTTGTTAAATGGTGATAACATTTATGTTGAGATTGCTTATTTGTGAAACATGCATTTTCTGATGCATAGTGCCTGAAACCATGATTTTAAAAAAAAGTAATAGAGTATTATTCACAGAGTAATTTTTTAGCCCTAAATTCTATCTGTAAATTATAAACTAAAATCAGTAATTTATTTCTGATACTACATTATTTTCTTCTCCTCTAGAGGAAAGTCACCACAAAACTTTCTTCTTTACTTAGCTAAATTTTACTTCCTCCAAGAGCAGGATGCTAATTTATTCTTCTTAAATTTCTGCTTAACATCCTAGGTGCCTGCTGGGCCTTTAATTCCATATCACTGGACTCTGTGAAAAGAGGAGAGAGACACACACACAAGCTGGCCAGGTGAAAGATAAAAATACTATAATCATTCTGCCACAAGCCAAGGAACACTTGAGACTACCAGAGGCTTAAGAGGCAAAGAAAGATCATCAAGATTCTTCAGAGATAGTTTGGCCTTGCCAGCTGTGGTATTTCAGACTTGTAGCCTACAGAATTACGAAGGAATAAATTTCTGTTGTTTTAAAAGCCACACAGTTGATAGTACATTTTTATGGCAGCCCTGGGCAACAACTAATATTAATAGTAAATTTAGAAAAGAAGAAAGTTTAATATCAATGTTCTAATATTTCATTTTAAATAGCTAGTGAAAAGATACCACCCAAATAATGAGAAGAAACAAAATAATAAAGATGTGAGCGTATATCGACAGAATAGGGAAAAATGTTAAAGTCAAAAATTGGTTCTTTAAGACTATTTTTTTAAATGAAAATTCACTGGTAGGAATGACAAATAAGAGAGGAAACACAAATTACTATTAACAGAAAAGAAAAAAAAAAAAAACATCTAGAGGTTGCCACCATAGATATTACAAACATTAAAAAGATTGAAAATTTCCTAAATAATTTTATGTCAATAAATTTGAAATCTTAGATGAAATATGGTAATTCCTTGATAAAAACAACTAACTAAAACAGACACTGGGTGGAATAGAAAACACAAAGTGAATAGCCCTATGACTATAAAAGAAGTTATATATGCTAGCAAAACTTTGTCCACAGAGAAACTTTAGGCCCGTTTGATACACCAGTAAATTTTATCAACCATATAAATAAATGGTTCGAAACTTACAGAAATCCTCTTGGAATTAGAAAAGAGGGAAACTCTTTGTAGCATGTCCTATGAGGTGAGCAAATATCTAACATCAAAATGTGATAAAGACATTAAAGAAAAAAGAAAACTATAGAGCTCTAGCCCTAATGAACATATGCAGAAACATCTTGGACAAAATATTAGTAAATCAAATAGAGCAATTTATCAACAGAAAAAGGAGCAAAACTATCATGCCAAAATGTGGGTTAGCCCAATACTAGAAGACCACCTTGACATTTGAAAATTTATCCATATATTCTACCACATTAATAAAGTAAGGGGAAGAACCCACATATGACCATTTTAATAGATGCAATTTGGCACCCATTCACAGGATAGCTATGAAAAACCTAAAGATAATATCAAACATAATGGTCAAATAATGATTGCTTTCCCTTCAATTTAAGGAAAATAATGAATGACTGCTCTCCTTGCTTTTACTTAACATTGTCTAGAAGTTCCTGCCCAAAAAAATAAACAAAGTGTATTAAGAAATAATATGAACAATAAATGAAAACTAAAGAAATAAAGAAAATAAAAGTTAAAAGTATAAAGATTAAAAAGAAAGATGTAAAATAACTCTAGTCACAGATGAGTCAAACAAGATTGTTTACACAGAAAATCCTAAAGAAACTACAAAACAACTATGGCATTAATGATTAAAATTAGCAAGGTTGAAAGATTCACAATCATATAAAATTCAATTATATTTCAAAGTAATAGTAGTAAACGGATTGAAAAATAAAGTTTTAAAACTCCATTTCTCAATACTATTTAAGTAAATAACTAGAAATTAATTTCATAAACAGGGTAAAAAAAACACCTATTCATTGATAACTACAAGAAATTACTGAAAAAAATTTAAATACTTCAGTAAATGGAGAAATAAATGTATTCCTGGATTAGAAAACTCAACATTGTTAAAATTTCTATTTTCCTCAGAAGGATTTTTCATTGATGTGACAAGTTTTTTCTAAAATATACTCTAAAATTTGTATGGAAATGCAAAGAACCTATGTAGCTAAACAATTTTGAAAATAAAAACAAATTTGGAAACCTTAAAATATCTCATTTCAGGTGTTACTACAATGATACACAGTCAGGTTAGTTTGGACCTAAAGATAAATTAAATATACTCAGTGGAAAGGATAAGGAATCCAGAAACAGACCTACATTTAGAAGGTAAATTGACTTTTGACATAGGCTCCAAAGTAATTCATGGGATAAGAAAAGCCTTTTCAAAGAAATTACATTGAAAAAAAATCGCATATCTAATCATAAAAAAAGGAACTACTTCCTCCTACCTTATATCAGAAATTAACCAATATTTTGGGATGAATAACGAAATTATACATAAAATCTAAAATGATGAATATTCTAGAAATAAAAAACAGAGGCATGTCTTATCCTGAGAGTAGGCAAAAAAGTATTTTGGAGAAGACACACGAAACCATAACAATTTAAAAAATGTATAATCAGATCTCATCAAAAGGCAACGTTAAAAATTTGTTTTGAAGCAAACCATAGACTGGGAGAAAATAATTGAGAAAAAATTCATATGCTGATTAAACACAGACATACACACACAAAATTAATAATTAAAAGACTGTCATTCCAATGAAGAAATGAATGAAAGACTGAAATAGTCATTTCAAATAGGAATATTTGAAAGAAAGGAATAGCCCTAGAGAAAATAAACTAAGATAATATAAAATCTTTCATTTACTTTTTCTTATTCTTATTTTTAAACAGATCTTTATTGGAGTATAATTGCTTCACAATACTGTGTTAGTTTCTGTTGTACAACAAAGTGAATCAGCCACATGCATACATATGTCCCCATATCCCCTCCCTCTAGAGCCTCTCTCCCATCCTCCCTCTAGGTCATTGCAAAGCACCAAGCTAATCTCCCTGTGCTATACTGCTGCTTCCCACTAACTATTTTACATTCGGTAGTGTATATATGTTGATACTACTCTCACTTCGGTCCAGCTTCCCCCTCCCACCCCATGTCCTCAAGTCCATCCTCTATGTCTACTCTTTATTTCTGCCCTGCAACTAGGTTCATAAGTACCTTTTTTTTTTTTTTTTTTTTTTAGATTCCATATATATGTGTTAGCATACGGTATTTGTCTTTCTCTTTCTGACTTACTTCACTCTGTATGACAGACTCTAGGTCCATCTACCTCACTACAAATAACTCAATTTTGTTTCTTTTTATGGATGAGTAATATTCCATTGTACATATGTGCCACATCTTCTTTATCCATTCATCTGTTGATAGACATTTTGGTTGGTTCCATGTCCTGGCTATTGTAAATAGTGCTTCAAAGAACATTGTGGTACATGTGTCTTTCTGAATTATGGTTTTGTCAGGGATATGCCCAGTAGTGGGGTTGCTGGGTCATATGGTAGTTCTATTTTTAGTTTTTCAAGGAACCTCCATACTGTTTTCCATAGTGGTTGTATCAATTTACATTCCCACCAACAGTGCAGGAGGGTTCCTTTTTCACCACACCCTTTCCAGCATTTATTGTTTCTAGATTTTTTGATAATGGCCATTCTGACCAGTGTGAGGTGATACCTTATTGTAGTTTTGATTTGCGTTTCTCTAAAAATTAGTGATGTTGAGCATCTTTTCATGTGCCTCTTGGCCATCTATCTGTCTTCCTTGGTGAAATGTCTATTTAGGTCTTCTGCCCATTTTTTAACTGGATTGTTTGTCTTTTTGATATTGAGCTCCATGAACTGTTCCTATATTTTGGAGATTAATCCTTTGTCTCTTGTTTCATTTGCAAATACTTTCTCCCATTCTGAGGGTTGTCTTTTTGTCTTATTTATGGTTTCCTTTGCTGTGCAAAAGCTTTTAAGTTCCATTTGTTTATTTTTGTTTTTATTTCTGTTACTGTAGGAGGTGGGTCAAAAAAGATCTTGCTGTGGTTTATGTCAGAGTGTTTTTCTATGTTTTCCTCTAAGAGTTTTATAGTGTCTGGTATTACATTTAAGTCTTTAATCCATTTGAAGTTTATTTTGGGGTATGGTGTTAAGTAGTGTTCTAATTTCATTCTTTTACATGTAGCTGTCCAGTTTTCCCAGCACCACTTATTGAAGAGGTTGTCTTTTCTCCATTGTACATTCTTGCCTCCTTTGTCATAAATTAGGTTCCCATATGTGCGTGGGTTTATCTCTGGGCATTCTATCCTGTACCATTGATCTATATTTCTTTTTTTCTGCCAGTACCATATTGTCTTGATTTCTGTAGCTTTGTGGTATAGTTTGAAGGTGGGGAGAATGATCCCTCCAACTCCATTTTTCTTTCTCAAGATTGCTTTGGCTATTCGGGGTCTTTTGTGTTTCCATACGAATTGTGAAATTTGTTGTTCTAATTCTGTGAAGAATGCCATTGGTAGTTTGATAGGGATTGCATTGAATCTGTTGATGGCTTTGGGTAGTATAGTCATTTTCACAGCATTGATCTTCCAATCCAAGAACATGGTATATTTCTCCATCTGTTTATGTCATCTTTGATTTCTTTCATCAGTGTTTTATAGTTTTCTGAGTACAAGTCTTTTGCCTCCTTAGGGAGGTTTATTTCTAGGTATTTTATTCTTTTTGTTGCAGTGGTAAATGGGAGTGTTTCCTTAATTTCTCTTTCAGATTTTTCGTTGTTTTTTTATAGGAATGCCAGAGATTTCTGTGTATGAATTTTGTATCCTGCAATCTTACGAAATTCACTGATTAGTTCTAGTAGTTTTCTGCTGGCATTTTTAGGATTTTCTATGTATAGTATCATGTCATCTGCAAACAGTGACAGTTTTACTTCTTTTCCAATTTGTATTACTTTTATTTCTTTTTCTTCTCTGATTGCCATGGCTAGGACTTCCAAAACTATGTTGAATAAGAGTGGCGAGAGTGGACATCCTTGTCTTTTTCCTGATCGTAGTGGAAATGCTTTCAGTTTTTCACCATTGAGTATGATGCTTCCTGTGGGTGTGTCATATATGGCCTCTATTATGTGGAGGTAGGTTCCCTCTATGCCCATTTTCTGGCGAGTTTTTCATCATAAATGGGTGTTGAATTTTTTCAAAAGCTTTTTCTGCATCTATTGAGATGATCATATGGTTTTTATTCCTTAATTTGTTAATGTGGTGTATCACATTGATTGATTTGCATATATTGAAGAATCCTTGCATCCCTGGGATAAATCCCACTTGATCATGGTGTATAATCCTTTTAATGTGTTGTTGGATTCTGTTTGCTAGTATTTTGTTGAGGACTTTTGCATCTATGTTCATCAGTGATATTTGTCTATAATTTTCTTATTTTGTGATATCTTTTCCTGCTTTTGGTATCAGGGTGATGGTGGCTTTGTAGAATGAACTTGCGGGTGTTTCTCCCTCTGCAATCTTTTGGAAGAGTTTGAGAAGGATCAGTGTTAGCTCTTCTCTAAATGTTTGATAGAATTCACCTGTGAAGCCATCTGGCCCTGGACTTCTGTTTGCTGGAAGATTTTTAATTATGGTTTCAATTTCATTACTTGTGATAGGTCTGTTTATATTTTCTAATTCTTCCTGGTTCAGTCTTGGAAAATTGTAGCTTCCCAAGAATTTATCCATTTCTACATGGCTGTCCATTTTATTGGCATATAGTTGTTTGTAGTACTCTCTTATAATCCTTTGTATTTCTGCAGTGTCAGTTGTGATTTCTCCTTTTTCATTTCTAATTTTATTGATTTGCATCTTCTCCCTTTTTTTCTTGATGAGTCTGGCTAAGGGTTTATCAATTTTGTTTATCTTCTCAAAGAACCAGCTTTTAGTTTTTTTGATCTTTGCTATTGATTTCTTCATTTCTATTTCATTTATTTCTGCTCTGGTCTTTATGATTTCTTTCCTTCTACTGACTTTAGGTTTTCTTTTTTCTCCTTTCTCTACTTGTTTTAAGTGTAGGGTTAGATTGTTTATTTGAGATTTTTCTTGTTTCTTGAGGTGAGATTGAATTGTTATAAAATTCCCTCTTAGAACTGCTTTTGCTGCGTCCCATAGGTTTTGGGGTCATTGTATTTTCACTGTCATTTGTTTCTATGTATTTTTTGATTTCCTCTTTGATTTCTTCAGTGATCCATTGGTTATTTAGTAACATATTGCTTAGTCTCCATGTGTTTGTGTTTTTAAAGCTTTTTTTCCCCTGCAATCTATTTCTAATATCATAGCATTATGGTCAGAAAAGATGCTTGATATGATTTAAATTTTCATAGGCTTGATTTGTAACCCAAGACATGATGTATTCTGGGTAATGTTCCATATGCACTTGAGAAGAAAGTGTATTCTGCTGTTTCCAGAAGGAATATCCTATAAATATTAATTAAGTCTATCTGGTCTAATGTGTCATTTAAGGCCAGTGCTTCCTTATCGATTTTCTATCTGGATGATCTGTCCATTGGTGTAAAGGGGGTGTTAATGTCTCCCACTATTATTGTGTTACTGTTGATTTCCCCTTTTATGGCTGTTAGCACTTTCCTTATGTATTGAGGTGCTTCTATGTTGGGTGTATATATATTTACAATTGTTATATCTTCTTCTTGGATTGATCCCTTGATCATTATGTAGTGTCCTTCCTTGTCTCTTGTAACAGTCTTTAGTTTAAAAGTCTATTTTTTCTGATATGAGTGTTGCTACTCCAACTTTCTTTGGATTTCCATTTGCATGGAATATCTTCTTCCATCCCTTCACTTTCAGTCTGTATGTGTCCCTAGGTCTGAATTGGGTCTCTTGTAGACAGCATATATATGAGTCTTGTTTTTGTATGTATTCAGCCAGTCTGTGTCTTTTGGTTGGGGCATTTAAACCATTTACATTCAAGGTTATTATTGATGTGAATGTTCCTATTACCATTTTCTTAATTTGTTTTGGGTTTGTTTTTGTGGGTCTTTTTCTTCTCTTGTGTTTCTAGCCTAGAGAGGTTTCTTTAGCATTTGTTGTAAAGCTGGTTTGGTGGTGCTGTGTTCTCTTAACTTTGCTTGTCTGAAAATCTTTTGACTTCTCCGTTGAATCTGAATGCAATCCTTGCTGGGTAGAGTAATCTTGGTTGTAGGTTTTTCTCTTTCATCACTTTACATATATCCTGCCACTCCCTTCTGGCCTGCAGAGTTTCTACTGAAAAATCAGCTCATAACCTTATGGGGATTCCTTTGTATTTTTTGTTTCTCCCTTGCTGCTTTTAATATTTTTTCTTTGAATTTAATTTTTGTTAGTTTGATTAATATGTGTCTTGGTGTGTTTTTCCTAGGGTTTTTGTTGTATGGGACTCTCTGTGCTTCCTGGACTTGGGTGACTATTTCCTTTCCAATGTTAGGGAAGTTTTTGACTATAATCTCTTCAAATATTTTCTCAGACCCTTTCTTTTTCTCTTCTTCTTCTGGGATGCCTATAATTCAAATGTTGGTGTGTTTAGTGTTGTCTCAGACGTCTCTGAGATTGTCTTCAATTCTTTTCATTGTTTTTTCTTTATTCTGCTCCTCAGCAGTTATTTCCACCATTTTGTCTTCCAGCTCACTTATTCATTCTTCTGCCTCAGTTATTCTGTTATTGATTCCTTCTACTGTATTTTTCATTTCAATTATTGTGTTGTTCATTTCTGTTTGTTCTTTAGTTCTTCTAGGTCTTTGTTAAACATTTCTTGTATTTTCTTAATCCGTGCCTCTATTCCGAGATTCTGGATCATCTTGACTATCATTACTCTGAATTTTTTCACGTAGATTTCCTATTTCCTCTTCATTTATTTGCTCTTGTTGGTTTTTACCTTGCTCCTTCATCTGTGACATACTTTTTACAGTCTCATATTTTTTTTTATTTTTTTATGAGTGGGATTGTGTTCCTATCTTACTGGTTATTTGGCCTGAGGCTTCCAACACTGGAGTTTGTAGGCTGTTGGGCAGATCTGGATCTTGGTGCTGAGATGAGGACCTCTGTGAGACCTTGCTCTAATGAATATTTCCTGGGGTCTCAGGTTCTCCTGTTAGTCCAGTGGTTTGGACTTGGAGCTTCCACTGCAGGAACTTCAGCCCGACCCCCAGTTCGTGAATCAAGGTCCTGCAAGCCATGTGGGGTGGCAAGAAAATAAAAAAAGAGAACAATAACAAAGTAAAAAATAAAATTAGACTAGGAAACTAGCAGACATGTTAGAAAGAATATAAAAATAACAATATAGCTGAATCAACAACCAGAAGGTACATCAGTACCACAGTAGTAAAAAAAGAGGAGGAAGGAAATGAAAAAAAAAAAAAAGAAAGCAATAAAAAGGGGGAAAGGCCTTGGCTGTGGGGGGTGGGGCCTAAGCAAGGGCGAGGTTTGGGTGGTGAGTGGGCCCTATGCTTAGGACCCACAGGGCTGGAAAAGGCCCTGGGGGCTCTGGGGGTTGGGGCTTAGGCTCAAGAAACAGAAGGGGTCCAGGTATGTCTCCCACCTCTGATCTCAGAAGGCAGGGGACCTCACCTGGGAGCCCAGCAGCCTTCCTGGGCTTGAGTGGGCGGGGCAAATGCCCTCCTCTCCTCTCCTGCTCCTCCCGGACGGCTTCTCCCATGTGCCTCTCTTTACCTCCCCAGCCTCAGGGGTGCCGATCCTGTCTGGCCTCCACTTCTCCTCCCTCCTCTGTCCCCCCAACATCCTACCAGTTTACTTGGGGGTTCCTCCCATCTCCTTGGGCATCCGAGACCCCACCAGTAACGGCAGGCACCCTAGTTGTGGGGAGACGCTAACTTGGTGTCTTCCCTCACTGCCATCTTGACTCCACCCCCTATTTTGTCTTATTCTTAACTGAGCTAATAGATAGCACTTTGTTCAAAATAATAATAGCAACAGTGTATTTGGTTGTGATACTTTATGGATAAGTGAATGAATGACAGCAATATTGTAAGGGATAGATGGGAAGAATTGGGAATACTCTGTTATAATGTACTTAAACTTCACATAATATGACAGTGTTATTTGGAAGAGGACTTGAAGTGTTATTTGGAAGATGTAAATGGAACCACTAAAAAAAGAAAATAATGTAAAAGTAATATGCATTTAAATTTTATTGAATAAAATCACTATGAGTTGATCCTAAAATAATTCAAGAATTGAATGACAGAAAACATGAAGCTTTTTCTTGCAATGTGCTCAATAGATAGTGAAGGAATGATGGAGCTATGCAGTCATCGATAGTTTCTAAATCTAGTTGATGAAAATTTGACTAGGATCAGGATATTTACATCATTTCAAGGTATCGCCTTAATTTTATTAAATTATTAAATTTGTTAAATATCAAATGTTAAATTTAAATTGTTAACTAAAATGAGAAAAATTATCATTATGGCTACCAGACACCACTATAGCCAAATAATAAAAGTTTACATCTGCTATATTGTGACAAACTGACACAATATGCTTTCTGATAGTGATGCACTAGAAAAGAATGTATTATCAATTCAATACATTTCTGCCAAAAATGCATACCTGAGTACATTTATGAGGTAGCTTCAGACAAACTCAAATTGAGAAATATTCAACAAAGCATCTGGTCTGTACTCTCAAATATGTCAGGGGGAAAAAAAGACAAATAAAAGCTGAAGAATCATTCCAGACTGGACAATTGAATGCAATGTGTGATTGTGAGTTGGATCATGGACATGGGGGGAAAAAAGCTATATAAAAAGAGTTATTATTTGCACAATTAATGACATTTGAATTTGGATTGTGGATTAAATAATAATATTGTATAAATGCTAAATTTTCTGTTATTGGTAATTGTATAATTTAAATGTATAAGAGAGTGTCTGGGTGTAAGGAAATACATACACAGAGCATTTTAGGGGTAAGTAGGCAGAGTGTCTTCAGCTTACTCTCAAAATATTCAGAAAAAAAATAGACCAGGTAGATAGATAGATATCAATAGATAGAGACATAGACTTTGTAAATAGATGGATACATTGGTAGGAAGAAAGAATGATACATGGGGGAAAATGTAAACATTTGGTCGATCTAAGTAAGGTACATATGGGGGCTCTTCGTATTCTTATTACAACTTTTCTGTAAGTTTGAAGATATATTAAAATTAAAATCTATGAGTAAAAATTACACATTGGTTCTTTCTAATTTCTAAAAATTTGGAAATAGCAAATATATGCTGTACTTATTGCTGTGGATAAATGTACTGCATAGAAAAATGTAAAATATATTAAGACCATGAAGAACTTTAAAGATCATTCTATAGAAAAAATAAATCTATTTCCAAATTTACCACTTAACAGGTCTCCCTGAAAGATCATATTACTGTGGAAAGAAAAAGCGTTTTGAGGGGAAAGAACAAGAGAGAGAGGGAGAAGGCTAGGGATATTCTCTGTATTATCACATTTAATCCTCAGAAGAATCCTTAGATTATGTTCTATTACCCAATTTTCAGATTAAAAAGTGAATTCATAAAGATCAAGTATATTATGCAAAGCCACAGGGTTTACAACTTAGTTTGTATCTAGCGTTGAATCCACATATTTCTGACCCCAACATCCATGCTCTACCCTCAATACCCAAAACAATGAATTTTTAAACTGATAGTTATATTTACTAAAATATATTTAAAAACATTTATTTATTCAAATATATATATATTTATGCTCACGTTTTCTTAAACACAAAGTCAAAAATTATAAAAGTGTTTATAATGAAAAGTACATTCTTTCTATCAATACACTCTGGTCCATGTTCTTATTAATTCATATTCCCAGTGATAGTCTGACCATATATAATCATATAAGTAAATATCACTTTTAATTCTTTACATAAAAGGTAAATCATGGTTCCTAACCTCACTTTTTTTTACTTAACAATATATCTTAACATGTATTTCAGTAGTGTATTCTGTAACTTTTAAAAGATATTACATCCCTAATTTAAAATACAAGGTCTCCAGTTGATATTAAATTTGGTTGCCCCCACACTTTTGAAATCAAACATTGCCACAATGAATCCTTTACTCACATATATGTATATGTGTATACATATGAGTACTTCTATAAAAATATTCTACAATTAAAATTTCTTGTTCAAAAAATATATGCCTTGCTAGCTTGATATTGTCAAAATGCCTGCTAAAGATGGTGTACTAAAAAAAATACATTTAAGAATGTCTGTTTCCCCACTCCTAAAAATACAACATTACAAATAGATATGGAATTTTTTCTCACTGTATTTTTAATTTGCTATTCTTTCAAATTTCCTAAGGGGGCTCATTTTTGTTTCATGAATTTAAAAGCCAATATGTCTATTTCCTGTTGGGGAAGTCTTTATTCATGCCTTTTGCCCATTTTATATTCTTTGTCTATATATATTTTCTTTTTTTCAAATTCTTTATATTTTAAGTATATTTTACTGATAGTCCTCATCAAACGTGTATCTTTAATATTTTTAAGTTGGTCTTTTGTTTTTTTAATGTATATGCAATATCTTCTATGGAGAATTTTAAAATATTTAGTCAAAAACATTTATCAGTCTTTTCTGTTATGAATGTCTGGGTACCATCCCTAGGAAGGATTTCTTTGCTGTCATTATATGAAATGTAAGTCTTTGGTATTTCCTTTTATTCTTTCTTTACTTACATTTAAATTTTTATTTTTCTAGAAGTTCTTTTGTTTAAGTCAGCTAGCCAAGTGTATTTATTTCCTATGATTATACAATTGTCCCTATACCATTTCTGTGCTCTTTTGAAGTATTCTTCTTATTATATTTTCTTTTTACCCATATATTTGGGTCTATTTCTGGTCTATGTTTTATCACTCTTTCTATCTCTGCACCAGGAGCAAACAACTTTAATTGCTTTAGCTTTATAATATTTACATAAGATAGAATATATTATCTCTTCTTTACCTTTTATTCTTCCCGTCATGACTACTTTCCAGAATTTTTCTGGTTGTTCTTACACATTTTCCAAATTAATGCTAGAAACATCTCTTATTCTAAAAAATCTGTATGAATAATTTTAATGATATCTCATTAAGCTATAAAATAACTTAAGAAGAATTGTCATCTGTACAATTCTAAGTCCTTGATTCCAACAAAGGCATTTATCTTTCAATTTATTCAGAATTCTTGTTCCATTGGTAGCATTTTATAATTTTCTTATTAAGTTTATACCTGGGGATCTTTGCCTTTCTGCTGTTTTAAATGGTGGCAGGCTTAGCAATTGCCCCTTGGGTTAAATTCAGTAACTTCTTTAAACTTCAGTTTATGCTGCTATCCTTAGGTGTGGCATTTGGGAAGGTTCTAAATCCCTCAGTAGCCATACAAGGCAGATTAAGAATAGGATAATGTAGGTTCACATTGAAGACGCAATAGCAATGTATACAAAAGATTCACATTAAGATTTTGTTTTCTTTTGTTGTTGTTATTTTTAGTGCAGCTGATGCCCATGCCTAAGAAAGAATTATCCGTATGTTAGGGACGCATACGTAATGGCTGGGCTTGAGATCAGGGCTTTAGTTCTGGAAGCTGGGCATATTAGTTGCTAATGGAAATGAGTTAAAGGGGGTAGTACTTAAGAAGAAGACTAATCTGATAGGCTGACTTCATACCTTATTGTGAAAAGAGTTATAATAAGGAGTCCTATGTTTTGACATTTACACAGAAACCAAGAGTATATCACTCTATACTAGACATGGGTTATGGGTCTGGCTGGATGCTCCAGGAGGGGACAGAAACCTGAAAAATTTCACGACATCCCCCAACACACAGAAAATCATTGATCTAAAAACAAACCAAGAAAAGATTATTTTAAACTTCTCCACCTATCTTAATACTATCTTAAACTCCCCACAATCAGAGATATTGGAGCTAAAAGTAAGTGAAGACTACTAGTATTATTCTTTTCCCTGTCATATGTTATGTTGGCTTGGAAACTGGAACAAGCTAGCACCCATTGGTCACTGCATCAAGCTCTGAGAAATGAGAAGGCAGAGGTGGGGGAAATATGCTCAAAGAACTATAGCTCTGTCTCTGTGCCTTATTCCTTGCCGCTTCCCCAGTGGTCATTCTTTCCTAGGAACTACAGATACCTGCTTTGCAAATATACTCAATTCTGCTCCAGGGGTCACCACCGTGATAACTTTCGTAACAGATCCAAAAGACAAGCCTGAATGTGTTTTTGCTTTTATTACAGTGGAGATTCCCATTTAATAAGTTAGAATTCTCCATTCAGAGCAAAAGAGCAATTTGAAAAATAAACGTATCTATGTAACTAAAGTCCAAATATGAGCCCATTTGAAAATGTGTTTGTTTAATTTACAAATGTAACAAATATCTCTACATGGATCTAAATTACTTAGTATATAATATCTTTATTTTCAGCTTTCCATGGAATTTAGGCATTTTCCATGAATGAGCTTTATGAATGAAGTCATCTGTACAATGTCACTTTCTTATGGGACTCCAAAAGTAATAAGGGAAAATAGAGTCAGTAATATTCTAAACATTCATTCACTTAATAAATATTTATTGTTGGTATTTTTCTAGACTGTAGAAATACAGTAGTATAGAACCAAATCTTTGCCCCCATGGAAGTTACACTCTGGTTGGGATAGATATGTAATAATAATTTTTTAAAAGATTAAGTTAAATATATTCAATGTATGTTACTCTGGAGATAATAGGACTCAGTGGGAAGTTGAAATTTTAATATTTTAAGGACGGGAGAGAGCCAGCCTGCATGTAATATGTTTGTCCAATAGTGAGTCTCCCTAACTCCAGCAGTTCCAGCTTGCCGCTGTTCTGATCGACTGAAGGCCATGAAGTAACAGCTGTTAAATACTTTGGATATCTTTCCTAAGTGGCCATCTATTGTTTTCACAGAAACCACCCCCCCTCTTTTTTTTCTGGGACCATCTGCCTTTCTTTCTGAATCCTAAATCCATCTTTCTGAGTCCAAAAATGATGGACCCAGGATTAAGCTTCAGCCAAAACCTGGCCAATCATAGACCTTCCTAGGTTTCAAACCATAGATCTAAGGAAAGGTTCTCAGTGTCCGTCTATGGGCAAAATGGTGATGTATAGAGCACAAGTTCTGCCAGTTGCATATCATATATACATATGAATCTTCCTTTTTTGTGTGCCTGGTTAAAGCTGAATTTATGTCACTTGTAAAAAATAATTTAAAAAAAATTTTTTTAAATTTATATTTTGGCTGCATTGGGTCTTCGTTCCTGCATGCAGGCTGTCTCTAGTTGTGGCAAGCGGGGGCTACTCTTAGCTGCAGTGCGTGGGCTTCTCATTACGGTGGCTTCTCTTATTGTGGAGCATGGGCTCTAGGTGCACGGGCCTCAGTAGTTGCAGCACACGGGCTCAGTAGTTGCAGCACCGGGGCTCAGTAGTTTTGGCTCGCAGGCTATAGAGTGCAGGCTCAGTAGTTGTGGCACATGGGCTTTGTTGCTCTACGGCATGTGGGATCTTCCTGGGCCAGGGATCAAACCCATGTCCCCTGCATTGGCAGGTGGATTCTTAACCACCGCACCACCAGGGAAGTCCCTAAAAAATAATCTTAAATAAGACAATCAGTTATGTACCAGACACTGTGGTAATATCTATAAACACTGTTAGTATTTCTCACAATTAAGCCAAAGAAACTTGATTTAATTACAAATCTAAATCAGAGAGCACTATCACATTAACCATCTCATTTAATCCTTACAAAACTCATATGTGGCTTACTTCAACTGGGTGACTTCCCAATTCCATACAGACAATTAAGTTGCAGAATCATGATTCAAACTGAGATTCCAAAGTTAAATCATCAAAGCTATACTATTAATGACTTCTAGGTTGCCAGAATTTGGAAGAAAATTTATTGTTCACTTATTTTTAAAAATTCTATAAATATTTATGGAAAAGTCAAAGATGAGGAAGGAACAATAATAAAAATAAAATTCTGTGATATTTCAGAGAAAGTAGAATTTGGCATTTGGACAACTCCATAAATATTGCAGGGAAAAAGGAACTGAGGACCATATTATACATGGTTTTTTTTTTGCCCCTATTGTAGTCTGTGTGACTCTTCCCCCTTCGCTCTAATGAGACTTCAATTTTTTAATCTTAATACAAATGTAACAGAGAATTTTTCCCAAAGTTAACTTTCAGCCCCATATAAAATTTGACTAGCATTAACAATTATACAAGCTTTAGAAAGTGACAGGTAATTAAAAACATTGTCAACTTTATTATATAATTCTATTCTCCTACCTCAGTAATATGGACAGGAGTTTTCTCAACTTATAGAAAACAAAGAGATTAGTGTTCATATGTTTAAAAAAATGATTACTCAAAGCAATTTAGCTTACAAGTGACAGAATCAGAACCATAATCCAAATAGTCTAACCATTACTTTTATAGCCTCTCTACCTAAAGTTATACAAATGTATTATATTTAAGAGTATTATGGATTGCTGATCATTTTTTGTTTTTTGTTTTATTTATTTTTTAAAAATCTGCTATCTGTTATTTGGTCACTGCTTCAGGAATTAGCTTTGAGCATTAGGAGTAGAAAAAATTACTTAAATGTCTGTTGTTTCAAGGAATGGAAACTAAGACCACTCCAAACATGGAATTTACTGATTGAAAAGACAATGGGATGTTCACAGGAAAAGTCACATGTATGACTTTTGGAGGATTTAATATGTCAAGATGTGAGGTGGTGACTGTCTGTATCTGTTCCAGAAAGAAACACAATCCATTTTCTATCAATACTTGAGTCTCCAATCTGGGGATGTGAATTCTCTACTGACGCATAGTCTGTGTTTTTCCTAAACTTTACTTAGGTTTAGTGGGGTGCTATTTCAAGCCTTGACTCTCAATGAAATTTCAGCTCCAGAGCCTACCACTATATATGTTTCTGAGTTGATTTTTTTTTTTTTTTTTTTAAAGATCAGACTGCTTCTGAGCCAGCCAATGTGTTCACTCTATTAGGGTTAACTGTATACTCTGATCTAATTTGATATGGCCAAAAGGATGGGTCCAATAATATAAACATGGGTGTCCCAGCATATCTTTTACAAATAATTTGCCTTTTCAGAGACACTTATGTGAAGGATTTGAAATTTTGTTAGTTGGGAAAATTTTACCTTAGAACTTTATTTTCCCTAAGAAGATATGTTATCCACATACCTGTCTGTACCCGTCTCTTCACTTTTGCCTCAGTAGACACTTTCAATGCTTCCAGATGAAGGGGCTCAGAAAACGTTTGGTAAACATGTTCTTCTGGATAAGGTCAAACTATTTTGCACCTAAGGAATTTCTAATAAAATCAATAGCCAGAATGAGATTTTATAGAAGCAAAAGCAAAAACATGTGAACCATGACTGACCAAACTATGTGAGGTGTGACTGACAAAAACATTAGTCAGGTTTTCTTAAGAGCAAATGAGCTAAGTCTGGGCAAAACTACTATGATTAGAGCAGATATGAAAGTATGAATCATTCAGAAGTGACTAGCAACTTTTGATTATCATGGATTTAATTTTCTTAACGTTTCATCTAGAAATAATAGGCTTATAGATACATTGCAAAATAGTTCAAAGAATCCCTGCTTATACTTTACACGGAGATTCTCCAAATGTGAACAATTTACCATATAAAAAACATACAGTCCGTGAAACTTTCTGAACCATTTCAAAATAAATGACAGACGTGACTCCTTCTGCTCCTAAATAATTTCCTAGAAACAAGGACTCTCTTGCATAACCAAAGTACAATTATAAAACTCAGAAAGACACCGCTGACATAATAAAATTACCTAAAAATAATTACCTAAAACTATTACCTAAAAATAAAATCTGTAGATTTTATTCAAATTTTGACAATTTCTCCACTCATGTCCTTTACCTGATCAAGGATTCAATCCAGTCACATGTTGCATTTAACTGTGATGCTGTTAAATCTCCTTTAATTTGGAACAGGTCTTTACTTTGTCTTTCATGACCTTGACTCTTATGAGGAATATAGAGTGTCTCTCAGTTTAGTTTTGTCTTGTATTTCCTCGTGGGTATATTCATATTTTGTAGTTTGATGGAGTATCACAGAAGTGATTTTTGTATTCTTCTCAGTAAGTCATATAGAAAACATGATGTTGATTTGTCCCATTACTAATTATATTAAATTGATCACTTGGTGCTGATGGTATCTACAAGATTTCTCTACCATAAAGTTACTGCAAGATTTCTCTACTATAAAGTTACAGTATTTTCTCTGTACTCAATTAGTATATTGAGAGGAGATATCAATACTTTGTGACTACATTTAACCCTTGAACAGTGCACAGTCGAAAATCTATGTATAAGTTATAACTGGCCCTTCATATCTGAAGTTTCTCCATATCTGAAGTTCTGCATCCTCGGATTCAACCAACCATGGATTGGCTCATGTACTACCATAGTATTTACTATTGAAAAAAGTCTGCATATAAGTGGACCCATGCAGTTCCAATCCATGTTATTCTAGGGTCAACTGTATATAGGTTTCTCATCATGATTTCATCTCCTAATATTACCAATAGTGATGATGCTAATTTTATTAGTCAATGTGCTTCAAATATTCTGGACTAGTCCTAAATCTAGAGCAGAATGAATGTTTCCCAACTTAAAATAATCAATCAAGAATTTTTTTCTAAGCAATTCGCCATTCTACTTTCTTAGCGATATATACTGCTCTAGTAATAGCAAGAACGTTTTCAGGGAGGGGATCATTCCTAGCCTATTCAGTAATCTAAAAGATCAATGCATTTGGCACTTTCTTTAAACTTCATTTTATAATTTTTTTCTTTGTTTTGGTTTAGTTCTGGGGTTGGTTGGTTTGTTTTCCCCCTACTGTTCTTTTTCTCCAAGTGGCAATTCAGCTGTAAGATTTTACCCATTTGTTCAACAATGTCACGCCGAGCAATGCTACAGTCACGAATTCTGAATATAACAGAAACTTGTTTAATTTGACTAATCATTTTCACCTGTAAAACATTATGGCTTTTGCCTTTATGGGCCCCATCCTTGCTTTTGGTCTGAGATCATCTTTACACGGACTCCTTTTCCCCATCTATATCTATACAGAAGCAAATGCTTTAAACAAACTTCCTGAATTATTCTTTGATGTTAACCTGAAATTCTCATTCTCTGCAGCATAATTCATCTGTGTAGAATCAGATTTTCCCTGATTCAATATTAGTAAACTCTTAATTTCATTGTGGCTTTGAGTCTTTATATTTCTTTTATCAGTAATACAGCAGAATCTGCAAAGATAAATATAATGATGTTTTAAAGCCAAGATATGGAAACATTTATTTAATGAAAAAATATTGCCCTAATCTGAGAATAACAGTGATGATTTAAGAAGATGTGAACTATTTTATGCATTGGTGTCACATCCCCTAAGCCTATCTCTAGGGTACCACAACCTCTGTTTATAAAGCTTAGCTACAGGATATTCAAAATATTTGCTAACCTGCTTGGGTCAGCATATTCCAGGGTTATCTAGTCTTAGGGTAGCATAACCAGGTGGTGTATCAATCTTGCAAGAGCTCTGAAGGGGGCAATACTGGAATACATACAGAACATTCACAGTGGGGTTAAACAAGTAAGGACTTAGAGAGTATTGCATTGGAAATTTTAAATATACTCATTTCTAAGTTTCACTTGAGAAATAAAAAAATATGAGTGGTTTACCCTCAACCTATACAAGTAAACTGTAATTTGTTAAGAAAATAAAACATAAGCAAACTCTACTGACTTCCCTTTGTGTTCTTTATACATGTATACCTTGTTTCATTGCGCTTTGCTTTAGTGTGCTTTGCAGATATTGTGTTGTTTACTAATTGAAGGTTTGTGGTAACCCTCTGTCAAACAGTCTATTGGCATCATTTTTTCAAAAGCATTTCCTCACTTTGTGTCTCTGTGTCACATTTTGATAATTCTTGCAATATTTCAAATTTTTTCATTATTATTTATTGTAGTGATCAGTGATCAGTGATCTTTGATCAGTGATCTTTGATGTTACAATTGTAATTGTTTTGGGACACCACGGACCACACCCATAGTTGCATGCCTCTCACTTTAAATGAAAAGCTAGAAATGATTAAGCTTAGTGAGAAAAGCATGTGGAAAGGTGAGACAGGCTGAAAGCTACGCCTCTTGTGCCAAACACCCACATTGTAAATGCAAAGGCAAAGTTCTTCAAGGAAATTAAAAGCGCTACTCCAGTGAATACACGAATAAGAAAGTGAAACAGACTTATTGTTGATATAAAGTTTTTAATGGTCTGGATAGAAGATCAAACCAGCCACAAATTTCCCTTAAGCCAAAGCCTAATCCAGAGCAAGGCCATAACTCTCTTCAATTCTATGAAGGCTGAGAGAGGTGAAGAAACTGCAGAAGAAAAGTCTGAAGCTAGCAGAGGTTGATTCATGAAGTTTAAGGAAAGAAGCCATCTCCATAACATCGAAGTGCAAGGTGAAGCAGCAAGTGCTGACGCGGAAGCTGCAGCAAGTTATCCAGAAGATCTAGCTAAGATAATTAATGAATGTGCCTACAGTAAATGGCAGATTTCAAGATAGATGAAATAGCCTCATATTGGAAAAAGATGCCATCCAGGACTTTCATAGCTAGAGAGGAGAAGTCAATGCCTGGCTTCAAAGATTCAAAGGACAGGATGACTCTTTTATTAGAGGCTAATGCAGCTGGTGACTTTAAGTTGAAGCCAGTGCTCAGTTATCATTACTAATATCCAAAATCTACTAATTTACCCTTAAATATGCTAAATCTGCTAATTCTACTCTGCCCATGCTCTATAAATGGAACAAGGAAGCCTGGATGATAGCACATCTGTTTTTAGCATGGTTTACTGAATATTTAAAGCCCACTGTGGAGACCTACTGCTCAGAAAAAAATGGTTCCATATTACTGCTCATTGACAATGCACCTGGTCACCCAAGAGATCTGATGGAGATGTACAGTATTAATGTTGTTTTTATGCCTGCTAACAGAACATCCATTCTGCAGCCCAAGAATCAAGGAGTCATTTAGATTCTCAGGTCTTATTATTTAAGAAATACATTTCATGAGGCTATAGCTGCCATAGATAGTGATTCCTCTGATGAATCTAGACAAAGTCAATTGAAAACCTTCTGGAAAGGATTCACCATTATAGATGCCACTAAGAACATTTGCGATCCATGGGACAAGGTCAAAATATCAACATTAACAGGAGCTTGGAAGAATTTGAATCCAAACCTCATCCATGGATCACCTTGAGGGGTTCAAGACTTCACTGGAGGAAGTAACTTCAGCTGTGATGAGAATAAATAGAGAAAATTAGAAGTGGAGACTGAAGATATGACTGGATTGCTGCAATCTCATGACGAGTTGCTTCTTATGGATGAGGAAAGAAACCAGTTTCTTGAGATGGAATCTACTTCTGTTGAAGATGCTGTGAAGATTGTTGAAATGACAACAAAGGGTTTAGAATATTATGTAAACTTAGTTGATAAAGCATTGTCATGGTTTGAGAGGATTGACTCCAATTTAGAAAGAAGTTCTACTGTGGGTAAAATGCTATCAAACAAGCATTGCATGCAAAGAAGAGTCAATTGATGTGTCAGACTTCACTGTGGTCCTATTTTTAAAAAATTGCCACAGTCATTCCTTCAGCAACCACCACTCTGATCAATCAGCAGCCATCAACATGGGGGCAAGGCCCTCCACCAGCAAAACGATTGGGACTTGTTGAAGTCTCAGATGATGGTTAGCATTTTTTAACAATAAGGTACTTAAAAATTAAGGTATGTACAGTTTTAGACATAATGCTATTGCACACTCAGTATAGTGTACAGTATAGTATAAACATAACTTCTATATGCACTGGGAAACAAAAACATTTGTGTGACTCTTTTAATTGTGGTAGTCTGGAACTGAACCTGCAATATCTGCAAGGTATGCCTATATTAGTCGACAGGAACTAAAGCAAAACAAAAAAAAAAACCCCAAAAGCTATGTATCTCATAGATACAGAGAACGGATTAGTAGTTGCCAGAGGCAGGGGAGTGGGGATTGGGCTAAATGGGTAAAAGGAGTTAAAAGGTACAAATTTCCAGTTATAAAATAAATAAGTCGTAGGGAAGTAATGTACAGCATGGTTACTGCAGTTAATAGTACTGGATTATGTATCTGAAAGTTCTTAGGAGAGTAGATCTTCAAAGTTCTCATTACAAGGGAAAAAATCTGGAACTATGTATTGTGACAGATATGAACTAGACTTTTTGTAGTATGTTTACACCTGAACCTAATATAATGTTGTATGTTAATTATACCTCAATTTAAAAAAAAAACTGTGTATCAAGTTGAGTATATGGTAGACTTACTAGTGTTACTTGACACAACAAAAACCTGTTATCCTTTATTTATTTACCAGATATATTTTTGAAATCTAACTGGTCCTTTAAGTCTGGAATGATTGGGATAAGTAATAGAGGTACTCAAGTAAAGGAGCTGAAAATTGACTATTTGTGAACCAAATGTGGAGATTTCATTGACTTAAGTCTTCAGGGTGTAATGAGAAAATTTGTGTCCTGGAAAAAGAAATGGAAATATATCAGTATCCTATCATGGAAGAATCAACAGACTTCTATTTTTCTAATTTTATTGTTTCCTGGTCACTCTTTTAGAAAATTAAATAATAATAGTACAAACAGACTGGAAAATTCTTAACCCTGTTATCAAAATGTGGAAAATTTCATCTACAATCATCAAATCTCAGACTCATAGGTGCTCAACACTCAAAGGGACATTGAAAGCCATCTTATTATTCTCCCCTCTGGTGGAGATTTGGTTGAATGTTATGTAACCATATATACTATTAAGTCTGTGCATTTGTGTGTCCTTTTCTCAGCACACTCTTCTAACATCCAAATCAGAGTCATGTTTTAAAGTTTCTAAACAGAGTTTTGTGGCATAATGATTTTTCTCTCTGCTAATTTACAGAAACATTGTGCATCTACTTTAATAACCTTTCTTTCCAGAAGGTCATTAGGATATCTCCTTTGTCTTGGTGGGACAAACCAAAAGTTTACTAAACTCTGTCGAATAAGCTAGTATCATCACATTCTTGTGCTGCTTTTTTCTGAGCTTGCACATGTAATTCCATAAAAACCAAAGAGAAAAATCTGTCCCTAGCACTTCAGTACTCTGATTATTAACATAATTGCACTGATGCATTTGTCTTTAAAGGAGCTCAGCACTCAAGATACATAATTTGAATTGGCTTTGCTTAGAAATATGGTTCAAATAGTCAAGGAAGAATAAAACCAAAATCCAGACAATGAAATTTTATCCTGGCACTGTATATTCTAAGAACTATAGACTCTGAAATGAGCTTAGATATAAAATTCCACACAATGAGGAATAGCAACATATTAAACCTAAAGGAGGCCGATATCAAATTAGTATAGTATGTATTACAAAATGTGATCATTAATAATAACTTTCTGGCTTTAGTGTCTAAAAAAACCTTTAGCAACCATGATCGACTCCCAGTCCTTTAAAATATTTTTCAAACTGCTAAATTTGACAAGGCATTGCTCTGCTGACCATGTACAGTAAATAACCAAAAGCATGGAATGTATCATTGGAGGACCTACTGCTGATGAAATCATCGTGATTTTTATAGCCTAGCTCACTTTTACAAGCAGAAGTGCTGCAAGGGTCAAAGCCCTGTTTCATGTCATATGGCAATTGAACGAAGCTGGACACCCACCGTGAGACACTGAGGTGGCCAGCTGGCATGGTGGCAGCTCTGCCGTATTGTTTTGCCCACCCACACAGTGTGTTTTAAACCAGTAAATAAAGAACACAACAGTAGTTTTATAAAATTACCAACTATAAACAATCAAATCATTAGATAAAAGTATTGGTAACAAAAAAAAAGAGAGAAAGAAATTACACATGAATCTTAAATATGCTGGAAGAATAAAACCTTTCCAAATGCAACAAACAGGCCAGAAAAAAAAAAAAATCTCTTAAAGTGCTATATGAGACAATACAGTCTTCTACATTCAAGTTTCAGCCAAGAAACTACAGAAGAGAACTAGATGTAACTACCAGTTTTAGCCATAATATTAACATGTAATACACTGGAGGATATCTTCAGTACCTTTCTTGGCATTCTAAAAAGTAAGCACTCTGTGAAGTAGAACAGGCTATATGTTAAGAGATCTGACATAGAACACTTATGTCATGCTCCAATTTCAGAACCTAACACAAAAACCTGACATTCTGATAAATGAAAACTAGTGGGTAGTTGGGATAATCTAAATAGTTCGGACATCTCTAGTTGACACTTTTACATGTTTAAAAATAAATCTAATTCTACTTGCAAAAGAACTATATTGTGTCTTCTAAATTGATTAATAGATGTATTAGTAATTGTTTTTATTCTTTGAATAATAAAATAACTAAATTTATAAAGTTATTTTAACCAAAATAATAAACATGGGTTGAAAAAAAATTGCTTTGCGTTAGATTGGAGTGGGTCAATTACTCCCATGTAGAGGTTGTATATTTTCTGTGAATTAAGTTTCTAGAAAATTTCACAGGTAAGAGATAATTTTTAAAATGTTGTTTTTTTCACATAAAGAACTCGGGTGCTCTGCAACTTTAATTTCCATTTACTCTATTGTTCAGCAACCACTGTTTACTTTTCATTTGTGGGGTATTTTGTACATATCTCTGCATGATATTTCTGCTGGCTTACTTTGTAAAGTATCTAAAAGTTTTTCAAATGAGTTAGAAATGTGATTCCTAGTGAATGCATGTAATCACCAAGACAAGAGATAATCAAAGAAAATATTATTTTAAAATAGGCCAGATTCTACTACAAGAGTAAATTATTGACTCTTTAGCCCTCTGTTTTGAGGTTTTATAGATAGCTTTAAGAGCTCAATGAGCCCTCTTCAGTCCAGCCCACCTTCCTTCAGAGCCGCAAATAATCAAGTTTAGGTTTTTTTTTTTTTAACAACAACAGCAACAACCATGCAAAAATGCAAGTTGTGAGGATTGAAGAAGGGGGAGAAAGAGGGTAGAGCAAATTTGTCTTCTATTAGCACATTTTGACTACAATTAGGATGTTAACATGATTTCCTTTTATCCAGTTACCTTCTAAAGGTATTGAAATTACCCCACCTCCCTCCAAGTGAGGCTGAGATTCTGAATTCCCACAGTTAGGATACAACCTTGGAATCTGCCTTCAGCTATAGGTAGAGACAAAGGAGACAGTGAAATTGACTTCTAGGTGATGCAACATGAGGAAGAAAAGAATAGGTTGAAATGGTCAATGTTTGTGGGGAAAAGCACTGTCTGCTGAGACATCATAAGAGGACAAGAAGGTGGCATCTAGCAAATTTTCCTGGGAAAAGGTTCACAGGGAACTGGAGATTTTGTGGTGTGCTACTTAAGGGTTTAAAGAAATATTTCTTAAATATACAAATTCAGGACTGATAATCAAAAATGAAACAGAGGGACTGAAATATTGCCTGAGTATGAGACTACACAAAGCTGAGATGCAAGGTGAACTTGATACAGAAGAAAAATTTCTGGTGGTCAGCCCACAAGGGTGTACTGAACTCTACCCAGCTGAGAGCAAACGCGAGGGTAGGCATGCAAGGAAGGCTTGGCCTCTGTGTAAGGTGGACTCAGCTTGGTCATGTGGAATGAGAGCGCTGAAAATGGAACTGGGAAATCTGAATTTTAATCCAGATTTTTTAATTATCTAGAAAATAATTTGGAAAATTACATCATTGGGATGAGGTTTCATCATCTGGAAATATTATGTCAAAAATACTAAGGCATATTCAGTTCCTAAATTCAGTGTCAGTAAAATGGGGTGGAGTGAAGGAGAGGAGCCCCAATATGAATATTACCAGCTCCACAGTACTGCTTAGGAAAATTGCATATTTTGTGTATATTTAACACTTTTAAATGACTTCATCAATGATGTCATATGTTGATTGGATTTAATCTGTATTGTTTTAAAACTCTCCTTTTCTACCACCCCAGTGAAAGCAAAGAGTACATTTTTTAACTGTATAACATTTGAAACTGGGCATTTTTTCTTCCTTTTGTGATACATATCCTTAAGTGGTTTAAAACAATCATTAGTTCTGATTTATGTCTTGTATATACAGAAAGTAAACTATTCTCTCACTGTAGTAGTTTCCAAGATACCATTTTATAAATGACAGAGTATCTAGTTAACAAAAGAAACTGAAGTCATGAATAAGGAAAACTGCTTTTCTGGAAACCAAACATATGAACAGCTAAGCTCAGAATAGAAATAAGCAATTTAAAGTTTTATGGTAAGGCCAATATGTTACTATGACACCACTGGAAGTACATATGTTGAACTTAATTTTTCCCCTGGGAGAGGGAATCACCTGCAGAGGGAACCCATCAGTCTGGGGTGTAGACTAGGAAGGAGAGAAGACAGAAAGAATGTTCTCTCTCATTTAAGGGTGGGAACTAAGAGCTGATCCCTTAGCCAGTACAGAAAGATCCTGTCCCTAAATAGAATTTTTGATACTCTGCAGTCTATGGCCTCTGAATTCCTTATTCAGGGTCTTCCTTTTGGGGTACACTTGAGGGTTTTTTCCCTAGGGAAGAATAGCTTTCTTGTATAAAGAATGACTTCACATGACTTGCTGTAATTGTGAATGAGCTAATCAAAATCTTAGGATTAAAAAAAAAACATAAAAATAAACTTAGGGAGGTCATCTCCTTCATTTTTCAGTTACTTCCTGCCAGGTTCCAGCAATCATATTAAACTCAAGGGGCAAAAATGTTATTAAGTAGGCTTAAAAATTATTTGCAGGAAAAAAACCTGGTATGTATAATCTATAAAACAATGCCTCACAGAGCAGATTACTATAAGAGCATTGATTTTTTAAATATTTTGATTATTGGAGAAAGTATAATTATAGCTGTATATTGCTCATCTGGTCAACTGACTGAAACAATAGGATAAATACTTCATTTACTTGATAACGTGTTTTTTCTAAATCATTTATATTTTCCCACAATTATAAGTGGAAAGTATTAATAATGAAAACAAAGTGAAGTTGAGATATCTAAGGAGTATTTTTTAAAAGCTCACACACGTGATTATACTTCTGTTCTTGTTTTTAATCTGTTCATTTTAACTGTTTAAACCCAAATTTAGAAAATGGTTATACCTCAAGCACTTTTCTTTTTCATGTTCTCCTGTTTTAGATGTAGTTAGTTTTCCCCTCTGGCATGACACTGTAGCTATGGAAGCATGGCAGCTATTAAAGGAAATAGCTGCAGAGAATAAAAGTCTTAGACTTTTAAATACTATGAAAATGGTTAACTACTCAATTTGTCCTCAGAAGTGAGATTTTTAGTTATAATATTTTGAAAGAAAATTTACTGAACAAATATGAAATGATCCAAATGTTTTATAATTTTAAGAACAACCTCAAATTAGTAATGCAAATGAAGGTACTTGGGATAATTATTTTTCAAACTAATAATCATTTTACAGAAAATCACACATCTTTCTATTGCTTTGTACTAATGCATCTTTTAATTGCCACAAAATTAGTCTTCTAGGGATGGTGGTGGCAGTGATATTTCTTTTAGTGGTAATGACTAAGATGATTTTTCAAGTAATAGAATTTAAAACATCACTGAATACATTAGCATCTTGCTATATCCTTACTTATTGGTGGATGAAACTCTCAGGAATCTATAAAATACAGAGTCATAAATATCATTAAATTTGGATAACTCAAAGAACACGTCAGTGAGCACTGTACATTTCATTATTCATCATTCTATATAGAATCTAAGTAATAACGTTCTGGAGTGTATGCATCAGAGTATCCTACTTTGAGACGATAAGGCCAGACCCTTAGGCTTTATACCTCCCACTTGCTCAGCCACCTGAAAAAGATGTGAGCTGCCCTGGGAAGGGAGTGTCCTTAGGGGGTGGTTCCTTGCAACTGAGACAGATCCTGAGGAAGTTGCTGACAGGTAGAGGCTGTCTGCTGACTGTTCTCTTTGCCCTTAGGCAGAGTCCTTCCTTGAATTGGGATCTGGGAAGTGGATTTACACATCTGTCACAAGGGTGGTAACACTAGAGAGTGTAGAAAGAGGTCAGATTCTGGATATATTTTAAAGGTAGGGCTGATATAATTTCCTGATGGATTATAAGTGTGCAGTGAGAAAAGTAGTTAACAGGAAGATCCCTAGATTAGGTATTTTTACCAAACTAAATGCATGAGGAGTAAATATTTTTTCTTTTAGGAGTACATTTGGAGATTGGAGAAATGAAAAATTTTGTTTGGGGCATATTAAGTTTGAGCTGTGTATTCAACATCTCATGCAAATGTCAGTTGTAGATTCAGATGTATGAGGTTAGTCGGGAGATTGGGGGTGGAAATGTAAATCTGGACATTTTTACAGTTATATGGTTGGACAGGAGTGAGGGTTAAGGTAAGACAAGAAAGTCAAAAAAGAGGCAACACTTAGAGTTAATCCAAAATTTAAACGTTGTAGTGATGAAGAGGATCCAGAAAGGAGATTAGAAAAAATTTCCAGTGAGGTGATGCAGAGCAAGAGAAGGAGTAAACTGAAGAAGATATTTCAGGTTTGGAAGATAGAGATCAAGATGTTTCCAAATCACTGAATCTGATTTTTTTCATGTTATGATGGAAAAACTCTCCCTTGATTAACAAGGAGTACAGCTGATTTAAATAGTGCAGTGTTGTCAAAGTACAACATTTTCTCTATAAAAATGAATGACTAAGCAATAACCATTGGCTTTCACAAAGTTGTATTTAACTATAAAGATGCTTTTGGAAGTGAAATATGAATTAACTTTGACAAAAAAAGAGAGTTTAATATGCTTAACTGTAATGATTGCCTAGAAAAACATTCCAAATCCAGTCAAAATTAGTATTCTTCTAAATACACAAAAGCTGTGTTCTCTGCATAAGTTTCTGCTTGGTCAGTAGCTAATTTTACATGAATGTCTTGCTTATGAAGGAAGGTTTGGGGATTGATATAACTAAAAGATAGTGTTAGCTTAGGTTTTCCTTTTTGCTTTCCTTTTGTTGTGTTAACTGCATATGTAAAACTGACTCTCTCAAAACAAACTTGTAGATATATTTAAATGATTTTTAAAATAATAAATTATTTTAGAGTTTATTTACATAAAAAATGAAAATGAACATGAAACCCATTTGAGACTGTCAAGAGAACTTAAGCTTTGTTGCAAACATATTAAATATATGCCCATTCAGCACTTGGGCAAATGTTATAATGCAGTTTTATCACTCTAAACAATTAGTATTGTCTTAGATATACTGAAAATACAGTAGCAGGCTACATTTGGACCAAATTATTTTATTTTATTTTAGTTTGGAATTTTATTTTGTTTTTTTTATACAGCAGGTTCTTATTAGTTATCTATTTTATACATATTAGTGTATATATGTCAATCCCAATCTCCCAATTCATCCCACCACCACCAACCCCCCCGCTCCCTGGACCAAATAATTTTAAATGTGAAACTAACATGTGATAAAAAATAATGAAAAACTATTTTGTTTATTTAAGAAAAAAACCTCACCTATATAGTATTTATTGGCCATTAGTTTGTTTGCCTATCTTCAAGGATATAATTAAAGTTAGTATAATTTACTCTTTCCATGCTAATATTTGGATTTAATATTCTTGAAATTTATTTTTTTTTAAATCCCCGTATAAAATTAGATTCTAATTCTTATTCTTTCAGTAACATAATATTTATTAAAAAGAAGTCTTTATTATGAGGAACAGTGTTATATGTTAATTTCTGTATGACCACATGTACCCTGGAAAAATTTTCAAATTAAAATATTTATTTAAGTAAACCAAAATTATATTTGGGTACATTCAATCAGATTAACATTTGTTTCTGGTGGAAATACTTGTTTAAGTTTCAATTTGTTAAAGGTTGTTTCAATCACAGTGTTGTTTACTTTTAAGACATTGAGGATAATATGAAATTTTTGTAATTTGCAAAGACATATTGCAAGTTAAAATGTAGTTTACCCATGAAATAACCTCGACATGATTGGAATTTATTTTAAATTGTGAAAATGGTGAAACCCTGCCATAACTCAGTAAGTAAGGTCCAAAAATTCAACCGTACAAAATGTGGTGTAGTGGTATTGCAATGTTAACAACAACAAAAAAAAAAATGCATTTTTTAGTTAGTCTTCCAGTGACTACATGGTAAAGGAAAAGAGAAAACATTGCATTTATTTGTTTTTATTTATTAGGCCAACTGGGAAAAGGACTGATTGTTACAAAAAAAAAAAAAAGTAACAAAAAAATGCACCCTATACTGAACTAAGAAAGACTGAAATGATCATGAGACAGTCATTTGCTAACACTTCCTTCTGTCACCCAATCATCAAGAAGAAGTTAGCTTTTACCCACCCTGCCCCTTTTGGAGAACTTGGGCAGGCCAGAGCGTTGGCATTATTCACCAGTACCACACAATCTGTATTTTACTGTGGGGGGCTTACTGTAATTTGAAATACCATCTACTTCAACAGTCTTTATTTGTTTGTACACTCACCATCTTGTTTATTGCCAAGGTTTATTTAGTTGATCTGACTGGCTAGTGGATTATAATGTCCACTACCTCATTGCCTTCCAGACTGTTGATTAACAAGAAAGGTCTTTCCAACTAAAGAATAGCCTTTCTGAAAAGAACCTAAATGGAGTTGTACTTCTCTAAGGAAAATTCTAAACACATTGTGTGTGTTTGTTTTTTCATCATTCCTAGGGTATGGAAAACTGTATGTTTTATTAAAACTGTGTTTTGTTAAGAAGCAAGTGTTGTTTGCAATATTTTATTTAAAAAATTAGAGTGCTATCCCAACCCACAATTTATTTCTACATTTACTTTTTCTTCAACATATACTGGGGCCTATGGTAGCTAATGAAGATACAAATATGAATAATTCACAGCCTTTGTGCCCAAGCTGCTCATAGTCTGGTGGCAGTGAAAAACAAAGAAAAATTTTAATAAGTGTGATACAGGCTATAAAGGAATACTCACAAGAGTCAGTAGTGTCACTAAGGAGCAAGTAGATTTGAAAGTAGAACAGGCCTAAATATAATGTTTGAAAGAGTTTTCAAAATTAAAACCTGGGAAGTAGTAAAATAGGTAAATAATTTGATGTTCTTTTTAAAGTTACCACTCATAATAGATCAGCAGCTCTTTTCAAACCCTGGTAAAAAGAGAATCCTTACTACCCTGACTAAAAGGAAATTAAGGAAGAGAGGGGGAGATATCATGAGCAAAAATATTTCAGGTACTTCTCTTTGATATATAGGGCTCTGGTATACTTACACAAGGGTTGTATGTCTGTCATAAGACATACAGCTTGCAATCTCATAATGAAGAGATGATTACATTTCACATATGCCTCCCTTATGGGAGAAAACATATTATTTAAAATGAGGTTAACCAGCAAATACAATTGTTTAATTTCATTATGGGTTTGGATCCCAGGTGTAGCTTTATAGCCATATTAGCAAGCATTAGTTTTGGTGTGTTTTTCTACCAAATCCTTTTAACATTTCTTTGGGGAGATAAAAAATAGAGATTATCAGAGTTCTTTTAATGCCTTTATCCATTGTCTCTATAACCAATTTTAAGATGAAAATGCCAGAGAGACTTTACAATAAATAGCATCATTGTGCTCTGAGATATTACACAATACAAAGTATAAAGCACCACCCTCAGAGTGGCTCCATCTTTTGTTCTTATCATTCTACAGCTTCTAGCAGTTAAGACAGCAAACAGGGTGAATAAAAGAGTCTCTAAAGTACTGAGACTATAGATAATTCCCTTCTACTCTGGATTTCCCTATGTCTCAAAGTTCAAATTTGGAATATATTTATTTCAGGAAAATGTCTTGAGAAAAGCATTCAACATGCGCTCCTTTTAAGTCATGTTAAGCGCAGTGCTCTTGCATTATCTACATTTGGTCCTGTTTCAAATCTATGTTCTTTTTCTAAAATATTTGTTCTTATTTTGATTTGTTCCACTTAAGTTATTAAACTGTACTACATGGCACACAACATCAATTAACATGATTTTAGTAAAGGCTACTGGTAAAGATTTTAAATTATTAAATGAACAATTCTTAGTTTTCTTGCAAATTTGCCCCCTTATAATGCATAACACTTTACAATTCCTACTCTCTTACCAATTTATGTGTAATTAACCACTCTCTTCAGGTGCTTCTCATACCCGCTTGACTGCCTTTTTTCATTGTCTTTTGTTGATTTTCCTTCTCTTCCTACCTTGTAAATATTAGTGTTACCTGAAATTTTATGTGTTTCCTTCTACTCATCACTATGCTTTCTTCCTGAGCCATTTTGTCTGCTCCTCTATTTTCAGTATATTTCAAATATGTCAAGCTATTAAACCTATAATCTTAACCAAGTCTTCTAAAATCTTCAAATGATGTATACCTCAATTGGATATTCTTATAACATGAGCTGGAAAAATACTTCCCTCATTTTCCAATTTGATTTGGAAATTCTCTTGTTTTTGTATTGTTGACACACTATTAACTGAAACATGTTCTTAAGAAATAAAATGAGGAATGTAGTATGGAAGGAGAAAAATCTTGTTCCAAAGAGAATGTACTTTATGTATTCTTGACTCATGCTAAACATTATCTATTCTAACCATTAGTCAATAATTGAATTGTCAAAGCAATTACTTTGATAGTCATTATCTTTAGGGAATACTTTTATCTGTTGCGTTCTTTATTGTATACTTGAGATATCTGACTAATATAAACTATAAATGTTTATTCCCTGGCAATTATAAAGAAAGTCTTAAAATATTATACAGAGTTTCACTTTTTCTAATAGATGCTTAATGAACTATCACAAAGAGAAATGAAATTCATATATTGATTCAGCTTACAACTTGATATTGCTGTAAGTTTTCATAAACATGTGTATCTTTCAAGCAGAATTGGTGAAGAACAACTCATAAATAAACTTTTAAAACTATTTAATTTTTTAGTGTACTGGAGATATTTTTATAAGCGGTTGAACTATCATTGCTCAGTGGAGGACATCCTCTGAACATAGATGTTTATTTATTGAAAATTACTGATGCATTAACCCAGAGCAATGTTATGGAAACATAGTTGTTTTTGAGAGAGCTAAAGACTTAGTTCTCTAGTAGAGAGAAGTTTTGGGCCTTTTGAACGTCATTATTCTTCATTATTTTGTGCTACAGTCTTTTATTATTTTGGCTGGTCCAAAATAAGCTTTCAGTTTCCGTTAAATATATTAATTATTTGATTACGAATTCTTGTGTCAAAAGTTTTTTGTTGTTGTTTGTCTGTATGCTTCTGACTTTAATTTTAAAGTCCTTTGGGTCAGCACTCGAAAACTTATTCACATGTAGTTTGACCTGGTAAAAAGCAAAATCTAATTTCAAAGTTTATTTCTTTATTAAAATTAATTTGTTATAAATGCAGTTCATCTGAGGTATATATATATATATATATACACACACACACACACACACACACACACACACACATATGTATTCCATTGTCTTTCTATTAACCTATATCTTTGCTCCTTGAGAGTGGACTAGTTATATTTCAGTATGTAGTAATATAATGGGACTAAAAAGTTAAAGTTACACTGTGAAATAGAGTAAAATAATAAAATACCACTTAATTCAGATAGCTACTGTGAGAAGATGGTTTCATTATTTATAATTATCAATTTAGAACAAATGCAATAAATTGCAAAGGAGATGTTTACATTAGGTCATAATCTTAAAATAGATATAATCTACATATTCTAAATGCAATAAAGATTGCTTGAAATCCCAATGAGTGGGAATTCAGAAAAGCATGCCCTCTGTTCTTTAGTTTCTCTGTTTTAAAAAAATATATTATTGATGTTTATTATAATATCTTAAAGAGACATTCAGTAACATTCAAAAAGATGGAGCAGAGGATCCCAAAGGACCCTGTATCAGTCAAAGTCCAGTCAAGAGACGTAAACCGTACCAGCTCTTTTAGCAAAGAGAGCTTAGCTTAAAGAATGGTTAATGAGTTGCTGAAATATTGAAACATAATAAAAGAGAAACTAAGCCATTATTTTGGAAACAACTGTAGGAAGCAGATATCATCCCTGGAACTATGAGAACAAAGGGAAGAGATTGGGATTACCAAACCTTTGAAGTTTGGAGAAGAGGTCTTCCTAAACTGAACGCCAGCCTCCCAGGGGAAGAAGTTTGTCTGACACTAATATCTCAGAGCTTAGAAGAGGGGCTCTAAGAGACTGGGACTTGGATTTCTGAGAAGGGGATGCTGTCTGGTTCCATGCCAGTGTCATTGAAAGGTCACAAGTACAAGTATTGGAAAAACTCCAAACTGCTGCAAGTGAAACGAACCCACCAAAGCTGGCTTGAAGAAGCAAGGGTGGGTGCCATTGAGAGGAACAGGAAGTCTGAAAAATCAGTGAGAAAGGAACAATTTCCTTCTTACTCTTCCAGCCTCGCAATCTCCCTTTAACTCCCTGGCAGAGCCTAACAGGAAGCCAGCTGACAAGGCACGACTGTAGTTTGTGGAGCTCTAGCCCCCGTATCAAAAAAATCACTGTATAGAAGGATAGGTTAAAAGGAAAGAAAACTAGCTTAATAGCTAGCACAACTGAACGCTAAAGTTGGCAGTGTTAGGGAGATGCATTTTAAAATTGTGAAATCAAATTGAAACTGCAAGTTTCGCTGGCCGGCTCTAAATCCTAAAAGTGACATAATATGATGGAATTTAAAGAATATGTTTTGAGATATAATTGACATATAGTATTATATTAATTTCAGGTGTACAACATAATGATTCTATATCTTTAAAAGTTTTTGATTCTACTCTTAAATAATATCTTTTGAAAGGTATGACAAACCTGAACCTCAGCAAGGAAAACAAAAAAATTGAGTAAAACTCTGAAAAGAGAATAATATCCATAACTGTCTATTCCCCAGTGCACACACATACAAAGTATAAAGGTTACATTTGTGATAAAAGGTGACCAAGTGAGTTAAAGAAAAGGAAGGCTTTGCAATCTGACCATCAGAAACAGGTCAGATTTATCAAAAGCTATCTATACAATGTTTGTTTATGGTCCCTGGGAGAGTATCCACTGCTTACATGTGTTTATAAAAGGAAAACTTCTGTTAGATAGAACATAAACCAACTAGTTATTTCCCCCACAATTCCCTGAAAGATTATTATCTAGATTTATCCAAAAATAGTTGGCTTTCTTCTAAAACTACATCCTAGAAAAGCAGTCACATTTGCTTATTAGCTCTGAACATGTCTTCTACATTTTTTCTTATTTTTTTAGGAGACGAACTATGCAAGAATATTTTACTAAAAATCATGGTCCTTAGCTTGGGGTGCAAATAAACTGAATGAGAGAGAAGTTGAGAATTGCTGCAGAGGAATTTTTTTTCAGAGCACATCTTTATGCTAAAAGGGACATAGTTTATACTATATCCATCTCTATTGGAAAGCACCAGTCTAAAGTAACTATTACTAGCTTGTTCTATTATAAATATCCATAAATATATACTTAGGAAAAATAAAGGTTCTAGACACACATGCACTTCAATTTATCTCTTATTGGTATGTATAACTATAAGTAAATTTATTAAATTATCAAAGATATATGTTGATACCAATTTTATTGCACAGTAGCACAAATCTAGAAAAGCCATATAAACAGTTATTTGATTGCAAGGCATTAAAAAGTGGCTAATATTTATTGAGTGCTTTCTAAGTATCCAGAGCTATTCTAGGTATTGTGGATACATAGTTGAAGAAATAGATACTTCCCAACTCATTTACTAAGGCCATTAGTACCTTGATACAAAACCATATAAAAATGGTACAAAAAACAAACAAGATTGATGTCGCTAATGAACTTAGATACAAATCCCTCGACAAAATATTAACAAATCAAATCCAGAATTACATAAAAATAACAACAGACATGATCAAGTGAAATTTATTCCAATTATGTAAAGCTGGTTCAACATTTAAAAATTAATCAATGTAATTAACAGGCTAATGAAGAAAAATTTTATGATCATGTTAATGGATGCAGAATAAATATTTGTCATAATTATTAATATCCATTATCCAATATTCATTAATGTTATAAACTCTCACCAAGTTAAGAATGAAGGGAGCCAGCTAAAATTGATATGGTTCATCTACAAGATACTAACATCATAATGGTGAAACACCGAACGTGTTTCCTCTAAAATCTGGTACAAATCACGGGTACTTGTTCTCATCACTCTTATCCAACCTAGTAACAGAAGGTCTAACTGTTGCAATAAGAAAAAAGGAAATACAGATCAGAAAGATATAAAACAGCCCATACTTGTAGATGATTGTCTATACAGAAAATCCTAAGGAATCTACCAAAACAAAACAAAACAAAATCCAACAACCAAAAAAAACTTCTAAACTGATGTCAGTTCAGCAATTTTGTAGGATGTAAGAACACTCAAACCAAAATTAAAAACATAACAAAATCACTCTAAAAATAGTTATATACTTAGCAAAACATGCACAGAATCTGTATGATAATTTTTAATGGTGATTAAAGAAATCAAAGAAGACCAGAACAGTGGAGAGAAATATTGGAAGACTCAACCTAGTACACGTGTCATGTCTTCCTAAATTGGTTTAAAGGCTTATTGCAATTCCTATTAAAACCACAGTAAGGTATTTTTTGTTGACATAGGCAAGTTTATTCTATAATTTATATGGAAAAATACAGACCCTAGAATAGCTTTAAACTCTCGAGGAATATAGTAGGAGGAATCACTCTACCTGATATGAGGCCTGCTATATAGGCACAGTAAACAAGACAGTGTAATACTGGTAAGGTATAGACACATAGATCATTGAAGCAGAATAGAGAATCCTGAAGTAAATGGATCCAACTGATATTTGTCAAAAGTGTAAAAGCAAACCAGTGGAGGAAAGATAGCTTTTCAACAAATGGTATTGGAACAATTGGACATCCAGAGACCCCCCCCCAATCCCCCAAAACAAAACAAAACAAAACAAAACAAAACAAAACAAAACCCACTTGACTCAAACCACAACTTTTATACTAAAAATTTACTCAGAATGGATCCAGAGTTAAATTTAAAGTGCAGAAATATAAAAATTTTAGAAAAAAACCATAGGAGGTAATTTTTTGGATCCCAGGCTAGGCAAAGAATATGATCCATAATAAGAAATATTGATAAACTAAAATTCTTTTCTCTGTCAAAGATCTTGTTAAGAGCATGAAAATACAACCTCCCAACAGGGAGGAAATATTTGCAAATCTCATATTAGACAAAGGACTAATATCTAGAATATACAATACAAAGGACTCTCAAAACTCAGTAGTTAAAAAAACACATGCAATTAGAAAATGGGAAAGAATTATGAACACATATTGCTGAAAGGGATCTACAGATGGAAAATAAATACATAAAAAAAGGGTTCAACCTCATTAACTCTTAAGGAAATGCAAATACTAAGCCACAATAAGATATTACTATATCTTATACTACCAGAATAGCTGAAATTAAAAAAGTAATAAGACCACATACTGGCAAGGATGTAGAGAAAATATTTTAATCTTACATTGAAGGTGGGAGTATAAAATGGTACAATCTCTCTGAATAAAGATTGTCAATATCTTATAAAACTAAGCATGTAACTACCACGCAACCCAGGAATTGCACTCTTGAACATTTACCCTAAAGAAATGAAAATTTATGTTTACTCAGAAATCTGCACACAAATGTTCATAGCAGATTTGTTTTATAGCAGCTTAAACTGGAAATAACCCAGATGTCCTTCAATAGTTTAATGGTTAAGCAAACTGTGGTGCATTCATACCAGGGATATTACTCAGAAATAAATAGGATGGAACTATTGATACAAGCAACAGTTTGGATGAATCTGCTGACCTTTATGCTGAGTGGAAAAAAAAAAAATCCTACAATGTTACAGACTGATTCTATTTATAAAACATTCTTGAAATGACAAAATTATAGAAATGGAAGCAGATTAATGGCTCCAGGGATTAGGAACTGGGGTGTGAGTGTGGCTCTAAAAGGACAATAGAAGAGATCCTTTTGATAAAGGAACTATTATGTATCTTGACTGTTTAAATATTAATAACCTGTGATTTTGCAGTATAGTTTCACAAGATGTTACCATTAGGGGAAACTGGATTACCTTGCATTATTTCTAACTACTACATATGAATCTACAGTTATCTCAATAAAAAGTTAAATTAAGGAATAAACATAATTTGCTTTATAGATGATGTTATGATTCAATATTATAGATGATGTTAAGATTCACCTGACAGATTGGAAGAGGATACACTCTATAAATTTGAGTAGCACTAATATATAGACTTACAAGAAATTATTGCAATAAATAGAAATAAATAATCCATAGAAATATAGGCAAGACATGAGCATATAATTTATATAAGATAATACTCAAATGGATAATAAGTATATGCGGACATATGAAAGTTCACTGGAATCAGACACAAAGGATATCCCACCCACTAGGTCTGCAATATTTTGAAGTTTAAACATTGTCAAGTGTTTATAGAGATGTGGGGAAACAGAATTCCTGATGCATGTGCATTTGATGCAAGAACGTACTAGTACAGCCTTCTTAGAGAGCAATCTGCAGTACTTAGTAAAATTCAGCATATATACATATACATATACATCATACACACACATACAGACACTTATACCTTGCACAAAATCTAAGACAGAGCAACATAGCAATTATTCTTTGTACAAAACCCAGTATATTCATACACTATTCCATTATGGGACATATACAAGAATGTTCATCTCAGTGTGCTTTGTGGTAGGGAGAAATTTAAGACAGCTTAGGTGTCTATTAATGGAAAGATAGATAAGCAAAATATGGTGAATATACAGGAAAGAATTCTAAGCAGCCATTTGAAGCATCAAACTAGATGTAGACACAGTAAGATGGACAAATCTTAATATTATAGCAATTGAATATGCTGTTCAGTTAATAAAAATTTTGTATATATACATATATAAAAATATATGTATTAATATATATATAATACAAAATCTGTACTGAGAATTTACAAAGATACATATCTTACACATTAAGGGGTTTGACAATATGTAGGGAGGGCTTTAGGAATGGGGTTAAAAGGAATACATGATAAACTAAATAACTGATGATATTGAAAAATTGAATATTTTATTGATAATACAGTCCAGGACCAGAGATGCCTTTGGGCCAAGTCACTCTGAATCTACCAGATTGCTTGGAGAAATAACTATGCATTTCTGAACTCAAGGGGCTGTATAAATAAAAATCAGGACTGAACCATACATGTGGTTATATAAAGTCCAGAAATTATCAATGCAAGGTCATGTGTATCAGGGTGCCTTGAGCATCTGCCTGATTCTTCTTTTGTTGGCCATCCTTGTGATATTTTCATCCAAAAGAGAATAAATACAACATCAAGTTGTCTGGGCATCGAGTTTCTAAAAAGGTACCATATTGTCTCTTACCCCTCCTATTTGCTCTATCACTATACCTTATATATTTTAAAGACTATTTAATGCTTTGAACCCACCCACTTCTTGTCCTATCAACTGTCACCATCCTAGGCTAAGCTGGCATCATCTCTAAGCCCCATTATTCTAAATGTCTCTGAACTTCCAGTATGCATGCTGGCTCTTTCCAAGCAGTTTACTACACTGAAGCCAGAGTGGTCATTTAAAAATACAATTCTAATCACACTTTCACCCCAGTGCCACTATCCATCCCCCCACTTAAAATATTTCAAGGGTATTATATTGTATATGTATAGAATCGAGGGGAGGATAGAAAACTTCTTGTGGCCTACAAATCCCCACATATTCTAACTCCTGCTAAAAAACACCAGCAGAATTGTCTGTTGATTCAACAAAATTGAATGTATTGTGTATACTGCAATAAGGGGAAATGTCACCTAGGCAGAGTCTTAGTAATGTCTCAGAAGAAGAAGACCAGGGGAGAATATTTGTGAAGTTTCGAAATCTGGACTCAAGTGGTATAAGGAGAGTCTTTCAAAGCAGGGAGCTTATTAGGATTAGGCACATTTTGTGTCATAATAATAGTTTAGGGTTCGGTAACCCAGCGTAGAAGTAAGTTTTAGGTAAACTGATAAATGAGCTGGTTGTCTAGGAGAGCAATGTATTCTTCTGATCAAGGAACTATTTCCCCAGATTAGTTCAGATAGATTGGTTTGTAGGAATTTCCCAAAGGAACCAGAGAAGTACTTATTGGTTTACAGCCTATTTTTGGGGGCAAGAGTTTCTTAAAGCCAATAGGAAAGTCTTGTTGACTCAGGTGGCCTCTGTTCTCAGGCCTCAATAGTTAAACTCTGTGGAGGGGGAAGGTCTTGGGTCTCATTCTTCAGCTTGAGTTTATATTAATTTTTCTCTTTCTCCTCCAGCCATATTCCCTTGCTATATATAATCAGGGAGTTGTATATCTCATGGTCTCTCTTTCAGTGGTGTTTTTTGTATATGCATTTCTTCCTGCATAGAATGCTCTTCTATTTCCCCTTTTCATATCTTAAACTCCTATTTCTTCTTCATGGCTCAGTAATTACTTCCTTGGAAAAGTCCTTCCTGATACCTCCGAATTAGATAAATCAGTCTATTTTGTGCTTTTTTAATTCCAAAAGTTGCTTACTTGTAGACTTACAGTTATAATTTTATTTTGTTTGCTTGATTATTTGATTAAAGGATAACTCCTCCACTAGACTAGACTAAGCTTTAAGAGGTAGATTTCTTATTGCTTTGGCTCACTCTTAGACTCTCAGTATCTATTACACTGTGTCACATGTTATTTTCTCAAATATTTGGATGCAGGATGAAAAGATGAATAGAAAATATCCCTCTACCTAAATACTTTTGATTTTACCTTCTACCGAAAACTAATATTCATAACTAAACCCTTGGGCCATGTAATTACCACCAGGAATCCTGAACATATCACTGGAGATGATTCCATGGAGTGAAGAAGTAGTTTTTTCCAGCAAGCAGAGTGGAGACTCAGCATAATATAATTTAAATGTTTAAAGACTATGAACCTTTATTTTAAATCCCAAATTGCTGAATTGAGACTTATCAGTATGGAAGATGTTAACCGAAGTGATTCATGGTAATTAGGATTATTCAAAGTACTTTATTATATTAAAAAAAATATTCAAAATGGGAAAATTTTCTCACTTTGAATTTCAGAGTATTTTCTCAGAAGATATTGTGTATCCAAATATAAATATGAAAATCCAAGCTTAGCATCTGTGAACAATAAGGAAATGCTTTATTCATTATAATCAGAGATGCTAAGAAATTGAATATGAGACTGATATGTTTTTCTTTTCTGATCTTCTCTGTTTTATTTTTTTATTTGAATTTTATTTATTTATTTTTATAAAGAAAGTTCTTATTAGTTACCTATTTTATACATATTAGTGTATATATGTCAATCACAATCTCCCAATTCATCCCACCGTCACCCCCCTGCCACTTTCCCCCCTTGGTGTCCATACATTTGTTCTCTACATCTGTGTCTCTATTTCTGCCTTGCAAACCAGTTCATCTGTACCATTTCTCTAGGTTCCACATACATGCGTTAATATACGATATTTGTTTTTCTCTTTCTGACTTACTTCACTCTGTATGGCAGTCTCTGGGTCCATCCACATCTCTACAAATGACCCAGTTTCATTCCTTTTTAAGGCTGAGTAATATTGCATTGTATATATGTGCCACATCTTTATCCATTCGTCTGTCGATGGGCATTTAGGTTGCTTCCATGACCTGGCTATTGTAAATAGTGCTGCAATGAACATTGGGGTGCATGTGTCATTTTGAATTATGGTTTTCTCTGGGTATATGCCCAGAAGTGGGATTGCTGGGTCATACAGTAATTCTATTTTTAGTTCTTTAAGGAACCTCCATACTGTTCTCCATAGAGGCTGTATCAATTTACATTCCCACCAACAGTGCAAGAGGGTTCCCTTTTCTCCACATCCTCTCCAGCATTTGTTGTTTGTAGATTTTCTGATGATGCCCAGAGACTAATATTTTAAAAGCATGTATTTTAAATGTTTTTCCTCCAATTCAGTTTAGTTTGATGTCATGGAAGAAATTATTGACAGAGGATACAAGTGTGCGTGCACACACATACACACACACACACACACACACACCACACAATCTCAAGATATATGAGAGAAAACAATAAAACATTTTAAGTAATTTAAAAAGTAAGCCAAATAAGCTATTTACTTCTCACTTTGACCAGAAGACTATAGGCTAAATTTAAGTGAATTGAAATGAAATAACATTTGTTAAGCATCTACCAAGGCCTAGCACTGAACTTAGTACTGTTGGTATCAAAAGAAGAACATGAAGGAGATAAAGTTTCTTTCTTAACTGGTTCTAGGCTAGAGGAGACAGGGGACTTCCCTGGTGGTGCACTGGTTAAGAATCTGCCTGCCAATGCAGGGGACATGAGTTTGAACCCTGGTCCGGGAAGATCCCACATGCTACGGAGCAACTAAGCCTGTACACCACAACTACTGAGCCTGCGTTCTAGAGCCCGCGAGCCACAACTACTGAAGCCCACATGCCTAGAGCCTATGCTCTGCAACGAGAAGCCACCGCGATGAGAAGCCCGTGCACCGCAACAAAGAGTAGCCCCTGCTCGCCACAACTAAAGAAAGACTGCGTGCAGCGACGAAGACCCAACGCAGCCAAAAAATAAATAAATAAATGTATAAACTAGAGGCGACAGATAAGTAAGCAATCGAGTGAGATGCATTTTTATAAGGCCAAGTGGTAAAAGAAGCATAAAACATATAGAGAAGACAATGACTGACATGCTAATAAAGTAGGTAGATTTATGAAAGATTTGGACATAGAGGGAAAATTAGAAAGTGAAGACACACTAAAAGAAAGTGAGCCCAAAGAGATACTAAAACACATTTGTTTATACTCATCTTAAGCACTTTCTTTCTAGGTCAACTTGTTTGAATGTAGTCTCCTAAGAAAAAATATTCACTCTCAAGTCTTATCATACTGTTTATAGAAATGTGCTGTTTGTGAGGACTTAATTCACATAATTAAAGGAGCAGAGCATACAAATAAGGCACTAAGAGTGCTCTGGCATGATAAACTGCTAAGTCTGAATTCCATAGTAATGAAAGCTAGCCCCATCAGAAACCCAGGTACCATAATTGGGAAACATTTCTTCATGGAACCTTCTCATATCTGCACAGCTTGTGAGAAGAAGCACTAACAGCACTTTGTTTTGGATTATCTTTGTAAGTACATCTGTAAAAGGAACAGCCTTTAATGATGTCTCCTTCCAGGTAAAAGGGCAAGCTTGCTGCCCATTATAAAAATTGGGATTCTCTTAGCTCAAGACTCCTCTCCTTTAATGCAACTCGCTAAATGTGCAGGCATCCATCTGAGCTCTTCTGAACAATCCCATGAGACCTTTCATCAGAAAACTGATGAAAATTCAGAAATTCATAGATGCTTATGTTGCTTATCGTGCCCTGAACCAGGAATCTTGGGTCTTCTGAAAGCATTCATAAACTTGCTAGCTTGCAAGCAGGGTAACATCGCAGATTCTTCAGAAGTCTTGACAGTTTGTGCTACTATAACAAAAGTATCATAAACTGGATGATTTAAACAACAAACATTTATTTTCATAGTTCTGGAGCCTGGGAAGTCTAGGGTGAAGGGGTCAGCAGATTCCTTGTCTGAAAATGGTCTACTTCCTGGTTCATGGATGGCCATTTCTCTCTGTGTCCTCAGATGGTGTAAAGAGTGAGACCACTCTCTGATATCTCTTTCATAAAAACACTGACCTAATTACCTCCCAAAGACCCCACCTCCTAACACTATCATACTGGGGATTAGGATTTCAACACCTGAATTTTGGAGGGACAGAAACATTCAGTCCATAACAACAGTTTTAGCAATGAGGATGGGATGCTGACAGAGACGTGACTCTCTAGAAAGGAAGGATAAGGTTGTTATTGACCAATTAACAGGATTTGAAGGAAGACCATGAGAATAAATCACAAGTGTGTTGACCATACTATAAGGCTAATTGGGCAATAAGTCATCCTCTACTTTTTTGCCTGTTACTGAGGAAGAATTAGGTCAGTTGTTACAGCTGAGTACTGGAAAATAGTTTCAGAGCTATTGTAGTTTCCTCAATAGTATCTTTTTTGCTTAATACCCTTCGGGCAGGGGGATTCCTTGCCAATCTGGTGGTCACCCCATTGCAACAACAAATGCTAAGATTCACCCTAGGTGGCCAGAAGGTTTCACTCCCTTTCAGACAATAAAGAGATAAGCTCATAGGCTGAGTGAGAAGGGAGGAAAATTTCTCTAGTGCTATGGCAGAAACCAAACCAATTATGAGTATGCCGGTTCTCTTGGAAGATGAGGAAATGTGTTCTGTAATGCTTGTTTAGGAAGATGATGGCAACAGCTGGACTGTCTTAAATCTTCATCTTAGCTTCTCCTGGCGTCTACCGTGCCAACTTTAGATACATTCAAAGATAACCATAAAAGATCTCAGAGTTTTATTGCAGTGGTTTTTGACTCATTTAAGGGAGCTTTGGCCCTCTCTGGGGAATTTCCCTGAGCATAAAAAATCCTCCTACCCCCATTAAGATGAAACCCAATATAAATTTAAGAGATATTATCATGACAGTGGGGTAGTTAATACCATAGATAAAGAAGGAGTCCTTCAGGAATAAAGACGCAGACGTAGAGAATGGACTTGAGGATGGGGGACGGGAAGGGTAAGCTGGGACAAAGTGAGAGAGTGGCATGGACATACATACACTACCAAATGTAAAATGGATGGCTAGTGGGAAGCAGCCGCTTAGCACAGGGAGATCAGCTCGGTGCTTTGTGACCACCTAGAGGGGTGGGATAGGGAGGGTGGGAGGGAGACGCAAGAAGGAGGGAATATGGGGATATATGTGTACATATAGCTGATTCACTTTGTTATACAGCAGAAACTAACACACCATTGTAAAGCAGTTATACTCCAATAAAGATGTTAAAAAAAAAAAAAAGATGGAGTCCTTTATAAAGTGTTGCCATGTGAATTATTGATGGTTGAGTCACCCAGCCACTGGGTTCAAGGCCTATGGCCCCAGTGGGAAAGGAATTTGGGGATATCAAGTTATCCCCAAAGCTGAAGTAGATAGTATAGGGAATAATTGCCTTGTCACCTGATATAGGGCATTGGGTAGACCAAAGACAGTGGAAGTTAGTTTGATTGAGCTGTCAGCAGCAACTTCTACACTCAAAGAACAGAAAATAAATTCATCTGGCTTATTATTCATCTGGCTTACAGTGAGAGCCACCTACTTGTACCATGCCGCATATCTCTCACTCCTCCATGATATCAGTTACCTTAAGATAGAAGAGGATTACGTGTGGCAGCAAGGTCTCCCTCTCTACAAGGTGGACTGAAGACTTTACATACCATGGAGTATACTGAAGACCTTTGGGGATGTGAAGAATTCCCATGTGTATGGCTCTTTCCAATAGGCTCCCATGGGGTAGAAGTGGGGAAACAGATGCATGATTTTAGCCCATGGGGTTTGGGCAGGATTACTAGTGGGAAAGCGAGGTAAGCATGATCTTAAAGGTGAGGACTTTTAAGATTGTATTGGACTAATACAGTGTACTCTTATTGCTTCTATATCTGAGTATATCATAGGAACTGATGTTCTATATGCTTGGGCTTCTCCATCACATAAGTACCATACAGGATTCCCCTGATTGAGAATGTCTAACAATAGAAAACTACTAACAAGACAAACTCATCTGCCATTTGCCACCAGTTGGTGGATAAGAATTTAGTGTGGCTGCTTCTATCCTTGATATCTAAAGCTTTTACTCTTTAGTTGATTTTTCTCAGTCACCTTCTGAATTGTCTTGGCAAATCAGAGCCTCAGTGGTCCTGAGAATGATGTAATCACACCATTGCCAGCAGGAATGACAGATAAACACTTACATAATTCAAATGGCTGTTCACCAGTAAAGTTTCTAGGGACTACATGGACACATTCATAATGATTAACTCTGCTGGCAGTCAAAAAAAATTGGTTATGTTTTTGGACAACCTCCTGAACAGCAAAAATAAGACCTACTACCTTACTGGAGTTTTGGAGTATTGGAGACAATGCTTGCCTCATTAATGCATTCTTCTTAGTCTTTATATTGGCTGATTCACAAAGAAGCATCCCTTCAGTGGGACCCAAACTGAGAATGCTGTTTGGAACCTGTCCATCTTGTTGTGGTATGCGCTTTGTCATTGTGGTGCCCCAGCGTAAAGTGACCTCTTTGGACTACAAGTCTTTGATAGTCTTGCTCAATGAAGTCTCAAACAAATGGATGGCACTTAACACCCAAAGGCACTCCCTAGGGTTTTGGATTTATCGCCTCCCTAACATGGCTCTCAAGTATACTCCTTTTGAAAGCAGGTATTAGATTTTTACCAGGAGCTTGTTGATACTGAATGCCTGACCAAGGGGGCTTTGTGATTCTCTTGCCTGATATTCCCATGATGGAGTAAATCAACATGTACTCAATAACTAACAAGGTAGAAAGAACCGACAAGCTTACTTGTCCATTGGAAATGGCATATTCAAAATACAACCTGCCTAGCCCCAGTGACATCTTGGCATTACATGAAAAAAGTAACAATCATCCTCTTCTTTGACCCCTGGAGCAAATCTGCAGTTTCATGAGGGCCCTCAGTTCACCGAGGCTCCCTGAATTCCTGGGCTAGATTTAGTGATGATTCACCTTAGTTGAAACCCAGTATTGTTACAGGACCTATAGAATCAGCTTTGTATAGCCAAAAGCAGTCGAGGTCAGTCTGCTTAGTGGGCAGAACTCAAGGCCATTCTCATAGCTCTGGCTGGTCCTTTCAGGAACCTTGTTATATTTTACTGACTCTTAGGTTGTTGCCCATGGCCTGGGTGCTTCATTTGCCACATTGAAGACAGCAGACTGGCAGATTAAAGATACCCCTTTTTGGGACCATTAACTCTGGAAACAAATGTTGGCTGCTTATCAATCCATCTAGGTCACTTATGCAGATGTTCAGAGTAGGGGATCATTCTGTGATAAGTCAAACAGGAAGTAAGCTGCTGCTCAAGGCTACACCACTCAAACTGTCCTCATTACTGCCCGAGCCCATCATTTTGGGAGACATGTAACATATTCAGTATTATATCTGGCTATAATGTGAAGGACTCCATGTTTTTCTTTTGTCTCTGACTCAGGAGTCTTGTGTCTTCTACCAGCATCCATGGAACTCTAGCAACCTAACTTGTTCACTTGCAAATAGCATAAAATCTTAGACCTTTCACAGTTCTTGACACCTGTAGATAAGCATTTTAAAATCTGTGATTCAGCAGATTTAATAGTTTTCATATGTCATATTTGAATTGTGGAATGTATGTGTATGCATATGCATGTGCATATGCCTTCTTGTTTCAGTTAATAAAATCTATTTATAAAATTTCATTCTGAGTGTGCATAAAAATGGGAATTCTTGGACTATTAAGAAGAGCAGCTTTCAAGATATGCTTTGTATTTCTCTTTCTGGCTTACTTCAGTCTGTATGACAGACTCAGGTCCATCCACATCTCTACAAATGACCCAATTTCGTTCCTTTTTATGGCTGAGTAATATTCCATTGTATATATCTACCACATCTTCTTTATCCATTCATCTGTCGTTGGACATTTAGGTTGTTTCCATGTCCTGACTATTGTAAATAGTGCTGCAATGAACATTAACGCATATATGTGGTATCTACAAAAATGGTACAGATGAACCTAGTTCTAGGGCAGAAATAGAGATGTGGACATACAGAATGGACATGTGGGCACAGGAGGGGAAAGGGAGGGTGGGACAAATTGGGAGATTAGGTTTGACATAAATACATACCATGTGTAAAATAGATAGCTAGTGGGAAACTGCTGTATAGCACAGGGAGCTCAGCTCGGTGCTCTGTGATAAACCTAGATGGGTGAGATAGGGGGAGTGGGAGGGAGGTCAAAGAGGAAGACAATATAGGTATACATATGGCTGATTCACTTCATTGTACAGCAGAAATTAACCCAACATTATAAAATAATTATACTCCAATAAAAAAAAAAAGATATACTTTGTAGAGACAATGCTAACTGAAGTGTTAACTTAAATATTCCCCCAAGTAAACTCTTGCATGAATAGAAGCTAAATCTTTAAGATTACTATTATTTAAGAACAATAATATTTCAAACACTTAGTATTCATATCAGCAATAATTATAATAGGTCAAAAGTTCTATTATCATCATACAGCACCTTATTATTACTGTTTCTTACCCGTTAATAGGTTACTTATTTCTAGGATTTATCAATTTAGTAGTTTTAGTATGCACTAAATTTTTTTTCAAAAAAATTTTTCTTTTTGAAATATGGTAAGTGAATTAGTGAAAGTAAAATATTGAATTCAAAGAATGAGAGGGTAGGATTTGAAAATCTATGATTTAATTATTATTAATAACAAAGAGTTTTTCCCAAAATTGTATTTCTTTTTCCATGAGAAATAGAGTTATTAGATCTACTGCCATGCAAGCTAATGCATTACATTTCACCAGAACAAATGACAACTGTGGGCTGGTTTTCATTGCCATAAAAAAACAGATGAAAATTTCAAAGTTAGCTCTTTTGGATTGTTTCCTACATACAGTACCACTGAAAACTCACTCCTATCCTTGATGGTGGGAAGATAAACACTCCCTCAACATTTGGTGAAGCTTCTTGATCAGTAAATACAGTCTTGAATAAGGGAATAAATGTTTTATTGACATGAATACTGTTTTCTCCATGGAAGAGGCGATGAATGAATCACCCTGCACTATCATTTGTTCTGAGATTCAACGTCAGACAGAGCATTTGATGGAAAAGTTTCACTAAACAGGGTTTTATGGGAAGATAATATCTTCTGACTTTTTTTAATGTTTGGGAACCATTTAATATTTTGGCCTATTTTGTCTCCCAGAAGTTGGTTACATGGTAAATTATTTTCACTCGTATAGTCATTCTAGCATTGCTAAGTGAAAAGTGTTTTGCCATTATTTGGTGCCTTGTTATTCAGTTTTAGCAACTACCCTGTGAGGTTGTGCAACATAATGAAATTCCTTTTTTTTTTTATAAGAGGCAATAACAATGTACGAAAAGTCAATTTCATTTTTGTATGAGAGAGTAGCAAAGCAGAGTTCCATGCAGAGTTCTCTGAAGGATTTATTCCACTATTTCGTTGTCTGTCTATACACAATATGCCAAGTAAAATATCAAAACTATCTTTCTTTTCATCTATTATTTTCTCATTTATTTATTAGACCCTGTTTTTACAAATTGGAGAGTCTAGAAGCCTTACTTTGCTGATACAGACGTCACATTTTCAGGAAACCTTGCAAAATTACTAGTTATTGTACCAAGTTCATACAGTTATACCAAATCCATTACTTACTCCACCTACACTTAACTGAAATGGGCATGAAACCTTAAGTTATCACTTGTAGATGTGTCATTTTAATATGACTGATATGCTGTGTTTCTGAAAGAAGTAATGAAAAAAACTGAAAACACATGACCTTCAAAATGTTCGACCATTTGGATCCTGTCTCTATAATCCCTTCAAACTTGAACACAAGATGCATGAGCGTTGGGCTTTCTCTGTTTATTTAACTGACTATCCAAACAGCCTAGAATAGTGTATGGAGTGTAGTAAGTATACAAGTATACAAGCATCTATACTTCGAAGTTTACAAAGCATTAGTTAAAATTCTATTTGCCTTTTCCCATTATAGTTAATTCCTAGCCAAGGTAAAGTAAATGTTGATAAAGTTATCATTTCGAGAAGTAAGAATTCTGCTGGAAAAATTGCTACTCAAAATTTTTTGATTCTTTTTCTTATTTGGGAAGTGCTAGAAATTCTATGAAGAATATTACTGTGATGTTTACACAATAAGACATTTAACCTTTGTTTTTTAAAGAATATAACCTTAATTAAATAAGCTTTATAAAGTTCTACAAATGGAGCTTCTCTTTCAGAAAGATTATAATCATTTATGATCTTCACAAAGAATCAGTAGAATAGTGATTATACTTCAAGTAAACAACTAAAATCCACAGAATCAGTTAAGACTTTCTTGATCCTAAAATAATTGATTCTTCTCCTGAATGCTCAAATAGCAGTAACTGCAACTTTCTTCTGGTGGTTATTCTTTTCTAAATCATTTTGGGATCAAAGAGCAACCCCCAAAAAACCCCTCCCTTTTCTTAAGTTCTGTATCAATTGAGAATTGATACAAAAGAATGAAATGGGAGATTATCTTTACTCCTAAATAAAAGATACATGTAACTTAGAAGTTGCATCTTTATCTTTGAGAGAGTGGGCTTCCTTATAATGAGGCTAACTACATTATTTAGTATTTCAACCAGGGAAGAAAAAAGGAGCAATGTTATTAATTACATTGAGCATAAATTAAGACCATCCTGACAAACCAAGACATATGTTTACACTGTTTGTAATGAACCACAGACTTCAACAAATGTACCCATCCTATAGCAGACTCTGCTGAATGATCCCAGACCTCTCTCCTGAAAGCAAACCCTTTTTGCTTCATGCTGGAAAGCAGAAAAGAGCATATATTCTCAGCAGGCAGATTTTCTCCCAAGAAGGAAAGAATTGAGGCAAACCTTGTCAGTTTATTCTCCCAAATTTATTGTGCCAAGCCTCTAATGTAGGAGGGGACCGACGGGGAGGGACAGTGAGAGGTCAGGGGTTTCACACCAGTGGTTATCTCTCCATATGGAAGACAACATCAGGAGGGAGTCACAAGTGTCCCTCCCCCACTCCTCAAAATCTTATACTATTTTCTAAGCACCAATCCTTCTACATTTGGGACAAATTCAGTACTTGTGTGTTTTAGCAGAAAAGCAAAGAATTAGACCAAGTTCTTAGCTCTTGTGTTTACAAAGACTAATCTTGAAAGAAACAATATAAAGTTTATTCTAAAAAAAATTGTTTTCAAGAATAGATAGCCAATTAGAGACTGTCTTCATTCCCATGGCCATGGAGAGGAAAGAAAAAAAGAGACTGATGAAAACAAGATGGTTAGATGTTGATATGTGACCATAAGAAAAGTTTTTGCTTCCTGCCCTACAGAGCATGAACCTGCCATGAGGGTAGAAGGGTAAAGCAAAAGAAGAAACCCAAGATAGGTTTATACGCATGAGGACAGGTAAGACAGTGCCTTTCTTCCTGAATGAGGGCTTAGTGAATCCTATGCCCAATAGTTAAATAGAGTAAAAGTATTGCATGTGGCATCAATGAAACAAGCCTAAGATATAGGATACGAAATAGTACAATTTTTTTTTTTTTTTTAAGCTGCAAGGGTAAGTCACAGAGACCCAAAGGACTTTTTGACCTTTTGTTTGGGAAAATGAAATGGGAACAACAATGGAGAGAACAGATGGGGACACAGATTAATGTTCAATAGTCTTCCATTCCTCCCAAGCATGCCAATATAATACATAAATCCCTAGAAACTATAGCAGCCCTAAAGAGAAGGATATAAATCTTCAACTATTAAGATAATGATGCTGTCTCTTTGAAAAAAAATAGAGCAGGGGGGAAATTGAGCCATTGAAAAACAAAGTTATATTCATATACATGTGTATATTTATTATGTTGACTGTTTACATTTATGGATCCTTGGCACATTTTGAATGATCTTCCCATATTTGGGTAATTTGGATAATTCACCCAAAGAAGAAGTAAAATGTATCTCTTGTAGTCTCTCTTGTACATTCACAGGCATGTGACCCAGGATTTATCAATCAGATGCCCCCTTAAGGGGCTTTAATTTGGAAATGAGCACTGTTAAGAAGTGGCAGCTGTGTGGAATAGATATTTTTTTTATAGGGTAAAGGCAGAAGCATACAGCTTTTGAATGGTAATACTGTAAGTAATTCTTATGTTCAATTCTAGTTTTATTAGTTTGCTAAAGCTTCCATAACAGAGACCACAAATTAAGTGGTTTAAAGAACAAAAATTATGGTCTCACAATTTTAGAGGCTAGCAGTCTGAGATCAAGGGGTTGAAAGTATTGGGTTTTCCTGAGAGCTGTGAGGGAGGCCATTCTATGTCCCTCTCCCAGGTTCTGGAGTTTGCTGGCTATCTTTGACTTATAGATGCACTATCCAATCTCTGCCTCTGCCACAGATGTCTCAGTGTTAATAGGTGAGTTCCCTTCACCTGTGGTCCATGTGCTTTCCAAGCTCATGTTTTTGTGCTGGTTTTTGGTTGAGTAAGTCTGCCTGTGAGCCCTTTAAGAGCTGGTTTTCCATTCCCTGCAGTTCTATGGTTTTCCCAGACATATTCCCTGTTGGTTTTCAAAGCCAGGTGTTTTGGAGGCTTGTTTCTTCTGTTCAGGATCTAAGGGTTGGGGTGCCTGATGTGGAGCTCGAATCCCTTGCTTTTCAGGGAGAAGTCTCATACTTTTGTGATCCTTCCCAATTATAGGTCACCACAGCTTGGGTGTGATTTTTTTCCTTGTTGAGACCATATCTCTGCCTCTCATCCATCTCAGTGCCATTCTTTTACCCTGTGTTGGGGAGGTTCTGGTCATTCGGTTTTCAGGACTCTTTCAGAGGGAATTATTCCATATGTAGATGTAGATTTGTTATGTCCATGGGAGGAGGTGAGCTCAGGATCTCCCTATGCTGCCATCTCAAACCCCTTCTCTATATTTAAATGTGAAACTATACACTACCAAAATAAAGCAGAGAAACATGGTGGCCACAAAAAAGTCTCACATTTTTTGAACGTGTGTTTAATAATAAATAAGCAAGTAAGGAAGGCAATTACAGCTAAAGGCAGTAAATAAACATAAGGATAAATCATTTCTGAGCTGGGCACCATACAAAAAGTCCAAAAGTGTTGTTTCCTTACTAAAATTGCACATAAGTGACAGATATTGGTAATCTGAAATAAAACATGCTTTTACTTTTATCTTTTTCATGGTTATATGAATTATCTGGGCTCTGCAAATGAACTGAGAATTTGAAACATCTTTAAGATTTGAAACATCCATCTCCTGAAGGTTCCGTGAGGGGGCACAAGCTTTGAAACAAGAAAAAAACATTGTCTTGGTTGAGTATGGATAAAGTTAATACATTAGGAGGATGGAAGAAATACATCCTCCATCACCAGATGCCACATGACTAGTACTAAAGCAGGACCTATATTTTGTTCTAAAATATAAAATCAACTAACCACTCTGTTGCAGAACATGTTTTAGACTTAGATTAAAAACAAACAACAACAAAAAACAAAAACAAACAAATTACCACTGTGTTAAAAAATGGCAGTTGAATACCTTAAGGTAGAGCAGAACTTCTTAAATTTCAGCATATACCAGAATCACTGGAGCCCTTACTTTAAAAAAAATAGATTGTTGGGCCAATACTCTGAGTTTCTAATTAATCCTGTGGCAGGGCCAAGGATTTTCCAAATCCTCTTTTTTTCCTTTTTCTACCAACTCTCTGCCCCCTCTCATACCAGTCCTGGAGGCAGTAGATGGATTATGAGGGGGAGCTATTTGCCCCTCTTTTGTCCTCTGCTCACCAAATATCAATCTAATGGCAAAATTGACTCTATGAAAAATGTCAGTACCTGCTTTGTTAATTGTTATTTTTATTACATCATTTAATATTATTGCATGGTTGCAACTGCCTTTTTAAAATTAATTTTGAGGTTGTAGAAAGATTTTATTTTATTTTTAAATTTATTTTATTTATTTATTTGGCTGTGTTGGGTCTTCGCTTCTGTGCGAGGGCTTTCTCTAGTTGCAGCGAGCGGGGGCCACTCTTCATCGCGGTGCGCGGGCCTCTCACTGTCGTGGCCTCTCGTGTTGCGGAGCACAGGCTCCAGATGCACAGGCTCAGTAGTTGTGGCTCACGGGCCCAGTTGCTCCGCGGCATGTGGGATCCTCCCAGACCAGGGCTCGAACTCGTGTCCCCTGCAGGCAGATTCTCAACCACTGCACCACCAGAGAAGCCCCAGATTTTATTTTTTTTAATGGTAGATGCTCTCTTTCTCAAACTGGGGGGAGAAAGTCTTGGCTTGTAGCTGAAGCATTTGGGCAAAGTTCTTTACAGCATTTAAAAAAAAGATTACATTTACTTGGGAAAATAGCATCATGTGAGAGGACTGTAGCAATCATAACACCTTGGGTGCCAGAAAACACTCACTCTGGGTGGCTTGGATGACTCCAAATTAAGAGCATTATTTTTTTTTTTTTTGGTGGTAGAAAGTCCCCGCAGTGCATTAATGTCTACGGAAAGCTAATAGCAACGCTGTCTCTAAAGCTACTGGTTTGTAGTTTATGAGTCTGCAAGGCAGAAGAATAACAGACACATATCACTGACAGTTAACAAAGCTATCTTTCATGATTTTCTTTTTTCTTTGCCCTTTTACCAAAAGTCTCATTTTGTAGAAAAACACTCTACAAATGATGACTTAAATTATTTCCAAAGAAGCATTTCTTCCTCAAATTATCTAAAGTCTTAAAAATGCCACAATGTTATTTTAGCAATTCCTCAGGGCTTCCCCCCTCTTTTATATGTATATACAACATGAAAAATGATGTTTAAAATGTTTTTCTCTTTTTGCGTCTGATATGTGTGGCCTTATATCACAAGTAATTCTGTAATCTTGCTAGTATTCTTTATGGAGAATAGGCACATTTGATTATATGCAATCTTTTGCAAGAATCTATATAGTAACATTAGTATCTAGCATATATTGTGAATCTGCCTGTGAAAAATAAGATGTTTAGTCATTTGTCTAGTTTATTTTCACTCGGAATTGTCATGTATGAAGAGAGGGGCTATCAGAGGTGGTCATAATTGTTGAGGCTCCAAAGTTTTACCAGAGTGAAATACCACAGCTTTACTAAGTCTTTTTTTTCTTTTTGATGGGTGTATTTTATGCCTGGTACCACAGTTAGTCCCTAAAGGCACTCTCTTTCCTCAGATGTCTTGGTTTAATATGGACAAACATTCCAAAGTAATTTTTTTAAGAAGGGGAAAATTAAGACAAATAAAATATGGAATCTAGACACAGGTAAGTTTACATAGAGTCTCTTCTCTGAAGGTAGCTGGAATCTTAACCACAGATCGACTTGTCTGGCCAACTTTCAAGGACTTAAAGACTTTCCCTTAATTCCGTCCGGTATTGTTTCCGACCAGTAAGGCCAACTTCAGGTTGGTACCCTTAATGGGTAGGTAAAGTCCCCAACCAGTTTCACAGCACTCTTCTGCCCTATCTCCTGTGTTGTGTCATACTTCAGTTCAGACCAGTCTTGATCTCTGCTTCATAAAGGAAAGACACCATCCCCCATCTGGTCCAAAGTAACTCCTCTCTCTTCAGACTGACCTGCAATAACTTCCTAGAATTTATTGTTCTTGTTTGCTTACTCTGTCCTAGAGTGATTATTCTCAATTCCAAGTAATATTTCTCTACCCTCTTTTCCTTACCTAATTAAGCAGAAGACAATTCAAATGTCATCAGGAACCTAAAATGTAATGTGAATATGTGAAATGGTGCTGGGGACGGGGCATGATAATTGTTTTATCTCAGTGGCTTTTTTAAAAAATTCACCACTTGGTGAAATCAAAGGCCACCAAAAAATAATGTTTTCTAATTATCAGCTTGACACCAGTTACAGGCAGGAGGAGGAGGCAATGGGGATAAAGAGATGCAACACTTTAAAAAAGTATGTAGATAGAGAGGTAAATGCATGGGTATATATATACATATATATATATATATATACACATATATATATATATACACACACATATATGTATAGAGCACGTGGAACAAATAATTGTTCATTTAATCAATATATATGTGTGTGTATACATATATATATATATATATATATATATATATATATACATCACCACCTTATAAATATATGGATATAGAAATTTTTCTAAATGAATATATATACTGTTTGCTTTTAGAATTCTAAAGGCAGGAGTATTTCAGAAATAGTATAGGTAAAGGTAGAAAAAAATGATGTTTGTTAAAAAATATATCTTTTTATAGGCACTAAACTATTAGAGCAGTGCTCCTAACGGTATCTTATTTATGTGACATCATGATTCTCTCAGAATTTTACAATAGACTCTACAGTATTGAAGTGTGTGCTGACCAAGTTTGAGGCAGAAAAATAGAAGCATAGGTCTGTATATAAGTTTAGGTTATTCTGGGTCCGCCAATTAGCCAGAAATAGTTTCACTTAGAACAATGTGTGGTTTACATCAATATTTTAAATTATCTTGATACAGTGTAGTTCTGTGTTAAAACATAATGTTCTAATAAATTTCTCAGCACTCGTGGGTTGCTTTACAATCCTGACAATTGTATATAAGGTCATTTAGCATGGCACATTTTACATCCTGACAGAGGGGAGCCCTGAGTCCCATGACTGTAAGCATTAGTGCTAAACATTTCAGAGGAAGATATATGTTATCTACTTTAGTTGACCAACCTAAGGTGAAACCACTAGCATCAACCCAGCTTGGTTTGTATGCTTTAGTGAAATGCTTTCGATAACTTGGTCAGCTATGAATCTGCTCCTCCATACAGAAATGCATGGTTTGTTATAACTCTTAGACTGGAGAAGCAATTCCTGTGGCTTCTCAGAAAGATGATCTTTCTGACTTTAAATTTAGAATAGCTGAACATCTCTGACTGCTGTGCAGTACTGGGGAGGGAGGCTGCTAAAGATACAAAGACTGCAGCTGTGCTTATTTTGGAAGACCCACAGTGCAGAGTCAGTTGTTGTGCTTAGATTATAATGCATGGCTGAGATATCCAAGTGTATAAGGGATGATGGACCAGAATAGGCTAACAGAAAAGCAGATGGGCCTCTGTAAAATGAAATCATTGAAGCGAATATCAATTAAAATTAAAGTTTGTACCTATGCTTAAACAAGAAGTTATATTTCTGGGATGGAAATCCTAATTGTGTCTTCTCAACTGATTTGAAGGCAAAATATGTTCTCCTTATTTTCTCTTTAGCTTTTCCATTTATTTGTGGTAAACAAAATGGAAGAAAATAAGTGGAAAGCAGATAATGATTTTTGACTACATGTAAATAAAACTTCTTTGATCTTAGGAAAAAAAATTGTTTCACACAAAATGATTTTTTAAATGATGCCCATATTTTTAAATCTAGAGATTAAATGAACAATTATTTGTTCCATGTGCTATATCAGTGAAAGCCTTACACTTTGACATCCTTATCACCTTGTGTTAAATTTAAATGAACAATCACATAGTTCTAGTACCTTGGTTCATGTGAATCATGAATTTTTATATTATTTTTAAAGGAAGTGTTCAAAAAATACATTTTTTTCAAAGAATAGTTTTTTTAGGCTGCTCCATTCCCTATCAGCAATCTATAATATTTACCACTAGGTCAATGTCCTGGACTTATTATTCTCTTAAATAGATCCCTGTGCGGATATGAACAAATGGAGACAATTTATGTATTGTTCCTTAATAGATCCTTTCTCTAATGCTTCAGTAAACCCTAAATGCTACAGAAAATATTGATATTATTTAAGAATAAATGGTTTATTATGAAGTTCCCTCCCTCCAATAAACAAAACAAAAAAACAAACAAAAAAAAGAACAAAACAAAAAGATTTGAGAAAGAAAGAAAATCTTGGGAAACTAAGAACATACTGTGGCTTCCAATTATATTTTAGGCAAGATAGGAAATATCAACCAAGAACTGTAGTTTTAAGACCTTTATAAAAGTATAAAATATTTTCATATTACTTATTTTTGATGATCCAGACTGTTTTAGCCTAATGATTAATGATACATTGCTTAAGATGAAACTGCTTAGGGGGATAGTTTCCAGGAAAGTATCCACTAACAGTTATTTTTTTCTGTGAAAGAAAACTGCAGTTGACCAAAAGGTAGAGTAGGTAGTAATATTTAGAAAGAAAAAAAAAAAAACAAAGAAAGAGAGGGAGATATATGTATTTAATGTCACTATACAGATAGATCCCTGCAAAAGATTGCAAATGATCAAGCATGCCTATTCTCCATGAAGAATACTGCCAAGATTACAGAATTACTTGTGATTTAAGGCCTTGCACATTAGATGCAAGAAGGGAAAAAATAGTCCCTTCTTGCATCTGGGAGGGAGGGCTATCTGTGTATCTTTTCTTTTACTTCAGAAAAGTAAAGCTCAAGATTACTTGTGCTTGAAAATTGTTTTATGATAGATAGAAGAAAGATCCTATAGTCTACATTTCAATAGAAGCTAAAATATGTTTTGCTGAACACTGCTCTTTTGATTTAAAACAAAACAAAACAAAACAAAAACTTTTAAAGGAAAATAGAAATTGTCTGTTTCTGGTTATTTTGCACTTAAACCATTAAAATGTTGTTTTCTTAGTTTCCATTAATTTTGCAAAATCATTTTTAACAATTTCAATAATCACTTTAGTTGCATTTCTCTTAAATGCAGGCCTGTTTTCCAAGTACAAATAAATTTGAACAAAAGATTTGATTTCTGTTAGAAATTTCTCCAGATGTGAATTTTGAAATACGGCTCATGTTATTATTCTGGTTTGCAGTAAAACATGGATTAAGGCATGAAAAGAAAAAGAAAATGCTTGGTAAATAAATAAGTAGATAATTAAACTTTGTTTACCATTCCATCCACAGATTTTTATGTTTGCCAGAATATAATATTGGCTTAAGAGATGGGGTGTCAGTTAACTTGAAGCCAAACAATTCAATATTTAGGAAAATAAGAACTGAATTTTGTTGAAAAACAAGTTACTTGCAGATTTAACTTAATTCATATGGCCACCATTTTGTATTTGTGCATGTTCTAGCTTAGCATTAGTAATGATGCTAAGCTGAATGGCATTATTGTAGCCCTATGCCTGTCCCTTGAACAATTTTCAGCCACAGGTAATCAATATGACCAAATATGTTAGTCAAATAATTCAAATTCAAATAAATAAAATAGTTCAAATTCAAAAACACTTTTCATCATTTTATCATGTCATCCTGACTTCATATCATCAGAGAGACACAATGTATAAACCAACATTTTGTGTTATCACATTTGAAAATACAGCTAATTTTAAAAGACATTTGTTGGCAAAATATAAATATATATATAATCATTTTATTTCTCTTTCTTTTTTTTCTTTCTATCATATATTGGGTAAACAAAATTAAATATCATTTGGGTATTGTTGCAACCAGACACACTTCTGTTCCTGCAATATAGGATTTCATATTATCGCATTGATATAATTTCACCAGTCAGACCAGCAAGCAATTTAAAGACTTCTACCATTCTTTGAGAAGACAAGGGAGACTAGGCACTCACATATTCACAGTGAGCATAAAATTTGGTAACTGTCTTCTGGGGAGTAATTTGCCAGTGTACATTAAATTTTAATTGTGCACAGAAAGCTGTTTTACAGAAATTACATCATAGTACGGATGTTCACAGAAGCATTACACCAGGAATGGACACCACTTACCTTCCCATCAATAAGGGAATAGTTAAACTATGATAGATCCATTAAAGTGAATACAGAGCAGCCATGAAAAAGAGGAGATATATATTGAATGCTATGAAAAGATGCACATGGTATGTTCAATAAAATGAAGACTAATATTAGAAGTCTTAGAAGATTATTCTATTTCCTATAAAGAATAATAGCTAAATATATTTATGCATATCAGTAAAAAAAAGATGTCTGGAAGAATAGCAGCAAACTTAGGTGGAGGGATGGAGAGTGGACATTGAGAGGGTTTGACTCCTTGCCTTTTATGTTTATGTCTATATCTTAGGAGTAAACTTAGTTTACTTTACAGATTTTTCTGCTCTTTTCTGCTAAAAGCCAATCCTGAAAACAGCACTTATTCCCCTTGGTCAGCATTTTTCTTTTTTCCTGAAAACTACTCTTCATCCAAAATAAATATTTCTACTGTACCACAAAACAAATTATTCAGCTTTAAAATTGCACAGCCTTTGCCATATAGTAAATTCCACTAAGCCATGGCAAAACTCCATCTCCAATTCAGAAAACGTTTATGTTTGACCAGGGGGAATGATGATAAATTGTTTATATTACTCTTTGTCTTCTGGGGAAATGTTTTCATTAAGTCTGAATGCTATCTAATGATTAAGACAGGAAAGTTTGAGAAAAGCTACTACTGTTATTCAATCACTAAATACAGATCACATTAAGATAGAGCAAGGAGGGGGGGGAAATGGCCATGCTATCTGCTTTTGGACTCTCCTTGCTACCCAATCTCCTGCTGCTCAAGGTAGGAGTAAAACATCTTTCTCACTAACGAGTGACTTTCTTTCTCTTGCAGGAGAATATTATACTCTACTGTTGAATGTTTTCTTAGTGTTATGACTCTGTGTGTGTGTGTGTGTGTGTGTGTGTGTGTGTGTGAATTCACAGAAAACTACAAGGTTTCAATGGATGTCTGAGAAATACGTGCTTTTTGCCATCTCTAATGTTGCCCCATCTCAAATTAATTAAATTAATGGCTGCATATAAATCTGTTAGCTCCATTACTTTTATGGCTTCATCATTTTTAAGTATTTTAACAATTTAAAATATTAAGAAATTATAAAATAGACACGTAATTCCGTATTCTGCGTTTTGAGTTAATGTTACTCAATTTCTGTGTTTCTACATAAATATGGTTGAATGATATTAAACAAGAAAATCTGGTATTATATATTTAATCAAAATCAACCCTTCAACATTTGGTATACTTCAGTTTTGGGTAGTGTTTATGATGTCATGATGAATATACTTATATATCTGGATTTCCCCTATTTTAATGAGTTGCTTTGGAGATATTCCTGTAAATAAAATTAATTTATTGAACAATATGACTTAAGATGCATGACAAACTGCCTTCAAATTTAGCATTGTATATTTAGCAAAATATTCATAATATGGTCAACTAGGCTTTATTAAATTCCGTAATAATTTAGAATATTTATATAAATAGGAAAACAAATGTTCATATTGAGTAATGAGTCTTAATTAGTTTGAATTTGTTTTATCTTTAAGTAAGGCATATGTATTTTTTTCATAATAGCTTTGAGGTCCTATCTACCTGGGTAATGAAAAATTCAGTTTAGTTTTATTTTGAGGACATTCTCCTTCCCTACCTTTCTGTAGTTGTATACAATGCAGTAATTTGTAGTAAATATCACTGGTCTTTACTTCGTTACGGTCTCCACTGCCAATGTCCATTATCTAAGCCAATTTGATCCACTCAAATTTGTTAAATTTAGCGACCTATACTTCTACCTAAGCTTTTAAGGCCATTACATTCAGGGTTATGCCTCTCTAATATATGTATACCGTCCCCAGCAGAGCCCAGCCATCTTCAGGATTACTGAATTTTGTTACATTACTGTATCAGAGATCCTCAAGACCACCTTCAAATTCAGTGATTCACTGGAAGGACTCAAAGGACCCAGAAAACCATTATACTTACAGTTACAACTTATTATAGAAAAAGGATACAGTTTGAAATCAGCAAAGGTAAAGGCACATAGGGCAGGTAAGGCACTATACTTCCATGTGCTCTCTTCTGGTAGAATCTTAAAGATAGTGCTTAACCTGCCAGCAATGATGTGTGACATGTACGAAGTACTATCAACCAGGGAAGCTCACCTGAGTCTTGGTGTGCAGAGTTTTTACTGGAAGTTGGTCACTGATCCATGGTTGAACACCTGCATGGCTGACATTAGTCAGTTTCCAGCCCCTACAGAGACCTGATACCTTGTAGCCCAAGGCTTCAAGAAAACAAAAATACTCTTATCCCGTACAGCTGCGCCCAACCCCTTGAAAGGCCCTGAAATTTAAAAAGCCAGAGCTTTTCTTTGAAAAACGTAATCCTCTTTACTCTCTATAATGCAGGGAATTTCAGACCTTCAAAAACAAATAATTACAATGACTTCCTTGTCCTCTTTTAGGGGATCAAAGAAAAAATATTCCTCTCATTCTTCCCAGATACACGTAGAAGAAAAAAAAAAAAAAATGACTTCTTTAATCAGCTGTTTTTCCACAGATGTAATATATTCCCAGAGACATCATGGTTGTTTCAAGATACTAAGTTATGAAGTTGATTTGTTACATAGCAATAGTGATCAGAACAGTTAGATTCACACATGTAATTAATAAATTAAATGTGAATCATTTTATTACTGTGATGTTTTTCCATTTAGATAGTCAGATTCCGCTACATAAACTAAAATATAGGTAGTTTAGAAAATTTTAGAAATAATAAACAACATTGAAACTATATGTACTTAATGCAGATATAATTATGAATTTTCTACTGATCAATTCTTTGGGGCTTCCTTTTTTTGTTTTTGTTTTTAAATTAAATATGTCATAAAGAAGTCATTATTAATTTTTAAAACAAAGTATATGCAAATATATGGGCACATATGTTCATATGTTAAACCCCATGTTCCTCAACCACAGAGTTACCATTTATTTGTTTGTTTTGTTCTTTCACAGAGTTACCTTTGAAAAGCCACGATTTGGGTTTTTTGTGGGTTTTTTTGCATATTCTTTATGAGGTGACCTATGCATATACAAGCATCTACCTCTATCTATAATTTTTAAGCAAATTTTAGTAAACTGCACACTATGGTATAACATATTTTTTCCTAAAATATACATATTGGAAATTATACAGCTATTTTTCTGTGTCGTGGTTTGTATTTTTATTTTATGTATGTCATTTTAACCTTGTGTTTTTAATGTTCTGTAGTTAACTGTGTTTTCTTTAATGAAATCTAGAATTTTTGATCATACTCTCAAAGATCTTTCTAACTCTACTATAGAAATATCACAAATAAGAGAAATATTAACATTTTTACATTTGGATTTTTCCCTTCTTATTTATTCCCACTCTTTAAAGAATCATTTCCAAAATATTTCCCAGAGGTCTACTAAATTATCACAATTATTTATTTTAAAATATAGAATTTCCACTACTTTAAATTAAATTTTTCTTTTATTTTAAATTATCACATATGCTTATACCGATTTATGAAATTTATAGCTAAATTTTACTGATATAGCTATGTATGTACCATCACAACAACTGTTTTAATTATTACATTTTGTCATATATTTTAATATCTGGTAGAGCTACTTCATGACTTTATTTTGATTTTTAGAATTTTCTAGGCTAAACTGGGTTGTTTATTTTTCCAAATAAAATAGAACATAAGAAACATAACTTACTAAACTTTTAAATGAATATAGTGCCACAGAAGCACAGGCCTAGATTAAAAAGGCTTTTACAGTTCAAGTCTTAAAACGAACTTCAGGCCTCCAAAGATACACTAACAAAAGTGGCCATGAAAACTGTGCAGACACAAAGGAATGTACACTACATAAAACTCACTTCAGATGTGTCCCTAAGAATAACGTTTAAGAAAATAATCTCCCAGAATACAGACACAAGGACCATGGAAAACCTTGAAAAAGCACATTCTTCCCAGAGGACTGAATTTCATCTTGGGAGACAGAGATAATGCCCCTCTCCATGGCAAAGAACAGATCTGTTTTCTCCTCCAGGATTATAATTATGTCATTTTATTGTAATGATATAAGAATGTCTCCCACTAGCGCAAAGGTTAGCAGAATTGATATCGTAACATTGGGAGTTTTATAAACTCAGAATTCCTGGGCTGGGATGAAGACCCATTGCGTGAACAGCATCAGCCTGTTCCACAATTATGGGACTTGGGGTGTCAATTGTAACTGATGCAAACATGCAGCTCATGTTACTTGCTGTGCCACCAGTGATACAGTTCTTTGTCCCTGACACAGGATTTTTGTGATTTTTTTCATCATCAATGACACTATAGTAGAATAACTTGTTAGCTTACAACCAGGGTAAAATCCAAAACACTGGAGAATTTTTTGATAATAATATATCTTTTCAATATTAGGTCACCTGAACAAGGGAAGCCATATTGAATCAGATACAAAGAACCACACATCACGTGATGAACCTGGACTTCATGCTCAATGCAATTACTGGACGAGAACTTGTGTTGTTACTCTTGGTAAAAAGGTTATGTTCTATTTGTATAGTGTTTGAGTTGAAGTGTGTCCCTCCTCAAATTCATATGTTGAAGTCCTAACTCCCAGTATCTTATAATGTCACCTTATTTGACAATAAGACTATTTCAGATGTAGTTAAGTTGAGATGAGGTCATCAGGGTAGGTGCTGATCCAATAACTATATCTTTATAAAAACAGGAAATTTGAACACAAAGATATTCATACAGGGAGAATGCTGTGTGAAGCTGAAGGAAAGTATTGGGGTGAGGCTTCCAGACTGTGAGACAATATATTTCTGTTGCTTAAGTCACCCAGTCTGTGGTAGTACTTTGTTATAGCAGCTCTAGCAAACTAATGTAGAAAAAGGGTGAAATGGATGTATGGAAATCCGGAGAGCAGGGACTTAATTGGCTGCCCAACATATGTCCTTTTATTTCTAGGATGACATTTAAACTGCATTCCCATTCTACCTTATATTCTGGTGGGGACAGGCATCTGAATTCTGGATATTACAATGCAGATGAGAAGTATAAAAACACCATTTAGAAGCCTGGGTCATAAAAGCCTTTGACTCATTATCCTTCATGACTTTTCATCTTTCAGTAGTAATCGCTGAAGCCATGTTTTGAAAACAAAAGAACCAAAAAAAATTTTTTAAGTGCATCTTTCAATTCACTTTTGAAGTCTATGAGTGAGAACTGTGTTAAGTCACTGAGATTTTGGATTTTATCTGTTAAAGTAGCTAATATTATCTAGACAAATACACAATGACAACTTCCTTACCAGTAACCCGATCACATTATACAGATTAATAATTCAGGAATATTTTGGAAAGTTTGTGTTGGGATGATTGGAGAGTGAAGATATACTGAACCTTTGTTCTATGTTATTAGGTAGCATTAACTGTCCAATTTGATAAAATGTAATGAGCATAATAGAGAACCACATCGTTTTGTAAGTTGATTATCCAGATTTCCCTGAGGGGGATGGGTATTAAGTGTGAGCTATGAAAATGCCAACTCTGAATACTTTATAATCCAATATTTTCTGACATTAAACTTAAATTGGTTTCCTGTAGTATTTTTTTTTAAAGAAATGTATGTTTTATAGCTATGAGTGAATACTTTAGAGTTAAAAGATAAGCACTAAGAGCCTCTTCTAGAATGGAGGCATGAGGAGATCTGCAGACTGGCTCCCCGGCATAACCTGGTAAAATTTTTATAAAAGAAAACATTTAAAGTCTATGGATATTGTCTTAAAGGCATACACCAAATGAAGAAATGTTTATTCAAGAAAATCTACATTCTGGTACGAATAGCAAGAGTCGGTGGCACTTGATCCATAACCGGCGCCCTCTCCCGCAATTCCACAGATTAGTATGATAACATCTCTACTCTTGGTAGATGTGGTGAAGAAGATGGGACTTCCTCCTCCTTCAGTAATCAGTCAAGTGTTTCAGTATCTTCCTGGGAGAGGCAATCAACCAGCATTTATCATTCTCCCAAGCTCCATGTTGCAGAGCCTAAATTTCAGACTAGTGCAGCAGAGAGGCTGGGTCTTCCTTCCTCTCCCTAGCTTTCCTTCTTCCATAGGGTGATGGTTACACTACAAGAGAGGAAGACTGAGAATACTAGCACCCTATCCTTGCTGCAGGCTGCTTAAAGGGCAGAAGTTCTGTGCAGGGAAAGGCAAGCTGAGAAGACCAAAGGCAACTGGTTCACATGCTGAACCAGTTCATGCTCATCAAACAGGAATGTCTTTCTGAGAGAAGTGGACGACTCTCTCTGCTCCCACCTTAGGATCAGGGGCTCAGAGGTTTTGCCCAAAGGGTAAAGATATGTCATAATAACACAGAGCTCCAAAGCCCTCCCCTCCAAAAATGACTGTATTTAGAACAGAATGTGGGGAACTAAAGGCTAAGGTAATCTGAAAAACAGTGAAGATTTTGGTGGGAAGCAATTTAGAGGAGGCCGGTCATAAGAACCTTAAACTAAGCTGTAGATCAGCTACTCCATCAGAGAGAACCAGGGAAAGAAACAGATAAGGAAGCCTTACTGGAGTCAGAACAAACCTTGAAGACTGACCTCCAAAATTATTTCTTCAGGACCTCAGACTTAGTTGGATTAGACTGAGGAGCAATTCACACCCCACAGCATAGTCAAAACCAATAGTGCAATCAGCTGACAGTTACTGGAGCCTAACTGCTGTGTGTGATACCAAAAGAGACAGATAGCCTAACAGAGAGAAGGGGAAAGTCAAAGAAAGCCCTGTCAAAACCACTGACATACCAGGGTGTCTGTGCACACACCCAAGGCTGCCTGCACCCTCTGAGTAGTGACATCAGAGGCCTCACACTATAGGGAAATATACTTTGTTAAAATAGTCCAGCCAAGTCTCTAAACAAATAAGCAGGCAAGCAAACAAATAAGACGATAATAGCAAGCCCTGGAGAGGGAAGATCAATATCCAGAGTTGCTACTGTATATTATCAAAAATCGAAAATTTTTTCAACAAAAATTTATAAAACATGAAAAAAAAACCCCTGAAAGTTGTGACCCATACATAGAGACAAAGCAGGCGACAGAAATTGCCTGGGAGAGGGCTTAGATGTTAGACTTAACAGACAAACACATAAAATAACTATTATAAATATGTTCAAAGAAACAAAGAAAACACTTAAATAAAGGAAGTTATAGTGACAATATCTCATCAAATAAAGAATATAAATAAAGAGATAGAAATAATGAAGAAAGACTCATATAGAAATTCTGGAATTTAAAAGTACAACTGAAATAAAATTTTCTCTAGAGAGGCAAAATAGTATATTTAAAACAACAAAAACCAATTGCCAGTGAACTTGAATTTAGAGTCACAGAGATTATGCAATCTGAAGAGTAAAGAGAAAAAATTAAGAAACATAAACAAATCTTCAGATAAATATAGGATACCAATATACAACATAATAGGAGTAGCAGAGAAAGAGCAGAAAGAGAAAAGGAAAGAAAAAATATTTGGAGAAATAATAGCTGAAAACTTGCCAAATCTGATGAAATATACAAATGGTCATTAAACATCAGGAAATTCAAATCAAAATTGTAATGTGTTACTACTTCACGCTCACGAAGATGACCATAATCAAAAATATAAATAAGTGTTGGCATAGATGTGGAGAATTTGGAAACCTCACACATTGCTATTAGGAATTTAGACTCAGGTGTGGTCACTTTGAAAATAGTCTGGCAGTTCCTCACAAGTTTAAACTTGGAGTTATCATATGACCCAGAAATTCCATTCTTAGGCATATAATTAGGAAAATTGAAAACATACATCCACACAAAAACTTACAAACAGATGTTCTTAGCAACATTATTTATAATAGCCCCAAAGTGGAAATGACCCAAATGTCCATCAACTAATAGACAGAAAAATTAAAAGCTGTATATCCATACAACGTAATGATTTTTTTCATAATAAAAAAGAGCAAAGTATTGACACATGCTACAACATGAATGGACCTCAGAAAGATGATGTTGGGTTAAAGAATCCAGTCATAAAGGGCTACATATTTTATGGTTTCATTATTAAAAATGAACACAATAGGCAAATATAGAGACAGAAAGTAGATTAGTGTTGGCTAGGACTGAGAGTGTTGGGGAAGGAAAAGAGTGACTGTTAATGGCTACAAGGCTTATTCTGGGTTAATGACAACATTCTAAAATTGATTGTATTAATGGTTGCACAACTTTGAGACTATCCCGAAGACTATTGAATTTTATACTTTAAATGTGTGAATTGTATGGTATGAGTCTAATCTCAGTAAAGATGTTATATTTTTAAAAAGGATAAGCATACCTCTCCAGAGGTTTACACTCTATTTAGAAAATAAAATGTTTATAGGATCAATCAAAATTTGATAAGAGCCATGAAACATTAATGAACAAACTAACACTATTTTACTAACTCGATTGTGGGGGTGTTTCATTTGGGAAAACCAGATAAGAATTCATATGAACGGTGGAATTTGGGCTTCAGAATGATATCCATAGATATTGAATGTACACTGTGAGAAAATAGTGAAAAATGGAAAAGATATAGCATCTTCTGGAATGGAGTAGAATGTACAGCAGAGGATTAGCTTTGAAAAATGCAACTTCTGACATGAAAAGGAAATCAAATCATGGCAGGCCTTGGATGTCATGCTAGCAAATTTGTTCAATACTTCAGCTTGAGAAAGTTTTTCAAAGGTTTAAATAAGGTAGTGAAAAATTACTGTATAAGTTGATTGCAGTTTCTTGGTAATAAAAATTTCTCAGTTTCCAATAACAATTGTTAAGGGACTTCTGTCTTTAGAGGTACACAATTTCTAAAGGTTGACTTGGTTGTCAGGCTTATTTTTATTCTCAACACATACTGCTTTGAAACAGTTGAGTTGGTCATCTTTCATGGTCAACGAGTTGGTCATCTTTCATGGTCAATGAGAAGAAGTTTTAGAGGGTAGTCTAAATGACACATAAAAAGACTGACCGATAATATATCACTAACATATTTATTTGCATTCTCCGTCAGTCTCAAGGGATTTTAATTACCTAGATTGAATGAAATAAATTAAATGATATTATTGGAAGTTTGGAGATTTTGATTAGTTCCTAGATTTTTACTTAATATCAGTTTCATGCTTTCAGAAAACTAAAAAGTCTACACATTCAAATCAAGAAGCTTATATTTTTTCTTTTTTGGAAACTGAGGAAATGTCACCCTAATGTAATATTATCCTGCCATATCAGCAAGAAAACTCAACTCTAGCAAAATGTGTAATATGAATTTCTCTGATTCAATGTCACACACTCTCCAAAGTTGTCTTATAATTTCAATATTTAGCTTCAAGATAGAAATATTACATTTTAATAGTGGTGTTGTTATTATTTATTATAATTATATTATTTCATTGTTTAAATATTTTTATGGCTGCGTGGGTGTTTTAAATACAAATAGCCATATTATTTTAGACAATTATTTTAGACAATCATTTTAGAGATACGATCTATCACACCCAGCCTTTTGTAGATGAAACTGAGTCCAAGAAAGACTGTGAGGGGCTAATGGGTTTATCACAATTTAGTGCCAAAGCTGGGATACAATTCAAACATCTTAATTTCAAGATCAATGACTTTCCTTATATACCATCCAATAGATTAGCTAACAATTGTTTGGATAATCATGTAGGAAACCTAATAAAATTATGTGACATGGTAATAAATGATTTCTACTTCTGGCCTGTCAAGGATTTGGACTGTATAGACTATAACAAGCCCCAGAGCCATTTATTATATTCTGCTATATGACATTCAGTCATGGGGGCCTGCCCGAATTTAGATCTTCGTGGATAGCAAGGGGTCAGTTAAGTCCGTTCAGCCAAGCACTAAGTCCTCATGTTTGGCTTCAGTACTGCTGGCATTTTCCTGCCTCAGCATGAGCACAGTCTTACTCAGTGCTCTCACAGAGTGTGAGAGAAATGAATTGCATTAGGTTTTAACAATAAAGATGCAGTTACCTTCTGCCGTTTCCAGATTTCCTGTGTGACAAACGTCAGAATTAAACTGTTGCAACATTCAGCACATTTTTATCCAGATAAATATTGAAAACATATTTAATGCAATATCGAAGGGATTAGAGCATTCAGAAAAGAGAAAGTCTGACTAATGCAGCAGCTGCACAGCATTCCAGCGCACTCAAGCTATTGCCAGCATTTATTAGCCAGTCAAGTCTTTGACAATAAACAATCTGCAGTCCGGCTCATGTTCTCCAGCGGATAGTTGTTGGAAGTTTGTTTTCATGACGGCATTAACAGCTCTTGTTTCTGCAGGTTGCCTATTATTACTGCTTAATTAACATCGGAAGTCTTTTAATCGAACTTTAAATGTACTTTTAATTGCATTCCAACAGATGATATTTTTATGCTAATGATCCACTTGCAAAGGGTAAATAAATTCATATATATCAAAAATAGAATTTGCAACAGAAAATAGTGTATCTGTTAACTGCAAAAATTGAGCTGGTTGTTTCTTAATACCTTATTTCAAAAACTTTGTATCCTAAAATAAAATGAAACAAAAGAAGTGTACATTTTTTTCAGCCTTCTTCCATATGTAATGCACTGTTTACATCTCTCTATAACTATATTATCTCATGGGGTTAGAATCAGGCCTGCTTTTAAGCAGGTTCACATGGAAAGGCCAAAGTGGTTGCAGAAAAGGTTTCATTTCCGATGGGATGGGTTTTGCTCTGTTTCCAGGTAATACTAGTTGTTCGATCTTTTGAATCTCACTTTTGGGTAGAATGGATCATTAATGTGGTCAAAAATCATTTTTGGTAGTTAAAATTGGAAGGTATCCAAACGATATGACAAAGAAATAATTAAAACAAGAGGAGGTTGTTTCCCCTTGGAGAGTATCTCTAATAAATATTTTGAAGAAAAAGTGGAACTCTAAACTCAGGAAATTAAATGTAAATATCTCTAGGACTTCAACAGTAAAACTACAAATGTAAAGATAAAATTTAATGCAAAAGATAGACTCAGTAATATGTTACTCTTACATAGCATTTTACTAGCAATTAATACTCCGTATATATATGCATACCAAGGCTTATGTACTTTGCTATTAAAATTTAAACTTTGGCTTCTCTTATTTTTTTTCCTTTAATATATTCCATCTAGAGAGTATTTTGAAATTATTTCAGCAACAAGAATGGGACCAATGTGATTTCTGCCCCCATAAATACAAATAGCATAAAAATGAAATTCCATGTATATAAGCATCCATGTTTATGTAACATAGCAATGTAATCTTTAAACATTTAATCTATTTTGTTTTGTTTTTGGTCTCTAGGAGTTTACAATGTATAGATATTGTCAATTAAATAACCAAATTAAGTTTGAATAATCTAAACATAACCTCTAAAACTTAAATTCCTTTATTAAGGACCTCTACATCACACTTGTGGAGAGTTTATGAAATTTTTAGGCAGTAAAACTTTTGAGATGTATGTAATGAAGAATTAGGGTGAAACATTATTTAGTTCCTATGAAAATAAATGTATTCAATTAATATAATTATTTTAATTAAATCAGTATCCTCGGATAGTTTAAAGGGCTATAGATAAAATTTAAAGCACAAGTTAAATAACTCTAAAACTTATGCCCAAACTAGCTGTTATTCCATATCTCATATCAATCAACTATTTATATTAATCTATAAAATGAATCTTTCAACCTGTAGCAATCTTCTCCTGTTTTAGAAAGACAATGGTCCAGTCTGTATGTAGGTTGAGATTCCATAACATAAGGCTTCAAAAAAGTATCTTCTTTATAGGAATGGGAGAATGGGGAAGGAGATATTCTGTTTAGTTGTATTAGAGAGTTGTAAGTGGTTGTTCATATAAATATAATTTCTTTAAAAGTACTTACCAATATATAATAGCATGTACTTAATCTACTGATGTAGAAGCATATGAAATCAATAACCTCTCATCTCAGGCTTATGGTTTATGATTGTCTCCTACTGATTCAGTAGAATACGTTATAATTTTGTTTTCTATAAAGCTTTCTTCTTAGTCAGTGTATGACTTTATATAGTTTCCCATACCTGCTCTATCCTTGAGGAACTTGTATTTTAGATAAATGAAAAAAAGTCTAAACAAAAAGTATCACCAATTTTATAGGTGCTTTAATAAGAAGTAATAAGGCACAAAAGTCTTTTTAAAGAAGACTTTTTTTTGATTTTATTTTTTTATGGCTGTGTTGGGTCTTCGTTTCTGTGCGAGGGCTTTCTCTAGTTGTGGCAAGCGGGGACCACTCTTCATCGCGGTGCGCAGGCCTCTAACTATCGCGGCCTCTCTTGTTGCGGAGCACAGGCTCCAGACGCGCAGGCTCAGTAATTGTGGCTCACGGGCCTAGTCGCTCCGCGGCATGTGGGATCTTCCCAGACCAGGGCTCGAACCCGTGTCCCCTGCATTGGCAGGCAGATTCTCAACCACTGCGCCACCAGGGAAGCCCTAAAGAAGACTCTTTTTAAAAGTCTTCACAGAAGGGGATCAAACTTCTTTATACATGAGGGAGTATTTGGGGCTGAATCTTAGAATACAACTATTAAAGGTTCAAAAAAGCAGTTTTCCTACAAGTATTTCATTGCTAAACAATATAAAGTATTAGAAGTTTTGAGACCCAACTGAAAGAAAATATCTGTAGAGTTATACACAAACCAGTAAGATTGTTAAACAAACAAGAAATATTATATTTTCATGTTTCATGCAAATGTGAGAAAATGTAAGAAAACTTGGGGTGTAAAATATAAGAAAAATATTTTTATTTTATTATTGTATTAGGCAAATATACTTTCTATTATACAAGAAAAAGTATAAAACATTATTACTTACCTGAATGATACAATGGAACACATATACAGAAAGTTCATTAAACTTTTCACTTCATTTTGATATTTTCACTGCTGGAACTGGTTGCTTTAATTAAAATATGGAACATCCATATGTAATATTGCTGTAGTCTAAGTATTTATGCCCCCCCCAAATTCTTATGTTGGAATCTTAACCGCCATATATGATGGTATTAGGAGGTGAGGTCTTTGGGAGGTGCTTATGTCTTCATGAGGGTGGAGCCCTCATGAATGGGATGGTGTTCTTATAAAAGTGGCCACACAGAGATCCCTTGGCCCTTTCACCATGTGAGGACACAGTGAGAAGGTGCCATCTATGAACAAGGAAGTGGGCCCTCACCAGAACACAACTATATTCATGCCTTGATCTTGGACTCCCCAGCTCCAGAACTGTGAGAAATAAATATTTCTTATTTATAAGTCACCCAGTCTATTGGAGTAAGTAATCAGCCTGAAGGGACTAAGATAAATGTATATGTATTTTTAACAATTTATTGAGTCACTTATATTTATTCTATTCTATAAGCAATAACTCTACTCCCAGCCTTTGCTGTGTATTCCATAAATATTTGTTATTGATCAAAATGAGGCTAGACCAAGAATATGTGATATGTTACTGCTATCCATTTTCATCCTGCATAGTCAGTGTTCTTCTTGTTTTAATTATTTCTTTGGCATATCGTTTGGATACCTTCCAATTTTAACTACAAAAAATGATTTTTGACTACATTAATGATCCATTCTGCCCGAAAGTGAGATTCAAAAGACTGAACAAGTAGTATTACCTGGAAACAGATCACTCAGAGCAAAACCCATCCAATCAGGAAAGAAACCCTTTCTGCAACCACTTTGGCCTTTCCATGTGAACCTGCTCAAAAGCAGGCCTGATTCTAACCCCATGAGATAATATAGTTATAGAGAGATGTAAACAGTGCATTACATATTGAAGAAGGCTGAAAAAAATGTACACTTCTTTTGTTTCATTTTATTTTAGGATACAAAGTTTTTGAAATAAGGTATTAAGAAACAACCAGCTCAAGTTTTGCAGTTAACAGATACCCTATTTTCTGCTGGAATTCCTATTGTAACTGACATGGTGGTTGGGATAGGAGGTTCTGAAAGAAGCAATCGAGCCAGATTACTATAATAATTTAATAAGTACTGATCAACAAGGGAGACCCACAGTTCATAAGACCCACTTACATAGACAAAGTTTCACATCAGATTCAAATGCCCAATTTTAAAAGATAAGCAGACAACCATAATCAGGAAATATCTGGGGAGACCTCCAATATGAAATAAATAGATCAATACAGATAAACAAGCAAAAAAGGAACCTGTAAGAAACATGAAATTCAGAAAGAAAAAGTTAGTATCATTAATATTCTCAGAGATAAAAGAAAGAGATGTATCCATGCAAGAAGACCAGGATGTAACAAAAAAGAACTTTTGGAAATGTAAAATATATAGTAGAAATGGAAATTCAGTATATTGACTGGAAACTTAAATTAAGGAAGACTCCCATAAAGTAGACCAAAAAGACACATTTATGGGTAACAGGAGAAAAAAAGATAAAAAAATCAGAGGCTCAGGTCTGGAGTTCCAACATCTCAATAAAAAGAGTCCATGCAAAAGAGAGAAGAGAAACAAAAGAAAAAGGATGAGAAAATAAACTAATACAAGAAATTATTCTTGGAATGAAAGGATTAGTTTCTTGATTAAATAGACCCACCAAATGCCTAGAACAATAGATGAAAATGGATCTACCTCTGCATATGATCCTACAGTTTCTGAATGTCGAACATTGTTATCAATGAGAACAGCATGACTTTCAGAGAGGAAAAAAGGTTTTTATATGAGAAATCAAACATCATATTTGAAGCTAGAGGACAATGGAGGTATGGCTTAAAATATTGAGGATAATTTTTCCAACCTAGTATTCTGTCCCTAAAGGAACTGTCAGTTAAATGTGATTGCAGATGTTTTGCTATAAAAAGTGTTGAAAAACTATTTACTTTCAATAACTCATTATCAAAAGCTACTAGTGAATAATCTTAAGAGAAAATGAAATAATTAACAAGTAATTAAATTATAGGGGTTGAATAATTTTTTTAAAAAAAGGAAAAGAGAATCTGAAGGTGATAAAGAACAAGATCGAGAGAGCAAACACTCCAGACTAGAGCAAGTCAGAAATCGCTGATGACTTTTGTAGGACATCTGATGCATTAGAATATATTTTTTAAAATATTTTATTTATAGAGGTAAACTTGGGATCGGTGATTAATACATAGAACTGGTGATTAATACGTTGAAAACTAAGCAAGTAGAGATAATTAGCAACCCCAGGGGAAAAAAATAAATTGTTCAAGAAAAGAAAAGAACATTAATATTCTGTACAACTTAGATGTGAATCATGTCTACATAGTCAAAATAATATAAACGCAGACTATTGATCTAACTAGAACTATAGCTATGTTTAGGAATAGACAGAAGGAAAGTGTGTTTGTTGCATTTTGTGGTAAAAATAGCTCAACTCCCAAGACATAGAGATAAATAACAAATGTGACAACTAACATAGTTAAAAGTTATTGCTTCTGGGAAGCAGTAAATGATGAGAGAGTTTTTTGAGAAGGGGTTAGAAGACTGCCATTTTTCATAAAGTCTTGACTCTTTAAACAACATATAAGTTTGAGAAAATTAAATATAATTTTGACCCAAAAATGATCATTTAAAAAAGAGATTATATGAAATGGGAGAATAAAATTCAGTTCTGTTCAAGAGAGGAAACACTATTCTTGAGTAAGTAAGATATGTGGAAAAGAACCATACTGACAGCAAAGTAATTGGGAAGCACTGACTTGTATTTAATTCTATATGACCTGTACAAGTACATGTCTTCAGTGTTGTTTGTTCCTTAATTCCACTGAGACTGCTTGCAAGTTACTTATTATTCTCTCTCAATGCTCAACAGATGGAGGATTTATCATATATTCTATACTTTTCTTTGATCTGATAGAATACAGTTTACATTTAAATCTAATCCAATATTATAAAGAAAATGCCTAATGTTAAAAAATCACAAAATGCTAAAAGAACATTTACAGTACAATAAAATGCATGATTATAAACACTGTTACAAAAAAAACCATACATAAAACCACTTTAACTTTTAACCAGATTATCATCTGGAAGGCAATGTACACATTTTGAGATCTAGAGCCATTGCTCCAGTGTTTTAAATTAAAATGGAATTTTGACAGAACACACACACACACACACACAAAACCGCAAGAGGAGGAACACAAAACCCCAAGAGGAGGAACACAAAGAATGAATAGAATAAACCTAAAAACGATCAAGGCAAATTTAATGTGTTCTAGGAGAGTTGTAATTTGAAATCAAGTATCAGTGAATTATTTTAAAACCATACTATTAAATGATCAACACATTAATGTATTCATTTTGAACCTTTCCTGCAGAAAGGATCAGATAAGAAATGTATTACAGTGGCCCAGAGAATGACATCACAAATAAATATATTCGTTTTGCAGATTGTTGGCCAAACAACAGCATATTAGGCAGCATAGGCAAGTAAGGGAAAAGGTGTATGCTTTTTAAACTTCTCCAAAATACTCTTGTTAAACCCAACTCATGATTTCAGGTTATGTACAGCCCAGGGTTAAAAGGAACAATGATCAAGTTGGACTCAGACTAAATTTGTGTTAAACTGGTAGAAGTAAATGTCAGGAGCGCTAATGGTCAACATGACTGATGATAAAGAAAGTTATTTTCCAAAATGCACTGATAATTTTGTTTCTTAGGAAAAATTATATTAATAAAATAGAAATAGTTAACTAAAGGTGCATAGTTTATAAATACAAAAATAATCATGAAACCCACACTGCTAAACAGCTCACTCTATAAAGTAGAAAAATGATTCATGTTTATACTTCAAAAGTTTTGTGTGTGAGTGTGGTTGTGTGTGTGTGTGAGTATTTAAGGTGTAGGGGGTAGCATTTTGTTCTTGGAAGTTCTTCATAATTTTTCTTCATTCAAATACAAATGTATCATGAAATGGAATTAATATTAAGTTCAGATATAAAAAATACAATGTTATATACTACATGCAGCTGACAATAACCAAATAAAGAAATCTACTTTAGGAGAGATTTTGAAATACTTGGGAGCTTCTAGAAGCCTAGACACTCCAATCCATAACCAAGCATGGAGGTCTGACTGAGTTAAGACACCTACCCAAGACACCTAGATCAGAAAGACAAGCCTGAACCTGAGCACACACATTTCTCATTTTTCAGATCATGAATGTTTTTATATCCTAATACAAACTTTAACCAAAAATATTCTTCTTTTAGGTCTATAGTTAACATTCTCTTGACTCTGTCCTCTGAAAGATCTGGAAGGATATGAACAGTCTGAAGTGATGTTCAAAGAGCCTAAGCTCTAAATATCATAGTGTCAGAGTAGTAAAATATGTCCACTGTTGAATAAAACTTGGGGAACATGAAGACATGTGGTTTGTTGAATTTTCTTGACTTGATGTTTTGTTACTGTTCTTTGAGATTGCTTTACCTGTGGCACTTTTATGCCTTATTTCCATCTGTGTGCCTCTGTGTGTGTGTTATTTAATTCAGATTAATTAAAATTATAGCATTGAGTTTAATCACAAAACTCTGTCAATCCTTCCCTTGTAAACTTCAGAACTATTTCAACAAACCTTTAGACTCAAAGATTGACCAATTCAATCAAATAGTTGATTCAGTCAAAAGGCTAAGCAAATTTATTTGATTAAAGTAGGTAATTCTGTGTGTGAATAATCGGATTGCTGGCTCCTTATTAAGTATATTTTAAAATAGAAGACCAAAGCATGAGAAAGAAAATCCATAAATCTAGCAATGCTTTTAACAGATTTTTGAAAGTATAAACTTTGGAGCCAAATAAATCTGTGTTCATTATCCATTTGGGAAATACATTGACTCTATGCTCCCTTATCTGTGAAATGGGATTGATATTACTTATAGAGGTTTTTTCAGAGTGTGGCTTTCCACAAGCCCATCTTCATCAGAATCATTAGAGACTTGGATAAAACATGTATTCCTGGCCCTGCCTCAGATCCTGGAGGTGAGCACAGAATCTGCGTTATTAACCAGTACCCCAGGTGATCTTTATGTTCCCTAAAATTGAAGAGTCATGACTAAACCTCAGGATTAGTGTTTAGGTTAATATTAACAACCAAAACATTTAAGGCCTTAGCAAACTGAACTAATTCTGAACCTGTTTTTAATGGGGAAACCGTGAATTCTAAATATAACGTTGGCAAGGTTTTTGTTGTAAGGGAGGAGGAGGATTCTAGTTAGGACTGCTCCCCGGCCCCAGAGAGCAGCAGCCTGGTGTGGCAGGACTAGAAAGCACCCAGGCTTTTATGTGCTGGCACATTACTGCATTGAGCTCTAGAGCCCTTATATAGCCCAGCCCTGAGTGTGTGTGGGATGAACTGACATGAACATAATCTTGTGGGTTGTGCGGTTCCAGTGAGTGGACTTGCTGCAGGGAAGATAGGGGACAGCACGGTAACTATCTTCTTCTTCAAGATCATTCCTCTCCCTCGAACACTTTACCACTAGGTGAGCACTGCCTTTAAAAGACTCGAAAATATCTAGTAAATGCAGTAGAAAATTTAAATAGATTAATCCATAAAAAGGAAAGCAAAACAAGCACCACAATTAAAAAGAGGATCTGATCACTCTAACAACAACAAAAATGTATAAATTCTACTTCTTTCTCTGCAACTGTCAATTGCAAGACAAAGCAACTGATGATAAACCTCATTCCGTTAATACATGCCTAATTAATTGAAACTGTATAACAATTATATGGGATATCAAGACTTATATAAGGAAATATCCAAAATAACACTATAAACAAAGTATTCTATACCAATGTTTTTTTCTTTCCTTATTATTTATTTATTTATTTATTTATTTATTTATTTATTTATTTATTTTTAAAGCAAGGTATGAGAATTAGATTCAAAAGTAGTGGTTTGTCTTGTTCTGGATTAAGCAAATTGGCTAGGTAGAAATGCATTTTTCTTAAGTATCTAATTATGAATGAGAATATTGTGCTACCAAGTTTAAAATTGTGGTCTGAATGACTGTGGATTTTGTAAATAATTTATTTTTTTATTGTTCTTCAGATGTAAAATATGAATGTGTTCTAAGGCCATAAAAAATCAATTAAAAGGAGAAAAGTACATAAGGTGTAAGAATGATTAAAGGAAATATTTAATAGGAGAGACAATGTGAAAGATTTATATTTGATTGTTCCCTAGATAATACATACCTAGGGATTTATAAATGAGAATTGAATTACATGTTAGAGGTTAGAAAGTACACACAGCTCTCCCTTTCCTGGTTCACCATGTTACGGTAAGTAGAACACGTTCATGGAAAACCTGGGTTACATTTGGTGAAAAAAAAAAAAGCCTCCTGTATGTTTTGGAGCAGAAATAATGAGAGGCCTAGGTGGTTTGAGCTTGGTCGGTTGTTCAGCTTCAGTTTAAGGATTTGTTAAGTCCAATCTCTGAATTTCACATAGCTTAGGGGGGCTGGGTATGTGTGTGATTTGTCCATATGTGCACCATTTACATAAACAATCTTCTTATTCACTATACAGAAGAGTCAGAGATCTGTGATTCCCCTTAGGCAAATCAGTTATATTTAATGGTTCAAGAACAAGGATAGACAGGCAATCTTTACACCAGGACTAAAGCCTTGGAAGGAAGAGTGAGTATGGCATTTCTTATAGGACTACTGAATTAAATTTGGAAGAAAAATAGAAAAATGTGGTAAATAAGCCTTGTTTTCATTTTTAAATAGTTCAATAGAATTAGATTTTAAAATGTAACCCAAAATAATATTAAAAATTAAGTCTAGAAAAATTTGAAGGAGCTCTTGTAGTTGTAAAATAAGCTTTATCAGATAGGAGAAAAAATTAAAATAAAAAAGAGAAAATAACCTACAGTATATAATTCATTTTTTCATCATGACAAAGTTGGAAAAAAAAGAATCCTGACAACGGAGCTTACACACTAAGAGCTAAACACATTTTAGAGTATCAGTATTTTAAATCCTAAACTCTCTATGGAATATTTATTTTCCAGGACTTTATAGCTACTTAGTTTATGTATGGCAGGAACTGAAGGCTGATATTTATATTAGTTCAGTCTGTGAAACATTTTTGATAGGCTTATTTATGATTTAGAACTAGTTAGAATTTAGGTTACCTACAGCTCAGGTTTCATGTTAGGTCTGGCAATTTTTCCTTCATGTCACAAAAATTTTTCATCTTGAACACAATAGCCTCACAAAATCATTGAAGGGAAAAATGTTCACACATACACACACACACAACCATTAAAAACAAAAACAAAAACCTAGGAATCTGTTATGCTGTTTCCTTGTGCTTTCTCTAAGAGTATTTTTGGTGGTCTTTTGGACCCACAGTCCTAAAGACTGTATGAGGCTGTAGTCTGAAGACCCTACACATCAATTCTCAGACAGCCTTGTGAAGGACACTGCAGGAAAATTGGTGGCAGTTTTGTTTTGTTACTTTTTATTTTGCTTAAGCCATCTTCTTAATGACATATACAAAACAGAAAAATCCTTAATTTGTCCTACTTCATGATGAACATTAAACTCTTCTTAAACTTTGTCTAAAACACAAAAGAGCTGACATAGTGTTACTGTCACTAGATAGGGTCAAATTGCTGTAGGTGTCAACATATCTTAATAGATTCTTAGGCAGTGGAGAAACTATAGAAAACCTCTCAAATGTCTCATTTTAGAGTTCAATAAACTGAGGCAAAGAGAAGTGAAATACCTGTATTCACACCACATGCTAGTGACAAATCTAGTACCTAATGTAGCCTAATGTCATTTTCCTTTCTCTTTTCAGTTATGACAAATACATTAGAAAGTAATTATTATAATTAAGATGTATATAGGTAAGTTAAATAAAAATTTTGCATTTTCAATTCACTGTACTTGGAAAATATTTTTGGCAGATTTGAGCTCCAGGGTAGTCTCATAAATGGAATACATTTGAGTGATTTTATTTTATTTAACTAAGACTGGAAGACATGCCTCACACATAGCAAAAAAAGCTAAAATTCAACATTTTCCAAACATCTTCTAAGGCAAGCACCATGGGAAACAGTGGGAATTTGAAAAGACGAAGACCTACTAGAGAATGGACTTGAGGACATGGGGAGGGGGGAAGGGTAAGCTGGGATGAAGTGAGAGAGTGTCATGGACACATATACACTACCAAATGTAAAATAGATAGCTAGTGGGAAGCAGCTGCATAGCACAGGGAGATCAGCTCCGTGCTTTGTTACCACCTAGAGGTGTGGGATAGGGAGGATGGGAGGGAGGGAGACGCAAGAGGGAAGAGCTATGTGGATATATGTATACGTACAGCTGATTCACTTTGTTATACAGCAGAAACTAACACACCATTGTAAAGCAATTATACTCCAATGAAGATGTGGAAAAACAAAAAAAGAAAATGAAAAAGACACTCTTTTGGTCTAAAGCATAGTGTAATATTCTGTGGCAGTATATTATCTCTATAATGCACAGGTTATTAAAGGAGGAACATCCCCAAGGAAGAAGATCAATAAATATTTGATAATTAGTTTGTTTTATTAGCTAAATAAAATAGTTTTCCATTTACTACTTTGCATATTTTGTACAATGAAATCAACTTTTATAATCATAAAATTTAGGGGAGTTCATTACTAGCACAACAGATTAAAAGGACTGTATCTCTGCTGAATTCTTTAAACGTTGTTAACAGGCAAATCATTTTGGATTCTCTTACCAGTGATAAAATATAACTTTCGCAAGGTAAAATGATGACTCTCAGGCAAATATAAAGTGAACACCTGTCAAAAATTTTACTTAACTCATTAATTAACGAGTGAACCAGTAAAATGTTGAACATTTGAAAATCGAAGTATAAGCAATTTAATAAAGGAGTGTCAGGGCAAGATTGTTGGGTTAAATACAAAACTGGTCAGTGTCCATGCAGGTCGATAAACCATAACCTTTGAGGTTAATTTTTCCACAGGACAGAAACTATTTGCATAACCATCAGAAAAAGAACATGCAAATTTACGTCTATCCCTAAAAAGTTGTAAAATAGCTCAGTCAATAGAAAATCAATCAAACATGTAAATCCAGCACATCACTGAAAGAACACCGGTACTCTCTTTTTGCCTATTTTGAAGTTTTGGAAATCTTTTCTCATACCAGCATGCTTTATATATTGAGGCACTATGCTTCTGTACAAGAACCCCAAATAATTTATCTTTTCTACCTTCCATATCACTGACTTGGAGAATCTATTTGACCTCAGTTAGTCCTGTTGTATTTTTTTTTTTTTAAGTAAACCCATTAGCCAACTGCCCAATTCTGTAACACAGAAAATAAAAAAGAAAATTTCTGAGTAGCAGACTGCTATATTTATTCAGAGAACAAAACTTTCTATACTTTCTATTATATAGAATATGTTCAATTTAAAGTTTATTTAAATTTCTGTTTGAGGTCCAGAAAACATAAGGTACCTCCATACTTCAGTGAGTATGTGGGAATTTAAGTTTAGCAGTTGAAGGTTAAGCACATTGAAGAGGAGGAAGATAGGGGATTTCCGAGGCAGTTAATCTAGAGTGTTCCTAGACAACTTAATCTGCCTGTTAAGCCCCTCAAAAGCAGTGCTTTTGGAAATTTCTTTGCTTTGAGGCTTTGCCTCAGGAGATCTAATAATTTTCTTGTTTTTGTAAGATGGCAATACAGAGGCATGTAGTTGCTGTTATTACACCAGTTTCCATTGTCTCGGATCCATAGCTGCGTTAAGTGATAGTAGGGAAAAAGAAAGTCTGCTCACCCAGTTGGGAGAAAGGGAAAACATGACTTCTAAGTTCAGTATAGATGAGAAGGAAATCCTGAATATGTGAAATAACAGAACTCATGTTCCATGATAGAAATTAAAGTCCATCATTAAGATATTACTTAAGATTACATAAGATTATACAATATGATAGCAAACTATACAGTCTACTTTATAACATATGATTTGAAAAGAATACATGATTTCTTTTAATAAAAAGCACAAGCCATCCAGTAAGACCTTAGCTATGCACAAGTTTCTCTTCGATTGTGTTATCTTGTTATCCACACTAATGCTGAAGTGCAGTCCTAATGAGCAATGTTGACTGATGCCTTATGCAGTGAGGATAACCTCTTCACGCTAAATTGTATGGCATTATTTCTTTTGTGTAGTCTTTGACTTATTATATTTTTAAAAAGTTAACTAAATTTAAAATTCTAATAAGGATGATTTTTAGCAAAGAACAAAAATGCCCAGTTGTTGCACCTAGACTTAAATTAACATCAACCTCATAAACTATGGAATAAATTTCATAAACAATATTTACTTACCTTCAAGTTTTATTTTAATGTTTCTCATTATCTAATAGTGGGTTAAGCTATTTAGTTTTTCCAGAAATGTAACCCCCATATATTGCATTGTTCCTATGAGGAATTAGGTTTTGAAAAATGGTTCTAAATAAAGTTCATATTACCAAGTATGTATTTCAAGAGTTTTTTAAATGACTATTATGCTGAGATATTGAGTTTCTAAACAAAATCTTAAATTAAAAAATTGAAAAAAATCATGAAAAAATGGATAAGCTAAAAGGATTTGAAAATATTTTGAGACTTGATTTTCTTTAATTGCATTTTCACAAATAATTATTATAATAATTATTATTAACACCAGTATTTCTCATTCGGCTGAAGCATCATTTCTTCACATAGGAAAATCCAAAGTAGATTTTCATCCTTCCCATAAACTATTTTGGCAAACTTAATCACAGTGTTTATCAATGAAATCATTTCAAATTCCTTACCATAATCAGGATTACTCTTATCTCATAATCTAAACTAGTACATAAATTCAAGAATACAAGGACTGTATTTTGCTCAGTGCTGTATGTCCAAGACAGAGAAAGAGAATCTAGTCCCAGTAGATCCTTTTTGTTGACTGAATGAATTGATGAATGTTTTAAATTTGACAATATTACACTTAATACGTATCACAATATTATTTAAAAGGCTACATAATGAACCACCGAACAAACATAGTATAATTCAATCCTGTAATCTTGACTATTTAGGTTGTTTTCTACTCCTCATCATTATAAATGATTGTGCATCTTTGTGCTCATCCCTAATTGTTTTGGGGATAGATTTTTGGAATTAAGGTTCCTTTTGATATACACTAACTGACCTTCCCAATGTCTGTACAAATATAATGAACTGTTTCAGTGTAACTTTTTCCTTTATAAAAGTTACCTGGAAAAAAATTGACAACATAAAATCTGCATCATTTTAGAATTATTTTAAAAACATATAGAATGTATTTTTGTATTATTGTGTTTGTTTTCCAAAGAATATTTTAAAAACTGGCTTATAATGATGTTTAGAAAGCTACTCGTGTTTTATACAAATTGTGGCAAATGTAATTAAGGCCAACTATCACCCCAAGAAAGTTTCTACTGTATATAATACATCTCATCAGTTTTCATACAGTTGTTGATCTAGAGTTAAAAAAAAAAAAGTCAATATAACATAAAAATCCCTCATTTTGATACCTGGCCCCTTAAACTTGGTATTTTTATATAATTTTGCTCATAACTTTATCTTACCATCTGTCTGGGCGAAGCTAACAACTTCCCTTATTTTGGCAATGCTGAATGAATGCATTTCTACAGGAATCCTTGACGTATTTATTTTATGCTCTTTCATGAGGGTTACAAAATATATGCTGCATGATCTAGAAAAAAAAGTGCTAGCAACTAAAAACTTAACTGTTAGAAGGTATGATTTTTTCCTTTAAAATCCCTTGAAAATCTCATAGTTGATTTTCTTAGTACTCTCCCTAATAACATAGAAGGTAAGATAATTCAGCTGTGAAAACAAGCAAAATTTTTTCTAATATAGAACAGCTGAGTGCTTCACTGTCTTTAGAAAGAATTCACTCCTGTAGCCACAGATATTTTTTTTAATCAATTTTCTATTATGGGCACAATGCAGTTAATTAAGGGTTCTCCTTTCTTATTGTAGAAAACTTAGAAGAATAAAAAGGCAGAGGGAGCCTGAATTTTTTTAGTTTGTGTTACACTGGCCTTGAAAAGAAAGAGGATAATTTAGCCAAAAACAACAAACAGCCAGTTACCACAGATTTCAAACTCTCAGGTTTAGAGTGAAAGAGACCCATTAATTCAGGGATGTCAAGGCTCCTGGTGAAATTGAATGCCAAAAAATACTCTTGAGTTGCTCTAGCTAGCTGCCTTTAGGAGATAGTGTTTTGGGGAAATGTCTATGCTCGTTATTTAAGCTCTTTGTAAAACAGTGGAAAAGGGTGGAGGGAATAGAATCATGTTGTCTAAAGTATACATCCACTCGATCAGAATCCCAACAAAGTGCATAAACTCTGGCCGCTAAGAGAAAAATAGAAGTAACAGTTTCCTGAGAATTGCTAAGCCCACATGCTATTAAATATACCACCTAACATTGTTCTTTTACTCTCCTTTTTCACTCCTGCAGCTACCACATGTGATGGAAGGAATCCAAGTTAAACATTCTCACCAAAGTATGTTCCAAGACAGATGACTGGGCCTCAGGCTTGGCCAATACAATGCGCTTCTATTCTCTATTTATTTTTGTAGTTCAAAGACCTGGCAGTAACTGAGTTGATGCCTGCCATAAGGACCAGTGCACTCCTGATTAGTGCCCAGTGATTTTTATATCTGTATGCCAGCTACTCAGATAGACCACGTATAAAGAGTAGGGGGATTTTTTTGAAAGGAAAAGAAACCCCAGCTTCCACTTAACGCTTTGAAATTTCAGATGATATACTGCCAACTTACAGACCTTGCTTTAATCAGAGCAGCCACATGAAAAAGCTGTTTCTATTTACCCTAGGTCATTTAGGAAACCAGTGATATGTAGGCCGTGCAAAATTTCAACTTCTCTTAAAGTTGGCATGTTCTCCTCAACTAGAGTTGAGTCTTGATTTTGTTTTCTGAGTGGAAATATTTACAACGCTGTCATACATGAGTTTTAGTCTTCCTTCTGTCTACCAAAAAATAGCCTTTTAAATAATGCTTAGGGTAAATTGGAAGTTGTCTGCCGATGGTGGGCCCATATAGATTTAAATAATGTCTAAACTACTCTACTGGTCTGTATGATCAGGCCACTTAAGGTGGCTGTTCTCTTGCTCTCTGTATATTCCCTGCTTGACCAGTGCCTACTTCACCTACACCCTACTCACATGGCTGACCTTCCTACATACCTGCCCCACCCCAGCTGGGACTATTCTAATCTTTAGATCAGAACATCTCCACCTGATAGCTTATTAAAGTGGTGGTGAGGGGCCCATGCCTCTGCTGGTTTCCCTGGTAACTCATGAGCCAACCTGACGTCAATTCCCCCATAACTGGCAACCTCCCCGGCCTCTGGGAGAGACTTCCTCCGCGTCTGCTGCACATGGTGGGGAGTCGCGCCAGGACCTGGCTTCACACATGTAAGTTCCCCCATCCAGTAAACCATTGACGTGTCTGTTGCTGACTCCGGGCTCTTTCTTCGGTCTGGAGGACGTGCAAGTACAGGCCTTGTAGGCCTGCGGGGTGCAGCCCGACAGCAGTTGGCAGAGCAGCCAGGAGGCCGAGGAAGCTCCCATGAGCGCCGAGATGTCAGGAAAAAAGGACGGGGGATGCAAAGTTGTAGGGGCCTGAAAGTTGCAAGGGGAATCCTAGGGTGGTTGTCCATAGCATGTGGGGTCCTGTGGTGGCTGTCCCTGATGAATGGGGGCTGCCAAGAGGGTACGGAGGACACGTGGACACCCCTAAGGCTGTTGTGGAGTTACTGGCCGCCATTACAGTGGGAAAAAAGGAGTTAGACTAAAGGTGGTGGCCGCAGCTGTGGGCTGGCCGTTGCTTTTCCTATTAAGAAAGGCCACCGAGTCTGAGCTAAGGGCCACGGTGAAGGTTAACTTGAATGCCGATTTCTGTTCTTCTGAAAGTGAGGCTTGTTAATGTGAATGAATGATATGTATTATTGTCTATTACTATTATTTGTTTAAACTGGATTGCTATTTAGAAACTAAAGAAAATCCCTGAAAATGGCCACGATGGGAATCTTTTGACATTCTAAAACTGGTTGTTGCATATGCTTTTAGAGGAAGTTAGCTTTCTAGAAGGAACTGGTATTTCTCTACTTGTGCCTTTGAGATGTAAATGATCCACCTGAGAGTGGGGCGGGGGGGGGGGGGGGGAAGGCCTTTTAAAACTCTAGCAGGAAAACAGATTTCTATGTCTGTATAGATATGTGTACGTCTATGTGTACCTTGTAAATAGAATGCGTCTGCCTTCAAATGGTGTGGCCCAGATTGGTTTGTGAGTGAGCTCTGTTTAATTGGCTTAAAAGAAATTAAGTGCTTTATATAAATTCTCAGAAATATAAAAGAAACTGCCTAGAATGAAATTCAGGTTGATTTGGGAAGCATTCAGTACTGAATCGTTATCTGGTATTGAAGCTGCTGAAGCTTGTTGATTTGATTAATATAGACATGTTTTTTAGAGTCATCAATATGAACTCTTCTACTTCTGTTGTACCTAGGTTTACTAGAGGTCAAATAAGACCTTATTACACCTGCTGCAAATTTGTCAACAAGGAAAATAATATGATGAAACTTTAAATGTAAATAAGAGCTTTTAGGTAAACTCTATAGGAATAATTATGTTTTGGGAATGTCTGTCTAAAATAGTCTCTCCAGATTTTGGTAACTTGAAACTAAACTAAGTTAAATGAAGAGAATTCATTGACTATCTGGGTCATTTCAAACAAGATAAAATATTGGAGCATTAATTGCTAGGCGAGGCTAAGTTTACCTACCTTTGCTTTCTTAAGAGAGGAAGACTAAAGTATAAGTTTTCCAATCAGGAAATGCTGGTATGACAAACAATTCAAAATTACTTGCTTCTTGGTTTTTGCCAGAGATTAAGGTTTTTAAGGGTTAAGACTACATCAGTCATAATTCCAGTTACTGTAACCAAGTTTCTTTATCGATTACGTTGTGATCAGGTGTTTAATCGTGCCTTAAGTCTTTTGTCATTTATAGACAGTTATTGTTGTACTCTTATGCTTTTGCAAACTGCTTCACCTTCAAGAAGAGTCATGGGAAGCCCCTTTTGACAAGCACAGGTCTCTGATAAATTTTAGATCATACTGCTGAACTGGGTGAGAAATTAGAGAATCCTAAGGGAAAACCTGATGGCTTCATAAAAAGTTAACAGAAGGATTGGTTACTGAGTGAGCTGGTGAATAACGTTATGACGTTTATGGTTTTTGTCTGGAATATTACCGGTTTAGAACTATTTTTTCCAGATATAGGGAAGCCTTTCCCCTGAACTTAGTTATAATCTACAGCAATTTGGTAAACTACCCCTGTGGGTAGAATGGAAACATTTTTCTTTTCTCTCTGCCTGGTCCCTCCAGAAAATGGAGACTCTTGGATCTGAGCAGCCTTATCAGGTGAATGGGAAAGACTGTCTCCTGACATGTGCAGGAATCTCGATATTTTGGGGACCTCTAGAAGAGAGAAATCCATGGAGACGGCATCTGATGGCAGGCCTTTGGCATGGCTTTCTTTAATGGTAAACTACTTATGACATTAAGTAGTGTCAATAAATGAGCACGAGGATATAACTCCAGACCATTAATCCACCATAACTCACAGTTGTGAGTTGGAGTGCTGTTGCAAAAGCTTTCTAGTAAGTCTGTGATAGCCTGATTGGTGGAACTTGGAATGAATTTTCTCTTAGAAATTGTACTATGATAACGATTGGATATCTTATTCACCAAGGCCTATTAAATCTATAATTTAAACTAAGTGGAAAAATAATACTTATGAAACAAATTATTATTTCACTATGGTGCTTGCTTCATGGTTAGTACACAAGAAGTATATATTGAGTGACTAAATAAATTAATAAATACATGTACAGCAGTGCTTCTCTGGAAACTTGCCTAAAATTCTGATTCAGGTCATTGCTACCTTTTGACACTAGTGTCCTTTACACACCCTTTCTACTCCAGCCCCAATTCCAGCAGCTGGATCAATATTCTATCCCCTTCCAAGCATCAGTGGAAGGAAAGATAAGGTATAGGGATTTATAGATACTCTGTTCCTGCAGAGACCTATAGATACTAATATGGGAGGAGCAATCTGATGGAGAGTTATCTGTTATCATGGCCTCTTGAGAGAGAGGAGTGGGTTGGGTAGAGTTCTGGAGGAGGAGTGGGGCAGTGGCTCTACACAGTGACAGCATACAGAGTTTACTCTGGGGTGTTTATGGGAGGGCAGTTTCTCTTGCAGCAGCATTTCCAATTCATAGTCACCGAGATGCCAGTGGAACATGGATGCTCTTGTGGGGCAGTGGGAAAAAAATGGTCATTTTACTGACCACAGTTGTGCATACTTTTTAAGTAGCCTAGAATCACCATCTTAAAAGGAGATGACATTTTCAAACTGGATCCAAGTGGATATACAAATAGAACAGGTCTTTGGGGATAGATCAAACTGCAGGTAGAAATCAGATGTGGCAGGCAGAACACACTATTTAAAACAAATAGCAACTGAACATCGCAACAGAGAAGTCCTAACAAGGGATTTCCACAGAACCAACTGGAAGTCCAGGACTAGGTGATAACAGAACTATATAGACGGGCAAAGAGGGAAACATGATAGGGCTCTTACATGAGGAGCTGCTAAATAGCAGGAAAAACTCAGGTCCTTGAGCTATAAAAATGATGAAAATTTTACAGAGGAATAGAGTGCCTTCCTTATACTGGGGAAAATATAATGACTAGGTTTGAGGAATGTGGCTCAAGTCCCTTAAGCAGAACAGGGACATAAAATTAGAGTCAGACAGGTTTTGTTCTAGAGAATTTGATAGAGTTCTTATGTTTACTTAATATATAAGTTCAAGGCGCATCCCAGAAACTGGGAGACTAAATTTGTTTCTTAGAAACAAATTGTTTTAACTTTGGGAAAACAGAGAGCTGTAGATGTTCAAGCCAGCAAGCTCAGCAGTCTAGGCCTGTGTCAGTCAGTCTGTATAGCAGGTCTTACATTTTCATTTTCTTCCTATTTCATGCCACTTTAGTCTTTAATGTGTCCTTATGCTTCATCAAAGCTTTCTTAAATTTAATTCAGTCTATAGGTTGACTTTCTTAGACTCCATTCAAATGTAAATCGGAGGTTTTGATTTCCCTATCTCTGCTTCTTCTATAGTTATCTCTTTAGCCCCTTATATGATTCTATATTTGAGTTTTAGGCCTTCAAATTGCATTTCTTTCTATTTTTGCCTACACCTGATGGAGCACTTTGTGCTATTAGGCAAAATGTTTTCTGAATATTTGTTTCATATTTGTAGTCTCTAAAGAGTCATTAGTTTAATTTCAAGTGACACGCTGAATAAACCATGCAAATCACCAAGGTCCATTTAGAACTGACAGTAAATAACCCTTATGAAAAAATCCAAAGTGACTGCATACAGAATTCTTTAATAAAGTTTGGTGACCACACACATGGCATTGAATTCATCAGAGTAGAATTATCTGTAAGGGTACATAAATGACTTTCCACTGAGTGTTTCTACAATTAAGTAAATGTTTCATGATTAATAATCTGGAAGAAGAGGAAATCTATGCTCAGGAATAGACGTGAACTATGTCCTGGACAATTTGAAAACTCAAGTAACTGCATCTCAGGATTTATATTTGCTTTGAACAGGAGCTATAAAGAAAACTAAATGACCAACAGTTGTAGTCAGTTTATCCCCTAGGTTCCAGATGCTTCAACATGCCTCTCTTAGATCTTCAAGCATTGAACTATGGATCAAAAGAATTTTTGAATATATGTCTCACATGTAATGATTTGTTGACAACTAATGATATTAAGAGAAAGTAAATTTTTTTAAAAAAGCAAATAGGTGGACCAAGGAATTAAAAATCTTCCTGATCACTTATGTTTGACAATTTTCTAGCAAATTAACATAAGCCATTCTATTTCAGTCAGTTTTCAATAAAACAGAGTATCGTATTCTGAATAAGGCACCAATAAATGGATTCAGTATAATCTCAGAGTAATCTAGCAGGCAAAGAAACATAGGTGCAGGCTTCATTCTATCAATACTTTCTGTAACTGACTATATTATGTATCTGAGGACTAAAATACACAACGCCACCTACAAAGTATTATAGTACTACCAAATTTTAAACCAGAATCTGATCAAGCCTCTAAATCTAACTCCAATTTATAGGAAATATAAGAAACAGAATACAAGTTAAACAATACCAAAGGGAAGCAATTAGCAAACTTTATACTCCAGGAAATTACACAGAACAAATGTCCTGGTCTCTTCAGCAAATAAACTTCAAGGAAAAAAAAAATAGAAATTTAGGAAAAAAGGGGCTGGAAATAATAGAGTTTATTTAATCCAACTGTAGTGTATGGATTTTATTTGTACCTTGACTCTAACAAACAGTCTGTAAAAGAAATTTTGAAACCATCAGGGAATTTGAACACTAATTGGATATTTCATAATACTAAGAATTATCCTTGGGGCTTCTCTGGTCGCACAGTGGTTAAGAATCTGCCTGCCAATGCAGGGGACATGGGTTCAATCCCTGGTCCGGGAAGATCCCACATGCCACAGAGCAACTAAGCCCGTACACCACAACTACTGAGCTTGTGCTAGAGAACCCGTGAGCCACAACTACTGAGCCTGCGTGCCACAACTGCTGAAGCCCATGTGCCTAGAGCCCGTGCTCTGCAACAAGAGAAGCCACCACAATAAAGAGTAGCCCCTACTCACTGCAACTAAAGAAAGCCCACGTGCAGCAACGAAGACCCCATGCAGCCAAAAATAAATAAATAAATTTTGAAAAAAAAATCCTTTATAATTTGTTTTGATAATAGAAATATGATTATGCTTCAAGATGAGTGCTTATTTACAGATATGTACTGAAATATTAAAGATGAAATAATATGATTCTTGATTTTTTTAAAAAATAAATTGGAAGTGGTAGGAATTGGCAAGAGCTGTAGACAAATCAAGATTGGTCACGAGTTGATAAGAACAGAAAGTACATTTTTTTAACATAATAGTCTCTACATATTTATGAAATTAAAATTTTCCATAATGAGAAACTTAAAAAATGATAGTCTCAACCGTTACCTTACTAAACATTTATTGTTCAGTATAGAAATATGATTAATCATTTTCCAAATTGAGATATATATAGCTACCCTGCTAAATTCACCTATTAAATCTAATAATTTATATACACATTCATGTTGGATTTCTTCTGAATAAAACCTGTCATCATCTCTCATTTCTTAACTGTTCTCTAACATAGTGAGGCTAATGATTAAAATGAATGTAAGTTCTTGCTTAGGACTTTAACGACCAGGGAAAGTTAAATATAGTAGAGTTCCTATAGCTAAAATCAAGGCCATATATGCCCTCCAGATTTGTCCTACTTAGGACAGTTTAATACAACAAATTGGGTTATGCTTATTTGTGAATGTGTTGAGGAACTTTCCTTTTAATATAATTGTCCCTTAAAATATTTTATGGGAATAAAATAATAAGCTATATTAACCTATCCCTGGGAGAGGCCTTGTCAGTCACACCTGTATAATTTTTGGTTTGGACTATAAGTAACTATGAAATGTTTTTCATATATGTATACATATATGAAACAAAATAAATAAAAAATGACATAATGCTCAACATCACTAATCATCAGGGAAATGTAAATCAAAACTACAGTGAGAAATCACCTCACACCTGTTAGAACTGCTGTTGTCAAAAAGACAACAAATAATAAATGTTGATGAGAATATGGAGAAAAGGGAATTGTAGTCACTCTTGGTGGGAATGTAAATTGGTGCAATCACTATGGAAAATAATATGACGGTTTCTCAAAAAATTAAAAGTAGAACTACAGTATGATCCAGCAATTTCACTCCTGGGTATGTATCTGAAAAAAAAAAAAAAAACACTAATTCAAAAAGCTATATGCACCCTTATATTCATTGCAGCATTATTTACAATAGCCAAGATATGGAAGCAACCTAAGTATCCATCAATAGATGAATGGATAAAAAATATGTAACACAATGGAATTACCCATAAGAAAAGAATAAAATTTTGCCTTTTGCAGCAATATGGATGGACCTAGAGGGTATAACGCTTAGTGAAGTAAATCAGACAGAGAAAGACGAATTCTGCATGCTTTCACTTATATGTGGAATCTAAAAAATAAAAGGAATGTATCTAGCAATACAGAAACAGACTCATAGTTACAGAGAACAAACTAGTGGTTACCAGTGGGGAGAGGAGTGGGGAGAGGGGCAAGATAGAGGAACGGGGATTAAGAGGTACAAACTACTATGCATAAAATAAATAAGCTACAAGGATATATTGTACAGCACAGGGACTATCACTGATATTTTATAATAACTTTAAATGGAGTATAACCTATAAAAAGATTGAATCACTGTGCTGTACACCTTTAACTAATATAACATTGTAAATCAACTATACTTCAATTAAAAAACAGTAAAATCTTTAAAATTAAAGAGACAACCAACCATGTAGAACATGCCTTGTTAAGACACATACATATCAGAGACCAATAGAGTCCAATTATTTGGGTGAAAAAATTAGAACCACAAAAATAGATTCATATCATGCAAGACGCATGGAAATACCTCTGAGATTTAGTTTGCTAGTCAGTTAGCACTTATCTCTGTCAAAACCTCTTTTCCTCATACGTCTTGGAATAAAATAAAAGGAAATAGTCTTGTACCATGAAGTAGTGATGAAGGGAGAGTGTCTGGAGGGAGATACTTGGGTCCATTCTTATTAGTGAGGACAAGCCGCTTAACATCCCATGTCTCAGTTCCTCAAGTGTAAAACTAACATCATACTAGCTCGTCAACTCAAAGGATTGAATAAATGAGTTATTACTTATAAAAGCCCTTAGAACAGTGCAATATACAACAAGTCATCTGCATTATTATTTTGATTATTACAATTATTATTAAATATAAGTTATTAGAGACACAAAAATAAAGTTAACACACGAGGGTCTTTAGCTTTATCTCTTCATCCATTGACCTTTCAAAAAGAGAAGAATGTTGAACATAGATCATTTCCATTCATATATCAATTTAACAAATAATCATTATGTGCTTACTACGTGGCAGACATTGTACTTCGGGTGTGCGAATGATCCACAAGGTGCTTTTACAGATATAAATTATTAAAGACACCTAAGTGTTACAGGAGATAACCAAAGAAGTTCACAGAGGTTACCATAGGTGGGCAGAGGAAAGAATGGGGAGTTTGACCTGAAGAGAGTTCCAGAAAAATTCTTAGAAGGAAGACAATATTCTAATTCTCTAGAAAGGTTTAGGAGGATTTATTCACCAGGTGGTCGGGACCTGGAAGACCGTGCACTTTCCAGGCAGAAGAAAAAGCTTGTGAAGAGACACAAACATCTGAAACAGGCTGCTAGGCATGATGCATTCCTTTATTTATTCCGTTAATCAGCCAACAATTTTTGAATGCCAGACCCTGCAGACACTGTACCAAACAAAACATACAAAGTTTCTGGTTTCATAAAACTTACAAAAGACAATCAAAAAATAAGCGTATATATAATATCTCAAATAGTGATTAATTCTGTATAGAAAAGCAAAGCAGAGTAAGGGGATAAGTGGTACGATTTTATAAGGCTAGTCTACTGAGAAGATGACATCTGAGTAATAACTTGCAGGAAGTGAGGGAGCAAGCAGGGTAGAATAACTTTTCAAGTAGAAGAAACAGGGCAAAGACTTTGAGGCAGGAGTTTGGTTAACATGTTTGAGAAATAGCAAGGAGGCCAGTGTGGCTGACATGGAGTGAGTGAGGGAGAGAGAGAGAGAGTTAGAACTTGAAAGAGACATGAGAGGAGAAAAGGGAAGTGGAAAAGAATAGGAATGGCCTTTTAGGGCATGGGAAAAATTCAGGATTCTGGAGGATTTTGAATAAAGATTGCTTTAATATGATTTAAATTTTAAAGAACCCTGGCTAATGTATGATAAGATTACAAGGCAGGGGTGGAAGCAGTAAAAAAAAAAAAAAAGGCATGAAGTTTTCCCAATAATTACATGACAGATATCCGTGCTAGGACCAGGGTAGTAGCATTTATATAATGAGAAGCAGTCAGCTTCAGAATGCATTTTGAAGGTATTGTTAACAGGATTGGCTAATGGACATGGAAAATAAGTCACTCAAAGGTGACTCCAAGTTTTAGAGACTGAGCAACTGAGCAAACATAGTGTTTCCATTTATAGTGATGATTAGATTAGTGTAGAGAAACAGTTTCTTCTGGGCATGTTAAATTCAAGATGTCTATTAAACCACAGGGTCAGGCATATTCTAGTACCAGCAAGCTGTTTGGTATGCCTGGAGCATCAGACTCAAAGCAGGCATGTTGAAAGCAAATAAGGCTGGGAGGTGAGTAGACTTTGTTACATGGAAGGTTTTGTATGCATACCAAGGACAGTATACTTTACCTTCCCAGACTTCAGTTGGCCTGTATTGCATGAATAAGCATCTCTTCTTTTGATTAGCATTCAGTTACTTCAAACTGCTGTCTATTTCTGGCACCAGCACCTCTTATAGACAGATGTATGATGAGTAACCAATAGCTCTGTATTATTCTTTGCTTCCTTGCTCACCTCCTGCCAGGGACTTTGCTTTGGGAGATTTTGTTCTTAATTTAGTAAGAGGAATTAAGTTGAAGATATGTTGGAAATAAAAGGAGAAAGACAGCTTGAGATCAGATAATTGAGGATCTTGAAAATCAGTATAGTTTTGACTTTATGGGTAAATGTGCATATTAGTTAAACCAAATAGGGTTATTAAGACTGTAGTTAAAGAAGCTTAAGCAACAATATCAAAGATAGATTGGACCTGAAGAAGACTGCCACTAGAACTAGAGTTAATCAGACTGGCGATATGAGACAGACAGGCAAACACCATAAGAGACATTGTCTCTTCTCCCATCTTTTAATGATTTTTAATGGCATAGCATCCAATTATGATATTTAACAACATCTCTTCAGTTGCCAAAAGGAAATTCTAGAATCACGTTCACATTTTTCTGTCCACGGATCCTATAACCAATTGGTTACCAAATGCTATATATCCCAGGTATTTATTGTTTTTATTTACCTTTCTCTTCATTCTGCTACTTCTGTCCAAGTTCAAGAAATCATCATGTTTTGCTGTAACTTAGATGAAATCATTGCTACTCACTGCTATAGCCATAGTGCCCTCTGTGGTTGAGAGACTTTCTTGATGAGATATCTTGTATAACTTAGTACTCAGTGTTGTGCTTAGTTTTGTTCCTGGTGGGAACTGAGCATGTGATCACAGAATGACTAGATGAAATGAAATTTTAAAACTTAGCCATTACTTTTTTTTTTTTTCATTTTTCTTCTAGGAATATTTACACTGAGTATTTCCCTTTTCCCCTTGTTTGTACCATCTCCCATTAGTAAATATACTTACTGGTTTAAAAATAAATGTTATAAAAGTAATTATTTTCTTCCCTTTTACTACCGTGTACCTCTAAGTTAGATAATAGAACTGTTAAATATGTGAGGGGATTAGAAAAAAGGTCAAGTATCATTTGAGATTTAACGTTTTCTATTCATAAATGTGTGATTTCTGAGACACAGTTATTGACATTTCATACTATGACACAGTCATTGAATTTCCATGCATAAATCTAGCTCAAGTCATTCATAAACAAGATCAGTAGCCACAATCTTTAGTGGCATATGAATGAAATATATTGTAGGGTGAATAAATCGTTTTCCCTAGTTTCAAACTCAAATTGCATCATTTCTGAATTGATAAATTAGCTGTCATAATAGATGGTAACTCAGAAATTGTAATTCTGCTTTCATTGGCGTTTCAAGATTATGAATTAAATCTGTTATTTCTTCTGAGAAAAAATGGCATTACTGAACTTATTAGACTTTTGCTTTACTCCAATTTTTTTTTTTGAAATAAACTAAATGAGACTGCCTGAGAGGATCTGAAAATACTCATTTTCAGTTTTGAGAAATTATAGGGAATCTCTCTTTTGGTGTCTATAAGAGGTGCCATGTTTGTATTTAAAAGCAAAATAAAAATACACATTTTTAAAACTTTCAACACTTCCAATAACAAGATCATCTATATTTTCTTTTCATTTTTCTATTTCCAAGAATAAAATAATTGACAAAAAAAGTATTTTTCTTAATTCTATCCCATTATTGGGGAGGATTCAATATGACACATCATAAACTTTAACAACATTACATATTTTCAAATGTTTTCCTCATAAAATAACAACTTTTAGGTACAGTTGTTATTTATTATAGTCATGGCAGGGTTGATGATTTTGTGTAATATACACATGAAACACAAGTCTCAGTTTAAAAGACTCTAGTTTTTAAAATCTCAGAATTCTCTTTTTTGTAATTATATATAAATATGAAACATATCAGATGTTTCAGAATTTCAAAAATACAGTTTTACTGTGAAAAAAATTTGTTGTGAAGTGTTCTGCTTCGTTATTCATCACAATTAGAGAAAATTATACATTTTACAACTGTCAAACACTATTATTAGTGAATGTGTATAAATTTTATTAATAATTTATGTAGCTCTATATGTTTTGTGAATATTATTATAGATTAAAAAAATCTAGGTGAACAAAAATGGAAAATGAGTGACTGTAGCAATAAGTCTATCATAAGATGTTCAAAACGCTCACATTTGAGGTATGATTACTTTTAGAGAAATTATGTCATGTAATTGGAATATAATTATGAATAATAATTGAAAAGATGATCATGCTCTTTTAAAAGCTTAGGTTTTTAGGAGTTTTCTAAGTATATATTTTAACCCCTTTTGTTGAGGAATTTGCCAGTAATTACAGTTTATTTTTGACAATTTTTATGTATAAAGTAATTTTAATCAAACATGATTATTAATTGTCATTAATTATTGTCATGATATTAATTAAACCATATTTAAATACTACATTCCTTCAAATGAAATTTGGTGACGTGGCTTATAACTCCTCTTGTAGATCTGTGTCTCAAAACAAGTGAGTCTTAATTCTTTCCAGACTGCCCGTGAATCAATGCTGGCTTATTGGAAAATAGATTAAAACTTATGTCACAATACCATTCGCTCTTTTGAGAATACCAGATTGCTTGTACTTTAAGAATTTACAATATAATAGAAAAGTAGGAGGAAAAAAAGAAAGAAAAATGAGCCTTGATTCCTTTTTCTCACCATGGAAACATTTTTGGAGGAAAATATATTTTATTTAATATTCTTCATGCATATTAAATGGTACCACACTGAGTAATGCAGTGTTATAAGCAAATAAGCAGTCATTTTATTCAACTCTGGAGAAAAATATTTGTTGTTCTTTAGTGGGTGGGGCCTGTAACTGTTGCTCAGTACCCATTCTCTCCATCTTCCTCTTTGTAATGGAACTCCCTGAATTTTTGTTGTGTGTACATTAATCTGATAGCATTAATTGTAGGAAATGACTACATTTCATAACCTGACGTGTAGGCAGGCGTAGCCTTGTGTGTATGTTTAGGACAGTAATATATCAGGAAAAACAGTTTTGAGCAACTCGATGTCATTACTTTAAAGGGCAAAGATGCTCTTGCCGAGTGCTTGGCACTTGGGGAAAGGCAACTCCAGAAGGAACATTGGAAGTCTGGTAGTAAAGATGGCAGAACCGCTCTTCCAGGAAGTGACTGCTCAATTTCGATTGTTGTATGGGAGGGAAATATGTTTTCTACATATTTGAACACAGTATTATGGAGTCTCTTTGTTACAGCCGCTTAACTTGTACTAAACCTAATAAAGTATGCAAATACTATTATTAATGGAAAAAATCTTTACAGATGTTCAGTGTACATGGCATAATACAGGTATCTTGAAAGTGACTGGTCTCAAAAAAAAAGAAAAAAAAGTTTCTGGGCTCTATGCATATTTATATGATGCTAAAACTTTGTCCACTTTGCAAATATAAGTTGCCTTTTAATATATTTGGAACAAGGCTAGGAATAAAAAAAAAGGAAAGAAAGGGTGGAAATAAAGGAGAGGATAAAGACACAAATTAGAAAGAAAAGAAAGCTGGAGGATATAAAATTTTGAACTTTCAGTTAATAAGGAAGGACAATCTAAACTATTGGTATGTGACTAGAAACAGTTCAGATAAAAATGATTTTAATAAAAAAATCCTTTTATATACTTTTAAGCTCTTCCATCATCTTTTTCTTAGTATAAACAGAAAATTACCTCCATATAATCCAGGAAAAACACCATACTTCATTAGATAATTAAATTAATAGTTACTAAAGATATACATGCTGAGTGTAAATGGAGGCATAAGTAACTGGCTTTCAAGATTAAATGTGTATGTCTTTGTTTTTTGAAAATACTTTTTAATTCAATTTAATATCAAAGTAATATTTTATTTATTTTTGACTGAATGTTTGAAATACTGATATGTTTAACTAAAAGGATAAGCTTCTATGAGTTCTTTGTAGCTGGTCAAATTTTAAACGAACCTGAAATTACTAATTTCATCTGTAAATAAAACGTCCAAATAAGAAACCCACAGGCATTTTAAGTAACAGGATTCTTGTTAGCCAGTGTTGATCTGTCACCTATTAAAATGTTGCAGAAAGATGGGATCTTTAGACTCTAACATCCTCTTCTCTGAGCACAGATCTAGTGCTAAAGCCAAGTTAAAAAAAAAAAACAAACCTACCCTCTTTCTTTGAGGCTCAACTTTCCATCAGATAATTTTTCATGAATAATGGCAAATTTCACAGCTCTGATTTTCTTTTTTTTCTTGCAGAAAATTCATAAAATAAAACCACATTACTTTAAAGCAGAACACATGGTTAGTTTTTTAGCAGAGAAGTGAAAAATCTCTAGTTTGTCTACCACTGTAATTATTGGCAGCCTTTAAATTCTATATACAACATAAGGCATAAATTAGCTGATCACCAACATGTGTGTAGCCACAAGGTAACAAATATTAAATGTGGGGAAAAGGCAGAAAATGAAATAGGTTAATAGATGATGACAAAGAGATAAGATGTTTAGTTCTATGTTGATTAGGTTTTGCCACATGTCATTTGTTTTAGTCTTCAATGCCAGTTGTTATTCAACATTTTTATGAGAAGAGGTATTTTATGATATCAGTTTTCATTTTTAGTGGTCTTATTGCAAGGTAAACTCCTGCATTTAGGCAAGAAAAAAGAAAACAGCAACAAATGCAAATAGGGCCACATATTTCTAAGTGCATAAAACTAATGTTAAGTCCCCCTGTCGACCTAGATTTAAAACCAAAAGGGGAAAAATAAAAAAGAGTAAAGTGCCATAAGTGATTTGTTCCACTGTCCAATTTTACTGAAGACTCTAGTTCTGCAATTAGAAGCTGATGACCGCTCACCATATTTAACTTGAATGTGTAGGTTCTTTTTAACAAATTTTGTGGGAAAAAAGACACAATTCTCACATTTTACAAACAACAATGCCCAAGTACTAAAGTTTCAGAGTTATTAAAGAATAACTTAGATGAAAATATAAAATGAATAATATTCTATCCTCCATACGTAAATATAAGGTTAACGGCCCACTGTCAATACAGCATACACCACTGAAATTTTTTTCCATCGGTGATGATGGATTTACATTTATAAATTCACAACTTCCCTTATCCCTCTGTGATCAGAGATATTTGATTGGGAACTGTGTCATTGGACAGAGAGAAACTGACTGGAATTCACAAAACCTAACCGCATTACTTACACTCATTAGTATGGCAAAGCGGCCAACTAGAGACCAAAAACAAAAACAGAAAAGAAGGAAAAGAAGAAATAATGACAAACATTCCAAAAGTTGAATTTTAACTCATAAAAGCTGACATTTGTTTCATATTTGGAGTTTGCAAATGATTTTTATGTCCATTTTCTTATTTAAAAACAATGGTATTTCCAGTAAACAGGACTTATAATCACACCCACATTATAGATTTGAAATTGCAACACAGAGGAGTTATGTGGTTAAAAGTCAGATGCAGGAGACAGAATTATATGGTGGCTAAAACCTGGCCTCTGGTCTGAATTCAAATCCCAGGTCTGCCTCATAAGAAGCTTTATGTCCTTTTGTAAAGTGAATTATGGTTTCAGCCTAAATACCTCTATCTATTAAATAGGTGTAAAAAATAGCATCTACCTTATGAGGATGCTGAAAAAATTACATAGGATAATCACCTAAAGTGCTTAGATTTGTACTTGGTTTGAACAAATGTTAATATTACTACTATTATTACTATTACTTTTATTATTACTATTATTATCATTACCGAAACATTCATGATCACCTCAGTACATCCTGCTTGAAATTGTGATAAGATCATTTATTTTAAATGGGTATTTTATATAAAATAACATAAAATTTCAGGTGCATCATAATCAACTGTGAATATTCTCATCCATGTAAGTCAAAGAGGCGAATTCTAACCCTGACTTTGTCACTTTTTAAGGTGATATCAATCCCATCAGTAAACTTTCTTTGAGTCTCCATTTCTACTTTTGTTATATTAGGCTAATAAAATCTGCTCTGCCATACTTACTGAGTTGACAGGATCAAATGCATAAGGACACTGAAAACTGGAAAGTACTGCACATGTGTAAAGTATTATTAGTACTTAGGAAATAATTGTTGGTGAAGTCAAACCTTACTATAGAACTTCTCTAGCTTCTCACCATCTGGTATTGCCTTATCTTCAACTGAATTGTGCTTTACCACTTTCAAATGAAGGGAAAAGAAAATGTCTTTCGGTCTTAGTAATTTGTGTTTGCAAATATTTTCCTCTCAGAGTAATTTTAACAAAATTAGAGACATTATTGGGTAACCATTGAGCAAGATGCTGAAGTATCTGATTCATTCATTTCATGTTCAATGTGATCATAGGAGTTAAAACGACTAGACAAAACGAAACCTTTTAGCCAGCACATGTGTTTCATTGTATGTTGAGTTGTAAAATCCCTATCTCTGATTTTTAAACTAATTTCTCTTTTGACTCTTTTCAACAAAAGTAGTTTTGAACATGTGTTAAAGTGTAAAACAATACAGCTTTAGAGGGGTTGTGATTAATTCCAGTCTACCTTGTGATTTGTTAACAAATATATCAGCTCCATTTTGATCTGGATCTTTTCATTTGATAAGAGCTAAAGTGAAATGGCTTCAATTTTTAGATCCTGCATAAGAAATTAGAGCTTCAGTGAGAAAAAAAAATTGACCTTGCTAATAAATCGTGTTCATTTGGAAGTGGTACTCAAGAATATAGTTTACAGGAGAAGCAACCTAAGCATATAATATCATTTAATGAATATTTATGTAACAACCCCTCTGTACCACATACTCTTTTAGTCAGTGTAAATACAGCAATGAACAAATCAACAAAAATCTGTGTCCCTATATAGTAAACATTCCCAATGTATTATGCAAGGTAACAGAAAAGACAAAGACATGTTGTCATGGTTATTTATTAATTTAGCTGAATACTTTAAATTCACTCCCTATGTCTGTATGTTCTCAGAGATGTTTATGAAATACTGTTAGGGAAAAGTGAATGAAAACCTTTGGGTTTATTCAAAGATCGCTGAAGGAAATGTTTCTGTGGTTCTCTGAGAGCAGATAAAATTAATATGTTTCAGTAAATTTGGAAGTCAAGAGTATGCCCCAGGGATGACCTTACGTTCTCCAATCTCCTGTGCATAACCATTACTTTAATATCAGAATTAACTAGCTTGAGCCTCCACCAAGTTCGGTGGTATGCTCAGAGTTCCCACCCTCTCTGTAAATCCCACTGGCATTCTCACGTTGGGGGTTACACTTGAGTCAGGTCTCCAAAACTGCTGAATTCTTGATCCTGATATTATTTCCTTTCCTACGACTTCTACTGCCTATCAATGTGATCTGTTCTGGACCACACCCAGATTCTTTCATTCATGTATAATTGGCCCACTCAACTTTTCTCTGTGTTCCGGATCCCTTACCCTTCTCCCCAGCATTGCTAACTGATACTCTTTTACACAAACTATTTTAACTTTATCCAAATTCCTCTGATTAGGCACACCAAGGCACCTTACTCTCTTCCAGTGTATGAGAATAAATAAATAAGAGCCAATCAAGGGACTTGTTTCAAGGAAGAGACAGGATTATTGCTTTTCCTCCCCTAGAAAGATGTACAATACACACACACATATTCACTTCCACATGCATACACACACACACACACACACGTGTGTGTGTGTATAATTTCTTAGTAGAAAATAAACCCCTTACCCTCTACTTAGACTATCGTCTGCATTTGTATGACTGTTACTAAGAGGACATAGAATAAGTTCTGTCTTTCCCTGCTTATTATTCAGGTGGTGTTGGACAAGTTAACTGATATTAACCTTAGAAAAAATCAGAAATACTCTATGTCAGAGGATTTGGGGGAGAATTATATGAGATAATATACATGAAAAATGGATGTTTTAATTTGTAATCACTTTTCACTTGGAGGAAGGTTGGTTTTTCTTTCCTGGTCTCCAAACCCTCACTTCCCTCCAGTCTGTCTTTGGTCCTGCTCTTTCAGGTACCTGATTCTTCCCTCTAACTTTAGCTGCTTTAGGTCCTTCCAGCCCTCCTGCCTGGATTAGTTTTGTTTTTAATTTAGTAGAATTTTTTGGCTCTATTTTCAGTTCACAAAAAATTGAACAGATAGGAGAGTTCACATATACTCTTTTCCTCTCCCTCCCTCAGCTTCCCTATAATTAACATCTTGCATTAGTGTTATATATTTGTTACAACTGATGGACCAATATTGATACATTATTATTCACTAAAGTTCATAGTTTAAATCAGGGTTCACTTTGTGTTGCACAGTTCTGTGGGTTTTGACTAATGCATAATGACATGTATCCATTACTATAATATCATTCAGAGTAGTTTCACTGACCTTAACCCGCTGTGTTCTGCCTATTCATCCTTTCCACACCAACACCCCCTGGCAAACACTGATATTTTTACTGTCTATAATTTTACCTTTTCCAGAATGTCATATAGTTGGAATAATATAATATATACCCTTTAAAGACTGGCATCTTTCTCTAAAAATGCACATTTAAGTTTCTCCATGTCTTTTTGTGGCTTGATAGCTCATTTCTTTTTAATGATGAATAATATTCCGTTGTATCCATTGTATGAATGTAGCAGAATTCCATTCACCTATTGAAGGATATCTTGGTTGCTTCTATTTGGCAACTATGAATAAAATTGCTGTAAACATTCATGTGCAGGTTTTTATGCTTCCAGCTCATTTGGGCAGATACCTAAGATCACAAGTGTAGGATCATATGGCGAGACTATGCTTGGTTTTCTAAGAAACTGCCAAAGTGTCTCCAAAAGTGGCTGTAGGATTTTTTCATTCCCACTAAAAACGAACAAGAGTTTGAATGGATTTTAGTTATTTCAAAATCACCTTGTTTTAATTTGAAATTCCCTAATGACATACAGTGTTGAGCATTTCATATGATTATTTGATATCTGGGTATCTTCTTTGGTGAGGTGTCTATACTGATTTCTCTTCCATTTTTAAATTGGGTTGTTTCTTATTGTTCAGTTTTAAGAGTTCTTTGTATACTTTGAATACAAGCTCTTTATAATGTATGTGTTTTACAAATATTTTATCTCAGTCTAGGGTTTGTCTTTTTATTTTCTTAGTAGAGTCTTTCACAGAGCAGTTCTAAATTTAATCATATCTAAAGTATGAAGTTTTTCTTTTATGGACCAGTGTTGTATCTATAACTCCTCTCCAATTCCAAAGTCACATTTGATTTTACCCTATATATTATAGTTTTGTGTTTTCTTTCTCTTTGTCAATTCTTTCACCAATCCCACAATATCTTGATCACTATAACTTTATAGTAAATTTTGAAGTCTGTAAGGTCAGCCCTTAAGCTTGTTCTTCTTCTGTAGGATTGTGTTGGTTATTCAGGGTCTTTTTCTTTCCATAGAAACTGGAGAACCCATCTGTACACATTCACAAAATAATTTCCTTGGATTTTGAAGGGGGTCGCGTTGAATCTATAGATCAAGTGGGAAGAAGTGACATCTTAAAAATACTGTCTTCCCATCAGTGAACGTGGACTATCTACTCATTTAGATCCTTTCATTTCTTTCACCATAGTTTTGTGCTTATACCATATCTTGTACATCTTTGTTAGATTTATATCCCAGTGTTTCATTATTTTTGGTGCTGATGTCAATGCTACTGTGTCTTTAATTTCAAATTTCAATTGTTCATTGCTGGTGTATAAGAGCAATGGACTTTTGTACATGTATTAATTTTGTATCTTGCAACCTTGCCATAATAGCTTATTATTTTTAAGAGTGTTTTGGTCAATTATGTGGGATTTTTTAAAATTAACAATTTTGCCTTTGTGAACAAGGACAGTTTTATTTATTCCTTTCTAATACATACGCCTTTTAGTTATATATTATTGCATTGGCTAGGACCTCCAGTATGATGTTGAATAGAAGTGGTGTGATGAGACAGATTTTCTTTGCTTTGTTCCAGATCTTAGAGGGAAAGCCTCTGTTTTCTCACCATTAATTATGATGCTAGCTGCAGGTTTTTTTGGAGATGTTCATTTTCAAATTGAGGATGTTCCCTTAGTTTGCTGGGAGTTTTTCATCATGAATGGGTATTGAATTTTGTCAAATGCTTTTTCTGAATCTATATTATAATCATGATTCATTTTTTAGCCTGTTGGTAACATGGGTTACATTAATTGATTTTCAAATGTTGAACCAGCCTCGCACACCTGGAATAAATCCCACTTGATTGAGACTATATTTGTATTTACACATTGGTAGAATCAAGTTGCTAATATTTTATATGTATGTTTATGACAAATATACATCTGTATTTTTCTTCCTTGTAATATCCTTGTATTTTGGTATTTATGGTAATGCTGACTTCATAAGAGTTAGGAAGTTTTCTCTCTGTTTTTATTTTCTGGAATTGATTGTATAAAATTGGTATAATTTTTTCCTTAAATGTTTGGCAAAATTCATCAGTGAAACCATCTGGCCCAGGTGCTTTCTGCTTTGGAATGTTATCAAATTGATTAAACTTCTTTGATAGAGATTGGCATTTTCAGATTATCTAGTTTTTCTTATTTGAGTTTTGGTAAATTGTGTTTCATGGAATTGGTCCATTTTATCTAAGTTATTAAATTTGTGAGCATAGACTTTCTCATAATATTCTATTATGGTCCTTTTAATGTTAATGGATCAATCATGATGGTCCCTTATTTATTTATTCATTCATTCTCTCCCTCTCTCCATCTTTCTATTTCTCTCTCTTTCTCTTTCTCCCCCTCCTTCCCTCCCTCCCTCCCTCCATCGCTTTCATTTTTTTAGCCTGGCTAGCAACTTATCAATTTTACTGATCTTCTCAGGAACTAGCTCTTGGTTTCATTGATTTTTTTTTTTGTTTTCCTGTTTTCAGTTTCATTAATTTCCTTTGTAATTATTTTTTCTTTCCTTCTGATTGCTTCAGGTTTATATTGCTCTTCATTTTCAGGTTGCCTAAAGTGAAAGCTTAGATTACTGATGTTAGACCTTTCTTCTTTTCTAAATATTTATACATTTATATATGATATAAATTTCCCTTTAAACACTGCAGTTATTGCATTCCACACATTTTTATAAGTTGTATTTTGTTTTCATTCAGTTCAAAAAAATTTTTTTTGAGATTTCTTCTTTAACCCATGTGTTATTTAGAAGTATGGTGGTTAATTGTCAAATATTTTAGGATTTTCCAGCATTCTGTTATTGATTTCCAGTTTAATTTCACTTTGGTCTACGTGAACATAATTTGTATGATTTCTGTTCTACTGAAGTTGTTGGCCCAGAATGTGGTTTGTCTTGGTGAATATTCCATATCAGAAAAATGTGTATTTTACCATTTTTCAATGTAGTATTCTATAAATGTAAGTTAGATTTAGTTGATTAACGATGCTGTTCAGTTAAATTATGTCCTTACTGATACTTGTCAATTATTGATAGAACTGTGTTTGAAACCTCAGAAATAGTGGATTTCTCTTTGCAAATCTATTGCTTTTGCCTCACATTTTATTTCAGTGCTCTGTTATTAGGTATGTACACATTAGAGGTTTTTATGTCTTCATGCAGAACTAACCCATTTATCATAATGTAATGCACATCTTTATTCCCTTATAAATTTTCTTGTTCTGAAGTTAGCTTTGTTTGAAATTAATATAGCTACTGAAATTTCTTTTGATTTGTATTAGCATGCTATATCTTTCTCCATCCCTTTACTTTTAATCTATATGTGCCTTTATATAAAGTGGGTTCCCTGTAGATATCATATAATTGTGGTTTTCTTCTTACCCACACTGTCATTCTCTGTATTTTACTGGTGTATTTAGATTAGTGTATTTATTGGTATATATCAGTAATCACTTTAAATGTATTTAAGGTTTTGAAGTGATTATTGATATTGTTGGATTAATATTGATATATACCATATTTTTTACTGTTTCCTATTTATTGTCCTTATTCTTTTTTTTTTTTTTAAATGGTAAACCTCTTTTTTTTTTTTTAATTTTTAATTTTATTTATTTATTTATTTTTGGCTGTGTTGGGTCTTCGTTTCTGTGTGAGGGCTTTCTCTAGTTGTGGCAAGCGGGAGCCACTCTTCATCGCGGTGCGCGGGCCTCTCACAATTGCGGCCTCTCTTGTTGCGGAGCACAGGCTCCAGTCGCGCAGGCTCAGTAGTTGTGGCTCACGGGCTTAGTTGCTCCGCGGCATGTGGGATCTTCCCAGACCAGGGCTCGAACCCGTGTCCCCTGCATTGGCAGGCAGATTCTCAACCACTGCGCCACCAGGGAAGCCCCGTCCTTATTCTTTTTTAAAAAAATCCTTCACTCTTTTTCTACCTTCTCTGGTTTGACTGAACATTTTATGTAATTCCATGTTTCTCCTCTTTTTGCATGCTTATTATATAGCTTTTTAAAATGTTTTAGTGATTGCATTAGGGTTTGCAGTATACATTTACAGCTAATTTCAAACAACACTATACCACTTCTCAGATAGTGCAGATATTTTATAGCAGAGTATTCCCATTTCCTCCCTCCCATGCCTTATAATACTGCTGGCATTCATCTTACTTATCTATTTTGCCAGTAAGACTGCTGCTATTATTATTTTGGAAAGTTATTTATTAAATCAATTAAGAGTTAAAAAAATAAAATATCCTGTTTCACTTTCATTTGTTCCTTCTCACATACTTTTCCTTTCTTTATGTAGATCCAAGTTTCTGACCTGCATTTTATTCATTCTCTCCTAAAAACTCATTTTAACATTTTTTACAAGGTAAGTCTGCTTACCTTGGAAGCAACATATTCCTTCCATTTTTGTTTGTCTGAGAAAATCATTATTTCCCTTTCAATTTTGAAGGATAATTTTCCTGGATACAGTGTTCTATGTTGATTTTTTTTTCTTCTAAGATTTAAATACTTCCTTCCACTTTCTTCATGCTTGCATTGTTTGTGAAGAGAAGTCTAATATACTTCTTATTCTTCGTTCTCTATAGATAAGGTTTCCCCCCCAGCCTCCCACTTCCACTTCTCCCTGGTTTCTTTCAAGATTTTCCCTTTGTCTGTGGTTTACTGCAGTTAGGATATAATATTACTAGATGTTAATTTTTGGAATTTATGCTACTTGGTGTTCTCTGAGCTTCTTACACTGTGGTTTTTTTGTCTGCCATTAATGTTGGAAAATGCTCAGTCACTATTATGTGAAGTATTGCGTCTGCTCCTTCTTTTTCTTCTCCTCCTGGAATTCCATTATGTTTATGGCATACCTTTTGTGATTGTCCCACGGTTTTTGGATATTTTATTCCTTACTTTTTTTTCTTTTTGCATTTTGCTTTGGGAGGTTTCTACTGACTTATCTTCACGCTCACTTACTCTTTTCTCAGCTATGTCTAGTCTGCTGGTGAGTCCATCAAAGGCATTCTTTATTTCTGTTACAGTGTTTGTGATTTCCACCATTTCCTTTCAATTCTCAGCATTTCAATATCTCTTCATGCATTACCCACATGTTCTTTTATTACTCGTCCATTTCTCCATTATCTCAACATATTAATCATAGTTATTTTAAATACCCAGTCTGATAATTCCAAATTCTCTGCCATATCTGAGTCTGTTTATGTTTACTTTGTCTTTTCAGATTATGTCTTTCCTTGCCTTTTAGCATGCCTTGCAATTTTTTGTTGGAAGCTAAACATAATGTATCAGGTAATAGGAAGTGACATAAATAAGCCTTTAGTGGAGGATTTTTATGTTTATCTGGTATATTAGTCTGTTATGGCAGCCATAACAAAATACCACAAACTAAGAGGATTAAACTGATGTTCCTCATAGCTCTGGAGGCCGACAGTCTTAGATCAAGGTGTTTGCAGGTTTGAGGTGTTTGTCTACTGAGGCCACTCTCTTTGGCTGGCAGAAGGCTGCCCGATGCTTGTTTCTCACAAGACCTTTTCTTTGTGTGTGTCTCCCTGGTGTCTCTTCCTCTTTTGATAAAGACACAAGTCATATTGGATTGGGGGGGGGGGAGGGTCCATCCTTATGACCTCATTACCTTAATTTCCTCTTTAAAGGCTCCTTATCTCCAAATACAGTCACACTGGGTGTTAGGGTTTCAGTATAAATTTGGGGGGACACAATTCAGTCCATAACATTTGGCTAGGAGTTAGGCTGTGTTAAATATTTCCAGTATCTGCAGGTATCAGGGAATTCAATTTCCTTTAGTGTCCTTGTTTGTTTGTTTGTTTTTTTCCAGTTGTCTTTGGGTTTCCCTAGAAATTCGTTCTTAATATGAGTCTGTCTTGCAGCACTCTCAGTTATACTTGACTTTTATTATCCTGGAGTTCTTTGATGGGATGGCAGATAGAGATATCAGATAGAGAAAGTGTTTTATAATCTTGTGATTAAATCTCTGTTTTTTTGTTTGTTTTTTCTATGCATTTGTTTGTTATTTTGGTAGACCAGAGTCCCTGGGCTGTGGCTGTGATTTTCAGAAGAATGCCTTGTCTTCCTTTTTTTTTTTTTTTTTAGCTCTTCTATGTGAGACTGGAAGGCTGGAGGGGCTGGAGTTGGCTAATTGTTCTTTCCCTTGTCATAAAAGGCTTTGATCAAGTAGTTTCCCTTGGGGGCTGACCTTTTTAACAGAGAGAAGAAGGTAGCACAGAATGCTCTTGGTGTATTTCATAATGGTTACTTTCCATCTCACTGCCAGAAGCATGAGTAAATTTACCTTAGATATTCACAATAAGAACTGGTGGGACTTCTGGAGGTTAGATTCTTGAAAGCCTGGGGGCCCCACCTAAGATTCACTTCCATTGCTGGAGATATTTTAACTCTCAAGTTAATCCACATTGAATCTCCAGCAATTCATCAGCTGCAGTTTAAGTGTTCCTACTGATTCTGGCTCCAGAAGCCAGTTCCGGCTTCCTGGTCTCAGCACCCCTTGTAAGCTCTGATTATCTGTATATACTTCTCTCTTCACTTTTCTTGGAAGCCCTTTGCCCAGTGTCTTCAATTCTGTGATGATTCTAGGAAGAATTGTTGTTTTTCAGCTTGTTTGCCTTTTTGCCTTATTATGAGTAATGGGAGAAGCAACTTCCAAATTTGTTGCAAGTTAGAGTGAAAAGTTCTTGGATGCTTTTTCTTTTCTACAGAAATTGTTCTATAATTAAAATTTAATGAATCCCTCTTTTCCATCACAATTGCCTGCTTAATTCCCCATGACCACAAAGCAATGTTCTAGTATTTCCAAGATGAATGCTAAGCACATGATGCAAAAATCAGTGTGAAAGAGTTAATGCTTGATAATGGAGTAATGTGTGAACTTTTTGAATGGTATTTATAGCACTGTATTAACAATTGTAATAAGACTAATGAGAATGATACCAGCAGACACAGGCAGACAATATGAGGTGTTTTTTGTGTTTTTTTTTTTTCTTAATGTAAGTGAAGAGCACAATTTATTGCATACAGACAGCTACATAGAGCAGGAGACACAGCCGCTCCCTCGGTTAGAGGGGTGAACCTCCCCAGCAAACCAACCCACGGTGGTTTGAACACTAATGATATTCTCTGATCAGGTTAAGAATCCTGTCTCATAGTCTTTGGTCTTATCCATTTCAACGTAATGAGTTTATGTGCAAATGCATACTGTGGAAAGATGAAGAGCAGAAATTAGATAGTGGCATTCCCTAAGCTGATCATAAACATCTTGGGAAAACCAGAAATAGTGATGGCATAGTCTTTGAGACTTCTTAAACAATGTACAATAATTTTCCTATATTATTCTTATCCTTCTAAGCACTCTGTACTAAGAACTGGGCATGTTAGTAGCTCCGTATTGAGACAAGGAAAATGAAGTCAAAGGTTGCTAATGGATTTACTCCAGATTTTAAACATAGTAATCCACATTAAAGATTTGAACAGAAGTCCCTGTGTATTTCTCTGTCTGCTACATTGTACAGTGTCTGCCTTAAGAAATGGAAATGGGAAGGGGAAGGGAAGGAACATACTATTGAATACTCCAGATGTTAAGCAGTAGCTGTTGAAAGGATTCTGAGGCCAACACCACATCTTGTGGTTTCCATTTCCATTTAGTTCTCTTTCAGCAAGGTAGGCTTACCATATTTCTGGTTACCTACTAAAGCTTCACAACTATAGGTATTTGATATAGACTTCATCTGGATAGGAACATCTAAGAACTCATTTTTCTAGACGTGCTTTGCAAATTTTCAGTGGAGCAAAGCGTTTAGCACAGCATGTGGTATTAATGTCATAGATGTGATTTAGTGTTTCCCTGAAGCAAATCACCGAGGATTTCCACCCCAAATTCTTGACAATTCTGGGAGGCACAATGGAAATTCTGATGGAACATCAGTCATAAAAGGATTGTTAGAAGACTCATGTGACAGAGACTCTTCCTAAAAGAAGTTTTACATGGGCACAACCCAAATAATAAAAGCCATATTAAAAATAACTTTTATATGGAAAGTGTATATTATGCTAAATTCCCATTGTTTTCATTCCCTCCAGAGTGGATATAGGGAAAGTAGACAGAATCTTGGCCTAGGTCTTTTCCAAGAGATCTTGTATTTTATTTTCCATCATTAGCTTAGCATTCAAGCCCTCATATTCTCCTGTTCTTTAAACTAGATACTATAATGCATACCTGTTCTTTTGAACAGTGATGTTGTAGGGATTAAAAAAATATTCTCCACATTCTCCATTCATCAGACCAGCATGCTATATGATATCTACAACAATAGTTAAATAATGCCATATACTAAAGCCTTTGCAATTTGCTTGATTCCAGGTTACTCTGTAAATCTACATGAAACATAAGAGAAGAGCACTCTTTATCTTATATCAAGTTTGGGCAAACTATTGCTTAGTGGTCTAATATTTCCCTCCACTCCTATACTAAAAGTTTTTTGAGAAAGCAGTCAAATTGTGCTCATTCGTTTATTATTGTTTATGGCTGCGTTCCTCCTACAATGCTATTAGTAGTTGTGATTAGAAACTTTATGGCTCACAAAGTTTAAAATATTTACTAACTGGTTCTTTAAAGGAAAAGATTCATAATACCTGTCCTGTGGAATATTCTCTACCTTTTTACTACATTTTACCATTTCTGATCTTTGTTAAAGTTTTTCATTAAATTTTAAATGTTCTCATCCTTCATTAAAAGTATATAAAAAGCCATCTCCCCAAATTAGAAAAAAGAGCATTGTACATTTTCTTTGTGTCATTTTCTCCTATTCAAATGATCAATAATTTAATAGTATTTGTCTTTTATTAAGCATTAGTTGTATAGCAGAGCCTAGGATAGGTGCTTTACAGATATTCTTCCAAATATTCAAATCAAAATAAAACAAGCAGAAAAAATGATCTACTTCCATGTAGTAAAATAGTGAAAAATAATGGCCCCCACCCAGAAAAATGATTTTCTTTCTCTCTACATCAGCCTCTAAGAACATTGCTATGTATTTTATATGTGTAAAAATTACTCTTATAAATATATATCTCAAAGTGGAATGTTCGTTTATTTCCTAGACCTAGTCATGTACCTTTAATTCAGTACTCCGTACGTCACTGATACTAACCTGTTACTCAAGTCAGAAATACAGGGAATTTCTTCATTTTCCAACCACCTCTTACAAGCTAGTATTTTTCATGTCTTACAGATTTTTACCTTCTAACACTTTTTTTTCCTGCTTTAACCACTGCCATGGTTCAGATGCTCAACAAGCCTTAACAAATTCAATAGCATTTATTGTTGTTATTTTAATTTTTTTTTAATATAGTACCTACCCATAATATGGGTACAGCCACCACTCCCCTCTTTGGAGGATGTGCTCCTCCTTTTTCCTCTTACCTACACACCTTGACATTCAATTGGGACCTGCCATCTTCCTATATGACCTTGTCTCCCTGGCAACAGTGATTAAATGAGAAACGAAAAATAAGAATTTCACCCAATCTGAACCTGTCACATTATACTAAATCCTTGAACTCCACAGTGAGTAACCAGCAGGGTGGGCATGAACCCAAGTCAGATTCTTTCTTTTTAACTTTCTGACCTGACTTGGGGTCTTCCCTGGAGGCTAGAGTTTGTCATTAGCCTTGATTCCAGCCTTTTGGATAAAGAAGGTCTGCAGTGAGAGGAACAAAAGCTGGATTGCAGAGAATAGCAGAAGTGATATATTAAGCTCTATAAGAGTTATCTAACCTGGGCCCTGCCCTATTTCTGCTTTTCCCTAAGTTTGGTTGTAAGGACCAAAATATTCCTGTCATTTCAAGCTTGGTTTGTATAACTTGCAACTAAAAGGATTCTGATTAATATTCTTTAAAATTCATGGCCTGAATCCTTCTAAATCCATCCCACATGTCATTGCTAAGGTTATCTATCCAATTTCCCCCTTGAAATATTCAGTACTGCATTAAAATTGACAAGGTAAAACGAAAGTTCCATGGCTTACAGACCCTCTAATATTTCACCTCATCCAATTTTTCAGCCTTATCTTCACCCCCTCTTGCCTTAACATTTAACAGGCTATGATTTTCTTACTACAGAATGCTATTCCACACCACAGTTTTGTGTTTTTTTTTTCTATTTGATTAAAATACCTTGATTTATAGTTTGTTTATTTATCTATTTATTTATTTATTTCCTTGCCTTACTAATCCCTGCTCATCCTCCAAAACTCAGTTCAGTGTCAACCTCTCTAGGGAGAGTCCGGTGATCCATTCTCCTCCCCATTCTCCTCCTCTGTTTCAAACTGGGCAAAATATACCTCTCATGTACATGTGCCTCTATACCACATTGTACATATATGCAGCTGTGCCGACTCCATAGTGTTTCCCAGTGTTTCCTCATAACTTATTTATCTGTGTATCACAGCCTGAAATTAAGAGGTATTTATTATAATCTATAGAAATGGACTGAAAAAAATGTCATCAAATTCTAGAGACATTATTTTTGCACTGGACTGTGCATAAGAACTCCCAAGGATGCTTTTCTAAATTGCAGGTACTGAGGCCTCATTCCTTTAGAGTCTAATGCGGTAGGTCTGGGTTAGAATTTAAGAACAAATATTTTCAACAAGTACCCTAAGGGCTTATTCTGGAGTTTATTGTTTATAATATTAAAATAAGGAATAAGGTAGATAATGCAACATGGACTCTCTTAACCATCAAATTGGCCCTTAATATAATTCAACATAAGGGAAGAGAACTACTCTCAATTGGGGAATATACATTTGCCAGGCAAAATTACATATTGCCATATGGAATATGTTCCTGGTATTATATGTTGCTCATTATATTATTTTCAATTTTTTTTTACATTTACAAAACTCTAAGCACATAGATATACTGGAAAAAAATCTAGACAAATTCAAAATAAGGATTGGTGACAATGACAATTTAAGCATATGTAATTTTTTATACATAACTCCAAGAGTTTTCATTAACCAATTAATGGTTTTCTTGGTGAACGAAACATGGTTTTAGACTTATACAAGTAACTGCTTAACATATCTAGACAGTAAACATATTAGTTGTGAAGATATAACAAGATGCTAAAATTAAATTTTATATCTCAGATATCATTTCTAAAAATTAAAACTCAAGAGAAAAAAGATAAGTGTACTTGACTACTGAAGATGAACACTGAGCACAGCACTCTTACTAAATAGTGACTTAAAAGTAAATCGATGCAATGTTTGACTCTTTCATTTTCTGTAATAATACTATCACCTTAACCCCAAAGAGGGAACATATTTGGCTTAAGAAAGAATTGGTAATAAGCATATTAAATATAGTTAAAATTTAGCTCAGGGTAGCAAATTATTTTTTTTTAAATCTTAACCATAATAAATGTAATGCCGTAGAAATACATTTATTAAGCTTTTCTTTCTTTTATTTACAAGATATATTATAAACTCCATGTTTGGTACCTTGTCAAGGATTATCCCAGGCCTTCTGATCAATGTTAACTATAACACTTAACATTTTAAAGAGAAATTTTAATAGTGCATCCTTCATAAATTCACAGTAAGCACATATTATGTTGAAGGCATAGAAATAACCCAGAAATCACATGATATATTTCTGAAGCTAATCCCACAGTTAGCGGGGTGGTAATTACATTCCTAAAATATCTTATTCGGTCTGGTCTGGTCCAGATTGATCCAGAGATGACAAACTTCTGGAGCAAATGCTTTAAATCCACAGATTAAAAAAATATTTTAGATTCACATAGACTTGGATTATCACATTAGTTATGATAATTAATAGGTGATTAATTTACGTTCTCAGGCTTTTCCCATTTGACAATAATAATTTCTGCCTTGCAGAGTTCTTGTGAGCATTGCACATAACTTATAGAAAGCATGTGGCCAAAAGCCCTGTACAAACTAGACACAATCAAAGAGAGTAGTAACTTTAGATGTTCTTTTCTATCCTTGTGCTCCAAGGCATATTAACTTGTTTTATTTGGAAAAATTAAGAAATGTAATTTTTATAAAGTATATTTAAGACCAAATTTTCAGAATTCAGTTAACTTTTGGAGTCATGAATGACCTAATATAATTTGAGCTCTTTCATTTTATTCTGCCATAAGATGTATTATAGTTGATCAGATTGACAGCCACGCCTGTTCTAAACGTTGTCCTCTAGTTCTTCACTCCTCAAAGAGGACTGATGGTCTGTTAGGATTAGAGCCATCACGTGTGGTGCCCATAACAACCTGACATTGTCAGGCTAAGGGACATAAAAAACAAAGCAAAACAAAAACAAAAAACAAGGTTGAAACTTCTCAAGAGGCTTCTTGTGCCTTCATGTATTTTGTTCTGTTTTGTTTTTCAATTTATCCACAGTCTGTTGTTACTACCTACCGGAGATTTGGGCTGAGAGGATTTACTCAGCTGTACTGCAAGTAGAGCTCCACTGCAGCTATTTATAAAGGTAATTTAACATGCACTCATATTGTTTAGAAAAATTCATTAATGTTGTTTGACAAAAACTGAAGCACTAAAGTCACTGACGCACCTGGTGAGAACAGAAAATTTTCATCTCTCCTCCAATTTCAAATGAAGAATAAAAAGATAAATGAAATGCATGTTGACAACCTGTCTGCATCTTAAGTTAATACTGTTATTATGAGATAATTTTTTAAAGAAGTTCTTAGAAAATATGAATAGTTTTTTAAAAGGGTGTACAATATGTACCCTTGTAAAATATAATAGATAACTGTTTAGGATCTTTTATTTTTCTTTATACATGTACTGTGTATTTTGGTGTGTTAGCAATTATCACCATAGTTCTCCTCTTTGACTATAAGTGGACAGTATTTGGTAATCCTTGCTAACAAATTAAAATACCATAAAATCCTGAGTCAATTAATTGATTATTAAGGGTTATGCTTGTTTTTCTCCTCATTTTAGATACTTTTTATTTTGACATCCAGCCTTTTATTTGCAGTCACATGTTTTATTTTAACCCCTCTCTAAAAGATGAAATTGTTTTGTAAGTCAATGCTTTTGTCTAACTAGCTATATTTTTTTAATCTTTATGTTCCCCCTGTTATCACTGCAGATTATCATGGCCAGATTTAGAACCAGACATACAAATAATTTGCCAGTGGTAAAAAATTCAGCAAATTTACAGGTGAAATAGCATAAAAATGTTAAGGAAAATATTGCAATAAAATACCTCCACAACATTCTGTTAATAATATAGGAATATAGGATATCACAAATACTATAAAATTTTAATAATTTGGAGGCATGCCAAAAACCTAGACTCTAACTAATTTTGTGAATATTTAGGTAACTGATTGTTCAACTAACAGCTAAAGTAAGAACCTGTGAGTCTCATTATATTTTTATCTGCTTTTAGTAATGCTGGTCTTATAGAATAAATTAGGAAGTGTTCCCTCTGTTTCTATTTTCTGGAACAGATTATAGAGAATTGGTATAATTTCTTCTTTAAATATTTGGTAGAATTTACCAGTGAAACCTTCTTGGCCTGCTGCTTTTTCTTTGTTTAGAAAGTTATTAAGTATTGATATAATAAAACAAACAAACAAACAAAAACCCACAGGCCTGTTCACAGTATCTACATCTCCTTGTATATGATTTTGGTAGTTTGTTTCTTTCAATGAGCTGTTCCATTTAATCAAAGTTATCAAACTTGTGGACATAGAGTTATTCAAAATATTCCTCTGCTATCCTTTTAATATCTATCAAATCAGTAGGGATACCCCTGTTTCATTTCTGATATTGATAAATTGTATCTTCTTTCCTTTAGTCCTAATTAGCCTGGATAGAGGTTTATTAATTTTATTGATCTTTTCTATGAACCAGCATTTGGTTTCATTGCATTTTTCTATTGATTTCCTGTTTTCGATTTTATTGTTGTCTACTTTTTTTTTTTTTTTTTTTAAATATATGTATTCATCTTCCTTTGGTCCAGGACAGACGCCTATCCCTGTCAGATGGCACAAGAGGGGGAGAGAAAAGTTGTTGTCTACTTTAAATTGTATTATTTCTTTTGCTAGCTTTAAGCTAAAATTGTTCCTCTTTCTTTAATTTCCTAGGTGAAGCTTAGGTTTTTGGATTTTAGATCTTTCTTCTTTTCTAATATATACATTGATTATATAAATTTCCCTCTAATCACAACTTTTGCTGCATCTTACAGTATTTGATATGTTGTATTTTTTTTTTAATGTAGTTCAAAATATTTTCTATTTCTCTTAAGACTTTTTTTAGCCCATGGGTTATTAACAATTGTGCTGTTTAATCTCCATATATGTGTGGAATTTCCAGCTTTTTTTCTGTTACTGATTTCTAGTTGCATTCCATTGTGTATGTCACCACACTAAAATTTTAACCTGTTGTTTTTGTGTCTTCCTGTGATGCACTCTTTTGTTGGGTTTTCTTCTTTGTGCTAGTGTTTGTCATATATTGTGATGTTGAAAAGAACAGTTTAAAGACTCTTTCTTAAGCATTTGTATACCTGCTTTTAATGAAAACTTAAAGTAGTAGCCCTGTTTGTTACATGTTCATTTTATTTCTGGCCTAGCACAATCAGCTATTCCCCAGACCATAACAGGTCATGGCATTATTTGCTTATCACCTCAAGTCCAATATTATTTTAGTTACAATACAATATTGAAATGTTTCAATATTTTAAAGAAATTTACTGTTAAGTATCTTGTAAATACTTATTATGAATCTTATATGACTCAATTGTTTCAGCAGAAATATTATTAGCTATGGTTGAGAAGAAAGCATTAGAAAGTTCAAAGAGAGACGTTAACTTTTACATACAAATTCAAAAGAGCACAGTATTAATTCATAGGCTCATTTTCACATTTATAGTTAATTAAATTTTATTGAAAATTGTCAGTACTTGATTCTACATACTTTAAAATCTAACAATCTACAAAGCTCAATATCTTTAGAAAACAGATTCCAATATGCACATTAATTTTCTGGTTGTCCTGTTCTACATTTGTTTCATATATATTTTTAAAACAGGTAAATATACCCCACCTTCAAAGAACTCATAATACTGTACAAGAGATAGAATCAGTGCAAAAAGGAAAAGTAAGACCCAAGTACTCTAAAAGAGACAGAGATGTGTAGAAGTTTAGATAAAAGCATCTCTCCCCAGTTGCAGAATTAGTGAAGGCTTTGTGGAGAATATGGTATGTGAAGTGGGTTTTAAAGAATAGATGGAATAGATACACCCTATGGTGTATGATGAAAGAACCCATTCAAAACACAGAAAAGAGTGAGGGATTTATAAGTATAAATAAGGTGTTTGATTTTGAAGCCGTCCCTACTACATTAAGGAGAGAAAGTATTCCTGTATAGATTTTGAGCAGGTATTATTCATGTAGATGTACAGAAAGGGACACAGGATTTTTAGGCAGAATGATAAGGCTTTAAACGCTAGTTTTGCCACTCCTCTTTGTATTATGTTGTAACAAACTGCTTAACTTTTCTGGGTCAGATATCTCACCTATATAAACAATAATATCTAATTCACTGTGCTGTTATGAGAATAAATTGGAAGGCAAATTCGTCAGAGTGAGTAAGATTTAGAGTGAGAAGAAAAAAGAACTCTGTGGTCTGCCAGACCAGGCTGTGAATTGGAGTTCCTTGATTTATAAACTGTGATCTTGGGCAAATTAACATCACCAGGCTTCAATTTACTCACCTATTAAAGATCAATAACTATACTCTCTAAAGAGTGTTCTGAAGAGGTAATTGAATCAAGAACCAAGTAAATGCCCCATAAATCATAGCTATTTTAGGAGTTTAGCTTTCATAGAAAAGTGGAAAACATGAAACATTTCAGAAAAATGAGATGACATGGTCAGAGTTATAGTTTAGAAAGATTCGTTTTTCAAAAATGCACAGTTTATAATTAAAGTAAAGCCAAAGGTAGGGAAAACCGTAAGTTGATTATGTCAATTTTCCAAATATAAATAAAAGGAAATCTCAGTATGGTTAGTGGCAGGTAAAATACAAAGAATTAAATATTTATGTTATGAAATCAATAGTACTTAATGGTTAGAGGCTTTGCCTAAAAGGAATAGTTGGAATTCACTCAAAAATGTGCACATGGTATTTTAAGAAGATGCTAGTGGCATTGATTAAATAAGAATATCAGCAAGAGGATTAGGTTTAGAAAGAAAATATGTGAAAATATTGACATTATGATCTCAACAAGGAATGCTGATAGGAACGAGAAAATAATTATGTAAAACACATATTTAGTGTAAAGGGGTAAATTTGAATAAAAAATTTCATTGGAATGTAGAATATGAACACTTGCAATCTGAAGAGCAGATTTCAAATGTTGAAAATAAGTTCTATCCTACTTCTAGAGGCTGATTTTTTTTTTTTTTTTTTTTTTTTTTTTTTAGTTTCTCGTGACCAGTATACAGACATTTATATAGGCTACAAGTTCCACACACACATCAAAATGATTTTTGTTAGCTAGAGAATGCTAGTCTCAATGACTATAATGCTGGGATCATATGTTTAATGATTCTTTGAGTCTGAGTTGCTTTATTTGAAACTAACATTGTTTTATTAATGGAAATGCATTTAATTCACAGCAAATATCTGTTTTATTTCATTCATACTATCTAAATTATTTTTCAATTCATGCATTTCATTTTGGTAATTATCATTTGAATTAGTAATTTCTTACTTTGAATTAACTTTGGTAATCATAATTTGAACTAAAAGATCTCACATTTCATAAAGTTAGTTTGGTGAACATTTGCCCCTGTTTCCAAATGTTACATGGATAGGAGAATGTCATTTCATTTTGGAGATTTACTTCAGCCACAGTTTGTTCCCAGCACCGCTCTTTTTGTTTAATTAATTTATTTTTTATTGAATGAGAGATTTGAAATTCTATAGTGCTTTACAGTTTTCAAAAGTTCCACACACAAGACTTTATATAATCCCCTTCATATAACCCCCTTTTTCCCCCTACCCCTGTATTGCCTCTTCCCACTGGTAACTACTAGTTTGTTCACAGAATAAGTTCACATTCTAACATTATTTAACCTTGCATTCACAACTGATCTAACTATTGCAGTTAGTACATAATGACTTTAAAAATGATAATAGGTTTAAGAAAATAGAAGAAATGGACAAAACAGATGAAAAGATGAAGTCATTCAACAGAGGATAATGCATAAAAATAATGAAACAGATATTCTAGGACTAAAATATACAAGATCTGAAATTATTAACTCAGAGTGAGTTTAACAGATTGGACTTAGCAAAGGACAGGGTTATTAAACTGGAAGAAGCATCATTAGAGCATATCTACATTGACGGGAAAAACTATGGGAAAATAAGAGGCCCTGGAGATAAGTGGGCTCAAAGGATTAGAAGTGCCACATTGGAGATGACATACTTTATCCATTAACAGTAGCTTCACATCCAAAACTGTGTGTTTGTCAACCACGTAATATCCAATATTTTAAATGTGTTTAGTCTATGTATTATTTGTTTATATATGTAGCTAAAGGTGCCTTTGGTAGAATACATTTTGCAGAGATGTGATGCCGCGGATCATAGATAGATTTGATAATACCATTGTTTGTTTACCTTTCAAAATACCCTATAAACTCTACTTTCATCAATTGTATGGATATCATCAATGGCAGTAATTGAAACCATATTCTTGATGAGATTTACACCAGTCTCCTCTAAGGCCAACTTGGCCATGCTTTCAAATTTTGCTTTAACTTGCTCCTACTTGATCCAATAAACTTTATTTTAAAATAATGGTATCTTATGGTAAAAATGAACTTTCTGTTTAACAGTGTGTACTTACACTTATTATTTTATTTCATTCATAAATATTTTGCCTTAAAATTAGGGGTATTATACAGAGTATTATGGAGAATTTGGAGAAGTCTGTACAGAAAATTTCAGGTTTAAATGTCAGTTACTTGATTGGCCTCCTTAGCTCTATAAGTGGTTGCAAAGCAGTATTTGAACAAGACATTTGATTTAATAGAGTGCAGTAGATCATTCCAAGTAAAAGATTGGATCAAAGGTTTCTGCTAACAAGATCAACTCTTTTATTAGACGTTACCACCTACAACCATATGCAACAATTTAGTCTTTGCCAAAAGGATGTTTACAGTAACTGTAGCATAAGTTACGTGTACTACTTTGAAACAATGGGGTTGTTTAAAACCATAAATCCATGAAACAAATCAAACAAAGTGTTTTGGAGATATGTAGACATAGCTATGAACATAGCCAAAGAATGAGGTCAATATGTGGTTATACTGCCTTCATGATAAAATACTTAATGTCGTTCTACATAATCTACTTCAAAGGAATATATAATGCCTTATTAAAACAAACAGTAACTTAGGTTCTAGTTGTTTCTTCTTTCCTAATCTAATTTCCAAAATAAAGTTTGAATTTCTTCATTTCCCTGGCTTAAAAGGAACTTATCTTTAGAGAGTGATAAGTAGAAATGAAACAAAAGCCTATAGATCTGTGTGGATATGAAACAAAATAAAGTAGAAAAAAATATGAGTAACACTCTGATGACTGTTTTCTATATAATATCTTCAGGTGATGAACATATTGCTAACGTGTCTAGAAGGGAAAAGTAAATATAACTGAATCCTCAATGTCATCTTTTAAAAAGAAAAACAAGTTATTTAGAAAGTGCGACATTAAGTAACATTCAAGCTGTTTTGTCTAAGTTAAGTGGCCTGAGCTGGAGAATACATTCTTCAACATGAAATTGTTTCTTATAACATAGAAAATACTTTGGTTTCCTTAGATTATTCTCCATTACAAAAATCAGAAATTAAAAAAAAAAAAAAGTGCCACAACTCTTCTTGTTAGACTCGAGTCACAGACATAAGAAAATAAGTTTCCCTGATCCTTTTCTAAAATCTTTTATTGGAAAAGGTTGATAAATGCACATTTTTCTCAGCAGAATTTTTGACTTATAGTTAAAATGTTTTTAAAAATCTCATCAAAGACGTATAAATGTATCTGTGGACAAATTCTTGCATGTTCTTGGTAATTAATCTTCAATAGCTGAATATTTTTCTAGATATGTCCATTATAATCAACACCATTATCTTCAATAATGAAATATTTAATGATGTAAATTTAAATATTAATATAGTTGATTCCTTGACTAGACTGATGGGAAAGATAAGGTTGTTATCCTAATGCTATGAGTACGGTATGGCACTTATATTGCTGGTAAAGAAAGCAAGGTATAACTGTAATATATTCTAATTTCAGGAAAGAATCTTCTTTAAAGAATAACAAGTGTTAACACATAAATATGAGATTCTACAACATTAAGTGTATGGTTGTATCATTAATTGAAGACGTAGGACTTGTCCTATTCACAACTCTACACTTTATGTATGTTTGCCATTGTTACTAACATTTCAGGTATTCGGATGCTATTAAGAGGGAATGTTTAGCACTCCTAAGAACACTTGCTAGGAAAAGATTCAGCAAGAGTGCAGAGGAAGGAAACTGAGATGGTGGTATGAGCCAAAACAAGCTGAAGATCACTGTGCCAACTATCTGCTTTGAAAATGATTACTTAGCTCAGAAATACTAATTCTGAGATTAATAAGTTATGGGATTTTTAGATATGTGTGTTTATGAATTTGCACATGTTACTGTTTGTATTTTTATTTAAAAAATGTTACATGTGCATTGTAGAACATAAGGACAATATAGAAAAAATAAACACAAAAATCATTCTACTTCATCTGTTAACATATTTCTTTCCAATTTTATGTCTATTTATTTTCAAATCTTTCTTAAAAATTCTTATTTTTAAGAAAGATACAGGCAGTTTGATTTCCAGCTTTTTTTTTATAACTCTACTTTGGAATGGATATAGATTTACAAAACAGTTGCACAGGTAGTACAGAACATCTGTCCTGTAGACCCTTCACCCAGCTTCCTCTAATGTTAGTATCTTTATCTAATCATGGAACACTTGTTAAAAGTAGTAAGAGATTAACAGTGGTGCAGTACTATTAACTGAACTACAGACCTTACTCAGATTGCACTAAGTTTTCTACTAATGAATTTTTACTGTTCCAGGATCCAACACAAGATACTACATTGACTCTAACCAGCATTTTTCCTTTTTAAAACCTAACATTATATTGTGTTTGCTTTTGTATATGGCCTTTTAAAAGGAAGATACAGATGTGTGCCTAGAGGAAAAGGTACTGATTATATAGCCAAGAGAGGGCCCTAGGGAGACAAGTGTTTTGATCGATGCATAAGAAAATAAAATAGTGAAAAATCTGACCTCCATTAAATAGAAGAACTAGGATTAACATTCAGGAAGGGATATGCTTCAGTCAAATGGAAGAGGACAGAAAACTTGGTTATCTTCAAGGAAAGGCTTAGGGAACTCCAGAAATATTAACACATTATTGGACTTTTGCAAATTAAGCTTGAAGATAAAAGAAGTCTCATACTCATCTTGGGATGAACAGAATGAAAAGGGATGAAGGATAAAGAAAGAAATTTACATTTTCCATTAAGGAGTTTAGTTTGCCTATACTCTAAAAATGTCACCCACAAACTCTTTGAAATGAGGCTAGGAGGCATGTTAAACTATAGCAATGGCATTAATTCAGTTTATCTCTAAATGAAAACCTATTCTAAACCCCACACCAAGGATTCTAAACCTTTTCTCCAAAGTTTGTTTCATACCAAATCCCATATTTTCTTCAGAATACTTTTTTTTCTACTTTTCTAAGACTAAGACAATTCAAGATGCAAAACCCAGAAAGAAAACAGTTTATTTCTCTTGCTAATCAAAGGGGAAAATATAACTGCCTGGAAGAATTCATGTTCTTCCTAAAAGTTCAGGATCCTGATTTTAGAGTAAAATCAGTCAACATGATTGTGTTTACATGTTTGTTTTTTCCGTCACATTTTTGTAGTGTTCATCACATAGAAAAAATTACACAAATCATAAATATACAGCTCAGTGAATTATTACAGAGCAAAGTCCTTTTTAACCAAAGCCAGGTCAAGAAACAGGATACTGACCTCATTCTATAAGCTTCATTTGTGCCACCTCCCAATCAATAACCTCATTGCTTCCCAAAGTAAATTGCTATCTTGACTACGATAATTTGCTTGTTTTGGGAATTAATATAATTGTAATCATCCAAAATATATACTTAAGTGTTTTGCCTCTTTCTCTCAATATTATGATTATGATATTCATCTATGCTATTGCATACAGCTATTATGAATTCATTTTCATTGCTCTATAGTATTAACATTTTATGACTATTTCTCTACTCTTTTGCCATTCTTCCAGTATGAATATTTGGATAGTTATCATTTTCTGCTATTAAAGTAATAGTGCTATGAGTATTCTGCATGTGTTTTGGTTTTACACTTGTATGCATTTCTGTTAGTATACACTTACTGATGGAATTTCTTGTTTTACACTGTGACTATGTTTAGCTTAATAGAAAATGTCAAACACTTCTCTGGAGGGAATATGCCAATTTATTCTTTAACAAGCTGTATAAAAATGCCTGTTGCTCCACTTTCACACCATCACTGGTCTTGTTAGTCTTTATAATTTTCTATTCCTAAGAGGGTACAGACATGTTATTGTGTCTTTAATGTGCCTTTTCATGATGAGTAATGATGTTGGTAAATTTTCATATGTTTAGTGGCCAACTGGATACACTTTTAGTGAAATGCTGCACAGTGAGTTCTTCAAATATCTTCTCCCATGTTAACACTTTCTTATCAATTTAACAGTGTCTTTTTTTTTTTTTTTAATTAATTTATTAATTACTTTATTTTTTTTTTGGCTGTGTTGAGTCCTCGTTTCTGTGCGAGGGCTTTCTCTAGTTGCGGCAAGCGGGGGCCACTCCTCATCGCGGTGCGCGGGCCTCTCACTATCGCGACCTCCCTTGCTGTGGAGCACAGGTTCCAGACGCGCAGGCTCAGTAATTGTGGCTCACGGGCCCAGTTGCTCCGCGGCACGTGGGATCCTCCCAGACCAGGGCTCGAACCCGTGTCCCCTGCATTGGCAGGCGGATTCTCAACCACTGCACCACCAGGGAAGCCCAACAGTGTCTTTTGATGTAGTAAATTTTACCAATCTTTTCCTTTAAGATGATTTTTTTGTGTCCTCTTTAAGAAATCTTTCCTGATGCCAAGGTCATTACTATATTCTTACATTAGCGTCTAGAACCTTCCTAATCTTTTTTTTTTTAAATTCAAATGCACAATCCACTTGGAGTTTCTGTGTGCGTGCACACCTGGTGTGTGTATGTACGTGTGTGTGTGAATGTGAGTTTGCTTGTTTGTTCTCCTTACACAAATCAATTTTACACATAGGTAGCTTGTTGAAATATTTGAATATTCTTGTGGATTCATGCTATTTTGTGTTTTCTACCATACCAAGTCCTTTCACTTCAAAATTCTTCTTTAGTAGTGTCTTGGCTAATATTAGACCTTTGCATCTCCATGTAAATTTAGATAGGTTCTGCCAATTTCCACAAAAGAGTTTTGTTGATATTTTCATTGTAATTACATTGAATCTATTAAATCAGTTGGGGAAGAATTGTCATTATAATCTTGAACCTTCAAATTATTTTGAATGCATGGCATATCCCTCAGTTATTTAGATTGTTTTTAAAAATATTTCTTAATATTTTATAGTATTTTATATAAAAGTTTTATCCTTCTTTTAGATTTAATAATAGGGATTTTATTATCAAGGACATTTTAGGTGGCCTGATTGACAGAAGAACATATTTCATGGTAGTGTCATTATCTGGAAGGCTCTTTACTAAGAAAAAGAAATAAAGATGAGACATGATGGTCAAGACCAAGTCACATTGGTGGAAAAAGATTACTGAAATATTAAGCAAAGGAATTTTATACTTTTGTTAGGAACCAACTGATAGAATATAATTTAGAGTCAAGTCTTTATCTGCTGACTATACAGAAAGGAAAAAGTAAGGTTTCTAAAACTACCTGCCAAATAGTAAAATAAGATTAATAAGCCACAATTTTGGAACAGAGACTAATTTACATAGATGAATCACCAAAGAAAGTTTCCTTACTTCTAGACTCTGGACCCTCTGCTCTCTATCAATAAATATTTCTTCATTTTGCAGTGAAAAGAATTGCATGTTTGGAACAGTAAACAGCAACTGAAATCACCCCTCCTTTGTACTCACTGTCATTGAATTATGGGGGAATCTATTTATAATAATTGTATCTCCTTTTATACAGTGAATGATTTCTCGTTTAACCACTGATATCTATTTATGCTTTGTATAATTAGGGAATTCCCTTCTGGTTAAACAGTATTTAGAAGATATTGATAGTATATACCTGTAGACTATGCTGTCAAGATAAGTTAATTAGTTCTATGGAAAGACTATGAAAAATATGATTAAATGTGTCCCCTGAAATAGTTATAGTTTAGCAGGAGACGTGACAGCACTGAATATTCCAAGATTATCAAGTAAGGACAACAAACACTCCTTTATCAGACGGTATTGAGCATCTAATGTGTCTAGTGCTCAGAAATTTTGAACAAGATCTGAGACTAAAAACTAAAGACCATTAGTTTAGTTTTTTTAATTAAATTTTTTAAATTACTCCTAGAAAGTCCTTTTAGAATTCTTAGTTTATAAAATCATACTCCACAGTAGCATTGGTAGTTTTCTATATTTAATTAACTGTTAGAAATACATACCAGTAAGTTGTTTTTTTTTTAATTTTTAAAATTTTATTTTTTTAACATCTTTATTGGAGTATAAGTGCTTCACAATGGTGTGTTATTTTCTGCTTTATAACAAAGTGAATCAGCTATACATATACATATATCCCCATATCTCTACCCTCTTGTGTCTCCCTCCCTCCCACCCTCCCTATCCCACCCCTCTAGGTGGTCACAAAGCCATTCTGACTGGTGTGAGGTGATACCTTATTGTAGTTTTGATTTGCATTTCTCTAACGATTAGTGATGTTGAGCATCCTTTCATGTGTTTGTTAGCAATCTTTGTATCTTCTTTGGAGAAATGTGTATTTACGTCTTCTGCTCATTTTTGGATTGGGTTTCTTGTTGTTTTGATATTGAGCTGCATGAGCTGCTTGTAAATTTTGGAGATTAATCCTTTGTTACTTGCTTCATTTGCAAATATTTTCTCCCATTCTGAGGGTTCTCTTTTTGTCTTGTTTATGTTTTCCTTTGCTGTGCAAAAGCATTTCAATTTCATTAGGTCCCATTAGTTTATTTTTGTTTTTATTTCCATTTCTCTAACAGGTGAGTCAAAAAGATCTTGCTGTGATTTATGTCATAGGGTGTTCGGCCTGTGTTTTCCTCTAAGAGTTTTATAGTGTCTGGCCTTACATGTAGGTCTTTAATCCATTTTGAGTTTATTTTTGTGTATGGTGTTAGGGAGTGTTCTAATTTCATTCTTTTACATGTAGCTGTCCAGTTTCCCCAGCACCACTTATTGAAGAGACTGTCTTTTCTCCATGGTATATTCTTGCTGACTGTATCAAAAATAAGGTGACCATATATGCGTGGGTTTATCTCTGGGCTTTCTATCCTGTTCCATTGATCTATATTTCTGTTTTTGTGCCAGTACCATACTATCTTGATTACTGTAGCTTTGTAGTATAGTCTGAAGTCCAGGAGCCTGATTCCTCCAGCTCCGTTTTTCTTTCTCAAGATTGCTTTGGCTATTCGGGGTCTTTTGTGTTTCCATACAAATTGTGAAATTTCTTGTTCTACTTCTGTGAAAAATGCCATTAGTAGTTTGATAGGGAATGCACTGAATCTGTCGATTGCTTTGGGTAGTAGAATCATTTTCACAATGTTGATTCTTCCAATCCAAGATCATGGTATATCTCTCCATCTGTTTGTATCATCTTTAATTTCTTTCATCAGTGTCTTATAGTTTTGTGCATACAGGTCTTTTGTCTCCCTAGGTAGGTTTATTCCTAGGTATTTTATTCTTTGTGTTGCAGTGGTAAATGGGAGTGTTTCCATAATTTCTCTTTCAGATTTTTCATCATTAGTGTATAGGAATGCAAGAGATTTCTGTGCATTAATTTTGTATTCTGCTACTTTACCAAATTCATTGATTAGCTCTAGTAGTTTTCTGGTAGAATCTTTAGGATTCTCTAGGTATAGTATCATGTCATCTGCAAACAGTGACAGTTTTACTTCTTCTTTTCTGATTTGGATTCCTTTTATTTCTTTTTCTTCTCTGATTGCTGTGGCTAAAACTTCCAAAACTATGTTGAATAATGGTGGTGAGAGTGGAGAACCTTGTGTTGTTCCTGATCTTAGTGGAAATGGTTTCAGTTTTTCACCACTGAGAATGATATTGGCTGTGGGTTAGTCATATATGGCCTTTATTATGTTGAGGTAAGTTCCCACTATGCCTACTTTCTGAAGAGTTTTTATCATAAATGGGTGTGAATTTTGTCAAAAGCTTTTTCTGGATCTATTGAGGTGATCATATGGTTTTTCTCCTTCTATTTTTTAATATGGTGTATCACATTGATTGATTTGCGTATATTGAAGAATCCTTGCATTCCTGGGACAAACCCCACCTGATCATTGTGTATGATCCTTTTAATGTGTTGTTGGATTCTGTTTGCTAGTATTTTGTTGAGGAATTTTGCATCTTTGTTCATCAGTGATATTGGCCTGTAGTTTTCTTTCTTTGTGACATCTTTGTCTGGTTTCAGTATCGGGGTGATGGTGGCCTCATCGAATGAGTTTGGGTTTGTTCATCCCTCTGCTATATTTTGGAAGAGTTTGAGAAGGATAGGTGTTAGCTCTTCTCTAAATGTTTGATAGAATTCAACTCTGAAGCCATCTGGTCCTGGGCTTTTGTTTGTTGGAAGATTTTGAACCACAGTCTTGGTTTCAGTGCTTGTGATTGGTCTGTTTATATTTTCTATTTCTTCCTGGTTGAGTCCTGGAAGGTTGTGCTTTTCTAAGAATCTGTCCATTTCTTCCACGTTGTCCATTTTATTGGCATATAGTTGCTTGTAGTAATCTCTCATGATCCTTTGTATTTCTGCAGTGTCAGTTGTTACTTCTCCTTTTTCATTTCTAATTCTATTAATTTGTGTCTTCCTTTTTTTTCTTAATGAGTCTGGCTAATGGTTTATCAGTTTTGTTTATTTTTCAAAGAACCAGCTTTTTGTTTTATTGATCTGTACTACTGCTTCCTTCATTTCTTTTTCATTTATTTCTGATCTTATCTTTATGATTTCTTTCCTTCTTCTAACTTCAGGCTTTTTGGTCTTCTTTCTCTAATTGCTTTAGGTGTAAGTATAGTTTGTTTATTTGAGTTGTTTCTTGTTCTTGAGGTAGGATTGTATTGCTATAAACTTCCCTCTTAGAACTGCTTTTGCTGCATCCCATAGGTTTTGGGTCATCGTGTTTTCATTGCCATTTGTTTCTAGGTATTTTTTGATTTCCTCTTTGATTTCTTCAGTGATCTCTTAGATATTTAGTAGTGTATTGTTTAGCCTCCATGTGTTTGTATTTTTTATGGATTTTTTTCCTGTCATTGATGTCTAGTCTCATAGCATTGTGGGTGGAAAAGATACTTGATATGATTTCAATTTTCTTAAAATTACCATGGCTTGATTTGTGACCCAAGATATGATCTATCTTGGAGAATGTTCCATAAGCACTGGAGAAGAAAGTGTATTCTGTTGTTTTGGGATGGAATGTCCTATAAATATCAATTAAATCCATCTTGTTTAATGTATCATTTAAAGCTTGTGTTTCCTTATCTATTTTCATTTTGGATGATCTCTCCATTGGTGAAAGTGGGGTGTTAAAGTCCCCTACTATGATTGTGTTACTGTCGATTTTCCTTTTATGGCTGTTAGCATTTGCCTTATGTATTGAGGTGCTCCTATGTTGGGTGCATAAATATTTACACTTGTTACATCTTCTTGGATTGATCCCTTGATCATTATGTAGTGTCGTTTTTGTCTCTTGTAAGTGTTTATTTTAGTCTATTTTGTCAGATATGAGAATTGCTACTGCAGCTTTCTTCTGACTTCCGTTTACATGGAATATCTTTTTCCATCTGCTCACTTTCAGTCTGTATGTGTCCCTGGGTCTGAAGTGGGTCTCTTGTAGACAGCATATATATGGGTCTTGTTTTTGTATCCATTCAGCCAGTCTGTGTCTTTAGGTGGGCACATTTAATCCATTTACATTTAAGGTAGTTATCGATATGTATGTCCCTATTACCATTTTCTTAATTGTTTGGGGTTTGTTATTGTAGATCTTTTCCTAGAGGGGTTCCTTAAGCATTTGCTGTAAAGCCGGTTTGCTGGTGCTGAATTCTCTTAACGTTTGCTTTTCTGTAAAGGTTTTAATTTCTCCATCGAATCTGAGATCCTTGCTGGGTAGAGTAATCTTGGTTGTAGGTTTTTCCCTTTCATCACCTTAAATATGTCCTGCTACTCCCTTCTGGTTTGCAGAGTTTCTGCTGAAAGATGAGCTGTTAACCTTATGGGGATTACGTTGTATATTATTTGGTTTTTTTCCCTTGCTGCTTTTAATATTTTTTTCTTTGTATTTAATTTTTGATAGTTTGATTAATATGTGTCTTGACGTGTTTCTCCTTGGATTATCCTATATGGGACTCTCTGCGCTTCCTGGACTTGATTGACTATTTCCTTTCCCATATTATGGAAGTTTTCAACTATAATCTCTTCAAATATTTTCTCAGTCCCTTTCTTTTTCTCTTCTTCTTCTGGGACCCCTGTAATTCAAATGTTGGTGCATTTAATGTTGTCCCAGATGTCTCCGAGAGTGTCCTCAATTCTTTTCATTCTTTTTTCTTTATTGTGCTCTTCAGTAGTTATTTCCACTATTTTATCTTCCTGATCGCTTATCCGTTCTTCTGCCTCAGTTATTCTGCTATTGATTCCTTCTAGAGAATTTTTAATTTCATTTATTGTGTTGTTCATCATTGTTTATTTGGTCTTTTGTTCTTCTAGGTTCTCGTTAAAGGTTTCTTGAATTTTCTCCATTCTATTTGCAAGATTTTGGATCATCTTTACCATCATTACTCTGAATTTTTTTCAGGTAGACTGTCTACTGGAAAAAGGGTTTTTACCTTGCTCCTTCATCTGCTGTGTGTTTCTCTGTCTTCTCATTTTGCTTAACTTACTGCATTTGGTGTCTCCATTTCGCAGGCTGCAGGATCGTAGTTCCTGTTGTTTTTGGTGTCTGCCCCCAGTGGGTAAGGTTGATTCAGTGTGTTGTGTAGGCTTCCTGATTGAGGGGATTGGTGCCTGTGTTCTGGTGGATGAGTCTGGATCTTGTCTTTCTCATGGGCAAGACCGTATCCGGTGGTGTGTTTTGTGGTGTCTGTGACCTTATTATGATTTTAGGCAGCCTCTCTGCTAATGGGTGGGGTTGTGTCCCTGTCTTGCTAGTTGTTTGGCATAGGGTGTCCAGCACTGTAGCTTGCTGGTCGTTGAGTGGAGCTGGGTCTTAGCGTTGAGATGGAGATCTCTGGGAGAGCTTTCGCCATTTGGTATTACATGGAGCCGAGGGGTCTCTGGTGGACCAATATCCTGAACTAGGCTCTCCCATCTCAGAGGCACAGGCCTGACATGAAAACCCCGTCAGCCACGTGGCTCAGAAGAAAATGGAGAAAGAAAGATAGAAAGAATTTTATTTTATTTTTTATTCTTTATTAAAATAAAAGGTAAAGAAATTGTTAAAAATAAAAAAATTTAAAAGTAATATAAGAAAGAGAAAGAAAGAATAGAGCAACCAAGCCAAAAAACAAATCCATCAATGATAACAAGCACTAAAAACTATGCTAAAAAGACACAAAAAACAAAAAAACGGACAGACAGAACCCTAGGACAAATGGTAAAAGAAAGCTATACAGACAAAATCACAGAAAGAAGCATACACATACACACTCACAAAAAGAGAAAAAGGAAAAAAATATATATATCTGTATATAAAAAAAAAAGGAAGAGAGCAACCAAATCAATAAATAAATCTACCAATGATAATAAACTCTAAACACTAAACTAAGATAAACATAAAACCAGAAACCAGTCAGCCACATACAACAAACCCCAAGCCTACAGTTGCTCCCAAAGTCTACCGCCTCAATTTTGGGATGATTCGTTGTCTATTCAGGTATTCCACAGATGCAGGGTACATCAAGTTGATTGTGGAGATTTAATCCTCTGCTCCTGAGGCTGCTGGGAGAGATTTCCCTTCCTCTTCTTTGTTCACACAGCTCCCGGGTTTCAGCTTTGGATTTGGCCCTGCCTCTGCTTGTAGGTCGCCTGAGGGTGTCTGTTCTTTGCTCAGACAGGACGGGTTTAAAGGAGCAGCTGATTGGGGGCTCTGGCTCACTCAGGCCGGGGGGAGGGAGGGGTACGGATGCGGGGCGAGCCTGCAGCAGCAGAGGCCGGCGTGATGTTGCACCAACCTGAGGCGCGCCATGTGTTCTCCCGGGGAAGTTGTCCCTGGATCACGGGTCCCTGGCAGCGGTGGGCTGCACAGGCTCCCGGGTGGAGAGGTGTGGATAGTGACCTGTGCTTGCACACAGGCTTCTTGGTGGCTGCAGTAGCAGCCTTAGCATTTCATGCCCATCTCTGGAGTCTGTGTTGATAGCCTCAGCTCGCACCCGTCTCTGGAGCTCATTTAGGCTGTGCTCTGAATCCCCTCTCCTCACGCACCCCGAAATAATGGTCTCTTGCCTCTTACGCAGGTCCAGACTTTTTCCCGGACTCCCTCCTGGCTAGCTGTGGCGCACTAGCCCCCTTCAGGCTGTGTTCACGCAGCCAACCCCAGTCCTTTCCCTGGGGTCTGACCTTTGAAGCCCAAGCATCAGCTCCCAGCCCCCGCCCGCCCCAGCGGGTGAGCAGACAAGCCTCTTGGGCTGGTGAATGCTGGTGGGCACCGATCCTCTCTGCGGGAATCTCTTCGCTTTGCCCTCCTCACCCCTGTTGCTGCGCTCTCCTCTGTGGCTCCGAAGCTTCCCCCCTCCACCACCCGCAGTCTCCACCCGCGAAGGGGCTTCCTAGTGTGTGGAAACCTTTCCTCCCTCACAGCTCCCTCCCACTGGTGCAGGTCCCGTTCCTATTCTTTTGTCTCTGTTTTTTCTTTTTTCTTTTGCCCTACCCAGGTTTGTGGGGAGTTTCTTGCCTTTTGGGAAGTCTGAGGTCTTCTGCCAGCATTCAGTAGGTGTTCTGTAGGAGTTGTTCCACATGTGGATGTATTTCTGATGTTTTTGTGGGGAGGAAGGTGATCTCCACATCTTACTCCTCTGCCATCTTGAAGGTCTCTACCACCAATAAGTTTTAGACAAGGCTGCCAACTTATTTCAAACTCTAGTATCTATCAATTTCTGCACTAGTTTTCCTGAAGCCAGCTGCTACTATCTCTAACATTATGGTAAATTCTAAGGCTCTTTATGTGATTAAGACAACAAATATAAATTTGGAGAAAATTCAACGTAAGTAGTAGATGACTGTGATATTGAAGTTCATGGGGAATATAATACATTGATCTTGCAATTTTTTAAAACAAATGATTAGTGGATGTTTACTTTATAATAGGCATATTATGGGAGGTGAATATATAATGGTTCCTAAATCATGTTAACAAAAAGGATCCATAATAATGACAAATGTGTGAAAAATGTGAGCTTAGCATATTGAGGGAAAAATAAGAAAATATCCTTGATGATGTGGAGCACTGATATATGACTGGATAAATGTAAGTTTGATTTAGAGGTAGTAAGGTTTAGAAATGTAAGGTTGATTGAATGAAGATATTGACTGTTAACGTTGAGAAGTCCAGATTTAGTTCTATTGTTACCAGTGGCCACAGTAAATTGTAAAATATTGTACCACCATAAATAAGGTTATATTACAAAATATAAATTTTATTAGTTTTCTTTAAGTAATCTCCCTATGTTATTTTGTTTGTTGAGGTATAATTGATATACAAAAATACTGCACATACATTAAATATCAGTTGGATGGGTTTGGAGACATTCATACATTTACAAAACCATAGTCACAAGCAAGGTAATAAACATATACATCACCTCAAGAAGTTTTTCCTTGCCTTTTTGGGTTTTTTTTTGTTTACTTTTTTATTTGTTTTTGTTTGTGCTTTTTTGGTGGTAAGAACATTTAACATGAGCTTGACCTTCTTAACAGTTTTTTAAGTATGCAATACCGAATAGTTAGCTGTAGGCACTATACTTTACCATAGATTCCCGGAACTTGTTCATCTTATATAACTGAAACTTTATACCCATTGAACAACTCTTACTTTCCCCTTCCTAACTGGGAAATCACCATTTTAATCTGTGTTTCTATAAGTTTGACTATTTCAGATACCTTGTAAGTGGAGTTGTGCAGTATTTGTCCTTCTGTGACTGGCTTTTTTCAGCTAGTAAAATGTCTTCCAGGTTCATCAGTGTTGTTGCAAAGAAGATTTCCTTCTTTTATAAGGATGAATAATTTTGCATTTTATGTATATATCACAGTTTTCTTTATCTATTCATCAGTCAGTGGGCACTTAGGTTTTTTCCATATCTTGGCAGTTGTGAATAATGCTGCAGTGAACATAGAGTGCAGGTATTTCTTTGCGATCCTGATTTCAGTTCTTTTGGATATCTACCCAGAAGTGGGAATACTGAATCATATGGTAGATCTATTTTTAATATTTGGAGATAGAGCAGCTGTACCATTTTACATTCCCAGCAGTGTACAAGGGTTCCAATTTATCCACATCCTCACCAACAGTTTTTGTCTTTCTTTTTTTTTAATAACCATCCTGACAGGTATGGGCTGATAACTCATTATAGTTTGATTTTAGGTGATACCTTATTTGTTTTTGATTTTGAATTTGATGATTAGTGATATTAAGCACCTTTTCATACACCTTTGGCCACTTGTTTGTCTTTAGAGAAATATCTATTCAAATCCTTACCCCATTCTTTTATTCGGTTATTTGTTTTTGTAGGGTTTTTCTTAATGCTATTGAGATGTAGGAGTTCCTTATGTATTTTGGATATTAACCCTTTAATAGATATATGGTTTGCAAACATTTTCTACCATTCAGAAGCTTCCTTTACATTCTGTTGATTGCATCCTTTGCTTTGCAGAAGATTTTAGTTTGATATAGTCACAATTGTCTATTTTTGCTTTTGTTGCCTGTGCTTTGGGTGTTATATTCAATAAGTTATTGCCAGGGCTAGTGTCAAGAAGTCTTTCACCTATGTTATCTTCTAGGAGTTTTACAGTTTCATGTCTTATGTTTAAGTCTTTGATCCATTTTGAGTTCATTTTTGTATATGGTATAAGAGAGGGGTCCAGTTTCATGCTTTATCATGTGGCTATCCAGTTTTCCCAGCATCATTTGTTGAAGGAGACTATCCTTTCCCCATTGTGTATTCTTGGCACCTTTTTTGAAGATCAGTTGACACTTTATGTGTGGGTTTATTTCTGAGCTTTATATTCTATTCTGTTAGTCTAAATAACTGTCTTTATGCCAGTATCATACCTTTTTTTAATAATTTTTTAGTATCATACTTTTTTAATTACTGTAATTTTGTAATAATTTTTGAAAACAGGAAATTCCCATAAAATTTTTATTCTAGCTTAGCAAATTTATCCAAGGATCCCTCAAAACTATTTATTTCTTTATTATTGCCATACTGTTGAGATGTGTAATACTAAATGGCAAAACTCTAGAGTCATCTAGATCTAAATTTAATTTTACAATTTCTTATGTACTAGCTCTGTGACATTGGAGAGGTGTTTAGCATCAGTCAGAGACATCTGTTCAATTTCAGTTACGCTTTTCCAAGGTAGGGACCTGCCACACCCTTCTCTTGTCTCTGGAGTTTCATTTATCAAGAGAGAGAGTGACATATGTCCATGGTAGTTCTATCTTCTCTCTCTCTCTCGCAAAGGCTTTAAGTAACTTGTGTATTTTTATTTAATTTATGTCTTTCTTATTTCTCCATGTAGAATCTAGTAGAGAACAGTGCCTGAGTTCAAATTCAGTTTATACCATTTACTAGCCTGTGGTTTGGGAAACTCCATTAATTGCTCTGTTTCAGTTTTCTATCTATGATGTAAAATAAGAACAATATTAGTCTCCTTACTTCATAGGGTTGTTGTGCGGATTAAATAAGATGGTTCATGTAATGAACTGTACCTGTCACATTGCAATCACTTTATAAGTATTTGCTCTCTTCATCATCAATCATAAATCATATCTCTAGATCACTTTGGACAATACCTTGTTATATAGATGTTAAATTAATATCTACTGGTTGGGTCACTTAGCGTTTTTGGGTAATCACATTGTCAAAAGCTGACTATATCATCTATGCTATTTGGGGGTATTATTTTGCATCTCACCTCTGGATGGCACTGCAGCTAGGATTTAATAATCAAATAACAACCATCCAACTTATCTTCTACCAACCCTCCAAATAATTTGATCACATCAAAATCCCTGTGTTAAATCTTTCTTTGCTTAAGATATCTTGAATATGTATTCCAGTTTCCTGCAAAGAAATTGATGGACTAATATATGTATTCTAACTGCAGTCTAAAAATCAGCATATAGGTATCAGTTATTAAAAGTCCCGTATTCTCATCCCACCCTCTCCTTTGTAGGATGCAAAGCTGGAGTGGTAAATAGAATTCTACCACATACATAATCTTAACATTAAATAATATGTAGGTGTTTTTACATATTCTACTATTCATTGGAATTCTTTGCAAGATGGATATTTTGACAAATGGATTAATAAACATGAGTATAGATGAGACATGCACTTCATTTCACTTAGATATTTATTACCTGACTAGTAAATAAATGTTTCCTCATTACTAATTTATACCTCCTTGTTTTACAAAATTTGATACTACATTATTCTAAAAGTTGTAGTCATTGATAAAAATATTTTGAAGTATGTACTAACAACACAATTTTTTTTTAGAACAATTTTAAAAGATGATTATTTTGTATTAGAGAGGATAAGGAGTCCAATTTGTATTGAAGCTATTTTCTGTATAAAACATTTTTTTGTTGCAAATTTAATTATTATTTATGTATTATTGTTTATGAAATTTCATTCATCCTGAATAAAATATAACAAGTAAGCTTGCAACTTCATAAATGCAATCAGGACTCTTTGTAAAACTTTACTTCTAAAATAAGAGAGATATTCTGTGTTACTATCTTTTATTAACTAATGCAAGACTCAACAAAAGTTTTCATTAGAATTTATATAAAAGGACACTACATGGGCTTCCCTGGTGCAGTGGTTAAGAATTCATCTGCCAATGCACAGGACACGGGTTTAAGCCCTGGCCCGGGAAGATCCCACATGCCACGGAGCAACTAAGCCTGTGCACCACAACTACTGAGCCTACACTCTAGAGGCCGCGAGCCGCAACTACTGAGCCTGTGTGCTGCAACTACTGAAGCCTGCATGCTTAGAGCCCGTACTACACAGCAAGAGAAGACACCGCAATGAGAAGCCCGTGCACTGCAATGAAGAGTAGCCCCACTCGCCGCAACTAGAGAAAGCCCGCACACAGTGACGAAGACCCAATGCAGCCAAAAATAACATAAATAAAATAAATAAATAAATTTAAAATAAAATAAAAGGACACTGCAATCCAGAAGTCTTGGGAATAATTTTTTTTATTGAAGTATAGTTGATTTACAATGTTGAGTTAATTACTTCTGTATAGCAAAGTGATTCAGTTATAAATATGTGTGCATTCTTTTTTTATATTCTCTTCCATTATGGTTTATCATAGGATATTGAATACAGTTCTCTGTGCTATACATTTGTAGGACCTTGCTTATCCATTCTATATATAAAAGCTTATATTTGCTAACCCCTACCTCCCACTCCATCCCTCCCCCCCAACCTCTCTTTCTTGGCAACCACCAGTCTGTTCTCTATGTCTGTGATTCTGTTTCTGTTTCATAGATAAGTTCATTTGTGACATATTTTATATTCCACAAAAAATGATATCATATGGTATTTGTATTTCTCTTTCTGACTTACTTCACTTAGTATGATAATCTCTAGGTACATTCATGTTGCTGCAAATGACATTATTTCATTCTTTTTTATGGCTGAGTAGTATTCCATTGTATATATGTACCACATCTTCTTTATCCATTCATCTGTTGATGGACATTTATGCTGTTTCCAAGTCTTGGCGATTGTGAATAGTGCTGCTATGAACATAGGGGTGCATATATCTTTATGAATTATAGTTTTGTCCAGATATATGCCCCTGAGTGGGATTGCTGGATCATATGTTAATTCTATTTTTAGCTTTCCGAGGAACCTCCGTACTGTTTTCCACATTGGCTGCACCAACTTACATTTGGGAATAATTTCTAATGAAACACACACACAACACACATCCCGGACACACATAAGAAAAAATGATCCTTTTTTTATTGAAGTACAGTTGATGTATAAGATTATATAAATTACAGGTGTACAATATAGTGATTCACAATTTTTTAAGGTTATACTCCATTTATAGTTTTTCTAAAATATTGGTTATTTTACTCATGCTATACATATATCCTTGTAGCTTATTTTACACCTAATAGTTTGCACTTCTTAATCCCCTACCCCTATATTGCCCCTCTTCCCTTCCCTCTCCCCATTGGTAACCACTAGTTCTCTATATCTGTGAGTCTGCTTCTTTTTGTTATATTCACAAGTTCTACTGAATGGGAGAAAATATTTGCAAATGATATGACTGATAAGGCTTACTGTCTAACATCTATAAACATCTCATACACCTCAACATCAAAAAACAAACAACCCAATTATAAAATGGGCAGAAGAACTGAATAGACATTTTTCCAAAGAGGAAATGCAGATGGCCAACAGGGACATGAAAAGATGCTCAACATCACTAATCATCAGGGAAAAACAAATCAAAACAACAATGAGATATCACCTCATCTCCATCAGAATGGCTATCATCAAAAAGAACACAAATAGCAAATGTTAGTTATGATGTGGAGAAAAGGGAACCCTCGTATGCTGTTGGTGGGAACGTAAATTGGTGCAGCCACTGTGGAAAACAGTATGGACGTTTCTCAAAAAACTAAAAATAGAATTACCATATGACCCAGCAATATGTCCAAAAAAAACACTAATTCTAAAAGATACATGCACCTCAATGTTCATAGCAGCATTATTTACAATTGCCAAGATATGGAAGCAACCTAAATGTCCTTCAAAAGTTGAATGGATAAAGAAGATGTTCCATATATATATATATACACACACACACACACACACATACACAATGGAATACTACTCGGCCATAAAAAAAAAATTGAAATTTTGCCCTTTGCAGCAACATGGATGTACTTGGAGGGCATTATGCTAATTGAAATAAGTCAGAGAAAGGCAAATGCTGTATGATATCACTTATATGTGGAATCGAAAAATGATCCTTGTAAAGACCATCTATGTCTTTCTTACTCATGGGACATATCAGATAGGATTGAGATAACTGTGGGCTACGAGATGTGCTTACTCTAAGCGCTTGAGAGGCAGTATAGATTAGAACTATAGTGCTGGGGTTTAATATTTCAGTATTGTTAGGAGCTAAATGTTTATGTCCCCCCAAAATTCATCTTGAAATCCTACTGCCCATGTGATGGTATTAGGAGGGGGGCTTTTGGGAGGTGATTAGGGCATGAGGGTGGAGCCCTTATGAATGGATTAATGCCCTTATATAAAAGATACCCCAAAGAGCTCCCTTGGCACTTTCCACCATATGAGGAAAGAGCAAGAAGATAGCTCTCTGTGAACAAGGAAGCAGGCCCTCACCAGACACTGAATCTGTTGATTCTTTGATCTTGGACTTCTCAGTATTCTAGAACTGTGAGAAATTTCTGGTGTTTATAAACTACCCAGTTTATGGTAGTTTGTTATAACAGCCCAAATTGACTAGGACAAACACTTACCATCTATATTATTTTGGACAAATTATTTAACCTCTCTGTGCCTCATTTTCTCCATCTTTAAATAGGGATAATAATAATATCAATTTATGCAGTTCTGAAGAGTAAATAATATATTAATATCCATAAATGTTATCCATTTGTTTTCTTTTTCATGGTCAGTCTACTTGTTTCAAGAACCCTTCCTAAATTACCTCAGCTCACTGATTCCCCTTTTATTGGCCATACTATGTGTTTAAATTAAATATATAGCACCTGGTAATTTCAACTCAACTCTGCATATGATTGATATAGTATTGGTAATGAAAGCAGAGCCCTAATTAGATATTGACTGTATACCATATACATGTGTATTTCTTGGCTCAATATATAAAAGATCTTGACACTTAGTTGCTTTTCTTGGATGCAATCAAGCATGCAAAATTCTATGAAGGCTAAGTTTACACTGGAAAAATTACTGAGTACTCATCAGAAAGTAATACTGCAGAATAAGATTATGATGGGTAATACTATCTATATTTTATGTGTTTTATTGTAGTGACATTTATGGGAAAACCAATCCGTTTCACTCTTCTATTTTTAATTAAATTAATAAATGTTTAGGGCCATAATTGACTCATGTAGTATGAGAAATTGTCAGTGGTTCATTACTAATCAATGAGCCAATTCTTTTAACTTAGTACTTATATTTGACCTGAATAAAAAATATAAAAAGGAATTATGTTACAATAATGAAGAATAGTTTCCGTGACTACTAATAAAATTAGGTAAGACCATAGATAATATGTCATTATCTCATCAACATAAAATAACTTTCTAATATATACAAACACTTATTATTCATATATGATGTCAAATACCCTATGAGCTAGAAGTTGTCTCCCATTAGGACATTACAAAAATACTATTACATAAATAAAATGACTATTATTTCAAAGGGCATAAGAACCACAGACATATTTGTTCTTAAATTAGATATACATCAATATTAATGTTATAGAATAAATGTGAACTTTAATTGAAAATAGGAACAAATAAGAAACTTTCATTAAACTGCAGGATAATTATTTCATTTCCTGGCAGTTTTTTTGTTTTTGATCCACAACCAACAAGTCTTTGACCACAACCAACAATAGTTGAATATCACATTGAGTTCTTATTTCTATGTAAGGTCTAATGCTTACCATTCATGGTTTACTTTCCTTGCCCGAGGTCTTATTGCATGGGAAAAGATGATGTAGGTCTAAATAAAATAATTATTTTTATAGTTAATATCCATACGCTGCTCAGGTTGTGAAGGAAAATATGCCACCATATGTTGGCCTTCATGAAATTTCAAAGCTGTATTAAGAAACCCCCACCATCAATGTCTTAATCTTTTGCCAAGTCAACATAGTGGACTCTTTTATATCACACAGAAATTACACTTGAGTGCCAGAAATAGAACTTTTGAAAAACGCATTTTTATTTGCAAAACAATGACTAATGTAAAACTTTGGGACTTTTATCATCTGAAAGTAAGTTTTACAGTAAGCAATATATATAAATAATATATTGGGAATTTTCACTCTGAACACAGACAAGCCAGCAAGAATTTAAAACATTTACCACCTTACAAAATTTTATGATTAAATTAAGACAAGTTTAAATATCGTTAGTGTTATTGAAAGTCATCTAGTTGTGAGTTGACAGATCATTTGCACAAAAGTTCTGGTTAAAAAGGATTGCTAAGACAATCAGATTCTGCTTTATGGAAAAAAATGCCCCTAATCCAGGTGACCTGATTTGAAAAGTCACATATGAAATGCTAACTTGCTTTAATATAAGAATCATCAATTATTCTCCCATTAAAAACGGAAAGAAATAGGAATATATCAATAGCATATCTTGCCATTTCTGTAATTAAAAATAGTGCAGGAAGATATACAGATGGCCAACAGACACATGAAAGAATGCTCAACATCATTAATCATTAGAGAAATGCAAATCAAAACTACAATGAGGTATCATCTCACACCGGTCAGAATAGCCATCATCGAAAAATCTACAAACAATAAATGCTGGAGAGGGTGTGGAGAAAAGGGAACCCTCTTGCACTGTTGGTGGGAATGTAAATTGATACAGCCACTATGGAGAACAGTATGGAGGTTCCTTAAAAAACTAAAAATAGAACTACCATACGACCCAGCAATCCCACTACTGGGCATATACCCTGAGAAAACCATAGTTCAAAAAGAGTCATGTACCAAAATGTTCATTGCAGCTCTATTTACAATAGCCAGGACATGGAAGCAACCTAAGTGTCCATCATCGGATGAATGGATAAAGAAGATGTGGCACATATATACAATGGAATATTACTCAGCCATAAAAAGAAATGAAATGGAGGTATTTGTAGTGAGGTGGATGGAGCTAGAGTCTGTCATACAGAGTGAAGTAAGTCAGAAAGAGAAAAACAAATACAGTATGCTAACACATATATATGGAATCTAAGGAAAAAAAAAAAAGGTCATGAAGAACATAGTGGCAAGATGGGAATAAAGACACAGACCTACTAAAGAATGGACTTGAGGATATGGGGAGGGGAGAGGTGAGATGTGACAGGGTGAGAGAGTGTCATGGACATATATACACTACCAAATGTAAAATAGATAGCTAGTGGGAAGCAGCCACATAGCACAGGGAGATCAGCTCGGTGCTTTGTGACCGCCTGGGGGGGTGGGATGGGGAGGGTGGGACGGAGGGAGATGCGGGAGGGAGGAGATATGGGAACGTGTGTATATGTGTAGCTGATTCACTTTGTTATAAAGCAGAAACTAGCACACCATTGTGAAGCAATTATACTTCAATAAAGATGTTTAAAAAAAAAAAAAAAAAGAATAGTGCAGTGTTTGCTGACAAACAATTTCCCCATCATTTTCTTTCTGATTTTTTGAAGTTCCTGATATAGTAACATTACTGTAATGAACCTAACTTCAATGAAACAATAAAAAAATAAATTGCAAGTGATGCTGACATAAGTGACTTCTTCCTATGTAAATTGCTATAGGTAAGAGAATTCATTTTTACAGCAAATCTTTTCAAGCATATGCTTAGGAGTAACGCAGAACAATTCTGTGTAAATCATGTTTTGTAAGAAAGTCTGTAGAACAAGGTACAAATATATGTAATTTAGTGGAAATACTATCACTAATGATATAGATTGCCAAATGGAATTCTCTAGTCTCCGGAAGCTGTGTTTACTGCCTTTTTCCAATGTGACTTAATGGATTTATAAAACCATGTCTTCAGTTACATTGTTCTTGTTAAATGGAAAGTTTAATTTTAAGCTTCTTCTGATTCCATTTGGTAGAAAAGTCTCTTTTGCATAATCCCATAGCTTTTCTTTATTGGAAATATCTTTTGTAAAACTTTGCTATGTGAGTTTCTCTGTACTTAAGGTTGATGGAAGAATTTTGAAAAATGAAAATGCACATTTTGACTTTAAGGCTTTCACCTTATTTAGGTACATTACTGGAATTACTTCTGTTAAACAGCTCCAGAATTCTGAGACTGCATAAGATTTAATTAAGGGAAGAGTGTGCATTGTGACATAAAAGACATTTTAAAACATTTTCAAAATAAAATTTCCATATATTTTCATTTATCCAATAAATATTTATTGAGTGCCTACTATATGTCAGGTAAAGGACCACGAATTGGAATTATATAGATACATAATATAAGATCCCTAGATTATTCCCATATAAACTGTTTTGTGTTCTGGGCTTTGAGAGATTTTGCATACAAAATTTAAAACATTATTTTCCGAAATGTAGTAATTTTATTATAATTAACTCCTTTACAAAATAATGAAAAAATAAAAATAAGCTATGTCAATAAATATAACATTAATGTGTATGATTCAAACCAGCATGCACATTATCTCTTCTTTCATATGAAACTCAAAGTGATAGAAATGAATAAAAATGGTAACTATATGAATTAAACCCACAACCAGGTAAAGAACTGAATATGAGTCAACTGCTGAGGGAGAATTTTTTTTCATGAATATAGAAAAAAATAGAGGCATATAGAAAGAGAATGGAGGTGTGATAATTGAAAGAAAGTTCTAAGGAGACCAAAATTAAGAGGTAGAAAAGACCATGACTTATAAACAATCTGTCCAGGCAAATCTCTAAATGACTTTGTTTTTTCCCTGAATTGCCTTTGACTCAGAAATGTTATATGTGATGGGTGGTTGAAGTGAATTAATGGATCTGAAAGCATAGGGATTAATCCAAGTTTTGTAAATGGAACAGTTGACACATCTCACTACCCACCCCAAACTTAGCCATCAGTCTTTTTTTTTTTTTAATTTTTGTGGGAGTATAGTTGATTTACAATGTTGTATCAGTTTCTGCTGTACAACAAAGTGAAACAGTTATACATATACGTATATCCACTCTTTTTTAGATTCTATTCCCATATAGATCATTACAGAGTATTGAGTAGAGTTCCCTGTGCTATACAGTAGGTACTTATTAGTTACCTGTTTTATATACAGTAATGTGTGTATGTCAATCCCAATCCCCCAATTTATCCCCTCTTTCCCCCTTGGTAACCATAAGTTTGTTTTTTACATCTGTGACTCTATTTCTGTTCTGTAAATAGTTTCATTTGTACCATTCTTTTAGATTCCACATAAAGCGATATCATATGATATTTGTCTTTCTCTTTCTGACTTATTTCACTCAGTCTGACAGTCTCTAGGTCCATCCATGTTGCTGCAAATGGCATTATTTCATTCTTTTTAATGGCTGAGTAATATTCCATTGTATATATGTACCACAACTTCTTTATCCATTCCTCTGTCCATGGACATTTAGGTTGCTTCCATGTCCTGACTATTGTAAATAGTGCTGTGATGAACATTGGGGTGCATGTATCTTTTCAAAATATGGTTTTCTCCAGATATGTGCCCAGGAGTGGGATTGCTTGATCATATGGTAGCTCTATTTTTAGTGTTTTAAGGAAACTCCGTACTGTTCTCCATAGTGACTGTACCAATTTACATTCCCACCAACAGTGTAGGAGGGTTTCCTTTTCTCCACACCCTCTCCAGCATTTATTGTTTGTAGATTTTTTGATATTGGCCATTCTAACCAGAGTGAGGTGATACCCCATTGTAGTTTTGATTTGCATTTCTCTAATAATTAGTGATGTTGAGCATCTTTTCATGTGCTTTTTGGCTATCTGTATGTCTTCTTTGGAGAAATGTCTGTTTAGATCTTCTGCCCGTTTTTTGATTGGATTGTTTGGTCTTTTTTGATATTGAGCTGCATGGGCTGTTTGTATATTTTGGAAATTAAACCCTTGTCAGTTGCTTCATTTGCAAATAGTTTCTCCCATTCTGTGGGTTATCTTGAGAAAGAAAAATGGAGGAGGAGGAATCAGGCTCCCTGACTTCAGACTATTCTACAAAGCTACAGTAACCAAAACAGTATGGTACTGGCACAAAAACAGAAATACAGATCAATGGAACAGGGTAGAAAGTTCAAAGATAAACCTACACACCTATGGTCACCTAATCTATGACAAAGGAGCAAGAATATACAATGGAGAAAAGACAGCCTCTTCAATAAGTGGTGCTGGGAAAACTGGACAGCTACATGTAAAAGAATGAAATTAGAGCATTCTCTAACACGATACACAAAAATAAACTCAAAATGGCCTAAAGCCCTAAATGTAAGACGGGATACTATAAAACTCTTAAAGCAAAACATAGGCAGAACACTCTCTGACATAAATCACAACAAGCTCTCTTTTGATTCACCTCCTAGAGTAATGAAAATAAAAACAATCAAATGGGACCTAATTAAACATAAAAGCTTTTGCACAGCAACGGAAACTATAAACAAAAGAAAAGCTAACCATCAGTCTTAACCAACAACAAGTATCAACTACCCAGAACTACCCCCCACAAAAAAGATCACAGAGTTTTCTGGGGAGAACTAGAGTTTCTAATATGGATTTGAGGTACTAGACCGAAACATCTGCATTTTGCTCTTTTGTGCTAAATATACAAGGCCCAGCTTCCTTTTCATTTATTCTAAAATGAAGACTACTAGTCAAGAAACTTAACGCATAGGAATAGTTAATAGTTAGCTTTTATGTTGCATTATTTTAAATATAAAGGCAAAACAAATGACCACCAAAATTTTGAGAAAATCTTAAAGACTACAGTTAGCAACAGTTATTAAAATATTACTTCAGAAGAAACAGAAGTAATTCAGAAAACTTTAAAAATACTATTTGATAACTTGAGAGATATTTGAGAAAATACCTCATTGATTACCACCCCACCACCTCAAAACAAACAAACAAACAAAATTGGGAGCTAAAAGTGATCCCTTGGGGGAGTGTTACTGGGGATGAGGACAAAGGGGTCAGACAAGATATTTTTCATTTCAGTCTTGTCTGAACTATTTCATTTTGCTCATATCCAAGTATTAATTTGATTTAGAATTAAGTAATTAATAATACCCGCACAACAAATTCTTACAAGTTCCAAACTTTTCTTTATATTGATTGAAATAACTGCAGGGTTGCAGATATGCCAGATTTATAATGAATATTATCCTGCTGCTTATTTAAAATATCTAAATTGCATATTTCAAAGGCAAGTTGTAGTTACCATCTACCACTCTATTCCTTCTCCCTCAACCTGGTCATTTCTAGAGTTTTGTATCATGCAGAAGGTCTCCACTGCCTATTCAGTGTACAGAGGAGAAACTAGAAGCCTAGGCAATATTCTTAACATACTCTACCGTGCACTCTTGCACAGTGAATCCATCATGAGGTAGCATCTTTACTCCTCCAATAATTTATCTCTCTGAATATCTGTACTTAAGCTAAAGCCATCATCCTTTCTCACAGTGGCTATTGTAATGACCTCCTACTTGGTTTATTAACATCCTTTTTTTCATGCTTTTCTCCTGGGGCATTTCCACTGCAGTCAGCGTCATCTTTTCAGAATACAAAGCTGCTTACTTATGTCATTTCTTTGTATAATCATCTTAAATAAGTTTCCTTAGCCCCTGGGATAAAGTCTCACCCCCTTCACAAAATGCTTTCTCCCGTGACTCCCTGTTTTGCCTCACCTCATAGAATTCTCCCTCTCATACTCTATTCTCCAGCCACTAAGGCCCTTTCATTTCCCATGTTGCCCACCTCCCTCTTACCTTAAGGAAATTGCATACGTTGTTTCATCTTCTTGGAAACATCTCTCTTCTCCCTTCTCATCTAGTTAACGTTCACACATCCTTTACACGTAAACTCAATATTGAGTCTTTTCAATTCTGTTGCACTAAAACCACTGACAACCAGTACACTGTCTGATGCTTCCCTCCTCAGCACTTACCTGTGGGTAAATAATGATTTAATTATTATCCCTTTATGCCACTATACCATAAGCTTCACAAAAGAAGGGATCATATAAAAACTGTTCACTTCATTCCTACTTTTTAAAGAGTGTCTTGTTTTTAATAAGTGCTGAAGAAATATTATTGAATAAATTAACTATGTACAAAGCATGATTAGATTACTCAAAAAGGTACAAAAAACAAATAGCCATGGTTCCTGCCATACATTTTCTCAATTTATAACATGATAATTTCTCTTTCAAAATTTTCTGAGATAATCTAATTTTTATTTTTTATAATATGATACTGTCTTTTATGACTTCTTTCTAGAAAACAATCCATTTCTACCAGGCATTCAAATTTATTAGTGAGAAATTGTATATATTAGTTTTCTTTGTTTCCATGGTTGTGATTTTCCATCTTTCTGTCTTCTTTTTTCCTTTCTCTCTCTCTGCTCTCTCATACACTCTTAAATTGTAGGAATTAATTATATAATTTTAGTTAAGGGAATTTTGCTGATTATATCTATCAGTTTCACTCTACATCTTTTTTAAATGATTTATTATTTATTTTTTATTTTATATTGGAGTATAGTTGATTTAAAATGTTGTGTTAGTTTTGGGTGTGCAGCAAAGTGATTTAGTTATACGTGTATCTACTCTTTTTCAAATTATTTTCCCATATAGGTTATCACAGAGTATTGAATAGAGTTCCCTGTGCTATACAGTAGGTCCTTGTTGATTATCTATTTTATATATAGTAGTGTGTATATGTTAATCCCAACCTCCTAATTTATCCTTCCCCCAACCTTTCCCCTTTGGAAACCATAAGTTTGCTTTCTAAGTCTGTGAGTCTATTTTGTAAATAAGTTCATTTGTCTCATTTTTTAGATTTCACATATAAGTGATATCATATGATATATGTCTTTCTCTGTCCTACTTACTCCACTTAGTATGATGATCTCTATATCCATCCATGTTGCTGAAAATGACATTATTTCATTCTTTTATTATGTCTAATATTCCATTGTATATGTATACCACATCTTCTTTGTCCATTCATCTGTCAGTGGACATTTAGGTTGCTTCCATGTGTCGGCTATTGTAAATAGTGCTGCAGTGAACATTGTGGTGCATGTATCTCTTTGATTTATAGGTTTGTCTGGATATACGCCCAGGAGTGGGATTGCAGGATCATATGGTAGCTCTGTCTTTAGTTTTTTAAGGAACCTCCATATTGTTTTCCATAATGGCTGCACCAATTTACATTCCCACCAACAGTGTAGGAGGGTTCCCTTTTCTCCATACCCTCTCCAGCATTTATTGTTCGTAGACTGTTTGATGATGGCCATTCTGACCGGTGTGAGGTGTTATTGTAGTTTTGATTTGCATTTCTCTAATAATTAGCAATGTTGAGAATCTTTTCATGTGCTTTGTGGCCATCTGTATGTCTTCTTTGGAGAAATATCTATTTAGATCTTCTGCCCATATTTTGATTGGGTTGTCTGTTTTTTATATTGCGCTGCATGAGCTATTTGTATATTTTGAAGATTAACCCCTTGTCGATCGCATTGTTTGCAAATATTTTCTATCATTCTGTGGGTCGTCTTTTCATTTTGTTTATGGTTTCCATTGCTGTGCAAAAGCTTTTAAGTTTAATTAGGTTCCATTTGTTTGTTTTTATTTTCATTACTCTAGGAGGTGTATACAAAAAGGTGTTCCTGTGACTTATGTCAGAGTGTTCTGCCTGTGTTTTCCTCTAGGAGTTTTATAGTATATGGTCTTATATTTATGTCTTTAATCCATTTTGAGTTTATTTTTATGTATAGTGTTAGAGAATGTTCTAATTTCATTCTTTTACATGTAGTTGTCGAGTTTTCCCAGAACTACATATTGAAGAGACTGTCTTTTCTCCATTTTATATTCTTGCTACCTTTGTCATAGATTAATTGATGATAAGTGTGTGGGTTTATTTTTGGGCTTTCTAGCCTGTTCCATTGATCTCTACATCTGTCTTTGTGCCAGTGCCATACTCTTTTGATTATTGTAGCTATATAGTATAGTCTGACATCAGGGTGCATGATTCCTCCAGCTCCATTTTTCCTTCTCAATATTGCTTTGGCTTTTGGTGGTCTTTTGTGTTTCCATACAAATTTTAAGATTTTTTGTTCTAGATCTGCAAAAAATTGCCTTTAGCAGTTTGATAGGGATTGCAGTGAATGTGTAGATTACCTTGGGTAGTATAGTCATTTTGACAATATTGATTATTCCAATCCAAGAACATGGTATATCTTTCCATCCGTTTGTGTCATCTTCAGGTTTTTTTCATCAGCAACTTATAGTTTTCAGAGTACAGATCTTTTGTCTCCTTAGGTGGGTGTATTCCTAGGTATTTTATTCTTTTTGGTGTGATGGTAAATGGGATTATTTCCTTAATTTCTCCTTCTGATCTTTCGTTTTTAGTGTATAAAAATGCAACAGATTTCTGTGTATTAATTTTGTATCCTTCAACTTTACCAAATTTATTGATGAGCTCTAGTATTTTTCTGGTAGCATCTTTAGGATACTATGTATAATATCATGTCATCTGCAAACAGTGACAGTTTTACTTCTTCTTTTCCAGTTTGGATTTCTTTTATTTCTTTTTCTTCACTGTTTGCCATGGCTGGACTTCCAAAACTATGTTGAATAAAAGAGGTGACAGTGGACATTCTTGTCTTGTTCCAGACCTTAGAGGAAATGCTTTCAACTTTTCACCATTAAGAATGATGTTAGGTTGTGGGTTTGTCCTTTATGGCCTTTATTATGTTGAGGTAGTTTCCCTCCATGCCCACTTTCTGGAGAGTTTTTATCATAAATGGGTGTTGAATTTTGTCAAAAGCTTTTTCTGCATCTATTGAAATGATCATATGGTTTTTTATTCTTTAAGTTGTTAATGTGATGTATCACACAGATTGATTTGCAGATATTGAAAACTCCTTCCATCCCTGGGATAAATCCCACTTGATCATGGTATATGATCCCTGTAATGTATTGCTGGATTCGGTTTGCTAGTCTTTTATAGAGGATTTCTGAGTCTATGTTAATCAGTGATATTGGCCTGTAATTTTCTTTATTTGTGGTATCTTTGGTTTTGATATCACGGTGATGGTGGCCTCATAGAATAAACTTGGAAGTGTTCCTTCCTCTGCAATTTTTTGGAATAGTTTCAGAAGGATAGGTGTTAACTATTCTCTAAATATTTGATAGAATTCACCTGTGAAGCCATATGGTTTTTTACTTTTGTTTGTTGGGAGTTTTTAAATCACAGTTTTAATTTCTGTGCTTGTGATTGGTCTGTTCATGTTTTCTATATCTTCCTGGGTCAGTTTTGGGAGATTGTACTTTTCTAAGAATTTGTCCATTTCTTCTAGGTTGTCCATTTTATTGGCATGTCATTGCTTATAGTAGTCTCTTATGATCCTTTGCATTTCTGTGGTGTCCGTTGTAACTTCTCCTTTTTCATTTCTAATTTTATTGATTTGAGCCCTCTCCCTTTTTTTCTTGATGAGTCTGGCTAAAGGTTTATCTATTTTGTTTATCTTTTCCAAGAACCAGCTTTTAGTTTCATTGATATTTTCTATTGTTTTCTTCCTCTCTATTTCATTTATTTCTGCTCTGATTTTTATGATTACTTTCCTTCTGCTAACTTTGGGTTTTGTTTGTTCTTCTTTCTCTAGTTGCTTTAGGTGTTAGGTTAGGTTGTTTATTTGGGATGTTTCTTGTTTCCTAAGGTTAGATTGTACTGCTATAAACTTCCTTCTTAGAACTGCTTTTGCTGTGTCCGATAAGTTTTGGAACGTCGTGTTTTCATTTTCATTTTTCACTAGGTATTTTTTTATTTCCTTTTTTATTTGTTTAGTGATCTGCTGGTTGTTTAGTAGCATATTGTTTAGCCTCCACAATTTGTGTTTGTGTGTTTTACAGTTTTTTTTCTTGTAGTTGATTTCTAATATTATAGTGTTGAAGTCGGAAAAGATGCTTGATATGACTGAAATCATATCAAGCATCTTTATGGGCTTGCTTTTTGGCCCAGCATGTGATCAGTCCTGGAGAATGTTCCATGTGCACTTGAGAAAAATGTATTATGCTGCTTTTGGATGGAATGCTCTACAAATATCAATTAAGTTCATCTGGTCTAATGTGTTATTTAAAGCCTGTGTTTCCTTGTTGATTTTCTTCTGGATAATATGTCCATTGAGAATAGTTAGGTGTTAAAAGTCCCCCACTATTATTGTGTTACGGTTGATTTCTCCTTTTATTGCTGTTTGTATTTAACTCATATATCGAGGTGCTCCTCTGTTGGGTGCATATATATTTACAGTTGTTATGTCTTCTTCTTGGATTGATCCCTTGATCATTATATAGTGTCCTTCCTTGTCTCTTGTAACAGTCTTTATTTTAAAGTCTATTTTGTCTGATATGAGTGTTGCTACTCCAGCTTTCTTTTGATTTCTATTGGCATGGAATAGCTTTTTCCATCCCTGAACTTTCAGTCTATATATGTCCCTAGATCTAAAGTGGGTCTCGCAGACAGCATATATACAGGTCTTGATTTTGTATCCATTCAGTCAGTCTGTGTCTTTTGGTTGGAGCATTTAATCTATTTACATTTAAGATAGTTATTGACATGTGTGTTTTTATTGCCATTTTGTTAATTGTTTTGGATTTGTTTTTGAAGGTCTTTTTTCTTCTCTTTTGTTCTCTTGTGATTTGATGACTGTCTTTAGTGTTGTGTTTGGATTGTTTTTTTTTCTTTTTTGTGTGTGTATCTATTGTAAATTTTTGGTCTGTGTTTATCATGAGGTTCTATATACAGTCTACATATACATGATTGTTTTACATTGCTGGTATCTTAATTTCAAATGCATTTCCAATATTCTGCATTTGTACTCTCCTCTTTTCATGATTGCTGGTTTTGATACCATATTTGTGTGTGGATGATTTCCTACCTTTACTATATATTTGCCTTTACTGGTGAACTTTCCAATTCATAATTTTCTTGTTTCTTTTTGTGACCTTTTCTTTACTTTCTACCTAGTGAATTTCCTTTAGCATTTCTTATAAAGCTGGTGTGGTGGTCACTCTGCATCTTAACTTCACTTCTTTCTTTTATTTTTAAATAAAGTGTGTATATATTTAAGGTGTACATCATGATGATTTGATATAAGCAGTAAAATGATTACTGCAGTCAAACTAATTAACATATCTTCTCCTGACAGTTACCATTTTGTGTATGTGATATGAGCACTTGTAAACCACTCTCTTAGCAAATTATAGTATTCAATAAAGTATTATTTAACTGTAATCATCATGCTGTGCATTAGATCTCTTGATGATTCATCCTACATAATTTCACTTCTTAATGGTCTCTTTTGAGAAAGAGGAGTTCTCCGTATCATTGTAGACAGAGGTGTCAATCTTTTCGTTGCTTGTTTTATTGCTTGTAGTATTTAGTGCCCTAAGAGAGCTATGCTATCCCCAAAGCCATGGCAATATTTTGCTTTGTTCCAAAAACTATATTGTATTACCGTTCTTGTTTAGAGATACAATCCATTTGGTATTGAATATTTTGTGCATGGTGTGAATAGTCGTCAAGATTTTATTCCCTATTTGAGCATGTATCTTGTAATGAAAAGACCATATTTTATCCATTTCCTTACAATAATGGCTTTGTCACAAGTCATATGAGTATAGGTCTGTTTCTGAAAGTTACATTCTGTCATTGATTCTTGGGCAAAAGATCAAAGCATGTATATTATCATACAGGTTGGATTACTGCAGTTCTAAAAATAAGTCCTAAAATCTAATAGTTTAAGTCTTCCAGCTTTGTTCATTTTCAAGGTTGTCCTAGAAAATCAAAGCATTTTCCTTTTCCATATAAATTTTATAACACTCTTGTCAATATTGACAGTAAACATGCTGTGATTTTAATTGAGATTACTTTGAATCTACAGTTTGACTTGGAGTAAATATATTTTTCCTTAGGTATTTGATACTTATATGTATAAATATATACATAAGTGTGATGTTATAAAATTTACTTCATTTTCTGTAGTGATTTACAGAAATATTATTGAATTTTATAGTTTGACATGACGTGTAGCAACTGTACTTGTCAGTTCTTATTTTTTATATATAGATCTCATTAGATTCTTCCAAGAATACAGTCATGTTGTCTATGAATAATAGAAAATATACTTCATCTTTACAGTCATATCCATTATGCTCTTTTCTGGCCTTTATTGTACTTATTTGGACCTCCTGTAAATATTTAATAAAATTGATATTGGTACATATCCTTGTTTGTTCTCAGTCTCAGGGTAACAGTTTTTAATATTAATGAAAATTTCCAAACATACAAAGATTGAAAGAATTATATGTGAAATACCTATATCTTAACACCTGAACTGTACATTTACTATCTTAATATATTTGCTTATGACCAATTTATCCAACTCTGAACCCCTCTATTCATCAATTCATCTTATTTGTATTGTATTTAAAAGTAATTTGCAGATTAGTAAATTTCAATCCTAAATATTGTCAGTATACATATTATTAAAGTAGAATTAAATGTTTTACAGATTGTTTTGAAGTAAAATTAACTTGTATATGTAAATGCACAAGTCTAAGTTTATCATTAGATAAGTAAAATACGATGTATTCTGACAAGCGCACATATCTGTATAACACAAATTCCCATCAAACCATAAATCAATGCCACTAACCAGAAAGTTTCCTCATACCCCTTTCCAGTCAATTAATGCCCTCACTTTCACGCCCCCAAGGGCATCTACTCTTCTAAAATTCTTTGCCATAGATTGGTTTTGTCTTTCCTACCAGTTTATATAAACAAGATCAACAGTATGTACTCTTCGGAGTGTCTTCTTTCACTTACAACATGGTGTTGTGTTTAAGCACTTTACAACTTTTTATTGAGGAGGAGTGTTCCATTGCATGAATATGTCAAACTTTACTCATTTTGCTGTTGGTGAACACCTGAAGTGGTTCTGTGTTTAGTTACTGTGCATAAAGCTTTTATGAATATTGTTGTATATGTCAGTTTGTGGGTATATGTTTTTATTTCTCTTTGGTAAATAAGTAGGATTAGAATTATCTGATTATTCGGTAGGTATGTGTTTATGTATTCTAGAACTTTTTCTAGAATAAGTGTGTGATTTTGCAATCCCATGAAAAATGCTTAACAGTTTCAATTGCTCCACATCCTTGACAATATATGATAGTTGTCAATCTTTTAGTTATTCTGGGGAATATGTAGTGGCATTTTGTTATGATAGTAAGTTGCATTTTTCTGATGATTAATGAAATTAAACATATTTCCATATACTTATTATCCTATGTAAAGCAATATCCTTTGTAAATTATCCATTAAATCTTTGCTTATTTTTACTGTTAAATTATCAGAGTTCTTATATATATCCTGCATAGTGGTCCTCTCTCAGATATATATTTTGTGAATATTTCCCTGGTGTCTTGCCTATTAATTTATTTTTAAAGCATTTTCTTGATGGCCAGGAGGGTTTTTTTTAATATGATATCTATGTATTTTTTTTAATATCATTTAATATCATTTTTTTAAAATATCATTCCTACTTTATTATTTTTATGGTAATTGCTTAATGTTTCCTGTCTTAGAAACCTTTATCTACTGCCAAGTCAATCAGATATTTACTCTTATTTTCTTCTAGAAAATTTATAGTTTTAGCTATTATGTTTATTTCTGTGATCCGAGTTAAATTATTTGGGGGGTTTGATGTGAACTAGTGATTATAGTGATTGATATACTTTCTTTTTTCTCTGGAATACCCAGGGGCTTTTTGTAAATGTCCTTTATAATATTGAGAAACTTTTATTTTATTGCTACATTGGTGAGAATTTTGGCAGAAATGGGAATTGAAAGGGCTTTTTGGAAAATGTTGTTCCTACATCTATCTAAATAATTATATCACTTTTCTCTTCTAAAGAATTAATTTGAAAATTCAACAGGTTGATTTCTGAATGGTAAACTAATCTAACATTACTAAAATAAAGCCCACTTAGTCATAATGTATTAACTCTTCCTTCATTGCTAGATTCTGTCTATTAATATTTGTTAAGGAATTTTCTGCCTATGTTCATGAAGAGTGTTGGTCTGTAATTTCCTTTTCTGTGATGTTTTTGTCACGTTTTGATGTCATGGTTTTGCTGGACTCATCAAGTGAGCTGGAAAATATTCTCTCCTCCTCTATTTTCTAGAAGTGTTTGTGTAAGATTCCTGTCATTTTTTTCCTTAAATATTTGGTAGAATTCACCAGTAAACCCATATGAAATCATTTATGCTTCCTTTCTTATATTTTTCAAGTTGCTATCGCCCAATAAACTTTTTTAAAAACCTATCTTTGTTTCAGCATATGCTTCTCAGAGAACCCAAAAGGCCCACTGATTCAGTATTTAGATAGATATAGCAATATTTAGATTTTCTATTTCTTCTTACATTGTTTTCTAAAGATGTGAATTTATAAGAATTCATCCTTTTAATCTGTTTTCATATTTTCTGGCTTAATAGTGTTAATAGTCATAATTTCTTCATAAGATCTGTAGTAATACTGTAGTTTTATTTTTTCTCTCTTGATCTGTCAATCTTGCCAAATGTCTATCAATTTTATTCATCTTTGTGAAAAATCAATTTTTGATTTTGCTAATTTTCTTCTTTTTTTTTCTTTATCAATATTTCTGATATGTACACTTACATTAATTATTTTTCATGTAACTTTGTTGGGTTTATTATGCTCCTTTTTTTTCTTGATTCTGTATAACAAATTATCAGCTTATATGCATGTGAGGCTATATATTTTTCTGTAAGCACAGCTTCAGCATTATACCACAAAATTTTGATATATTTTATTTTATTATCATTCACTTTAAAATATTTCCAATTTCTTTTTTCATTTATTCTTTTTCCTATCATTTATTTAGGAGTTTGTAAAATGTCCAAGTATTTGGGCATTTTGTAGTCACATTTTTATTTCCTTTTTTTGTTGTTTGTTTTAATTTCTAGTTCAGTTCTACTGTAGTCAGAAAAAGTACTTGACTGATTTTTTTTTCAAATTTGTTGAGAATTACCTTAAGTCAAAGCATATAATCAATTTGTTAAAATTTTCATGTATACTTGAGAAGAGTATGAATTCTGTCATTTTGGGGTATAGTGTTATAGTATGTCAATTAGGTCAGATGTGTTATCTTTGTTTTTTAAACCTTAATGGCTGCTCAGAAAATCTTTTACCCTCCTTTAACTTTCAACCTTTCATTTTCCTAATATTTAATGAAGACTCTAAAAACACCATTCAGTTGTGATTATTGTAATTTTTTATCACTTGGTTTTCAAATTGACAGTCTTTGACCTACAATTGGCTTTGTTTATATTTAATGTAGTTATTGATAATTATGGGTTTATATCTGATATCTTCCTATTTTGGCCAACACAATGATGAATTTAAAATATTTTAAAAGTATTTTGTCCAGTTTCCTTTTTGACTGCTTTAATCAGGAGTGGATGGAAATTTCTGTTTTACCACATAGCTAACAATAGCTTCCTCTTTGTCTCTTTCTGACTACTATTTTTTTTTAAATAGGAGCTTTTTGGAGGCAGCATTATTTTTTTTGTTTTATTTTTTGTTTGTTTTATTGTTTTTTAATTTGTTTTTCATTTTTTTGACATATGATATGTAGACTGGCCACAGAAGTTAGCTAGGAATATAGGAAGCTTCAAAGTATGTATGTAGTCTTAATCATCTCTTATATGTCGTCATTCAGATGAGCTAATTCTCCATAATGCCCATGATTTTGAGTGAGCTTAACTCACAGTTAAAGTCAGTAAGCCATAGGTCAGTAAGTGCATAGATGCATGTGTGTTAGTCTGTGAAATGACTTAGGTATTATTTGTTCTTCTTCAGCTATCTATGATCAGTAGCTCAAAAACCAGTTACCATCTACTCACTCCACCCTGACTCCACCCCTGTGCCCACTGACTTTCTGCTTCCTCTACACTTGTTTATTGTCTCCACCCATGCTACGTTGTATTGTGACATGATACTAAGGGACAGTTCTATAGTTGATACTTATGCCTAGGTTATGGTTTCAAGTAATATATTTTTTGAGAACACTGTGGGTCACTAGGCATACTTTTTGAAAAACTCTTTGTGCTGCTGAAGATCTATTGAGATACATGTTTTCTGTTTGAAATGTCCCTTCACTGAGTCTACTTTTCACGCACTTGACAGCTATTCTTTGTACTTTAAGTATGAATTGTAAAAATGGTATTTCTTTTCTTTTTGATTGGCTTCAGGAAAAAAAATGAGGTAGAAATAATTTTGCTCATCTTTTTTTTTTTCCACCTAAAAATCAAGAACAATTTTAGGCCATGCAACTAAATTTTCTACATGCCTAATTAAAAAAGAAAGTCTGACTTCTGTTTTTGGAAGGAAAAAGAGAGGGAGAGAGAAGAAGAGAGAGAGATGCTGCTTTTGGGGGGCATATACTTATATAGCAAAGGGACCTAGAGGTCTTCTACTTGTGAATTTTCACTGAAATATTGAAGCATATATTAAAAATTAAACATAAATCAATTTGGCCAACTAATAGAAGTATGGGGATTTTAAATAAGTCTATATATAAAAAGATGTAGTATAGAGATAAAAGTTTTCCATGTATTCTGATTCTATAAAAGCATTTGATTCAGTGATAGTTGATGTGATAAATTATATAAACAAAGGCCATCATGTTCTTTTAGAGACTGGAAAACAGAGATTCTGATGAAACTGGCATTAAATTAAAACCCATATGAAAGTTCTTCAAACCAGTGACCATGTCAAAAATTAAATAAATGGATTTTCAAACCTGAACTAACAGAGATCATGTATCTGGTATCTTGAGAAGCTCCATCAGAATTACACATGAGCCACTTCAAATGTTAGGCAACAAGATATATTCATTAAGGATAATCCAGGGAACATGAACCAGAAGCATATGGCAGTTGTCTTTATCATACAAAAACTTGGGTTGAGGTAAAATATATACAAAGAATCTAAGACATTCATACAGCAGACTGTCTTAGAAACGATTTTTTCTGGCCACTCGGTTCTTGATTTTTTCCAAGGCTCTACTGAAAATAACACATAGAAACGTGCTGGGAAACTGTAGAAGAGTTTTACAAGTTTGGCCAAGATAAATACCCATTTTTGTATGCTTTTTATTGTATTTTTAAAAATTTTCTGTTTTGTTTTAAAGAATTTAACATGATTTAAAGTGGCTTTCAAGGTATATAATACTTAATATATCAAAAGTAGAATGCAAATAAGAAACAACAGAAGTAAAAGTAAAACAAGTAACAGAGAAAAATCTGAGATATTGCATGCCACAATATTCTGTACTTATATATTGTTATATATTAGAAAGCCCACAGATCTAATAGGCGTAAGTGGGAAGCCAATTTTTGATTAGCCATACAAATAGATGGTGTGACCTAAAAAAAAAATGTTTGGAATTGGTGCATGATTTAAGGAAACCATTTGCTGTATAACTTCTTGTTTCTTGCCTTGACACCAATAACACCCTAATTTCTCAACTAATATCTTCATCTCACACAATTCAAAAACCATTCTCACTATTGAAAGTTTATGTTTATCTGTTTGAGTGACTGATATATTCCCAGATAATAGATTTCATTAGAGTTGATATCATAATGCTCCTTGCTCATCTTTTTTTTTTTAGATGAAGTATAGTTTCAGGTGTATACCATATTAATTTCATATTTTTATAGATTACACACCATACAAAGAATATAGAATATTAACTATATTCCCTGTTCTGTACATCACATTCTTGTGACTTATTTTTTTACATTTATTTTATCAAAGTATCGTTGATTTACAATGTTATGTTAATTTCTACTGTACAGAAAAGTGATTCAGTTATATATATACTTTCTTTTTCATATTCTTTTCCATTATGGTTTATCACAGGATATTGAATATAGTTCCCTGTGCTATACAGTAGGACCTTGTTGTTATCCATTCTATATATAATAGTTTGTGTCTGCTAATCTCAAAAATCCAACCCATCCCTCGCCTATCCCATTCCCCCTTGGCAACCACAAATCTGTTCTCTATGTGAGTCTGTTTCTATTTCATAGATAAGTTCATTTGTGTCATATTTTAGATTTCACATATGTGATATCATATGGTATTTGTATTTCTCTTTCTGACTTATTTCACTTAGTATGATAATCTCTAAGTTCATCCATGTTGCTGCAAATGGCATTATTTCATTCTTTTTTATGGCTGAGTAGTGTTCCATTGTATATATGTACCACATCTTCTTTATCCATTCATCTGTTGATGGACATTTATGTTGTTTCCATGTCTTGGCTATTATAAATAGTGCTGCAATGAACATTGGGGTGCATGTATCTTTTCGAATAATACTTTGTCTGCACATATGCTTAGGAGTGGGATTGCTGGATCATATGGCAACTCTATTTTAGTTTTTTGAGGAACCTGTTATCCACAGGTGCTACACCAATTTACATTCCCATACATACCAACAGTGTAGGAGGGTTTCCTTTTCTCCACACCCTCTCCAGTATTTGTTATTTGTAGACTTTTTAATGATGGTCATTCTGACAGGTGTGAGGTGGTATACCTCATTGTAATTTTGATTGGCATTTCTCTAATAATTAACAATGGTGAGCATCTTTTCATGTGCCTGTTGGCTATCTGTATGTCTTCTTTGGAGAAATGTCTATTTAGGTCTTCTGCCCATTTTTCTATTGGGTTGTTTGTTTTTTGTTGTTGTTGTCATTGAATTGTATGAGCTATTTGTATGTTTTGGAAATTAAGCCCTTGTCGGTCACATCATTTGCAAATATTTTCTGCCAGTTCGTAGGTTGACTTTTTGTTTTGTTTATGGTTTCCTTTGCTGTACAGAAGCTTGTAGGTTTGATTAGGTCCCATTTTTTAATTTCTATTGCCTTTGGAGAGTAACCTAAGAAAACTTTGGTTAGATTGATGTCAGAAAATGTTTTGCCTATGTTCTCTTCTAAGCTTTATGGTGTCATGCCTTACATTTAAGTCTTTAGGCTATTTTTTTTTTAAGCCGAGATCTGGGAAAGCACTCTTTTTTTCTTTTTTTGGTTGCACCATGTATTAGTTGCGGCACATGGGCTCCTTTGTTGCAACATGTAAACTCTTAGTTGCAGCATGCATGTGAGATCTTGTTCCCTGACCAGGGATCAAACCTGAGCCCCCTGCGTTAGGAGTGTGGAGGCTTAACAACTGTGCTACCAGGGAAGTCCCTAGGCTATTTTGAGTTTATTTTCCTGCATGGTGTAAGGGAATATTCTAACTTCATTGATTTACATGTGGCTGTCCAACTTTCCCAACACCACCTCCATTGTATATTCTTTCCTCCTTTGTTGAAGATTTATTGACCGTAGGTGTGTGTGTTTATTTCCGGGCTCTCTATTCTGTTCCATTGATACATATGTCTGTTTTTGTGCCAGTACCACACTGTTTTGATTACTGTAGCTTTGTAGTATTGTCTGAAGTCTGGGAGGGTTATGCTTCCTGCTTTGTTCTTTTTCCTACGGATTCATTTGGCAATTCTGGGTCTTTTATGGTCCCACATAAATTTTATGATTATTGTTCTAATTCTGTGAAAAATGTCAAAGGTAATTTGATAGGGATCACACTAACTCTGTAGATTGCTTTGAGTAGTATGGCCATCGTAACAATATTAATTCATCCAATCCAAGAGCATGAGATACCTTTCCATTTTTTTGAATCATCTTCAGTTTCATTTATTAATGTTTTATAGTTCTCAGCATAAGTCTTTCACCTCCTTGGTCAAGATTATTCCTAAGTATTTTATTTGTGTGTGTGACTTATTTTATAACAGGTTGTTTGTACCTCTTAATTCCATTCACCTCTTTTGCCCCTCCCCATCCCCCTTTCTCCTGTGGGAACCACTAGTTTGTTCTCTGTATCTGTAAGTCTGTTTCTATCTTGTTATATTTGTTTGTTTGTTTTGTTTCTTAGACTTCACATATAAATGAAAACATTTATTGTCTTTCTCTGTCTGACTTATTTCACCAAGCATAATACCCCCTAGGGCCATCCATGTTATCACAAATGGCAAGATTTCATTCTTTTTTTCCCCCATTTTTATGGCTGAGTAGTATATTTTCTTTATCCATTCATTTGTCGATGGGCACTTAGGTTGCTTCCATATCTTGGCTATTGAAAATAATTCTTCTAGGTATTTTATTCTTTTTGTTGCAATGGTAAATTGGGTTGTTTCTTTAATTCTCTTTCTCATGTTTTGTTGTTAGTGTATAGGAATGCAAGAGATTTCTCTACATTAATTTTCTATCCTGCAACTTTACCAAATTCATTGATGAGCTCTAGTAGTTGTCTTGTAGCAGCTTTAGGATTTTCTATGTATAGTATCATGTCATCTACAAACAGTGACAGTTTTACTTCTTCTTTTCCAATTTGGCTTCCTTTTATTTCTTTTTCTTATCTGATTGCCATGGCTAGGACTTCCAAAACTATGCTGAATAATAGGGGTGAGAGTGGACACCCTTGTCTCGTTCCTGATCTTAGAGGAAATGCTTTCAGTTTTTCACCATTGAGAATGATGTTTGCTGTGGGTTTGTTGTATATGGCCTTTATTATGTTGAGGTAGGTTCTCTCTATGCCCACTTTCTGGAGAGTTTTTATCATAAGTGGGTGTTGAATTTTGTCAAAAGCTTTTTCTGCATCTATTGAGGTGATCATATGGTTTTTATTCTTTAGGTTGTTAATGTGGTGTATCACATTGATTGATTTGTGAATATTGAAACATCCTTGCATCCCAGGGATAAATTCCACTTGATCCTGGTGTATGATCCTTTTAATGTATTGTTGGATTTGGTTTGCTAGTATTTTGTTGAGGATTTTTGAATCTATGTTCATTAGTGATATTGGTCTGTAATTTTCTTTTGGTCTGTGATATCTTTGTCTGGTTTTGGTATCAGGGTGATGGTGGCCTTGTAGAATGAGCTTGGGAGTGTTCCCTCCTCTGCAAGTTTTTGGAAGAGTTTGAGAAGGATGGGTGTTGACTCTTCTCTAAATGTTTGATAGAATTCACCTGTGAAGCCATCTGGTCCTGGACTTTTGTTCTTTGGAAGATTTCTAATTACAGTTTCAATTTCATTACTTGTGATTGGTCTGTTTATATTTTCTATTTCTTCATGGTTCAGTCTTGGAAGGTTATTCCTTTCTAAGAATTTGTCCATTTCTTCTAGGTTGTCCATTTTATTGGCACGTAGTTGCTTGTAGTAGTCTCTTATGATCCTTTGTATTTCTTCAATGTCAGTTGTAATTTCTCCTTTTTCATTTCTAATTTTATTGACTTGAATCCTCTCTATTTTTTTCTTGATGAGTCTGGCTAAAGGTTTATCAATTTTGTTTATCTTCTCAAAGAACCAGCTTTTAGTTTCATTGATTTTTGCTATTGTTTTCTTTGTTTCTATTTCATTTATTTCTGATTTGATTTTTATGATTTCTTTCCTTCTACTAACTTTGGGTTTTCTTTGTTCTTCTTTCTCTAGTTGCTCTAAATATAAAGTTAGGTTGTTTATTTGAGATTTTTCTCGTTTCCTGAGGTAGGATTCAATTGTTATAATCTTCCCTCTTAGGACTGCTTTTGCTGCATCCCATAGGTTTTGGGTCATTGTGTTTTCCTTTTCATTTGTTTCTATGTATTTTTTGATTTACTCTTTGATTACTTCAGTGATCTCGTTGTTACTTAGTACCATATTTTTTAGCCTCCATGTTGTTGTGTTTTTTAGTTTTTTTTTCCTGTAATTGATGTCTAATCTCATAGCATTGTGGTCAGAAAAGATGCTTGATACAATTTCATTTTTCTTAAATTTACCAAGGCTTGATTTGTGACCCAAGATGTGATCTGTCCTGGCGAATGTTCCTTGTGCACTTGAGAAGAAACTGAGTGTATTCTGCTGCTTTTGGATGGAATGTCCCATAAATATCAATTAAGTCTATCAGGTCTATTGTGTCATTTAAAGCTTGTGTTACCTTTTTTATTTTCTTTCTGTATTATCTGTTCATTGGTGTAAGTGGGGTATTAAGGTCCCCCACTATTATCCTGTTCCTGCCAATTTCCTCTATTATGGCTGTTAGAATTTGCCTTATGTATTGAGGTGCTCCTATGTTGGGTGCATAAATATTTATAATTCTTATATCTTTTTCTTGGATTGATCACTTGATCATTATGTAGTATTCTTTCTTGTCTCTTGTCACAGTCTTTATTTTACAGTCTGTTTCGTCTGATATGAGTACTCCAGCTTTCTTTTGATTTCCATTTGCATGGAATATCTTTTTCCATCCCCTCAGTTTCAGTCTCTATGTGTCCCTAGGTCTGAAGTGGGTCTCTTGTAGAAAGCATATATATGGGTCTTGTTTTTGTATCCATTCAGCCAGTCTGTGTCTTTTGGTTGGAGCATTTAATCAATTTACATTTAAGGTAATTATCAATATGTATGTTCCTATTACCATTTTCTTAATTGTTTTGGGTTTGTTTTGGGGGGTCTTTTTCTTCTCTTGTGTTTCCTGCCTAGAGAAGTTCCTTTAGCATTTGTTGTAAAGCTGGTTTTGGTGGTGCTGAATTCTGTTAGCTTTTGTTTGTCTGTAAATCTTTTGATTTCTCCATTGAATCTGAATGAGATCCTTGCTGGGTAGAGTAATCTTGGTTGTAGGTTTTTCCCTTTCATCACTTTAAATATATCCTGCCACTCCCTTCTGGCCTGCAGAGTTTCTGCTGAAAAATAAGCTGGTAACCTACCTAAGGAGGCAAAGGAACTACTCAGAAAACTCTAAGACACTGATGAAAGAAATCAGAGATGACACAAACAGAAGGAGAGGTACACATGTTCTTGGATTGGAAGAATCAATATTGTGAAAATGACTATACTACCCAAAGCAATCTACAGATTCAGTGCAGTCCCTATCAAATTACCAAAGCATTTTTCACAGAATTAGAACAAAAAATTTTACAATTTGTGTGGAAACACAAAAGACCCACAATAGCTAGAGCTATCTTGAGAAAAAAAACAGAGCTGGAGGATTCAGGCTCCCTGACTTCAGACTATACTACAAAGCTACAGTAATCAAGACAGTTTGGTACTGGCACAAAAACAGAAATATAGATCAATGGAACAGGATAGAAAGCCCAGAGATAAACCCACACACCAATGTTCACCAAATCTATGACAAAGCAGGCAAGGATATACAATGGAGAAAAGTTTCTTCAAGAAGCGGTGCTGGGAAAACTGGACAGCTACATGGAAAAAAATGAAATTAGAACACTACCTAACACCATACACAAAAATAAACTCAAAATGGATTAAAGACCTAAATGTAAGGCCAGACACTATAAAACTCTTAGAGGAAAACATAGGAAGAACACTCTTTGACATAAATCACAGCAAGATCTTTTTTGATCCACCTCTTAGAGTAATGAAAATAAAAATGAAAATAAACAAATGGGACCTAATTAAACTTAAAAGCTTTTGCACAGCAAAGAAAACCATAAACAAGGTGAAAAGACAACCCTCAGAATGGGAGAAATTATTTGCAAACCAAGCACGGGATTAATCTCCAAAATATACAAACAGCTCAAAAAATGGGTGGAAGACCTAAATAGACATTTTTCCAAAGAAGACATATAGATGGCCAAGAGGCACATGAAAAGATGCTCAACATCACTAACTATTAGAGAAATGCAGATCAGAACTACAATGAGGTATCACCTCACACTGGTCAGAATGGCCATCATCAGAAAAATCTACAAACAATAAATGCTGGAGAGGGTGTGGAGAAAAGGGAATCCTCTTACACTATTGGTTGGAATGTAAATTGATACAACCATTATGGAGAATAGAAGGAAAGATCCTTAAAAAACTAAAATTAGCACTACCATATGACCCAGCAATCCCCCTACTGGGCATATACCCTGAGAAAACCATAGCTCAGAAAGACCCATGCACCCCAATGTTCACTGAAGCACTACTTACAATAGCCAGGACATGGAAGCAACCTAAATGTCCATTGACAGATGAATGGATATAGAAGATGTGGTACATATATACAATGGAATATTACTCATCCTTAAAAAGGAACGAAATTGGGTCATTTGTAGAGACATGGATGGACCTAGAGTCTATCGTACAGAGTGAAGTAAATCAGAAAGAGAAAAACAAATATCATATATTAACATATATATGTGGAATCTAGAAAAATGGCAAAGATGAACTTATTTTCAGGACAGGAATAGAGACACAAATGTAGAGAACAGATGTGTGGACCCGGTGTCATGAGGAAGGAGGGTTGGGATGAATTGGGAAATTGGTATTGATGTATGTGCACTGTCATGTGTAAAATAGATAGCTAGTGGAAACCTGCTGTATAGCACAGGGAGCTCAGCTTGGTGCTCTGTGGTGACCTAGATGGGTGGGATGGGAGGGTGGGATGGGAGGGTGGGAGGGAGGTCCAAGAGGGAGGGAATATATATATACTTATAGCTGATTCACTTTGTTGTATAGCAGAAACTAACACAACATTGTAAAGCAACTATACCCTAATTTTAAAAAGTAAAAAAAAAAAAAAAGATAATTCTTCTATATGCATTGGGATACATATATCTATTTGAATTGTTGTTTTTTTTTTTCATTTTATTTCAGATAAATATCCAGAAGTAGAATTGCTGGATTGTATTTCCTCTATACCCATTTCTTTTTTTGAATTTTTGAATTTTATTTTATTTAGTTTTTTATGCAGCAGGTTCTTATTCATTATCTATTTTATACATATTAGTGTATATATGTCAATCCCAATCTCCCAATTTGTACCCGTTTCTTATAAGTCTGGTTTAGTGGTGATACACTCTTTTAGTTTTGCTTGTCTGGGGAACACTTTACCTGTCCTTCAACTCTGAGTGATAACCTTGCTAGGCAGAATATCTTCGGTTATAGTTTGTTTGTTTTTTTTTCCTTTCAGCACTTTAAATATATCATGCCACTCCTTTCTGGCCTTAAAATTTCTGCTGAAAAATCAGCTGATAACACTATGGGGGTTCTTTGTATGTGACTCTTTTTCTCTTGCTGCCTTTAAAATTCTCTTTAAGTTTTGTCATTTTAAAGATGATATCTTTTGGTGTGGATCTGTTTGGGTTCATCTTGTTTGGGACTCTCTGTGTTTCCTGTACCTGGATATCTGTTTCCATCTTCAGATTAGGGAGATTTTCAGCCATAATTCTATCAAATATATTTTCTGCCTCTCTTGCTCTCTTTTCTCCTTCTGAGACCTCTGTAATGCAAATGTTAGTACATTTGATGTAGTTCCTAAGGTTCCTTAAATATCCTCTTTTTTAATTTTTTTTTTTCTTTTTGCTCTTTTGATTGGGTGATTTCCACTATTCTGTCTTCCAGGCCCCTTATATATTTTTCTTTAGCATCTAATCTCCTGTTGATCTCCTCGAGTGTATTTTTCATTTCAGTGATTGTATCCATCTGTGTGGTTCCTTTTCTATGTTCTAATTCTTGTTGAAATTCTCACTGTGTTTCCTTATTGTTTTCCGTATTTTGGTGAGCTTTTTTAAAATGACCATTTGAACTCTTTACCCGGTAAATTACTTATCTCTTTTCATTAGGGTATTTTTCTTATTTTTTTGTTTGGAACATATTCTACTGTCTTCTCATTTTGTTTGACTTTTTGTGTTTGTCTCCATGAAATTAGGTGAAACAGTTACCTTTTCCAGTTTTAAAGTTGTGTCCTTGTATAGGAGTGCACCTATGCAGTCTGTGTGTGCCCAGTGGCTTTGGCAGGAAGGCTGAAGTTGAAACGAGTGTGGGCTGAGGATTTTTGCAGAGTGTGCTGGTGGCTGCTGCCTTAAAGGTGGGGTGGGGGAAGCCTTCAGCCAGAAGGGGTAGGGCTGGAGCACAGAACAGGCCTGGGCTTCTCTCAGTGGATGCAGGCAGTGCCACCTTGAAGGAGGGAAAGCCTGGAGCCAGAGCCCAGTATGGGCCATAGCTTTTCCCAGAGTGCACAAGGGCTGATGCTTTGGCAGGTGGTAGGGGGTGGTTGGAGCTGGAGCCCAGTGCAGACTGGGGGTGCATGCTGGGGCACTGTTGGCAAGCTGGCTAGAGTACAAAGCACTTTTCAATCTGCTGCCTCTGCACTGGGACTGGGAACAAGTAGGATTGTGGTTCACACTGTAAGAGCACATTTTGTTTCCTACAGCCCTCCAGTTCTACCTATTGTAAGACATACTGGATTTCAAAACCAGTTAAGGGGCCTTATCTTCCAGTTCTGGACTCCAGGGCTGAGGTGCCCAATATGGGGCTTGAACCCTTTGCTCCTTAAGGGAGCCTCACTGTTAGTGATATTTCCTTCCTCTTTTGGGTCACCCGCTGGGGGTGTGTCTCCTGACTAGATCGCTTCTCTTCCCTTCTACCCATCTTAGTGTGTTTTTTCTTTATATTCTTAGTTGGAAAAGAGCCGTTCTGCTAGTCTTCAGGTTGTTCTCAGAGAGGTTTGCTCTACATATAGTTGTAGTTTTGTTGTGTTCATGGGAGAAGCTGAGCTCTTTGCTCAACTTCATATACCAAGTTTCTAACACTATTCTACCATTTCTACTTGTGTTAATACATTGTGATGTTTACCTAATTTGATTGGATATGATTAAGTAATGCTTCTGTAATATGGGTGTATGTATACAGTCATTTCTACTACAACGTGATACATGCATTCTTGAACATTTTGTGTTATGTAAAATTGTTCACTGAAATAAGAAGGTATGCTGGAAAGATAAAGTTATGGACAAACCACTTAAAATATATGCAACTTTGTAACCTGATCTCCAACTGAAAAACAATATTACAAGTAGTTATAAGATACAGTAAATTACACTTGTTAAAAGGTGAAGGGAGCTTGAGGTAAGGGGATTTAAGGGAAGGTAAAATCTATTGAATTAATGAGAAGACAAACAAAATATAAAAAGTTAAGGGAGAATGGAGCAGCAAGCATTTTCAAGGTAGAGGGTATATTCAAACTAAGTCTAAATTTGGCTGGTACTCTAAGCTGTGTAAATAAGCATACTGTTCATTAAGCTGCCATTACTGAAGGTGCAGACAATGGGCAAGTGAGAAAAAATGGTCCTGTTTATATTGACAGGCAAGCATTGTCATTGTACTCATATTTTTTTTTCATGGTGATAGATGATTGGAAACTAGAACACCAGGTGAAGTATTCCCACTAAAGAGGGAGACTGATAGAAGTCTCCATTCTTGAGACTGTGACTAAGGGTATAGGGGAAAATATCACTGGATGCTAGTTAGAAATTAGTTACTGGATACCACTCAGTGTAGAGAAAGCACACTTTTATGCGGGGCCACATAAAATGATAGAGAATCCATCTTGCAATGAGAGGAAATAAGCCCCAAGGAACAGCCTAAAAAGAAGCTGAAAACAAGATCAGATAAGATCAGTAAGGAGAGGAAAGAAGAAATTAGAACTTGTTATCAGAATCTCATAATGTTTTAGATATAATGTGTTATATAATTCTGCTAACTCTAATGAAGTAGATACATTTCTTATTCTAAGTTGTGAACTATGCTATTCTCAACAAATCTTTTAAGTGCCTTCCTAAACTCCTGGGTTAGCTACTGCTTCTGTCTGTTTGAAATGCTTCTTTTCTGCATTTCACCAGTAACAGGTGACACACCCCTGATCACAGAGAAAGACATGTGATTTAGTCCTGGCCAATTAGTAGCCCTGTCCATGGGATTTCATACGGGAAAGGCATGTGACATAGTCTTGGCCAATTATTGTTATTTCCCAAGATTGTTCTTACTCACCTCAATGGAGAGCCCTTGCTTCTCAAGTCACAGAGCTAGGATGTGAATATAAGGCTACACCATTTGTGATATTCCTCATTATGTGCAAAGAAGTTGAGTACAGAAGGACAGAATTAAGGGAAGAAAGTACAAACAGAGATGAGTAACAGATGGAAATGAAAGGTTGAAGAGAGGGAGAGAGGGGGAGAGAGAGGGAGAGAGAGGGAAGGAAAAGCAGTATCCTGGCAACAAAAGTTTCCTCTTCCTAAAGTCCCAAAGATGGCATTGACCCTACAGTTCTTTCTCTGCCCTGTAAACCCTCAGTAGCTTCTAGTAAATTGTTTTTTGTTTGTTTGTTTTATTCTTAAACTAGTTTAACTTGAAACCCCAAAAGTTCTGAATGATCTCAAATTAAAGAAACTCATTTAGTTTTATACCTGGGTTCTGAGTCAGATGGAAGCTGACTGACAATGTCATTTATGACTCAGGTGCCCCTATTAGGCAGAACACAGCAAAAAACACAACAGAGTATCTAACCAGAGGGGCAAGATATAAATCTGGACCATATATATATATATATAAAATATAAATGCTTGCCATTCCTTTTAGGCATGCTGATTATTACTCCCTCAGGATGGGAAGCAAGGTAGTATTTTATGTTTCCCCAAATGATTTTTCTTTCTCTTCTCATACTCAACCCCCACCACGTTCCCTGAGAAGAAACACATTATAAAATGTCTCTTTATAAAGATTACTTTACCTTTTGGTACTTATACTTTTATAATTCCCTGTATAATGTATTAAGAGCTATACTGTTTCAAGATTCAACAAAACGAATTTCCCCAAAGAATCTAAAAGGAAAGGTAATTGAAATATTAAGATAATATAACTTGAAAATAAATATTTAAGGCTTTATTTAGATATTTGTTTGTCAGAGGCAGGATAAAATAAGAGATAAAAGATATCAAATGTAGCAGAAAATATTACTGCATATTATTCAAGAAGTAGTATAATTAGCAGAACTAAAATGTCACACTGCTGTGATATGCAAATGTGAAATAGCAATAAACATTAGCTATACTTTAATAAAATGTTATAGTATTTCTCTGAAGTGCTGCATCCTAAAGGACTCAAGAGTTGAGCTGTAACACCAGTTAAACATGAAATATTTGGTTGATGTTCATCAACCAAATCAGACTCCCAGATCGTTCCAGAGCATATCCTTTGTTCCATATGGGTTTCTGAAGTGCCTCATGATTGCTAATGAAGGGCAGTTCTCTTCTGTTGCTGCTGCAGACGATGGGTTTGAATATCTGGCAATATCACTGGCTGCTGGCTACTTTTCTCCATGACACTGCTGTTGCCAAAAGACTAATGTTATATTTCACTGCATCTCAGATACACATGGTATTATATTTTATTCAAAATTGGGCTACATCTTAAAATTGCTATTGGCTAGGCAGAGTGATGAGTAGTTGATATTGCCTGAGGATTCAAGAACTTTATCAGTTAAAAAACAACCTCACAGAATAGTTTAGTGACTTGGATATATTCATAAAGGCATTGCTGTTACTGAATTGGTAGAACAGACCTGCACCTGGGGCTTAGCCCCGGCCAAGACCCCCTGTCTCAGCCAGGGAGGTTCTTTTCCCGTTTGGATTCATGCAGTCAATATTGAACCCATGCTGAGACTGAAATAGCACAAGCTTTATTCAATGGCCAAAGAATGGAGAAGCAGGAACCTAGTTCACAAATCAACTTCTCAACCCAATTCAGGTGGAGACACCAAATATATAGGAGGGTTGATCTAGGTAAAAGGGAGGGAATTGGAAAGAGTGGGAGGAATATTCATGAGTTATTAGAGAACAGGTGTGGTGGTTATTAGAGAACAGGGTGTGGTTTGGACCTGAAACTGATGCGACTCTTTTTTTTCAGTCCTTGTATGGGCTTTTCTGGTTGTTGTCATGGCAGTCATCAACTGTCAGGGCACTGGTGTGTGTGTCATTGAGCATGCTGATGCATTACAATGAGCATATAACAAGGCTCAAGGTCTACTGGAGGGCAAATCTTCCGCCATCTTGTGCCTAGTTGGTTCTAAAGAGCTCTTGTTTTTTTCTCTCTTTCAGCTTCCTCCTGAAACTTAGATAAGAGTGATTGGTTTCTATTTGAGGGAGGGGCAGGGGTCAATTCTGGGGCAACAGCCTAGGTAACATTGCTAGAGGAGGGCAAACCTTCTATGCTTAAGTAAAAACAGTTAAAGAAACATTTGAGAAAGAACCATGGATCCAAGTTTCTGTTTGAAAACCTTCAATAGACACTTGCCTTGAGATCCAGAAAGTACCAGATCAAATGATTATCAAATTGCAAAATGGCTGTCAAAGATCTGGAAGAAAATAACAGGTGCAATAATGTAGCACTTTATATAGAACTGCTGGCCAGAGGAAGATAATGTCTGAAAAAAAAACAGAATTCAATGATTCGGAGTAAGAAGTCACTTGGAATAGTCACTTCTGAATATGAAGAAGTATCTTGTATGCTTTCATCTAAATATTTTGTTTATAATTTGCTTTGTATGCATAAGAATGATAGTTGATAAAAATAAATGTATAAGTAAATGTAACTTTCAAGAAATGTTTATTAAGAGCCTGAAAACTGTCATGTATATTTCTGTTTTGTGCATTTACAAAAATAAATGTCATCAAAAGTTCACAACATGAACAATGGAAAATATTTATGAAAAAATAAACTGTGTATAAAGGGGCACAAGTTGTAAGCCCTAATACCTAGGAAAAGTGACTTCTAATTATCAGATAATTATTAAACAGTCCCAGGATCATGCTTCCAAATCAAAATAATTTTAATATGTAGAAAAGTCATTTTTTATTTATTTATTTTTATTTTCAGTTAAATTTTAAATGTTCTCAGGTATATAAGAAAATAGTAATTTACACTTAATATGAAATCTGGAAACTGTCAAAACTTAAAAAGCTTATTTCATACCACAAAATACCACGATCCAAAGAGAAATTTTTTTCTACTTTTTTTTTTTTTAAATTGAAGGGTAGTTGATTTACACTGTTGTGTTAGTTTCAGGTGTACAGCAAAGTGATTCAGATATATCTATATATCTACATCTATATTCTTTTTCAGATTCTTTTCCCTGATAGGTTATTACAAAATATTGAGTATGGTTCCCTGTGCTATACAGTAGGTCCTTGGTGGTTATATGTTTTATACATAGCAGTGTGTATATGTTAATCCCAAACTTCTAATTTATTCCTCCCCCACTCCCCATTGGTAACCACAAGTCGGTTGTCTATGTCTATGGGTCTAGGGTCTATTTTTTTTTTTTTTTTTTTTAGATTCCACTTATAAGCAATATTATATTTGTCTTTCTCTGTCTGGCTTACTTCACTTAGCATGATAATATCTAGGTCCACCCATGTTGCTGCAAATGGCATTATTTTATTCTTTTTTATGGCTGAATACTATTCCATTGTTTATATGTACCACATCTTCTTTATCCATTCATCTGTCAATGGACATTTAGGTTGCTTCCATGTCTTGGCTATTGTAAATAGTGCTGCAGTGAACACTGGGGTGCATGTATCTTTTCGTATTATGGTTTTCTCCAGGTATATGCCCAAGAGTGGGATTGCAGGATCATATGGTAGCTCTATTTTTATTTTTTAAGGATTCTCCATAGTATTTTCCACAGTGGCTTCACCAATTTACATTCCCACCAACAGTGTAGGAGGGTTTCCAAGGAGAAAATTTTAAGAAAAATCAAGAATTCTTATTCTAGGAACAAATAACAATTTTAGAACTTTTAGTGTTTCTTCTTGCAGGAATTTCCTCCAGATTTAAAATGCCATTTTCAGATTTATATTTATATTCAAGATTATAAGTAGGGAGGGTTGATATTAAATGAACTATTATGATATTGACTAGCAGTTATCCTAATTTATATTTTTTAAAAAGTTATTAAAATAGCTAGTTAACCACCTGAAAGCTTCTTATGGTTTATTTTAAATCCAAAGAAAGAGCAATTTATCTCTGCTATTGATTTTTCAGGTATTTTGAATGCCAAAGATAATGTGAATTCTTCTGGAAGAATACTTACTATGCCCATTATTTATATAAGTTTCGCTGAATGTAAAGGATAAGATATTTTAGGAAAAATAATTTCAGAAGGGAGTAATGTAGGGGTAAAAACAGGACACTTTCCTTCACCTAACCCAGAACTCTAGTCCTGTTCCCACAGTACAGTAGTCTTTATTCGTTCCATATCAATGGGCTAATGTTTTATAACAGCTTTGGAAAACCTGAGAGATGATGTAACAGCATAAATTTAATTTTATTTGCTCAAACTTTATCATGTTTTCCTAAACAATATTTCTAAGGAGTTTTCCCTCCAATATGCTTTGCAGTGTATCTTGCTTCAAGTACCTATTACATGTTAGTAGCAACTTTTTCCATTTGCTCAGTGCTTTGTCTCTCCAAAAATCAAGATTTATATTCTGCTCGTTGAAACTTGTTAATCTGTTATTTTTGTTTATCAGCAGAATGCCAGTTGAACCTCTATGTTTTGCTGTGTGTTAGATTCCTGCTCATATTATAACAGGGGGTGGCTTTTATGCCCAACTTGATACGAGGAGAATAGATTTCTTAGAAAGCCAATTATTAAAAAAAATCTATTACTAAGTAAATGGAAGCAGACTCATTAAATGTCACTCTATGGTGACCAATAAATACTTGTTGCATGACATTTGTGCTGCAGGAGTAGGTTTTTCTACAACAAATCAAGTCTGGCTGAGCCTATACTTAACAGATTTGGCTGGAAATCAGATCTGAGTCATTGTGGAGGAGAGAAACCCTTTCCCTCTCTTTCAAAGAAATGAGAAACTTAGGAATCTTGGAGCAAGTCATCAGGACTTCAGCCCATTGTAGTTAAATTGGAGTGTTTACTTTGCAAAATACATGGTTTATTTGAAGGCACATTTTACTGTCCTTGGCATCCATTTCCTCTCTGCCAGGATCTCTCCCATAGCTTTTAATTTTTTTTTTTTTAAACACAGTTTAGTTTCCTGTTTTGAGGTAGCACTCCATTTGGAGACACTCATGTTCTTAGGACCCTTGCTAGGGGTAGAACACAGGTGTCCATCCCTCTTGAAACCTACCAGTCCTCTATTCCTTGAGTATGAAGGAGAATAGTCATCTAGTTCTTTCCTTTTCCTTTAAACATTTATCTTTCCCTTCTTGGACAAACTATCTTCTGTTGTGATGTCAGCTTTTGAAAAACCAGAGGCTTATTAATCCTCCCCTAAAAAGGAAAGTCTGAACTTGGAAAATTGGGCTGAAGTTAAGGCAGCATGCTCTGTTCAGATGCCACACATCTGAGAACAAAAAGAGAATTATTATTCTGGTTGATTATTCTGTTGCACAATTAAACACCATTCTCTGACAACACTAGTTGAGGTTTTATTCTTTAATCTTCCCGCTCCTTCACTTCTTTTCACTCCTAATACAGTATTATGTCCCATAGGTAGCCTGGTAAATCTCTCTTGGATCTGTCTACTCTCCATCTCTCAGGGAACTAGCAAAGATGAAAACATCTCATCTCTCACCTGGACTACTGCAGGATATCTACCATCTCACTCTCGTCTGCTCAGATTCCTTCTTCAGAGAGGGAGATTATTTTAAAATACAAATCTGATTGTTACCACATCCCCACCTTCCACACATTCCTTTCTTGAAGACCTTTATTTATTTATTTATTAAATTTAAATTTTTTACATTTATTTTAATTTGTTGTTTTAATTGAAGTATAGTTGTTCCACAGTGATTCAGGTGTACCGGAAAGTGATTCAATTATACATTTATATATTTCTTTTTCAGATTCTTTTTCATTATAAGTTGTTACAAGGTACTGAATATAGTTCCCTGTGCTATACAGTAGGTCCTTGTTGTTTATGTATTTTATATATAGTAGTGTGTATCTGTTAAACCCAAATTCCCAATTGATCCCTTCCCAGCTCCTTTCACCTTTGGTAACCACAATTTTGTTTTCTATGTCTGTGAATGTATTTCAGTTTTGTAAATAAGTTCATTTGTATCATTTTTTTTGATTCCACATAAAAGTGATACCATATGCTATTTGTCTTTCTTTGTTGGACATATTTCACTTAGTGTGATAATCTCTAGGTCCATCCATGTTGCTGCAAATGGCATTATTTCATTCTTTTTTTATGACTGAGCAATATTCCATTGCATAGACATATATGTATATATATAGTGGTATATACATATGGTGGTATATACATATAGTGACATATACATATAGTGATATAATGATATATATATATATACACACACACATATATATACATATATACATATATATATATATATCTCACATCTTCTTTATCCTTTAATCTGTTGATGGACACTTAGGTTGCTTCCATACCTTGACATTTGTAAATAATGCTGCTGTGAACATTGCGGTGCAAGTATCTTTTCAAATTACTGTTTTTGTTTCTTTTGGAAATATACCCAGGAGTGTGATTGGTGAATCATATGGCAACTCTGTTTTTAGTTTTTTGAGAAAGCTCCATACTGTAAACTTTTCAGTGATAGCCATTTTGACAGGTGTGAGGTGATACCTCATTGTGGTTTTAATTTGCATTTTTCTAATAATTAGTGATGTTGAGCATCTTTTCATGTGCCTGCTGGCCATCTATATGTCTTCTTTGGAGAAATGTCAGTTCAGTTCTTCTGCCTATTTTTTAATTGGGTTGCTTGCTTTTTTGATATTGAGTTGTATGAACTGTTTATATATGTTGGATATTCACCCTTTATTGGTCATATCATTTGCAAATATCTTTCCCCATTCAGTAGGTTGTCCTTTCATTTTGTTGATGGTTTCCTTTACTATGCAAAAGCTTTTACGTTTAAATAGATCCCATTTGCTTATTTATTATTTTGTTTCCTTCACTTTAAGAGATGGATCCAAAAAAATATTGCTACAATTTATGTCAGAGTGTTCTGCCTATGTTTTCCTCTAGGAGTTTTATGGTATCCTCTCTTACATTTAGGTCTTTACTCCATTTTGGGTTTATTTTTGTATATAGTGTTAGAGAATGTTCTGATTTCATTGTTTTGCATGTGGCTGTCCAGTTTTTCCAGCACCACTAATTGAAGAGACTGTCTTTTCTCTATTGTATGTTCTTGCCTCCTTTGTCACAGATTAATTGACCATAAGTGCATGGGTTTATTTCTGGGCTTTCTATCCTATTCCATTCATCTTGTACCTGTTTTTGTGCCAGCACCATACTGTTTTGATTACTGTAGCTTTGTAGTATAGTCTGAAGTCAGGGAGCCTGATTCCTCCAGCTCTGTTCTTCTTTCTCAAGGTTGTTTTGGCTATTAGGGGTCTCTTATGTTTCCCTATAAATTTGAAATGTTTTTCTCTAGTTCTGTGAAAAATGCTGTTGGTAATTTGATACGGATTGCAATGAATCTGTAGATTGCCTTGGGTAGTATAGTCATTTTGATAGTATTGATTATTCCAATCCAAGAACATGGTATATCTTTCCATCTGTTTGTGTCTTCTTTGATTTCTTTCATCAACATCTTATAGTTTTCAGCGTACAGGTATTTTGTCTCCTTAGGTAGGTTTATTTCTAGGTATTTTATTCTTTTTGATGCAGTGGTAAATGGGGTTGTTTCCTTAATTTCTCTTTCTGATGTTTCGTTGTTAGTGTATAGGAATGCAGCAGATTTCTGTGTATTAATTTTGTATCTACAACTTTACTAAATTCATTGATGAGCTCTAGTAGTTTTCTGGTAGCATCTTTAGTATTTTCTATGTATAGGATCATGTCATCTGCAAACAGTGACAGTTTTCCTTCTTCTCCAATTTGGATTCTTTTTATTTCTTTTTCTTCTTTGATTGCCATGGCTAGGACTTCCAAAACTATGTTGAATAAAAGTGGTGACAGTGGACATCCTTGCCTTGTTCCTGATCTTAGAGGGAATGCTTTCAGCTTTTCACCCTTGAGAATGATGTTAGCTGTGGGTTTTTTATATTTGGGCTTTATTATGTTGAGGTAGGTTCCCTCTGTGCCCACTTTCTGGAGAGTTTTTTTCATACTTGGATGTTAAATTTTATTGAAAACTTTTTCTGCATCTATTGACATGATCATATGGTATTTATTCTTCAGTTTGTTAAATGTGGTGTATCACATTGATTGATCTGCAGATTTTGAAAAATCCTCACATCCCTGGGAAAATCCCACTTGATCATGGAGTATGATCCTTTATTGTATTGTTGGATGTGGTTTGCTAGTATTTTATAGAGGATGTTTGCATCTATGTTCATCAATGGTATTGACCTGTAATTTTCGTTTTTTGTGATATCTTTGTCTGGTTTCAGTATCAGGGTTATCGTAGCCTCATAGAATGATTTCAGAAGTGTTCCTTCCTCTGCAATTGTTTGGAATAGTTTCAGAAGTATAGGCATTAACTCTTCTCTAGATGTTTGGTATAATTCACCTGTGAAGCCATCTGGTCTTGGACTTTTGTTTGTAAGGAATTTTTAAATTATGGATTCAATTTCGGTACTGATAACTGGTCTGTTCACATTTTTCATTTCTTCCTGGTTCAGCCTTGGGAGATTGTACCTTTCTAAGAATTAGTCTGTTTCTTCTAAGTTGTCCATTTTATTGGTGTATAGTTACTTGTAGTATTCTCTTATGATCCTCTGTACTTCTGCAGTGTCAGTTGTAATTTCTCCTTTTTCATTTCTATTTTTATTGATTTGGACCCTCTCCGTTTTTCCTTGATGAGTCTGGCTAAAAGTTTATCAATTTTGTTTATCTTCTCAAAGAACCAACTTTTAGTTTCATTGATTTTTTTCCTAATTTTTAAAATCTCTTATTTATTTCTGCTCTGGTCTGTATGATTTCTTTCCTGCTACTAACTTTGGGCTTTGTTTGTTCTTCTTTCTCTAGTTGCTTTTGGTGTAAGGTTATGTTGTTTATTTGAGATTTTTCATTGCCTTATATATTGAGGTGCTCCTATGTTGGGTGCATATATATTTACAATTGTTTTATTTTCTTGGATTGATCCCTTGATCATCATGTAGTGTCTTTCTCTGTCTTTATTTTAAAGTCTATTTTTCTGGTATAAGTATTGCTACTCCAGCTTTCTTTTTATTTCCATCTGTGTGGAATATTTTTTTCCATCCCCTCACTTTCAGTCTGTATATGTCTCTAGATCTGAGATGAGTTTCTTATAGACAGCATAGATATGGGTCTTGTTTTGTGTCCATTCAGCCAGTCTGTGTCTTTTGGTTTGAGCATTTAGTCCATTTACATTTAAGGTAATTATCAATATGTATGTTCTTATTGCCATTTTGTTAATTGGTTTGGATTTGTTTATGTAAGTCTTTTTTTCCCCTTTCTTCTTTTGTTCTTTTCTCTTGTGATTTGATGACTATCTTTAGTGTTATGTTTGGATTCCTTTTGCATGCTGTAACATCATATAGAAAAACCTGAATGAACTCTTTTGGCCAACCCAATATATTATGCCACTCCCTTCTGACCTGCCGACTTTCTGCTGAAAAATCAGCTGGTAGCCTTATGGGAGTTCCCTTGTAGGCTACTTGTTGCTTTTCCCTTGCTGATTTTAGTATTCTCTCATTATCTTTAATATTTGGCATTTTGATTACAACGTGTCTTAGTGTGTTCCTGTTTGGGTTAATTCTGTATGGGATTCTGTGCTTCCTGGACTTCAGTGACTGTTTCCTTCCCCAGGTTATGGAGGTTTTCAGCTATTATGTCTTCAAATATTTTCTTGGGCCCTTTCTCTCTCTCCTTCTTCTGGGACCCCTAAAATGCAAATATTAGTGTAATTGATGTTGTTCCAAAGATTTCTTAAACTGTCCTCATTTCTTTTCATTCTTCTTTTCTTTTTTCTGTTCAGCAGCACTGATTTCCACTACTCTGTCTTTGAGCTCACTAATCCATTCGTCTACTTCATTTAGTTTACTATTGACTCCTTCTAGTGCATTTTTCATTTCAGTTTTTTGTATTTTTCATCTGTTTGGTTGTTCTTTATGTATTCTAACTCACTGTTAAAACTTCTAACTTCTTGTTCTGTGCATCCATCCTCCTCCTAGGTTCTTTTATCATCTTTACAATCATTCCTCTGAATTGTTTCTTGGGTAGATTGCCTATCTTCTCTTCACTTAGTTCTTCTTCTGGAGTTTTATCTTGTTCCTTAATCTGGAACATACTCCTATGGTGCCTCATTTTGTCTAAGTTGCTATTTGCATTTTTAAGTATGTGGTAGGTTAGTTACATTTCTCAGCCTTGGAGAAGTGGCCCTATGTAGGAGGCATCCTATGCATCCCCACAGTTTACTCCCCTCTTGTCACCCAAGCTCTATGGAGTTCCCCTAAGAGGGCTGTTTGTGTCCTTCTATTGTTGTGGGCTGGCTGTGTGGGCAGTCTGGTAGGCTTAGTTGGCCCCTAGTCTGTTTGGTTGCCAGGACTTGCCTTGTGTGAATGCTGCTGTCTTCTGTTTAGCAGGGCCTGATCATGAGGTGGGTGGTTGCAGAACCCTAGCGGGCCCCAGTGCTAACGCTGGCTCACTGGTCGGTGGTGTCAGGGTCTCAAATACTCTGGGACTGTATCCCACCCACCGGCAGGTGAATCCAGATCCTGGGTTTAGTGCCAGACTACTGGCAGACAGATCTGGTTCTTGGCGTCTGGCTGCATGGCCCGGGATTAGAGAGCTTGTTTCACTTTGTTGGTGGGGGCAGGGGCCAGTTCCTGATACAGCTGCGTATGGGTTCCAGGGTGCCCAGATGGTTGCACTGGCCTGCTAGTGGGCAAGGCCAGGACCCAGATGGTCCCAGGGTAGAGTCTGGCCTGTGATGCAGGACTGTAGTTTTCTTGCTTCTGGTGTCTGCCCCTGGTGGGTGAGTCTGGACTAGAGGCTTGTGCAGGCTTCCTGGTGGAAGGGGCTGGTGCCTGTCCACTGGTAGGTAGAGCAGGGTGTTGTCCTCTGTGTCTAGGCTCATGTCCAGAGGTGGCTGTGGGCTCTTTAGTCTTTAGGCAGCCTGTGTGCTGATGGGTGGGGCTGTGTCCCCACCCAGTTAGTTTTTTGACCTGAGGTGTCCCAGCACTGAATCCTACAGGCTGTTGGGTAGGGCCAGGTCTTAGCACTAATAATCCAAGATATCAGCCACCAGGCATGTTTATGCAGCTGAATGTTTACCAGTATGTCTGACATCAGTGTTTATGTCTCCAGGGTGAGCTGCAGCCACCAACCCCCACCTCTCTGGGAGACTCTGGCCCAGGCTCCTATCAAATTACTTCTTTTACTGTGGGTCCTGGTGTGTGTGAGATTTTGTTTGCACCCTTTAAGTGTGAAGTCTCCTTTTCCCCCAGTCCTGTGGGGCTCCTGCAGTTAAGCTCTGCTGGCCTTCAAAGCCAAATTCTCTGGGAGCTTGCCATCCCCGTGCCTGAACCCCAGGCTAGGGAGCCTGATGTGGAGCTCAGAACTCACTCCTATGGGAAAATCTCTGCAGTATAATTATTCTCCTGTTTGTGGGTCACCCACCTGAGGGGTATGGGATTTAATCATATCCTGAGTCTGTTTCTCCTGCCTGTCTTGTGGTTCCTTCTTTATGTCTTCAGTTGTAGGTTCCACTTTTTTTCACTGATGTTTGTTCTGAAGGTAGCTGTGACTTGGTGTGCTTGTGAGAATAGGTGAGCTCAGGGTCTTTCTACTCTGCCATATTTGCTGCTCTCTCCTCTTGAAGACCTTTAAACAGCTTCTCATTTCTTTAAGAATAAAGTCCAACATTTTAGCCTATAAGATCCTGGCAGGGTTGACCCTTCTCTAACACTCCCAACTAATTTTGCACCAAACACCACCTTGCTCTTTGGATTCAGCAACATTGCTTCATTCACTCTCTCCTTGGTTCATGGTCTCTCCTCCAGTCCTGCACTCCACAACACTCATACAAAGGGTTCTTTCACCTGCTTTTGCTTCTTCTTGGAAGGCCACTTCCCATTTTACCCACATACCTCCTATTCCTTCTCCAGATTTTAGTTGAATCATTACTTCCCTGACCTTTTTTATTTGTTCAAGATTAAATCTTCCCTATCATAAGCACTCCTCCACAGGCTACATCAACATTCGTTTTAGTAATTATTTTTAATGTCTTTGTTGATGTCTTTCTTCAGACAGAATTCCACCTCCGTGAAGGAGGGCAGTGTAAGGTTTTGTTTACTGTTATATCAATGCTATGAAATATAGTTTCTGATATTTTGTAGGTGGTGAGTAAATATTTGCTAAAAGAAATAATACATCTAAGTATAGTACAGTAGTTATTTGGGTGATTATTTGTAGTTATAATCATGAATTCTTTTTTCCTTCTTTTTCTTCTTTTGGAACTGGAGTGTGGAGTGGTTTTGAGTAAGTAAAAAGGAAAACAAGTATTCACACATTATGGGGAAAGTCCTAAAGACTGTTGTTAAGATTGGCTTATCCTGGAAAACAGGAAATAAACCTAATTCTGAATACTTTTATCTTTATGTATTAAATATATTTTTGCTTTAAAATGAAAAATAAATATTTTTAACCTGTGTTTTTAAAAAGTTAATATTAGTTAAGTCTTTCTCCACTAAGTAAGGTAAGAACCTATATTATTAAGCCTCCTAACTCCCCATTAGATATTGAGAATAAATATGCTAATGAAGGATCAGCTCTTGTTTTCCAGGTAATGATACTGGAAGACAGGCAACTTGAAAGACAATGTGACCCCATTCTGACTGATTTTAACTTGAAATAATTGTGCACTAAAAAATTCAGAATCTTACTCAAGCTTGAGCCACTCATTGTGGAATATTACAGCTACACTGTTCAAGTCATACTGTGAGACCTTCAACTTAATGTGGAAAGTAAACTTGAGGACCCCACAGCCAAGCAACAATTAAAAAAAAAAAAGCCATTAATAAAGAAGCCATTAATACCGCCATGTGCCACACCAAAGGAGGAGGATACTAAGGCCATGAATGTATTCTGATGTAGGAAACTGGGTGAGATTACTGAGGGTTAATAATTGGAGATAAACCCTTCTGTGTTCACAAAATAATAATAAATACATTCAATTTCCTTTTAAGAGTGCCCAATTTAATTCATATGCTAAGCTAAAGATATTGAGAGTAAGTGGTGTACCACAGTATTAGGATTTTGAAGTCTAGAGTCAGACAACTTGGGTTGAAATAATGGCTCTACTTCTTCTAAGCTATGTCATCTGGGGCAACGTAAGCATCATTAATAATCCTCAGTTTCTCTTCTATAAATGAATAAAATAGCATTTCCTATTTCATAGAGAGTTTAAAAGCGAAAAATGAGTGATGAGTGCTTAGTATAATGCTTAGAGTATACATTCAATAAATTGTAGTTACTATGTGATATTGGTAATCATAACACTAATATAATTAGGATAATCTACAAACCATTTAGAACAGTGAAGTAAACCTGATTTGAAAACAAATGTTTCTGTTATTCTGATGAGTATTTTTGGTAGAAAAGGTGGATTTTGCAGTATAAACTAAAACTAAAAAATAAAGTATTTAACTTACTGTTAAATTAGCCCTCGTTTAGTTTACCTATAAATCTTACTCTGTCATATATTACAGTTTCCAAAAATAGTGTTTAGAAACATAAGTTATATTTTTGAAGTTATAAATATTTAGAATAGGAAATATTGAAAAGTTGACCAAAGTATAAAAATAACAGGAAACTACCCCTTATCAAACCTTGTTTTCAAATTTTTTTGATAAAATTCCTAGTTTGCTTGGATTAAGTTGTTTTTGAATACTGTAATTTTCCACGGCTTTTATTTTACTGTTAGTTTTTCTGTCCAAGTAAGGAAAAGAACTTTAAACCAAAAATTATTAATTTCATCTTTTCTTTCATGAAGTACAAGAACAAAGTTGAAAAGAAAAAAAGTAGTTTTATACACTATCATAGAAATATTTTTTCTTTTTAAAAAATTAATAAAAATTTAAAAATAAAACTATTATTTTTTATCAGTAATCACTTTTTAAAATTTTTTGTAAATTTTAATTTTATTGGAGCATTTAAAATGTTGTGTTAGTTTCAGGTGTACATCAAGGTGATTCAGTTATACACATATATATATTCATTCTTTTTTATATTCTTTTCTCATATAGTTATCCCAAAATATTGAGTGGAGTTCCCTCTGCTATACAGTAGGTCCTGTTGGTTTTCTATCTTATATATAGTAGTGTGTGTATGTTCATCTTAAGCTCCTGATTTATCCCTCACCCCTGTGTTTCCTCTTTGGCAACCATAAGTTTGTTTTTGATATCTGTAAGTCTGTTTCTGTTTTGTAAATAAGTTCGTTTCATTTTTTAGAAATTAGATTCCACATATGAGTGATGTCATAAGATATTTGCCTTTCTCTGTCTGACTTAGTATAATAATCTCTAGGTCCATCCATGTTGCTGAAAATGGCATTATTTCCTTCTTTTTTATGGCTGAGTAATATTCCATTGTATATATGTACCACATCTTCTTTGTCCATTCCTCAGTCAATGGACATTTAGTTTGCTTCCACATCTTGGCTATTGTAAACTGTGCTGCAATGAACACTGGGGTGCCTGTATCTTTTCAAATTATGGTTTTCTCCAGATATATGCCCAGGAGTGGGATTGCTGGATCATTTGGTAGTTCTATTTTTAGTATTTTAAAGAACGTCCATACTGTTCTCTATAGTGGTTGTACCAATTTACTTTCCCACCAACAGAGTAGGAGGGTTCCCTTTTCTCTACACCCTCTCCAGCATTTCTTGTCTGTAGACTTTTTGATAATGGCCGTTCTGACCAGCGTGAAGTGATATCTCATTGTAGTTTTGATTTGCATTTCTCTAATAATTAGTGACGTTGAGCATCTTTTCATGTGCTTTTTGACCATTTGTATGTCTTCTTTGGAGAAATGTCTATTTAGATCCTCTGCCCATTTTTTGATTAAAAAAAAAATTTTTTTTTTAATTGAGCTGCATGAGCTGTTGGTACATTTTAAAGATTAATCCCTTGTCAGTTGCATTGCTTGCAAATATTTTCTCCCATTCTGTGGGCTGTCCCTTCGTTTTGTTTATGGTTTCCATTGCTGTGCAAGAGCTTTTGAGTTTAATTAGGTCCCATCTGTTTATTTTTGTTTTTATTTTCATTACTCTAGGAGGTGGATCAAAAAAGATATTGCTGTGATTTATGTCAAAGAGTGATCTGCCTATATTTTCCTCTAAGAGTTTAATAGTATCCAGCCTTACATTTAGGTCTTTGATCCATTTCAAGTTTATTTTTCTGTATGGTGTTAGAGAATGTTCTATTTTCATTCTTTTACATGTAGCTGCCCAGTTTTCCCAGCGTCACTTATTGAAGAGACTGTCTTTCCTCTATTGTAGATTCTTGCCTCCTTTGTCATAGATTAATTGACCATAGGTACATGGGTTTATTTCTAGGCTTTGTATCCTGTTCCACTGCTCTAACATTCTGCTTTATTTGCCAGTAAAATACTTTTTAAATTACTGTAGCTTTGTAGTGTAGTCTGAAGTAAGGGCACCTGATTCCTCCTGTTCTGTTTACTTTCTGAGGATTGCTTTGACTATTCCAGGTCTTTTGTGTTTCCATACAAATTTTAAAATGTTTGTTCTAGTTCTGTGAAAAATGCCATTGGTAATTTGATAAGGGATTGCATTGAATCTGTAGATTGCCTTGGGTAGTATAGTCATTTTGACAATACTGATCATTCAAATCCAAGAACATGGTATATCTTTCTGTTTGTGTCTTCTTTGATTTCTTTCATCAACATCTTATAGTTGTCAGCGTACAGGTATTTTGTCTCGTTAGGTAGGTTTATTCCTAGGTATTTTATTCTTTTTGATGCAATGGTAAATGGGATTGTTTCCTTAATTTCTCTTATGTTTTGTTGTTAGTGTATAGAAATGCAGCAGATTTCTGTGTATTAATTTTGTATCCTACAACTTTACCAAATTCATTGATGAGCTCTAGTAGTTTTCTGGTAGCATCTTTAGTATTTTCTATGTATAGGATCATGTCATCTGCAAACAGTGACAGTTTTACTTCTTCTCCAATTTGGATTCTTTTTATTTCTTTTTCTTCTTTGATTGTCATGGCTAGGACTCCCAAAACTATGTTGAGTAAAAGTGGTGACAGTGGACATCCTTGCCTTGTTCCTGATCTTAGAGGGAATGCTTTCAGCTTTTCACCCTTGAGAATGATGTTAGCTGTGGGTTTTTTATATTTGGGCTTTATTATGTTGAAGTAGGTTCCCTCTGTGCCCACTCTCTGGAGAGTTTTTATCATACTTGGATGTCAGATTTTATTGAAAGCTTTTTCTGCATCTATTGACATGATCATATGGTATTTATTCTTCAGTTTGTTAAATGTGGTGTATCACATTGATTGATTTGCAGATTTTGAAAAATCCTTGCATCCCTGGGATAAATCCCTCTTGATCATGCTGTATGATTGTTTTTAATGCATTGTTGGATTTGGTTTGCTAGCATTTTATAGAGGATTTTTGCATCTATGTGCATCAGAGATATTGGCCTATAATTTTTTTGTGGTATCTTTGTCTGGTTTTGGTGTCAGGGTTATTGTGGCCTCATAGAATGAGCTTGGGTGTGTTCCTTCCTCTGAAATTTTTTGGAAGAGTTTCAGAAGGACAGGTGTTAACTCTTCTCTAAATGTTTGATAGAATTCGCCTGTGAAGCCATATGGTCCTGGACCTTTGTTGGAAGTTTTTTTAATCATGGTTTCAATTTCATTACTTGTGATTGGTCTGTTCATATTTTATATTTCTTCCTGCTTGGAAGGATGCATGTTTCTAGGAACTTGTCCATTTCTTCCAGGTTGTCCACTTTATTGGCATACCGTTGATTGTAGTAGTCTCTTCTGATCTTTTGTATTTCTGCGGTGTCAGTTGTAATTTCTCCTTTCTCATTTCTAATTTTATTGATTTAAGTCCTCTCCCTTTTTGTCTTGATGAGTCTGGCTAAAGGTTTATCAATTTTGTTTATCTTCTCAAAGAACCCGCTTTTAGTTTCATTGATTTTTGCTATTGTTTTCTTCATCTCTATTTCATATATTTCTGCTCTGATTTTATGATTTGTTTCCTTCTATTAACTTTAGGTTTTGTTTGTTCCTCTTTCTCTAGTTGCTTTAGGTGTAAGTTTAGGTTATTTGTTTGAGATTTTTATTGTTTCCTGAGATTAGATTGTATTGCTATAAACTTCCCTCTTAGAACTGCTTTTGCTGTATCCCATAGGTTTTGGACCATTGTGTTTTTGTTTTCATTTGTCTCTAGGCATTTTTTTATTTCCTCTTTCATTTCTTTAGCGATCAATTTGTTGTTTAGTAACATATTGTTGAGCCTCCACATGTTTGTGTTTTTTTCCAGTTTTTTTCTTGTTGTTGATTTCTAATCTCATAGTCTTGTAGTTGGAACAGATGCTTGATATGATTTCTGTTTTCTTAAGTTTACCAAGACTTGATTTGTGGCCCAAGATGTGTCTTAGAGAATGTTCCATGTGCCCTTGAGAAGAATGTGTATTCTGCTGCTTTGGATGAAATGTTCTATAAATATCAATTAAGTCCATCTCATGTAATGTGTCATTTAAGGCCTGTGTTTCCTTATTGCTTTTCTGTCTGGATGATCTGTCCATTGATGAAAGTGGGGTGTTAACGTCCCCCATGATTATTGTGTTACTGTTGATTTCTCCTTTTATGTGTTAGTATTTGACTTATATATTGAGGTGTTCCTCTGTTGGGTGTATATATATTTACAATAGTTACATCTTCTTGGATTGATCCCTTGATCATTATGTAGTGTCCTTCTCTGTCTCTTATAACATTATTTTAAAGTCTATTTTGTCTGATATGAGTATTGCTACCCAAGCTTTCTTTTGATTTCCATTTGGATGGAATACCTTTTTCCATCTCTTCACTTTCAGTCTGTATGTGTCCCTAGATCTGAAGTGGGTCTCTTGTAGATAGCATATATATGGGTCTTGTTTTTGTATCTATTCAACCTGTCGGCCTTCGGATGGAGCATTTAGTCCATTTACACTGAAGATAATTACAGATATGAATGTTCTTATTGCCATTTTGTTAACTGTTTTGGATTTATTTTTGAAGGTCTTTTTTCTTCCCTTCCTCTTTTGTTATCCTCTCTTATGATTTTATGTCTATCTAGTGATGTGTTGCATTGCTTTTTCATTATTGTGTATGTATCTATTGTAGATTTTTGGTTTCTGGTTCCCATGAAGTTTTGATATAGCAGTCTATATATATACAAGATTGTTTTAAGTTGCTGATCTCAGTTTCAAAATATTTCCAATATCTTGCATTTGTACTCTCCTATTTTTATGATTGCTGGTTTTGATATCACATTTGTGTGTGGATGATTTCCCACCTTTACTTTACTTTATATTTGCATTTACTGGTGAGCTTCTTCCTTCTGTTGAAGTATAGTTAATTTGCAATATTGTGTTAGCTTCTTGTGTACAGTATAGTGATTTAGATACATAATAATAATGTTATATATATATTCTTTTTCATATTATTTTCCATTATGTTTTATTGTATGATATAGAGTATGGTTTCCTTTGCTCTAGAGAAGGACCTTGTTCTTTGCAGCATTTTAAAAATATACCTCAATAGTGATTAAGCACATTATGATTAAGTACATTCAGTGGAATGACATGTATCTGGAAAACAAAAACAGAAGCTCTTTATTCTTTAGTATGGAAATATCTTCAACATCTTTGTAAAATAAGGTAAACAAATTGCAGAAAATGTATATAGCATGCTACAATTTTTGTGAAAATGGAGAAAAACAGTATATATACATACATACATACACACACACATATATATATATGTGTATATATATATAGGCTTCTGTATATAACCAAACTTGTCTAGAAGATATGTAAGAAATGAGTAATAGGTATTACCAAAATTATGGGGAACAGAGTATAGGAAGTAGACTTTTCACTGAATATGTACTTATATTTTTTTATTAAATCACATGAAAGCATTATGTGCCAATTAAAAAAAAAAAAAAACTGTCGCTTCTAGAATCTTAACCATAATTTCACCTTCCTGATTCTCAGTGGGCCAAATCACTTTTATCTTTCTCTCTTTTCATTGGTTTATAAGCTCACTGAAGATAGGAGTGATATCTGTCTCAATGTTTATGCAATATTTTCCTTGCTTATAATGTTTCATATAATTTAAAATGTATATTTAAATTCTATTGAAGTGAACTAACTGGGTTTCTTCATGTATAAACTTATCCTAATACTCTCTGTGCTCATTTTCTCTTATTGTTCTCTCAAAGTAAACCAAAGTTTCTCCAAATATGTAATTTCTCAAACTATTGTTCTTCCTTTAACCCCAAATATGTCATGTGAATAGATCTGTTGGCCTCATTATTTTGATTACCTTGATTTACCTATATGGGTATAGGCCCTCTGTCCTATAAAATATTACCTATTCTAGATCCACAGTTATATAGTGCTTAGAAAATGCTTATATCACAAAATCCAGCATTTTAGTTCTCTTGCCAACATTTAAATATGTAGATTAAACATTATAAAACAAAATAACAGATGATCCTAAGAATTCTAATGCAATTGTTTTGTACTTGTGGAAATTGGGCTCATATCAAGCTGTTACTATGTCAAGACTATGTATATAGATTTTTTCTTTGTTTGGGTCTATTGTAAAGTCTCAAGACATCAAACAAAACCATATTAAATATAAGTATATAAAGCATATCCTAATCCTATTTTAAATGAGTTTTATTCATAAAACTTTACAGATTTATAGAACCACTTGTTTCTTTTAATGAGTTGTAAGAACTAGGATTTAACTATACTCAAGAATAAGGGGAGAACCAATCAGATAAGGACAAAATTAAAGGTCTTCTTGAGTTTGTCTCCCAGATATATGCCATCTAATTCAAACAGATTTAAGAGTCATTTGAGCTCTAGTTGAAAAGTAGAATTTATCAAGTTCTGGCCTTCTTATTCTAAGTGCAGAGTCCTATCAATGTCTGTCTCTTGGCTACCCTCTTTGTAATAAATGTAGGCTTGATGTATAATGAAAACCAGCTGAGTAGTTCAAGGTACAGATGCCTTCTTTTATTCTTATTCCAACTAAGATTGGTCTTACTCTTCATAATCTCTCACAGCTGCCAAAAATCTATTTTATCTTCACATGAGGTGAGGTTTCCATTAACAACCAGTAGAATAGCAGAGGTCAGACGTCCAGTGTCAGATGTGCTACTAAAAAGAAGTGCTGAGCAAAGAAAGTGTCTACCAAAAGGGGATAAAAATCATTTCAGAATCTGTGGAACTTATAAAGGTGCTTTGTTCTGTCATATTTCCCTGCCTTTATTGTTGACAAGATAATTTTGGAAGAAAAAAGAAATGAGAATTTATGTGAGAACTCATCAGTTATAGTTATTGGAAAGAGATTAATTGAGTTAGTTTGCCTCACAAAATTTTGCCAGTTGGATTGCTGATATCTTCAGGTTACAAGCTGTAATGATGCTCTCTCTGGACAGTGTTGGTAATTTTAAGACTTGGTCATGTTGGAAGATTCTCTGGTTCAACTCATAACACAGACATCAATGAAGGCGATAAGAATCCTCCTTCTTACTGAATAAAACGCTAAGATATGTGTGGAAAAATAGCTTAGTATACATATCTATGTTAAGAAACTACCATCCCTAAGAGTATAAATACATATGTACATATCATTATGTCACTTCATTCATTCATGTATTCTTCCATTCATCCGTATATTCTATTCCACCTGTACATTAATATTGATTGAGTGTCTACTATGTATCAGACCTACCAAGTCAGAATTTCTGGAGAGAGGTCCAGGATTAAATTCTATAATTAAATTCCAGTTGCTTGTGATTCACAGACAGATTTTAAAAGTAATACTCTTAAAAGCATAGCCCAAGCTTTAATCAGGGCAAGTTAAATATAATTCATTTTATTATGGGATTGAAGAAAAATAGAACTAGGAACTTAGAGGATCTGAAATTGACATTGAGGCCCAGAAAATATCCACTATAGGGTTTGTCTAGATAGCTTTCCATAGACATTCCACATACATATCAGTCTGCATATATTCATAAGTGAACTCGTTTTTTAGGCTGAAATTTTTCCTTCTATATTTAATATCATGGTAAATCAGTGAATAACCAATGGTGAATCATTGATTATTGGGTGACTGATTTTCACACGGGAAAAAACAGAGAGGTTCCACAGGAACCTGAAGCTCACTCCATAACCTGAAGAATCTACGCTAGAATTTTGCAGCTTTACTGCAGTCTATTTCCAACCCCATTCACTTCTTTTTTTCTATAATTTCACCAAATTTTTAGATATATTGAAAAAAATATTTACTATATGTGAATCAAGGTAAATATATGGGCTCAGTCTGCTGTCTTGAAGCAGTAGTCATGTTCTGTTTTCCAGCCATTCAAGTGCAAGCAAAAGTATAACTTAATATAACTTAAGTTACAAGTTCAAGATGTGCAGCTTTCCTTGTTTTATGGAAAATCTATGTTGCAGAAAAGTTTTCTTTATAGCAAATCATGACTGTTTTTTATTGGAATTTTGATGTAAAGTTTACTATCTTAGAATGGGGGAATATCTTAGGAGACTGAAAGTGAAATATTTGGTATAGGATAAATATACTGGCTATCTTTACTCTTGCACATGTGGAATAGTTATGAATATTAAAATGATTAAATGCTATGTAGTATTTAATGATTTTCTCATGTCTTAACCATCTTTTTTAATCAACCATGAATTTTTTGCTTTTCTCCAGACCAAATGAGTATTTTTTCCAAAATGAACTCTGTGCCTTCATGTGATTGCAATAAGCCATGATTCATGCTTTTACTAAAGTATGAGCAAAGAACATGTCTATCAAGAGGGGATAAATCAGTTCTTAATGATCTTACTAAACAATGATGCCCCACCTGATACTATGTGGTGGAGTATAAATAGAAAGTCCACAGGTTTGGGAAGTGGACAAACCTGGATATAACTCATCTTTGGGCTATCTGCAGTCTGTGTAGCCTACATTTTCCTTAATTTTTCTGATCTCACTGAGTGTATAAGTGGAAAATCATTAGCATTTCAAAGGTGAGTATTTTTGTTCCAATGATTATTAAATTTCCTTATTTTCTATAACATAATATACCCCAATTGTCAATTAACTAAATTAATGTTTTCTGTAAAATGAAGTTAATATTTATGCTTAACAGTATATATATATTACTGATTCAGTTATAAAGCAAATTTACTTTAAACAATTATTATTTTGCATTAAATATTATTTCATTTTGCCATGGTTAACTACTAATATGGAAATTTTATATTTATTACATATTTAATTAAAATACAAATGCAATGACATAAGCAATAATTGCCTAGTCTTTGGAAAATTATTTTTTCAGTCATGCTACTCTTGATTGTTTTGGGATACCTCATCTGAAAATAAACTCGTATTTTAGTAAGGTGAGATTATGCAGTATAGCTCAAAGTGAATATTCTGTGAGTAGCTTGAATTAAAATCATGTTTCCCCCAATATTTATCTGAAAATTCTATCAAATCTTAATGTATCACACATTTATCAGTTGAATAGTTTAGTTCTCTACAGTTCATACCCCGGCATTTCATATATAGTATTAACTTTTGTTTGTTTTATTTAACTTTCAAGTAATTTGACTGCATTTTGAGGAAAGGTAAAATTACCAAAATATTTGGACAGTTCAAATTGGAATTCCAACAGGCAAAGAAAAATATTTAAACCCCCAATTAAATGTGATTATGACTTTCATTAGTTTGGGTAATTTAATATCATGATTATCAGTTAAGATAACTATTGCTGCAAGTAACAAAATCACATCTCACCTAGAGTGAACAATAAGGGCAATTTACCATCTCCCATAATAAGAATTCTCAGTATTGGGTGACCCAGGATGGTTATGTTAGCAACTTAATATCATTATCAAGAATGCAGTTTCTTTGAATCTCTTCAGGCTGCCATTCTGTGTGTGTGACCTTGGCCTCAAGTGGGTGTCTCTCATCTCAGGGTGACTGTCATCATCCCAGAAGTGACAGGTCAGAGGCAAAACTCTCTACCTTATGTAAAAGAACTCCTTCCGAAAGAAGACCATAAAATATTTCTCAGAAATTCCCCAGAAGACCTTACTTCATATCACCCTGACCTCTACACAAATCACTGACATGGAAAACAAAAATGCACAATTGGCTTAGACTGATAGGAGTTTAAGTCTAAATCATGTGGGCGAGGTTGGGCACTTACATAAAATTGAGGTGAGCCAACATGGACGACAAGGTGAATGGCCCCTGTGTAGGCAATAGCCAGTCCCTACTACTAGAAGTAAGCTGAATTTCTCTCATACTCCGCTTCACTGAATCACATCCTCTAAAATTTTATCTAACACCTCCTCTGATGCTTGACTATTATCTAAAATATTCTAAGAAGTGTTCATCAAGAATCCATTGGACATCTCCTGTGTCAAACAGCCTGGACTGTGTGTGTATCTCTAGATTTAGAAAATGAAGGACTGTGATTTACAACTCGAACAGTTGGGCAAGGTTAGCTCCCCAAAGGAGGGGTTCATGGCAAACAAACAAACATCTACTTACACCCCTTTATTTGTTCACTTTTTCTTTCATTAATATTTAAGAAGCTTCCTATTCACTATGTGCAGGTAATGGATGAAGTGCTAGAGATAAAGACTAAAAAATGTCTGATTATGACAATGCTCTCAAGTTAGTCATGACGACCAAGTAGAAACCAAACAAATGGGCAAGTATAGTACATTGTGATAAGTGCTATGGCAAAGATATGCAAAGTGTTCTGTGGAGACATGTAGGAGGAGCATATAACTTATTTTTAAATTAATTTTTACTGGAGTGTAGTTGATTTACAATGTTATGTTAGTTTCTGCTGTACAGCAAAGTGAATCAGTTATACATATACATATATCCACTCTTTTTTAGATTCTGTTCCCATATAGAGCATTACAGAGTATTGAGTAGAGTTCCCTGTGCTATACAGCAGGTTCTTATTAGTCATCTCTTTTATATACAGTAGTATATATATGTTAATCCCAATTTCCCAATGTATCCCTTCCCCCCTTTCCCCTTTGGTAACCATAAGTTTGTTTTTTACATCTGTGACTCTATTTCTGTTTTGTCAATGGGTTCATTTGTACCATTTTTCTGGATTCCACATGTGAGTGATATCATATGATATTTGTCTTTCTCTGTCTGACTTACTTCACTCAGTATGACAATCTCTAGGTCCATCCATGTCGCTGCAAATGGCATTATTTCATTCCTTTTTATGGCTGAGTAATATTCCGTTGTATATATGTACCACATCTTCTTTTTCCATTCCTCCACTGATGGACATTTAGGTTGCTTCCATGTCCTGGCTTTTGTAAATAGTGCTGCAATGAACATTGTGGTATATGTATCTTTTCAAATTACGGTTTTCTCCGGATGTATGCCCAGTAGTGGGATTGCTGGATCATATGGTAGCTCTATTTTTAGTTTTTTAAGGAACCTCCATACTATTCTCCATAGAGGCTGTACCAATTTACATAGGTTTCAGAGGTCAGTTAGAGCTTCCACCTGCTAGTAAAGGTGTTGTCTGTGAAGAATAAGAATAATAAGTAAGAATAAGAAAGAGTCAGCTACATGAAATGGCAAGAGAGATGGTGTTGTTAAGTAAATGAACCACAGATATAAAGGTGTGTGTGTGTGTATGTGCGTGTGTGTGTGTTACGAGAGAAAGGAAAGGAGGGAGAGAAAAAGAGACTGATTTGAAGTCTGAAGAGCACTGGACTCAAGGTAGCAAAGAGTCGTGAGTGATAGATATGAAGTTGGGAAGCTGGGGCCAAATCGTGAAGGACCTTTTCTAGCAGATCAAAGAGTGTGAAACAGAGCCTTGAAGGCATTAGGAAGTCATGAACAGATTTTGAGTAGGATAATGACACAGTTACATTTGCAATTTAAGGTTAATTCTGGCTCAAATGTAGAAGATAAATTGTGGCTGGGAATAGATTAAAGACATTGATTAAGAGACTGTTTTAAGTAACACAAATGAGAAATTAGGAAAGTCTGAAGCTAGGTAGTGGCAAACAGTGAAGTTTAAAAAGAAGGGACAGATTTGAGAAATATTTAAAGGTATAATTGACAGAATTTGATGACAGAAAATATTGTGGGGAAATAATTTAAAATGAGGACTCAAGGAGGCTTGTCAACTTTCTGACTTGGGAAAATTTCTCAAGGGTGCTGTCATTGATGAGATTAGGATGTCCAGGAGGAAAAGGTTTGGTAAGTGATCAAAAATTAATCATGCACTCAGCACTGCAATGTACCAGGCAGATTTACTTGCTTGACTCATATTTCTTCTCTATTTTCTACTATTTGAAAGTACAGTTCTTTCTTTATATCCCATCTGAAATATACCTCATCAGTGAAAGCATTGCTGAAATCTTTACACCACATCCTCAACATGACTCTCTGGTCCCTATCATATCACTTGCCCAAGTATGACATACATCACAGCCTGTGGCCTATGCTTATCTGGGCAACCAGATTGTGACCTTCTTAGAGACATAATACTTTCATATCCATGTTTGAAACTCCCCAATGCCTACCCTCCCCAAAATACTTGCATATAGTAAGCACTCAATAAATGTCTTTTGAATTGAGCCAAAAAATAATATTCTTCATTGAATTCCTTTAAAATGAAAACAATAGACGCTTTTGGTCCCATTGTTGAGTTGAAGGTAAGGTCATTTCTCGCCAGCAGGCTATGACTGACTTTAATTAAACATTTTATTCCATTCATCTGCTGCTGGTAACGTGTCTTTTCAAATACAGGAAACATTAATCCGCAGATGAATAGTATAAAATCCTTTTACAATATTTTTCTCAGTTACAAGGAGATTATATACTAACCACAATATTTCTGCTCCATTCTAGAATCATAGAAGAATGCATATTATCAATAGACACCTACAGTGAGGGTAATAATGTGCATATGGCACATTATAACATCCTTATGCTAGTTTCAAAAACTGAGAAAACAAAAAAATACAGTGTGGAGGAGAATGTTATGACTTAAATGATACAAGCATGTGCATTAAGTCAGGTCTTTAAAGGACAGATTCACATGTGGGAAACATAAGTGAGAGCATTCTGTGTTTCACTATGTGGTAACCTCTTACCCTCCTTCATTTGGTTGACCTGTATCATTACACTGTGGGTGTCCACTCCTGCTCTCTAGGTGGGAGTGATGGGAAGAAGAGAAGGCAGGCAATGTGTTAACCAGGCAGCAACCTGTACCAGAGCAGAGGAGACAGGGATGGTGCAGCTCTTACCATGACCTGTAGTGTTAAGTACGTATTGCTCACGTTGCTAGAATTGGTTCATAAACACAGCTATGTCCAAGAAATATCAGGTTGAAGATGTGAAAAAATTGAAGACAGAAGTGCTAAACAAGAAGATAAGCCTGAAGTGGTTTTGGAGTTGGAGAATGACCACTCCAGTTATTTTCAGTTTATCTTCAATTCCTCCTTTTACAGACAGGAGAGGTGGTGGAGATGCTTTGGAAAGGCAAATGTACTATGAAAAATGTATTATCGAGTATTCTACGACTTCTTCTCCCTACTCTCACTTGCCTGATGATTCTCATCTGGGAACAACTTTCCTGTTTCTCTAGTTTAGTGAGAAGTGGGTTGATATGTTTGTACGATCTGGTATTGATTTAAGATTTAGCAGATAGTTTCAAACCCTATGATGCAGAGGTTTCCATGTTTAAGGTACTGAAGATAACAATACTCAAGACAACTGAGCACTCTTTTACGGATTCTTCTCTCGTCTTCCAAATTTTGTGAAATTCCTCTTTGCAATATTCTGGACCCTGTTTCATTCTTACAATGTTCGGCTAAGGAATATTACCCATTTCTACCTTATACTTTCCTTTGCAATCTAGATTTGTATACAAACTAAATACTTGATTTCTCTACTTGAACATTTCACAGGAATCTCAACCTCAAATTTTCTGGAACTCAACCTTTTACCTCTCCCCTCCATATCCAGCCATAATCACACTTTTTCATCTTCCTCATCTAAACCATTTCCAAATTTTTAATACTTAACCTCTAAAACGCACCTTAAATTCTTCCATATCTTTCCATATGCTGTTTTTCTTGCCTAGACTGTTCCCACCCCCCTCCAACTTTACTTTACTAATTTCTCTTTATTCTTCAAGATGCCATTAAAACCCTGTGTCCACACAGACAGATTCTAGATAGTGATCATGGAAAATCAATGCAAAAGTCACCCTCTGCCATTATTTGCTCTCAGAACGCTATTTTACTTCATATAAATCACTTTAATATGTCTATTTGTTTATTTGTTTAATATAAGTCTCTTCTGCCAAGCTGTAGACTCTATAACAACAGGGATATCCCCTTGTATCTCAGAACTTTGCACAGTGCTTTAGACACTGTAGGAGACCAATCATCATTTGTGGAATAATCTAATTTTATAACTCTTTTATATGTACAAGGGTTAACAGTTTCCTTAGTAACTTCATAAAACACTGTAACTAAGATTATAAATCACAGAATGTTGTTTGAAAGTTGTTACAATGTATATTATTTTTGCTTAATTGTATTTTCCTTTATATATTGCTGATTCATAGAAATAACTTTTTTTCTTAATATTTAATCTTTATGTGCACTCGGGAGAACGTTTGCAAATTATACACTGAGTGTGAACCAGAAAGACATTTTTTAAGTGTGACATTTATCAGGTTTGTATTAATTATACACTAATCACTTTAAGTGTTGTATTGCTGAGAGGACACAAAAAACTCAGTTTTTACTCCCAGATCTCCTTTGTTACAGGCAAAAGGTCAGAACAGTAACAACAAAGGAAAGGTATGCACTGAAAAGTCTCCAGAGATCTCAGGTACAGGCCAGGTCCAAAAAAAAAAAAAAAAAAAAAATGCGTATTGTCATCTGGTTTTGAATCATCAGCAAAAGACCTTGGTACCAGGAGCCCAAATTCTGCTTGTGCTGAAGATCTCTATGTTGAGCTAGTCATGTAGGCATATTCTGTCTATGCCACCAGCCCTGAATAGTCAACTTCCACCACTCCAAGACTCCATGTAAAGCATATACTAATCATAAATTTTACTATTAAAAATAAACGATGTTGACAGACAAGAAATCATTTGTTCCATAGTTTTATGGTTTGGCCAAGAGTCAAGCATTCAATTAATCCAGGTCACCTGATACCCATACTTTGCCACTGAGAATACAGCATGCACAGTACAGTAACTTAAAAATGCTTCCATACATTACCACATTTAAACTTCACACTGATAAGAGGAAGGTACTACACTTTCTGTTATGATACAGAAGTGGATGTCAAACTCAGAAAGTTTAGGTGACTCACTCAGAATCAAAAAAATAGCAAACAGTAGCCCTGGAAATCAAACACATATCTTTTAAGTTCAGTTTGTTTGTCTTTTTTCTCTTTCACCCAAACTGGTTCCCAAGCAATCTACCTTCTTCAGATTTCTCCTAAGTACCTACCTTTAAAATAGTTGATAAAATCAAAGTTGGCTATCATCTACATTTACATTCCCTATTCATCTTTCTTATATCTATTCCCAGTACCTTGTGACAATTTATCCTGTAAATTCTCAAAATTCTATATATCCCCCATTTCTTTCCCCTTTATATAAAATGTGAACAGTAAATTTCAGGCCATCCATCATTTCATGATCTTCACATCTCCCCAAGTCTTATTATCTTACATGGTTTTGTTACTTCACTGAAGGGCAGCTTTGGGGAGGTGGAGAAAGCGTGTGGAGCTGCCTTACCTAATAATTTACCATCGTGGAGAATGGATTAAAGGTATACCGTATTGAGGGAATAGAGATGAGATTTAAAGATCTTGCAAAAAATACTTGCCATGAGTGCGTGCATGCGTGCGTGTGTGTGTGTGTGTCCAATTATTTTATTGACTTGTTACTCTAATCTTCTACTCCCTAAGTAGGCAATCTTTGCAATGCCTAACAGCTTCTTCCAAGGAGATCTTCATGATTTCTTCTCTGATTACTTAGCCTCAAAGAATCATAATGAATCTTTGCATCTAATTTAATTTAATTTAACTCAGCCATTATTTATTTTCCCTTCTAGGGGCTTAGTGAGATGGTAGAATGGAAGGTTACTTTGTTTGCCTATTTGCTTTGAATGGAACATTAAACATCACCAACTAGAAGAAACAGCACAGGATTTAGAATGAGAACCCATGGGTTTGAGTGCTTCTTTTTATTTATTTATTCACTTGTTCATTTATTTATCCACTCATTTTCTTATATAAAATGATGAAAAAGAATGATCTACTTGACACAGTTTCTTGAAAGAAGAAATCAGACTGTGAAAGTAGTTTTTTGTAAACTAAATTACACTGCTAACTTTTAGTTATATTGTTTAGTTACAAATGTTTTTCTCCTTGGATAAAATAGAGTATCTCCCTTTTAATACAGTAGACACGATAGACTATTCCATTTATCTCCTTCCATGTTATAATCAATTGAAAAGATGGTAAAGAAATACAAAAGCCATAATCCCTCATTATAAAGAGAATGGGAGAAAGGACAGCAATAAGTGTGAGATTTGTACACATTTCTAGAAAGTATAAATCTGATGGAGGGGTGGTTAATGGGGGAAATACAGCAGTGGAAAACATAGCCTTGAATATGGACAAAGGAGAAAATAGTCAAATGGGATAATATCTGCCAAAGGTCTGATAACTCAAAGATGGTATAATTTCTAGGTTGAAAGAGAAAAGTGGACCTGAAAACAAGGCCTGTAAATGGGAAAGTCTAGGCTTATCATCTTTCTCACTGTAATTTATAACTTCTAGCTGTTTATTCAGGCAAAATATTGGCATGTTCTTCTATAAAGAGATTGAATAAATCGTCTCAGGATAATCAAGGCATTTTTTCTGAGGGCACTAGCACCCTAGGACAAAGCTTTCTCATTTATAAATTCCAAAGGCTACACAACCAGTCCTGTCCTCATACGTGATCCCCTGGCAGTTTTCCTATCTTGTTCTTAAATATGAATAGGAACCCAGAGATCACCAGACATTTGAGGAAAACTTATTATATGGCAGATTGCCCATGAGATAAACAATAAGGAAAAATTAACACTAGAAGAAACATACAGTTCTGGAAACAAAAGGGAAAAAATATCCCATCTTCCTCAAGATAGACTCTGAATACCTTTACAATAAGGAGCAGTGATACAAACATATGGATGGCAGTAGGCAGGAACATGGTGCAGTGCTTAAGGACAGATATTCAGGAGCAAACCTACCTGGGTGCAATAGACTACCCTTAGGGGTGCACTTTAATAGGTGTGTGAGTTACTTGATATATGTGTATTCCTCAGTTTACCTGTCTGTAAAATGGGGACAATGATAGTAGCTGGCCCACAGAGTTTCTGTGAGTACTAAATGATTCAGTGTATTAATATTTGTAAAATGCTTGGAACAGTGCCTGATAGGTGTTTAGCACTCCACTATTATTTGTTATATACATATAAATGAAATCTGGTGTTGCATCTTTGTCTAGAATTAACATGGGGCTACTTTAACCTTTTAAAATTAGTGTCAGCAGCATGTCTTTCTCCATCCCTTTATTTCATCTGTGTCTTTATATTTAAAATGGGTTTCTTATAGACACTTATTACTGGGTCTTTTTTTTATCCACTGTGACAATCTCTGTCTCTTAGTTGGTATATTTAGAACATTCACATTTAAAATGACTGCTGATATAATTGGATTAATACCTATAGTATTTATAACTGTTTTCTATTTGTTGTCCTTATTCTTCATTTTCTCTTGTCTTCAACTCTTTTTTGCCTTCTGCAATTTTAATTGGGCATTTCATATTACTCAATTTTCCTCCTGTCCTATCATATTATTATACTTATTTTTTAAAAACTTATTGGTGTCCTAGGATTTTCAGTATACCTTTACAAGTAACCCAAGTCCACTTTCAAATAACACAACACCTCTTCACAAGTAGTGCAAGTACCTTATAACTGAGTATTTCCAATTCCTCTATCCCAACACTTATGTTTCTGTCATTCATTTCACATATCCATAAGTGATAATCACCAAATACATTGTCACTCTTGAACAATTATTTATTATATTAATTAAGAATAAGAGAAAAGATTTTGTTTTACCTCATTTATTCCTTCTCTAGAACTCTTCCTTTATTTATGTATATCCTGGTTTTTGACCTATATACTTTTCCTTTTCTCTGAAGAACTTATTTTATCATTTTTTTGCAAGGCAGTTCTACTGGTGAGACATGCACTCAGTTTTGTTTGTCTCACAATGTCTTTACCTCGCCTTCATTTTTGAAGGATGGTTTATTAGGTTCAGAACACTAGGTTAGTGATTTTTTTATTGACACTTTATATTTAACACTTGAAACATTTGTCCCATTCTCTTTTTTCTTGCCTGGTTTCTGAAGTCTGATGTAGTTCTTTTCCTTGTTCTTCTGCAGGTAAGGTTCCCTTTACCCGTGTCCCCCAGCTTCTTCAAAACTTTGTCTTTGATTTTCTGCAATTTGAACATGATATATGTAGGTGTAGTGGATTTTTTTTTTTTTTTTTTTTTTTGATATTCATCCTGGTTGCTCATCTTTTAACTTCCTGGACCTGTAGTAAATGTATCTCATTAATTTTTAAAATTAATTAATTTGTTTTTATTGAGGTATAGTTGATGTATAATATTATATAAGTTACAGGCATACAACACAGTGATTCACAATTTTTAAAGGTTATATGCCATTTATAGCTATTGTAAGATATTGGCTGTATTCCCTGTGCTGTATGGTATATCCTTGTAGCATATTTAATTTTATACATAATAGTTTGTACCTCTTAATCCCCTTCTCTCTTTCCCCTCTCCCCCCACTAGTTACCATTAGTTTGTTCTCTGTATCTATGAGTCTCTTTTTTGAATTAAATTTACTAGTTTATTTTACTTTTTAGATTCTACATATAAGTGATATCATACAGTTTTTGTCTTTTTCTGTCTGACGTACTTCGCTTAGCATAATACTCTCCAAGTCCATCCATGTTGTTGCAAATGGCGAAATTTCATTCTTTTTATGGCTGAGTAGTATTCCATTGTATATGTACATATATACACCACATCTTCTTTATCCAGTCTTCCCCTGATGGACACTTAGGTTGCTTCCATATCTTGGCAACTGTAAATAATGCTGCTATGAACATTGTGGTACATGTATCTTTTCCAATTAATGTTTTCAGTTTGTTGTTGTTGAAAGCCAGACATGATGTATTGGGTAAAAGGGGCTAAGACAGATATTCAGTGTGAGGTTTTGTGTTTATCTGGCTAGGAGTTAGGCTGTTTACTGTTTGCTGTAGCTGTAGTGTCAGAAGCTAAAATCTCCTCTAGTGTTCTTTTTTGCCTGCCTCATTGCCCTTTGGTTTTCCTATGGACTCCTAAAATAGAGCCTGAGGGATATAGCAATTTTAGCTATAATCTCTGGTTATCTCATAGGAGCCCTATTGATGTGAAGGCAAATTGTGGGGAAAGCATTCTATAGGCTTATGATTAGGTCTTAGTCTCTTAGTGAACCTGAGTTGGATAGTTCCCTTCCTTCACAGCGAAAGCTAAAGCAGGCTGGAGTTATTAGCCTTCGCCAGATTGGTTAGGCTTTGGTTACACCTTAGTTGGTCAGGTTCTGGTAAAAGAGTTTCCCTTGAAGAGAAGTCTTATTAAGGAAAACAGAGAGCTCTTGTTTTATTTCAAAATGACTGCTTTTTCCCTCTTCCTGCTGGAAGCACAAAGGGATTTTTTTCTCAGATCTTCAGAGTGAGAAACTGATAGGGCTTCTGGAAGTATTGGGTTGGCCAAAAAGTTCATTTGGGTTTTTCCATAAGATGTTACAAAAAACCCAAACAAATTTTTTGGCCAACCCAATAAAATTCAGGAAAGAGGGGGGTCCCCAAGATTGGGTTCCCTTGGATCTAGTCCACACTAAGCCTCCAGCAATTAATGTGTTTCTACTGATACTGGCTTCAGTTTTGGGCTTCTGATCCTAAGCTTCTTCTCATGATAAGCTTTGATTCTCTGCATCTGACTATCTGTCTCTTCGGTTTCCAGAGCAGAATTTTACCCTATGAGCTCAGTTCTCTGAGCTAAGAAGAGTTGTTGATTTTTAGTTTGTTCAGCTTTTTTCTTGTTGTTAGAATGGAGTGATGACTTCCAACTTTTATCATGTTGGACCAGAAACCAAAACTTCAAGTACTGCATCTTAAAAATCTCTGTGCACAGGAATTATTCATCGTACTTCATTGTTTTAGGCCCTCTGACAAAGTCAAAATAAGGATCTGGGAAATTGGAAAATAAAGCAATGTATGATTGAGAATGAAAGATGAAAAAGATAAATACTTCCTTGCTGATCGTTAAACCCTCTGTATGTAGTAGTAAATTCATAGAGAGGTCTTAATTTGCCTACTTTACTCAAACAATGGTCATTTTTTCCTAGCTTTCATTAGCTTCTTCCTGCAATATGAGTTCTTCTGTGGCCTTTATTTATAGTCATGTTGCCTGCTGTTCTCTTTATGGGCCAATTTACATCTTTTGGGAGTAGACAGGGAGAATTCCAGAATGATTTAGGAACCAGCTGGATACAGTAACTTGCCATGGTTTTTTTTCTGCCTATGAAGAGAACATCTGCTAGATATGCTGGGATGGAGTGTGCTTTTGTCTTCAGAAGGAATCAGACATCTTCCTGTATTTCAATTCTAAAGAGAAAATGTTGCTATGGTGCATTAAAAAAAATCCAATCTGTAAGTAACAATTTGCTAAGATGACATGGCAGAGTTATGTTCTATTTTAAGATCTTGGATGGAATGCATCTTCACTGAACAAAGAGTGTGGAGAAAATGAGCTGAGACCATGCCTGCCATTGGCCTTCTTTAGGTTGTTAAATCTCCTGCTGAGAAAACACAGGAAGTATTAATAATCTGACAGGAACTGTTAAGGTTCATATGGCAGTCTTACACCAAGCAGGCTTAGTAATACTTGAAGGAAAATAATCCTAAACAAGCTGGAGAAAAATCTGAGCATAAAATTGTTACCATTTTAAGGTCTTTCTTTTAACATTGAAAAATAATACACTTTTTAGCAGCTAAGAGAATAATTCCCAATCTTTTTGGTTATAGCATATTGCTGATAATTGACTAACTCTGTCACTAACTTTCAATTCTGTCAAATAGTATATAAGGGGTGGACACATTTAAATACATGTATATGACACATATAGAATTCTTATTTTACAAATTTAAAAATAGACCTTGATCAGGACTAGCTTCTGATAGCTACCATTATATTACCTCTATAGATTCCTTTTTTCCCCCATCATATATCAGTACCACAAATGACCAAATACACACTGACATTAAAGATACTCTGTTGATGACAATAACCATCATTTATACTTCTAATTCTTTGGTTATTTCCTGGTAGCTTTAAAATACAGAAAGTACTCCTTGTCTAATACATGCAAGTACTCATCCAAAAACATTTTCTCCTCTGAAAGATCCTTAAACTTCATTCAAATGGTAATATAATGAAATTATATACAAATCAATTAATTATATGTACAAAATTAATTTTATCTGCATCTGTCCCACCCATCCTTAGTCCAAGCTACAATTATCCCTCCTCTCATCTACTGAAATAACCTACTAACTAATCTTTCCACATCAACTTTTGCCCCCCTTTGATCACTTATCCACATGGTACACAGAGCAACCTTTTCAAAAAACATATTTGACCTTGACACTCTCTGCTTAGATCACACTTTGTCTTTCCACCACTCTTTTGTCAAAGACTTACAGGGTTCTGTGTGCCCTAGCCACTGCCCACATCTCCAGATCTCTGTGCTCAGTATCACACAGCTTCTTTCCTCTCTTCCTATACATTAGGCTCAAACCCCCAGAGGGTCTTTTTTAATGTTGTTCGCATTGTTTGGAGCCCCTCTTGCCCCCCCTCTTTGTCCTTAGTTAACTCCTACTCATCCCTCAAGGGAGCATTTCTTACTCCACCTCCTCCCCGCTCAGCATCAGGTCAGATCTCCTGTCAGACACTTTCAGCTCAAATACCTTTTCCTCCATAGAACTTACCACTAAGGACTATCACGCCATGACAAGAACATGCACCAAAAAGATGCATTTGAGTCTTGCCTGACATTTAATTGAGGAAGACATTGCATGTGCTGGAGTAATGTATTCCCGGCACATTTTTACATGAGTAGACATGCACAGGCATACGTTAAGAGGGAAAAAGAAAGAGAAAGATTGAGAGAAAGACAAATGCAGATCTGACACCTTCCTAATCGATGACACATTTTCAAGAACTTAAAATATATACTCATGTTTGCATTGATATTCTCAGGTTCCATATCTGCAAGTTCATCTACATGCTAAAACTTATTTTAACCCCCAAATCGATATTCACTGCACTTTCGTGTCATTTCCGGACATGTGCAAAGCTGCAAGAAAATTGAGTTGCCCGACACTCCTGTTTCCAGCTGAAGTGGAAAAAGGAGACTGCCTGTTTCCTTCAGTTCTCATTCAGAGATGAGCAGAGGATGGAGATGGTAGGAGACAATGCAGTGCAAGAAGCTCTTGTCCTGGGGCCTGTTGGAGGGGTGTGAACCCCAGCTCTGGCACCTGTTAGTTGGGTAGCCTCAGGCAAGTAACTTAGCACTTCTGAATATGCTTTTCTCTTTTGTTAAAGAAAGAAAATAGAATCTACCAGCATGACTTGATGAGCTGTTATGATTTAAGATTATAATCTGTGTGTGTGTGTGTGTGCGTGTGTAAAATCCTCCCCGGGAGCAATGAGATATATATATATATATATATATATATATATATATATACATACACACATACATATTCCTCCTCCCCAGGAGCAATGATTTAACATTTGCTAATTTAATGTTCTTGGCAACTTTCTAGAACACAAGTAACATGAATAATGAAAATCAACTGTATATTAAAAATGAAATGTAACTTAAAATTTATGGGTCTTTGAAACAAGAAGTCCATAGACCACAGGTTGAAAATTGATGATATTAAATAATGTCCTTAATTTTAAAATGAAGAAATTTATACCCAGAGAGATTAAAACAATTTTCTGATGTAACACAGCTATGCATTGAGATAAATGTATCTAGAACTCAGATATAGTAGTTCTTTCAGAATACTAAACTTTTCACAAAATTATACATACTCTTTGTCTCTCTCTCTCTTCAAGAAACATATCCAAAATGAAAACTAAATAAAAAGAGAAAGGATATTAAAAGATAAGGACCAGTATTTGAGGGAAAGCTATCTGTAGTAATGGGACTTTTGGTTTCTTATCATCTCAAAATCCTATTTGTTCTCATACAAAATGGACATAATAGTATCTACCCTGAAGGTTATTATCGTGAGGGTCAAATAAAGGGATGATTTTACAATTTAATTGAAATCTCCAAATGGCAATGGAGAGAGTCTTAGATAAGTTAATCTGCTATATATGTCTTTAATTAAAAACAGTAACAAGCGGAAACAATTTTGTATTTGAAAGATAATTTAAAATCTTGCAACTCATCTTGCAAGATTATCAGGGCTGACAAGGTTTTCTCACAAAGAAACAGGTATTATGGATCAAAATACTAAAATTTAATGTACAGTTATTTTGTGTGGTTTTTAGCAAGCTGCCTTCAATTGCAAAGTGAATATTCACTAACATTTTCTAATTTTTAGAAGCTATTAAGAAAACACTCTTCTAGTGGAAAGCTAAAATCACTTTGGACCAATTCCTCTCCATTGTGGTGCTTGACATAAGAAATCTTATAGCATAGACACTTGCTTACCTGTCTCCATGCCTATAATCTTGAGCTGAGTACATGGCTGCCTGCAATACAAATGAGGTTTCCCAGCTTCCCTTGCAGCTAGTTGCAGCCTCATAGCAAAGTTGTGGCCCCTGGGTTTGAATAGAAGTAGGATGTGACAGCTTCTGGGAAATTTCCTTAAAAGAGAGCTGATGCAAGGGACTTCGCTGGCAGTCCAATGGTTAAGAATCCGTGCTTCTACTGCAGGGGGCATGTGTTCAGTCCCTGGTGGGGGAACTAAGAGCCCACATGCCAACTAAGATCTAGTATGCTGCACAGTGTGGCCAAAAAAAAAAAAAAGAAAGAAAAAGAGAGAGAATGAGCTGATGCAGATTCTTTGCCCCTTCCCTTCTCCTTCTAACCTCCTTGAAAGTAGAATATGGAGACATGGCCAGCTTCATGTCCATTCAGACAGTGTGATCACATAGGACCTGATGCATAGAGAAGCCCCACACTTGATTAATTGCCCTACTATAGCCCTCCAGAAATTCTGAATTTTACCTTTGAGCTTTTATGTTTTGTAACTGAAGCACAGACATACATGCAATATGTGTTTCGGATGTGCATTATATCTTTATGTACAGCATTCTCAATCCCTCATGAAGTGAGAATTCTGGTGGACAATATGTGGGAGTTCAGCAAGATGCAAAGTGAGTACAAGATAAACATGTTATGTATTTGACTAAATAAGTAGTGAATGCTGTCAGTTCTAAGAGACCACACTTTGTATTTGAAGAAAAACTTGCTTCTAATTTAGGAAGAAAGCAATTGGTATTCGAAGAAACACAAAGGATAGAGACCCCTATCATATCCTTTCTTACTTGTGTCCTTAATTCCTTGTATTAGCCAACCACGTATGCCAAAAATGATGACCTGGAAGGAAGGGGAAAGATAAGGCAACACTTATCTAAGTTGTTTCTCATTTTACTCTTCACTTACTCATCAGGAAGGTGAAGGTAAAGAGTGGTGGTACATTGTGCACATGTCAAAAAACAAAACAAAACAAAAACATCTGTGTTAGTTTCATGCACTGTTCTCACCGTTCTGGATGTATTAGGTATGAAATATGAATTGTGTATTTGGCTACTACCTATATGAGTTAAATGCTTTTATATTTACATCTAAAACTAGCATCATGCAATATAAAAGTAAGTAGTAAAATTCATACTCACAATAAAAATTTCAGCTTTTCTTAGAAGAACATTAATAGCAAAATTTGACAAAATACTCTAATAAGCTGAGAGAGAAACTGCAGAAGGAATAAGTGACTTTATATACTTTAGTGCCCTTAACAGTATCTTTTTCCTGTTTTTTGAAAAAGGAGTCCCATATTTTAATTTTCTTCAGTGCCCCAGGAAATTTTATAGCCAGCCCTGCATGGAGGTGATGGCTAGAAATCATTCTTGGTCCATGAGATTGGGGGATAAACACTAGCAGTGGCAGAAAGGAAAGCTGGAAGCAGGCTGGGTTCCATATGACTGCTAAGAATTATAAACCAGCCATGGGCTGTTCACATCCAGATTTTCCAGAATGAGAAATAAACTTCTATCATGTTTAACCAACCACGTAGGGTAGGTTTTGTTATTTGGTAACTCATACAAGCACTGCATTGAAGAAAGGAGTTTTAAAAGGAGCAGATCTCACTGTCATGCATTTTGCATTACAGACACTATCCTATAGTTAAGACACAAAGAGATATTCTTTAGAAAAAACATGGTCACAGAGATAAGTGACCAGGTTCATAATGAGACTTACGTGACTAACTAATTAACTATCTTGAATCTGTGCAGGTTCTGCTGTACGTTCATTTATTTTTTGATTTACAAAATCTAAACGGCCCTAGACAAAATGATTTATTTGGAAGTAGGTCCTTGAATTAAAATAAATCAATATTGGCTTCTTTTCATCAGAGACATATATTTCTGTTTGTATGATTTGAATATATTCATAACACAGAGAAAACCACGATGAAAATAAAGTATCATCTAAGGCCTTGTCCTGGTGCTAAAAAGAAAATCTAGTGAGAAACAGGCAGGAAAACACCTAGTGATATATACAGAATGAAATAGTTGTTAGTTTAGAGGTACAAGAACATGCCATGGGTATAATTGCTTACAAAGTAAGGGGATATGGGAAATCACGTGGGTCAGTAGCATTAGAGCTGTGAATTGTAGGATCAATGAGATACAATAGAAAAAGAAAACAAACAGCATTTCCAGACTAAGTAAAATAAGTAATTAAATGATTACAGATATGATAGTCATCAACAAGAGCAAGTCTAATAATATTTATGGAAGTGTACCTATTCTGACTTAGGTATTTATTTTTTCTATAAACTCAACTCAATGCAGATACATTACTAACATCAGAATATAAAGAGGTGTATAGAAACTAGAAGGTTTTGAAATGGTCAAATATCTGGCTGAGAATGGAATTTAAAATAATTAGCAAAATATTTTGGGTATTATTTTATTCACAAGAAAATGGTCTTCCATTAAAATAAAGCAAATTAGAACACTGAATGAGGTGAAGGGATGCTGCAGTAGTGTAGTGCCTTGATCCTCTAAAGAAAGAAAACCAATGATCCAACAACACTTAGGAAGATCTCTCTCAAATACCACTGAATATAGATTAAAGGAGAAATAGGAATGAATTAGACCAATTGGTCATGCAAATTCAAAACCCAGATAAGAGATGACAGGCTTGGCTCATAACAGTACAATGGAAGTGAAACTGAAAAAAAATTTAAAATAACAATATATTTTTAAAGGAATTTAAGTTTAGGGAAATAAATATATTCACATATTGTTTGCTACACCTCTCTCCCGGAAACATACTGTAAATACAACTATATACTGAGTGATTAAAATTGTTTCCTAATGAAACAATAATAAATAAATCAATAATGAGCAGTTTGGCCCTTCAATATTAATTTATTTTTCCCTAGGATAATTCTTCATAAGTGCTATTTATGTTAGTGGTTGAAGTGGGTAGCTCAAAATGACAAGTAGGTACAGGTCCATGTTTATAAGTCAGGACTTTATTTTGCCGTAAAGCTAATGATAATAGTATTTGTGCTAGATGAATCAATCAAAATATGAATCAATCCACCTCTCATGAAATTAATGACTAGACTCAGTGTTTGCTTTACCAATAATGATGTGAGTAGGGAGGTCAACACTGACATTTCTTGAATTCCTACCATGTCCAGGTCTATGGTTGTGCCATATAGTTATTAATCTCTTTTATTTTCACAAAAGCACTGTGAGGGTAAATGGAACCATCATTTTACAGACCAGAAAGCACTAGCTCAGTGAAGCGAATTAGTTGCCCAAGGTCACATAGCTAGGATATATTTAAATCTAAGTCTGTTGGTTATAGTAAAAAGAGGAGCTATGAAAGTACACTGCCATCCAGGCAGAGAGAGTGTCATTAATCATCTGTGGAAGGGCTTGTGAACTCTTATATGAATCAAGTTTGTGAGGACTAAAAAGGTCTTGCTATTTCATCTACAACTTTAATCAAGTTTCAGTATGCACGACTGACCCTAGCAACCAGTAAGTTCCATGTGAAGCCAATGGAAAAAGAGATCATGAAGACAGATGGAGCCTTTGGATCCATGCACGATTATTGCCTTATGTTCTTTTATATGATCCCTGTAAAAATAGGTCAGCTTAGCTTTCTTACTGAGATGAAAATGTAATAAATGTTTACACAATTCATCACTTAAAGAATCTAAATTTAATTTCCTACTTGGACTCCTGTCTGTAATAAAAATATGGAAGAAACAGCTTGTGTTATTTACCTCTTGAGAATGACAAGTTGTAAAGTGGGATCTTTGAGATAGTAAGCATGGATGTTTCCATAGCATTTTTGCTCAAATCACTGCAGCTGTCACAGTCATCAGTACAGACTGATTTGACCACATAATCAGTCTTACTTATTTGTCAACTAGCTTCATTTGTAAAGGTCATGAAAATCACCCAGTTTGTCATTATATCATCTAGTTATAGAAACATTCTTATTATCGTGTCTCATTAAAATGATATTTAATTGACCTTTAGAGGGACAGCAAGGTTTGAAGATTGGTAAGTATAATTTAAACTTTTTTTTAAATGAAAGAGAATATTAGAATCAGAGGTTTCATAGTAAAATACTAAATTATTTAAAACACCATTCATTGACGACATGGTATGATGAATTTTGAGGGTTTCATACCTTTCAGAGGCCCTTATCCATCTCCTGCTTACTGAAATGTCAGTGTTTAAGGTTCACTCTTTTTCTTTACTATGCTTTAACTTTTATCCATAAAAACCATCCTTGAATGTTAAGATATTTATATTCAAATGTAACGATGTTAAAAGGTCCCCCTTTGGAAGAGTTGAGTATAGAGTGCTCTGGTAATGAGTGGTTTGATTAAGAGCTAGAAAGAGCATTTAGAATTTATGTAGAATAGAATAAAGGTAGAGAAGTAACAGATAAAGACTTTCTGAAATAATGTCAATGGCAGGATTTGTCTCACAATTGTTTCTAGAGATTCTTTTCCTTCTTTTAATGAAAAAAAAAATCCTAGTAGGTATTCATTTTATTTATTTTATTTTATTTTATTTTGTTTTATATTTTACTTTATTTTATTTTACTTTTTTTATTTTAACAAAGTTAATGCCCTAAAAGTATAGGATAACTGACAACTGTGTGCACAAAATGTGATTACAAGTGACTCTTTCTGAAGGAAATGTTTTCCTTATGTTGAGACACATTTTTGATGTGGTAAATATACATATTAACAGTTAAATGTATGTTATGTTTTAAGCATTAGCAGAGATTCATTTAAGAAGGAAGAAAAATAAATGTTAGTTGCATAATGGACATGAAAGAGAAAAAAATAAGAATTGTTCTTGGAGTTAGATATTTAATCCTTGTGGCTGAAGAGCGGAGAGGAAAAATCGCCGTCTCCTAATTTTTTTTTCCCTGAAAGGGGTCTGACTGAATACAGGCTACTGACTGTAACTTTTTTTTTTTTTTTAATGAGTCACTTGCTCTATTTTGGGACTTTCTGCCTCTCTTTAAAGGAATGGTTTCCTCTAATGTTTTGTGACACATTTGTGTCCACAAATCCCATTCATCTTTTTGTCGTGTTCATTATTGGCCCCTCTGGTGGCTACTGATGAAGGCAGAGACTTTTTGCAGGGGCGCTTCCAAAGTGTCCCACTGCACCTGGGTCTAACTAGCTGCCTTGGACACTGCTCTGCTTCGTCAGCATCCAAACTAGAACTTGAACTTTCAGCTTTAGCCTATGAGGCTGTTTAGCTAGTTTTCCGGAGGTAGCGGCAGGAGGATGGCTGAGAACCCTAGTTGGTCCAAGTGCCACTCCCAAACCATCACTTGGCCAGTGCCCCAAGCTCCACTCCTTGTGTCTTCTCATGGTGAAATTAGAGTTCCCAAGCATCACTCCTACTTGTTCTAACTGTGCTGCAGTTTTCACCACTATTTGTGATTGGCTATGGTTTTATTGGCCTACAGATCTGATTTTCGGTCTGCCTCTCCTTTCTCTCTGTCTCTCTCTTTGTTTCTTTTTCTTTCCCAGTAATTATTCTTGCTATCAATGGAGTCATTCATTCTAAAAAGGTCTTTTCTATCATTTACTATGCTTTTAAATAGAAAGGACAATTGATGTTGGTGCACTTATGTCCAGATCATTATCTCTTTGGTAATTTTTTTAAAAAAGTTAAAGTCATAGAGGCTATTCAAGGTTCTTTATAGTACCAGCATCTCACAGTTCAATTTTTATTCACATTTGGTTTTATTGAATCTTAATCCTCATTTCCAACTCTTCCTAAATATATTTTGATACTAGCAAACAGTTATGGGGAATAAGCAACTTTAAGACATCATTAACTATTCCTTCTCATATCTTCATACAACATTTTTCATAACATATTACCTGGTGAGGAAAAATATTATTTTGAATATAGTTCATTCTAATATAACTTTGACTATAAATTCTTATGTCTCTTTACAAAATTGTAAATAAGACTAATTTTTAAAGAGATTAAAATTGGGTTATTATTATAATCTCCCTTAATCTTAATATCAAAAGAATGATTTGGTTGGTTTGGTTGGGGCTCCTGTGTGCTCTGTAAACCCTAGGAGCTGCTGTCAATCTTGACACCTTTTTGCTTTAGATTTGCTCTTAGCCATATGCACATTATTTCCATTTTGTTCTCAGGATTAGCACAGTGTTTTGCAGACAGTAGGCTCTCTATGAATACACGAGAAAGAATAGATGGTATACCAACAGAAGAAAAGGGAAAATTTTTTAAAATTAAAGAAAAACCTCTCACAGAAACATAACTTACCAAAGTGACGGTCTTATATTTTTACATGCCTTGTAAAACAAATTTTCACATGAATAATTTTGCCGTACTCTGACAAGTTATCTGATTATTTTATTACCAATTGGCTTGATTTCAGATGCATAAAAGCTTGCGTCAAGTTTTCATTATAGAAAAGATAAATAAATAGAAACAAAAACTGTAACAACTTTTATTATCAAAAGTATTTATTGGGTACTTGTCTATAAAGCACTGAGGAGGTGGTTGCTATGATTCTTTTGCTCAATAAACCTGCAATCTAGTGAATTAGGAGTAAATTAAAAAATGATGTTTTATTATGCATCTTTGGAAATTGTATGACAACTAACTTTAATTACACAGTTTAATAATATGTTTCCCTGTTTACTCAGGAACATTGCTTTTAAAGCAGTTATAGTGTCCTTATCTAGACAATGATCATGAGTCATGATTGTGACCTTGAATTGGCCAACTAGAGACATTTGTACCTGGGACAATTAACTAAATCAATTAAAGGAAGGACAAGGGAGATCAAATCAGGCATTATTTTAGTTAGCTCTAGCTTAATCCACAGTATATGTGGAGGCTTTCTATGGTCTCCAAAATATGCAGATTAAGCAGTTCAAAGTGTGAAATTGCCACACATGTGTAAGTTTAAAGGTAAAGAGAAATTTTTTACTAATGACCTTTATTTGTATCTCTAGTATTTACCAGGACTGAGTGTAAATGAAGGAAAGAGATTTATAAATCCTTTTGTTTGATTTTCCTAGTTTCATTATAATCTTCCTCTGAAACCTGAAGTTCTATTTTATGAATTAAAACATTTACTCTCAGTAAAACTGACTGTCAGGTTGTAAGAGTGATAGAGAGAAAATTGCATATAAGTTATAAAATTTTTAAAATTGTCATAAAGATATAGTTTTCCTTGGCTTCTAGACCTACATATATCATACATTTCCCCTAAAATTAGAAAAAAAAAAAGTTTAAAAGGCTGTTCTATTCACAAAACTCAATTTTAGCCAAGTAGGGTAGAAGTGAATCTAAGTCAGAAGGTCTCATCTATCATGTAAAATTTTGTTCCATTTCAAAATTTAACTATATAAATGCTGAACTTTATTTCTTAAGAAGGAATAAATCAGAGTTTCTGAGTGGAGAAAAAGAATGAGGAAAAAAGAAGAATTTTGGCAAAAGAGGGAATTTTTTCCTCTTCTTTGTATCTCTCTTGCTTCAGCATATTTTATCTTACTCTCTAGGCATTGACTGTACAATGTCCTCTTTTGTGCTCTTTGAGTTCCTGGTTTTTCTCCTTTTTCTTCCTATTGTACCTTAATTAGAATATAAGCAAAGTAAAGTGAAATTAAAATTACCTAAATTCATGGTTACTTAGCACCTGTATTAAATGATTTAACACAATATTTGAGAACATTTGGGTAAAGTAATATTAGCCAAGTCTAACATAGAGACTAGTGTTGAGATTAAGAACAAAGGACTTCACAGAACTAGAAGGAATAATTTTAAAATTTGTATGGAAACACAAATATCTCGAATAGCCAAAACAATCTTGAGAAAAAGAACAGAGCTGGAGGAATCACACTCCCTGACTTCAGACTATACTACAAAGCTACAGTAATCAAAACAGTATGGTACTGGCACAAAAACAGACACATAGATCAATGGAACAGAATAGAAGGCCAGGAAAAAATACCCACACACTTACGGTCAATTAATCAATGACAAAGGAGGCAAAAATATACAATCTAGAAAAGAGTCTCTTTGATAAGTGGTTCTGGAAAAACTGGACAGCTACATGTAAAAAAAATGAAATTAGAACATTCTCTAAGACCATATACAGAAATGAACTCCAAATTGATTAAAGACCTAAATGTAATACTGGAAGCCATAAAACTCCTAGAGCAAAATGTAGGCAGAACACTCTTTGACATAAATCACAGCAATATGTTTTTGGATCTGTCTCCTAAAGCAAAGGAAATAAAAGCAAAAAATAAACATATGGGACCCAATTACACTTAAAAGCTTTTTGCACAGCAAAGGAAACTATGGAAAAAACAAAAAGACAACCTACAGAATGGGAGAAAATGTTTGAAGACCTTATAACCAATAAGCAGTTAACATCCAGCATACATAAACAGCTCATACAACTCAACACTGCCACCCTCCCCCCCCCCAAAAAACAACAAAAAAATGGGCAGAAGAACTAAATAGACATTTTTCCAAAGAGCAAATGCAGAGAACAGGCACATGAAAAGATGATCAACATTGCTAATGATCAGAGAAATACAAATCAAAACCACAATGAAATATTACCTCACACCTGTCAGAATAGCTATCAAAACCAACACAAATGACAAATGTTGGCAAGGATGCAGAGAAAAGGCAACACTCTTACACTGTTGGTGGGAATTTAAATTGGTGCCGCCACTGTGGAAAACAGTATGGAGGTTTCTCAAAATACTAAAATGTAACTACCATATGACCCAGCAATTTGGATACTCCAGGGTATATATCCAAAAAAACCAAAAACACTAATTTGAAAAGATACATGCATCCCAATGTTCACAGCAGCATTATTTACAATAGCCAAGATATGGAAGCAACCTAAGTGTCCATCAACAGATGAATGGATAAAGAAGATGTGATATGTGTGTGTGTGTCTGTGTGTGTATATATATATACACACATACACACATACATACATACACAAACACACATACACAATGGAATACTACTCAGCCATAAAAAAGAATGAAATTTTACCACTTGTAACAACACAAATGGAGGGCATTATGCAAATTGAAATAAGTCTGACAGAGACAAATACCGTATGATATCTCTTATATGTGGAATCTAAGAAATAAAACAAATAGTGAATAAAACAAACAAAAAAAAAGATTCACAGATATAGGGAATAAACTCATGGTTACCAATGGGGAGAGGGAAGGGGGATGGGCAATATAGGGGCAAAGGGTTAAGAGGTACAAACTATTAGATATAAAATAAACTACAAGGATATATTGTACAATACAAGGAATATAGCTAATATTATATAATAACTATAAATGGAGTATAACCTTTAAAAATTGTGAATCACTATATTGGATACTTGTAACATATAATATTGCATATCAACTATACTTCAATTAAAAAAAGATTAAAGCTTGTGGGGAAAGAGTAAAAAAAAAAAAAAAAGCAAAGAATTCTGGAAACACTCAGACTTGAACCTGAATCCTGACTTTACAGCTTCTTGAATTTTGTCAACTTGGGAAATTTACTTATCTTCTCCAAATTTCTGTTTCTTCTTTTGGATAACAACAGCAACATTTCCTAGTTTGTCATCAATATGGGGATCACAACATGTATTATACACAAAGAAAGCCCTTAGTGTGTGACCAAATAAAAACCCAATGACTCTTAGCAATTTTTATAATTTCCATTACCTATTATTTTATACTATGTTATACAATGAGTTGAAAGTGTTCATATAAATGCACAGATGTATGCACACACACATGCACTTTAAAAATATTCAAGGATTTCTTCTTGAATAAATATTTTCAATTTAAGCTGTAATCATTGGTTATAAACACCAAGAGCCTGTTTTACTCTGGGAAGTAGAGCATACCTGCCAATACAATGTTTTCATGGAAGTAGAAACTAAATATTTCGCCATGTGACCCTCAGCAGTGGACCCAGAAATACTAATTCCTTCTCATATCAGTCGTTATTCCCTGTTTTGCTTCTTTTGATCTTTTTTCCTGCCTCAGAATTCAAACTAACTTTCTCTTTGTGTTCATTTCAGTTTGACTTTACGTCTATACAGTTTTCCTTTTCCCATTCGATTTGATCTGAGGCTTTGGATCCGGGCTTAGATTTCTCCCTGAGTATGACCACAGTCCCTTGGTCTACACAAAAACGCTAATTGGGATTTATTGTACTGCAATTAGCCTCATCTGTTGCACCCCACCTGGTAAATCTGGTTTCTAGATTTGGAGGAACCCCGATAGTTCATCCTGCTGCAACCTATGACTTAACACGAGTTTACATCAGTATATGCACACATTCCATATGCATATGTGTGTATACATCACCACAGATTAAAATGGAACTTTGTCAAATGGCACACTGTGACAGTTTACTCCACTATGCCTTTCTGGTACTAATATTGATTTTTAAAGTAAAAATGTCTATCTTCATAAGAATTAATGTTGAATAAAACAATTTTAATATTTAAAGGACTATACAATAACCAGTTTACCACATTGGTAAACTATTACTATTTAGGAAATGGGATAATCTGCTTTTTGTTTTTATGTCTCCATCATGGAAATTAACCATCATTCAAACTATATATAGTATATAGACTGTCATATTCAGCCATAGTTCAATTTGAACAAAGTTCAATTTGAACAAGTACTCAAAAAATGGAGGTCAATGTTATATCATAAAATCTTAGGTAAGAAGTAGGTTAGAGATAATAATTTGCAGATAAAGAATGAGAGTCCACGGGTAGTTAGCTAATTTTGTCACGATTAATCACATAATGTTAAATCATTGTCTCAAATTCAGTCCTTCTCAATACTAGTCTGGAAGTCTTTATCTCTCATGTGCTCACTCAAGTGGAAGAGATGAATAATGTATCTTGTTTTCTGTGATTTTGATGATAGAGGGTAAGTAGCATATTTTTATAGGGAACACAAAGTCTAAATTTAAGGGCTTGTTTTTTTTGTTTGTTTGAGTTGGTCTGTGACCAGACTGGTCCTGTTTTGTTTTTAAGTGTTTAGTGTTTAGATAATGCAAAACTATGTATAAATAAATGCTTAAAATAATGTGAGCTTTAATTCTAAAGACACTGCAATTATAACCCAATAATCTTCTAGTAAAAATTTCTTCTATTTTTTGATTTTTGAAAAAATATTGCCTACCAGATTGACACATGATTAAATGGTAGTTTAATAACTATTTCAACAGAAGAATAATATTACGTTCAAAGAATCTGTGCCTGGAATTGAATGGATTACTAAGGCTTGGCCAGGTCTTTAACTGAACCTTCAAGAAGTCCATGCAACAAGTGGTTTCACCCAGCGTGTCCAGCTGCCTAATGATAACTAGAGAAGTAAACCACTTGCAGCACAGGGCCTCACACGTCTGTCACTTCGCAGTATTCCAGCTGGAATTCATTTCTGGCAGGTTCCCCCTTTTGGTGTCCCTTACTTCCTGCTGGAAGCTTACCCCACTTGTTGGCATTTACTCTGGAGCTGAAATTTCTCCCCAAAGTTTACTTCCCTTAACTCTGGGTTTTGTTTAGGTCTGATTCACTAGTCTGTACACAATGACAGCCTCTCTTCTTCATGGAGTCAAGTAACGAGATGGAATCCATTTTCCAGACATTCTTATTGATCTGGAATTCAAAGAACAGACATCACCCCCACCAAAAAAAAAAAAATGCCCCCCTGAGCCCTCACCACCTTCCCCATGCTCTCATAGTCAGCCACTTTGGCTGATGTTTCTGGGATAAGCTCCAATAAACAGAACCTATCCAGGGACACAGAATCTGGTCAACAGATGGGGGCATGCTTCCATCTCAGATGAAAACTACTTAGGGCTTTTTTCTCTTCTGTTCTTCCTAGGGCCTTCTCTCTCTTTTCAGATCAACTGTACCTCCTCTTTTGCACGCTTGTTAGGAGAGAATCCAGGATATTTATAGACATAGGGAGAAGCACAGAAACATTAAAGAGAGGGCACTACACTCTGCCCCAAATCCCACCATTCTCAATATTTTGAGAGAGAAGAAGAACACACCCAGGGAAACACAAGTATAATTGAAGACTTTAAATGTGCTAGGTACTGTGTCTAGTGCTGTATACACATTTTACCTAACATAATCTTTCTACTGGCTAAGTGTAAGAGACATGTTATTCACTTTGCTATTACATAGAGTTAATTCAGCGTGAGACAGTTTAAAAAGATTTTACTTACCAAATGTCATTTATATACAAATATGTTTGTTGAGTATAATTTTGACTTCTGTTGCTTTATCAAGTGTATTTGTCATACCTCCATTACTGAAAAACTTATTATCCATTCTCAGTGTTCTTCCTCTATAAAAACAATCAGAGTTAAGTTTACTCAGATATACACTTAACAAAATAGTTACTCATCATCTGTATGTTTTACATTGTACCTCCTTATCCCACTGCTAAAGCACTTCTTACAATTTACTCTGAGCTGTAATTTCTGGGGATAGTGAAATAATATGTTTATCTCCAACTAAATGTTTATTATTCAAAGAGCTTAATATTTTTGGTTGTCCTCTTTAAAACTGCAAAAAATGTGTAAGATTGCACGATTCAAACATTTGGAACTGTTCCAAATCCAGGTGAACTTCAATCATTTTTCTCCATAATCCGAAACAGATGATTACATTGGCACATATGAAATACGTATAGTTTAGTGCAAAAGAGGTAAAAGGGCAACACAAATCATTATGATTTAACACATGAAATTTTAACAGTATTTTACATATCAATCTCTATTTCAATATGAAAAGATGTTACATTATTTAAAAAATGAAGATCACTAGAACTTTAAAAAACCAAGTAAATCCATCCATCTTGAGTCTGTTAACCTGGCAGTCAAGGGAACACTGACAATGAAGAAATTATTTAAGGAGGAACAATCAAAGGTTTTTAAGTGCCAGAAATGGGAAGGGTTATGCTAACTTGGCATTGAAAACAAGCTCTCTGGATAATATGAAATGTGTCGTCAGTACATATACAGTCAGTTGAAAGTCCCATTCTTCATTGGTTAGACAAGTGTCTTCAATCACATCCAGTAAGGGTCTGGCAAACTGAAGCACTTGAACTTCATGGTCCTTGATAACCTTCAGATGACTAACCAGTTGTGATGAAACACAATATCTGGGCTTAATATCTTCTATATGAATATAGCTGTAAGCAGAACATTTGTTTTCATAATATGTATTTCTATCTTTTAACATCTTGGGATACTCAAAATACTATTAATGATATATATTGAAAAGACCATAAAGTGATCAAAAAATACAAAATAGTGAATTTTACAATGTAATGTGTTAAAAAGAAAAAAACAATGCCCACAATATATTATTTTATTACTGTTACCATTGTAAATTATTGTTACTATACGTATATCTGAAAACACATAGAAATTCAATCTTGTTCTAAAGAGTGGTAACCTTAAATTAATTTTTTTAAAGTTCTAAATCTAAAATGCATCAGAGAAGAAATTGTGCAATCTCTTGGCATTCTTCTTGGAATGGAATAATAGTTAAGGAAATGAACCTGTATAAAACATTGATGGTTTACAGAAGATAAAGATGGAGATAACATGTCAGAATTACAATTTCAATGTGCTGAATGACAATACTGAAGCGATGTATATAGTTTTTCAGCTATTCTTAAGAGCTTCTTCTTCATGAACATCTACTGAGTACTCTGTTTCTACAGTATTTACTTCTTTTGAAGTACGTTTGCTTTTCTATAATAATTTTCTCCACAGCCACTAAGCATGTGGTTCCTATATCTGAAGACAGAGGGAAGGGATGCAACTTAGTGATTAACATTCTCAAGGCTTAATATTAATTAGCTCAAGTTACAGATTTGCAACTCACAGGTAACTTAGTTAACAAATGTAACCCTCCCCATGTAAAATATACTAGTAATATTGAATGATTATCACTTACAATTAACATCTAATCAAGATATCACTATATTAAAATGATTTATAATACCATCTCTTTCTTGAATTCTACCTTTTTAAAGCTAATTATAAGTTATTGTTTTAAACTTATTATTTAAATTATAAGTAGTGTTTTAAACTTAGACTCTTTCCACCATCAGAAGCTTTTCCTCTCTGTGTATAACAAAACAAAACAAAACAACTATGGACGCTATTTAATTAGTCTCTTTAACTTTACTAAATTAAAAAGAAAAGGGTCTCTATTTCAGTGAGTAGAGTTACTTGAACAGACAAATCAGCCCGTTGACCATTTGTATGTCTTCTTTAGAAAAGTGTCTATTCATGTCCTCTGCCCATTTTTCAATCAGATTTTTTTCAAAGTTGAGTTGCATGAGTTCTTTAGGTATTTTTGGATATTAACCCTTTAATGGACATATCATTTGTAAATATCTTCTCTCATTCAGTATGCTACTGAATTCAGGAGACTACGTTCAGTAGGCTCCCATTCAGTTTTCATTTTTTTGATGATTTCCTTTGTTGTACAAAAGTTTTTCAGTTTGATGTAGTCCTATTTGTTTATTTTTGCTTTTGTTGCCCTTGCCTGAGGAGACAGAGCCAAAAAATATGGCTAAGGTCAATGTCAAAGAGCTTACTGCCTACATTTTCTTCCAGGAGTTTTATGGTCTCAGTTCTTACATTTAAGTCTTTAATCCATTTTGAGGTTTGTTTTTTTTTTTTTAACATCTTTATTGGAGTATAATTACTTTACAACAGTGTGTTAGTTTCTGCTTTATAACAAAGTGAATCAGCTATACATATACATATGTCCCCATATCTCTTCCCTCTTGTGTCTCCCTCCCACCTTCCCTATCCCACCCCTCTAGGTGGTCACAAAGCACCGAGCTGATCTCCCTGTGCTATGCGGCTGCTTCCCACTAGCTATCTATTTTTACATTTGGTAATGGATAAAGAAGATGTGGCACATATATACAATGGAATATTACTCAGCCATAAAAAGAAACGAAATTGAGTTATTTATAGTGAGGCGGATGGACCTAGAATCTGTCATACAGAGTGATGTAAGTCAGAAAGGGAAAAACAAATACCGTATGCTAACGCATATATATGGAATCTAAAAAAAAAAAAAAAATTGGTTCTGAAGAACCTAGGGGCAGGACAGGAATAAAGATGCAGACGTAGAGAATGGACTTGAGGACACGGAGAGGGGGAAGGGTAAGCTGGGATGAAGTGAGAGAGTGGCATGGGCATTTTGAGTTTATTTTTGTATATGTTGTAAGACAGTGGTCTAGTTTCATTTTTTTGCATGCAGCTGTCCAGTTTTCCCAACACCATTTACTGAAGACACTGTCTCTTCCTCATTGTATATTCTTGCCTACCTTGCCATAGATTAATTGACCAAAAAGTATGAGTTTATTTCTGGGCTTTCTATTCTGTCCCACTGATCCATGTATCTGTTTGTGAGCCAGCACCATCCTGTTTTGATTCTGACTGTCATTTTAAAGTATTTTATATACGTAGCCCAAAGCTGCCATCTTATACTTTCTAACTATGGTTTCCTATGTTACAGTTTTGTCCAAACTGCTCTTTTTTACATCTGGGTTTCTCACACTGGAATATTCTCCTGTGTGTTTCTCTCCCTCTTAGTGTAGTAACCAGAACAGAATACAATATTTGAATGAGTTCTGACAAATGAAGAGTAGGGCAAGAATATCATCTTTCCTATTCTCTAAACTATAATTCTACCACTATACCATGCAGCTTATTCATATTAAGTTTATTGTAAACTAAAATCCCTGTGTCATTATTAAATCAACATCTACTCATATGTCTGTCACTTTCTACTATCTTAAAAAGATTGTGGGTTTTTTAAACCAAAATTCAGTTTTATCTTGTAACATTTGTTCCATTACCCCAGGCTATCAAACATCTTGAGATGTGTACTATTTCTCCATTAAGTCCATCTACAATGTTATTATTAAATACCTTAATAAATGCCTTAAAGAAGCCCAGATATACCAAAAGCTCTGCATTTGATATCCTATAACTTTTTTTAAGTCTACCCATACTGAGGGCTGATTTTTACTACTCATCATTTCTTCTTGTGGGATTTAGTGAAATGATTTTTTAATAGTTCATGATGGATATGGTAAACATTTAGATTACCATCGTGTAGAATACCCTATCTTAATAATCTAGAATGTCTACTTGGCCATTCCTCTCCTTTCACTTAAAGTCTCTTCAAGGTTTTCTAGAAATCCTAATAATTGAAAAATTGTTCTTGAAAAACCTCTGTATTAAAACTTTTTCCCTTTAATTAAAACATTTTTGAAAGGTAAGCATAGTAATAAACAACACTAGTAGTTTTAAAGCACAATAAAATTATATTTAAAGAAAACATATTTATACATGTAACTTAGTTCTTTTTTCTCTATTTGAATTTTTATGTGAATTCTCACCTTCATTCCTTCTGATTTAACCCCAAATGAAAATTATTATTCCTGTTTTAGTAGAGACACTACAATATTATTTTTCATGGAACTATAAATCTGCTTTTGGAAACAAAAGTATTTGTGATTTCCTAACATAGAATTGCTCTTTACTCTCTTACCTTCTTTTTTACTGAAGCCACTTGTAGAAAAACATTACCAGGTGAAATAAAATTACTGTACTTTCTTTGTTTCCCTGCTCTAAAATCATTTTTTATCCACATTTCTTTTCACACAGAATTAATAGGAAGAGAATGGAGAATAACATGTCAGCTTCTGTGACTGTGTTTGCAAAGAACAGTGAGTTATTATCTATTTTTTTCTTTAAAAATGATAAACTTTTCTCCTCTCAGCTGTTTTCTTCTTGCTAGGAATTTTCCAGTACTTTAAACTAAACTACAGTCCTTCTTACATATCTATCTGTAAACCTGCAAAATTTACTTACGTTTGCCTCTGATATAACTGCTTTCTCAAGGAAGTTGATTTTTGCCAAAGAAACATCTATAGACCACTTCATGGAACATAAATCTTCTTACCAGGAAACACACTCAAATCTGGCTTAATTCTCCTCTGTTCTATACTATGTACAAAAGCGAATGGGAATATTTAGAGCTTTGCTTGATATGTATGCCAAATATTCATTTATGTATGATACACATATTGGCCACCTCACACCAATCCCCTATCTGGGCAATTATGAGATATTAAGTAAAATAGATCTATATCCACTGGGGTTCATCAATAGCCTCCATCCCCAGTACACAGCCTTTTAGCTTTTGTTTCTCCCTGGGTATCTCTGCATATCAAAACCTAGTATGATATCCCAAATTAGCTCTCTTGCCAGGCCCCACCTGCATCTTGGCATCTTCCTCCCAAATTATAACACAAAGTCTATGTTGTTAACCTTTTCATCAATTCCCAAGCACCTTTGCAATGACACTCCTCTTGTTTTGTTATCCACTTCACTAGCCATTAGCCATTAGTATTCAAATATAATTTTCCAATACTATTGCTAACTGTTGACTCTCCCAGCACACCAAAAAAATAAAAAATAAAAAACCCAAAACCCCAAAATGCTATTGCTAAGGCAAAACTAAGTTTATTAGGCTTGCTAAATATTACCTTGACAGATCTTCATAATGTTTCAAAATGGGAAATTGAGGCAGAATATTTATAGGTATTAGGGTTTTAGGTTCTTGTCTGGAAGATTTTTAAGCTCCTGTTAGGTGAGGAACTGATTGTAATTGCACAGAGTTTATAACACAGTAGCTTCAAATTGCAGGTCAGAGTGAGGCAAGGATTTTGAAGTGAGTCTTGATGACCAAGCTTGTAGTCTTAAAAATAAGCTATATACTTGGGTCATCTCACTTTTCATGAACAGGTATTTTTTGAAGCAAGTGGCTAAATTATTTTCACTTGGTTCCAGAATTGTTTGACCTATGGACAAAAACTATATCCAGTCCCATTATTGTTTAGTATACTAGTTCTTCAAGCAGATGGTCAAGTCCCTTATATAAATTGGCATAGTAAGTGTGCATATAACCGATTCACATCCTCTCACATACTTTAATAAAACATCTCTAGATTACCTTTAATACCTAATACAATGTAAATACTATGTGAATAGTTGTAAATACAATGTAAATGCTATGTAAATAGTTGCCAGTGCATAGCAAATTCAAGTTTTGCTTTTTGGAACTTTCTGAAAAATTTTTTTTTAGTATTTTTGATCCACAGTTGGCTGAATCCTCAGATGTGAAGCCCCCAGTTATGGAGGTCTGGCTGTATCCTCAATAAATTCCTATCTTTGAATCTAGGCTCTATGAATACCATTGCTTTACTTACAGTTTCATATGTAGAATCCAGAGTTTTTACTGGTATATGGTATGTGTTCAATTCAATATTCTGTTGCATAAATCATAATATCTGAAATTTATAGAAGATATATTATTTACTAGCTGTAGACTGAATAGCACAAGAATGAAATAAAAAATGTGTGCTAGAAATAATTTAAATCTTTGTTAAGATTAACTCCTTTCTTTAGGATTGTATTTAACACATAAAGTTAACTTATTTAAGTAAGTCAGTAAGATGGAGACCTTAGTTCAGTGTGTGTGCATAACAAAGAAATGACCTAGAATACATTTGATTGGGAATAGGGGATATTCAAGGGTGACTTCCCTGAGTAATTGAAATATATGAGCTGCAACTTGAAATACGAGTGGCAATTACCTGCGCAATGGGGAAATGCACTGTAGGCAAAAGGACAGTATGTGCAATTTATGTTGTAAGCTGAGTCATAGTATGATTGACAAATCAAAGAAACCCATTGTTACTAGAGATAAAGAGCAAGGGTGGGATGGATTTAAAATGATGCTAAAGAGGCACATAGTGGCCAAGCCAGGCAAGGTTTTGAAGGCCATGTTAAAGAATTGACAGCCTTTATTCTAAAAGCAATGTGAAGCCATGGCTATGTTATGAGCAGGGAAGTGTTTTTGACTTTTGTGAAACTTACCCTGGCTGCTCCATGGAGAATGGATTTGTCAGGAGCAACCATCAGTATAGGGAGAACTTGGAACTTGGAATCTGTTCAGGTGATCAAGATGAGATGATGGCAATGGATTTCGGTGTGACAACAGTAATGGAGAGAAGTACAGAAATTTGAGAAATATATAAGGGGTTTCTATCAGTATGGAGTATGAGGGGGAAGGAGACATCAAGGATTTGTGGAACTGCATGATTGGTGGTGTCTTTACCTGAACATAAAGACACTGGGTCAGAGTGGTTTTGGGTGATTATTAGTCTTGCACACGTTATATCTGGGAAGACATGCAAGTAGAAATGACAGAGAAGTAGTGTTTATATAATTGGAGTTTCCACTAAATTCTGGTCCAGGGATATATATTTGTCAGTAATGACTTTGTATAACAAACTATAAATATGAGTAAAATCACCTAGGTAGAAATAAATAATAAAAAGAACCATATAGAACTTCTAACCTTAAGGGCTCGGGAAGTTTGAGCCAGCAAAAGAGGCATAGAAAGAGACCCAGAAATGTAGAGATGAAACCAGGAGAACAGTATGTCCTGGAAGACAGCGAGAAAACAAATATCAAGAAGTCTATATTGTGAAAGGTGGCTGAAAATCAACTATGCTGAGTGAGAACTGACATGCCATTAGATTTAGAAACATGAAAGTCATTGGTGACCTTTGCTCTTTCTTAATAAACCAACCTTAAATTTGATCATCGTTGAAAAAGTAAAGTGAAATGTAGAGTATGAGGGGAAGTCTTCTTTAAGTTACAACTAATAAAGATACCATAACATGAAAAATGAAATTATAGAAGATGATATAAACTACAGTGCTGTTATTAGAGACAGCTTCTGGCTTGACCATATGAGGCAATATTTATAGTTTTAGACTTCTGGCTGTTAAACATGAACCTCAAGAAATCATTTTTGTGCTCTCTTAATGTGTTATAAATATTGTTTCTATCTCCTTGTACATAAACAGTCCAAAAATAATATAGGCTACATTTTCTGTGCTCGGAGATACTTTAAATACAGAGAACTTGAAACTTTGATATTTATGTCAGGATAGTTAGTGGAGCTCAGTGGATTCCATTCTGAGGCAGGTCTTAGGAGGAAGGTGATTCTGCTGAGATTTAAAGTAAGAGATAAGGGAGAGGAGAATAAAATCTGGCTACCAGCTCTCTCTTCCATAAAATTTCTAAGCAAAAAAAAAAAAAAAAAAGATATATATATATATATATATATATATGGCAATTATAAGAAATTTGGAAAAAAACAATAGCTCTGAGAGTTGTTTGGATTTGTTGGGTCTTATTTTGTGTTTTGTTTGCTTTTATGGCAGCACCTACATTGAGTGTGTAATGCATCCTTCAGCATTCATCCTTTAAAATGCATCCTTTAAAAAACCTTTGTGTTAGGACAAAAATGCATCTTCATGTGTTATTGAAAATGCCTAATCCTAAATGAAGGAAAAACAGCATTTACTCATCCCAGATTTTGAACACTCTCTATATCTAAACAATTTAAGGGTGTCCTTGATAAGTAGTTATATTTCATAATTTTTAGCTTATAAATTATATATTATTATAGCTTATGGTAACATGGCATAAGATTGGTAATGGATATGAGCTCAAGCCTCAGTACTTAATAGTTAAGCATTAAAATATTAAATATTCAAACGCTTTTCTTTTGCCACAGTAACCTACAACATGGGAAACGTAGTATACATTGCCAGTTTCAATCATACGGGAATTATTTGAAATGTGCTGACCCTTAGTTGTCAGAGATATTAGGTTTTTTAATTGTAGAGGAGATTATTTCCAAATGGGCATATATTATGGGAAGTGAGTTAACATAATTTTAAAATGGTGCTCAGAGAGAAATTTATAGCATTGAATGCATATAATAGAAAAGAAAGATATAAATCAATAATCTAAGATTCTCCCTTAGGAAACTAAAAAGAGAAGAACAAATTAAATCTAAAGGAAACAAAAGAAAAGAAATAATAAGAAATCACTAGAAAAAAATCCATGAAATAAAAAGCAGTTTTTTGAAAAGATTAATAAAATTATAAGACTCTGGCCAGGCTAAGTGAGAAAAAAGAGAGAAAATGCAAATTAGTAATATTGGAAGTGAAAGAGGGGACATCACTACAAATCCCATGGACATTAACGAGCAGCAATGGAGTATGGTGAACAGCTCTGTGCCCACACATTTGATAACAAAGATGAAATGGACAAATTCCTTGAAAGACACAATTTGCCAAAACTCATTCAAGAAGAAATAGACAATTTGAATAGGCTTATACCTGTTAAAGAAATTGAATCAATAATTAACAACCTTCCAGAAAAAGAAAGTCTCAGGCCAAGATGGGGTCACAGGTGAATGTTACCAAACATTTAAGGAATAAATTATACCAATTCTCTACAACCTCTTCTAGAAGACAGAATCAGAGAGAATGCTTTCTAACTCATTCTGAGTCCAGCATTAGCCTGATATCAAGTTCTCACATTGAAAATGGGAAAAAAAAATTCCTTCATGTCCTGGCAGGGGAAGGGGAAGTGTAACCATTTTGAAATACATCAGAGCATTTTATTCTTCTTAAAAAATTGTTTATCTTGAGGGGCAGCTTTATTAACACAAAAACCTACACATGGATATCTATGGCAGGTTTATTCATAATGGCTAAAACTTGGAAGCAATCAAAATGTCTTTCCAAAGGTGACTGGATGAGTAAACTGTGATGCATCAGACAATGAAGTATTATTCAGTGCTAAAAACAAATGAGCTATTATGTCATGAAAAGGAGGAATCCTAAATGCCTATTCCTGAATGAAAGAAGCCAATCTGAAAAAAGCTACTTACTTTCTGTGTGATTCCAACTCCATGGCATTCTGGAAAAGCCAAAACTATGACTACAGTAAGAGATTCAGTGACTGCCAGAGGTAGAGGGGAGGTGAGGGGCACAGGGAAGTATGAATAAGTGGAGCACAGAAAATTTGGGGGGCAGTGAAACTAATCTGTATGATACCATAATGGTTGATACACGTCATTATACATTTGTTGAAACCCACAGAATGTATAACACTTAGAATGAACCCTAATGTAAACTATGGACTTTGGTTGATAATATGTCAATATAGGTTCATGGATTGTAATAAATGTAGCACTCCAGGGTGTGATCTTAATAGTACAGGAGACTGTTTGATATATGGGTAGGGAATATATGGGACTCTGTTCTTTCCACTTAATTTTCTGTGAACCTAAAACTGCTTTAAACATGAAGTCTATTTTTAATGAAATTTATTATAAAAGTACACATTTATAACAAACATATTTATCTTATAGTTCTTACAGTAAAAACCCAACAGAAAAATTAGTTGTTTAACTCAGCATTCCCCATGTGTATTTTACTACTAGACTCATTTTAGTATAACATCACTTTATATCTCTTGGGACTTGGATTCTCTATAATATTTTCTGTGAAATACTGGGTTTGAATATAACAGTAGTCAAGAAGATATATGGAAATATTCTGCTGTATATTTTACTCTATGTCTTAAATTTCACATTTTTTGTGATTAAAGAGTGATATAAAATACTTTTTAAACAGGCATAAAAATAAATTGACAAAAAGAAAGTAATAGCAATAAATCAAAGGTAGAATATACTCCCATTTTGACTCACAGTGTCAAGTTAATCTCACTGCTAAAACAAGCATCTATAGCTCTCCTACAGAGCTGAGAACCTGATTTTGCTTTTCTCTAACCCACCCCAACACACACACACACACACACACACACACACACACACACTATGATTACCATATTGAATATGAGGGGCAGAGCAGATGATCACTATCTCAGATCTTTGTCAGAACCCTGTTGTGCTTCTCTGGTGGACCTGCCTGACTTTATAGAAACTTGCTTCCTCTCTGTAACTGTGTGCTGACATATGCCTACTTCTTTTGACTTGACCTCCTGCCACTCAGTCTCAGCTTAGTTTGAATCCCTGGCACTTAAGTCACTCTGTCTATTTGGTCTTTGTTTCCCATTTCTTCCCACTCTATTTGGAAATTTGCTGATGACCTCAGACTGTGCACTTGGATTTTGCGCCCTGTTTGCTCCTTTCCTGTTGCCACGGAGTCATTAGACTTGGAGCACGTCATCTCTCTCTGGAGTTACAATATCTGTATTTTCTAACCTCCTGGGTTTGGGTCTGTGCCTGCCAGACATTCACTGTCTTCACGGTCATTCCAGTTGGATGCCTGATCTTGGCTTTCGCTGGTCTGCCCCAGCTGGCTCTGTGACAATTTCCAATACTTAGCAGACATGAAAGAAGGCCTTCCTTTCCTGTCACAGCTTTTGGTAAGTCAAATATAACACCTCCTGCAAACTCACGGAGCCTGTGTTCAATGCAATTCAGTACTATTTTCAAATGGCACTTCCTAGGTTAGGTCTTCCCCCAAGATCTACTTCTCCTCATCACACTCCCTATTCCCTTTCCTTGCTGTACTTTTCCCCACAGCATATAACTATATAATATACTTATTTATTTTACATACTGTCTGCCTCGTTTTGCTGCGACATAGGCTTCCTGAATGCAGGGCTTTTTCTGTTTTTATCACTGATATATCCCTGAGTCTGGAAGAGTGCCTGGTTCATAATAGACACTCAATAAATATATGATATATAAATGGATAAATGAAGAAATATGAGTGAACTCTTGGTGGGACAAATTGGGAGTAAGAATGCTGCAACTAACAATCTCCATTTCAGAAAGGTACAAAATCTTCTCACCAAGACTGGCCCACTGTGGTATTCCCTAAATACTTAGAAGGGAATTTGCAACTCTGGGCATTCATGTCTGCTATAATCTCAAGGTGAATTTGGTAGCAGGGAAATCAAAGTGAAGTTGACCTTACTGACATAATCTTAAAAGAAACAGGAACACCTTTTTTTTAAAGTACAGATTTCAATGAAGTTATTGACAATTAAAGGCAGCATGGCTTACTCTCTTTTCATTAGTTATTTTATGAGATGAAAATCACATTGCTCAGTGATTCCAAACCCTAAATTGCTTGAAAAGGGCAATTTATTTTTCATCATTCATCTATTTTTATGCCTTTTGTAACTAAAAATATGTTTTATTTTCAGTGAAATTTTAAAATTTGTAATCTCCCGGTTGAGAGGAGTGGTCATTCCTCCTCCCATTGTATGATATCTGGATTATTTTCACTTTGTGGCTATTACAGATGAAGGTACTATGAACATTCGTGTCTAAATTTTTGTGTGAACATAAGTTTGCAATTCTTTGGGATAATTTCAAAGAGTGAAATTGCTGGATCATATGGTAAATTCATGTTTCATTTTATAAAAAATACTATTTTCTGGATTGGCTGTACCATTTTACATTCTACCAGCAATGTATGAGTGATCCAGTTTCTCTGCAATGTCATCAACATGTATTGTTGTCACTCTTTATTTTAGCCTTTGTGATAGGCATGTAGAGACAGCTTATTGTGGCTTTAATTTGCATTTGCCAAATAGATGATATAGTTGAACATCATATCCTGAGTTTATCTGCCATCTGCATATCCTCCTCATTGAAATGAAAAGTTTATCTCTTTTACCCATTTCTAAATAGGTTGTTTTTTCACTGTTTAGTTTTAAGAATTCTTTATATATTCTAGAAACTAGTCCTTGGTCTAATATTAAGTTTGAAAATATTTTCTCCCAGTCAGTAACTTGACTTATCATGGTCTTAACAGCCTTTTGCAAAGCAGAAGTTTTTAATTCTGACAAAGCCCAATTTATCAGTATTCCCTTTCATGGATTGTGCTTTTTGTTCAAGTCTAAGAACTCTTTGCTTAGCTTCATATATTGAAATTTTTCTCATATTTTTTCTAAAATATTTATAGTTTTATTTTTAAGTCTACAAACCATTTTGAGTTAACTTTTATGTACTATGTGAGATTTAGTCCAAGGTCTTTTTTCATTTTTGTTTTTTGTTTGTTTTTGGTCTACGGATACCTAATTGCAATAGCATCATGTGTCGAAAAGGCTCTCTTTCTTCCATTGAATTCCTTTTAAACCTTTGTGAAATATCAGTTGGAAATATTTGTGTGGGCCTGATTCTGGGTTACATATATTTTTACCATTAATCTTTGTGTCTGTCTTTCCACCAGTAACAAACTAACATGACTAATGTAGCTATATAGTTAAGACTTAATATCAGGTAGAGTGATAAGAGATTGTTTTAGCTGCTCTAGGACTTGTGCCTTTACATGTACATGTTAGGAGAAATTTGTCTATGTCTACAAGAATCCTTGTTGAAATGTTGATAGGAATTATAGTTACCCTTAATATCAATTTGAGAAGAATTGATATCTTCAATGTATTTAGTTTTCCAACCCATGAACATAGTATATCAGTCTATTTAGACCTTCTTTGATTTCCTTCATAGGCATTTTATTTTTGGCAGCATATAGATCCTGCACATATTCTGTTAACTTTATAGGTACACCCTTTTATTTGTAGCAGTTTTAGATGGTGTTGTGTTTCTTTTCTTTTCTTTTTTTTTTTGGTTCCACATGTTCACTGTTAGTATATAAAAATGTGATTTATTTTTTTGCATTGATCTTATATTTGTGACTTTGTCAAATTCATTTATTAGTCTTAGCAGTTTTGTTGTAGATCCTTGGGATTTTCTATGCAGACAATCATGTCATCTTCAAATAGTGAACATTTTATTTCTTTTTAATCTGTAGGATTTTTTTCTTGCCTTTTTACAATGGTTAGAACGTCTAGTACCATCTTGAATAGGATGGTGAGAACAGACTTTATTGCTTTGTTCCTGATCTTTGGGAAATAATTTAGTCTTTCGCCACTAATCTGATGTTAGCTGTAATATTTTCATAGATGGTTTACGTCAAATTGAGGTAGTTTGTTTTTGTTATTAAACTTGCTGAAACTTTAGTTTTCTCATGAATACATGTTAAATTTTGTTAAATGCCTTTTCTGTATCCATGGATATGATGATACCATTTTTTTTTCTTATGTACCCTGTTAATATGGTGGATTGCATTATTTGATTTGCTAATATTGATCCCGCGTTCCATAACAGAATTAAATCCTATTTTTTCATCGTGTATAGTTATATTTATACATTGTTGGTTTTCATTTTCTCATATTTTTTTCTGGATTTTTGTGTCTAAGTTTATGCAAGATATTGGCCCATAGTTTTCTTCATTTTGTACTGTCTTTCTCTAGTTTTGTTATCAATATAATACTACCTCAATAAAAATTAGTTAAGTATTCCTTTCTCTTCTATTTTCTAGGAAAGAGTGTGTAAAATTGACACTTTTTTAGTGAATGATAAATTCTGCAGTGAAGCCAACTGGGTCTGGTACTATTATTTTGAAATTTTAAAATTACAAATTCAATTTCTTTAATGATTACAGGACGACTCAGGTTATTTATATCATCTTGGGTGAGTTTTGCTAATTTGTATTATTTTAGGAAGTTGTCAAATGTATGAACAAATAATTGTTCAGTGGATTCCCTTATAATTCTTTTAATGATTAGAAAATCTGCAGTGATATTCCCTGTTTTTTTCCTCATATTTGTGATTTGTGTCATCTGTCTTTTTATCTTAACAGTCTTGTTAGAGGTATGTTATTTTTATTGATTTTTTTTTTAAAGAACCAACTTCTGGTTTCACTGATTTTTCTTTACTGTTTTCCTGTCTTCAATTTCATTGATTTCTGCTCTTATTTGTACTATTATTATCCTTCCTTCCGCTTACTTTGGGTTTCTTTTGTTGACCTAATTTAGTGTCAAAGGAATTTAAATTATTGATTAGAAATTTTTCTCTTCTAATATAATATAAGCATTTAGTGCTAAATATTTCCCTCTTATTACTGCTTTAGTTGCATCCACAAATATTTGATATATAATATTGTTATTTTCATTCAGACCTATGTATACAATTTTATTTCCTTTGAGACATATTCTTTGATGTATGGGTTGTTTAGAAGCATGTTGTTTAGATTCCAAGTGTTTAGAAATTTTGCTGTTATTTATCCTGTTTGCTTACATTTCCCTGTTTTATTTCTATTATTGATTTCTAGTTTGGTTTCATTATGATCATAGAATATAGTGTGATGTGTGGGGTTAAAGAGAGCAGTGTCTTTCACCAGAATTCCATGAGCAATTCTGTGGCCATCATGGGTACAGAATCTCCCGGAGGCATAAGAGGAGGTTGCAAAAGCCTCTATATAAAGGACTCTCGGGGGGGGGGGGGGATACTAGTGGGAGTGCTATTTTTATCGCTATTTGGACAGATTCTAGAGACTTCTGTTCTAGGAAATCCTATTTAAAGTGGTCTGATTTGTAATAGCCTATATGGGCTTAAGTAAAATTTGTAAATGAGGGATATGTTTCCAAGATCCAAAAAGACTTGAAATATGTTGGGTTTGTTTCAACATTGTGAATGCTGAGAGGGTAAATAGCTGTTTCTTGACAGTGTCAAAGATAGAGTGGCCCTTGACAAACCAAAAAATTAAGGTGGTGAGGCTTCTGCCATGTGTGGGACAATGATCCATCCCTTTCTGTGAGCTCCTTCGTTACTATTTGTATGTCCTGAATAAGTGTATCAAATAAATCTTCTTGGAGGTGCATCCCATCAATGAAATATTATACCTGTGTTCTGGATAAAGTTGGATGTGGTTAAGATACTACCTGCAAGGCAGTTGTGAAGACAGTTTATTAAGGCTGGTGACATACTCTCTTGAGTCAAACTCTTTATTACAAGATCCATTTACTCTTCCTACTTTAAATATAATGGTCTCACTTATTCTCTCTACATATATCGAGCAACATAATAGATGTAATTTTTGCTTTAATCGTCAAATACAATTTGAGAACCTCCTGAAAAGTTTATTACCCATAGTTTCACCCATTCTGTTTCTCTTCATTACTTCCCAAAGTTCCAATTCTTTTTCTGTTATTGTCTTATTTGTTTGGAGAGCCTCAGTTGGCTGTTCTTTAAGAGTAGGTCTGTGATTGGTGAATTTTTTAGTTTTTCTTGACTTGCAAATATCCTTATTTTCCCTTTAATCCTAAAGGGTATTTTAACGGAATATAGAATTCACAGTGTACAATTATTTTTCTTTCAAGACTTGAAAAATGTTTATGCTCACCCTTCCAGCCTCCATGATTTTTAATGAGGGATTCTTTTACATCCGCTTTGTTCTGCTATTAATAATACACTAATGTTTTTCCCTGGCAGCTTTCAAGATTTTAACCTTTTCTTTAGTTTTCAGAAATTTAATTATGATGTGTTTTTGTGTGAACATTTTGGTATTTATTCTACTTGTGGGTCACTTAACTTCTGGCATATATAAGTTTACAGCTTTCACCAAATTTGGGAAATTTTCAGCTATCATTTTTTTGAATGCCTTTCATGCTTACATCCTTTACCTTCTGGGACTCCAAAGATACAGATGTTAGCTATTTTGTCATTTCCCCCTGGTCCCAAAGAGACTTTTTTCTTCTTTTTTTTTTTTTTTTTCCAGTCTATTTTTTTCTGTTTACAAATTGACTAAATTTTATCGATCTGTCCTCACTTTCACTGATTCTACATCATTGTCACTCCACTATTGATATCTTCCAATATAAGTTTTTAATTTAGTTATTGCATTGTTCAGTTCTGTATTTCCTTTTGGCTTATTTTTATAAATGTTAGTTCTCTGCTAATATTTTCTATATTTTTCCAATTGTCTCAAATAAATGCATAATTACTTGTTGAATCTATTTTAAGATTTCTGCTCTAAAATCTTGTCAGATAATTCCAATAACTGATTCATTAACTACTGGTGCCAGTTGATTGAATTTCATCATTTAATTTGTGATTTTCTTGTTCTTAGCATGACAAAGTATTTTTAATTGTATAATGTGTAATTTGAATATTATGTTGGAAGATATTTGGTTCTATTTAAATATTTATTTTAGCAGGCACTTTCCCTGTTTAGGTGTAGCATATTCATTCTGGCACCCTCTCTGGCTCTGTTGACATAATCACAGGGGACAAATCAGAGTGATGTTTATATACTATATTACATAGAAAATGGAACAACTGAATATTGTGCTCTACTGTTGACTATTTATACTCTCAATGAGACTATGAGTTTTAAGAATCTAGAAGCCTTTTTCACATTAAGGAAGAGTAAAATTATTAATGAAAGAGATAAAACAAATATACGTTAACTGTATAAACAAATATACTTTATGAGTTTTTTGGATAAAGAAAAAAACTTTAATGAATTACCATGAAATAATTATATTTCAATTCCACCTCTGAAGAGTCAAGGCACATTTAATCTTTTCTTTTTATTTCCTTTCTCCTTTCTTTCATAAGAAAATTATGTTCTCTACAATAGTATAATTATTTAAAGCAGCTTAAAATGAAATATTTAATAATATATAGTTTGTAAGGATTGAAAACAAAGCAAGACCATATTAAATATGTAAGTGGAAGAAACAGAAGTTTACCCTGTCTGTATTGCTAATAATAGAAAGATAGGAAAAGTTCCAAATTTTGAAATAATAATAGAAAATGGGAAAATTCTTCATTAATTTCAGGCAAATTTTGTTTTTATTATATATTAATTACTTTTCTTTATTGATTTTTAAGTTATATATGTTGAGGTAAATAAAAATAAAACAAGTAAAAACTTTTTCAAAGGTATATTATTTTAAAATATGTGGACTGGGTGAAATTTATTTTCACGTATTTATTAGTATTTTTTATGAATAGGACTATTTCACTGGGTGTGAATAAGGCAAATATCAACTATGCACGTCTAAGCAAGACTGAAGTTGCTCTCAAAGAAAACAATAATTACACAGAGTCTCAAACACTAAAAAGGTATGGCAATCTTAAAAATTTTCTCTCCAAGTTGGATTTTCATCTTGTTATCTAATTCATTAAGCAGAAATATGTTTGAGTATATTTTATTGCTACCAAACATAATATTATACCTCATTTTCTAAGTTGGATTGAATATGTACTCTATAGATTGACTACAGAAAAAAATTTAGAATACATTTACATTTAAAATATCCAATCAAAAATGTATGCACAATTGAATATGAGGTCAGTAGACCATAAAAAAAAAAGAGGTGAAATGTATAAATGATAAATGGAAATATTTAAAGTTCTTGCAGGTCAGTAATTAGACTTGTACATTTTGGGTTTTATCACTGGCTTTTTCATAAACTAAAAATGAGTTTTCATAAAGTTTAATGTATTTGAATATTTAGTTTATTTGGAAGCATACTATATAACTTTTAAAAATTTATTCATTTAAATGTGTTTATTTGCTTTAAATTAAAAAAAAAAATATTACACTACTTAAACCATGCCCAAAAGAAGTGAAGAATACTCTTGGAACATAAAATGTTTGTCTGTCTTTCTCACCCTTTCCAACTTTATATTACAACTTTAATTTCCCCCTGAAACCAGGAACATGTACTGATCCATGGAACTGTAAGGTTTGAATCATTATTTCTTCCCCTTCTCATGTTATGTTCTGAGGTTGGGATCCATCATAAATATTAGTATTATCATCTGGATCTGATTAAATGTAATGGATACCCAGTTTTGGAAAATAACCCACTTTTTGGCCTATTAGTAAATAATATTGATTCTTCTTTACACAAATCACTAAAATTCTGTAACACCCAGTAAAACAATGGTCTTTAAAAGCTTGCCCATCCTTGTGTATAAAGTTTTATTTTCATAGTTTAATTCAGTCTGATTATTTTCATTGTTTTTTTTTACCATAAGAGCTCTGAGATTACCTACTGACATAAAATATTTTAAACATCCATAATTAAAACCTAGGGGGGAAAAAGACAATAAAACTTCAAAACTAGTTTAAAGCTTTGCAGTAATATTTTACTGCCAAAGAAAGCAGATAAGACTTTCACACTGTGTTGAAAACTGCAGGTAATTAATTCCCATGGCAGAGAAGTGAAGGGAAAGCACATTCCATATTCTCAGGGCAAAGTGTAAAAGGAATTTGTAGCAGATACTGTTAGGTTTCAGCATTAAACTGTAAGGGACACTTAGCATAGACTAGGATGGAGGGAAACGGTGAAAGTACACATTATATGAGAAATGCTTCTGGCAGCAAATCATCCACAACAAGAGAAAAAGCTCCAAGTGATACAACGAAAGGATGTGTTAGGTGTCCAAGTTCTTTACTCATTTCACTTTTAGCCACATCACTGGCTTTCCTTTCCCTGCTGTGCTTTCCTAACTCAGCCACAATTAACCTCATATTTCAGAGTATCCCTGGCTTTTGCCTACTCTATTTTCTGACTTTTAAAGACTAGAGGTTTCTTTCCTTATGGATTTGTAATTCCGATTTGCCTCTTCCATTTTAGTCATTGATTTCAAGGGGTAATCTGTAGTTCATCACTAATTCGAGGAAATACGTACAATCTCATGAATCCTGGAAGTTGTAAAATGAAGGTGGGGTGGAGTGAGTAGAAGACAAAGGCCTGCACACCAATAATGAGGAAAACTTGTAATTTTCCTGGATTTTGCCAAGAATTGACTGTTTCAAACTCTCTGCAATGTGTTTGATATATCAAGCGGGAATATAATAAACAGTCCACCAGGGGAGCCAAGGAAGAGCATAACATCATATACATGGCATTTATAGAATATAGACTTTCTTTAAATTCTTCACAAACAGCATTCAGGTGGGCAATGTTTGACTGTTAAGATTATGACCATGCGTAGAACAATGAAAAAATATTTTTACCAGTGACTATATTTTAAGTCATATCCCCAAAACCTTGACTAAAGCATTGTCTGACATATTTAAAGAGTTAGTGAAAGCAGAGTTTGAATGAAAATATACAATATCTTCTCCTTCTTGAGGGCAAAATTCACAAAATGGTTTAAAGAAATCTATGCAAACATCCCTGAGAATGATAACCTAGGAAAAGACCCAGACAACATCCCATAGTTATGCCTATTTCCCCCCACACATTTATAAAATTTTAAGTATTCCAGAAGTTTAAAGCCTATGCTAAGTAAGCATGAAAGTCTAGCAATAGCAGGTGCCTTGTAAACATATTAAATGCCATTGAAATTACTGAAAGATTTTGCTCATGTGTGCCAATGGATTCTTCTACCATACCAAATCATTTGGATAGCTGAAGAGAGAAAGAAATGCATTTTAGTTTTCCAGGTAGTGTTTTTGAAGGGGTGTTCTACACACCATCAGAGTTCTAGAGATACGTAACCCCATCAACAGTGGTGAGGGAGGGTGAGTGGAGAGCCAAGTAAGCCATGTTTTGAGTTCCCCAAATGTACTTTAATCACTGCAGGTTTGCTTTTATCTGCTTTACATTCTGGAAAACTTCTCCCACTTAAACTGTCACTGCACTACAAAGGCTATTCTGGTATAAGTTAAAAGATCCAGACCTCAAGTGCACGTATGTAAAAAGGAGAATAAATTTTATGAGTCCTAATTGTTTTTACTGCTAAACCATTAGACCATATATAAGGAATTTGCTCTGTGGTCTTTGTGTGCCTGCTTAACAGAGACTGCCAGGTAAACAATTGTAATTAACAAAGGCTTTTCCACTTCATTGTGTTAACATTTCAATTTGTCCTTATCACTCAGTACAAAACTCTTAAAACCACGTCAGTAGTCAGTAATTTCTTACTTATCAGAAGGACATTCATTAGTTTTCAGAGCTGTTTCAGTTTTAGTTTTTCCAGTTTAATCCGTATTGATCCCCACAATGTGCACAACACACTACGCAATCGTGACAGTAACGTATGAGTGACTTTTGCAAAACTGAAACGCTCTGAAGTCTGAATGCATGCTTTTCCCTGAAAAGCTCTTATTAAACCAACGGCCTCCGAAAAATCTATTTTAAAATCAGACAATTAATGACTGTGATGGTTACTGTTAGAAATATATCTCAAGTGGATTCCTTTGATCTTGAAGCAGTTTAGCCACACAGGTATCAATACTATGTTAGATAGGTCCATGTTTTTTCCCCAATTTTCACAGACAAGAGAGAGAGACACATTGAGAGGCTGATCGAGTCAACTTGATGACTGAATTCCAAACAGTAGAAACTCAAATCTTCCTTCTCAATCCTTGTTACTTTTCCAATAAATCCAAGTTGCCTTTGTAGTCAGATTTTGACTGTTTGTTTTAGTACATATAATGACGTGACAACCATTGGATGATTGTCTAATTCCCTCTATCCTATACACAGAAAGAGAGTAATACACACATTTTTATTCACTATGTTCTCTGTGTCTCCTAAGGCTTGAAGAAACTTTATTTAGGTCCTGATTCTTCTACCAGACTGAACTATCAACAGGGTACATTTCATGTTCAGGCTGTTGTTATAGCTTATTCCACATACTATTCTGCCATTCTCGATTTTATGGTACACAAAGCATTGCATTTTATATATCTTTGAAAGCCTCACCAAACATGGTATAGTTTCCAGAACACTGTAGGCTATATCTATGTCTGTATCTGTCTATTACATATATGTGTATGTACACAGACACATATGAAAGATGTTGACTTTTGAGAGATCTGAGTTTTAGAAAGAAGACACATGCTACTGATTTTAGTCTGTACTAAGATAAGGAGGTATATGAGTTATTGACCCTCACTTGACTCAATCTCTGGCTGATGTATGATAAAAGTTCATCTGAAAAATAAGATTTCTAACAAAAGTCATCTTTCTAGAGGAGAAAGAAATATCAAAGTCTGAAACATTTTCCCCAATGTAAAATTAGTATCAATGATAAAATCTTGAAAGCAAAGAGGCACCTCTAGTTGACTCTCACAAAGTTTTTGGAAAATCTAGAAATAAAATAATATCTATTTAAATTTGTGAATAGTAGTTTTCACTGCAAAAGCTGACTTGCTTTCTCCTCATTACCCACCCCCCAGTCTCCTTATTTAATTCAGATTCCTTTACTTTATTGGCTTGGCCATTAAAGCATAACTAAAAGGAAAAAAAAGTTTCTTGCTTTCCAAAAGTATTTTCGAGTGTTGGTTTCACTTCTGGCTTCACATTAATTTGAGGTAATTACATAAGTTGTTGACAAATAAACATTCAAGAAATTTTTATGAAGGATAACCTTGGCAAACCACAATAGCCTTTAAGCTTTGCTTTAGATTAAAATTCTAGCAGTTTATTATCTTACTTTGTGCCAGGATAAGGCTATAAACTGCTCTCATATTCAAAAGAATGTTTCCATTTAAAATTTACATTTACAAGTCTAATACGATGTTGCGGCTCATTCTCATCACAGAAAATCTACTGAGTTGTATAACTTTATTAGAAACCCAACTCACATTGTTTCTTGAATCAATTTAAATTAGTCAACAGTTTTTTTTTTTACCATGAAATGTTGTAGGTAAATTAGAGATAATGATAGAATCTTTAAGTTACTAAATAGTTTAATATAGACAGGTAATTTATTATGAAGATAGTGTATCCAGTGATTCAATTTAAAATCAGCTTTGAATTTCATACTACTTTTTGATCACTTTAAGTAGATTGTTTGGAATATTCTGTCATGTCCAGTTTAATTTTAGAATATAATTTATAGAAGGTACCTAGAGAACTATATAAAGTACAATCAATACATATGGCATGTGGTTTCATCCACAAGAGATGCCTAATCAGCTATGAGAAATATTATGGCCAATAAGTTCATTACATATTGTATGTAGAGGGTAATAAATTATAGGCCTGTTCTTTGAGAATATAAATTGCAATCCTTAAAATTCTTGCAGAGTTTCAAAATTCTAAACTATGGGACATAATTGACAATTTTAAGAAAAACTCAAATGCTTGGAAATTGTTTTGGCAACTGAATTACTTCATGAATCCTATCTAACCTGAGAAATTCATACCCTGCATTTTTATGCTTAAATTATTTCAATTTTGAGCATTATGGATGATATGTAATTCTCTGAGAAGATATATTCAGTCCCATAGATAATCATATGTTCAAAATAAAAAGAGGAAAATGTGATAACTAAATTGGCTTCAGTGGGAAAACTTAAACTGATTTCTGTGAGAACCATAATGACCTGAATTTTATTTATGACAAATTGTATAAGTGATACTTACAAAAAGGTCTGAACTGAGAGGTAGACTTTGAACTGCTCCAGGGGACCTCAAGCATCTCTATTAAAGTCTTCATAGTATTGTTTACTGGATCACCTAAGGAGGGGCAAGTGTTTACAAACCTTTTATAATCTTCTGTTGTACCTTTAAAAAAAACACAACAGAAAGTTCTACCAGCTGTGTATATATGTTTTTATGAACACAGAGAACACACAGACACACAGAGGCACACACACAAGTATATACATTGGGGAAGATTTCCCAAGATTGGGAAGTAGCACAGATATGCCATTGAAACTGAAATGAAACAAAACATGTCTGGTCTACTTAGTGGTGAGTAAACTACCATGGATGATTTTAAATGAAATGGAAGATACAAAAAATGTTTAAAACTGGCACATATTATAAGTATGTATGGTGATGCATCTTAACTAGACTTATTGTGGTGATCATTTTGCAATATATACAAATATGAAATCATTATGTTGCACACCTGAAACTAATATAATGTTATATGTCAACTACACCTCAATAAATAGATTGATAAATAGAGAGGAAAAAAATGGTACATATACAATCTATGGAAAAATGTAGATTGATATCTGCTGCTTGCTAGTTCTGTACATGTACAAATATAATAAAAACTACCATTCATTATTAATGTATGATAGATACAGGGAAACAGTATTTTCTCTATTTTAACAGATGAGAAAACTGATACTTACAGATGGTATCTAACTTGCTTATGACCACACAGGTATGTATAAGTAGCAAACTCATGATTTGAATACAAATCTAATTTCAAGGTAATATCTCCTGTGCTTCACGGCTTGGTTTCCTGGGTTACATAAGGTAACATTCGTAAAATGCCAAATATAGTGCCTGAAATACAGTAGCTATTAAATACCAGCTATAGTATTTAAGCTTTATTAACAATTAGCACCTACCCTTTGGAAGATTCTGGGCAGTTAAATAAGAAATCATTTTGCATATATCTTATTCTCCACTTCAACTCCATATAAGCTGATTATAATCCTATAGATACTTATGAATATAATACAGAATGAGAAAGAGTGTAATAAGCTATACCTCTGTCATATGTAGCCTAATACTCTGTTTCTGATAGTGACAATAGTTGCAGTAGAGCTTGTTATTCAGTTTCCTATTGCCAGCCTCAACAAATAGGAATTTACTTATGATAATCATCCCAAATTCCATTATTTATTAATTATATTTTCATGATATATTAATGAATTTAGATTCTTCCAGAATCCTTGTCAAAGTCTACCAAATATTTTTGGGTGGTCAGGGTATGGTTGGAAGGAGGGGAGTTCTTAGGAGATCAAATCCTTCCTAGCCATATTGTAAACATCATCGTAACTTTAAAACAATCTCTTTTATTCAACATTTCTTCCAAAATATATACTCCCGTCCTATTTTGCCCCAAATATTGTGCCAAAAATTGAAAATACAGTAGTGTGTAAAGAATCCACTGTGCCTTGCTAGCATATCATTTAGAGCTTTTACTGAAATTCAGACAATAGAAGCTTCAAATACAATAATGTATGGTAAGTGCTTTGATAAGGAAAAAATAGAGTGCTGTGAGATGAAATACAATGAAACCTTGCCCAGTCTAAGACAGTCAGAGACATGTCCCCAGAGAGAATGAGGTTAAGGCTGAGAACTGCTATAAATTGTAAACTGTGATCCCTTTTCGGTTTTTCTCAATCGCAATGAAAACTTTTTCTACCCACCAAGTCATGCTTGATAGAAATGTTATAGACATTGACTGTACTCTTACATTGGGACTTTTGGTCCAGAACCTAATGAAACAAGTAGTGTTAAGCAATTAAATGAGGTATAAAATGAGCGAATGTGGTAGCTCCCCACAAATGCATTTTAAGTGGGTATATATTCAACTGCTCTTATGCTTACTGCAGGAGGACAGAGCTAGACGATTTGACTTGCCTGCTGTGTGTGTGTGTTCATAATTTTATAATCATCCCAAAGAGGCATTATATCGTCTCTTGCTTAATATTTCATAGAATGAGACCACACTACAAACATGGTAGCTTGTGATACTCTGAACCTAAGGAGATAGAGTAAAATTTCAGAAAATCAAAAAGAAATAATAGGGACTTCCCTGGTGGGCCAGTGGCTAAGACTTTGCACTCCCAATGCAGGGGGCCCAGGTTCGATCCCTGATCAGGAAACTAGATCCTGCATGCTGCAACTAAAGATCCGGCACGCAAAAATAAATAAATAAATAAAAGATCCCGCACACAGCAATGAAGATCCCTTGTGCTGCAACTAAGGCCCAGCACAGCCAAATAAATAAATAAATAAATCTTTAAAATAAATAAATAAATAACAAAAATAATTAAGAAACAGAGAAACACAAATTACCTAAAATAAAAATGTTAACTAGACTTATTGTGATTATTTCACACTGTATACAAATATTGAATCGTGTTGTATACCTGAAACTAATATTAATGTTATATGTCAATTATAGTTCAATTTAAAAATTTAATTGTTCTGTAAAGCAGGGGTTCCCCAACCCCTGGGCCATGGACTGGTACCGGTCCGCGGCCTGTTAGGAACTGGGCTGCACAGCAGGAGGCGAGCAGCAAGTGAGCAAAGCTACATCTGCCGCTCCCCATCACTCACATTACCACCTGAAGCTTCCCCCACCCTCCCCACCACTGGTCCGTAGAAAAAAAATTGTCTTCCACGAAACCAGTCCCTGGTGCCAAAAAGGTTGGGGACCACTGCTGTAAAGAATAAAATAGAAAAGAGTACAATTGCATGTAAATCTCTAATATTAGCTAATATTTATAGATTGCTTACGTGTGGGAGGATCTTGTCTCAGTGATATACATGTTTTGAATCTCAAAACAATAATCTTCATTTTACCATTATGTATATTCATTTTACAGATGGGGAAATTGAGGTAAATTGAGTGAGGCAATTTTAGTATACAGTTGATCCTTGAACAACATGGGTTTGAGCTGCACGGATCCAGTTATATGTCGAACTTTTTGAGTAGTAACTAGTAGAGTGCGCACAGTCCATGGTTGGTTGAGTCCTCAGATGAAGAGCTGTGGATACAGAGGAACTGTGTGTAGGAGGGCCAACTATAAGTTATACATGAATTTTTGACTGTGCTGAGGGTTGGTGCCCCTGACCCCTGGAGTTGTTCAAGAATCAACTATTTATCCACATATTCCTTGGTATTCCTTCCTTCAAGATGTGAAATCTAACTCTCTTCTCTTGAGTGTGGGCTGGACTTGGTGCCTTGCTTATTATGTATAGAATGTGGTTAAAATGCAGTGTGTGCCTTATAAGACTCTTTCTTACAAGACACTGTTGCTTCCACTTTGATCTGTCTGTCAGATCACTTGCTCTAAGGGAAGCCACCTATCATGGTGTGAGATTTCCCAAGCAGCCCTGAGAAGAGGCCCATGTGGTGAGTAACTAAGGCCTCTAGCCAACAGATAGCCAAGAACTGAGGCCTTCTGCCAACAGCCATGAGTGTGAACTTGGAAAAGAATTCTCTGGCCCCAGTCAAGCCTTCAGATAAGGGCAACCTTGACTAACACCTTGACTGTAATTATGAAGAAACCCTCAATCAGACCCACAGAAAATGTGAGATAATAAATGTTTATTATTTTAAGCCATTAAATTTGGGGTTAATTTGTTACACAGTAATAGATATGGAGAGTTAATTTTCTTGTCTAAGTGGAGTACTTGAAAATTAAATTCAGGAAGTATGGCTTCAGAGCTGAAGCTCTACATAGAATGGTGATAGTGATGGCAGTCATTTATGACATTCTTCCATGTACTATAAACTCTCCTTACACTTAGCATAGCACCAATCAGTTGATAATTTATTTTACTCAGGCTCAGATGGGTTATGTTCCTTGTTCAAAGTCATTGTGCTACCAAGGTGGAGAAAACAAAGAACAATAAGGATTAATTTAGGGCTATAAAACTGATTGTTAGGAAAAGAAAATGGGATTTGATACTGAGACTTTAATACTATTTTATATTCACACTCTCTACCTGTAGGAAAATCGAAAATTAGGTAAGATAATACTTGAAATCATTTTATAACATAATTTTTACAAATACAGGATTGAAGATGTTACTACTACTGCTAATAATACTTAAATGAATATATTTAAATAAGAAATTAATGAGTAGATATGTACTAGATGACAGAGAAAGGTGAAATGTCATCTTTTTTATGTAGTCTTATCGGAGATGAGCAAACGTTTTCTGTAAAGTTTTAGACAGTAAATATTTTAGGTTTTGAGGGCAATAAAAATTCAGTTATAACTGTAAAACACAGCCATTGTAGTATAAACCCAACCATAAGTAGTACAGAAGTAAATGGTATGGTTTTGTTCTAATAAAACTTTATTTATAAAAACAGGTGGTGGGCTGCATTTAGTCTGTGAGTCATAATTGGCTGATCCCTTGTCAAATATAAAGTATTTGATATAAAAGAAATAAATATCTGTGATGTATTTTAGTTTATAGTCATTTTAGCCTACATTATTTCCATTCCCAATCTTAGACAATGCTGTTCAGAAATGGAACATATAGAGAGAGTACCAAAATTAACAAACAGGATTTAGTTATACTCCCTGATCACAAATAAAAACAGACAAGACCAAAACTGAGTTTTTCTAGGAGGAGAAATGAGAACAAATCAGAATAGGGCTGAAGACATCCCAGAGAAGATTATCATGACAGTAAGTGTGGTCAAAGTGCTGGATTTATAGTGGGAAGATTACATCAGCTGTTATCTTAGTCCATTTGGGCTTCTATAATGGAATACTGTTTGCAGTGTGATGTATAAACAAGAGAAAATTTTTTTCTCACAGTTCTAGAGGCTGAGAAAACCAAGATCAAGGCACTAGCAAATTCTGTGTCTGGTAAGAACCTTCTTCCTGGTTTATAGATGCCCTTCTTCTCTTTGAAGAAGGAGCAAGGGCGCTCTCTTGGGCCTCTTCTATAAGGGCACTAATTCTATTCATGAGGATGGAGCCCTCGTGATCTAATTACTTCCCCAAGGCCCCATTTTCTAATACCGCCACAATGGGGATTAAATTTCAACATATGAGTTTTGAAGAGACACAAATATACAGCCTATAGCATTCTAGCCCTTTCCTGCCACCAAATCCATGCCTTTCTCACATGCAAAATATGTTCTCCATCCCAACATTCCCAAAATTCTTAACTTGCTTAAGCATCAACTTTAAAAGTCTAAAGTGCATGGTCTCATCTAAATGTCATCTATGTGTAAGAAATGAGGTATGATTTATCCTGAGGCAAAATTTCTCTCCAGCTGTGAACCTGTGAAACCAAACAACTTATGTGTGCTTCTAAAATTCAATGGTAGGACTGGCATAAGATAGATATTCCCATTCCAAAAGGGAGAAATAGGAAGGAAGAAAAGAGTGACAGGTCCAAAGTAACTTCAAAACCTAATTGGGCAAATTCCATTAGTCCTCTAAAATTCGGTAATAATCCTCTTTGGCTTGATGCTCTTTGGCCTTCCGTACCCACTGGGGTGTCAAAGCCTCCCAACAATTTGGAGGGGTGTTGCCCACACTGTGACTCTTTGCCAGGGCCCCATCTATGCCATGGTTCCACTGCACTGGCTGTAAACCACTCTGCAGCTCTTGATGGGGTCACAGGCATGAGACACCTAGGCAGGGACATCCTGGACCACCTGCACTAGAGGGGTGGCCTCACCCATTGAAATAGTTTTTTCCTCTGGGCATGTGGTGGGAGTGGCAGTCCTGATGACCTCTGAATCAGTTTCAGGGGGTCATTCTTCCCTTGTCTTGAAGAACATTCCCTGTCTTCTGGTGAGATGGCTGTTTAGGTCCATGGTTTATACCCACACTAATCTCCTTATTGAAAAGTCACCTGGCCACACCCTTAGTATTCTCTTCTGAACATCCTTTCTCAATTTATTGCAGTATGGATAAGCTGAGAATTTTCCAAATCTGTAAGTTTTGGTTCCTTTTTACTTAGTAATTCCATCTTCAAATCATTTCTCTCTTCGAGCAGTTTATAATAAGCAGTTAGGAGGAACCAAGCCACTGCTTCAACACTTTGCTTAGAGTTCTCCTCAGCTAAATATCCAATTTCATTGCCTTCCACAAAACACTAGAACATGAACACAAATCAGTCAAGTTCTTTACTACTTTATAACGAGGATCAGCTTTTCTCCAGTTTCCAGTAACATGTTTCTCATTTCCATCTGAGACCTCAACAGAATGACCCTTACCAGCCATATTTCTACCAACATTCTGTTCATGATGACTTAGGTATTCTCTAAGAAGATGAGGCTTTCTCTCTAGCTCTCCTCTTTTCTTTCTCATCTGTCTCTAGAATCATCCTCAGTGTCCGTATTTCTAGCTTGCACTTCACAACTCTTCCAGCCTCTACCTGTTACCCAGTTCCAAAGCCGCTTCTACATTAGTTGGTATTTGTTACAGCAGCACCCCACTTCACAGTACCAATTTTTGTCTTAGTCTGTTCAGGCTGCTATAACAAATTATCATCAACTATATCGGGGTGACTTATAAATAGAAGATATTTCTCACAGTGCTGGAGGCTGTGAAGTCCAGGATCAAGGTGCCGGCAGATTCAGTGTTTAATGAGAACCAGCTTCCTGGTTCACAGACGGCCATCTTCTCTCTGTGCTCTCATGTGGATGGAGGGCGGAGCGCTCTATAAGGGCCCTGATCTCACTGATGAGGGATGGAGACTCATGACCTAATTACCTCCCCATAACACCACTTCAAAATATGATCACACTGGGGATATTTCAACATAATTTTTAAGGGGACACAAATACTCAGCCTATAAGTGTTTATGCTACATTTACAAAGTGGACTATTAGGTGGCCATTAAAAAGAGTATACTCATTTCTCATTATTCACAGGAGTTATGTTCTATAAAGTTGGTTCTGAATTAGCAAATACAGAACCATTGCTCCAAAAGGAATTACAGGGTTAGGTTCCATTTAGCCATAACATTTTTGTCAACTGATCAATAGATAACCTTGTATTATGTGTGTTCTGTTTAAAGACATATTATTTAATATATATTTCTTAGAAGTAATTAATTTCGTGGTACTGAAATAAAGTCAGAGCTTTTGGGGGCCATGTGTGTTATATAGATTTGTTTACCAATGCTTTTATAAACAAGTCAATCTCATCAGCTTTAACAGTCTGCTCTTAACTCATCACCTGTATAACACTTAATAGGTATTTTTTAAAAAAATCCTTCCACAGCCTCCTGATGTGAGAATCAGCCTTGTCTGCAAGTTTAACATTTTTCAAGCCATATCACCTTTTGAAATGTGCAAGTCAGTCAACACTAACCAAGAAGTTTTAACATTTTCATGACCCTGGGTAAAGTGACTATAAATTTCTTTGGCTTTCAGCTTCACAACAATGCTGTCCCCTGCACTTTTATTATTAGTCATCATCTCATGAATCCACAAATTTAGCTTCTTTTTCATTATTTCCATAGCTTCATCCCACATTGCAGATGTTACTTAGCACTTCTGGAGTGACCTCGCATACAGATATACAAATTTGCTTTTTCTTTCTCTAGATGTACCCTATTATGGATTCGTTAACATTGAACTCATGGTCCGCAGCAGTATAAATCAAGCCTGAATGAAGTTTATCTAACATGTATCTTCTGTGGAAGACACAGCACTGACTGCTTGTGCTTACAAACCCTAGACTGCAGTTCATCACTATGCTTGAGGGTCATTTAAACAGTGAAATCATTGACAAAAGCATACAAAGGCAAAATAAAAAAAAATGTGCTATGTAGACCACAAGAAGAACATTTGTTTAAATACAAGAGCTAAAATAACAAGGCAGAATGTTACCTTGTTTGACCTCAGATAGAATGTGCACATCAGATGGCTCACATTTTTCACTGTTCTGCACGTGTCTGCAAATGACCATAAAGGCTCCAGAAGTATTGATTGGGGTTAAAAATAAATTTTGGTGAATAAGCAAATCCATAAATACAGAATCCATGAATAATGAGAATCAATCATATATATAAGGAAGAATATTACAGCATCATATTTTATTTGCTTGGATTTACTTTTGAAATTTTTTTTTTTTAAATTTTATTTATTTATTTATTTATGGCTGTGTTGGGTCTTCGTTTCTGTGCGAGGGCTTTCTCTAGTTGCAGCGAGCAGGGGCCACTCTTCATCGCGGTGCATGGGCCTCGCGGCCTCTCTTGTTGCGGAGCACAGGATCCAGACGCGCAGGCTCAGTAATTGTGGCTCACGGGCCTAGCTGTTCTACGGCATATGGGATCTTCCCAGACCAGGGCTCGAACCCGTGTCCCCTGCATTAGCAGGCAGATTCTCAACCACTGCGCCACGAGGGAAGCCCTGAAATACTTTATAAGCATTTGATACATGATGATAAGCACCAAGTTTACAAGGATTTATGAGAATTCATTATCTTAGAAAGTACACATACATATATGTACAGTGGAATGAATATGAAATTAATTATTGTCCACACTTGGTCACTGTTTATAACTTAGTGTGTTTACAAGTTTTAGTATACAATTATATTTTGCATAGTGGTAGATGGGTACAGAAAAGAGAAAATAAAGGATTCATCTGATAAACAATGGAAAGTTTATCTCTTTCTCTTCACCTTTGGTATGCACCACTACTCTGACCAACACTCCCTTTACTCCTCTTATATTCCATACTCTTCATACCAATATAGAAAATGAAGAGAATAATAGAATGATACTAAATAAATAAACTTTGTTAATAAAAATTACCTGCTTTCCTACAATTTTAATAGCAAGGTAATGAATATATTAAAACGATAAAAAGTAGAAGAGACCAAAAAGGAAAAAAATATGATTTTATATTGTTACTGAATTTTTTGTTTTATTTTCTGACTTAGTATCATTATACTTGGACAAGTGGCATGCACTGACAAAGTAAGCTTACATGCAAGTGTTAATCTATATTTTATTTCAGCAAAAAGATAGTCCATCACTTAAAATTTGTATATGTAAGTTTGTCAACACTCTCTATGCTGAAGTCATACCAATGTGTGAGGTAAGAAGCCCTTTGAAGATAGGGACTGTCGTGCATTTCAGGTTTGTATCACCAACTTTCTACACAGTTGCCAGGTTTATAGTAGGACCTCAATAAATAGTCACTTTATTAAGTAAATATTAGTTGTTGAAAACGGAAGTATTCCAGTTTTTAAAGTTCATTCAAAAATATGTTTCTGACATATTAAAGAAAAAGTCCATTGGGTCTATGGCAGATTAGTGAAATGAAATGCTAACTGTGGTAGTGAATGCAAACAAAGACTGTATGTATTCACAATGAATTAAGTGTTGCAGTGAAAAAAAATTGCCTTCTTTCCACAAAGTTGGGACCATCTGTTTGATCATTATTATTAAGGAAATAAAGTGATTTCTGAGGTTCTATTGATAAACTTTAAGATATTGCTAGACTATTGGGTTGTTTGCAAAAGGATGGTGAGTTCATAGTTTTTTCTTGCAACATTGGCAATCTTGCTATGTTAATTGCATGTGAACAATGTGGTCAAATAAAATAATTAGAATGACATAAGGAAAATGGTGTGTTAGTGAAGTGTTAGTACAGACATGCTGTAGAGTTTAGTTAAAAGTCATAGCAAGAATTTCACCCATAAGTAGAGCCAATGCAGATTTCTAAACCAAATCATAAAATGTTCTATATGCTTAATACCTACAGACTATGAAATATACAGCTGACTTCATTTTAATTAGGTTTTTACTTCCTAGGTCATCAATACACATGCACACACACACACACACTTCTAGAATTCACATATATGGTGTATAGTAGTTTTGTCATCATTAGGCTATACAGAATAACTTCTCAGGTCTAGAGTTTTAAAAGATATAAAATTTTACTCATCAAAAGAAGAATGAAGATATTCATACTGAATTCTTAGTTGCATTACATTGTAAACAGAAAACCATATTTATTCTTAGTGCAATTGAAAGTGTATATCATTTTGAGGCTCACATTTTTTCTAGGAGTTCTCATTTCATATTCACTTTCAAAAAAAAGAAAATTAGAATGAATTATGGTATACATATAGTGGAATATTACATGGCAGTAACAAAGAATGAATTATGGAAGTGACCACAAGGATGAATCTCACAGATATTATGTTTTGTAGAAAAATGAGGCACAAATGCCTATTTACTGTACATACAAAATAATTTTATTTAAGAACAGAAAAAAATAACTTTATAATGATAAAGTCAGAATAGTTATCTCTCCTGGGGATGCTGAGAGGAGTCAGGGCCTGGGTAGATATTAACAGGGATAGAACATGAGGGATACTTCTTGAGTGTTAGAAATGTTTTATGTCTGATCCCATTGTACCTGTAAGACTAATGCACTTTATTCCATTATCCTCAATGGAAAAAATTTTCAAAAGTACTTACCACATAATAAATAAATAAATATATATAGTTTTTATTGGAGTATAGTTGATTTACAATGTTGTGCTAGTTTCAGGTGTACAGCAAAGTGAATCAGTTGTACATGTATTTATATACACTCTTTTTAAGATAATTTTTGATCCACCTCCTAGAGTAATGAAAATAAAAACAAAAATAAACAAATGGGACCTAATTAAACTTAAAAGCTTTTGCACAGCAAAGGAAACCATAAACAAAATGAAAAGACAACCCTCAGAATGGGAGCCACATACTAAATATTAGCCATATTAGCTTAATTGATTTTAAATTCAGTGGAGAGGGAATACATTTACACATTTTACCTCTAAGATATAAAAAGTGGCTTTTGTCTATTCAAAACTATTTTTTAAAGATTTAAAATCATCTAACATTAATATATCACTTCTATAAACATTTGTGTAAAAGTTTTTAGATAAATAACACTTTGCTCCGAAATGTTTGTTATTTGATTTGATATGAGCAAGCTGCTCATATATGCAAAAAGAAAACATTTGATATTGTATCAGATTGTAGTGCATTAATCTGACAAACTTACATCAACTTAAAAAAAATGGATTGTTGATACACTCTGTACTCAAGTGTGATGTATACAGGAATACTATATGTAGTTATCCTGGATATGCATTATACAAACTTAAGTGATCCACTCAGCACGGTCCATGTGAGTTGTGCCCCCTATAGTTACTCATTGCAGCATTCTGAATATTTTATGCATAGAGCGTAATCACATTATTTCCCATCAAAATTTCATAATTAACAAAATTATCCAAACATGCTCTAATACTAAGCTCTAATGTCTTCTTCACATTAAAAATGACCTCCCATTTAAAACATGTTATCTTGTATATGTGAAAAATCTTAGGAGTTGCATAGGATCAGTTCTTACAAAGAATTTTCATGTTATTAAAATCAAAACATAAAACTACAACCCTCATACTGGTTTCCTACACGTATTGCAATGAGATTGTGGACCTAAATGAACATGAACCCAATTCTACTAAATCTTAAGTGTTTCCTCAACATAATAAATACAGAAATAACTGTGGTTATTTTACGTTCATCTAGAATTAGATATTATAGAGAACTGAGGCTGTATATCAGTACATACATTCAAATTTTAGATAAATGTAATGGACTCGCATTCAAGAAGGTTTATTGAGAATTAAGGAATTAAGAAATTCTTAGGAACACCTACAATGTGCAATGAAATGTCCTATGTTAATTTGGAACATCAAAAATGCCAGTTATCTATAAATTAGTGAATAAACTCAATCACAGTTCAAAGGAAAATAATAAATGCAACAGGATAATAAAAGCTTTATTATGGAGATAGATATGGACTGAAGTTTGAATAAAGGAGATTATGTGAACTGGCAGACAGAAAATAAATGTGACCAATGACATTACCAAAGGCAAGGAGGTTGAGGGGAGCAAGGCATACTGGAAAACAGTGTGAGTGTTTGTGTCAAGAAGATCTGAAAAAATAGGCATGACAAGGAAATAAGTACAGATCCAGAAGGTCCTTGATTCTCAGCTAAAGAAATCTGACTATCCTGTAGGCAGTGCAGAACTATTGATTATGCAGTTCAAGGAGAACAGAATCAAAGTGAGGATTAAATCCAGAAAATACATGTGGAAATATCTAGAATAAGGTTCGATTGTTGGTGAGGATCAAGCAGTTAACTAATGACAGAAATCTTATTTTATGTATTATACTTGTTTTTTATATTGTATTTTAGATATCATACCAGTGATATTTGCATTCAAGAGGACAAAACTAGGAGTAATAAAAGTTCGCTAGAGTGACTTCCACTCCAGAAATGATCTTCCCTATTCTTTTAATACTTCAGATCACTTTATAAACCTTTTATTTTCTAACAAAAATTCATAGCCATATATTTCCCCATTGGGGATTTTATTTACCATGATTACTCACGAAGAGAAAGCTCTCCAGAAAACCAATGTATTTTCAAGGTAATTTCTCAAGCCATGTTGCAAATATATTCAATTTGATATTGTCCATTATATTTGTGTGATCTCTATATAAAGTATGTTATTTCATCTAAATATATTTTTGTTCTCAAGTTTATTATTAACTAATGAAAATAGTAAATGGGTACAATTTCATTTTTGAGTCATATATTGGCTTAAAATTTTGGTGAGGAATTTAAAGCAGTGGTCTGGAAAAAGAGGTGGAAGCATTCAGAGCACAGGAGAAGAAGAAAGAAAGAATAACAAAAACATAGATAGGTGAATTGGGAATTTATATAGATAGAGGAAATCTTATTCAGCAATAAACTCAGCAACATGGGCCTAAGGGGGAAAAAGGGGAGAATATTAAAAGTAAATATTCATAAAATAGAATTAAAAGCACAAAATGACATGGAAAAAGTCAGCATTTTCTAAATCACTTAAAGTACATGTGCAAAATATATATTTTTGGAATGACATAAAATAGACGTTAAGTATATGTAACTCAGAATATGACACTGTTTTAGATTGAAATGATACATATTAAAGTAGTTCAAAACATCTTGGTTAGTACTAAAGGGAGAATAAAGATATTGACACTGTTATAAGTTTAAAATCAAGCCAACATTTTAAGAAGTACTGCTTTTCCTTTGAAACCTGTTCGTTTTCCTGGCTACACTTTGCCACCAACAGTATCAAGTTAACAGTGAAAAATCCAATGTGGGTTTAATTAGAAAGCAAAAATATCAATCATTCTTAGATACTATTCCACACTTCACTATGATATTTTCTGACATGGGCATTAAAATGAGCCTTCAGAAGAGGGAAACAAGTGAGTAAGTACAAGGTTTGCATGTAAAACAGAAGAAAAGCATTAACTAGATTCTAGTCATTGTCTAGTTATTTGAATATGTTAGTGAACTGTGGAAAAGGAGGACTGGATGTGAGGTGTTTCATAAGCGATCTGCACATCCACGTTAGAGCATCCATGTTTACAAACAGTTAGTCTGAAGAAATTGACTCGGATCTACTTGAGTTCCTGTGGATGTGAGGTGTGAGGAGTAGGTGCAGGTCTGCCTTCGGAATCTAAGACCTGGCGCTCAGTTCAGCCCACCTGGCCCTATGACCCTTGATGATCGCACAGGGCCCCCCTTCAAACGCCTGATGACCCTCAGCTATCAGTTCATACTGGAGAGAGACAATGAAAAGATAACTTGTAAATCTGCTCACATGGAGAAATGTCATCTATTAGTTGGCTACTCTCTGGCCTTTCCTTGAAGTTCTCAAACTTTTTTAGATAGCATCTTAATAGATATAATTTGCAAAATATAACAACTTTTCTAATTTCTCTGAATATAGTCAAAGACTTTTGATTTTTTTTTCAATTTTTAGATTATTTTCATTAATTATTGCTTCCTGTAGGGATGGATTTTCTTTTTGTCGTTTTGGGTCCTTCTCTCTGTACTTGATGGCTTTCCTAATTACCAGTCAATATTCAGTTGTTTATGCATATGTTAGATTAATGTACCAATTAGTTGGCTTGGGTTTCCTCTGTGGCTGGATGATAAGCTTCTTTCATGAGTGGTGAGGATGCCTGGAAACTTTTTAGTGCGTACGCTGGAGCATGGGGGTGCTGGGCGGGAGTGGGGTGGCTTGCCCACTTTTAGGCTTCCCAAACTGGGAAAGCTGTTGGAAGTCCACTGTACGCCTGTGGTGTCCCCAGGCATTAGAAAAAGAAGAGCTACATCAGGGAACACAGAGAATAAGCATGAACTGGGACTGTCCTGAGGAACACAGGATGTGTTCATGCTCTTCATGGAGAACACAAATCTTAAGATTACACAGAAGCTACAGTGATTCATGGCTCCCATTTGTGCCTTTTTGGTGTAAATACAAATGACTTGATTAGTTCAGAATTGTTATCAGGGAGCCACTGAGGACACAGACTCTCACTGTATTACTACTCAAGTGTCCTAACACCAAATTCCATCCACAAGATCAACTCCTGGTCAAAGATAGTTGCTAGAACTCCCAACTATACAACTGCAATGTAGGCTAAAAGAAAGACAGACAGAAAGAGTAAGATATCTATTTTAGTTTAAGGATTTCTTTTTCATTCTCTCTCCCTAAACATACACACACACACACACACACACACACACACACACGTGCTAACATATACACACATATAAAATGTGTATTATATCTGTGGATATATGTTTATAGTGTTTATGTAAAGAACTTCCACAAATTGGTTTCATATTTTTCTATTTTTGTTTTTCTAAAAATATTCTTTACTGAACACATACACTTATCCATGTATACAGGGGCAAAATTTTCTGTAAGACATATATGGAAAACAGAATTGCTGGGATTATACAGCTTGCTTCCCCCTAAATTGTACCAATTCATACTTCTGGCAAAAATAGATAATTATTATAAAATATTTTAATGTTTACAAAAAAATAGTATCTCAATTTTGTTTAAATTTGAATTTTGCTAATTACTAATTAGTTTCTTTTCATGTGTTAATTTTCCATTTGCATTAATTGTCTGTTATATTTTTTGCTCATTTTTCCATTAAATTGATGTCTGCTTGTCTAAATGACCTCAACAATAGATACAAATATTGTGTAATATAAGTTCAAATTATTTGTTTTTCTATCAGCTTCAAACTAGTGCTAATATTTTCTATATTATGTCTACATCCCTTATTCCAAAATTATAAAATGAAGTTATTCTGTATTTTCTTTTTTTTGCACTTAGCTCTTTAATCTGTCTGAATTTCATTTTTACATGGTAAGTAACTTGAATTTAACTTTATCATTATTTTGTTTAAAATGCAGATCAGTTATGCTAAAACCTTTTATTTATTAAATTGTTAATCTTCCCTCAGTGGTTTGAAATACCTATTTTTTAATTTTGTATTGTGGTACAGTTGATTTACAATTTTATATACATTTCAGGTGTACAACATAGTGATTCACAACTTTTAAAGGTTATACTCCATTTATAGTTATTATAAAATATAGGCTATGTTCCTTGTGCTGTACTATATCCTTGTAGCATTTTTATTTTTTACATAGTAGTTTGTACCTCTTAATCCTCTACCACTGTTTTACCCCTCCCCCTCCACCCCCCACTGGTAACAACTAGTTTGTTCTCTATATCTGTGAGTCTGTTTATTTTTTGTTATAGTCACTGTTTTGTTATATTTTTTAGATTCCACTTACAAGTGATATCATACAGTATTTGTCTTTCTCTGCCTGACTTATTTCACTGAGTATAATATGCTCCAAGTACAATCAAGTTGTTGCAAATAGCAAAATTTCATTATTTTCTATGGCTGAGTAGTATTCCATTGTGTGTGTGTGTGTGTGTGTGTGTGTGTGTGTGTGTGTGTATACATACACACATCTTCTTTATCCATTCATCTGTTGATGCACATTTAGGTTGTTTCCATATCTTGGCTATTGTAAATAATGCTCCAGTAAACATAAGGGTGTATATATCTTTTTGAATTAATGTTTTTGTTTTCTTCTGATTCTTCAGATATACACCCAGGAGTGGAATAGCTGGATCTTATGGTAGTTATATTTTTAGTATTTTTGAGGAACCTCCATACTGTTCTCCATAGTGGCTGCACCAATTTACATTCCCACCAACAGTGTATGAGGGTTACTTTTTCTCCACATCCTTGCTAGCATTTGTTATTTGTGGTCTTTTTTTGTTTGTTTATATGTAATTCACAAACTATATAATTCATCTATGTAAGGTATATAATTCAGTGTTTTTTAGTGTATTTACAGGATTATGCAACCATCTAATTTTAGAATATTTCAGCCTCCCTAAAAGAAACCCTGTACCATTAGCAGTCACTCTCCACCTCCCTCGACCCTTCCACCCAGAGCTCTAGGCAAAGACTAATCTACTTTCTGTCTCTATAGATTTGCCCATTCTGGACATTTTATATAAGTGGAATTGTACATTACATGGTCTCTTATGACTTAAGCATGATGTTTTAAAAGTTCATCATGTTGTAACACGTATCGGTACTTATTCCTGGTTATAGCTAAATGATATTCCTTTGGATGGATATACCACATTTTATTTATCCACCTTTCTGTTCATGGGCATTTAGGTTGTTTCTACTTTTTGGCCACTTATTATGAGTAATGCTACTATGAACATTTGTGTACGAGTTTTTGTGTGGATATATGTTCTCATTACTCTTGGGTAGATACCTAGGAGTAGAATTGCTAGGTCATATAGTAACTCTATGTTTAATATTTTGAGGAACTGCCAAATTGTTTTTCCAAAGTGGCTGTACCATTTTACATTCCTACCAGCAGTGTATGAGGGTTTCAGTTTCTCCTTGTCAACACTTGTTCTCATCTGTCATTTTGATTATAGCCATTGTAGTTGATGTGAAATGGTGTCTCTGTGGTTTTGATTGACATTTCCCTAATAACTGATGACGTTGAACATCTTTTCATGTGCTTTTTGCTATCTGTATACTTTCTTTGAAAAAATGTCCATTCAAATCTTTTGCCCATTTCTATATTGGGTTATTTGTCTTTTATTGCATTCTAAGAATTCTTTATATATTCTGGATACTAGTCCCTTATCAGATATATGATTTGTAAATATTTTCTCCCATTTTGTGGTCTTTTTGATGATAGCCATTCTGACAGGTGTGAAGTGATATGTCATGGTTGTTTTGATTTGCATTTCTCTAATAATTAGTGACGTTGAGCATCTTTTCATGTGCCTGCTGGCCATCTGTATGTTTTCTTTGGAAAAATGTCTAATCAGTTCTTCTGCCCATTTTTAAATTGGGTTGCTTGTTTTTTTTTGGTATGGAGTTGTATGAGCTGTTTATATTGATACATTCTGAATGTTAATCCCTTATTGGTCATATAATTTGCAAATATATTCTCCCATTCGATAGGTTACCTTTTTGTTTTGTTGATGGTTTCCTTTGCTATGCAAAAGCTTTTAAGTTTAATCAGGTCCCATTTGTTTATATTTGCTTTTGTTTCCTTTGCCGTAGAAGACAGATTTAAAAAATATTGCTACAATTTATGTCAGAGTGTTCTGCCTATGTTTTCTTCTAGGAGTTTTATGGTTTCCAGTCTTACATTTAGGTCTTTAACCCATTTTGAGCCTATTTTTGTATATGGTATTAGAAAATGTTCTCATTTTATTCTTTTACATGTAACTGTCCTGTTTTCCCAGCACCACTTATTGAAGAGTTTATCTTTTCTCCATTGTATGTTCTTGTCTCCTTTTATTTATTTCCTAGAATCTTTCCTGTTTGTTTTATTAGCATGTTTGTTCCTATTTGTCAACCAGTTAGGCTGGTGTCTGTATGTTTGTAGATTACAGGGGTGTAGATCAACCATCAAATGGGGACTCTGAGACCTAAATGCAGAAGAACATATTTTTTCACAGCCATTTCCCAAACACTATTTTTATAGGTGGTTGAAACTTGAGACTGGAAGGATCTCTCTTTTTAGTCAGGCTTGTCTAACTAATATTCTGGCATCCTACAATTTTGTATACTTTTTAAGAAATGGAAAAGGAAAATAGTAGGGTGGGAGGGTTTGTCTTTCATGATCTCAGTTGGAGAAATGAAGAAATGTGGTGTTTTATTCATAGGCAAATTTTCCTGGCAAATCTTTTTAAAGTTAGTGGTATTTTATAGATTCTCTACCCACTCCACCCCCTCTATGTCAGCCACTCCCCATCAAAATAAAAAAATTATCTTTGGTAGATGGAATTACTGGCCTCAATTCTTTATTCATTCCCTTTACCATGTAACTTTGCAGCCCCTCACACAAAAGGCAGAGTTTTCCACTGACTGTGACTTGTTTTGGCCAATGAGATCAGGGGGCAGTTACCACGTGCCAGTTCTGCACTTGGGCCTTAAAAGATATCACTGCTCTCATCTCTGTGAGAAGAGCTTTCCCCAGGCAGTTGCTACCCCTCTACCTGAGGCCTGGAAGAATACATAGAGAGCCTGCAGCATGGAGCCAATTGCAACTGGGTCTACAGCATCAGGCAGAGCCACTTAGCTGAGCCCAGCCTAGCTGAGACAATATCCAGCTGACCTGCAGACCTGTGAGCAAGAATAAATGATTATTGTTTTAATCCACTAAATTTTGGAGTGAGTTACTTGTTATGCAGTAACAAGTTATAGCCAACCGATAAAATGCCCTTAATCCCTTTATCTCCCCAATTCATATATTAATTCTCAGCTCAGTATGTTTAGGGGCAAATGGATATTTTTTCTAGTCTCTTCAAAGTGCTTCAAGAGCTGATTCTATGCATTGACTTCAGTAACAACACATTGCTAGTGACCAGCTCCTCTTCCTAATGAATATTGACTTTATGGAAGGGACTACATCTTCCAATCTCTATGTCCACAGCACCGAGCTTGTGCATGAGACAGTCCAGTCTTGTAATTAAGTCAAGCTTCTCCCACTTAATCACTGTGTAACTTTGGTGAACACATTAACCTCTCTGAATCTCAATTTCCCCATCTGTTGGGGAGAGAGTTAGTGGAGATAATGTACATAAAACGCTCAGCACATAGTAAGTGTTAACAGCTGCTATTTATTTATGTTTGTGGAATAAATCAATGAATGCTGTTTTTTTCTTAATGTCAGTGACCTGGTACCCTTTATGAGGTACCTACCTCTTCTTGAGTCCATGAAGTTGAAAACCAGGTACTGAGTTTGATTCGGTGGTTTACAGTATTAAGTAAGTTAACGTCACAGTCTCAGCAGGTTTCTGGTGTTGAATCTGGGAACTGGATTGGAAAAAGAGTGGGAATCTGAATATTGGAGTAGAGAAATTACGGTGGATTTGGATGAGTCTGAATATGTGGATTCCCTTACTGCTGTTGTAGAAGCAACATTTTTCCCCATCTACTGAGTCTATTCCTGCTTTGTATGAAGAGCATAGAATGCCAACTTTGATCATTTATCTTTCAAGGAGATGAAAGTTTTACCCATGATCTTTTCCTACCAACCCGCATATCCTCCAAGCCTATAGCGAGGTTGCAGCACGTTTCAGGGACAAAGTCTGACTATGACATGGATTACATGTCAAAAAGATGTGAGGTTTTTTTTTTTTAATTTACATTGGCAGAAATATAAATATTGCAGAATATGTTTTAGAATGAATTCCAAATCTGTTAAACCATGTTGGAAAGAACATAAGATTGGGGCAAATTTATCACTATGGGTACACCTATCAGATGATAATTTTTGAATTCAGTGTGCTAGCTTAAACAGCTGGAAATGGCTCCAACAATTTGCCACATTGATTTTCTAAAACTGGAAGAAAAATGTGACCTACATTAAGTAAAACTGAGATTCCAAAGATGTTTTGGTGTAACACAGGGAAAACAATTCAAAGAGTTAGTGAGATTGGTATGTTGGAGTTCTTACATCAAGTACAAAGTCTTATTTTAAATTTTTAAAATTTATTTTACATTTTGAAATGATATTTTATGCAGTTTGTACACATCGGATAGATGATGCTCTTTCATTTTTGATATTCATAAATAGACACAAGGGTTCTTTTAGTTTTATAGCTCTACTCCTCAGTACTTATCAACATTAAAATATATGGCTAACTCATGTGACAAAAAACAGTATCGAGGTTATACTCAGGTTGCAATAAAGAGGGAGATTTAAATGTTATCGGCTTTATTAGAATTCCAGATAGATGGTGTGACCGTTTATGTATATACATTTCTGTTTTTTAACATATATTCTGCAGAATAACCTTTTTCAGTCAAATTTCTGGATTTCACCTATTGAAATATAATCACAGAAGGGAGAAAATATAGATGTTCTGAACATAAAGGGTAATTTTAAACATTAATCTATTTCTCTGCAGAGCTCTTCAAGTATGGGTAAGTTATCTTGTAAACTTTATGAATGGGCTGTTTTCTAAGTGGTAGTAAGTGACAAAGACCATTTTTGTGTGATTTTCTCAATTTTCTATGAGAAATAAAAATTAAAAATCAAATAGCTTATTTAAAAAGTATGTTAAATCTGCCTAAAAAATAGATTAAATATTTAAGTGATTGCTAAATAAGCCACACAGGAGTAGTAAGGCTCACTACGAGCACTGTTATAATGCAGACCCAGTGGACTCCTTCTCTCTGCTTCCCCTCTCCTAGCAGCAGCATCCAGGTATACTTTTCATAATTGGGCTATACTCAAATCCATCTAAAAACTGTAGATTGCTTGCACCAAAATAGATCACGGTAATAGCACTATAACTTCTATGACACTAAATCTAAATATATTTTATCAGTTCTTATCTTACTTCACTTAGTGATCTTTTCAAAATGCAAATCTGATCGTGTTACTTCCCTTTTAAGACACCTCTGGGTTATCTCATTGTCCTAGAGATGAACACCCTTAAAATGACAACCAAGGCATATAGAGACAACTCTCTAACTTTGGAGAATCATCTTGTTACCTTTCCCTCCTTGCTCTCTGCCCTTCAGAGAACTAACTTTTCTTCCCTCCGTGGAACACGCCACCTTCTTTCATATTGCAGGCCATTTGCATGTGTCATTCTATGTCTGACATTCTCTTTCTTTTCCTCACCTTCCTTTGCCTAGTTACTTCCTAATTTATCCTCATATTGTATCTCATGTGTTATTTGTAGTCATCAACATAGAACTCTGCTTTACAGCATTTAGGCCTTTTATAGTTATATATTTATTATCATATTTATTTAGACTATTTAATAATTACATATTGTATTAGTCAGGGTTCGCCAGAGAAATAGTAATAGAACCAGTATATTTTATATATATATATATATTATATATATATATATATATTATATATATATATATAAAATATATATATGGAACAGTTAAAGAGTAGTGTGTGTGTGTGTGTGTATATATATATATATATATATATATATATATATATAGAAAGTGAATATGTGTGTGTGTGTATAGAGAATGGAAGAAAAGATATATTTATTTTTTTAATTTATTATAAATAATTGGCTCAAAAGAATATGGAGGCTAAGTCCTAAGATTTGCAATATGCAAGGTGGAGATATAGGCAAGCCAATGGCATAGGTCCAATCTAAAAGCAGGAAAAAATGATGTGGCAGCCCAAAGCAGTCAGTTAGGAGGAATTCACTCTTACTCACAGAAGGGTCAGCTGCTCAGTACTATGGTAATATTTTATCTATGGTACCAGTGGTATTCCTCTAATATGTTTGGGATGATGGTTAGAGGAAGGGTCATGTTTGCATGGGAAGTCTGCAGAACAAGACAGTCAGATGACAATGAGCAAAAGGGATAAAGAAGCCTCAGTTGGAAGAGCTCTTCCCAAGAGAACAGGCTATGACCACAGGTGGGTGATTCTAAATGGAAGTCAGGGGTGATCATTCAGATTGACCTCAACTTCCGCACCACTGACTCAACTGTGTGGATTTAGGAGAGCGGGTAGCAGAATCAAAACGGTATTAAAATATTTATAAAGCACTAGGACCATAAAGTTACTGCAGTGACTTAGAGCTGGAATATCCAATATTTGTGCCTGAATAGGGTGTGGCAGTCTGGTACCATTGCAAGGTCAATAGCTGCAATTATTTACAGTGCTTAGATATCATCATTGGCATTTTCAGCTTTACAACAGAAGACATCAGGGAGTATGAAAAAGAATGGCTAACACTACCTGCAACCCTGTGTGAAATTGTGTCAGAGAATTTCTAATGTGTGTGGAATATTAGAGTGCTGGGAGGTCTCACAGTATTGAATGGAGTCAAAGCCAAAGAAATATTGCAATTCTGTGGTTCCAAGTTCCACTGAAACTCTCTCCCTCTATGGATTATAAAAGGTCACTGCAAACAGCTGCTATTAATTTACAATGTTTAATAAAATATAAATTGAAGTGTAGTTATTTGGTCATAGAGAAATAGAAGACAAATATATTTTTCTTTATCATTGTATTCCTTCAAATTTAGAGAATATACTTATATAAAAATTTTGTGTATCATACGTCTTAACATGACAAAACATTTTTTAAACATGTTACAGGCAATGATTGTTTGGAATGCAGATAGCTTCAAATTATATGTACCATAAGAAGTATCAGAAGTATATATAGTGTCATAGCATTCTTTTTATATATTTATGGCTCTCCAAAGGTTTCCATGTGAAAGAAAACACTCTCAAACCATCTCTACCTCTTCACACATGGTTTACCCATTCATCATCACCAATATACTATAGGATGTAACATGAGTCTGAAATATTTCCCAAAACCTACATTTTGAGAAATTTGCCAGAAATATTTTTATCCCCAGTGATTAAAACTTTGATGAGGAAGAGAATTCCTCACCAATATCACCAGGCACACACAACACACACACGTGTGTGTGCATATGCACACTACCCCCATATGGACCAATGGCTACTGTGGTCATGTGCTCAACATTCTCTTTCTTTATGTGGCATATGCCATGCAGATTACATGGAAACTACCAAGGACATGCTGGTAATATCCATGTTTTCTGATCCTTTGGAAATTTTATCTTCTTTGTGGGTTACGTAAACAAACCTATGAAGCCTAGGAGTCTGTAAGATTATTTTTTCTCAAATTCAAAGTAAGATGCTTTGAATACAGTATTTAGAAGTGATTTTTGTAAGTAAAACTTCAGTTTAAATACTGAATCTGAATTTTCTACATGTGTGACTATGAACAGCAAACATAGAAGCTTTTAAAGCCTTGATGTCTGTGTTCACAAATGTCTGGAGATAATTATACCAGCCTCACAAGATCCTCGGGAGGACTTAATGAAGTAATGTCTAGAAAGAGATTAACAGAATGCCTGACTCATAGTAAGTGCTCAATAAATTATTAGTAGTAGTGGTATTGTAAATTTTGAATAAAGAAAACAAATGTTAAATCCAAAATCGCTTTACTATAACACCTAAAGAGAATAACAATTTTGAGCAGAGATTGTGGTTTTTTAAATGCTGCATCAGTAAAAGCATATTTTCAAAGTGACTCATATTCTTTTTTCACTTCACTTTATTTCCTTCTCTTCCTTATTTCACTGTTACTGAAACTTAAGATTTGCCTTTAGCTTTATCATAATTCATTTAGTTTTTCCAACAAATTAATTCTTTTAGTAGTTAAGCCAACTAGCTCCTCTTAGAGTTTACTCAGCGCTTTTCCATATAAAAACATGTTACTCAATTATAAGTGTGGTTTGCTTGTTTTGGCTGAACTAATTGAGTGCACATTTTATAATGTTTACCTATCCATGAAATTTTATCTTCTGCAATGTGATATAATTATTAGATATAAAACATGGATTTATGACAAAATTTAATTAATACTTTTATGAATTTCATGAGCCTCTAATTCAAGATTCTCATTTTTTTTTCAGGTTAATTCAAGTATTGCTATCTAAAAATGAACCTATCTCCTTTATACGGCACTACATGAAGTGCATGCATTCCATAGATTTCCCACACAGATAATGCAACAAGAAATCACCCAGCACATTATAAGCAAAATTGCATTTAGAATTTATATATCATTAGCTTCCAGTCTAATGTTGGGGGACAATAGAAGCTTAGCCCTCCTGATGTTTAATTCTGATAAGAGAGGCCTGGAACCAAAACAAATTTGAACCTCACTTGGTAAATTGACTTTGCTTTGGGCTCATTCCATCCTGTCTTACCTGGTAAAATCTTAAAGTGTGTCCTATACAGTCTATTAAATTGACAGCTAAACCTGTGTTCCCATTTTCTCTTTCAGTGTACTGATTCTCAGTACCCCTTCTCCTCTAGATGCCTCCTTAATTCTCTGTTACTCTCCACTGCCCAATTCTTTTATGAAATTTATAATTTTACTTATTTTAGATCAATCCCAGAGCCAAAGAAGAAAGTTGGAATCTTGGTCCTTATATTTCTTGGCCACAGTACTTGCTATGTGAAAAGAAGAACAAAGCTGGAGGAATCATGCTCCCTGACTTCAGACTATGTTACAAAGTTACAGTAATCAAAACAGTATGGTACTGTGACAAAAACAGGCACATAGATCAATGGAACAGACTAGAGAGCCCAGAAATAAACTCACATACTTATGGTCAATTAATCGATGACAAAGGAGGCAAGAATATACAACAGAGAAAAGACAGTCTCTTCAATAAGTGGTGCTGGGAAAACTAGACAGCTACATGTAGAAGAATGAAGTTGGAACATGCTATACCGTATACAAAAATAAACTCAAAATGGATTAGAGACCTAAATGTAAGACCAGATACCATAAAACCCCTAGAGGAAAACTAGGCAGAACACTCTTTGATGTAAATTGCAGCAATATTTTTTTTGGATCCATCTTCTAAAGCAAAGAAAACAAAAGCAAAAATAAACACATGGGCCCTAATTAAACTTAAAAGCTTTTGCATAGCAAAGGAAACTATTGACAAAACCAAAAGACAACCTACTGAATGGGAGAAGATATTTGTAAATGATATGACCAATACGGGTTAATATCCAACATATATAAACAGCTCATACAGCTCAGCATCACAAAAAACAACCTGACTAAAAAATGGACAGAAGAACTGAATAGACATTTTTCCAAAGAGGAAATGCAAATGGCCAACAGGCACATGAAAAGATGCTCAACATCCCTAATTATTAGTTTGACCCCTGGGGATGGGAAGGGGGGCACTGAGACAACATGGAGAGGAGCTCGGGGTAGCAGCGTAATGAATTTGTTTTCTTTAGTGAAGGAGGAATACAATCAAGCGTTTTGTATTCAGAATGTTGTGCAATATTTTGGAATGGAGCATTGGTGTGTTTAGAGATTTAGTTTAAAAACAAAACAAAAAGATTGACCAAATCTGTACAGTTTATATTGTTCCAGATTTTTAAAAATTTGTATTAAAAGCATGATATGTAAAAAAAAAAATGCTGGCCATGGATGTGGAGAAAGAGAACCCTCCTGCACTGTTGGTGAGAATGTACATTGGTAGAGCCACTGTGGTAAACAGTATGGAGGTTTCTCAAAAACCTAAAAATAGAACTACCATATGATTCAGCAATCCTGAGTATATATCCAACAGAAATAGAAATACTAATTTGAAAAAATACATGCAGCCCAATGTTCATAGTAACATTAGTTATAATTGCCAAGGTATGGAAGCAACCTAAGTGTCCATCAGCAGATAAATGGTTAAAGAAGATGTGAGATACACACACACACACACACACACACACACACACACACACACACATACACAATGGAATACTACTCAGCCACAAAAAAGAATGAAATTTGGCCATTTCCAATAATATGGATGGACTTAGAGGGCATCATGATAACTGAAATAAGTCAGACAAGGACAAATAATGTATGATATCAGTTATATGTGGAAACTAAAAAATACAACAAACTAGTGAATAAAAGAAAAAAACTGACTCACAGATGTAGAGAACAAACTAGTGGATACCAGTGGGGAGAGGGAAGGGGAAGGAACAACATAGGGGTAGGGGGAAAAAGGTTATTATGGGATAATATGAAATCATGTGTGTGAAACTTTTGAAAATTAAAAAATTTATTGAAATTAGTTGATTGCCAATGTTGTGTTTCAGGTGTACAGCAAAGTGATTCAGTTATACATACATATATATCTATTTTTTTCATATTCTTTTCCCTTATAGGTTATTACAAAATATTGAGTATAGTACCCTGTGCTATACAGTAGTTCCTTGTTGGGTATCTCTTTTATATATAGTAGTGTGTATATGTTAATCCCAAACTCCTAATTTATCCCTCCCCACCCCCTTTCACCTTTGGTAACCATAAATTTGTTTTCTATATCTGTGGGTCTATTTTTTTTCAATAGAAAATTTTTAAGAAAGAATATTGAAAAAGATAATTTTCAAAGACAGTGGCTAAGACAAAAATAAAGATGAATTAAAAGCAAGATTAAAAGAACAAGATTAATAAAATTATCAAAATTTTTAAAAAATCTGTCAAAACCCATAGAACTCAACATCATAAAGAGTAAAACTTAATAATGCAAACTTAAAAAATTCACTTAGGAGGTTGGGGGATCCTAGGATAGTTATATTTACACTGGGATTGAACAACTTAGTAAATGTATGGCAAATGATGGAATTCAGATTTCTCACTGTGGCATAGGAGGTTATATTTCAGCAAAGGAAGGAGGCTGGAATGATTCATGTGGTAATGGATTAGAGGTGTAGACATCAGTATGAACTCATGTTCAGCTTTATATAAATATAGCTGGTTACATACAGAAATATTTATAGAGATATGTATATACATGAGTGAGTATACACACATGTATTTCCTTGCTTTGTCAGAACTGAGAGGCCCTAAAACAAGAACTCAAAGCAGCAAAGAGCACACCTAGATTTTAATACCATTCTTCAATAAAAGAACCAGGACTCCTTGGAGAAATGGTTGTTTCTAGTTCTAGGGCAGGAAATACACAAGATGTGCCTAAAACATTTTGTAGTGCTGGAAAGTAAGGAAGCATTCAAAGCAAACAAACTCTATAATGATGGAGTTATGTCAAAGGGACACAAGATCCACCGAAAGAGCTTCCAGATGGCCAAAGATGGAATAGTTTGTGCAACAAAATAAGTAAAATATTATTGGATTATAGCTCAAAGTATAAAATAAATATTTAAATTCCAACTGATATAAATGATTGAATAAATAAATACATAGAGGATATGAGACAAATCTCCCAAGCGAAAGAATTTTAAATAATTTATGGAATTATTTCATCCTCAAGGAGGTGGAGTGTCATTACTCATTCTTTTTTTTTTTTTTTTAATTTATTTTATTTATTTATTTTTGGCTGGCATTGGGTCCTCGTTGCTGTGCACGGGCTTTCTCTAGTTGCGGTGAGTAGGCTTCTCATTGAGGTGGCTTCTCCCATTGTGGAGCACGGGCTCTAGGCATGCGGGCCCCAGTAGTTGTGGCATGCAGGCTCAGTAGTTGTGGCTCGCAGGCTCAGCTGCTCTGCAGCATGTGGAATCTTCCCAGACCAGGGCTTGAACCAGTGTCCCCTGCATTGGCAGGCGGACTCTCAACCACTGTGCCACCAGGGAAGTCCCATTACTCATTCTTTAAGCTTGAGCTACACATAGTGACTTACTTCCAAAGATCACAGTATGGAAAAGGGCTACAAGAGTAACTGTACAATAGAGAAAGCTGGCAAATACTACCTCTGCCAGTTTATCAAGATTAGTATCAATAATGGTAAGTCACATTGATAGTATGTACACTTGATATGATATGATGAAAATGGCATGTTAGTTTGTGGTCTTGCTTCTCCAAACTCATACCCCAATGAAATCATGAGAAAAACAACAGGCAAATCCCAATTGAGAGACATTCTACAAAATATCTGATCAGTATTCCTTACTGCCAAAGTTATCAAAAACAAGAAGACCAGATGACTAAATGTAATATGAATCCTGGATGAGTTCTTAGAACATAAAAGGGATACTGGGTAAAAACTAAGGAAAGCTGAACAAGTATGGACTTTAGTTAACAATACTGAACCAATACTAGTTGATTGTGGCAAATATACGATACTAATATAAGATGCTAGAAATAGAGGAAACTACATGTGGTGTATATGGGAACTCTCTGTACTATTTTTACAATGTTTCTAAAATAAAAACTTTAGTAATCTAAAATACCTTTAAGAAATCTGTTTTGACAGGCAGATTGTAAAAATATCTACAAATCAATGGGACAATCAAGGATTTTTTTTAACTCTATACCAAAATACTTGGCATTTTAAAGCAGGATTTCTATACTGTATATTTAGAGGCTGTTTCAGAGGTATTGAAATGTATGTTTAGAAGTTAGCATATGCTTTCTAGGGAGAATAAATTTATTGATTTACGTTCAAGTTAATAAAATTAAAATATAACTTCAATTTCTAAAGAACTTTGTGATTTACTGAGTGGTTTCATATAGTCTCTTACTTCTTGTAAAGAGGGTAGAAAAGCTATTACTATTCATAACTTTATAATAAGAAAACTAAAGCTCAGATACATTAAATGGCATGTTAGTGCCATAACAGAGTTAGCACATTGCAGAGTCAGAATCTAGAAATGGTCTCCTCTAATTCACTGACTTATTTTTCAACTTTGCCCAGAAAAAACATCTAATGAGGTTCTTTAGTCATTTGTAAGACAAGCACATATTAGAGTATTGGAATTTACTTCAGCTACCCTTAAAGAGAACAAGGTTAAGTGATGTTCAACTACAATTAACGATAAAATATAACTACATTTTCTCTCTGCCTTCCTTCAACATTAGAGGCTATTTTTTATCGTAACTTAAAAAGTAAGAAATTTTCCAGAGATAGTTTTCATGCCAGGACTGTGGCTCGTGCTACAGCTACAGATGCCCAACCTAGGAACAGACTGACCCATGCTCAAAGACCTGTAAGCAATGATGAGAAGTCCAGGTACCCAGTCTTCTCACTATACCCAATGCGAAGATTTCAGACCTAATGATGGCATCTCTACTTCTCTTTGGTTCTGGTACTGATTACTGGCTACTAATATTTTGGCTTTTACTTCTTCCCTTTAACCACAGGTATTATTTCAGGAATGGACATACAAGAATTGAGCTGATGAAAGGCAATCCTCGAATTTCTAGGAGTAAAATACAAAGAGTTTTTCACACTGAAGTGGTTTCCCCTTCCCCCCCACCAGTTTTATTGAGCGATAATTTATGTACTGTAAAACGTATTTTGCACTGTAAGTGTACAATTCAATGATTTTTTATAAAACTATCAAATTGTTCTAACATCTGTTAGAACATTTCCACCACCCCAAATATTTACCTTGGACCTGTATTCAGTTAATCCCTTCTCTCTAGGTTATCCCTAGATTACCACTAATCTGCTTTCTAGATAAAATAAATTTGCCTTTTCTGGATATTTCACATTATTGGAATCAAGCAACTTGTGGTCTTTTGCATCTGGCTTCTTTTACCGATAAAATGTTTTTTGTTTGTTTGATTTTTGATATTCATTCGTGTTGTGGCATATATAAATATTTTGTTTCCTTTTATTGATAAGTTGTTTTTCTATTGTGTGGAAATAGAACCTAGGGGCAGGACAGGAATTGATAAGTTGTTCTTCTATTGTGTGGATGTACCACATTTGTTTATCTATGCAGAATCTGATGAATATTTGGATTATTTCCTGGTTTAGCTACTGTGAACAATGCTGCTATGAACATTTATGTACAAATCTTTTGTGGACACATATATCAATACATATTTTTTTCTTGGTTAGACTCCTAGGAGCAAAATTACTGGGTCATATGGAAAACTCATGTTTAACATTTTAAGAAACTGCTGAATTATTTTCTAAAGTGGCTGTACCATTTAACATTATCCCCAGCAAGCTACAAAGGTTCCAGTTTCTCCACATCCTTGCCAACACTTGCTACTGTTTATGTTTATTATAGGTTTTCTAGTGTGTGTGAAGAAGTATCTTATTTCTCTAATGGCTAAGAATTTTGAACAATGTTTCTTGTGCTTATTAGCTATTCTCATTTCTTCTTTAGTAAAATCTATCTTTAACTTGAATATTTTTAAAAAGACTATTTGTCTCATTATTGTGCTAAGTATTGTTCATATCTTCTGAATTCAAATTCTTCATCAGATGTATAATTTGCAAATATTTTTCCAAGTCTATAGCTTGTCTTTTAATTTTGTTGATCATGTCTTTTAAAATGCAAACGTTTTTAATTATGATGAAGTCACTTATATTTTTTCTCTTAGGGATCTTGTTTTTAGTACCATATCTAAGAGCACTTGACTGGCCAAATTTCATGAATATTTTCTCCTATGTTTTAATGTAAATTTATATTTTTACTCATAATTTAGGTCATAATATTAATTTTTCTGTATACTATGGGATAAGGGTCTAGATTCTCTTTTTATGAATGGATATCCAATTTTCCCAGCATCATTTGTTGAAAATAATATTTTTCCAATTGACTTGTCTTGAGTTTTTTTTTGAAATCAACCATAAACGTAAGAATTTATTTCTGGACCCTCAATTCTGCTTGATAATTTCTGTTTCTGTTCTTATGCCAGTAGCATACTGCTTTTTATTAGTGTGGATTCATAATAAGTTTTGAAATTGAAGAATAAGTCAGTTCTCCAACTTTGGTTATTGTAGGCCCTTTTCATTTCCATACAAATTTGAAGATCAGCTCATATATTTCTACAAAATAAGCCTGCTAGAATTTTGGAAAGAATTGCAATGAAGTAATAGATTGATTTAGAGGGAATTGTCGTCTTGAATATATCTTGCAGTTTATAAAATAGAGTGTATCTCCATTTATTTAGATCTTCTTTAATTTCTCTCTGAATTGTTTTATTGATTCGTGTAAAAATCTTAAACTCCTTTTGTTAAATGTATTCCTAAGTATTTTAATCCTCTATGATACTACTAGGAATTTTTTCTTAATTTCATTTTCAGATATTTTCTTGCTAGGATTTAGAATTACAAAAGTTTTTTTTAAACATCTTTATTGGAGTATAATTGCTTTACAATGGTGTGTTAGTTTCTGCTTTATAACAAAGTGAATCAGCTATACATATACATACATCCCCATATCTCCTCCCTCTTGCATCTCCCTCCCACCTTCCCTATCCCACCCCTCTAGGTGGTCACAAAGCACTGAGCTGATCTCCCTGTGCTATGTGGCTGCTTCCCACATAGCACAGCTATTTATTTTACATTTGGTAGTATATATAAGTCCATGTCACTCTCTCACTTCGTCCCAGCTTACCCTTCCCCATCCCCGTGTCCTCAAGTCCATTCTCTACATCTGCGTCTTTATTCCTGTTCTGCCCCTAGGTTCTTCATAACCTTTTTTTTTTTTTTTTTTTAAGATTCCACATATTTGTGTTAGCAGACAGTATTTGTTTTTCTCTTTCTGACTTCCTTCACTCTGTATGACAGACTCTAGGTCCATCCACCTCACTACAACTAACTCAATTTCGTTTCTTTTTCTGGCTGAGTAATATTCCATTGTATATACGTGCCACATCTTCTTTATCCATTCATCTGTCGATGGACACTTAGGTTCCCTCCATGTCCTGGCTATTGTAAATAGAGCTGCAGTGAACATTGTGGTACACGACTCTTTTTGAATTATGGTTTTCTCAGGGTATATGCCCAGTAGTGGGATTGCTGGGCCATATAGTAGTTCTATTTTTAGTGTTTTAAGGAACCTCCATATTGTTCTCCACAGTGGCTGTATCAATTTACATTCCCACCAACAGTGCAAGTGGGTTCCCTTTTCTCCACACCCTCTCCAGCACTTATTGTTTGTAGATTTTTTGTTGATGGCCATTCTGACTGGTGTGAGGTGATACCTCATTGTAGTTTTGATTTGCATTTCTCTAATGATTAGTGATGTTGAGCATTCTTTCATGTGTTTGTTGGCTATCTGTATGTCTTCTTTGGAAAAATGTCTATTTAGGTCTTCTGCCCATTTTTGGATTGGGTTGTTTGTTTTTTTGATATTGAGCTGCATGAGCTGCTTGTAAATTTTTGAAATTAATCCTTTGTCAGTTGCTTCATTTGCAAATATTTTCTCCCATTCTGAAGGTTGTCTTTTCATCTTGTTTATGGTTTCCTTTGCTGTGCAAAAGCTTTTAAGTTTCATTAGGTCCCATTTGTTTATTTTTGAATATTGATTTTATATTCTGCAAGCTAGGTAGACTGATTTATTATTTCTAAGGTATTTTTGTGTATGTCTAAGATATTTGCGTGTGTGTGTGTGTGTGTGTATTCCTTGGATTATCTGCCTACTGGATCATGTGATTTGCAAAAAAAAAAAAAAAAAAAGGTAGTCTTACTCTCTTCTTTCTAATTCTAATCTTTCTTTACCTCCTCTCCTGCTTCTTGCATGTGCATGCACCTTATTGTAGTGCCTAGAACTTCTAGTACTATGTTCAATAGAACAGGCAAAATGGACATCCTTGTTTTGTTCCATTTATTAAGGGATTGACAACCTTTTCCTTTTCATCATTACATATGGTTGTAGTTGTGGGTTTTGCATTGAGGAGGTTCTTTTCTAGTTAGAGTTTATGAGGGTTTTTATACATTGCTGAGTTTTGTCAAATCATTTTTCTATATCCATTGAGATAATCCTTTTTTGTAAACCTTTCTTTCTATTATTATGACACATTAATTGATTTACTATGTTAATTCCACAAAGGGGTCATTATGTAAATGTTTCTGAACTCAGTTTGAAAATTTTTACATTGATGTTCGTGAAGAATATTAGCCTTTAGTTTACTTTCCTCATGATGTCTTTATCTGGCTTTGGTATATAGATAAGCATGACCTTATAGAATGAGTGTGGAAATGCTCCCTCCTTCTCTATTCCCTGAAAGAATTTCTGAAGTATTGGTATTATTTTTTCTTTAAATATTTGAGAGAATTCACCAGTAAAACTATCTAGGCCTGGCTTTTCCTTATGTATATAGTTTTAATTACTAACGTAATTTCTTTACTAGTTAATGACCTATTCATATTTTTATGTTCTTCTGGAATCAGGTTTGGTATTTTGTATCTTTCTAGAAATTTTTCCACTATATTAAAGGGTACTGATGTACCCTCTCTCATTCTTGATTTTTGTAATTTGTATCATACATCTTTTTTTCTTGGTCAGTAAGACAAAATGTTTATCAGTTTTGTTCATCTTTCAAAAAGCCCATTTTGTTTCATTTATTTTTTCTATTGTTTTTCTGTTTTCTATTTCAGTAATTACTGCTCTAATCATAATAACTTTCTTTCTTCTGCTTGTTTTGGATTTACTCTGTCTCTAATTTTTTAATATGGATGCTTAGGTTGTATATGTGAGACATTTCTAATATAGGCATTTAAAGGTATTAATTTTCTTCTAAATATTGTTTTAGTTGCATTCCATAGTTTTGAAATGCAGTATTTACATTTTTATTCATTTCAAAATATTGTTCACTTTAATTTGGAGAGGAATTGTTTGACTCATGAGTTGTTTAGTAGTATGCTCTTTAATTTCCAGATATTTGGGGATTTCCCAGATTTCTTTCTGATGTTGGTATTTGGTAAGAGAGCATACTTTGTATGCCTCTAGTATGTAGTCTACTCTGAAGAATGTTTAATGTATGGTATTTTTTAGTTGTTACTAGTAGATAATGTTCTTACCGTACAGACTTCTTCTTCTAACTAATAAGTTGAGTTCCCTTTGGGTGTGTTATATGAATGTGTCCTACAATAGAATTGCCCTTATAGAAAAATGTACAACATTGTATATAAGCTGTTATATATAATATGAATTACTTGGTTATGTTTGTTTAACTAATGGTGTAATATTCTTATACCTTCTAAAGTATTAATTCTGTCCTTACCACTGTACCATGAAAATAATAGGTGTATAAAACACCTTCTCTCAATTTAATTGTAACTGTCTTATCTAATAATTTCCATGGTGTTAAAATAAAATACGTTACACATTACCCTTTCTAACACAATGAGACATTCTAAGCAACATATTTAATATATACTTTCTTCAGAGACCTCATAGGAAAATGCACACACTGTTGTGCTTGTGGTATATTCACTCATGACGTATGCCCTTGATGTATTAGTGGCAACTCAGCAAGTAGATTTCTGTTATCTAGGTTCATGAAGCAGAATGGTAAAAGTAACGAAGTGGCCTTAGTATTTCATGGACCAAACCAGAATGGGTGATTGCTTATCAGGGATGCCACGGTTGTTTCAACAATTCTCACAAATGTATACATATCAGCTCTTTAAATCCTTACATTTCTGGAAGCTAATGATTCCTGGAAAGGCATTTGTCCAGATGCATTAGTGCTTAATAAGAATGCCTACTCGTGCTTAATTCTTATTAAGTCCTTGGGAGGATTGATTCCAGTTACAGAAACATTTTTATGGGGGTCAACAATTTTATTTCTCTTGTAACACAAAAGATAATTAAAATATTGAGGGAAAACTTTGAGTGTTACTGCTTTCTTGATATCTAAAAACAAGGTTCTAGCATAAATTAACAGTAAAACGTTCCTTTTTCTGTTGTTTTTTTTAATAGTTATTGACTATATTCCCCACGCTGTACATTTCATACCCATGACTCATTTATTTTGCAACTGGAAGTTTGTACCTCTTAATCTCCGTCACCTACTTCTTTCCTCCCCTCCCCTCTGGCAACCCCCTGTTTGTTCTCTGCATCTATAACTCTGTTTCTGTTTTGTTATGTTTGTTCATTTGTTTTGTGTTTTAGATTCCACGTATAAGTGAAATCATACAATATTTGTCTTTTTCTGTCTGACTTATTTCACTTAGCATAATATCCATCCAGTATTCACCCATGTTGTTGCAAGTGGCAAGATTTCATTCTTTTTATGCCTGAGTAATATTCCACTGGATATATATACCACATTTAAAGTTTTTAAAACTTTCCACTTTTGTTTAGATGCCATAGGTTTTTTAAGGGAACATCAACACTTATATAACTTTTTAAACTTTTATTATATTTGGGTACTTTTCTGGTAAAGTCTCTGTTATAAGTACTTTAATCTGTTGGCAGCAGTTAAGTACAATAATCTCCTTAGTGTTCTCCACTCCTTGGAAATTAAAACATGGCTTCAAGTGTAATACTGTTGCTGTATATTTGTACTTGATGAAATTTTATGCACTTGAGGAATGTCTGAATAAATAACACATGATTTTCTCTGGCATTTATCCACAAATATTTTGACTAACAGAATATTTAAGAAAAATACCCATAGTAGTACCCAGGTTTTTATATTTTTATAAAGAAAAAGTAAGTATACCACTTATTTTAAAGCCTTATTGATATGTAATTCACATACCATACAATTCACTCAAAGTATACAATTCAGTAGTTTTTAGTATTTTCACAGAATTATGCAACTACTGCCACAATTTTAGAACATTTCATAACTCAAATAACTCTACATCCATTAACAATCATGTCTCATTTCCCTCAAAGGCCCCTATCCCTAAGAAATCGCTATTCTACTTTCTGTCACTTATTCTAGACATTTCATTTAATGTAATCATGCAATACATAGTCATTTGTGACCGGATTCTTTGACTTAACATGTTTTCAGTCTTCATTTAGATGTTGCAGAGTATATAAGTACTTCATTGATTTTAATTGCTGAATAATAGTTCATTGTATGCAATGACAACATTTTATTTATCTATTCCTCAGCTGATTGACATTTGAGTGGTCATAACTTCTTGGCGATTTTTAGAAATAATGCTGCTATGAACATCTGTGCACAAGTTTCTGTGTGGACATATCTTTTTAATTTTCTTGGGTAAGTGCCTAGGAATGGAATTGCTGGATCACATGGTGATTCTATGTTTAGCATTATGAGGAATTCCAAAGTATCGTCCAAAGTGGCTTCACCATTTCATGTTCCTATCTGCAATGTATAACAGCTCCAATTTCTCTAATTCTCACAAACACTTGGTATTATCTGTCTTTTTGTTGTAGCCAAACAAGTGAGTGTGAAAATAGTGTCTCATGGTGGATTTGATTTGCATTTCCCAAGTGAGTAATGAATTTGTGCTTCCTTTCATGTACTTATTGAACATTTGTATATATTCTTTGGAGAAATGTCTGTTCCTATCTTTTGTACATTTAAAAATTGGGTTATTTGTTTTTTATTATTGTGTTATAAGATGTCTTTAAATAATATGGATACAAGTCCCTTATCAGATAAAAATTTTCCAAACATTCTCTTACATTCTGTAGATTGTCTTCACTTTCTTGTTGTCCTTTAAAGCACAAGTGTTTTTAATTTTGTTGAATTCCAACTTACCTATTTTTATTTCCTTGGTTATGCTTTAGATGCTACATCTAACAAGGCTTTGCCTAACCCAAGGTCACAAAGATTTACTCTATGCTTCTCTTTTAACTGTTTCATAATTTCACTTTTTTTTTTTTTTTCAATAATTTCACTTTTTATATGTTGGTCTAAGATCAATTTGGAGTTAATTTTTTATATTGAAGAATAGTTGATTTACAACAACATTATGTTAGTTTCAGATGTACAACAGAGTAATTCAGATTATATATATATATATATATATATATATATATATATATATATATATATATATTCTTTTTCAGATTCTTTTCCATCATAGGTTATTACAAGATATTGAATATAGTTCCCTGTGTTATACAGTAGGTCTTTGTTTTTTATCTATTTTATACATTGTAGTGTGTCTCTGTTAATCATTGGAGTTAATTTTTGTGTACACTGATAGAAAGAGAACTCAGTTCATTCTTTTGCATGTGGATATCCAGTTGTCCTAGAATCATTTGTTGAAAAGACTGATTAATCTTCCCACATTGAACTGTTTTGGCCAACTTGTTGAAAGTCAATTGTATATCACTTACTTTGTTTATAAACTCAAGTAGTAAATTTTCAACTGGACCTTATTGTTCTAATTTTAATTAAATATCCTTTTTTTAATTGAAGTATAGTTGATTTACAATGTTGTGTTCATTACTGCTGTACAGCAAAGTGATTCAGTTATACATACATATACATTCTTTATATTCTTTTCCATTATGGTTTATCATAGGATATTGAATATAGTTCTCTGTGCTATACAGTAGGACCTTGTTGTTTATCTGTTCTATATATAAAAGCTTACATCTGCTAACACCAACCTCCCACTCCATCCCTCCCCCAGCCCCCACCACCTTGGCAACCACCAGTCTGTTCTCTACGTCTGTGAGTCTGTTTCTGCTTCATAGATAGGTTCGTTTGTGTCATATTTTAGATTCCACATATAAATGATAGCATATGGTATTTGTCTTTCTCTTTCTGATTTACTTCATTTAGTATGATAATCTCTAGTTCCATCCGTGTTGCTGCAAATGGCATTATTTCATTATTTATGGCTGAGTAGTAGTATTCCATTGTATATATGTACCACATCTTCTTTATCCACTCATCTGCCAATGGACATTTAGGTTCTTTCCATGTCTTGGCTATTGTGATTAGTGCCACTGTGAACATAGGGGTGCATGTGTCTTTTTGAATTATAGTTTTGTCTGGATATATGCCCAGGAGTGGGATTGATGGATCATATGTTAATTCTATTTTTAGTTTTCTGAGGAACCTCCATTCTGTTCTCCATAGTGGCTGTATCAATTTACATTCCCACCAAGAGTGTAGGAGAGTTCCCTTTTCTCCACACCGTCTCCAGCATTTGTTATATGTAGACATTTTAATGACGGCCATTCTGACTGGTGTGAGGTGGTACCTCATTGTAGTTTTGATTTGGATTTCTCCAAAAACTAGTGATGTTGAGCATCTTTTCATGTGCCTGTTGGCCATCTGTATGCGTTCTTTGGAGAAATGTCTATTTAAGTCTTCTGCCCAGTTTTCTATTGGGTTGTTTTTGTTACTGAGCTGTAAGAGCTGTTTGTATATTTTGGAAATTAACCCCTTCTTGGTCGCATCATTTGCAAATATTTTCTCCCCTTCTGTAGGCTGTCTTTTCATTTTGTTTATGGTTTCCTTTGCTGTACAAAAGCTTGTAAGTTTGATAAGGTCCCATTTGTTTATTTTTGCTTTTATTTCAATTGCCTTGGGAGACTGAAAACATTGGTATGATTTATGTCAGAGAATGCTTTCCCTATGATCTCTTCCAGGAGTTTTATGGTGTCATGTCTTATGTTTAAGTCTTTAAGCCATTTTGAGTTCATTTGTGTGTATGGTGAGAGGGTGTGTTCTAACTTCATTGATTTACATACAACTGTCCAACTTTCCCAACACCACTTGCTAAAGAGACAGTCTTTCTCCCACTGTATATTCTTGCCTCCTTTGTCGAAGATTAATTGATTGTAGGTGTGTGGGTTTATATCTGGGGTCTCTGTTCTGTTCCATTGATACATATGTCTGTTTTTGTGCCAATACCATGCTGTTTTGATTACTGTAGCTTTGTAGTATTGTCTGAAGTCTGGGAGGGTTATGCCTCCTGCTTTGTTCTTTTTCTTCAGGATTACTTTGGCCATTCTGGGTATTTTATGGTTCCATATAAATTTTAGGATTATTCATTCTAGTTCTGTGAAAAATGTCATGGGTAATTCGATAAGGATCACACTCAATCTTAGATTGCTTTGGGTAGTATGGCCATTTTAACAATATTAATTCTTCTAATCCAAGAGCATGGGATATCCTTCCATTTCTTTGAATCATTTTCAATTTCCTTTATTAATGTTTTATGGTCCTCATCATATAAGTCTTTCACCTCCTTGGTCAGGTTTATTCCTAAGTATTTTTTGATGTGATTTTAAAATGTATTTTTTTTTTTTTACATTCACTTTCTGATATTTCATTGTTAGTATAAAGAAATGCAACCAATTTCTGTATGTTAATCTTGTATCCTACTTTGCTGAATTTGTTTATCAGTTCTAGTTATTTTTGTGTGGACTCTTTAGGGTTTTCTACGTATACTATCATATCATGTGAATATAATGAAAAATTAACCTCTTCCCTTCCAATTTGGATACCTTTTATTTCTTTTTCTTGTCTGATTGCTGTGGCTAAGACTTCCAATAGTATGTTGAATAGAAGAGGTGAGAGTGGGAATCATCTTGTTCCAGATTTTAGTGAGAAGGCTTTCAGCTTTTCACCATTGAGTATTATGTTGGTTGTGGGTTTATCATAAATAGCTTTTATTATCTTGAGATATGTTCCCTCTATACCTACTTTGGTAAGAGTTTTTTAATCATGAATGGATGTTGAATTTTTCAAATGTTTTTTCTGCATCTATTGAGATGATCATGTGGTTTTTTTTTATTTTGTTTATGTGGTGTATCACATTATTGATTTGCATATGTTGAACTATTCTTGTGAACGTGGGATGGATCCCACTTGCTCATGGTGTATGATCTTTTTTACGTGTTGTTGGATTTGGTTGGCTAACATATTTTTGAGAATTTTTCATCTATATTCATCAAAGATATTGGGCTGAAATTATCTTTTTTGGTAGTGTCTTTGTCTGGTTTTGGTCTCAGGGTGATGGTGGCTTCATAGAATGTCTTTGGGAGTGTTCCCTCCTCTTCAGTTTTTTGGAAGAGTTTGAGACGGATTGGTATAAGTTCTTCTTTGTATGTTTGGTAGAATTCACCTGTGAAGCCATATGGTCCTAGACTTTTGTTTGCAGGGAGTTTTTAAATTACAGATTCTATTTCACTTCTAGTGATAAGTTTGTTCAAATTATCTGTTTCTTCTTGATTCAGTTTTAGTGAGCTGTGTATTTCTAGAAAGTTGTCCATTTCTTCTAGGATGTCAAATTTGTTGGCATATAATTGTTCATAGTATTCCCTTATGGTTTTTTGTATTTCTGCAGTATCAGTTGTTATGTATCCTTTTTCATTTCTTATTTTATTTGGGTTCTATCTCTTTTCTTCTTGGTGAGCCTGGCCAGAGGTTTGTCAATCCCGATTATCCTTTCAAAGAACCAGCTAATGGTTTTATTCATTTTTTTCTACTGTTCTGTTTTTTTTTAATCTCTATTCTATTTATTTCCTCTCTGATATTTATTATTTCCTTCCTTCTGCTGACTTTAGGTTTTGTTCTTATTTTTCTAATTCTTTAAGTGGTAAGTTAGGTTGTTATTTTGAGATTTGTTTATTTGTTTGTTTGGTTTTTGTGGAAGGCCTGTATCACTATGAACTTCCCTCTAAGAACTGCTTTTGCTGCATCCCAGAGATGTTGTATGGTTGTGTTTTCACTGTCATTTGTCTCAAGGTAGTTTTTAATTTCTTCTTTGATTTCATCGTTGACCCATTGGTTTTTTAGTAGCATGTTGTTTAGTCTCCACGTAATCATTTTTTCCTCATTTCTTTTTCTGTGGTTAGTTTCTAGTTTCATGCCATTGTGGTCAGAAATGATGCTCGAGAGAAATTCTATCCTCTTAAATTCATTGAGGCTTGTTTTTTGCCCTAGTATGTGGTCAATCCTAGAGAATGTTCCATGTGCGCTTGAAAAGATTGTGTATTTTTTTTTTTTTTTGGATGTAATAGCCTGAAAATATCAATTAAGTCTAAACTGTTCTATTATATAATTTAAGATCTCTGTTGCCTTATTCATTCTCTGTCTAGAAGATCTGTCCATTGATGTGAGTGGGGTGTTAAAGTCTACTACTATTGTATTCCTGTCAATATCTCCCTTTATGTCTTATTTATTTTATGTATTTGGGTGTTCCTATATTAGGGCATATTTGTTGACGAGTGTAAAATCCTCTTCTTGTATTGATCCTTTTATCATTATAAAGTGTCCTTATCTTTCTTTATGGCCTTTGTTTTAGTCTATTTTGTCTGATATGAATATTGTGACCCTTGTTTTCTTGTCATTTCTGTATACATGAAATATCTTTTTTCATCCCTTCACTTTCAATCTATGTGTGTCCTTTGCCCTAAAGTGGGTCTCTTGTAGTCAGCAAATTGTAGGCTCTTGTTTTTTAATCCAATCTGCCACTCTGTCTTTTGATTGGAGCATTTAGTCCATTGACATTTAAGGTAATTATTGATATGTATTTATTGCCATTTTAAACCTTGTTTTCCCATTGATTTTATATTTCTTCTTTGTCCCTTTCTTTTTGTTTCTCCTTTTGTGATTTGATGGTTTTCTTTTATATTATACTTATTTTTTCTTTTGGTTTTTGTGAATCTATTGTATGTTTTTGAATTGTGGTTACCCTGTTTTTCAAGTATGTTAACCCCCTCCTTGCCTTAGATAAACAGCCACATAGGCTCAAACACATTCTAGGGGGGAAGAAATCTACATTTTCTTACTCTCTTCTCCCACATTTTATGATTTTGATGTCCTCTTTTACATCTTTATGTTCTGCCTTTTGTTGTTCATTGTGGTTATCATCACTTCCAGAGGAATTTTTTGTTTTTTGTTTTTTTTTGATCTGTGTACTGGCTTATTTAAGCGATTTACTTTCCAATTGTGATTTTCTCTTTTCTATTTCTTCTTGCATCCTTTCTATTTAGAGATGACCTTTCAATATTTCTTTTAGGATAGGTTTAGTATTGCTGTATTCTTTTAGTTTTTGCTTGCCTGAGAAATTCTTTATCCCTCCTTCTATTCTAAATGATAATCTTGCTGGGTAGAGCATCCTAGGTTGCAGATTTTCCCCCTTCTGGACTTTGAATATATCTTGCCACTACCTTTTGGCCTGCAACATTTCTGTAGAGAAATCATCTGATAATCTTATGGGGGTTCTCCTGTATTAAACTATTTGTTTTTATCTTGCTGCCTTTAGAATCCTCTCTTAAACTTTTGCCATTTTTATTATAATGCCTTGGTGTAGATCTGTTTGGGTTTAGATTGTTTGGGACCCTCTGTGTTTCCTGTAGCTGGATATCTGTTTCCTTCTTTAGGCTTGGGCAGTTTTCAGCCATAATTTCTTCAAATACATTTTCGATACTCTTTTCTCTTTCTTCCTCTTCTGGAATCCCTATTCTGCATAGATTGACAGGCTTTATATTATCCAATAGGTCACTTATATTGCTTCCTTTTTTTTTTTTTTTTTTTTTTTTTTTTTTTTAATTTGGCTTTCTGTCTGCTGTCCTGATTGGGTGATTTCCATTACCCTATCTTCCAGGTCACTTATTCTTCTGCATTATTCATTCTGCTATTCATTGCCTTAATTTTTGTTGTTTTTTTTCTTTTTTTAAATTTTTATTGGAGTATAGTTGCTTTAAAATGTTGTGTTAGCTTCTACTGCACAGCAAAATGAATCAACCATACATATACATATATCCCCTTCCTTTTGGATTTCCCTTCCATTTAGGACACCACAGTGCATTAAGTAGAGTTCCCTGTGCTATACAGTATGTTCCCATCAGTTCTCTATTTTATACGTAGTATCAACAGTGTATATGTGTCAATCCCTATCTCCCAAATCCTTGCACCCCACCCCTTTCCCCCTTGGTATCCATACATTTGTTCTCTATGTCTGTGTCTCTATTTCTGCTTGGCAAATAAGGTCATCTATACCATTTTTCTGGATTCCACATATATGCATTAACACATGATATTTGTTTTTCTCTTTCTGACTGACTTACTTCACTCTGTATGTCACTCTCTAGGTCCATCCATGTCTCTACAAATGACCCAATTTTGTTCCTTTTTATGGCTGAGTAATATTCCATTGTATATATGTACCACATCTTCTTTATCCATTCCTCTGTTGATGGACATTTAAGTTGCTTCCATGTCTTGGCTATTGTAAATAGTGCTGCTATGAACATTGGAGTGCATGTATCTTTTCAAATTATGGTTTTCTCTGGGTATGTGCCCAGTAGTGGTATTGCTGGGTCATATGGTAGTTCTAATTTTAGTTTTCTAAGGAACCTCCATACTGTTTTCCATAGTGGCTGCATCAATTTACGTTCCCACCAACAGTATAAAAGGGTTCCCTTTTCTCCACAGACTCTCCAGCATTTATTGTTTGTAGATTTTTTGATGATGGCCATTCTGACCACTGTGATGAAATACCTCATTGTAGTTTTGATTTGCATTTCTCTAATAATTAGTGATGTTGAGCATCTTTTCGTATGTTTCTTGGCCATCTGTATATCTTCTTTGGAGAAATGTCTATTCATTGCCTTTAGCTCAGCTTTCGTCTCTGCAAATGAGTTTTCTAATTTTTCTTGGCTCCTCTTTATAGTTTCTAGTTGCTTTTTACAGTACTCTGCATTTCTGTTGTTAGCCTTTCTTAATTCTTTCAGTATTTTCATTCTCTCCTTTCTGAAATCAGTACCTGTTAGACTCAAGAGATCTGTTTCATTGTTTGTTCTTTCAGGGGGATTCTCTTGGTCTTTTAACTGGTAGTGGTTCCTCTGCTTCTTCATTTTACGTATATTTCTTTTACTCTGTGAGTTTAGGAGAAACAATTATGTACTGTGGTCTTGGAAGGCTATTTATATGTGGGAGCATCCCTGTGTAGCTCATGTGGGTTTAATATGTTTGCTGCAAGGGCTGACTTTAGTATGGATGCCTGTTGCCTCTTTCCTCAGTGTGTATTGGTTGTTATCCCCTGGAAAGCGGGTATGCACATGCGGTGGCTGGTACCCGGTCCTGGGGTTCTTGGTGGCGGCAGTGGTGGCTTGGGTGCACCCCTGGAGCATGTGATAGGAGCATAGCAGCTCACGACCACTCCTGGAGTCTGGGATGGTGGTGGCAGCAGCAGCTTGCGACCACTTCTGGCATCCAGGTGGGAGGCACCGTCTGCTTGTGACAATTCCTGAGGCCCAGGGGTCCAGGAGGTAGGTGGGAGGGGGTTGCAACTATTCCTGAGGTCCAGGAGGGAGGCAGAAAAGGCTTGCGACTGCCCCTGGAGCCTGTGTGGGCAGTGTCCTGCCCTCAGGGAGCACACACACAGGGAAAAAGGCTTACAGCCAGATCCAGCCCCTCCCCTCACACACCCCCAAAACAATGGCAAGTGGCCTCCAAGGTGGCACAGGCTTCCTCTACATATACCCTCAGTTGTGGATGCACTGGATTCCAGCCCCGCTCCCAGGCTGCTTCTGCAAAGCCAACACCATTCTTATCTCCAAAGCCCAAGTTCCAGCATCCAGCCCCCGTGCGCACTGGTGGACACGTCTCAGGCTGGGGAGAGCAGGGTGGTGGCACTGACCATTTGTGCGGTCCTTCCTCCTCTCTGGTTGCCACAAACCGGTTTCTGTGCTCTCCTCTGAAGCTCTGAAGCTCCCCTTCTATCCCGGCTGATCTCCCCGCCAGTAAGGGGGCTTCCCAGAGTGCAGGAACATTTCCTCTTTCACAGCCTACTCCTAAGGGCACAGGTCCTGTCCCGATTACTTTCTCGTTTTTTTTTTTTTCTTTTTTCTTTTTTCATACCTGGTTACATAGAGATTTTCTTGCCCTTTTAGCAGCCTGAAGTTTTCTGCCAGGGTTCAGTAGATATTCTGTAAGAATCGATCCACATGTAGATGTATTTTCTTTAACTTTTCATTTTATATTGGAGTATAGTTGATTAACAATGTTGTGTTAGTATCAGGTGTACAGCAAAGTGATTCAGTTATACATATACATGTATCTATTCTTTTTCAAATTCTTTTCCCATTTAGTCTGTTATATAACATTAAGCAGAGTTCCCTGTGCTATACAGTAGGTCCTTGTTGGTTATCCATTTTAAATATAGCAGTGTGTACATGTCAATCCCAAACTCCCTAACTATCCCTCCCCACCACCTTCCCCACTGGTAACCATAAGTTCATTCTCTAAACCTGTGAATCTGCTTCTGTTTGGTAAATAAGTTCATTTGTATCAATTTTTTTAGATTCTGTATATAAGCAATATCATACCGTACTTCTCTTTCTTTGTCAGACTTACTTCACTCAGTATGACGGTCTCTAAGTCCATCCATGTTGCTGCAAATGGCATTATTTCATTCTTTTTAATGGCTGAGTAATATTCCAGGTGTATATATGTACCATATCTTCTTTATCCACTCCTCTGTTGTTAAACATTTAGGTTGCTTCCATGTCTTGGCTATGGCTATTGTAAACAGTGCTGCAATGAACACTGGGCTGTATGTATCCTTTTGGACCATGTTTTTCTCCAGATTTATGCTCAGGAATGGGGTTTCAATATTGTGTGGTAACTCTATTTTTAGTTTTTTAAGGCTCCTCAATACTGTTCTCCACAGTGGCTGTACCAATTTACATTCCCACCAACAATGTAAAAGGGTTCCTTCCCTCCACACCCTCTCCAGCTTATATTGTTTGTGGATTTTTTGATGATAGCCATTCTGACCGGTGTGAGGTAATATCTCATTGTAGTTTTGATTTGCAATTCTCTAATAATTAGTGATGTTGAACATCTTTTCATGTGCCTCTTGGCCATCTGTATTTCTTCTTTGGAGAAATGCCTAGTTAGGTCTTCTGCTGATTTTTTTTATTGCATTGTTTGTTTTGATGATATTAAGCCCCATGAGTTGTGTGTAAATTTTGGAGACTAATCCCTTGTCAGTCACATCATTTGCAAATCTCTTCTCCCATTCTGTGGGTTGTCTTTTCATTTTGTTTATGGTTTCCTTTGCTGTGCAAAAGCTTTTGAACTTAATTAGGTCCTATTTTTTTATTTTTGTTTTTATTTCCATTACTCTGAGAGACAGATTGAAAAATATATTTATGTAAGAGAGTGTTCTGCCTATGTTTTCCTCTAAAAGTTTTGTAATGTCTGGTCTCACATTTAGAACTTTAATCAATTTGGAGTTTTTTGTGTGTATGGTGTTAAAGAATGTTCTAATTTCATTTTTTACATGTAGCTGTCCAGTTTGCCCAGCACCATTTATTAAAGAGACTGTCTTTCCTCCATTGTATGGTCTTGCCTCCTTTGTCATAGATTGATTGACCAGAGGTATGTGGACTTGTTTCTGGGCTTTCTATCCTGTTCCATTGATCTATATTTCTATTTTTGTACCAGTACCATACTGTCTTGATGACTATAGCTTTCTAGCATAGTCAGAAGTCGGGGAGCCTCATTGCTCCAGCTCAGTTTTTCTTTCTCAAGATTGCTTTGGCTATTCGGGGTCTTTTGTGTCTCCATACAAATTTTAACATCTTTTGTTCTAGTTCTGTGAAAAATGCCATTGGTAACTTGATAGGGATTGCATTCAATCTGTACATTGCCTTGGGTAGTATAGTCATGTTGATAATATTGATTCCTCCAGTCCAAGAACATGGTATATCTTTCCGTCTGTTTGTGTCGTCTTCAGTTTCTTTCATCAGCATCTTATAATTTTCAGAGTACACGTCTTTTGTCTCCTTAGATAGGTTTATTCCTAGTTATTTTATTCTTTTTGTTGTGATGGTAAATGGGATTGTTTCTTGAATTTCTCTTTCTGATCTTTTGTTGTTAGTGTATAGAAATGCAACAGATTTCTGTGTATTAATTTTATAACCTGCAACTTTACCAGATTCATTGATGAGCTCTAGTAGTTTTGTGGTAGCATCTTTAGGATTTTCTATGTATAGCACCATGTCATCTGCAAACAGTGACAGTTTTCCTGCTTCTCCAATTTGGATTCTTTTACTTCTTTACTTCTCTGACTGCCGTAGCTAGGACTTCCAAAACTATGTTGAATAAAAGTAGTGAGAGTGGATATCCTTATCTTGTTCCTGACCTTAGAGGAAATGCTTTCAGCTTTTCACCATTGAGAATGATGTTAGCTGTATGTTTGTCATATATGGCCTTTATTATGTTGAGGAAGGTTCCCCGTATGCCGACTTTCTGGAGACTTTTTGTCATAAATGGGTATTGAATTTTGTCAAAATCTTTTCCTGCATCTATTGAGATGATCTTATGGTTTTTATTCTTCAATTTGTTGATGTGGTGTATCACGCTGATTGATTTGTAGATACTGAAAAATCCTTGCATCCCTGAGATAAATCCCACTTGATCATAGTGACTATCCTTTTAATGTCTTGATTGATACAGATTGCTAATATTTTGTTGAGGATTTTTACATCTATGTTCATTGGTAATGTTGGCCTGTAATTTTCTTCTTTTTTGGTATCTTTGTCTGGTTTTTGTATCAGGGTGATAGTGGCCTCACAGAATACATTTGCTACTTTTAATTCCTCTACAATTTTTTGGAACAGTTTCAGAAGGAAAGGTGTTAGCTCTTCTCTAAATGTTTGATAGAATTCACCCGTGAAGCCATCTGGTCCTGGACTTTTGTTTGTTGGGAGTTTTTTAAACACAGTTTCAATTTCACTACTTGTGATTGCTCATATTTTCTATTTCTTCCTGCCTCAGGTTTGGAGACTGTACCTTTCTAAGAATTTGTCCATTTCTTCCAGGTTGCCCATTTTATTGACATACAGCATACAATTGTTTGTACTAGTCTCTTATGATCCTTTGTATTTCTGTGTTGTCAGTTGTAACTTCTCCTTTTTCATTTCTAATTTCATTGATTTGAGTCCTCTCCCTTTTTTTCTTGATGAGTCTGGCTAAAGGTTCATCAATTTTGTTTATCTTCTCAAAGAACTAGCTTTTTGTTTCATTCATCTATTGTTTTCTTCATCTCTATATCATTTCTTTCTGTCTCCTTTTTATGATTTTTTTTCCTTCTACTAACTTACTTTGGGGTTTTTTTTGTTCTTCTTTCTCTAGTTGCTTTGGGTTTCAGGTTAGCTTGTTTGAGATTGTTCTTGTTTCCTGATGTAAGTTTCTATTGCTATAAACTTCCCTTTTAGAACTGCTTTTGCTGCAGTTATGTATACAGATATATACAGGTTATATATCTTTGTGCTTTCATTTTCATTTGTCTGTAGGTATTTTTTGATTTCCTCTTTGATTTTTTTCAGTGATCCATTGGTTGGTACATAGCGTATTTTTTAGACCCCCACGTGTTTGTGTTTTTTACAGTTTTTTTCTTTGTATGTAATTTAAACTCATAAACTGTGGTTGGAAAATAGGCTTGATGATATAATTTCAATTTTTAAAAATTTACCAAGGTTCACTTTGTGGCCCAGCATGTAGTCAATCCTAGAGAATGTTCCAAGTGCACATGAAAAGAATGTGTATTCTGCTGCTTTTGGATGGAATGCTCTATAAATATCAACTAAGTCTATCTGGTCTAATATGTCATTTAAGGCCTATGTTTCCTTATTGATTTTCTGTCTGGATGATCTGTCCATTGATGAAAGTGGGGTTTTAAAGTCCCCCACTATTATTGTTTACTGTTGATTTCTCCTTTTATGGCTGTTAGTATTTGCCTTATGTATTGAGGTGCTCCTATGTTGGGTGTGTATATATTTACAATTGTTATATCTTCTTCTTGGATTGATCCCTTGATAATTATGTAGTGTCCTTCTTTGTCTCTTATAACAGTCTTTATTTTAAAGTCTATTTTGTCTCATATGAGTATTGCTACTCCAGCTTTTTTTGATTTCCATTTGCATGGAATACCTTTTTCCATCCCCTCAGTTTCATTCTGTATGTGTACCTAGGTCTGAAGTGTTTCTCTTGTAAAGAGCATATAAATATGAGTCTTGTTTTGCATCCATTCAGCCACTCTGTGTCTTTTGGTTGGGGCATTTCATACATTTACATTTATGGTAATTACTGATATGTATGTTCCTATTGCCATTTTCTTAGTTGTTTTGGGTTTGTTTTTGTAGGCCTTTCTTCTTGCCTTCCTCTCGTCTGCTCATCACCTATTGTGGTTTGATGACTGTCTTTAGTGGGTTGCTTCTTTTTTGTGTGGGTATCATTTGTAGTTTTGGGGTTTGCTCATGGGTCCAATGAGATATTGATATAGCAGTCTATATATGTACCAGGTTGTTTTAAGTTTCTGGTCTCTTTTCCACCTAGAGAAGTTCCTTTAGCATGTTTCTGGTCTCTTTTCCACCTAGAGAAGTTCCTTTAGCATTTGGTATAAAGCTGGCCTGGTGGTGCTCAATTCTCTTAGCTTTTGCTTGCCTGTAAATCTTTTCATTTCTCCATCCAATCTGAATGAGAACCTTGCTGGATGGAGTGTTCTTGGTTGTAGGTTCTTCCCTTTCATCACTGTAAATATAGCATGCCACTCCCTTCTGGTCTTCAGTGTTTCTGGTGAGAAATCAGCTGATAACCTTATGAGAGTTCCCTGTTACATTATTTGTTGTTTTTCCTTTGTTGCTTTTAACATTTTTTCTTTGTCTTTGTCAATTTGATTACTATGTGTCTTGGTGTGTTCCTCCTTGGGTTTATCCTGCCTGGGACTCTCTGCACTTCCTGGACTTCTGTGATTGTTTCCTTTCCCATGTTAGGGAATTTTTCTTTCCACATCAGTGATTTCCACCATTCTGTATTCCAGGTCACTTATCCATTCTTCTGCCTCAGTTATTCTGATATCATTTTTTTCTAGTGTATTTTTTCATTTCAGTTATTGTATTGTTCATCTCTGTTTGTTTGTTCTTTAATTCTTCTAGGTTTTTGTTAAACAACATTTCTTGTATCTTCTTGACCCTTGCCTCCATTCTTTTTCTGCATTCCTGGATCATCTTCGCTATCATTATTTTGAATTATTTTTTCCAGAAGGTTGCCTATAGTCACTTCACTTAGTTGTTTTTCTCGGGTTTTATCTCGTTCCTTCATCTCGGATATATTTCTCTGCCATTTCATTTTGTCTAAATTTCTGTGATTGTGTTTTCCATTTTGCAGGCTGCCAGACTGTAGTTCTTGCTTCTCCCTCACATAGATGTATTTTTGATGTATTTGTGGGAGAATGTAAGCTTCCTGTCCTACTATCCACTGTCTTGATCTGCTCTCTAAATACACTGTTAATATTTATTAAATGACTGATTGATTAATAATAAATGTTTGATTTCTGGGCTTTCCAAGATGGCAGAGTAGGAGGAGGACAGGGAGTTCATCTCTCTGCACATACACATCAGGAATGCATCTACAAATGGAACAGTTCTCACAGAGCACCTGCTGAACACTAGCAGAGGACCTTGGACACCTAAATGGGCAAACAAGATCCCCACGTAACCAGGTAGGACAAAAGAAAGAAGAAGGAAAAAGGAAGAGGACAGGAAGCAGGACAGAACCTGCACCCCTGGCAGGGAGCTGAAGGTGAGGAGAGGTTCCCATATCTGAGGAAGCCCCCCTCACCAGCGGGGACATCAGCTGGGACAGAAGGGATGCTTCAGGGGCTCAGAGGAGAGCCCACTAACTGGTCGGTGACAGGCAGGACAGAGTGAGACCTAAATAGATGGTCCCTGCCACAGTCATGCACACCCCAACCTGAGATGGGTGTGCGCCAGCACGCATGCGACCTGGGTGCTGGAACGTGGGTTTTGGAGAGCTGACCTGGGGAGGGGACTGCTGTTGGCTGTGAGGAGACAGCCTGAGGAGAAGGGAGTGAGGTGCTCCATGCTCTTGGAGGAAGCCTGCAGTGCCACAGAAGCGAAGCACTGTTGTTGAGTGATGCACAAGGGGTAGGGCCACCTTGCAGCCTCTCTCTCCTCATGTGCTATACCCTGCCTCCACGGGCATTAAGGAAGGCTCCCAGCTGAGCCGGCTCATGAGCCCCAGCCATTGCCTCCTCTGCCCACCCCCTGCCTGGGTAACCCACTGGCCCTGATCACCACCTGACAGGCTCATGCATTCCATTAGCTACCCCAGCACCGTCCCACCTCGGTGGCCTACTAGCCCAGATTGCCAACTCAGCTCCTTCCTGCCTGACAGGCTAGTGTGCTCCAGTAACCTCTGGAGTAGCCTGCAGTAGGAGGAACACATGCAGAGGTAGGGCTGGAACTACAGCTGAGCCCCAGGGGCAGTGTGACTAAGGAAGAAGAGCTGAAATCTCTCCTTGTGACTGTGTGAACCATGGAGTTACACCTCTGCTGATGGCTTCCTAAAAGTTCAGCACCTGTGAAACATCTGAAAGGACAAGTGCTCCTGCAGCTGAGATGGGTCTGTCTTTAGCAGCTGTGGGCTTTGTGGGAGTGTACACAGGTGGGTTGGGCCAGGATAGAGTCTGAGCTGCCTCCATATCTCCCACAGCGGGTCCAGGTGCATGACTACTGCAGTCCTGGTACCTGACCTCAGTGGATCTGGGCGCCTCTACTCCAACTACTAGGGAGCAGACCCCACTCCTGACAGGGCACTGACAACTGCAGAGCAAAGGGGAGACCCCGTTCAATATTCAGGAGAGGCTCTGGTCACAACAACACCATTCAAACCCCTTATCAAGGGGATAAAGGCACAAGCCTCTGGACCAATGTCACCCAACAGGAGACAGAAACCAGAAGCAAGAAGAACTATGATCCTGCAGCCTGTGAAAAAGAGACCACAAACACGGTAAGTCTGACAAAATGAGACAAGAAAGAAAAGTGTTGCAGACAAAGGAGCAAGATAAAAACCTACAAGAACAACTAAATGAAGAGGAGAAGGCAATCTACCTGAAAAAGAATTCAGAGTAATGATTGATAGTAAAGATGATCCAATTTCTTGGAAAAAGAATGAAAGCATGGATCAAGACAATACAAGAAATGTTTAAGACCTAGAAGACCTAAAGAACAAACAAAGAGAGATGAATGAGACAATGAAAAATACACTAGAAGGAATCAATAGAAGAATAACTAAGGCAGAAGAATGGATAAGTGACCTGGAAGACAGAGGGGTGGAAATCACTGCCATGGAACAGAATAAAGAAAGAATGAAAAGAAATTAAGACAGTCTAAGAGACCTCTGGGACAACATTAAACACAACATTTGCAGTATAGGTGTCTCAGAAGAAGAAAAATAGAAAGGGCGTGAGAAAATATTTGAACAGATTATAGACAAAAACTTCCTAAAAATGGGAAAGGAAATAATAGTCACACAATTCTAGGAAGTGCAGAGAGTCCCAGGCAGTATAAACCCAAGGAGTAACACACCAAGACAAATATTAATCAAATTGACAAAAATTAAAGATAAAGAAAAAATAATATTAAAAGCAACAAGGGAAAAGCAACAACTAACATACAAGGGAATCCCCATAAGGTATTCAGCGGATTTTTCAAAAGAAGTGCTGAAGGGAATGGCATGATTATCTAAAGTGATTTAAGGGAAAAACCCTGAGAATACTCTACCCAGCAAGGCTCTCATTCACACTTGACAGAGAAATCAAAAGACTGACAGGTAAGCAAAAGCTAAAAGAATTCAGCACCACCAAACCAGCTTTACAACAAATGCTAAAGGAACTTCTGTAGGTAGGGGAAATGGGAAATGCAAACCCCAAAACTACAATAGATACACACAAAAAAGGAAAAAGCAACACAAACACAACACTAAAGATGGTCATTAAACCACAAGAGAAGAGAACAAGAGAGGAAGGGAAGAAAAAAGACCTACAAAAACAAACCCCAAATAGTTAAGAAAATGGCACTAAGAAAATACATATCAATAATTACCTTCTTAAGTGTAAATAGATTAAGTGCTCCAACCAAAAGAAATAGACTGGATGAATGGATACAAAAACAAGACCCATATATATGCTGTCTGTCTACAAGAGACCCACTTCAGACTTAGGGACACATAAAGACTGAAAGTGAGAGGATGGAAAATGATATTCCATGCAAATGGAAATCAAAAGAAAGCTGAAGTAGCAACAACACTCATATCAGGCAAAACAGACTTTAGTAAACTAAAGACTGTTACAAGAGACAAGGAAGGACACTACATAATGATCAAGGGATCAAACCAAGAAGATATAACAATTGTAAATATATATGCCCCCAACATAGGAGCACCTCAATACATAAGGCAAATGGTAACAGCCATAAAAGGGGACATCAACAGTAACACAATAATAGTGGGGGACTTTAACACCCCACTTACACCAACAGACAGATCATTCAGATAGAAAATCAATAAGGAAACAGCAGCCTTAAATGACACATTAGACCAGATAGACTTAATTAATATTTATAGGACATTCCACCTGAAAACAGCAGAATACACTTTCTTCTCTAGTGCACATGGAACATTCTCCAGAATAGATCGCGTCTTGAGTCACAAATGAAGCCTATGAAAATTGAAATCATTTCAAGCATCTTTTCTGACCATAAAACAATGAGATTAGAAATCGATTACAGGAAAAAAAAACCTGTAAAAAACACATACACATGGAGACTAAGAAATATGTTACTAAATAACCAATGGATCACTGAAGAAATCAAAGAGGAAATCAAAAAAATACCTAGACACAAATGAGAATGAAAACATGATGATCCAAAACCTATAGGACACAGCAAAAGTAGTTCTAAGAGGGAAGTTTATAGCAATAAAATCTTACATCAGGAAACAAGAACAATCTCAAACAAACTAAACTTACACCTAAAGCAACTAGAGAAAGAGGAAAAAAACAATACCCAAAGTTAGAAGATGGAAAGAAATCATAAAGATCAGAGCAGAAATAGAGATGAAGAAAACTATAGCAAAGATCAATGAAACTAAAAGTTTCATTGGTTCTTTGAGAAGATAAACAAAATTGATAAATCTTTAGCCAGACTCATCAAGAAAAAAAGGGAGAGGACTCAAATCAATAAAATTAGAAATGAAAAAGGAGAAGTTACAACTGACACCACAGAAATACAAAGTATCATGAGAGACTACTATAAGCAACTATACGCCAGTATAATGGACAACCTAGCAAAAATGAAGTTATTAGAAAGATACAACCTTTCAAGACTGAACCAGGAATAAGTGGAAAATGTGAATAGACCAATCACAAGTACTGAAATTGAAACTGTGATGAAAAAATCTTCCAACAAACCAAAGTCCAGGACCAGATGGCTTCACAGGAGAATTCTATCAAACATTTAGAGAAGACTTAACACCTACCCTTCTGAAACTCTTCCAAAAAAACTGCAGAGGTAGTAACACTCCCAAATGCACTCTGTGAGTCCACCATCACCCTAATACCAAAACCTGACAAAGATAGATACCACAAAAAAGGAAAGTACAGGCCAATGTCACCGAGGAACATAGACGCAAAAATCCTCAACAAAATATGAGCATACCAAATCGAACAACACATTAAAAGGATCATACACCATGATCAAGTGGAATTTATCCAGGGATGCAATGATTTTTTTCAACACCTGCAAATCAGTGTGATACACCACAGTAACAACCTGAAGAATAAAAACCATACGATCATCTCAATAGATGCAGGAAAAGCTTCTGACAAAATTCAACACTCTTTATAATAGAAAATCTCCAGAAACTGGACATACAGGATACCTACCTCAATATAATAAAGGCTATATATGACAAACCAAGGCTAACATCATACTCAATGCTGAAAAGCTGAAAGCATTTCCTCTAAGATCAGGAACAAAACAAGGATGTCCACTCTCACCACTATTATTCAACATAGTTTTGGAAATCCTAGCCATCAGAAGAGAAAAAGAAACAAAAGGAGTTCAAATTGAAGAAGTAAAACTGTCACTGTTTGCAAATGACATGATACTGTACATAAAATATCCTAAAGATGCTACCAGCAAACTACTAGAGCTCATCAATGAATTTGGTAAAGTTGCAGATTACAAAGTTAATACATAGAAATCTCTTGCATTCCTATACACTAACAGGGAAAGATCAGAAATAGAAATCAAGGAAACAATCCAATTAACCATCTCATCAAACAGAATAAAATACCTGGGATAAACCTACATAAGGAGGCAAAAGACCTGTAATGAGAGAAATATAAGATATTGATGAAAGAAATAAAAGATGACACAAACAGTTGGAGATATATACCATGTTCTTGGATTGGAAGAATCAATATTGTGGGAATGACTATACTACCCAAAGCAATCTATAGATTCAATGCAATCCCTATCAAATTACCAATGGCATTTTTCATGGAACTAGAACAAAAAAATCTTAAAATTTGTGTAGAAACACAAAGGATCCCAAATAGCCAAAGCAATCTTGATGAAGAAAAATAGAGCTGGTGGAGTCAGGCTCCCAGACATAAGACTATACTACAAAGCTACAGTAATCAAAACAGTATGGTATGGGCACAAAAACAGAAATATAGATCAATGGAATGGGATAGAAAGTCCAGAGATAAATCCACGCACCTATGGTCACCTAATGCATTGACAACAGAGGCAAGAATATATAATGGAGAAAAGACAGTCTTTTCAATAAGTGGTGCTGGGAAAACTGGATAGCTACATGTAAACGAATGAAATTAGAACACTCCCTAACACCACACACAAAAATCAACTCAAATTGGATTAAAGACCTAAAAATAAGGACAGATAGTATAAAACTCTCAGAGGAAAACATTAGCAGAGCATGCTATGACACAAATCACAGCCAGATCTTTTTTGATCCACCTCGTAGAGTAATGAACATAAAAACAAAAATAAACAATTGGGACGTAATTAAAAACTTTTACACAGCAAAGGAAACAATAAACAAAATGAAAAGACAACCATCAGAATGGGAGAAAATATTTGCAAATGAGGCAACCAACAAGGGATTAAACTCCAAAATATACAAGCAGCTCATGCAGCTCAATACCAAAAAAACAAAAAAACAAAAAAATCACACACAAAAAATAAAAAACTAACAACCTAATCAAAAAAAGGACAGAAGATCTAAATAGATATTTCTCCAAAGAAGACATACAGATGGCTAAAAAAGCACATGAAAAGATGCTCAGCATCACTAATTATTAGAGAAACGCAAATCAAAACCCCAATGAGGTATACCTCACACTGGTCAAAATAGCCATCATCAAAATGTCTACAGATAGTAAATGCTGGAGAGGGTGTGGAGAAAAGGGAATCCTCCTACACTGTTGGTGGGAATGTAAATTGGTAGAGCCACTATGGAGAACAGTATGGAGGTTTCTTAAAAAACTAAAGATAGAGCTACCATATGATCCAGCAATCCCATTCTTGGGCATGTATCCAGAGAAAACCATAATTCGAAAGGATACATGCACCCCAATGTTCACTGCAGCACTATTTACAATACCCAGGACATGGAAGCAACCTAAATGTCCATCAACAGAGGAAGGGATTAAGAAGATGTAGTACATATATACAATGGAAAATTACCCAGCCATAAAATAGAATGAAATAATGCCATTTGTAGCAACATGGATGGACCTAGAGATTGTCATACTGAGTGAAGTAAGTCAGACAGAGAAAGACAAATTTCATATGATATCACTTACATGTGGAATGTAAAAAAAGGGTACAAATGTACTTACCTACAAAACAGTAATAGAGTTACAGATGTAGAAAACACACTTATGGTTACCAGGGGATAAGAAGGAGGGACAAATTGGGAGGTTGGGATTGACATACACACCACTATATATAAAATAGATAACTAATAAGGACCTAGTGTATAGCAGAGGGAACTCTACTCAATACTCTGTAATGGCCTATATGGGAAAGAATCTAAAAAAGAGTGGATATATGTATAACTGATTCACTTTTCTGGACACCTGAAAATAACAGAACATTGTAATTCAGCTATACTCAGATATAAATAAGTAAATAAATAAATCCTACCCATTTTTCAAAAACAATAATATTTGATTTCTTCCCACTAAAATCTAGAACAAGACAGGGATGACCACTCTCACCTCTTCTATTCAACATGGCATTGGAAGTCCCTAGTCACAGCAATCAGACAAGAAAAAGAAATAAAACGTATCCAAATTGGAAGGGAAGATGTAAAATTTTCATTATATTTACGATATGATAGTATATATAGAAAACCTAAAGAGTCCACACAAAAATGACTAGAACTGATAAACAGATTCAGCAAAGTAGGATACAAGATTAACATACAGAAATTGGTTGCATTTCTTTATACTAACAATGAAATATCAGAAAGTGAATGTAAAAAAAAATAATAATCCATTTTAAAATCACATCAAAAGATACTTCTTAGGAATAAACCTGACCAAGGAGGTGAAAGACTTATATGATGAGGACCATAAAACATTAATAAAGGAAACTGAAAATGATTCAAAGAAATGGAAAGATATCCCGTGCTCTTGGATTGGAAGAATTAATATTGTTATAATGGCCATACTACCCAAAGAATCTAAGATTGAATGTGATCCCTATCAAATTACCCATGACATTTTTCACAGAACTAGAATGAATAATCCTAAAATTTATATGGAACCGTAAAACACCCAGAATTGCCAAAGTAATCCTGAAGAAAAAGAACAAAGCAGGAGGCATAACCCTCCCAGACTTCAGACAATACTACAAAGCTACAGGAATCAAAACAGTGTGGTATTGGCACAAAAACAGACATATGTATCAATGGAACAGAATAGAGAGCCCAGATATAAACCCACACACCTACAATCAATTAATCTTTGACAAAGGAGGCAAGAATATACAATGGGAAAAAGACTGTCTCTTTAGCAAGTGGTGTTGGGAAAGTTAGACAGTTGCATGTAAATCAATGTAATTAGAACACACCCTCTCACCATACACAAAAATGAACTCAAAATGGCTTAAAGACTTAAACATAAGACACGACACCATAAAACTCCTGAAAGAGATCATATGGAAAGCATTCTCTAACATAAATCATACCAATATTTTCTTAGGTCAGTCTCCCAAAGCAATAGAAATAAAAGCAAAAATAAGCATATAGGACCTAATCAAAATTGCCAGCTTTTGTACAGCAAAGGAAACCATTTTAAAAAAGTAAATACAGCCTACAGAATGGGAGAAAATATTTGCGAACAATGTGAACAACAAGGGGTCAATTTCCAAAATATACAAACAGCTCATACAACTCACTAACAAAAAAACAAATAACCCAATAGAAAACTGGGCAGAAGACCTAAATAGACATTTCTCCTAAGAAGACATACAGATGACCAGTAGGCACATGATAAGATGCTCAACTTCACTAATTGTTAGAGAGATACAAATATAAACTACAATGTGGTGAGGTACACCAATCAGAATGACCATAATTAAAATGTCTACAAATAACAAATGATGGAGAAGGTATGGAGAAAAGGGAGCCCTCCTACACTGTTGGTGGGAATGTTAATTGGTTCAACCTGTGGGGAACAATATGGAGGCTCCTCAAAAAACTAAAATTAGAATTAACACATGATCCTGCAATCCCACTCCTGGGCAAACATTCAGACAAAACTATAAAAAGATACATGCATCCCAATGTCAATTGCAGCATTATTTACAATAGCCAAGACATGGAAGCAACCTAAATGTCCATTGACAGATGGATGTGTAAAGAAGTTGTGGTACATACGTACAGTGGAATACTACTCAGCCTTAAAAAAAGAATGAAATAATGCCATTTGCAGCAACATGGATGGACCTAGACATTATCATACTAAGTGAAGTAAGTCAGAAAAAGAAAGACAAATACCATATGATATCACTTAAATATGGAATCTAAAATATGATACAAATGAACCTATCTATGAAGCAGAAAGGGCCTCACAGACACAGAGAATATACTTGTGGTTGCCAAGGTGAAGAGTGGGGTGGGGGAGGGATGCACAGGTAGTTTGGGATTAGTAGATGCAGACTATTGATATTATATATAGAATGGGTAAACAACGATGTCCTACTGTATAGCACAGGGAACTATTTTCAGTATCCTGTGATAATCCATAATGGAAAAGAATAAGAAAAAGAATGTATATATATGTATAACTGAATTACTTTGTTGTACAGTATAAATTAACACATTGTATATCAACTATACTTCAATAAAATAATTTTTAAAAATATTTGATTTCTCAATTCATTAATTATCTTATATCTTATATACTATTTTATTTGTTGATCTGCTATCTTAATGAATGCATAGTTTAATTTTGTGCCAAATTTTAAGTGGTAAAATATGCACCGTTATTGTCCTTGATATGTCAAGCATCGAAGCACTCTGAATTAAGGAATTGTAGAAGCCTTTTGCCCTAGCTTTTGATAAATATGACAAAAATGTAAATTGCTACTATAAATACAAGGCACACCTCAATTGACCAAGTTCCTGCTTAAAATCCATATTATCAAAATCAATACCGTTTGGAAAGATTAATATTTGTAGAAAATCATTACCATGTTTCCTGGTTACCTAACATGCCGAAAAACCCTACCTTTATTTGAATAATTCTTAAGTTCATGATGTCATTTGCTAAAACAGAAATTCACCCCTGTCCTTTACAGCTAGTACCCAGTTAGATAAGTCTACACACAACAAACAGACTTACCTGTTAGAGTCTTTAAGTCCTTAAGTGAGTAACTGAGAGAATTAAACACGGGACCTAATCGATTTGCCTGGTTATAGTGGCAGCAGGAGCATAGAGCATTAATGGGCATCAGAGTTTGCAAAGCCTCATGCCTTGCAGAGAAGGTATTCATGGGGAGGCCATGGCTGCAACTTCCTCTAGAGCTTGACTGCTGAGCAACAGCAGGACAGTATTTTCCTCAGGCTCAATCTGTAATGTTTTATGGCATGTTTCCTGAAAGTTTACCCTTAAACCTGCTCTTTAGAAAGTTCAAAATTTCTGTAAACTTCTCGAGTATTCTCCAGTAAATTTCTTTCCTATTTAAAGATACAAAACAAATTTTTCTTGCTTTCACCTAACAATCTCATTGCTAAAATACCCTATATCATTCTGGAGTAGATTGATAATAATCACATAGGAAGTCATATTGTTTGTTTAGTAATAGAATTTAATTAAGAATAGAATATACTGAGGTTCACTGAGGTATAAAATGTTCTTCTGTGTTCACAGAATTTTTCAGGTATAACTGCAATATCAAATGCACCTAAACATTATTCTGTTTCTTCTTTTCTACTTCTTGCTACACAGGACCTACAGTATGAAATAGAAACTGAGGTCACAGATGGAAGTGGTAAAATAATTCCTCAGCCTATGAATATGATCTCATTGGCAGTTTAGACTCCTCTTTTCCTATACTATTTGAAACTCCAGCCAAACTTGAGAGCCAATTATATACAGAAATGTAATATCAAGTTTATTTTTAGGGCAATCAATGCACTTGAAGCCAAGTTTCGCAATGAGATTTTAACATGCCCTGCAGATTAACAGCAACTCTCAGGGTGAGGTGAAACGATTTAATGCTCTTGAAAGTTGTCAGTCAGAAGCTTTATAGGGTGTATATAAACATCTCCTTCCCATTTCATCCTTGGTTTCCATAATTCACTATTCTATTATTAAATTTTTATTGTTCTCTAAAGGGAAAGGGAAGTATTATTATGAAGTAAAGGAATTAATATTTATAGAAGGCAACTGTATTAAAATCCTTACATTATCTCAGGTAATTTTTTAAAAAAATATTTGAGATAGGCATTATAACTAATTTCCAGATGATGAAACACACTGACTGAGGTTAAGCACTGTATCTACACAAATAGAAAAATGTATTGATGTATCCTTTCTCCCATTCACTAAGTCATTCAACAAATATTTATTCAGCACATGAAAGGAATAAAATAGTTTCAATTTGTACTATAAAAGCTATAATAAGATACTGTTTTTTGAATTATATTCTGCATAATATTTTGAATTTGTGTTTTCAGGGCTATGTTAACCAGGTATGGTTGGGACCTTTATTTTCATTTAGTTTGTTTCCAGTGTTGGTAATAACTGTCCCTAAATCATGTTGTTATTTATAGTGTTAGAGACTTCTTAGACCATAAATGTCAGGAAGGCAAAGATTTTCTCTTTCTTATTCATCAATGAAAATCTCCTGAATTTAGGATAGTGCCTTGTCCGGTCCTCAATAATGATTTATTTGAATGAATGTATGAGATTACAGAAAAATGATACTTTTATTACAAACGTGAGAAAATAATAATAATTGCTTCATAACTTTTTCCAATTAATAAATAATTAAATTTACATCTGGTTAAATTTACACTGAGTTGGAAATCATTACAGTATTTTTCAGCTTAGAAGTTATCTCATAAAACATTGAGATTGTGTTATGTCAATCTGGTGCTGTCAATATGGGGTGGAGCATAAAATTAGAGATATTAAATTAGAAAATAAAATAAAATAAAAATAAAATTCATTAAAATCTAAACACCCACCATTCAGAAATAACCACTGTTACTATTTAGAGTATAATCTTGCACATTTTTTGATACCTATTTTTATATCTACCCATGCATTTATTCATTTGTCTATCCTTGTGTACAACATTAGTAAACGCTGTATATTCCTAATACTGGTCATTAGGTTGTAAATATTGTTTGTTCCTTTTTGACTTATTTTGCTTTGCTTGCTATTGTAGAAGCACAGCAAATTTTCTATAGGAAAAGCTTTGCACACATCCATGTGAAGAAGTTCCTAGATTTTAATTTGAGGAGCCTGGAGTATGCCTATTTTTATGGTTTTGAAAAAATGAAAGTAGTTAATTACTCAAAAATACAGTACATTAGCATCATTTTCTTAACACTGAATATTGGCATGCCTTTTAATTCTTACCAGATTCGAAGATATCTTAATTTTTATGAGACCATTTGTGTAATATAATGCTTTAATGCTTTAGTCTCAGACAACTGGCTCTTTTTTTCCATCTTCTGTACCACATAACCCTTAGTTTCTCTACAACTCTGTTGACTAGTAGCACTCCAAATAAGACTCTGAATGTTTCTTAATGTTGTGGATGTTTTATCCTGGCTGTTGATATGCTCTATTAATGATTTCATACTTCTTCAGTGTTCTTAGCAACCATTATGGCTGTAATTGCAATACAATATAAGTAATTGTTACAATCTTTATCTCTTTCGTGTTCTGTAACTTCATGATAGATAATTTTGGAGGAGCCTTGCATTCTTATAATAGCTGCTGGTCATAGACAATTCTACATTATAGTTTAAATTCTCTCATTCAACCAGTGTTTTTTGCATATGTTTTGGCAGAAGATTGATTTTAGGACTCACTAGCAGGCAACTTCACCATTCAACCTGACTTGTGGGAAAGAAGTAAATAGAATATGAAAAGTAAATTGCTGACATTGAATAAAAATTGAAAGTAAGAAATCAACTAATATTCAGTGTCATGATTCTCTTATATCAATGTTATATTATCCGTATTATTCTTACTAAGAAAAAAATCCCCACATCTTGCTGTAAATATAAAAATACAGTAATTTTGTCTGTGATCCCTCAATAAAGCAATTGCTTTTTTTCTTGTTTTAATGAAAACTGGGGTCATAGAATGAAAATAATTAGAGCTTATTTTTGCAAACACCAAATCTCAAGATGGATGAGTGCATATGGTTTTAACTAGAGACCTTATTGCTGCAATGCATGAACATTTCCTTATTCATAACCTCATTTATACAACAAATATTTCCTGAATGACTAATATATGTCAGGATCTGTGGTAGATGCTAGAGATAAATGATCAGTAAAACAGAGCCTACTCTTGCATTCCCTGTACATGTAACATAATTGGAATTATAGATATTTGAATGCAAATATGAGAGTGCTATACTGAAGGAATAGAGTCTAGAGGTGTCAAGTGTTTATGTCATAGTCTAGAAGAATCAATGAAGACTCTATTAAGGAAATAACATTTATGATCTTAATGATGAGAATTAGAAATTATTTATGTGACAAGAGTACAGAATTTCAAACTGAGAATATTAGAAATAAATGCCCAGAGCACAAGATGGCAGAGTATAGGGATGTGAGCTCACCTCTTCTTACGAAAACACCAAAATTACAGCTAACTGCTGAACAATGATTGACAAAAAACCAGTGTAACCTACCAAAAAAGATATCCTACATCCAAAGACAAAGAACAAGCCACAATGGGACAGCAGGAGGGGTGTAATTGTGATAAAATCAAATCCCATGCCCACCAGAAGGGCAACCCATAAACTGGAAAATAATTATATCACAGAAGTTCTCCCACAGGAGTGAAAGTTCTGAGCATCACATCAGGTTCCCCTGCCTGGGGGTCTGGCAATGGGAGGAGGAGCCCCCAGAGAATCTGGCTTTGAAGGCCAGCAGGGTTGGATCACAGGAATTCCACAGGAAACAACAGAAATTCCACTGTTGAAGGGCATATACAAGTTCTTGTGTGCACCAGGACCCAGGGAAAAAAGCAGTGACCTCATTAGGGCTTGGGCCAGACCTACCTGCTGGTATTGGAGTCTCTGAAGAGGTGGGGTCAGCTGTGGCTCACTGTGGGGACAAAGACACTGGCAGTGGTACTTCTGGGGAGTACTCATTGGTGTGAGCCCTCCTGGAGGCTGCCATTTTCTCACCAAGACCTGGCTGCACCTAACAGCCAGTAGGCTCCAGTGCTAGGACACCTCATGCCAAACAACCAACAGGGCGGGAACACAGCCCCACCCATCAGCAGACAGGGTCCTTAAAGTCTTCTTAAGCACACAACTATTTGCTAAACACACACCTTGACATGGTCCTGCCCACCAGAGGGACAAGACCCAGATCCACCCACCAGTGGGCAGGAACAAGTCCCTCCCATAAGGATGATTGAACAAGCCTCTTAGACAGCCTCATCCATGAGGGGGCAGACAGCAGAAGCAAGAACTACAACCCTGCAGCCTGTGGAATGGAAACAGCAATCACAGAAATTTAGACAAAATGAGACAGCAGAGGAATGAACAGATGAAGGAACAAGATAAATCTCCAGAAGAACAACATACTGAAGTGGAGATGGGTAAAATTCCCAAAAAAGAATTCAGAGTAATGAAAGTAAAGATGGTCCAAGATCTCAGAAAAAAGAATGGAGGCACAGATTAAGAAGATAAAAGAAATGTTTAACAAAGACCTAGAAGAACTAAAGAACAAACAAAAAGAGATGGAGAATAAAATAACTGAAATGAAAAATACACTAGAAGGAATCAATAGCAGAATAGCTGAGGCAGAAGAATGCATAAGTGAGCTGGAAGACAGAATGGTGAAATCACCATTGAGCAGAATAAAGAACAAAAGAAATGAGGATAGTCTAAGAAACCTCTGGGATGACATTAAACACACCAGCATTCACATTATAGGGGTCCTAGAAGGAGAAGAGAGAGAGAAAAGTCCTGAGAAAATATTTGAAGAGATAATAACTGAAAACTTCCCTAACATGGGAAAGGAAACAGTCATCCAAGTCCAGGAAGGACAGAGAGTCCCAGGGAGGATAAACCCAAGGAGGAACACACTAAGACACATAGTAATCAAATTGACAAAAATTAAAGACAAAGATAAAATATTAAAAGCAAAAAGGGAGGGCTTCCCTGGTGGCGCAGTGGTTGAGGGTCTGCCTGCCAATGCAGGGGACGCGGGTTCGAGCCTGGTCTGGGAGGATCCCACATGCCGCGGAGCAGCTGGGCCCATGAGCCACAGCTACTGAGCCTGCACGTCTGAAGCCTGTGCTCCCCAACGACAGAGGCCGCGATAGTGAGAGGCCCACGCACCGCGATGAAGAGTGGCCCCCGCTTGCCACAACTGGAGAAAGCCCTCGCACAGAGACGAAGACCCAACACAGCCATAAATTTAAAAAAAAAAAAAAAAAAGCAAAAAGGGAAAAGCAACAAATACCATACAAGGGAATTCCCATAAGATTATCAGCTGACTTCTCAGCAGAAACTCTGCAGGTCAGAAGGGAGTGGCATGATTATTTAAAGTGATGAAAGGGAAGAACCTACAACTGAGAATACCATACCCAGCAAGGCTCTCATTCACATTTGATGAAGAAATCAAAAGATTTACAGATAAGAAAAGCTAAAAGAATTCAGCACCATCAGACCAGCTTTGCAACAAATGCTAAAGGAACTTCTCTAGGTGGAAAAGAAAGGGCCACAACTAGAAACCAGAAAAAGCTCACCAGAAAGGGCAAACATACAGTGACGGTAGGAAATCATCCACACACAAATATGATATCAAAACCAGCAATAGTGAGGAGAGTACAAATGCAGGATATTGGAAATACATTTAAAATTAAAAGCCCAGAAACTCAAAATAATCTTGTTTATATATTGACTGCTATATCAAAACCTCATGGTAATTGCAAACTGAAAATCTATAATAGATACACACACACAAAAGAAAAATAATCCAAACACAACACTAAAGTTAGTCAGCAAATCAAAAGAGAAGAGACAAAAGAGGAAGGGAAGAAAAAAACCTACAAAAACAAATCCAAAACAATTAACAAAATGGCAATAAGAACATAAATATTGATAATTACCTTAAATGTAAACTGATTAAATGCTCCAACCAAAAGGCACAGATTGACTGAATGGATACAAAAACAAGACCCATATATATGCTGTCTACAAGAGACCCACTTCAGATCTAGTGACACACACTGACTGAAAGTGAGAGGATGGAAAAAGTTATTCCATGCAAATGGAAATCAAAAGAAAGGTGGAGTAGCCATCCTCATATCAGACAAAATAGACTTTAAAATAAAGACTGTTATAAGAGACAAAGAAGGACACTACATAATGATCAAGGGATCAATCCAAGAAGAAGATATAACATTTGTAAACATATAGGCACCCAACATAGGAGCACCTCAATATACAAGGCAAATACTAACAGCCATAAAAAGAGAAATCGACAGTAACACAATAATAGTGGGGGACTTTAACACCCCACTTTCATCAATGGACATATCATCCAGAAGAGAATCATTAAGGATACACAGGCCTGAAATAAAACACTAAACCAGATGAACTTAATTGATATTTATAGAGCATTCCATCCAAAAGCAGCAGAATACACATTCTTCTCAAGTGCACATGGAAAATTCCCCAGGATTGATCACATGCTAGATACAAAGTGAGTCTTGGTAAATTTAAGAAAATTGAAATCATATCAAGAAGGAACCTAATTAAACTCAAAAGCTTTTGCATGGCAAAGGAAACCATAAACAAAATAAAAAGACAACCCACAGAATGGGAGAAAATATTTGCAAACCAAGCAACTGACAAGGGATTAATCTCCAAAATACACAAACAGCTCATGCAGGTCAATGCCAAAAAACAGACAACCCAATCAAAAAATGAGTGGAAGACCTAAATAGACATTTCTCCAAAGAAGACATACAGATGTCCAAGAGGCACATGACAAGATGCTCAACATCGCTAATTATTAGAGAAATGCAAATCAAAACCACAGTGAGATATCACCTCACACCGGTCAGAATGGCCATCATCAAAAAAGTCTGCAAACAATAAATGCTGTGGAGAGGATGTGGAGAAAAGGGAATCCTCCTACCCTGTTGGTGGGAATGTAAATTGGTACAGCCACTATGGAGAACAGTACGGTTGTTCCTTAAAAAACTAAAAATAGAGCTACCATATGATCTAGCAATCCCACTCCTGGGCATCTATCTGGTTTGAAAGGATACATGTACCCCAATGTTCATTGCAGCACTATTTACAATAGCCAAGATATTGAAGCGACCTAAATATCCATTGACAGATGAATGGGTAAAGAAAATGTGGCACGTATATACAATGGAATATTACTCAGCCATTAAAAAGAATGCCAGTTGAAGCAGCATAGATGGACCTGGGGATTACCATACTAAGTGAAGTAAGTCAGACAGAGAAAGGCAAATATCACATCATTTACATGTGGAATGTAAAAAAATGATACAAATGAAATTATTTACGAAACAGAAACAGACTCATAGACTTAGAAAACAAATATATAGTTACCAAATGGGAAAGGTGGGGGGAAGGGATAAATTGGGAGTTTGGGGACTGACATATACACACCGCTATATATAAAATAGATTACTAATAAGGACCTACTGTATAGCACAGGGAACTCTGCTCAGTATTCTGTAACAACCTAAATGGGAAATGAATTTGAAAAAGAATAGATACATGTGTATGTATAACTGAATCCCTTTGCTGTACATCTGAAACTTAACACAACATTGTTAATCAACTATACTCCAATATAAAATAAAAATTAAAAAAGAAAAAGAAACACTATTAATCATTTAACAAAAAAAAGAAGGAATGAATGCCCAGAGGTGAAAATTGTAGTGCATTGTAGGAACTTAAATGACAATTAATACATTGAGTAAGGGGTATTAAGGGAAGAAGATGAGCACAAGGAGAGATCAGCCAGGTCTAGGTCATCTGGACCTGGGTAAGACATGGGTAGGAGTTTTGATTTTATTCAAAGAGAATCAGGAAAAGTATTTTACATAGGGCACTTACATGAAAAGATGTGTTTATCTGAAAGAGGACTCAGGCTACTGTTGAGCATTAACTGAAGAAAAACACAGCTTGAGGTGAGGATACGAATTTGAAGCCTGTTTTTTAATTCAGAGGATACCAAATATTAGCATAGACTGAAGATATGATATCATCTTGGTTTATAGGGGAGGGGGTGAAGACAGAAATAGGTAAACAGATTTGAAAGAGATTTAGGATATACAATTTTAAGGCATTATGTACGGATAAACTGGAGAAGAGAGAAGATCCATGGATGTCTCTGAAGACTGTGGGTGGGATTCTGGGTGTTTGGCTGTGCCATACTATGTGATCATAAATAAGGATCAACACATTGAGAGAAGAAAAATGAGCTTAAGATTACGCGTATTGAATTTAACCTTCCTATACGTTATAAAACAAAAGTATCCAGCTAGCAAAATAGATAAAATATCTGGAACTCAAGAGTGAACTCCACACGGAGAATATTATGGAGTTTCAACATACAGCTGGTAACTGGGACATAGAAGTCATTAATCTCACCCAGAGAGATGACAGGTTCTTGAACAGAATCATCAAGGAATCCAAAATAGGAGATGAAATTTTCAAACTCTCGTTTCTTCTGGGGCCAGTCGGATGGTATAAATTAATAAAACAGTCCAGATATAAAAAATAATAACAGCATAAAAAGATGATAAATGGCCACTGACATTGTGACTCAAGGTCAAGGGTCAAAGAAAGTGATGGAGGCTGTAGTGGCCTCAGAACAAATGCCTTTTAGGGAGTGCTTGTAGTTAACTCTAACCAATTTTTCTTATTACAAAATACATCAAGGAAAGCTCAAACTCTGGATGCTCATATAATTTTTAAATATTGACAACTAATTATTAAAAATATTGTGAGTACCAAGCAAAACACAATGGTGGACCAGAACCTACCTAGAGCCATCCCATTTTAAGGAATGAAATGAGAAAAAAGCAGTACCAACAGAGGAGACTGGGAATGCATAAACAGAGAGATACAAATGCAGTGATTCTAAAGAGTTAACAGACTTCCTTATCCACAACCAAGTGGTGATAAGCTGTGGGATAACAGATCCTTGTGCTTGGAAACGGCTTCAAATATTAAACAGCCTGTATTGATATTATTCACAACATTGCCTTCCCTCTCCTACTGTTCATCTTCATCATGTAGGATTTATTATACTCCCTTGTGCATAAGTTGCAGTGCTAGTTGTTTAACTAGTAAATGGAATATCTAGTTTATCTTTTTCAGAAATATTTATCATTAATCATAGTTTAACATTTTTTGTACTTCCAACATATTGATTCAGGAATGTGTTCATCCTAATTCTCTTTAAGATATTCTCTCTTTAAGATATTTTCTCTTTAAGATATTTTCTTCCATTTTTCTTTCCTTAAATAGCATGGCAATATATCCTTATTGGATAGTTTTCTTGATAAGATTTTGCAAATGCTCCAACTAGAACAGAATGTGATTGCCAGGATCTGTGTAGTTGGAATGACAGAAGCACATTTATTTTTTTGAGGGATTTATTGGATAGAAGTCAAACACTATATTGACTTGGCTCTAAAAAGATTTCCCTTATGCACCCTATAAGGTATTATACTTTCTTAGCAAATGTGAAGTGCTAACTCCTCTCTTGGGGTTGAGGCATATCCTGCCCAAGCAGAAGGATGAACATGATAATCTAACAGGTATTTTTCCATTCATGACTACTGTGATCTAAGTCCACCAGGCACTAGAACTTTTTAAAACATTTAAAAATAATTACACTTAAGATATATCCTATGAAATATATATTTGCTTTAACATTCACTGCAATATTCTGAGCAATTTCTTCCAGCTATATTGTGCTCTATTCTAATGTTTTCAGGAAGAAACTTGGGAAACCCAATATCTTATGTATTTTCAGGAGAATGTCAATTTTCTCTTAATTAATTCCAAAATTTACAAATGTCATCCAAATCTATAACTTTCCTTATAAAATTTGATAAAGTATGATGAAAAGACAAACCTGTGAATGCTTCATATTTTAAATTTCTACAATATATTGAGTCATTGAAATAAATCTGAGTATTTGAAACAAGTCTTTTATGAAATATCTGTCCAAATAAAATACATAATTTTGTGCAAAATTTTACTATATATGCACTTGAATTAAATATCAGCATAGATGAGTAACCATCTATGTTCACCTAGCAGCTAAGTAGCCTATTCCTTCACACTTAGGCATATAAACTTCATATTTGTATGATAGCAAAATTAATATTTATTATGCTTTATGGATATTTTGGTCTCCTGTAAATGAAAAAAGCTGGAGATACTAAAACCCCAAAAGGCAAGTTTTAAAGAATAGATCAAAAGCTCAGGGAAGAAACAGTGGAAAAGACAGTACATGTAATTATTTTATTTTTCTTCTCTTTTCCTAAAGGTCTATTATGTGGTTACCACAAAGTGCATTTATCTTTAGCCTCTCTCTGTATCCACCTGATTTTTCCTTGACTCCTATTTATTTCTTATTATCTTTAGTTTCTGGCTTATTACATTTTTAACCACTTCACTGGGGTAATACAGACATATAAAAACCTGTACATATTTAACATATATAACTTCATGAGTTTGAAGATAAGTATACACTCCTGAAACCATCACCACACCTATGCCATAAACATATCCATTCCCTCCAAAAGGTTTTTCCTGCATTATTTCTTTACTATTATGTGCCATTAACTGTGATAGGCTGTTTACTAGCAATCTTTTCAGTATTCACACCAAGCCTGAATGCCTCAGTGTATCACACATTGTTCTTCTTCACCACTCCCCATATTCAACAATCTCTAGGCCCTAAATACCTTTCATATGTCATAGATATCTCAGTTATCAAACCACTTCTATTAAAACCTGTCAAGTCTCTAGGCCACTATCATTTTTCACCAAGAAACTTCTAATTACTCTCCCTATATAGGCTCTTATCTCATTAGAATGATGTTAAAAATGAATGTTTGTCATGCCATTTCAACAGCTTAAAACCCTCTACCTACTCTTACACAAAACCTATATATTTCCAAATATGTGTCAAATTCCCAAGTGATTTGCTCCTATCTGCCCTTCCAAATTTGCTTAGTGTCATTCTCTGGCATCGTATCTAGAATTATTCAGTCCCTCAAGAATTCCAAATTCCATTCACCTGTAGGGCACTTTCACATGCCTCTCCATCTACATGGAGTGCTCTTTGCCTCACCCTTCCAGAATATTACTGCCACCACCACTTCCCATGTGTCCATCGGCTCTTCCTCTTTCTATGACAAGGTTTCTGCCCAGATTCCATTAGGTCCTCCAGTCTACACTTTGTAAAAACTCAATATTTCTTTCTAACAATTAATTGCATTTATATTTAAATATTTTATGTGTGGCTTTCCACTCTGGATTGTAAAACCCATGCATCCCTAGTGTTTACAGTGTTTGGCGTGTTAGAGGGTGAACAAACACTTGATAATGAATAAATGAAATAAAAAATACCCATATTTAAATCATTTGATTCATATTTTAGGATATGAGATTCCTAAATGACCTCGCTACATGTGACTCACAAAGGTACCTAGGATTAAAAGTAAAACATGATTTGATCTATACTTAGTATTTATGTGTTCCTCCTTAACTAATATTATGTTAAAATGATTTATGAGATGAATTGAATCAATTTAACAACTTTTTTGTTACATTATTATTTGGTGCATTCAAGTAAAATGTATCAAATAAAGCATATCTAACTTAATTTTTATTTTTTTAAACTATAGACAAATCCAAATGGAAAAAATGGGCTTTTTAATACTCCAAAGGAAATAGCAATACTGTGACTAGATTAGTTTTTATTATCAAGACATTGTTTTCTACTTATCTTCTGAATCTCAGGTCAGAATGTTTGTTTTGGAGTATTTAGAGGATATTTTTAAAAAGGAACAAATTCTTAAGGTGTTGTTAAATTTTCTGAATTTTTAAATTACAATTTAGAATACCTTGTTTTCATTTACTAACAGAAAAACGCCACAGTTGAATTTAAAAACATTTTTATTCATCCATCCATTACTTATTCTCCATTTTTTCTGTAATCCATGAAGTCCCCTGTGATGCCCATTTTTCTTGCTATTCTTCAGTTTTCCAGGACCATAGGACTTTTTCAGAATATCCCTCCAAGTCTGTTTACCTTAGTGCAGTTAGAGAGGCAGTGCAGCATTATGGTCAACAGTACGACATCTGGAGCCAGCCTGCCTGGATTGGAATCCTGACTTTGTCGCTTACTAACTATAGAAACGTTTCCTGAACATCAAAAATATGGAGCAATTAATTTGATGGCCTTTGGCTCAGAATGCAAATGCTTACAAGGTTGATACTATGCCTATAAGCCCTAAATAAATAATCTGCCAACCTCAACGTCAACCAACATTTCTGAGGGAAAATATCCCATGATCTGTTACCTCAACAATCTGAAGCATGCTGCTTACAACATCATTATTAGAATCTAAAGGTCATTTCTTTCAGGCATCTCCTTAAACACAGACAACAGTACACACATACACACACACACATGCACACGCACTAATACAATAAGAGAATTTTGGATGATGCCAATATGCTGACAGAGTTATTTGGGGTGGTTTTTATCAATGTTTATACTTTATAATTTTCCCTTAATATAGAAAAAAGTTATTTAACTTTTGAATCTTAGATTTTCAAGTAGAAGGGAGTACGTTTATTATCTCAGTGTGTATAGACATTTTTCTTGTAACTTTATAGATGATGAATACAAATTAATAAATAAGTCACATTAGATTATACTAGCAATAATTGCCTTACTGAATTAATACCATGAATACACTTCTATTCATCTTTATTTCATTCTTATAACGTGTTGTTTATATTAATTTATCTTAAATAATCACATTTCATTGATAACTAGAGAAAAGGGAAACTAATGTTTTTTTTCTTATTTAAGCAGTATAGTAAATTATTTGGAAAATACATAGCTACTAGAATATTTAAAATATCCAAATTATTTGGAGCAAAAAATATAATTTAAATATATATTTTCCTACAAAATTTGACTAGACTTATGTAGTCGAAAACTGACCTACCATTGTTTGGGAGCTTAAAGAAAATTTAGAATGCATTCCTTGGCTATCTGTGTGCTCTCCAACTTATACAGTCTACAAAAAATACAGCATAAAATATTACCAATGGCATAATGCAAGTCCAGTGTAAGAGAAATATCTTGGCTAGTGCACCACAGTCAAGGTCATTCTAGCTTCAGTGCAGAGAGGCATTCAATGCAGGTATATTTGACTCTGGCTGAAGACCAGTCAAAAATGATTAAACTCAAGAGGGTAAGGACCGTGTAAACATAGTCAAGAGGACTTTGGTTGTCTGATTAGAGAAAATCACTCTAATAACATGGAAGCTAAAGAAGAAACAAAATCCTTTGTCCTAAGAGCTGCATTACCATCCACGGGCTCTTCCCTTTCTCCCACAATGCAGTTGTTAAGGGCTTCTAGGGTTAATATCACAAAACTATTTAGACTTCTAATGGACTTGAACTAAAGAAAAACACCCTCCAAAATTTAGCACTACAATTGGCTTCTTTAAGAAACAATGAGATTCTTCAAAAATGAGGAGTTCAGAAGCTAAACATTCCTATGGTTGGGGACGTTACAGATGGATTTATTGCAACCAAGTCTATCTCCCTGTATGTTTCATCTGCCTATCTTTATTCTCTTCTCCTAACTGGCTTCAGAAAATAGAGGAAATCAGTGCCACCACTCATCCACATGACAGACCTTTAAATATTTTAAGGCAATTCTTTAGTATCCCACTATGCTCAAATAGAGCAATATACATACATATTCCCATTCCCAAAGACCTCTTAATTTATTGGATAAAGGACAGTATAGAATTTGGCAAGTAAATGAAGGTTTCATCATCTTCACCGCCAGTGTTCTAACACAGTGGTCCTCAGTCTTTCCTCAGTCAAGTGCAGAGCTCAGGCTGGGTCTGTTAGAATGACACTGAGATTTCCCAAGTCACTTACAATTCCAGATCAATACATCCTGTGTGATAAATGATCACCTGCTGACTTGAGTCACTTTTAACTAATTTTCTAAATGCCTTTTCTTTGGTATGGCTAAAAATCATGTGTCCAACTCCCCTTACTTTCACAGTCTGGCAGGCTCCTTGGAAAATCTGAATATTTCACAATGGAAGTCTGGTAAAATTTACTCTCCACCCAAACCAAACATTGGGAGCACTACCAGAAGAGTTTATGGTTCTTTCTGGAAAAGTAGGATTTGGGGGATAACTCTTCTCTAGTCTGTTGCACTGTTGTGACAAAGTCAACCACACCCGCTAAAACACAACATACTCCTTTTCTTTTGTGCCTAATTTTACCCTGAGTTACTTGGAGGAATCAACTTTCCCAAGTTGATTATTCTTGTTAATCAGCCCTTCTCTTGTTCCCTAGAAGTTATCTAATTCTCTTCCTTTCAAATGACCCAGCCATATTCTGTAGAGATTGCTTTTAGACACCTGGAACATTATTCAAATTGTGTCTCTATTCTGATATTCATGGATTACCAGCCTATTTGATTCACTGACACTAAAGGTTACAAAAATACCCTTTTGCGAATCATTAAACATGACATTTTCTTTTAATATTCTTTGATCATCTAAAGATGATGAAGCATGCTATCATCAAGGTACCAGCTTCTACTTTCACACAGGCATTAAAAAAATCATATATTTGTGTAGCCATGATATTCAATATGGTTTATTTTCTTGGTTAAGAATGAGAGCTAAGTTTCAATTAAACTGAATTTTTGAAGTCAATTCTTTTGTATCAGATCCTACACCAACAAGGATATGAAACATAAAGAGTCCATGCTAATTGCACTTTAAGGAAAGTACTATCATTATGGTTTTGTGCATAATTTCATATTTTCCTCTGAGATTGATTGAACACATATGTTGGCATTTGGAAATGGTGAACAGTTTCTAAAATTCTGAATGAATATATTTTGTGATATGAAAACACTTATCATACAGAATCAAAATTGTTCAGCTCTATTTGAATTATTCAGAATACTAAGTAGTCTCATGATTTTCATATGCTTATATTGAGATGTTTTCAATAATAGATTCATCTTTCTCAGCCTTCAAGGAATATTGATATTTCTTCCTTCAAATTGTGTTGAATGATTTAAAATACGTAAATGACTTAGGAAAGTAGATTGCATATAATAAGCCCTATATAAGTGTTTATGATAAATATTAATTAAACATAAAGCAATCTTAATGTGATAATAAATTCCATTAAATTGTGAAGCATTTCTCATTGGAAATCAGTGTATTATATCTTCAATGTTATAAAAATTGATGGGTTCTGAATTCATGTGTATTTCATTCAGTTTTTATGTCAGTAAAATATACATGTAACATGTATGTTTAATTATTTTTATATTATAATATGTGAGAATCAAATTTCATCTTTGGGCAAAAATAGGAAGACTCTACCTGTTAAAACATAATTTTCTCTCTATGTAAATTGATATGATGAAAATATATTCATTTTGAAAGCAAAAATTATGCTTTCAAATTACCCTAAAAAAATTAGGCTCAGAGTAGTAGTTCTATACACTTAAAAAAAAAAAAAAAAAGAAAGAAAAACGAAGAATATGATATTCCCAGAGTTGACTGGAAATGTTGATGGGATTTTGCACAGGTTGTTATGCAAGCCTGGAATAACTGGAAGGCAGTAAAATTGTGACCAAAAAAATAATGGCTGTATTCCAAGATGAGCTATTTGCAGTGTTTTCTGTTGCCTCCTGGTGCAGATCTCCTAAGCTCAGCCTGCTGAGTTAGAGGGATGCAGAGGTCCTCTATGATGTGCCATACTATATAGGTTGTAACCAAAGCCAACATGTTGCTTAAATAATACAGATGATGAACAACTTCTGATTATTATATTTGGGGATATTATGTACATGTATCAATTACTATACATTTATTCTTATGGCTTTTTAAGATATATTTTAAAGAGATATCATTTTAAAGAGATATCAGAGAAAAAAGATTTTCAAGCATTTTAAAGAGATATCAGAGAAAAAAAGACCTTGAATTTATGTCAATTTTAAGAGAATTACTACTTTATTTTTCCATTTTTTTATTTGAAAAAGTGTAACTCAAGTTTGCTCACATTATGTGTAAGATATTAGTACTCTAAGGAATAAAAGTTGGTCTAAAGCACTTAGTTTTAATGTTCTTTCATGGATATTCGATGATATAAAAAATAGTCACTATAATGAGGCTTATAGAAATGGAAGAAGATTTAGCTGATATATGATCCTCAAGACACTTCTCCCACATTCTGCTGCTTAAACAATCCCAGAAGGAAATCAAAACAGCTATTTAAAAATAACAACAAAAACATATGACCCAATTTTAAAATGGGCAAATACTTGAATAGACATTTCTTCAGAGATGATATGCAAATGGCCAAGAAGCTTATGGAAAGATACTTACCATCACTAGTCATGAGGGAAGTGAAAATCAAAATGACAATGAGATATCACCTCACATCCATCAGGATGGCTACCGTTAAAAAACAAACAAAACAAAACAAAAAAACAGAAAATAGCAAGTGCTGGTGAGGATTTGGAGAAATTGGGACCCTTGTGCCCTGTTGGTCCTAATGTAAAATGGTGCTACTCCTATGGAAAACAGCATGAAGGTTCCTCAGAAAAATAAAATTACTATATGATGCAGCAATTCCACTTCTGGGTATATATCCAAAAGAACTGAAAGCAGGATCTTGAAGAGATATTTGCACACCCATTTCACAGTAGCACTATTCACAGTAGCCAAGGTATGGAAACAAAGTAAATGGCCATTGATGGATGAATGGATAAACAAAATGTGGTACATACATGCAATGGAACATTATTCAGCTTTAAAAAGGAAGGAAATCCTGTCACATGCTAAAATATTTATGAATCTCAAGGAGATTATGCTATATTAAATAGACCAATCACAGATGAACAAACTCTGTATGACTGCACTTATATTAGATATCTAGAGGAGTTAAATTCATAGAAACAGAAACTATAATGGTGGTTGTCAGGGGCTTGGGGGGAAAAGGAAATGGGGAGTTGTTTAATAGGTAGAGAGCTTCAGTTTTGCAAGATGAAAACGTTCTGGAGATTGTCTGAACAACAATGTAAATATACTTAACACTACTGAAATGTATACTTAGAAATGGTTAAGATGGTACATTTTATGTGTTTTTTTTTTACCACAGTTTTAAAAAAAAGGTTAAGCAATACTTAGAACAACTTATAAAAATTATTTGCTTAGAAAGAGTCACTAGAAAGAAATGTCATCTTACTTCATTTTGTTCTCATTATTTCAGATGAGAAGCCAATCATTAAGTGCATCAATGTACAACTATACCTACGGAGTTGATTTTCTCTTTCTGCTTTCAAGATTTTCTCTTTTTCTTTGGCTTCTTGGGGTCACTTCTTTTTTTTAATATTTATTTATTTATTTGGCTGTGCCAGGTCTTAGTTGCAGTACGCGGGATCGTTAGTTGTGGCATGTGGGATCTTTAACTGAGGCATGCGGGATCTTTTAGTTGCAGCATGCATGTGGGGTCTAGTTCCCTGACAAGGGATCGAACCCCGGGCCCCCTGCATTGGGAGCGCAGAGTCTTAGCCACTGGACACCAGGGAAGTCCCAGGAGTCACTTCTTTATCTGTTTAGCTTAGTAGTCAGTTGATGTTTAACAGAGGTTTTCCTCAAACTCCTTGAGTCCTTAAATATTTCATACCCAGCTAATAAGCCTGTGTGGATAGAAGAGTACACTCAAAGTTAAATATTTTTTACCAATTTGCCCTGGCTTTTATTTTACACTGGACCCCTTTCTATTTCTTTTGCACGTGTTCCCATATTCAGGGTTGGTTGGAATATATGGTTAGCATGGGCCCTCTCAGTGTCCACTTCACATGCACATAGCCTCAACTAAGTAATATATATACCACTACCACCACCGTAACCTCTGACTAGTAAGGCCATTTATCGTTCTCACACACTGCAAGGTCATTTTCACCAACAATGTCACTGCATGTTAGCATGGTGCACATTTCTCCAAAATTTTTTTTTTTTGATGTGTTAATGTAGGTTTATTTTGAAAATTTTTTTGAATTTTATTTAGTTTTTTATACAGCAGGCTCTTATTAGTTATCTATTTTATACATATTAGTGTATATATGTCATTTTATACATATTATTGTATATATGATATTTCTCCAAATTTATTTGCAGCTACATTTTTTTTTTTTAGGTACACATTTCAAAATTTTATTTGAGTGTTTTTGTAGGATCAATATGATAAGTAAAAATTACCTTCAATATAAAATAATTATTTGACAAATAGCTTAGTCTATATATGGTAATTCCAAAACAGTTTGTGAATCTGCAGGGATAAAACACGTTATGGATACAAATGCAATCAATCCCCATAATTTGTTTTCATGATTTTCTTTTTTTTGTCCAGTTTTACTGTGGCATAATTGACATACATCACTGTATAAGTGAGATGACATTATTTAAACTGCTGAAGGAAATGAATTATCAACCAAGAATTCAACATCCAGCAAAACTATTCTTCAAAACTTAAGGTGAAATAAAGATATTCCAAGGTAAATAAAAATTATCTGTTGCTAGCAGACCTGACTTAAAAGGAACACTAAAGGAAATCCTTTGGACTGTCAGAAAGTCTTGGCAAATGAAAACATGAATTCATAAAAAAATGAAAAACATTAGAAATGGTAAATATATGGGTAAATATAAAAATACTATAGATACATAATATTTTTCTAATTTCTACTTTTACCACTTTAAAAATCTAAGGTTTTTCTCTCAATGAGAAATTGGGCAGTGTGTGGAGACATTTTTGGTTGTTAGGACTGGGGGCAGAAGTGCTATATAAATATTGGGTGGGCCAAAATGTTCACTTGTTTTTTTCCGTAAAATGGCTCTAGTAGCACTTAGTTGTCTTTAACTTTATTCGAAACGATTTTGTTAGATTGTATGTGCCGGCCGTCAGATCAGCATGCATTTAAAAGAAGACATCAAAATTAGTGAATTTTTGTGTAGCCATTTTAATAGTGAAGATGCAAGGAAAAAAAGCAACATTTTCAGCATATTATGCTTTATTATTTCAAGAAAGGTAAAAATGCAACTGAAACGCACAAAAAGAGTTGTGCAGTGTATGGAGAACGTGCTGTGACTGATCAAACGTGTCAAAAGTGGTTTGCGAAGTTCCGTGCTGGAGATTTCTCGCTGGACGATGCTCCACGGTCGGGTAGACCAGTTGTAGTTGATAGCGATCAAATCGAAAAAATAATTGAGAATGGTCAACGTTATACCACGAGGGAGATAGCTGACATACTCAAAATATCCAAATCAAGTTGAAAATCATTTGCACCAGCTTGGTTAAATGAAACGCTTTGATGTTTGGGTTCCTCATAGGTTAAGCAAAAAAAAAAAAAACTGCTTGGCCATATTTCCTCAAGCAATTCTCTACTGAAACATAATGAAAATGTTCCATTTTAAAAACAAATTGTGACGGGCAATGAAAAGTGGATACTGTACGATAATGTGGAACAGAAGAGATCGTGGGGCAAGGGAAACGAACCACCACCAACCACACCAAAGGCCGGTCTTCATCCAAAGAAGGTGATGTTGTGTATATGGTGGGATTGGAAAGGAGTCCTCCATTATGAGCTCCTTCCGGAAAACCAAACAATTAATTCCAACAAGTACTGCTCCCAATTAGACCAACTGAAAGCAGTACTCGATGAATAGCGTCCGGAATTAGTCAACAGAAAACACATAATCTTCCATCAGGATAACGCAAGACCGCATATTTCTTTGATGACCAGGCAAAAACTGTTACAGCTTGGCTGGGAAGTTCTGATTCATCCGCCGTATTCACCAGACATTGCACCTTTGGATTTCCATTTATTTCGGTCTTTACAAAATCCTCTTAATGGGAAAAATTTCAATTCCCTGGAAGACTGTAAAAGGTACCTGGAACAGTTCTTTGATTGAAAAGATAAAAAGTTTTGGGAAGATGGAATTTTGAAGTTGCCTGAAAAATGGCAGAAGGTTGTGGAGCAAAAGGATGAATACATTGTTCAGTAAAGTTCTTGGTGAAAATTAGAAATGCGTCTTTTATTTTTTCTTAAAAACACCAAAGGCACTCTTTGGCCCACCCTATATATACCTAGTGGATGGAGGATAGGAATGCTGCTTAACATCTTACGATGCACAAGACAGTCACCCCACAACATGAGTTACCCAGTCCAAAATGTCAATAGTGCCACTTTGTAGAAACCCTGATCTAGATTACCTTTCTGCGATTGATATGTGCAACCTTCAAAAACCTATTCACATGCTTTCCAGGAAGCCAATCCTGATACTATAAGAACCAGAGAATATTTGTCTCACTTTCTGCCACCATTTAGCTTGAAAATATGGCCAGTATTTAGTATATATCACACTTCATTGCAATTATTTGTATATATGTTTATATCTGCTCTAATATAATATGAGCTCTTGAGAACAATAGTTTCCTAATCACATCTGTATCCCCAGCAACAAGCACATGACCTAATATAGAGTAAGCCTTCAATAAATATTTGTTAAATAAATAAATGGATGGAAAATGGAAAGATTAAAGGAAGGAAGGAAGGAAAGGAGTATATTCAATGACAATGAAAACAGAGATGTAGTCTTCTCTTAAGAAGATGAGGAAGAATAAGATTTTCAAAAATTTACTTTCTAAATGCTTCCACTAAATACAGATGACTATTTTGCCTACAATTTTTGTTTATTTCAATAATACTTATGAAACTATAACTCATACTGTAAAATTTAGCACAAAGGTAGCATGCAAATGAAAAATAAGTTATTAAAAATTGACATATCTTATGGATAGCTGGTTGTTTTGTATAATACATAACTCATCTATAGGTACTATAAACTGCATCTTTTTTACAAAATCAAAGATGATATGTTGTGCAGGATATCATGTGCTTCTCCTTCAGATACATTCACCAGCTCTATAATATGCATTTATCAACCTGCCCTCGAATTACATAATTTGAATGAGTCTCATCTACTTCCTGCTGGGATGTTGACTGATACAACCATATAGATATAATTTCTAAGAATATGTTAGATATTATATATGATGTTGCAAAAATATTGAAACTTTATTTCCTTTATAGTATATACATGTCTAAACACTATAAACTCAGTGGAACCGGAGACATCTTTCAACTCAACCTTTTTTCTCTATTTCTAATGTCATTGCCCTATCTCAGACTTTAGTCATTTATTATGTATGTTATAATTATTTTCTAACCTCATTCTCCCTGCTCCTGGTGGTGCTCTCTCTTTCAATCTATAGTACAGAAAAGTTATCCAAAAATGCAAATCTGAGCAGATTCAATACTATTTAAAATCAGCAATGATTTATCACTACCAAGGTCTAATTTGGACTATATTTTTTGAACTGCTTAGGGTTTTAAAGCACCACCTTTCCAATTACTATAGGTAGCAGATAACTAGTCATTCTGGACAGCTAATAATTATCATACATCTTCAATTTTTGAAAAATTAATAGCTGTTTTAAGAAATAACTGAGCCTTGATTGGTATAAAATCTAAACTATGAGATGTGAGGAATAGAAGATATTTTTGAGACCCACTTGGTGGCTACAATGAGATCAGAGGTACGATTAAGAGAACGATTAAAATCACAAGACCTCATTTAAATTTTAAATATATTTTTCCCATATAATACCCTCCCCTTTTTTAGTAGTGTGTGAAAGCAGGCATTCAGACTTAAAGCTAATTTATATAACAGGTGCTCATTAAACACTGGAATATGTAATTGCACGCTCAACCTGTGGTCACCATACATATATGGAATGCATGATGCCAAATAAGTATCTCATCCTAGTTTTTAATATATACTATTTTTTTTTAACTTTCTAATGAGTGATGAGTTTATTTTCAAATGTGAAATCTGGTCAATATTTCAATCCAAACCCAACATATTTTAACACACATATTGGAAAGGTTTACTATATCATGCAAGGTATAAAGTTGATTAGAATATCTTTACAATCCTATGAAGAAGATAAAGTACAGTTCAGAAAAGTTATATCTTTACATTAACCAACAAAAGTTTAGCAATTGTATTTCACTCTCATTACAGGGTTTAGGGGGGATCTCTGAAAAAACAGATTATAAAAATGTCTTCTGCAATTGTGATTTTGTCCTTCACTGTTCAAGTAAAATCATGTGTCATCCAGTTGCAAAATATTATTGGCAACATGTATACAAACCACTGCAAATTAAAAAAAAAATTGTACCCAGGCAGGCCTGACAAAGATTTTATAGACACTTGTAATCTAATCATTTTGCTTGTACTAGTAACTAATGTCATTATTTTCTGCTTCTATTCTTTTGCCAATGCGTAGAAAGAGTACATTCATACTGACAAACGCACACAACATGACAAACCAGGATAAATGGCATTTGAAAACCATTATAAAAGGACTTTCCTGAAGTCATTTCATTCAACAAAAATTAATTTAACTCTAAAAAACAAAGGCTAATTGTAAAGAAAATACATAATAAAATAGTACATTACAGAGTACATTAAGTTGAACTTCATTTGCCTTTTAATAGAATCACAGTACTTCTGTAAATAAGTATTTTAATTGGTCTGTTCTTTGGTGAAAACAGCTCTATTTCATAGTTATGTCATGTGAGGCTGCAACAAAGAGAAATCAGATAATCTAAAGAAAATTGGCTACTGGTTGCCTTTATTATCAGTACTGGGAATGGAGAAATCTTCATCAAAATAGCTCCTAAGTATTCTCTTTATTTTAAATTGCCCAATGTGACAGACTGTCCAAGACTGCTTCTTCCTAAAACACACAGCTTTTTATTCTTCTTTTACAAAGAGTAGTTTTTTATGTAGGTACAGTAGCTTATTCTGGTGTTGATTCTTCAAAGTCAACTAATTTTAATGATAATATTACTATAATTTATATTAAATGACTATAATTTATACTAAATTTATAACATATAGTCAGAACAATATATTTTAAAATTGTTTAGGGAAGTGTAATAAATAATAATCATAAACATTTAAAAAATATAAATAAGAAAACAATGAGAATAAAAATCACTTCTGTCACTGAGATAAGTCCTTTCTCCACTCTCTATCTCCCCCCCCCACCCCGCTTTCTACAGGCACACATACACACATATGCAGAGTAATCTACTTTTTTAAAACATTGCTCTGTGAACATTCTCCTTTAGCCATTAAGTCTCCTTTATTGACAATATCATGTTGTATGAAAATTGTCATAATTTATTTAACTAAACTCTTCTTTTTAGATATTCATTTATTTTTCTTTTTTCTATGAACAATGTTGCAGTAATGGTTCTTGTGGCTTTTGTGTGTGTGTGTGTGTGTGTGTGTGTGTGTGTGTGTAGCCAAAATAAGTACTTAGAAATTATACTTTTGACCTATAGCACTTTAAGAATGTCAATATGTACAGGACAGAATGTCCTCAGGAAAGTGGAACTATGTTTTTAATAACTCAAAACAATGTAGCTCCTCATGTGATGTCTTTCAAACATGGTACTAAATAAGGAAAAGGGAAGAAGACTGACAAACTTAAGTTATGACCTTACATTTTATTTAATTATAGTTGCATGTGGTGTAAGAAGTAACTTAAGAGTCCATTCTACAAAAAGTTCATTTACTCTATCATTTGCCCTTCCTAGCCCCCCACCAAAAAAAAAAAAAAAAAAAAAAAAAAAATCCCTCCCTGGCTTCCAAATTGTTTAAAGTATTAAAGGAAATTTCATACAATTGCCATAGATATACTGTTAAGCACTTAAAACTCTACATTATAATTCCATTAATCTCTTTTTATAGTATTTATATTGACAATATTTTCATTTTGTAGGACTTAAAAGTGAATGCAGCTGTCTATGGTCTTTCCTATGTATCAAGCATTGTTCTTTGTTCTTCATATTATTACTCTTTATCTCACAAAAAAACCAAAGAAGTAGATACAATTAGGTGAGCAAACTGAAGCTTTCACTGGAGGTTTTGGGATTAATTCCTGAGCTTTGTGCCAAGATTAGTCCTGCTATTTTTCTTCATATATTTTATATAAGGGTGCATTTCTGTGTGTTATTATTGAAATGAAAGTTACTAATATAGATATATGAGCAGGATGATCCAGCCTGATAAGTAGGATCATGGCCTGACAGTGAAATAAGCCAAAAGCTAAATATTATATCAGTCCAGAGTAATATGATTAAGAGAATTAGGGAAACTTCTAATTTTAAGATTGCCCTAATTGAAAATGGCCAATGGCAGAGCTGACTAGGAGATAGGGGCTGTTGGAGGTTATGTGTATGAGTGGGTGGGTACATGTGGGTGTATGTATAAACAGCCTTTTCTTCAGTTCTATCACTGCCTATTGACTGGATGATGATTGGCTGTGCTGGTATTCACTCGGTTCTCCAAGTCACTAGTGAAACTGCAGGAAGTTACTGGATTGGGGACTGATAATCACATCCACCCTACTCCCCCACCTGGGTAGTTAAGTTGTGCTCTGTTTTGGATATTGAAAATTTTTAAGTTGCCATATTTTAAGTGAAAACATTTAAGGTGTATTTTACCGTCTTATTTATGTCCAAAGTTGAACCATAGCGCTTTTCCATAGGACCTATTAGTTTTCTGCCTCCCCAGATGTTTGTTTTCTTCCTTCCTTCCTCCCTGCCTTCCTTTTCTTCCTTCCTTCCTTTTCTTCTTTCTTTTTCTCTCCCTCTCCCGCTCTCTCCTTCCCTCCCTCCTTTCTTCCCTTTCCTTCCTACTTTATAATTTTTTTCCTTTCCTTTCCTTTCCCCTCCCTTCTTTCCTTCCCTTCCTTCCTTCTTCCCTCCTTTCCTCCCTCCCTCCCTCCTTCCTTCACTCTTTCTTTCTACAATTGACCTACAACAGTATGTTCACTATGTTACTTTCTGAGGCACAACATTGTGATTCAATATTTATATATATTACAAAATCGTTATCCCAATGAATCTAGTTACCATCTGTCATCATAGGAAATATTACATTATTATTGACTAGATTCCCCATGCTGTATATTTCATTCCTGTGACTCATTTATCTTGTAACTGGAAGTTTGTACATACATTTTCCTGACCTATTTTACTCATCCTCCCACTTCTCCCTCTGACAACCACCTGCTTGTCCTCTGTGTCTATGACTGTTTCTGTTGTGTTGTGTTTATTTATTTGTTTCATTGTTTAGATTCCACACATAAGTGAAATCATGTGGTACTTGTCTTTCTCTGTCTGACTTATTTCACTTAGCATAATACCCTCTAGTTTCATCCACATTGTCTCAAATGGCAAGATTTCATTTTTTATGGTAGAGAAATGTTACATTGTACATATATATCACCTCTTCCTTACCTATTCATCTACTGATGGGCACTAACTTTGCTTCCAAATCTTGACTATTGTGAATAATGGTGCAATAAACATAAAGTGTGCATACATCTTTTCAAATTAGTGTTCTTGTTTTGGAAAAATACCCAGAAGTGGAATTTCTGGATCTTTTGGTAATTCTATGTTTTCTGTGGGTTTTTTTTTTTTTTTCAGGCTCCTCCATACTGTTTTCCAAGTGACAGCACCAATTTACATTCCCATCAACAATGCACTAGGGAAGAGATCAGTTAGTTACCGGTGGTGAAGAAAAGGCAGGAGACATGGGGTCAGCTTTCCTGGGTGTGGATTCCACCTCTGCCACTTACAGAAATGTGGGACTTAGCAAGTAACACTCTCTAAGGCTCAGTTTTCACACCAGGAAATGGAAGTAGGGTTAAATAAATAAATGTTTAAATTAAAATTAAAATTAATCGAGGACCAGGAGAAGATGGTGGAAGAGTCAGGCGCGGAGATCACCTTCCTCCCCACAAATACAACAGAAATACATCTACACGTGGAACTGCTCCTACAGAACACCCACTGACCGCTGGCAGAAGACCTCAGACCTCCCAAATGGCAAGAAACTCCCCACGTACCTGTGTAGGGAAAAGAAAAGAGACAAAACAGAGACAAAAGAATAGGGACAGGACCTGTGGGAGGGAGCTGTGAAGGAGGAAAGGTTTCCACACGCTAGGAGCCCCTTCACAGGCAGAGACTGCGGGTGGCAGAGGGGGGAAGCTTCGGAGCCACGGAGGAGAGCGCAGCCACAGGGGTGCGGAGGGCAAAGTGGAGAGACTCCCGCACGGAGGCTCAGCGCCGAGCAGCGCTCACCAGCCCGAGAGGCTTGTCTGCTCACCCGCCGGGGTGGGCGGGGCTGGGAGCTGAGGCTCGGGCTTCGGTCAGATCGCAGGGAGAGGACTGGGGTTGGTGGCGTGAACACAGCCTGAAGGGGGCTAGTGCGCCACAGCTAGCCGGCAGGGAGTCCGGGAAAAAGTTTGGAGCTGCCGAAGAGGCAAGAGACTTTTTCATGCCTCTTTGTTTCCTGCTGCACAAGGAGAGGGGATTCAGAGCGCCGCCTAAACGAGCTCCAGAGACGGGCACGAGCCACGGCTATCAGCGCGGACCCCAGAGACGGGCATGGGACGCTAAGGCTGCTGCCGCCGCCACCAAGAAGCCTGAGTGCGAGCACAGGTCACTCTCCACACCGCCCCTTCCGGGAGCCTGTGCAGCCCGCCACTGCCAGGGTCCCGTGATCCGGGGACAACTTCCCCGGGAGAACGCACGGCATGCCTCCCGTGCTGCTGCAACGTCACGCCGGCCTCGGCCGCCGCAGGCTCGTCCCGCCTCCTCTGTACCCCTCCCTCCCCCCGCCTGAGTGAGCCAGAGCCCCCGAAGCAGCTGCTCCTTTAACCCCGTCCTGTCTGAGTGAAGTACAGATGCCCTCAGGCGACCTTACACGCAGAAGCGGGTCCAAATCAAAAGCTGAACCCCGGGAGCTGTGCGAACAAAGAAGACAAAGGGAAATCTCTCCCAGCAGCCTCAGAAGCAGCGGATTAGAGCGCCACAATCAACTTGATGTACCTGCATCTGTGGAATAACTTAATAGACAACAAATCATCCCAAATTGAGGAGGTGGACTTTGGGAGCAGGATATATTATTTTTTCCCCTTTTCCTCTTTTTGTGAGTGTGTATGTGTATGCTTCTGTGTGAGATTTTGTCTGTATACCTTTGCTTTCACCATTTGTCCTAGGATTCTGTCTGTCCGTTCTTTTCATATTTTTTTTTCTTCTTTTTAATTAAAAAAAATTTTTTTAATAATAATTATTTTTTATTTTAATAACTTTATTTTATTTTATCTTACTCTATTTGATTTGATTTGATCCTCTTTCTTTCTTTCTTTCTTTCTTTCTTTCTTTCTTTCTTTCTTTCTTTCTTTCTTTCTTTCTTTCTTTCTTTCTTTCTTTCTTTCTTTCTTTCTTTCTTTCTAGTTTTTCTCCCTTTTATTCTGAGCCGTGTGGATGAAAGGCTGTTGGTGCTCCAGCCAGGAGTCAGTGCTGTGCCTCTGAGGTGGGAGAGCCAACTTCAGGACACTGGTCCACAAGAGACCTCCCAGCTCCACGTAATATCAAATGGCAAAAATCTCCCAGAGATCTCCATCTCAACACCAAGACCCAGCTTCACTCAACGAGCAGCAAGCTACAGTGCTGGATACCCTATGCCAAACAACTAGCAAGACAGGAACACAGCCTCATCCATTAGCAGAGAGGCTGCCTAAAATCATAATAAGGCCACAGACACCCCAAAACACACCACCAGACGTGGACCTGCCCACCAGAAATACAACATCCAGCCTCATCCACCAGAACACAGGCACAAGTCCCCTCCACCAGGAAGCCTACACAACCCACTGAGCCAACCTTAGCCACTGGGGACAAACACCAAAAACAACGGGAACTATGAACCTGCAGCCTGCAAAAAGGAGACCCCAAACACAGTAAGTTAAGCAAAATGAGAAGACAGAAAAACACACAGCACATGAAGGAGCAAGGTACAAACCCACCAGACCTAACAAATGAAGAGGAAATAGGCAGTCTACCTGAAAAAGAATTCAGAATAATGACAGTAAAGATGATCCAAAATCTTGGAAATAGAATACAGAAAATGCAAGAAACATTTAACAAGGACCTAGAAGAACTAAAGGGAAAACAAGCAATGATGAACAACACAACAAATGAAATTAAAAATAGCAGAATAACTGAGGCAGAAGAATGGATAAGTGACCTGGAAGATAAAATAGTGGAAATAACTACTGCAGAGCAGAATAAAGAAAAAAGCATGAAAAGAACTGAGGACAGTCTCAGAGACCTCTGGGACAACATTAAACGCACCAACATTCGAATTATAAGGGTCCCAGAAGAAGAAGAGAAAAAGAAAGGGACTGAGAAAATATTTGAACAGATTATAGTTGAAAACTTCCCTAATATGGGAAAGGAAATAGTTAATCAAGTCCAAGAAGCACAGAGAGTCCCATACAGGACAAATCCAAGGAGAAACACGCCAAGACACATATTAATCAAACTATCAAAAATTAAATACAAAGAAACCATATTAAAAGCAGCAAGGGAAAAACAACAAATAACACACAAGGGAATCCCCATAAGGTTAACAGCTGATCTTTCAGCAGAAACTCTGCAAGCCAGAAGGGGGTGGCAGGACATAATTAAGGTGATGAAGGAGAAAAACCTACAACCAAGATTACTCTACCCAGCAAGGATCTCATTCAGATTTGATGGAGAAATTAAAACCTTTACAGACAAGCAAAAGCTGAGAGAGTTCAGCACCACCAAACCAGCTTTACAACAAAGGCTAAAGGAACTTCTCTAGGCAAGAAACACAAGAGAAGGAATAGACCTACAATAACAAACCCCAAACAATTAAGAAAATGGTAATAGGAACATACATACCAATAATTACCTTAAATTTAAATGGATTAAATGCTCCCACCAAAAGACACAGACTGGCTGAGTGGATACAAAAACAAGACCTGTATATATGCTGTCTACAAGAGACCCACTTCAGACCTAGGGACACATACAGACTGAAAGTGAGGGAATGGAAAAAGATATTCCATGCAAATGGAAATCAAAGCTGGAGTAGCATTTCTCATATCAGACAAAATAGACTTTAAAATAAAGACTATTACAAGAGACAAAGAAGGACACTACATAATGATCAAAGGATCGATCCAAGAAGAAGATATAACAATTGTAAATATTTATGCACCCAACATAGGAGCACCTCAATACAAAAGGCTAATACTAACAGCCATAAAAGGAGAAATTGACAATAACACAATCATAGTAGGGGACTTTAACACCCCACTTTCACCAATGGACAGATCATACAAAATGAAAATAAATAAGGAAGCACAAGCTTTAAATGATACATTAAACAAGATGAACTTAATTGATATTTATAGGACATTCCATCCAAAAACAACAGAATACACATTTTTCTCAAGTGTTCATGGAACATTCTCGAGGATAGATCATATCTTGGGTCACAAATCAAGCCTCGGTAAATTTAAGAAAATTGAAATCGTATCAAGTATCTTTTCCAACCACAACGCTATGAGACTAGATATCAATTACAGGAAAAGATCTATAAAAAATACAAACACATGGCGGCTACACAATACACTACTGAATAATCAAGAGATCACTGAAGAAATCAAAGAGGAAATCAAAGAATACCTGGAAACAAATGACAATGAAAACACGACGACCCAAAACCTATGGGATGCAGCAAAAGCAGTTCTAAGAGGGAAGTTTATAGCACTACAATCCTACCTTAAAAAACAGGAAACATCTCAAATAAACAACCTAACCTTGCACCTAAAGCAATTAGAGAAAGAAGAACAAAAAAACCCCGAAGTTAGCAGAAGGAAAGAAATCATAAAGATGCGATCAGAAATAAATGAAAAAGAAATGAAGGGAATGATAACAAAGATCAATAAAACTAAAAGCTGGTTCTTTGAGAAGATAAACAAAATTGATAAACCATTAGCCAGACTCATCAAGAAAGAAAGGGAGAAGACTAAAATCAATAGAATTAGAAATGAAAAAGGAGAAGTACCAACTGACACTGCAGAAATACAAACGATCATGAGAGATTACTACAAGCAACTCTATGCCAATAAAATGGACAACCTGGAAGAAATGGACAAATTCTTAGAAATGCACAACCTGCCGAGACTGAACCAGGAAGAAATAGAAAATATGAACAGACCAATCACAAGCACTGAAATTGAAACTGTGATTAAAAATCTTCCAACAAACAAAAGTCCAGGACCAGATGGCTTCACAGGTGAATTCTATCAAACATTTAGAAAAGAGCTAACAACTATCCTTCTCAAAGTCTTCCAAAATATAGCAGAGGGAGGAGCACTCCCAAACTCATTCTACGAGGCCACCATCACCCTGATACCAAAACCAGACAAAGATGTCACAAAGAAAGAAAATTACAGGCGAATATCACTGATGAACATAGATGCCAAAATCCTCAACAAAATACTAGCAAACAGAATCCAACAGCACATTAAAAGGATCATAAACCATGATCAAGTGGGGTTTATTCCAGGAATGCAAGGATTCTTCAATATATGCAAATAAATCAACATGATACACCATATTAACAAACTGAAGGAGAAAAACCATATGATCATCTCAATCGATGCAGAGAAAGCTTTTGTCAAAATTCAACACCCATTTATGATAAAAACCCTGCAGAAAGTAGGCATAGAGGGAACTTTCCTCAACATAATAAAGGCCATATATGACAAACCCACAGCCAACATTGTCCTCAATGGTGAAAAATTGAAACCATTTCCACTAAGATCAGCAACAAGACAAGGTTGCTCACTCTCACCACTATTATTCAACATAGTTTTGGAAGTGTTAGCCACAGCAATCAGAGAAGAAAAAGAAATAAAAGAAATCGAAATCAGAAAAGAAGAAGTAAAGCTGTCACTGTTTGCAGATGACATGATACTATACATAGAGAATCATAAGGATGCTACCAGAAAACTCCTAGAGCTAATCAATGAATTTGGTAAAGTAGCAGGATACAAAATTAATGCACAGAAATCTCTTGCATTCTTATACACTAATAATGGAAAATCTGAAAGTGAAATTAAGAAAACACTCCCGTTTACCATTGCAACAAAAAGAATAAAATATCTAGGAATAAACCTACCTAAGGAGACAAAAGACCTGTATGCAGAAAATTATAAGACACTGATGAAAGAAATTAAAGATGATACAAATAGATGGAGAGATATACCATGTTCTTGGATTGGAAGAATCAACATTGTGAAAATGACTCTACTACCCAAAGCAATCTACAGATTCAATGCAATCCCTATCAAACTACCACTGGCATTTTTCATAGAACTAGAACAAAAAATTTCACAATTTGCATGGAAACACAAAAGACCCCGAATAGCCAAAGCAATCTTGAGAAAGAAAAACGGACCTGGAGGAATCAGGCTCCCTGACTTCAGACTATACTACAAAGCTACAGTAATCAAGACAGTATGGTACTGGCACAAAAACAAAAAAATATAGATCAATGGAACAGGATAGAAAGAAAGCCCAGAGGTAAACCCATGCACATATGGTCACCTTATCTTTGATAAAGGAGGCAAGAATATACAGTGGAGAAAAGACAGCCTCTTCAATAAGTGGTGCTGGGAAAACTGGACAGCTACATGTAAAAGAATGAAATTAGAACACTCCCTAACACCATACACAAAAATAAACTCAAAATGGATTAAAGACCTAAATGTAAGGCCAGACACTATCAAACTCTTAGAGGAAAACATAGGCAGAACACTCTATGACATAAATCACAGTAAGATCCTTTTTGACCCACCTCCTAGAGGAATGGAAATAAAAACAAAAATAAACAAATAGGACCTAATGAAACTTAAAAGCTTTTGCACAGCAAAGGAAACCATAAAGAAGATGAAAAGACAACCCTCAGGATGGGAGAAAATATTTGCAAATGAAGCAACTGACAAAGGATTAATCTCCAAGATTTACAGGCAGCTCATGCAGCTCAATAACAAAAAAACAAACAACCCAATCCAAAAATGGGCAGAAGACCTAAATAGACATTTCTCCAAAGAAGATATACAGATTGCCAACAAACACATGAAAGATTGCTCAACATCATTAATCATTAGAGAAATGCAAATCAAAACTACAATGAGATATCATCTCACACCAGTCAGAATGGCCATCATCAAAAAATCTAGAAACAATAAATGCTGGAGAGGGTGTGGAGAAAAGGGAACCCTCTTGCACTGTTGGTGGGAATGTAAATTGATACAGCCACTATGGAGAACAGTATGGAGGTTCCTTAAAAAACTAAAAATAGAACTACCATACGACCCAGCAATCCCACTACTGGGCATATACCCTGAGAAAACCATAATTCAAAAAGAGTCATGTACCAAAATGTTCATTGCAGCTCTATTTACAATAGCCAGGACATTGAAACAACCTAAGTGTCCATCGACAGATGAATGGATAAAGAAGATGTGGCACATATATACAATGGAATATTACTCAGCCAGAAAAAGAAACGAAATTGAGTTAGTTGTAGTGAGGTGGATGGACCTAGAGTCTGTCATACAGAGTGAAGTAAGTCAGATAGAGAAAAACAAATACTGTATGCTAACACATATATATGGAATCTAAGGGAAAAAAAATGGTCATGAAGAACCTAGTGGCAAGACGGGAATAAAGACACAGACCTACTAGAGAATGGACTTGAGGATATGGGGAGGGGGATGGGTAAGATGTGACAAAGTGAGAGAGTGGCATGGACATATATATATACACTACCAAACGTAAAATAGATAGCTAGTGGGAAGCAGCTGCATAGCACAGGGAGATCAGCTCGGTTCTTTGTGACCACCTAGAGGGGTGGGATATGGAGGGTGGGAGGGAGGGAGACGCAAGAGGGAAGAGATATGGGAACATATGTATATGTATAACTGATTCACTTTGTTATAAAGCAGAAACTAACACGCCACTGTAAAGCAATTATACTCCAATAAAGATGTTAAAAATGAATAAATAAATAAATAAAATTAAAAAAAAACCGATGCACTAGGGTTTCCCTTTCTCCACATCCTTTCCAACCATTTTTATATGTTGTCTTTTTGATAATAACTATTCTGAAAGATGTGAGGTGATATCTCATCGTAGTTTTGATTTGTATTTCCCTAATACTTAGTGATGTAGAGCATCTATTCATTTGTCTATTTGCTATATGTATGTCTTCTTTGGAAAAATGTCTATTCAGGTCCTCTGCCCATTTTTTATGGGGTTGTTTGGTTTTTGATGTTGAGTTATATCAGTCCTTTGTATATTTTTGATATTAACCCTTTAGCAGATATACTGTTTTTAAATTTGTTCTCCTATTCAGAAGGGGGGCTTTTCATTTTGTTGATAGTTTCCATTGTGTGCAAAAGTCTTTTAGTTTGTGGGAACCCCCTGGAGGTCCAGTGGTCAGGACTCAGCACTTTCACTGCCATGGCCAGGGTTCAATCCCTGGTTGGGGAACTAATATCCCACAAGCCATGTGGCACAGCAACAAAACAAAGCAAAACAACACACACACACACACACACACACACACACACACACACATACACACGATGTCTTTTAGTTTGATGTAGTCCCCTTTAATTTTGCTTTTGTTTCACTTGCCTGAGGAGACATAATCCTCCAAATATTGCTATGACTGATGTCAAAGAGCCTACTGCTTACGTTTTCTCTTAGGAGTTTTATGGTTTCAGATCCTACATTTAAGTATTTAATCCATTTTGAGTTTAGTTTTGTACATGCTGTGAGAAAGTAGTCCAGTTTTCCCAACATCATTTATTAAATAGACTGTCTTTTCATGTATATTCTTTCCTCTTTTGTTGTATATTCATTGACCATGTAAGTGTGGATTCATTTATGAGCTCTTTGTTCCATTGATCTATGTGTCTGTTTTTGTGAAAGTATCACACCATTTTGATGACTGTAGCTTTGTAGGTTAGCTTGAAATCAGGGAATGTGACACTCCCAGCTTTGTCCTTTCTCAAGATTGTTTTGGTTATTCTGGGTCATTTGTGTTTACATACAAATTTTAGAATTATTTATTCTAGTTCGGTGAAAAATGCCATTGGTATTTTGATAGGGATTGCAGAACCTTGGATAGTATGGTTATTTTAACAGTATTAAATCTTCCAATCCATGCCATATCATTCCATTGGTTTGTGTTGTCTTCAATTTCTTTCATCAATATTGTATAGTTCTCTAAGTATAGGTCTTTTGCCTCCTTAGAGTTAGTCTAGGATATTTTATTCTTTTAGATTCGATTGTAATGGCTTGCTTTCTTAATATCTCCTTCTGATAATCTGTTTTTAGTGTATAGAAAGACCACAGATTTTTCTATATTAAATTTGTATCTTTGAATGTACGTATTAGTTCTAATAGTTTTTTCGTGAATTCTTTAGGATTTTCTATGTATAGTATCATGTCATCTGCAAACAGTGACAGCTTTACTTCTTCCTTTCCAATTTGGATTCCTTTCAACTGTTTTTCTGCTCTGATTGCTGTGGCTAGGACTTCGAAGGCTATGTTGAATAAAAGTGGTGAGAGTGGGCATCCTTGTCTTTTCCTGCTTTTAGAGAAAAAGCTTTTTGCTTTTCACAGTTGAGAATGATGCTGGCTGTGGGTTTTTCATATATGGCGTTTATTATATTGAGGTGTGTTTCCTCTACAACTTGTTTGTTGAGAGTTTTTATCATAAATAAAAGCTGAATTTTGTCAAAAGGTTTTTCTGTGTCTATTGAGATTATCATATTGATTTTATTCTTCAATTTGTTAATGTGGTGTATGACATTGAGTGATTTGTGGATGTTAAGCCATTCTTGCATGCCTGAGATAAATTCCACTCAGTCATGGTGTATGATCCTTTTAATGTATAGTTGAATTCAGTTTGCTATAATTTTTTAAGGATTTTCGTATCTATGTTCATCAGTGATATTGGCTTTTAATTTTTTTTTTGCAGGTCTTTGTCTGGTTTTGATATCAGGTTGACGTTGGTCTCATGAAATAAGTTTGGAAACATTCTTTCCTTTCAAGTTTTTGGAATAGCTTGAGAAGGAGAGGTGCAAGCACTTCTTTTAATATTTGGTAGAATTCATCTGTTAAGCTGTCTGGTCCTGGACTTTTGTTGGATGGTAGATTTTTTTAAAATTACTGATTCAATTTCAATACTAGTGATTATCTGTTCAGATTTTCTATTTCTTCCTGAAAGAAAGGAATCTCCCAGTCTTGGGAGATTGTACATTTATCCATTTTTTTCTACGCTGTCCATTTTATTGGCATATAACGGTCTTAGTAATCTCTTATGATCCTTTGTATTTCTGTGGTATCAGTTGTAACTTCTTTTTCATTTCTGATTTTATTTATTTGGGTCCTCTTTCTATTTTTCTTAATGAGTCTGGCTAAAGGTTTATGAATTTGGGTTTATCTTTCCAAAGAACTAGTTTTTAGTTTCATTGATTCTTTTCTGTTGGTTTTTTTTTGGTCTCTATTATTTCATCTCTTATATTTATGATTTCTTTCCTTCTACTAACTTCAGGTTTTATTTGTTCTTCTTTTACTAGTTCCTTAAGGTGGAAGGTTATGTTTTTCACTTGTCTGGATTTTCAAAGGCATTTAACATATTTTTTTTCATTCTTGAAACATGCATTTCTTATTCTAGTAGTTTTACAAAGTCCTGCTTATCTAGCAGTCAACATTTCAATTTTTCTAGTAAAGAAAATAAATAAGCATTGGCCTAGTTCAGATATACTGTTTTACTAAATCTGTGGGAGAGAGAAGTATGATGAATATTCTTTTTATATGAGCCTTTATATAGTAATTTTATGTTTATTTTGATATTAAATGACACTGTTTCAAAAAGTTTTAAAATTGGAATTGAAATTGGAGGTACTGTATAGAAGGAGAAAAGATAAATGAATACATTTGTGTGGCATTTATATAACTTAGTTGATATCGGATTAGTTTACTTAAAGTTGATTTTTATAGAAACACAAAGAAATTGAATCAAGAGAAAAATTATGTACAGGTCCCCCTCTAATAGTGCAGATTTTCTCATGCATAAATAACAAAATTGTCATAGTATAAAATATGGGTAAAGCATATTAAATCTTAATTCACTTCTTTATAAAGTCTTATCCCTTGATATATTCAGAATAATCTGTGAGGGAGGCACCATGTGTTGAAGGAACAATGTTCTCCACCATCAATATGTTCCTCTTAATTATATGCACGTGTGATTCTCTATTAATCTTCCTCAATATGGATGAGTTCAACGGATGTCACTGAATTTTCCGTGTTCTTGGGAACACTTAGCTTAAAAAAATGCAGGAAGTGGATATTGGGAAAAGACTGAATAATAGTAGAAAAAAACTGAGGTGGAATAAATGGTGCTTTTATTTTTTTTATTACTTTTTTTAAGTTTGTTTTTTTTTTTTTTTTTTTTTTTTAATGTGGACCACCTTCAAAGTCCTCGCTGAATTTGCCACAACATTGCTTCTGCTTTATGCTTTCGTTTTTTGGCCCTGAGGCATGTGGGACCAGCTCCCCCACTAGGGATTGAACCCACACTCCCTACATGGGAAGGTGAAGTCTCAACCACTGGACAACCAGGGAAGTCGCATAAATGGTGCTTTTAAATTTAACTTATAGATAGATCTGACCAAGAGACAAGGATTCATTCTCATCTAGTTGTACATAAGGTTATTACAGACAAATTAAAATCTGTAGGGTTGGTTCTGAAAAATAATTCTTTATTTATATCAAATCCATAAATTGTTTCCAACCACAAAGATTTTTTCTATCTCAGAATTACGAATACTTTTGAATTTTAATGGAAATCAACCACTGTAAGACACATTAATTGTTCACCTAGCAAATCATTTATGTGCAATTACCATATTACAAATAGTACCATGTTCTGGAGATATGGGATGATTAGGAAATACACAGTTGCTGCCCCCATAGAGCTTTCCATTCTTCAGGGATAAAGATATTAAACAAATTAGACTAAAAAAATTATACTAAGGGAGCAACTGGTGTGCACAACAGGAGCACCTAAGCTTATCTAGAGGTTTTCTGGAAAATTTCTTTCATAATATTCAACATATCTTCCTAATATTTAATTAAAACAAAAAGCATGAAAAACAATTAGCTAGGTAAATGGAGAAGTAGAAAGAAAAAGGAAAATGTGCAAAGGCATGAAAGCAAGAGAGGTTTGGTTTATTGATAATGTGAAAAAAAAAAAACCCTCAGCATCGCTCAGCATGGATGCTAAATAGAAAAGGATAAGTAAAGAAGCTGAAAAAAATGTCAGGAGCCAGGACATAAGGGACCACATAAACTTCATTAAGGTTTTAAAATACAACCTAGTTTAGAAATACCATACGAGCTACAAGATGGAGATAATGGGGTTACAATTGTGAAGGTACAAGAAAGGGAAATGAAGTTGCTCAGGTGAGGGATGATGATGCCTAACTAATGGTGAGGATAGTGAGGAATGAATTGGATCAGAACTGTGTGTTGTAAGTAGAATGGTGAAAACATAATTGATTGAAAGTAGGAAGGATGTAAGGAGAATAAAAGAATGGTTTCCATGTTTTAGACTTGGGCTCTTGAGCCAATAATGGTGATATTCATAATGTAAAGAGCACTGGTGAGAAAAAGAGTCTGATGTTTTCAGTTTAGAACATGCTGATTTTGTGGTAACTGAGCCACATACCAAATAAGTATGTCTAGTGGACATATAGATCCAGAGTGTATAAGAAAGACACTAATCATATGTAGTAATTACAAATGGAGTAAAGTATTAGCTGATGGTGGGGTGGCCAGAAATGTATTCTTCAGAAGAAGATGGGGAGCTCTTTCAGTACACAATTCAGGATTGTATTATACCGCGGATGAGGTACAATTACACAACTGCCTTACTAGATAGTTTATAATTTGAAAGTTGCAAAGTTTTATCATCTCTGTATTACTCCTCACTCTACTACTCAAATCACTTCCTTGGTTGAGCAGTTCTAGGAACACTCTGTGTATAAGCCTTTTTCCCACATGAAGTTAGATGCTGTAATCTGCTCCTTCCCTCTTTTGGGTTCAAGTCTACAGCATGGAGAATGCTTATTGAACTTACATTCTTGAAGTCTCAGTTCTCTGGTCTCAGGGCCAGAATTGTGTCAGATGATTTCTAAGTCCTTCCTAGCTCCATTTATATTGCTTTCTAGCAACACTTTATAATTTAATTATCATAACTAAAGGATATTATTTTCTTAAAGGTTTTAAATGTTCACTTAGAAAAATAATTTCCAACATTGATTTACTATTTTTTAAATTAAATTCTAACATTGATTTGGTCTCTTATTATAATAATTTTCAAAGTCATTATTTTAGTGGTATAATTTTATCTTTGAATATTATTTATATTTATATATATATAATATTTTACAATTGCTTCTGTAATGATCTAGCCATTAAAATACACTATTTATTCAACATGAACCATGTATTTGGCTCATACTTCATCTTATTTAATCTTCTCATATCATTTAAGATATGCTTTATTTCTAATTTATAGACCCGTGTCTTTGGGCAAAGCCATGCATCTAAAATTCTATGATTTTTAAGAGTATATTTAAAATTCAATGATGCAGTAAATATAGGAATCACACATGTTCCATTATTGAATTATTTTGTAAAATGTTTGTAAAATGTTCATGACTCTTTAATTGCTGCTTTAGGAATGCATATTTGGAAATCTCTTTGAAAATTATCTTTATATTTTAATTATATATTCTATTTTCTATTATGCTGTATTATCTCAGGGTTTTTTTGAGTTCTGAAAATGATTTTGATAATAAAATTTATTTTGGGACTGTTTGTTTCAAACACTGAGCTATATTTTGGGGGAATTAATATTTCCTGTGATATACTTGCACATCATTCAGTAGCCATTTGCATCAGTATATGATATTCTAAGAAGATGGCCAACAGACACATAAAAAAGATGCTCAACATCACTAATCAGAGAAATGTAAATTAAAACCACAGTAATATATCACCTCATACCTGTCAGAATGGCCATCATCAGAAAGAATACAAATAACAAATGTTGGAAAGGATGTGGAGAAAAGGGAACCCTAGTACACTACTGGTGGGAATGTAAATTGGTACAGTTGCCATGGAAAACAATATGGAGGTTCCTAAAAAAACTAAAAATAGAACTACCATATGATCCAGCAATTCTACTCCTGGTTATATACCCAAAGAAAATTAAAACAATAATTTGAAAGGATACATGCACCCCAATATTCATAGAAGCATTATTTACAATAACCAAGATATGGAAGCAACCTAAGTGTCCATGAACAGATGAATGGTTTAAGAAGTAGTGTGTGTATATATATACACAGACACACAGACACACACACACACACACACACACACACACACACAGTGGAATATTACTCAGCCATAAAAAAGAAATACATACACAAAATAGAATATTACTCAGGTATAAAAAATGAAATTTTATATCTGCCATTTGTGACAACATGGATGAACCTAGAGGTTATTATGCTTAGTGAGATAAGTCAGATAGAGAAAGAATAATACTGCATGTTATCACGTATATGGAATCTAAAAAATAAAATGAATGAATATAACAAAATAGAAACAGACTCACAGGCATAGAGAACAGACTGGTAGTTACAGTAGGGAGAAGCATGGGGGAGAGGCAGGATGGAGGTAGGACGTTGAGAGGTACAAACTGTTATGTATAAAATAGATGAGCAACAAGTATATATTGTATAGCACAGGAATTATAGCCATTATCTTGTAATAACTTTAAATGGAGTACAATCTATAAAAATACTGAATCACAGTCCTACTGAATACAGGATTGTTAATAATAAAAAAAAAAGGAAATATGTGTGTGTATGCATGTATATGAAGAGTTACTGTCCTTTTTACTCTCTCATTTTCACTTTCTTCACCCATCAGCTCTAATGCTAGCTCAATAATAAGGAGGTAATTACAGGAAAAACCTCCATGAGAAAGCCTATCTCAAGGTTACATATCCTCTCAGGAAAAAGGAGCCATCCTTTCTGATGGTAAACTTGGAGAGTGTGTATTGTACAGCACAGGGAAATATAGCCATTATTTTGTAGCGACTTTAAATGGAGTATAATCTATAAAAATGTCAAATCTCTAGGTTGTACACCTGTAGCTAATATAATGGTGTGAATCAACAATAGTGCAATAAATACTGCAATAAAAAATTGAAAAAAATAAAATTAAAAAGCCAAATATATATATATGTCATTTTTAAACATTGCTTAATGTGAAAAGAGCTTTTACCAAAACCTTATATTCAATAGAAGATTAAATTATGTGTTAAAATGGATTCTGCAAGGAACTCAACAATTCTGTTATCTTAGAAAAAATAAAGGTTATAAATTTTTTAAATGTCCAACTAGGCTACATGTTTTGTTGTTGCTTCTTTGTTTTTAGTACAAAAAAATAAGATTTTATATATAACCATATTCTGATGATATAAAAAGCTAACAGTTAATTTTATAATCACTTTATTATATTTTTGTGAATTAGAGTCATTATCAATAGAAATTAAGATTTTTCTTTGCTATGTGTATTTCCTTTCTCCATGAATTTTAAAAATCTATAACGATGTCTATCAAATTTTAAAATAATATAATAATTAAAATACTCAGTTAAGTTAGAGTGAGTAGTATAATGTAGATCAGAAAAGTAATTTCTTCATTTAACCTTGATTTATAATGAATAAGTCAAACTGGTTTATGTAGTGGCCTACTTTAGAAGTATCAAACAGATAGTGTTGACATTTAATCAATATCAAATCCTTTGAATTACTGTATTTCTACATATTTTTTACCTCTCATAACATTCTTAAAATTTAATCTGCATCATAATGTAATAAATACCTTCATATGTTATACATTTAACTTACTAGTTAATAATTTGAAAATTTGCAATTAGTTATCATATTAACATCATCCAGTATATACTCAGTGTTAAGTCAGTTAATTGATATACCTTGATATTTGGGAAAATTGAATGCTCATTAAAAACAAGAATTAATATTCACAGATTGTTTGCAATGTGCCTGGGTGCTTAATAAATCCTCAGAACAAACCTGTGATAGATAGATAGATAGATAGATAGATCTCTCTTCATTTTATAAATGAGGAACCAAAATTACCACAAGACTATTAATAAAGATTACCCTCTGATCCTTTGTTTGCTAAGAGGTTTATTGAAGCCTAAAAAACTTCATTCTCTCAAAGGCTAACACTTTATTGAATAATGTAAACTCATGATACAATTCATAAGTTTTCCATTTAAAAGTCTTGTATTCTGAGAAGTTATAACTAGACTCTTGAAATATGGTGTTTCTTAGATAAGTAATCACTTTGACAAAAAGTAGGAGGAGATGGGAATATAGATTAGCAGTTTATCCATATTAAGGATAGGTTCCATTCAGACCCTACACTTTGAGTAAAAATGGATGCTCATAACGGAATTATTACAGATTTTAAACCAAGCTAATAGACTGTCAAACAAAATTAGTTCTATATTTTACCATTAAAAATATACCTTCCAAACAACCTGGAAGGCCAGAATTAATTTAAAGTTCTCAGGCTCCTCAGGCATCTGTGCTTGAATGTGTTGGCCAGGGGAGAGCTGAACCCCAGCTCCATGTCTTCAGCCCACAGCTTGCTCCCACTGTCTTCCAATCACTGGCCTTTTCTTATTCCTGGAGGGACCTCATGCTCACAAGTGCGGACTTCCCAGCTGTTACTTTTGGGCTCCATCAAACGGCTTCTTTATGGAGCCTCCCCTTGGCCATTCTTTGGGCTTAGAAGTGTGTACACTCCAGTGTGCTCTGCCCTAAGGAGGACAGACTCAAAGAAGAGGCCCACACAGGAACTGGGAACAAGGTCTGGGCATTTAGGCAAGGACTTTTAAGGTCCTGGATACCTAGAACATGGCCCAGAAGGGGAACCTGTGGACTTTGGTTGGTCATGACTTGGCTTTAAAGACTCCTCCCAGGGCATGGCCTCTAGTGTAAAGATGGTAATGTTTATACTATGTATTAAATGTAACCATATTTTCTTAGCCTATTTGCTGATATTGTCCATGAGTCCTAACATAAATAAGTGATTGGACACATGGATCAGCAACAGCATCATCCTTCTAACAACCAATTCTCCTCACGAACATCAATTCACATATCTTGGAGAACTTGCTATCCTCTATTTTAACCATCACTATATAGTGGGGGCTGTTCTTTCTGCCACAGGTCTAAGGATGCACACATAATCCATCCTGACATAGGATTAGGTGAGGAGAATAGGTCTCTTTGAAGTAGAGAAACTTTAAGGTATGAGATGGGAGAGAGCTATCTGGAAAGCCATTATTTTCAACCCTCTGGATAAAAACCTAAGAAAATGTTGCCAGTATGCAGAAGAAAGCAGGGAAGGGAGATGGTAAGTTCCAAACAATGTCCCTGATCCTCTTAGGACTGAGCCAAGCCTCAACATGGTGCTTTTCTCCAAGGCATGGAGACCTTATAAAACAATCCACTCGGGTTGTTCAAGACCCTAAATTATCTGGACTTTATCAAAAAAGTATGAGAACTGTAGAAATAGCCATCAGCTTATTAAAGAAAATCTCCCCTTTGTTTTATCTGAGAGTATCGTTTATTTTGCACTCGTTTGAGAGCAGCTTGCTTCTCAATACTGTGACAGATTTTCAATCTGTAACCTGTGAGTGCAGGGGATCCCTGTGAGTACTAGAGGCCATATGGTGCTTCTCTGCAGTCATATGGAAACCCAGCTGGGCCACCTAAAGATTTATGATCAATTATCTATGCTCAAAGGCCATAAAGCCATTGAACAATGACTCTTTCTGAGTTGCTATGTGAGGAAAATAAGCAGCTATTGTAGAGTTCCTTTGTCAACAGAAGAAGTTATTAACTCAAATTACACAAGTTTATACCTCAAATGGGCTCTTCAGCTGATAATAAAATATTAAGTGCTTTGAAAGAAGTTTTAGTCTTCAAATAATAAACATATCCACAGACACAAACACACACAGAACACACACTTGCACCCACATACGTAAACACTATCAAACTTTCTGGTATGATTTACATAAACTCTACCCTAGGATGTATGTATGAAAATAATGATTTTTAAATGGTTCCCTCCTATACTTTCATGATTATTTTATTCTAAGTGGGAACAGCCTGGAAAATATTTTATGAATTGAATTCTCATTTTTGAGTCTTGTTATCATCTAATTGTCTATTGTCCTCTCCAATTTGATGGCTAACAGCTCTGGGGAAAATACTGTGTTCTCTCAGGTTCTCCTTAATATAAAGATTACTCAGTTTATTGGTAATTTTTTCACATGTTTACTGTGCCCATTGGCATGGGCACATGTTTTATTTCCACATTGTTCCAGGAGGAATTTGAGAAAGAATCTTTATAACCTACTTCTACTAGTTTGAGTAAAAGTTTTATTTATTAGTACTTCATTTCCAATATTGGTATTCTGAAGACAGTTGTCCCTTTATAAGAAGAATGAAAAATAGTTACTTCTAACTCTGTTGCTCAGAAGGGATGCACGTAGAATGATGGAAAGACTTAAAATTAGACTGAGGCAGAATCAGAATTAGGGCCATTAATTTTCTAATCTTCTAATTCTTCAGGATGAAAATCTGGGATTAAAAAATAAACTTCATCTGTTACATTGCATCAAATGTCACATTTGAATTATTTACCTCCAAAGGTTCTATATATTAGAATAAACTCTGTGCTATAAACTGTATTTAAGTGTCTGATATTTTTATCATTATGAATTTAAGACATAGAGTCATTTAAGTTTACTGACATACTAATACACTGCATAAACCCCAGCTGATGGTTTTATATTGTAAATACAGCTTTGCTTGTTTTATTTTTATAATGAATCTCTACAAGCGTCCTTAATTATGATTAATCGTAAGAGCTCAAATGAACTACTATATGGACAGGATTTTTTGACAAAATCTTGAACAATTAATAATTATTTATGCCCTGCCCACTTCAACAAAAGAATCAGACTAATGTCTCAATATCACTACAGAGAAAATGAAAATCTATTTTATAAATAATTTAAAAGTCTATTTCTGTCAAAACAAGAATCAATAAACTTTGAATTTTGATAATTTCTTTTTTTAATTAATGGAAGTTTCTGGTGATATACTGCCGATGAACATATTCTGAGCTTATAAATTACATATTACTTTTTTCTAGACTATTGTTAATATCCAAAGAAACATTCAAATACAGCCAAAACAAATATTATTTTCACTAGTTTATAAAATTACTAAATTCAACATAAGAGTAGTTGTTTGTTTTCTATAAGTATCAAAAAGAGTGAGAGAACTTTTAAAAATGTGCACAAATGTTAAACATTAATACTAATATTAGTATGTTATCAAGGTTATAAAAGTATTAGAAAATTAATGATGTTTTTCTATAGATAGTTACTTAACATTATTAATGAGTTTTTCCAGTGTCTTTCATCTTTACATAAGGAAAACATTTGTTTCTAAAAATTTACACTGAGCATGGATTTGACTCAGAAACAAACAAAAACAAGTGACACAAAACTCCAGAGGTTTCTCCACTGCACTATGATTTTTTGTTCTCTTTATTGTTTGTGGATTGTTATATTGGGGGAGATTGTTAATCAGGAAGAGAAGAAAGATGTGAACGGGTGATTTCCAGAAAATTACTGATACAACTATTAATCTATAAGGACATGTATGACCTTTATCTAATCCCCAGGCTTCCCTAAATACATCTGTTATTATCAAAAGAACTTCTTAGCTGTAGAAAGTCTGTATTATGTGGAATAATAATGGCAGAATTCTTCTCAAAAAATATACAGTCAGTGTGACAAAACAGACTTAGTGAGTAAATAGTAAAGTTGTCCTCTAGACAAAATTTATCATCACATACCTATACGTACACAATAATATCAAATCCAAGGGGGAATTAGGAATGTTGGATTAAGGTCTGTAAAGTACTTTGAAATTAATTGTTATTTATGCCTTGTTTAATTAGAAAATATAATTTGTGTTTACTTTTAGATTTTCAGAGTACTAAAACTATTTTATGTATGCCTGTAAGCTTTAACTTGGAAAAGCTTTTGTGTTTATTCTAATTGCTATGTAGTCCTTGGCCTTTATTGCACTGCTAAATCAATTAAAGTTAAAAAATTAATTCAGATTTTGGGACATAGCAGTGTTATAAAACCAATGCCTAAAATTATAATGATTAAGGATGCACATTTTTAAAACTCCAAAATATAATTAGGAAAGATAAAAATGATATCCAAGGCTTACATATATTCGCACTCCTTCAGTAAAATCAGAATAATGAGCTCCCTGTAGTCATTAAAAAATATGAGAGGCGATTTAATTGTTTTGGGGGCTCCCAACCTGATGCTTATCCTATAACTACAGCTCAGACAAAGCATATTTATCATGGACCACAAGAAGTGAACCTGTAAAATCTATAGAGTAAAATGATATAAATCACCAGGCAGTAAATAGTCACTGGACTCTGGACTTTTAGAGTTCCCATTTCTTCAGTGAAGCAATATGAACTCTACAAGAATGGTAGAAGAAAATTTTAATGATCTAGAATAGAGATGAGAAACTGGTGGATTAAGAGAGTAAATATTCACTGGACTTACGGGGTTTAAAAAAATTCTCATTTCTTTAATGAAGCCAATGAATTCTCTATATGGTTGAAATATATACAAGGATGATGTATCAAAGAGGTTGCACACCAGTGACCTGAGGGATTTAACTTAAAACTGTGTTGCGTTTACACTGAATTGAGTAGGTAGGCAGTGTTGTTTCCAAATTGAACTTCATTGGCAACATTTAAAAATCTTTAGTTTTCCTATAAAAAATCCATTTTCTAATTTATGTTAAAGTTGAAAGGCTCTGGTCACATGGTACCTCATTAACACACAGTGACGATCCATTAAATCTGTGGAACACCTGCATCTTAGGGTGCATATTACCTTCTATCATACCTTTTACCTCTCCTTCTTTGAGTCATGAAGGTTAAATTTCACATGGAACACATGGAACTGCCTGAAAACCTTCCCTGCCTATCTACCAACTCAGTTTATTCCATATTCCGTACTATATTCACGGCAATTACCACTATTGAAAATATCTTCTTTGCTTACTTGTTAATGAATGGGCAAATTTTTATGAAACATAAACACTGAAGTGTAGGGATGTTGGCTGTCTACTTCCTTAGCATGTTCCCCAGGACCAAGAATAAAACCTGGTGTATACAGGATTCTAAATAATAATTCTTAAGTGCACATGATGTGGCTGTTGTCCTTTCTGTGCATGATGGTCTGTTGTTTTGCTCAGGTTAAATAAAAAATATCAAATTCTCCTTGTGGTTAAAACTCCATCACAAGTAGGAAATACAAAATTTACAAAAGTTCTATGTATTACTTATATTTGACTTGCTTCACATTTTTTTATCTTCTTTTTTAGAGTTTTTTAAAGAACCACTCCCACTTAAAGCAAACAATTATACCACTGCCCTTGATCAAATAATTTCCTTTTGATTTATAAGTCTGTATTTATAATATATCAATCTTTATAAACAATTGTCTGTTCAAATGATTTTTACATCCTTTAAACAGTAGTATTTTAAAATCATTACAGCTTTATCATACACTGTTTCACATTCATTATTCTTATGTAGAATGTTTTTTATAGTACTACCTCTTTACCTTGTTAATTTTCCCAAGTGGAGTAAAAAATAACTGCCAGAAATGCAACACATTTACTTATTAGACTCAACTTGTTCTATTCACATTATTATCTCCAGCATTTCACATTATTACATTAATTTCATGAAATAGATCATATACCGGTTTGATGAAAGTTATCAATTTTGTTTCATATATTTGTAGGAAAATATTTTAACAGACCTATGTTAATTCCTTTGTCTCTTCTAGCTTTTGATTCATGTGATTATTAATAATAGTATCTCTTGTTTTTCAACATAATTGCCCTATTCCAGAAATCAAGTATAATTTTAACTGTTGAGCTAAAGTGGTACCCATCCTCATTTTATGAAGATATCTTCGTCTTCTTAATAAATTTTTGTGACTATTGTAAGAAATTGATTAAAATGTTTCAGGGGAAGATAACCTATACTAATTTATGTGAAACAATTAAAAATGATAGATATTGGGATAAAGAGGTACATGTATGGCATATTTTGGGTAGGACGTTTAAACACAAGTAATTGTGTTATTATATTAAGACATCTGGTTTCAATATATTATTTTAAATTATTGATGTCTTACTAAAATCAAAGTACAATAGAATAATTGAAATAAATCCATACGTTAAATTATTTGATGAATTGAAAAATAGCTCAAACAATCTAAGAAGTGTGTTTCTTTCTTACGTTTATTTTAAATTAATTATTTATTTAATTATAAATAATATACCAAATAAAAACTTGATAAAAGTCCAATTTCAATTTCCAATTCTGGCCAAGATGGACTTTCCCTCAGGATCTCACTACTACAACTAAAATAACATAATCATAAGAAGCATAACACAAACCTTGGACTGAAACAATCATAGGAAGACTCAGAAAGGTGGAAAGAAGAAAGTGACCTGCCTAGAGACCCCAGGACTTGAGGAAGAACTCATCACTGAGTTCACTGGGTTTACTTACTATCCCTCATATAGCTCAGATAGGGTGCTGCAAAAGCCTCCAACCTGGAACTGACAACAGGCAAAGATGAAAGTTCCACAGAAAGCCTGGAAAATGGTGGTCTGGTAACACTCCACCCCAGACACATACCAGTGGACACTACCACCTCCATGATTTCAGTGATGGAGGAACAGGAAGAACTGATTGTCCATCTCCCTCCTAGTAGAAGCAGGGTAATACCAGCAGAGTCTAATGGTGAGGTAAGCCTCTACTTACAAGGCAGCAAAGTGCATAACAATACAGTGTGGGGTGGGGCTTGTCATCACTATGTTTCATGGCTTCACTCCCACCCCAACTGTCGGTAGGACCTAGGCAGGAGTGGAGCCTCCACCCCTCCCTGCATTAATGAGAATGAATAAGGCATTGTGAATTGAGGGTAGGTAATACTCCACTTTCTCACTAACTTTGTTGTCAGCAGGACCCAGTTGGGGACCTGAACGTTGACACATCCCCATCAGTAAGGAGACTGAATAAGGTATTAGGAAGCAGGGTCAACTCTGATTCCTTCTACTGACACCAGCATCTGTAGATGCCAGTGGAGGTTTATAAATAAATCAACATATGTTTCCAAAAAGAAAAAAAAAAGGTCTAGTATTCCCCCAAAATAAGAAAAGATAAACAGAGGGGCAAGAAACTAATAAAACAAACAGAAAACAAATGATAAAATGAAAAATTAAAGCCATAAAATATCAATAATTACCTTAAATATAAATGGTTTAAATACACCAGTTGAAAGACAGAGATTGGCAGAATGTATTTTAAAAACTAGACCCAACTGTGTGCAATTTACAAGAAATTCACTACAGATTCAATGACAAAGGTAAAATGCAAGTAGAAATATGGGGAAAGATACATCATGCAAACACTATTTTTTAAAAACAGGAGTGGATATACTATATCCAACAAAATAAACTTCAAAACAAAGATAATTCTTAGAGATGAAGAGGAATATTACTTAATGATATTAGAATCCATCTACCAAAAAGACATAATGAACCTAAATGTTAATGCCCCAAACAACAAAGCTTTAAAATGTACGAAGCAAAGACTGATAAGGCAGAATGGAGAAATAAATGTATGATTTTATTTGCTGATTTTAACCCCACTCAGCAATTGATAAAACTACTGGATAGAAAATCAGCAAAAAAGTAGAAAACTCAGCAACACACTCAACCAACACAAACTAAATGGCCCAGATAAATATCCAGCAACGACAGATTGCACATTCTTTTGTAGCACCCATTATATATTCACCATGATAGACCATATCTTGGGCCAAAAAGCAAACTTCAACAAATCTAAAATAAATGAAATCATACAGAGTGTGTTATCTAACATACGAAAATCAAACTAAAATCAATAATGAAAGACAACAGAAAATTCTCTGAATAAGTGAAAATTAAGCAATATACTTCTAAAAATATCCATGAGACAAAGAGTAAGTCTAAAAGAAAATTTTAAATATTTAGAACCATAGGACTGACCAAAAATTAAAACACAAAATATCAAAGTATGTAGGACATAGCTAAAGCAGTGCTAAGAAGGAAACTTACAACACTAAATGCTTATATTAGAAGAGAGGAAAGAATCAAATTGAAAATTTAAGTTTTTACCTCAAGAACCAAGGAAAAAAAGTAAAATAAACCCAAAGCAAGCAGAAGGAAGTAAATAATAAATATGAGAAGAGAGCCCAATGAATTTGAAAACAGGAAAACAAAGAAAAAATTATTGAAACAAAGAGATGAGTCTTTGAGAAAATAAAACTGATAAACCTCTAGTAAGACTAACAGTGATAAAAAGAGAGAAGACTACCAAAATTTAACCAAGATGACATGGGAAATCTGAGTCCTGTAAAGTTAAAGAAATTATATACATTACTAAAAAGATTCCCAAAATAAATCTTCAGACCCTTGTGGTTTTATTGCAGAATATTACGAAATATTCAAAGAATAATTAACACTAATTTTTAAAAAATATTTTATTGGAGTATAGTTGCTTTATAATATTGTGTTAGTTTTTTACCATACAGCAAAGTGAATCAGCTATATGTATACACATATCCCCTCTTTTTTGGATTTCCTTCCCATTTAGGTCACTCCAGAGCACTGAGCAGAGTTCCCTGTGCTATAGGTTCTCATTAGTTATCTATTTTATACATAGTATCAATAGTGTATATATGTCAGGCTTCCCTGGTGGTGCAGTGGTTAAGAATCTGCCTGCCAATGCAGGGGACGTGGATTTGAGCCCTGGTCCAGGAAGATCCCACATGCTGTGGAGCAACAAAGCCTGTGCACCACAACTACTGAGCCTGCGCTCTACAGCCCGCAAGCCACAACTACTGAGCCCGAGTGCCATGACTCCTGAAGCTCGCACGCCTAGATCCCGTGCTCTGCAGCAAGAGAAGCCACCGCAATGAGAAGCCTGTGCACCGCAATGAAGAGTAGCCCCCTTTCTCTGCAACTAGAGAAAGCCCGCGTGCAGCAATGAAGCCCCAACACAACCAAAAATAAATAAATTAAATAAATTATAAAAAACATAGTGTATATATGTCAATCCCCATCTCCCAATTCATCCCATTGCCCCCTCTCCCCTTGGTATCCATACGTTTGTTCTCTACATCTGTATCTCTATTTCTGCTTTGCAAATAAGATCATCTATACCATTTTTTTAGAGTCCACATATATGCCTTCATGTACAATATTTGTTTTTCTCTTTCTGACTTACTTCACTCTGTATGACAGTCTCTAGGTCCATCCAAATCTCTACAAATGACCCAGTTTCATTCCTTTTTATGGCTGAGTAATATTCTACTGTATATATGTACCACATCTTCTTTATCCATTTTTATACAGTATATTCCAAAAAAAGAGTAGGTAATAACTTCCAATTCATTTTAAGAGGTAAGTCTTTCCCTAATACCAAACTAGACAAAGAGCTACAAAAGAATGATCACAGATCAAAATCTTCCATCACTTTAGATAAAAAACCCTCAAGATAATATCTGCAAATTGGATACAGTAATACATAAAAAGAATTATAAGTCTCATAACACAATGAAACTTTTTCTGGGTATGCAAGTCTGGTTTAACATTCAAAGATCAATCAATATAATCTACTATATTAACAGATCTTTAAAAAAAATCATATGATCACAGAAAAAAGCATTTGAAAAAAAATCCAGTGTCCACTGATAAAAGTTCTCAGCAAACTAGAAATATCATCAGAACTTGAAAAAGAGAATCTAAAAACAAACCACAAAGTTACAGCTAACATCTTATTTAATGCTGAAAGACTGAACGTTTTCTTTCTAAGATTAGGAAAAAGGCAAGAATGTCTGCTCTCATACTGCTATTCAATGCAATATGACAAAGTAAAGAATCAAAAGGCAGAAAAGTTGGAAAGGAAAAAAATAAAACTGTCTATATTTGAAGATGACATGATTTTCTACATAAAAAATCTCAAGGAAGTTACAATAAACAAAATTCTAGAACAAATAATTGAGTCCAGCAAGGTAGCAGGATGCAGAATCACAAAAATCAATCGTGTCTATATACCAATAGCAAATATGTGATAACAAAAATTAAAGACACAATACTATTTACAATTGTTCCAAAGAAAACGGAATACCTAGGTAAAAGTCTAACGAAACGGGAATATGATTTGCGTGTTTAAAATTACTAAATGGTCATGAAAGAAATTTTAAAAGACCCAAGTAAATTGAGACACACATAATGCTCATGTATAAGAAGACTCAACATAGGAAAGATTCAATTCTCCTCACACTGAAATACAGGATTAATGCATTTCCTATATATATATATATATATATATATATATATATATATATATATATATATATATAAAGGACTGTTTTATGTAGACACAAACAAGCTTATTTCAAAATTTATACAGAAAGTAAGAGGTCCAATACATCTAAAACAATCTTGAAAAAGTAGAATAAAGAAGGGGAAATTACTCTTCCCAATATTAAATCTTACTACTGAATTCTTTTCCTTAGAAAAGAATTAAAAGATGCAACTGTAGATATCTCTTTTTCAAATATTTTACGTCTGTTACTGCAATGTTCTGTTCATGTTCTACCAATTTCCGGAAAGGGAATAGCCATATAAATTATTTTCCTTTCATTATTATTTCTCTGTATGTTGTATTTGTTCATATTTAAAGAGAAAAAACAAGCTTATAAAAAAAATTGACAGAAAACAATGGTACTGGTATAACAATAGACAAACAGATCAATGGAACAGGATAGAGAACTCTAAAACTGACCACATTAATATCCCTAAATGATTTTTGACAGAGGTGTAAAAGTAATTCGATGGAGGAAAGATATCCTTTTCAACAAATGATGCTAGAGCTATTGGAAATTTATAGGGAAAAAAAATCAACCTAAGTTTCACACATTATCATACAAAATTAACTTAAAATAGATAACAGACAATATAATATGTAGAACTAAAAAAACCTTTAGAAAAAAAGATTGGAGTAAAATTTTGAGCTCTAGGGCTAGACAGGAGTCTTAGACTTGACACCAAAGCATGTCCTAAAAGCATGCAGTTTTCTGTGTCTCTTAAAGCCTTCAACTCTCTGGAATTATAGGTCACTTCCTTTACAATGATTGAAGATTTTAACATTTGAATTCACCCCCTCTTCTTCCAAAATTTATGATTTCAGTATCAACATATCAGATCCTTTCAGTACCCTGGTCTTTTATGATCTTGACTTCTTTTCCTGTATGCCATCTCAGCTACTCATTTATATGATGAAATATGAAAAACTGTTATTTATAATGAGTGCACCCACACCATTTTCTCTATTTAAATGCCCTACTCTCTGGACCACAGCCATATGTCTGTTCAATATTCTCCCTCTAACATCCCAATTCCAATAAATATTCAAATGTAATGGGACCTATAATTTATTAAACATTTTCATTCTCTTCCAAATTGAACTCACTTTTTTTAACTTAACCTTTAGAAGTTCTTCCTCGCATCCATCTTTGACCCTGGTGTGCTAGAACCAGCTCCTACTGCCTCCAGAGAGCCATCCCATCCTGCCTCACTTACAGTGGTGTCAAGCTGATAGCTTAAATATTTACACCACATAGTCTGTAAACATCTGCTAGTACACGACTTGCCTTCAAATCCCTTATGCTTATACTCATTCACATTTCCCTGACAACAATGTGTCCATGCATATGGATCTGGCGTTATCTTCTCTGCATCTTGATCTCTGCCTTTCTATCTCTCACTATATATACTTCATTTTTTTATAACCCCGTCTCTACATTTCATAGTTATTTGTTCAATTATGTAAAGTCTACCTCCACCTATGAAAACATAACCTCCACAAAAGGAGGTATTTTTTTTTTCAACTTTTCTCCCCTCTGCTGTATAAAAAATAATATAGACTAGTTCCTGGCATATTAATACAAATCTTGATATATTTTATTGAATTAATTATTGAATTAAATGATATCAAGACTTTTGATACAATTTTAACTACCTATGTAATACGCACAATTCCTTATTTTTTAATATAATATTTGATTTGAAGAATATATATAATATATAATCATAAGGTATAATAATAACAATAAGCTCCTATTAAATATCCCCATTTTAAAGTACTACCAACCCAGTGTTTTTCTCATCTATTCCATTCCTTTGTTTCCCCTCTTTGGTAACAATTAAATTAAATAGATATTTGCTATTACTATAAATTTAAAAAGTGGTTTCATCATAAAAAGATACTGTTTGATTTTTAAGTTAGGTAGAAATGATATACCATGTGTAGTCTTCAAGAGCTAGCTTTTTTCATTCTCATATGTGTTTTAAAATTTAAGGTGTTGTATATAGTTGTCATTTATTTTCAATAAGTGCTTCATGCTTTCCTTAGCCACTTTAAAGTAGACTGTTATTTAATGCGTTTGCAGTTTTTGGTATTGTGAAGAATACTGCTAAGAAAATTCTTGTAAATATTTCCTGGTACACATTTCCAAGATTTACTCTAGAGTAAACTAAGCCAACTATAGTTCCATTTTCTATCAGGAATCGATTGAAAAAAATATAAAAATAATGCATTAAAATAACTGTTCAAATATAAAATGCTTAAGAATAATAAGATGTTGAAAAAATCTACACTGAAAACTATAAAACTGCTGAGAGAAAATAAAGACTTAAATACATAGAACATATACTCACCTATTAGAAAACCCAGTACCATTAAAATATTAATTCTCTTTAAATTTATTTAAAAGTATAATACAATCTCAACCATGTTGAACTTTTTACCTCAAAAAACTCAATATTTTAATTTAAAAAAATAATGGAAGTATTGTTTATATTGTTGGAGTATTGTCCAAATAAACATCACACTTATTTTTAGCATTACATGGAAAATTAAAAGCTTGATCTTATAGTAAATATTAATGACTCCAAAAATCTGGGAAGGATGTTCTATTTTTAAGAAACTTTCAGGTGATTGTGATGCATGTCAAATTTTGAGAAGAAAGAATCTTACCTCTGTACTCAGTCACTTTTCAGTTTTTTAAGACTAAGTTCTCAGTTTAATAATTGAATTCTCAATAGAATGTGGTCATTGAAATCCAATCAATACTACAAAAGCCACAGCTTTAAATTTTTGCATTTATGCACTTACAAGAACACGTCAAATTCTTCCCTTTCTTAATATCCTTCAAAAATATATCAGTGCTTAAGATTTTGCCTATAATCTTTACAAGTAATCATGACAATTACCTGTTAAAATGATGCTGAAAAAGGAAATATTTTTCAATACTTCCTAAGTAGCAATAATTTCACATGCATTGTGAAAGCTATAGAAATGAGAGATGTGTTTGAATTTTGTTGTTATACAAACTGAAAAGTGTCTGCTAGAATTGGCAAAGCACAATAAAGAGTTATTAACTTGACTGCTTTGTTCTAAAAGTCGCCATTGCCAATTTTTGAAGAAAAAAGCATAAAACCTAGCTAATGCACCTAATACTACACCACAGGGTATATTTTTCTCCAACCCATCTGGAAAGCAGCTAATGCCCTGAAACATGAGAATTGATAGCCCTTTTAATTTTTATCCTTGCCAGTGTAGGTCTTTAAAACATTTTATAACTTCTAAATCAGACATGTCAGTGTTTACATCAGAATACAAAATGGTAGCCATGATCAAAGCTCAAGAGCCTAATGGTCAACAAAATTTCTCATGCTGCATACAGCATACTGTCTTATGCTGTAATTTGTCAGGAGTAAAACAAAACATGAAATGAATTCTAATTCAGTATATCTTAATAGGATATCTACCTGGTGAATTCCCAATCCATATATATATAAAATATTATGTGTATCATGGAGCAAATGATTACTTAGAGCAGAAAACTCACTCTGGTTGTCTCAGAGGTCTTAAAAGCATATAGTCTGTAGCACTATGTTTATCTATAAAATAGAATTCAAAGGTAATTAATATGTGGGAGACCTTTATAACCAAAAGTTAAAAAAAATTAGAATTAAAGTTTTCTTAGATGTCATCTTACAAATACGCACCTTTACAAAGCAGATATTCCCTCTACAGTATTCACTGCAACATATTACCTTGCATCACAAAGAGGGATAAACCAAAAACAGTAAGATGAACCTGAGTACTTCCCTAGAGAATTAATATCACTCAATTTTTAAGAAAATAAACTTTAAAAATTTTGCAACTCCTAAATATTTATACAAGCAATTTAGAGAAAAGTATATTATTGAGTACTAACAGAAGTCAGAAATAGTACTTTGGTATTATAATAGTGTTAAGGCAGGGATTAGGAATGATCCTAAGTGTTCTTAAATAAGCAAGCACCATACCAAATGAAAAATAGTTATGACAAAAAGAGAATCCTGCTTTATTAATATGTTTTAAAATAAGATCTGTTTAGTTTCATCTCCTTGGATTTGGAATGTTCAGATGTGAAGAAAGAGACAGAGAGACTGAGAAGCTTGGCTATACATGTGGACCCCATGCAAGCCAGAGGCAGACAGAAGAGGCTGAACAGTCTTGGAGGAGGACTCAGTCCCTTTTTATGTGAAATACAGAAGTGCAAGAACATTGCCATGGTAGCTGATCCAAAAGGTCTTGCCTGATAACCATGCCTATTTATACAATATGGACTATAAATGTCTGTATCTTTGATTATTCAAAATAGCAATTTCAGTTTTGGAAGGCCTGTAGAGGGTAGTTACAGTGGATTTGCAGAAGAGAAACATTAGCTGAAGGGACAGAGTCTGCTGTCTCATTAATGCCAAACCAGATCCTCATATGATGCATCCACTGCCTTCACAAAATAGAACTGGAGAATTATTTTTCTCATATATTTTATGAGAAATATTTTAAAGTTTTAATGTTAAAATAAATGTGGATATATTTTCAACAAATATAAGATTTCACTAAATTTTAAAATAAAACATAGAAAATCAAATGTTTGTTTTATATTGGGTGGTAGCAAGTTTCATTCCCAGAAACCTCCGTATAGTATAAGCTTGAATCTCCATTACATTAGGGCTACTTTGGTAAAAATATTTCATAAGTCATAGGCTGTTAAGGGCAAAGCACTGGCTCCGAATTCACTTTTTGAGCCCACATAACACTTACTGGATATGAGGCCTTAGCCACTGCTTAATAGTTCTTTGCTTCATTCTCCCTTTTCTGAGACAGAAAATTAATTAATACGTAACTAGAAAAATGCATGTAAATAGGGAGATACATAACAAGCTTTCAGACGGAGAATTGCCTTCATTACTATTACTATTAATAATAGTATTACTATTACTACCACTATTACTATTACTACTATTACCACTTCTAATTCTACCACTAGTAGTGGTCCTCCTTTCACTGGGCACCTGCTTGAATACCTCCAAGGATGGTGGGTTCAATGCTATCTATAACAAGATCTGTGCTGTTAGATGGATCAAAGAGTTTGTAGTGTTTTCCTTACTGTTATTAAACGAAAATCTGCCTCCCAATAATTTGTATCTACTTTACATTTTATTTTCTCTTTAAAGAAACAACTTCTCCTTACAATAACCCTTATTCAGATATCTGACATAAATGTCATATATCAAGTCTGTTTGCTCAATTTTCTCAAACACTTTTCATCTGAAGTGGTTCGTATTATCATTACTGTCTTGTTCTCTCTCATCCAAATATGGTTTGGTTCCTCAGTGTACTTTGTAAATGCAGTGTTCTAAATTGTATAAAGTGCTACTCATGCAGTCAGAACGACACAGGAAACATGAAATTCTTTTACATGTTAATTGGGAAACTTACTGTTAACTTTATATAGAATTGTGGTGTTGTATTTCCATTAAACTGACTGGCAGTGGTCCCCAACCTTTTTGGCACCAGAGACCATTTTCATGGAATACAATTTTTCCACAGATCGGGGAGGGGGGGGGGATGGTTTTGGGATGATTCAAGCACATTATATTTATTGTGCGCTGTATTTCTATTATTATTACATTGTAATATATAATGAAATAATTATACAACTCACCATAATGCAGAATCAGTGGGAGCCCTGAGCTTGTTTTCACTTGCCACTCACTGATAGGGTTCTGATATGAGTCTGCAAGCGATTGAGTTATTATGGTCTCTGTGCAGTCACACCTCTCTGCTAATGATAATCTGTATTTGCAGCCACTCCCCAGTGCTAGCATCACCTCAGCTCCACCTCAGATCATCAGGCATTAGATTCTCATAAGGAGTGCACAACCTAGATCCCTCACATGCACAGTTCACGGTAGGGTTCGTGCTCCTATGAGAATCTAATGCCACCGCTGACCTGACAGGAGGCGGAGCTCAGACGGTAATGCGAGGGATGGGGAGCAGCTGTAAATACAGACGAAGCTTCGCTCGCTTGCCCGCCGCTCACCTCCTGCTGTACAGCCTAACAGGCCACGGACAGATACCATGGGGACCCCAGCTGACTGATATTCTGATGACTTCCCCTTCTTGGCTCCTTTAATGAAATTAATCATCTAGTCTTTATGCTTTCACCTCTTATTTTTTTGAAAAGTGAGCATTCCTCTTAGTCTCTACAATATTTTAAATTATCTGTTTGTTTGACTGAATCTCTTATGGAACTTTAAGTCTTTGTGTACAGGGAAAATTACGTTCATCTTGATGTCTTCTGTGTTTATTGAATAAACATATAAGCAAAATACTAGATTGAGAATTCTAATTTTAAGTCCAAAATCTGGTGTTTCACTTTGAAATTCAGATGCTTTGTAGTAAAATAGTCAGTCATAAAACCCTTTCCAAAATTTATTTAAAATGATGAACCAAGAAATAAAAAGCATCTACAACTTACTTCTGTAATATATATTCAATATGTAGAAATATGAGCATTTTGCTCTTTTAATGTGAAACATAAAATCATTTTAAAGGATCATTTAGATAATGCTCTATTGCTAAAAGCACTAGTACAAATAATATTCTACACATATAAAAACACAGATTTCAATATGCCTTAAATAGTGCCACATTAAAAAAAAATAAGTTTTTTTTCAAGAACAATTTTTCCTTCTAAATTTGTTAAAGAAATTTCTTTAACAGATTAGCTTTTTTAAAAAAAACAAATATAGTTGGCTTAATTTCCAGAGCAAACTTAAAAGTTACTGATGCAGAGAATTTTCCCCCTGTAAATGTCTGTAAAGAAATAATGATTTTATTAATAACCTAGAAATACGAGGTTTTTAAAAAACTGCATCATAGCATTTACAGATGGAAAAAAATTATACTTTCAAGAGTCATCTTTTGATGAAACCTTTAACTTGCTATTTGTTGGCACTTGTTTCAAGATAAATCACTTCTATTTCATGTCTATGTTTATCAAAGTAATTTCATAAAATTCATCCCATTTAGGATGCTTCTATCAGGTGCTAAGGGAAAAAATGAGAATATTATCTTCAGTAATCTTAGAGCCAGAAAATGCTCTAATGGCAGAGTTCCACCTTAAATTTTTTAGTTTTAGTAAGGAAATTAGTTTTTTTCGTGCTGAAGCTGTGACTATATAATGACAAAGCAACTATCTAATAAAATTAATTTGATAAAATCAGAAAATTTGACTTTTTAAAAATCAATATTTTTTTTTTTCTTAAAACAAACAACAACAACATGAAACAAAACCAAAAACTAAGCTCCCTTAATACAAAGTTCGAAATTTCTTCTACTTACCTTCTAGTCTACCAGGTACTTGAGTTTTATATTATACCATTATAAATCCCTTAATGACCTTAGGAACATTAACTCAAAACTAAACAATTGACTTTTTACATTTATTTTGCTTAATATTTATGTTTACCTTCATTTTTATCCTCCTGGGTTTGTTGTCTATTTTGATAAAATGAAAAAGTCAAATGAAACTGACACTTTAAAAAGTCGTGGAAGGGCTTCCCTGGTGGCACAGTGGTTGAGAATCTGCCTGCCAGTGCAGGGGACACGGGTTCGAGCCCTGGTCTGGGAAGATCCTACATGCCGCGGAGCAACTGGGCCCGTGAGCCACAATTACTGAGCCTGCGCGTCTGGAGCCTGTGCTCCGCAACAAGAGAGGCCGCGATGGTGAGAGGCCCGCGCACCGCGATGAAGAGTGGCCCCCGCTCGCCGCAACTAGAGAAAGCCCTCGCACAGAAACGAAGACACAACACAGCCATAAATTAATTAATTAATTAATTAAAGGAAAAAAAAAAAAAAAAGTCGTGGAAGACATCTCCAAATACTTCTAAGTGCTGAATTTTAGCACCGATGGTCTGCTGGACCTTTGAAATATCTTCTTTGATCTATGTAAGAGCAATACTGGCTTAGAAAGACTTTTAGCATATAGTCCTATTCTTTTCCCCAAATTTATTTTCAATCACAATTTAAACAAAATGAAAATGTAGAGAACATTAGGATTTATATGTTCTGAACCTTGAGATGTATAGCACTCTGGATGAAATCTATATAAGCTTTTTTAAGATGTGACTTTAAATATTAATCATGTGAACACAAGCTTTTACTGGGGTTCTGTATTGAGGCAGCTATGTGTTCATCTTTTCTATTCAAAGAAATATTTTTCTTATAAAATTTTAAACACTGCTAAAAATTAAATCTTCATTATTCAAGAAATTAGAAGTAATAAAATCCTCTTCTCACTGTCATATAGTTTATATCTTCATAGCAGTGGCTTATTCTCTAATTAAAAATACTTTATACCATTTTATAAGAGGATGGGGTTCCTTTGCACCTACAAAGTGTCTACCCATTTTGCAACCCTCCATGAAGACTTTATCTGAACATTTCGATGACACACAATATTTTCTCCCCCTTCTCAACTCATTTTGCAATTATAATCCGCATATCTTTTGAATCATAGACCTGCTGATCTTATTTCATAGCTATTATACAAAAATTTCATATGCTTTGCCACCCCCTTTCCCTTCCACTATGAAACTGGAAGCTTCTCAAGGCCATAGGCCATGTGGTAAATTTCTTCATATGTTGTCACAGTACCATTACTGAACAAAGCACAGAACCAGTGATTAAAAAATACTTTATGTTTTGTGTAATTATTCTATTCCTACAACAAACTTCATTTGGTTATAACATTGAAAAATACCTTCTGAATTAACTTACAATTTTGATGAGTGTTTATTAAAACTAATTTTATGTCAGAAGAACAAGTGTGTGGGGTAAACAGTATTTAGTCTCTAATAAGGATTGGCTTAAGTGATCGTAACTCTGACAAACATCATGCTGCCAGTCTAAGAGAAAACAGCTGGCACACAACCAACAAATAAAAATTCTCAGTATTTTTTCCAAGGGTAAACCTAGGGTGAATTAAAGCTCTGAAGTCTACTAAAACAAGAATAACTAAAATATGTAAATTGTGCTTTTTTCTTCCTGTCAACTAAATAGGCATGGTTTCATAAGCATGATTTAATCCAAAAAGCAGATGTACGTTTTCCCAATGATACTAAATGGAGCCAACTGGCTTGCAGAGTACTTATTTTTCCCCTGTGGTTATTGGAAGTGACAGGTTGAAAGAAGTAAGAATTATTATTTCAGGACATGGCAGTAGATGCAAAGAACTGAGTTCCAATCCTTTAGAGGAAATAGAAAAAAAAAAAAAAATAGAGAAAGAATAAAAGAAGGACATATAAGGGAAGAGTATTGGCATTGAAAGCAATGATGTCAACCAGAAATTACATTATGAAATAAGCAGTGACAATACTAAAAAGCAAGTATTGTAAGTCCCTAAATAGCTCTTCAACATGTACCTAAAGGGCTCTTATCTATTAATCAATTTCTATTCAACAAATTTGTTAGATGTTTGCTATCATTTAACTATCCTCCTATGACTATCTAAATCCTTTCCTCAAAGAACCCAAGTGATATCACATTTTTCTGGTATGGTGGCCTGGGAAGCTATACTTGCTGAATCTGTAGACTTTTCTGGATAGGCCTATGGATTGTAGCTGTCAGATGGCTTCTTATTCATTTCTGTATTTGTACCATATAGCTTAGTGCTTACTATACCATAACTACTCTTTGGCATTTTTATATACAGACATGTATATTCAAATGGGTCAAGTATATAATTTTGTAGTCAAAAAAATCTAATCTCATTCTGAGTCCAACACTGATATGTATTAGCTAGCTGTATGGTATAATAAAAGTGGCATAAAGTTTAAGCTCTTTGGTTTTTGAGTTTTTAAAAGATTTACATTAAATCTATGTAAAGCACTTCACTCTATACCCAGCATATAGTAGACATTCAATAAATGGAATTGACTGTTATTAATAACAAACTTAAGGGCATTACGGAATTTGATCTTACAGTGAAGAAAACACATGAAATTCCCATTCTCTTCTGAGTGACAAAAAAGGGTTTTAAAAGTCCTGGTATATTGGGCCTTCAGGTTTGCTTTTGCTTCCCAAGTCCAAAGTCCCTAATTAGAGCCACACTGTGACAAGCTAGCTGAGTCCTTAATAGAGTTTTCTGCCTTGATTGGTGAAAGAGCTAAACTCTTCCTTACAAAGTTTGAATTATCAGTGAGAGTCTTACACACTTTCAGTTCACATCAACAACTAGCTTTCACCCAGAATGAGGTACTTCAATTAAGTTATTCAGGATACCCATAAGGAAAACTAGAATTTGAGCATATATTCAAGACCTTATTACTGCAGGCAATAGACGGGGAAGAAGCTGAAATGTTTTAGAAATGCATCTATCCTATGTATTGTATTATATATCAGGAATTCAACAGCGCTTAATAAGAAACAGGGTATTTTTTTGGTGTACTTTGGATTTCATTATGTAGCTAAATCTAGTGTGGGTTGTATAATTGCATTTAAGTGTGGGTGCCAGGAATCTCATGTTTTTTGTACCTCATAAGATGTACAAATGCACCAGGAAAAGAAAGCCAAAATATGAGAGTCTTATATATGCACTACAGGATTTCAAAAGGCTCAACAATAACAATGATAACAAAAACAACAACAATTATAAGAGCAACTAAAATGTTGAGTGCTTACCACTATGTGCCAGGCACTGTTCTGTGTTCTTTACCTATGTTAACTCATCTAGCATCGCGGGAACTCTGTGAGTTAAGTCTTGTTGTTATCTGTGTAAGTCAGGGTTCTCCAGAGAAACAGAACATACACACACACACACACACACACAAGACCAAGAACTCCCACAATTTGCCTTCTGCAAGCTGCAGAACCAGGACAGCTAGTTGTGTAACTCAACTGACTTACACAGTTCAAAGGCATGAGAAAGGGGTTGGGGGTAGATGTTGTAAGTCCCTGTCTGAGTTGGAAACCCCAAGAAACAGGAGGGCCAGAGTTCAAGGACAGGAGACAATGGATGCCTCAGCTCAAGCAGAGAGAATGAATTAGCCCTTCTTCCACCTTTTTGTTCTGTTCAGGCTCTCAGTAGATTGGATTATGCCCACTTGCCTTGGTGAGGGAGAGCTTTACTCAGTCTACTACTTCAAAGGCTAATCTCTCCTGAAGATACCCTCACAGACACATCCAGAAACAATGTCTACCAGTTATCTGGGCATCCCTTAGCCCAGTCATGTTGACACATGAAATTAACCATCACATAATCTAAATTTTACATATGGATAAACTGCGGATTACAGAGGTTAAATAATTTCTCCAACGTTAACAGTAAGTAAATAAATTTAAAAATATTTTACAAATTTTAATATATCTTGAGGGATAGGGGTAGATAATTTGTCTAGTCTCTTTCAGGAGAAAAGCTCTGCTTCTGCTGGAATACACTGTATATTTATTTATACTTATTTCATAGTTCATATTACACTTTTAATAGTTAATATCTGATATTTCTAGAGTATTTTCTTAATATTAGATTTTTCTTACATTTGAACTGCATGTTATTTCATAACAACCACAAAATTTCTTTAACCTTCTCTTAATTATCTAACTTTAGGAGAGAGAAGAACTGGTGGCTTCCAGTGGCCTCTAAGTCATTCAGGAAATGCAGATTTCTGGAGAGAAGTACAACACAGCACATCATTTATGGAGACTGACAGACAAGACTCCTCTAAGAAACTGCTGACTGAGCTATGACTTAAGATTCCTGAAGCAGCTGCCTCAACCTGGTCCACTGCCTGTCTCCACAAGGAGGGACCAGATTACTTCTCTTAACCAGGAGTTTTCTGGTCTCTACATTTCTCAGAATATAGACTCAGTTATTCACAGAACCCAGTGAGAGAAAATTATTATCCTATCTCTAGAATCCATATTTTCTTTCCCATGATCAATTTCTTCCCATAATGACTGGCACTGAAAAAGTCAACTCTGTTGAGGAAACCCCAAATTCTACATATAGGTATAGGGTCTGCCCAATGCCTCAACCAAAGAATCACACAGTTATCATACATGGACCTCTGCTTACAATATTGCTTTTACATAAATAAAATAAAATGCAAGAAAAACCAATTATGTTCAAATAAAGGAAGTTTTAAATGATGCTTTAAATAAACAGATATAGCTCTGGGTATAATTAAAACCATAATTCCAAAGGAGTTACAGGGTAAACAATATTTCAGGATTTTTACAAATATTTTAACAAAATTTTAATTTAACAAATTTGCAACAAATTTCATTTAGAAAAAGAGTTAAAGAAATTTCTACTGGGACAAACTCACAGGTACTGCTAATAGTTCTGAAGTTAGTGAAAACAGAGATAAATTTATTTTACCCATAATTGTTCAACTTTCCCTTAGCCTTTCATCTGCAAACTCTTTGATAGTGCGTTCATTCTAGATTATTAACTCTAGTGTAGAGGCAAATAAGAGGATTTAAGAGGGGCCTTCATAAAAGGGGCCTGAAGATACTGTTGATATTGAGACAAAAAGTCAAGAATAGCAAAGTTTGCTGTAAGTAATTTGAGTGAGGTAAATGAACTCAGCATCTCAAAACCCCAAGGAAGCCGACTATTCACACATAAATATATTTTAGGAGAGATAGAAATCAAACAAAAATGAGATTTGGTTAATTGTGGCATGACTTGGGACATTATATACACTTGAAATTGAAACTCCATTGGAGGAAAAACTCAGATCCACATGGAAATTGAGTAAAAAAATTTGGAAAACAAAAAATTGTTTGAAGCAAACCAATTATTTTAAAATGTATAGGCCCCCAGAAGAGGGAGATTGAGTTAATCATTTGATCCTCAAAATACAGTGTGAACCTAACTAACATCTGGGTAACATAAACAATGTGGTGATGAACATCTTTGTATAAAACCCTGTGTACATCTGTGTATGATTCTTGGGATATATTGCTAAAAGCAGAATTTTTAGTTCAAACGATATAAAATATAGAGGAGTGAATAGCATTGTGATCATAAATGCCCCTGTTAAAGAAATAAAGACACATTTCAGACACCTGCCTGCAGGTTACCCTCTCCACTAAACCTTCCAAAGTTTGCCACTGGACCAGCTTTGCTGGTTTCATCCCTAAAGCAGCCGTATCTGTTAACATAGCCACTCCACCTGCTTCTTAAAGAGTTAAAACCTAGCTGGGACTGAAAAACTGAAAATCAGCTGACACTGAAAATGAAACAAGTAACCTCACTATTAACACTGTAAGAGCAGACACTTAACAATACTAGCTGCAAAGTTAATAGGAAACATTGTTTTCCCCAAGGTCACCCAGCAGCTATAAAATGACAGAACAACAGCCTCTAAGTAACTATGGCTTTTTTTTTTTTGTACAATGATGTTCCCAGACCCACTTTGCTATACCCACATAACTAACACCAGGGATATCCAAGTGCTACACTATTCTCACTTCATGGCAGCAACCAATCCCTACTTAATATCCCATTTCCTAATCTGACCACAGAAACACAACTGATATATGCTGCCCTTAGTTTCCTCCTCAGAATCCCTTGGAGGGAACCCAAATCTTTCAAAAGATGCTTCCCTCCTTCTTTTTGTTCAGTGGCATTCTGTGGTTCCCCTGGGGTGCCCTGCTTCATTGAAGAAAGTCAAAAAATATGATTTTGTCAGACTACAGTACTGTGCTTAGTGGGTCTTTGGCATTAGCAGTTCACTCACATTATAATTTGTCATCAAGCACATCCATGCTTTCCACTAACTCAGACAACCACTGCCAAGCTGTGTAGTTCCCTCCCACAATAGACCCCTCTCCATTCTATCACTGCTTCATCTACTTTTCACTCTCCAATATTGAGCCTTTGCTCCCCCTTATCTCTGACTCCTGTGACTACATTAGATTATTGAAGGGCTGCTTGACAAAGCCATTGCCTCTACCCTCTGATATCATGAGGCTCTTTGGTTTTTTCTGCTATAAACTACTCTGAAATGCCTACGTGACATCTAATCTTAACCATCTCACAGGCACATAAAATTTAGTACGTCAGAACGTAAAGTCTTGGCTTTCCACCTGGAACATAATGTTTTTTCAGTCGTTGTCTTTTTAGCTCCACTCTATACAACTGGTTAAACTAAATACTTGATGTTCTACCTCTCTTCATGAATTCCAATCCATCAACAAGTTCTGCCAACTCTAATTCAAGAAGATAGACCTTGAAGCATCCTCTGCCTCCAGCTTTACTGCTATACCAAACTTGTCCAAGACATTATTATCTCTTACATGCTCTTCCCTGATGAGTTCTTAACTGTGCTTCCAACTTATTTTGGTTATTTTGTGTACAGATTTTTAATTAAAATATATATTTATATAATTATATTTAATTACATAAATTATAAATCTTTTTTATGTTTTAATTAGCATCTCTTTGCTAGGTACTTTGGTAGACACTGAAATACAGGATGAGGCTGTACACCCTCCCGGCCCCCAGGACTGTGGAGAAATAGACAAGCAAATCAAGGATTAGGGTCTGAGAAGTATGAGAAGACAAAGGAAATGACAGGAAAGTGTGGGAATGTATGTGAAAATATAATAAGAATATTGATAAGGATACTTAACATGAAGCTAATGAAGCTCAAGCTGAAGGACCTCTCGCGTACATGAGCCCAATTCAAAGCCCCAAGAGGGGATTCTAGAAATGTGTTTTCATGGTCATATGTTTTTGTGAAATGTTCAAAAGTAAGATATTTTAACCACAATTGTAAAGACCACTGTCTTTTTCCACTCAGACCTCCCTCTGACACACATCCTTTCATCTAAGGTAGCATTTCAGTGGCCACAGTCATTTTGAGGGATCTGGTAAAAGGAAGTTGAGTTGGAAATACATTTAGTTTTGGCTTAGTGGGATATATTTTTGTGGTTCACAGTTATTTCAGTGTATACTTATATTCTTGCAAGCCGTCGTCCAGCAGTAATGACTGCAAAGAATGTATTTCCCCTTTACCATGCCAATCCGCCCATCACCCAGATATAAAAGACAGGACTATAGGTTGTAATACATATGTCATGAAATTTAACAACTTAAATTTAAAAGAAACTAATAAAAGCTTTACCAAATTTGGTATGGATTATAACTTTCTTGACATTATGAATAACAAATTGTGAAGAATGGAACTTTTCAAAATGCCAATGATAATAATTTTAAAAGAAATTCTTAATTATTTTTCTATTCTCATTACTGAAATTTGTATTATAAGATTATTGTCATATGAAGAGGCAATCAAAGAGGTGAAACCTGATTGTTTTAAAAAAGTATCATAGACTCCTGACAGCTAATACAATTATTTTTATTATTTTTATCAATATTGTGATATTCATAGTATTTGATAACCTTTATTTTTTTTATTGCAAATAACTGTGATTACACCTAAAAAGACAAGTAATGGAAGAGGGGGCAAGGGGTACAAACTGTCATTATTTTACTTAGTTTTTAGTATGACAAAACTTAAATAGAATGTAATATTGTTCTAAGGAATCACAATTTGATTTTTTTTTTTTTTTGCTCCTTTTAGGTCTGCCCGTTTAATTATTGAAATTAATATTTGAGTTTCTATTATATTCACCAATGATAAAAATTGCCTCTCTGAAGTATCTGATATCTGAAATTTATCAGAATTGCCTATCACCTGCACAAAAGAGGCACTTTTAAAGACAGCCTCCCCAAATCCAGATGGGAGAGTTTGTCCCTAAACTATGTGCAATAATTACAATCAAAACTGAATGAACCAAGACCACGAAAGGAGCACCATAGAAGGTGTTGCAAGAATTGAAAATTCAAAATTATTGCTTTATGTTTGTTATAATAATTTCCATTAATATTTATCTTATATTTGAGCCTTGTTTCAAATCATAATTTCCTATAAACTTAAAAACTATTTAAATAATAGTGAAAACAACTCTGCCTAGAAAAACTCTTCCCAATTTTAAACTCATATTATAAAAAGTTAATGTTTTGTACAACTTCCAGATTCTGATCAAGCAGGGGAAAATGTTCTAATGCTGAAAGAATTTAGGGCTGAATGGGTTGGCTGAATGCAAATTAAGAGAAAAAACAGTATATTCAATGCCTTCAGTTTTAGTTTGAAAGTAATGGAAATGACAAACACAAATCTCTGTGGATTTTCTTGTTACACTTTCTGTCAGTTGCTGAATAAGAGCCTCTCCCATGATGCTAATTTTGCCTTTAAAGAAGTGTTAAATATTATTTAATTTCCAATATGTTGCTATGGTAAAGAAGATTTTGCTGTCTGCTCTTTGAAGATAGTTAAGCTGAAAGGGTTGTGTAGCCTTCTGATTATTCTTGATTTTATTTTAAAGTCGGCAGCTGGGAAGAAAATCTTCCTAAAGGAAGTATGATATATGACTTGGTCAGGAACCAAAACACTTTGAAGTGGCTCCTGAGCCAGTGAAAGAAACCATCTGCCTGTGAAATATCTGTGAATGAAGTCTGACAGTAAATATCAGAGAAGTGAGCGTTACATGGCAACAGACTGCCACACACAGTTACAATACATGCTGAAATTTCCTTCTATATGCACATTCATATGGACATCTAATTTTACTGATGAATAGTAATGATTGCTTGGCAGATATAACCCATCATCAACTGCTTTTTGGCATCTGAGTTGGGATGTCTGTTATTTAACCTCGTTAGAATGATTTAATGGGACTGGACCAGAGGGAATGTGGAGAAATTGAGCCTGCTAGACCAGATTATTGAAGGAATTGTCCAGGTCAAAAGCATCTCAAGCAGTCCATTCCTTTTGATCAATAGGTTGCTTTACCTAATTCAACCCCTACATCTGATGATGATCAGGAATGCGTCTTCATTTCTGGTTTCTTTAATTAGATTAGAATTCCTTAGCACTATATTTGGGGGAAAATTCATATGCCATTTCCAGAGATAAACCCTATTAATGTTTATAAAATATCTCCTAGTTTTTATCTATGTAAATATATATATGACATAATATAATATGATACAATATAAGTTTATACAATATGCTTTTCTGTAGGTGTATTATACTTAAATAAAAAGGCAAAAAATATGTGTGGCACAAATATTTGTAACTTTTCATATAAGATGACTTAATATTATATAGTATATATTTCACTATCATTGTAAATATGTTTAAAAATATTATTTAACTATTTCTTTCTTTTACAGTTATTCAATATTATAATATTTTATCAGATAGACTACTGCATAATTGTCATAATTTGAAAAATAATTTGACCACTTTTTCAATTATTTCTTTAGGTTACTAGAAATGTAATTATGAATAAATTGGTACTTGTTACCAATTTTTGAATAAAATTAAATTAAATTTCTAATAGAAATAGATGGAGTATTATTAATTTATATCCTCATTGTCACCAATCATAATTGTATTTTAAATTTCTGCCAAATTATAAGGAAAGCATTCATTGACATTTTAATTTCCTTACTATAAATATCAGTGTGGTTGGATAATCTTGGTTCTTTTAATTTATTTGTGAGTATTAAGTCCTTATATATAAATATATGCGTCACATTATGATATGCAATATGATACATATATAATTTACTCAAGATAGTTTATTTTCTGGGTAATTTTTTTTTCTGTTTTATCAGTGTACCTTTAAATATTTGTGATGGTAATACATTCTTTGCCTATTATAGTTATATATTTTAATATTTGGTAGTGCAAATATCCCCTCAATATTCTCTTACAAAATTATCTTGGCTAATTTTGTCTATTAATTTTTCAAGATTTCTTTAAAATTAAATTTTATTTTGTAAACATAAAACTTCATTTGTTAATGGACAGTTGGGCTATTTCCAGTTTGGGGCTATTATTTAAGCTGCTATAAATACTCATGTACAGGTTTTTGTGTGAATATAAATTTTAATTTCTTAGGGATAAACGCCTAGGAGTGCAAATATTGGTCATATGATGGTTGCATGTTTAGGTGTTTTTGGTTTTTTTTGGCCACACCTGGAGGCATGTGGGATCTAGTTCCCCAACCAGGGATCAAACCCGTGACCCCTGCATTGGAAGTGCGGAGTCTTAATCACTGGACTACCAGGGAAGTCCGTATGTTTAGGTTTTATAAAGAAACTGTCAAGGATTCTTCCAGAGTGATTTAATATTTTACATTCCCACCAGCAATATATGAGTAGTGTATTTTGTCTGCATCCTCACCAGAATTTGTAGTTGGCACTATTTTCAAACTAAGCTATTCTTTAGGGGTGTAGTGATATCTCATTGCGGTTTTCATTTGCATTTCTCTAATAGCTAATGCTTTGAACATCTTTTCACATGCTTATTTCCCATATGCATATCCTCTTCAGTGAAAGCTTCCCTCAAGATTTTGTCCATTTTCTAATCAGATTGCTAGTTTGCTTTAATGGATTGGAATTTTGTTAGTTGTTTGCATATTCTAGATAGTAGTCCTTTGTCAGATACGTGATTTGCAAATATTTTCTTCCAGTCTGAAGCTTATTTTTTCAACCTCTTAGAGTCTTTCATAGATCAAAAATGTTTAATTTTGATGAAGTCCAATGTATCAATTTTTCCTTTTATAAATCATGCTTATGGTGTGAAGTCAAAGAACTCTGCCTAGCCCAAAATCGCAAAGAATAATGTTTTTCTCCTTTAAAAATTATGGGTTTTTTTGTTTTACATTTGAGACTGTGGTCAATTTAAAGTTAATTCTTGTATAAGGTGTGAGTCATAAGTCCAAGTTTTTAATTTAATTTAACTTTTTGCCATTTAATCAATGCCATTTGCTTAAGAAACAATATTTCCTCCATCAAATTGTTTTTACACATTTTTCAAAAATCAGGTAGGAATATTGGTATAAATTTTTTGGGTCTCCGTTCTGTTCCATCGATCTGTACATATGTCGCTCTGCCAATACCACACAGTCTTGATTATTGTAACTATTTAATAAATCTTGAGTATATAATAATTAGGTAGACTGGTTCCTCCTGTTTTTGTCTTTTTTCAAAATTCTTTAGTCATCCTAATTCCTTTTCATTTCCATACAAATTTTAGAATGCTCTTGTCTCTATCGACAAAAAATCTTACTGGAAGGTTGATAGGAATTGTGTTAAATATATGTCAATTTGAGGAGAAATGATATCTTTACTCTGTTGAATCTTCCAATCCATTACACAGTTTGTCTCTGCATGTGTTTTGCTATTTAATTTCTTTCCTCAACATTTTGTTGTTTTCAGCGTACAGATTCTATATAAATTTTGTTTGATTTGCAGCTGGGTCTTTTTTGACTGATTGTTAATGGTATTTTTTTCAAATTTTTCATGTCCATGTGTTCATTGTTAATATACAGAAAGACATTTTATTTTTGTAGGTTTATATTATATCCTGAAACATTGCTAAATTCACTTATTTGGTCTAGAAGTTTTTCTTTTTTTGAAAATGTGTTGGGATTATCTATGAAAACAATCGTGTTTTCTGCAAATGGGGACAGTTTCATTTCTTCCTTTACAAACTGTATGCCTTTTATTTCCCTTTCTTCTTTAGCCTAGAACTTCCAGCTCTATGTTGATGTTGAGTGGTGAGAGTGGGTGAACTTGCCTGGTTTCATCTCAAAGTAAAAGCATCCTTTTTTAACCATTAAATATAATGCTAGCTGTTGGTTTTCTATAGATGGTCTTTACTAAGTTAAGAAAGTTTCTATTCTTTCTTTTTCTAGGATAGAGTTTTTGTCATGAGGGTGTTAATTATTTCCGGCATTGATTGATATGGTGATGTGATTTTTCTTTGTTAGCCTGTTGATAAATTACATTGAGTTTTGTTTGTTGAACCAATCTTGCATACCTGAAATCAAACCCACTTGATCACTGTCTTTTTAAATATTGCTGAATTCTGTTTGGTAATATTTTGTTATGTAGTTTTGCATATATATTGATGATATGTTGTCTTTAGTTTTAATTTTTGTGTGTGTCTGACTTTTTCTCGGTTTTGTATAGGGTAACATAAAATGCATAAGATAAACTGGAAAACGTACCATCCTTTTCTCTTTTCTAAAAGAGATTATGTAGAATTGGTGTTAATTCCTTAGAAGTTTGGTAGAATCATCCAGTGAAACCATCTGGGCTTCGAGATATATCTTTGCAGAGTTTTTTCCTGTTGTTAATAGTACTGATTCAACTTCCTATCAGTATAGGACTTTTCAAATTCTCTGTTTCACACAGGTGAATTGTGGTAGTTAGTACTTTTTGAGGAATTGGTCAATTTCATCCAGGTTTTTAAATTTTTGTATGTAGAATTGTTAGAATCTTCCCTTATTAACATCCAATACCATCAAAGTTTGTAGGGATGCCCCTGGATACTAGTAGTTTGTGTCTTCTCTTTTTCTTTTTTGTTAGTATTGCTAGAAGTTTGTCAAATTTATTGATCTTTTCACAGAACCAGCCCTTAGGTTCAGTGATTTTCACCAAAGTATTTTTTTTCCTGTTTTCAATTTGATCGATTTTTGCTCTTGTCTTTATTATTTCTTTCTTCTGCTTCTTTTTGATTTATTTTGCTATTGTTTTTCTAGGCTCTAGAAAGAGGAACTTACTTTTTTTATTTGAGACTTTTTCAGTTCTCTAGTGTATGTATTTAGTGTTGAAAATTTTGTTCTAGACACTGCTTTATCTGTGTTCCACAATGTTGATACACCGTGTTTTAATTGTTGTTCATTTTAATATACTTTTATTTCCCTTGAGACTTTGTCTTTGGCACATGGGTTATTTAGAAACATGTGCTTACTGACCAAGTATTTAGAAATGTTTCTGTTAATATTACTGCTTTCTAGTTTGATTACATTTTCTGTTGGAGAATATATTCTATATGTTTTCCATTCTTTTAAACTTGTTGAGGTTTGTTTTATGGTATAAGTTCCATGGGCACTTAAAAAGAATGTGTATTCTGCTATTTGAGAGTATGCCAATTAGAGCCTGTTGGGTGATGGTACTGTTGAGTTCTTCTATATTCTTGCTGATTTCATATAGTTCTATCAATTGTTGAAAAAGGGCTTTGAAGTCCAATTATAATTGTGGATTTCCCCATATCTCCTTTTTGTTCTGTCAAATTTTTTCACATATTTTGCTGTTCTGTTGTTTAGTGCATTCACACTTATGATTGCTGTGTCTTCTTATATTGGATATTTTATTATTATGTAATGTCTCTGCTTATTTTTTTGCTCTAATATCTACTTCATCTAACATTAATATAACCACTCCTACTTTTTAAAAACTATTATCTGCATGACAAGTGTTTTTTATCCTTTTACTTTCTACCAGATTGTATAGTTATATTTGAAGTAAATTTCTTGTAGACAGCATATAGTTGATTCATGATTTTTTAATCCACTCTGTCAATCTGTCTCTTTATTATTGTCTTTAGACTATTTATACTTAATGTAACTTTTAATATCTTAGGACTTTAGGTTGCTATTTTTGGTTTGTTCCCTCTGATTTTAATTTCTCTGCCTTCATGTTGGTATTTGAACATTTTTTAGAATCTTATTCTGATTTATTTGTAGTGTTTTTGAGTGTATCTCTCTGTACAGCTTTCATGGTTGCTCTAGTAGTTTGCATATATATATAACACAGTCTAACAGTATTATCAGTTCCAACGAAGTGTAAAAATTTCATCTTCCTATATGTTCTTTTATTTTTCTTATTATAACATAATTTTCTTAGTTTCTCTATATAAATTAGAATCACTAAAACATTGTTATATATATTCTGCTCCAACCATGAAATATAATTTTGAAAACTCAAGGAGAGAAGGAAACAGTATTTTATTTACTTCCCATTTTTGCTTACTATGTTTTTACTTCTTTTCTGATATTCCTACATTCCTTCTTTTATTTTTCCCTCTCTGTTTAGACAACTTCCTTTATCCATTCTTTCAGTGTAGTCCTGTCATTGGCAATTCCTCAAGTATCATTATGCTTAAATCACGATCTGCCAGAAAACACTAAAATAAAATGAGCAAAGTTGCTCATGCAGTATATAAAATGGAATCTAAGATTTTAATTCAACTGGAGTCATCAAAAAAACATAATGATTATTTTGCATGGCTATTCGTGCATTTACATTAATACTCTGGGGGATATCGTTGCTTTAAAACAGATAAGAAAGTCTCTTGCCTATTGTTATGTCAAAAACTAAGCCAAAGAGACATTAAACTAACAATGTTTAACTTCAGGCCACACTTTGAATGAGACATTTTTCTAAACATTTTAATTTCATTCAAATCCTTGTGACAACAAATGAGGTAGATACTTTATTATTCCTATTGGTGGTACCAAGGTCACGTGGCTGCCAAACTGAGGGGCTTGGGTCAAATCCTTGCAATCTGATCCCAGAACCAATGCTCTTATCTAATGTACTACACTGTCTTTTTACACCCTAGAAAGATATCAAATAGAAATAACAGATGTCCTTCTATTTTTGTTTTTGTTGATAATAAAATTAAGAATAAAGTAATTTGTTTAAGTTAACTTGATAGCAATAAGCTAAAGAGTCTCCTTTCTAGGTGAACTGTGAAAATTTCAGCCTGGCTCTGTGTGTGTGTGTGTGTGTGTGTGTATGTGTGTGTGTGTGTGTGTGTGTGTGTGTGTGTGTGTGTGTGTTATGCGTGACTGCTTGTAATAAGTTAAACCAAAGTTCTACAATGCAATAAAATGTGATAAAGACGAGGAAAAAGAGAATAAAGGATTTAATCTAGTATGATCAGAGTTCTTTGGAGATCTTCCAAGATGTATTATATTTAGGCAAATACAATTATAAGATTTCTATATGTAGTCTTAAAATCCTGTTATATCTTATTTGTTGTTGTCATGTATCAGATATTTTATCATATAACTAAAGAATTCTGTCTCTATGATAAAAGCAATTATTCAGTATATTCACAGGATGAACTATATTTTATTATGATATTCTAACCTTCCTTATATTAATATACTAATATCATGTGCCTACCATGCAAGTCATACTGTGCTGACACAAAGAGGTTCTTGAGCTTTCTAAGACAACCAGCTAGTTCTGACAAAATATACTGCCTGTAATTTTCACAGTGGCCATCTTTCATAATTCCATAGGAAAATCTAGTCATAGAAATGCATCTTCTATCTCTGTAGACATTGTTCATATCCTATCAAATCAAATCAAAATCTTTTTCACAATCTGTCAGTTGTAAAACTATGCTACTTTTTAAAAAGTTTTTGTTTTGAAAGCTCCTATGTCAGTTATTCAACTGGTCAAATATCCTGCTTACTTGATTTTCTCCACTTAAAAACATTCTACCAAAAATTGACAACGAAAGTTATTCATTCTTGGTATGTTCCTATATTACGTACATTCTCTTCATCTTAGTCTTCTATCTTTCCAAAGAAGCATGATTTTCAATATTTATATGTCATATTACTTTATTGTTGAGACAAAGTCAAATGAAGTATGAAATAAATATAATGAAATTTTATGTAACAAACATGAAAAATAATCCCTATTCATTATATCAGCTCCTTTTCATTGAATTTAATTGTTATAAATTACATAAATTATTAAATCAGTTGTGTAATCTTAAATTCCAGGTATTGCTACTCAATACTTCTTTCCTAGATTCCAAAATTGCTGTGAAATACTTCAACATTAGGTAAAACCTATGCCACTAAGAATTTGTTGCATGCTGCATATACCATATTTTCTATCTCAGTACTTCACTATTTCTAACCTTGTTTCACAGAGGAATCGAGGTAGCTTAAAGAACACACGCACACAAAATGATGGCACATAGAAAGAAACAAAAATTTTACACCAAAACCAAAATACTGGCCCTGAAATAAGATCCATTTCAAAAAATGTAGATGAAGGGCTCCATATAATTGCTATAGTTCAACTTTACAGTAAATTCTGAATTTCTTGGAAACCTATATGAAATATACTCTACTATACAGGGTTCTCATAGGAGAGCACTGAGTGAACAGCAGCAACTGTACAGCAACTTGGAAGAATGAATTGAACATCTCTACATTTTACAGTTTAGAGATCTTCAATATAAAACATACTGCAACAACATCAGCACTCAGCACCCTAAAAAGATTATTCACTAGGTTATCAAGAGATAAAGTTATTCCTAAGCGAGTAATTCTCCTTGGAACATTTTTAAAGTTGTGGAGGTGAGAGAGGCATTATTGGTGTTTTGTAGAAAGAGGCTAGGGATGGCAAACATGCTCCAACGTGTATAACAGTCTTGCACAATAAAGAATTATCTAGAAATCTACCTGAGTTACAAATGCCCTGCTAGACATTCACCTGGATGGGACATATATTTATAAGTATTTGAGCTTAGAAACGAACCCTATTTTAAATAAAAATACAAAGTATTTCCTTCACAATTTATTATGCCTAGAAGGTAACTACTGATAAATCAATAGAAAAATTTATTGGTTTGGTTTGGAAATGTATCAAGAACTATTTTTCTATTTTGGGAAAATCACATCACCATGTCAAAAGTACTTGAATTGCCAACTTCAAATTTGCACCAGTCTGCTTCTGTTCCTGCCCATTTTCCCTGGTTCCTGGCTCAGTGAGTAGGTAAGGGTGTGTTTTCTTCATTATACTTTCCAGTGTAGTTGTGCCCACACATTTTTACATTAAAATATATTACTTTATTATGAATTACTTCCTTGTTTAGTCTTTATATTATCATTAGGGTTTTATATAGGGTTTGTTGGGGTTTTTTTAATTTGAAGTTATATATGAGAAGAAAGTTATGCTATCTACTAAATTCAGTACAGTGTCTATTACAAAATATTTTATGTAAAAGGTGAAAAGGAGGCTTTTGTTCTGGTGAGCTTGAGAATCACTAGGTTAAGATAACTCAGGCATATTATTTATTTTTATGATGTTAAGCTGAACACAAGTGCAGAATATAAAATAAATAGCTATGTAAATCCTTAAAATGATTTCGCCGAAGTATAACATCTTTCAATTTTTAATAAGATTTAGAAAATTAATAATTGAAACAAATATTTTCTAATAAGTCTAGAAAGTTTTAATGTTCTTTCTCGATATTGAGAAAAGATTTATCTGATTCAATAAAATTAGATTCAGTTCTATGAGGGAAAATAATCAAAATCACTGGAAAATGACAAATTTTAATATATGATAATATGGTTAACAGAATGGAAATGTGCAGCTTAATTGAGATATTAACCACTGAAGAAGACTGAGTAAAAGAAATCATACAATTTGATTTAAATTACTTATTTTTTTTCTCTAAAATTTCCTTTACCCAGAACCCAGTCAAATATTGGCAAAGGCAGAGAAGGCAAATACATATAGTATTCAATCATATCACCACAGAATATGTGTTGATTATATCTAATTAATAATTATTATTAATAATAATATAGCTAATTAAATTAATTAATTATAAACTAAAATAACATGGTTCAGTGTTTCCAAAAACAACATTATTAGTTTATACAAAATGATGTAATTTAGAATTTCCACAAGAAAACAGTAGGTGACACAATTTTGAAGCTCTCTTAAGGATGGGAATAGTTTGTGGATCTACTAGCCAGAGTTGAATGACATCTTAATACATGAGGAAGTGGGTAGAAGGGCATTACTTTAGTAGTTAAGCCAAATTAGGCCTACATTAGTAACTAATCTGAATATGCCCTAAAGAAGCTGTAAGACAAGTCTTAAAACAACCAAATTGATTCCAAGTAATTTCAGTGTATATCAAAACAACCTCAACCACATTAAAGGGATACAACAAAATTCAGTGGTCAACAATGTAAAATCACAACGTTTGGCAATTGGTGAAAACTTATCAGGCAAGAAGGAAGCAGGAAAATACGACCTAGAGAAATATAAAAATAACATAGGTGATGACATTAGCAGACAGGGACATTAAACCAGCTCATACACACAGACTATGTATGTTCAGTGAGGTAGAGGAAAATTTTTATTATGATGAGAAAAAATGTAAAAAAGACCTTAGTACACATTTTAAATTATAAAACATAATTTCTGAAATAAAAAGAATGAAAAGAATGAATAGCATATTTGAAACTACAGGACATATTTCAGTAAAATAGAAGAGAGAACATTAAAAATAAAACCAACAAATAGTCAAAAGACTAAAAACAGTGTAATCCCCAGATACCTGTGGGCAATATTGATCATTCTAACTCTTGTTTATTTGGAATCCCTAAGAGGAGAAGAGAGAGGGCAGAAAATTTACTTAACAAATTCATGACCAAATAAAAACTTCAAATTAAATGAAAATTATAATCTCATAGATCCAATATTTCATTAAACACCAATAACAAAAAAATTAATCAAAATTAAAGATTTGAACATAAGACCTGAAACCATAAAACCCTTAGAAGGAAACACAGGTGGCAAGCTTCATGACATAGGTCTTGGGAATGGTTTTTTGAATCTGATACCAAAAGCAAAAGCAACAAAAACAAAAATAAATATGCAAAATGACATCATACTCAAAAATCTGCACAGCAAAGGAACAAAATTTAAAGGCCACCTACTGAATGGGAAAAATATTTTCAAATCATATATCTGATAAGGGGCTAATGTCCAAAATATATATGGAACTCATACAAAATAGCAAAAGAAACTAAACAATCCAATTAAAAAATGGGCAGAATATCTGAATAGACAGTTTTCCAAAAAGATATACAGATGGGTAACAGACACATGAAAAGATGCTCAATATCACTAATCATCAGGGAAACATAAATCAAAACAACAATGAGATATCACCTCGTATCTGTTAGAATGACTATTATCAAAAAGATAAGAAATAACAAGTGCTGAGAATGTGGAAAAAAGGGAACCCTGTGCACTGTTGGTGGGAAAGTAAATTGGTGTAGCCAATATAGAAAACAGGATGGAGTTTCCTCAAATAAATTAAGAATAGGATTACCATATGATCCACTGATTCTACTTTTGAGTATTTATCTGAAAAAAAAAGAACGCACTACCCAGAAAAGACACATGCACCGCTATGTTCATTTCAACATTACTAACAACAGTCAAGATATGAAAACAACCTAAGTGTCCATCAATAGATGAATGGATAAAGAATTCATGAATGTTGTAGGTGAGAGAAATGTCACATCTGGGAACCCACCTGAGTCCCTGAGATAGACCACCAAGTGAGGGTCCTTGGCTTCGAGCAGGAAAGAATTCAAGAGGGAGTCAAAGTGAAAGCAGGTTTATTCAGAGAGATACACAATCCACAGGGAGAATGTGGACCTTCTCAGAAAGTGAGAGCAGCCCCAAGGCATGGGGCTGTTGGTTTTCATGGGCTGAGAAATTTCATACGCTAATTAGTGGGAGGAATATTCTTGCTATTTGGGGGAAAGGTGGGGATTTTTAGGAATTAGGACACTGCCCACTTTTTGGTCTTCTATGGTCCACGTGGGAACTCTCATGGTGGAAGGGGGAGTGATTTTTAGTATTATAATGAGGGTATAATGAGCTAAAGGTCAATGACCAGACTATTCTCAAGACCACATTGATTTCAGCAGGTTCCGGTTGGTTTTTATTGCATCCTAACAGCTGCTCCCCTTCTTCATTTATCTAGCAGTTGTGTCCTGCCCCTTTCCCTTCTGCCTCAAAAGCATGTTCTGATAGTTGGTTTCATGTGTCAACTTGACCATGCCAGCTATTTGGTCAAATGTCATACCATGTGTGTCTGTGAGGGTGTTTTGGATGAGATTAACAGTTGAATCAGTAGACAAAGTAAAGCAGATTTCCCTCCCTACTGTGGGTGGTGCTAATTCAGTTAATTGCAAGTCTAAATAGAATAAAAAGATTAAGAGGAAAACTCTTTGGCTTGACTTGTTGAGATGGGACATTGGTCTTTTGCCCTTGAGTGGAACATACTTCATCAGCTCTCTCAGTTCTCAAACCCTCAGTCTCAACTGGAAATTACACTATTGGCTTTCCTGGTTCTAAGGCCTTCAGACTCAGACTGGAACCAGCTCTCCTGGTTCTCAGATTTTTGAACAAAAACTGGAACTTACACCGTTGGCTGCCCTTGGGTGTCTAGCTTGCGGACTTCACATCTTGGGATTTATCAGCCTCCATAGTCATATGATACAATTCCTTACAATAAATATTTCTATCATCTATCTATCTATCTATCTATCTATCTATCTATCTATCTATCTATCTATCTATCTAGTGTGTGTGTGTGTGTGTGTGTGTGTGTGTATTGTCATATATATCCTATTGGTTTTGTTTCTCTAGGGTACCCTGACGAATATAGATTTTGGTACTAAGAGTGGTGCTATAGGAATAGAATTTCAAGGATGAGTTTTCTCCATTAGTTCTGGGGTTTCTGGAGTTGGCTTTAAAATTGGACACTGATAGTCAATAACAACATCTGGCAATAGAGACACAAAATATTACCATCAATGCTCCTAATCAATCACTTATAAGAAGCAAGAAGCTGGATGACTGTGATTATGATACCTTCAAACATTTTTGAAAAATTAATGAATATAATGAAATTGGCTGGTTGCTCCTAATACCACTGCAAAGTGGGGAAAAAACGGGTGAGTTCGTGGCTTCAAAGTCCCAGCTCAAGTGCCACATAAGTGATATGATAGTTTCTGTATGTGCCCTGAAGGAGACCTTCATCTCCTGTAGCCACAGGGCTGAGATTGCTGGAAATAAAATTGAGAATCTCATCCTGTGATTGGCTGAATTACAACCCAATTTGAACTTCCAACCTCATAGGGAGTCTACTGTTAATGTGAGGGCACTGACTGGAAAGATGTGAGATCCTTAAAGTTGGAACAGGGACATGTAGGGAGACCCTGATGAATCTAGGGACACTGAGCCCTTAAATTCTGCTGAGTCATTTCTGCCAGTAAAAGAGGCCGCCCAAGCCCAGTGGGAGTGGGCTCACCACTCCCACCTGAGGAGATTAACCATGCATTGCCTGAAGAAACTGTAATGGTCTCTCAGGAGGCAGTTGCTGAGCAAGACAATGTTGAGTCTCCACAGGAAACACCCCCACTACCCCTCGAGACCTATAATTAATCTCAAGCCCTGGTAGGCCCTAAAGATGAGGTTAAAAGTGTGACTCATCAGAGATGCACTACACTCCAAAAGACCTACTTGAGTTTTCTAATTGAATCAGACAGAAATATGGGGAACATGTGTGAGAATGGATATTAAAAATGTGGGATAATGGTGGGAGAAAAATAAAATTGAATAAGGTTGAGTTTACTGATACGGGTTCAATGAGCAGACGGTCTGCATTTAATGTTGCAGCTCAGGAGGGAGAAAGGACTCTAACTGGTTTGTTGGTTGGTTGGTTGGTTGGTTGGTTGGTTGGTTGGTTAGAATATGACCAAAAAGTGGCCCAACAAAAGTGAGCAAGTTGTAAATACCAGACCTACCTTGATTTAATATAGAGGAAGGAATTCAGTGGCTCAGGGAGATAGAAATATTAGAGTAGGTTTGTCATTTAAGACCTACTCACCCACACTGGAAGGGTCTAGAAGATTTGCCTTTCACCAATACTGTGAGAAAAACATTTGTGAGAGGAATTCCAGAATCCTTGAAGAGCTCTTTGATTACTCCTCTCTGTAGGTGAGACCTTACAGTGTGAACTACAGTCAGTGACTTGGGAAACCTAAATGAAATGGAAGTAATTGGACCTAGGGGTCCAAGAGGAACCAAGTGGCAGGGGCCAAGGGGCAGCACTCAACCACTAAAGACAAAGTGGGCATGTAATAGACAGCAGAGTCAAAGCATCAATATGAAAAGTCTGAAGGGCTGAAGGGCGTAATTTCCAAAATATACAAATAGCTAATACAACTCAACAATAACAAAACAAACAACCCAATTGAAAAATGGGTAGAAGACCTAAATAGACTACAGACGGCCAATGGGCACATGAAAAGATGCTCAATATCACTAATTATTAGAGAAATGCAAATCAAAACTACAATGAGGTACCACCTCACACGGGTCAGAACGGTCATCATTTAAAAATCTACAATAACCAGTGCTGGAGAGGGTGTGGAAAAAAGGGAAACCGCCTATACTGTTGGTGGGAATGTAAATTGGAGCAGCCACTATGGAGAACAGCATGGAGGTTCCTCAAAAATCTAAAAATAGAACTACCATGTGACCCAGCAATCCCACTCCTAAGCATATATCCAGACAAAATGATCATTCAAAAAGATACATGCACCCCTATGTTCATAGCAGCACTATTCACAATAGCCAAGACAGGGAAACAACCTAAACGTCCAGTGACAGATGAATGGATAAAGAAGATGTAGTACATGTATATACATTGGAATACTACTCAGCCATAAAAAAGAATGAAATAATGCCATTTGCAGCAACATGGATACAACTAGAGATTATCATACTAAGTGAAGTAAGTCAGAGAGAGAAAAACAAATGCCATATGATATCACTTATATGTGGAATCTAAAATATGACACAAATGAACTGATCTACAAAACAGAAACAGACTCATGGATATAGAGAATAGACTTGTAGTTGCCAAGGGGAGGGGAGTGATGGATTGGGAGTTTGGGATTAGCAGATGCAAACTATTATATAGAGAATGGATAAACAACAAGGTCCTACTGTACAGCATAGGGAACCATATTCAATATCCTGTGATAAACCATAATGGAAAAGAATACGAAAAAGAATGTGTATATACATAATATATATATATATATGTGTGTGTGTGTGTGTGTGTGTGTATAATTGAATCACTTTGCTGTACAACAGAAATTAACACAACATTATAAACAAATTGCCTTTCAGCTCCCCAAGATATCACACTGGCACATTACATTGATGGCACTATGCTAGTTGAACCTAGAGAGCAAATAGCAGCAACTACTCTAGACTTATTGGTAAGACATTTGCACGTGAGAGAGTGGGAAATAAATCTGACAAAAGTTCAGGGGCCTTCTACCTCAGTTAAATCTCTAGGGGCCCACTAGTGCGGGACATGTTGAGATATACCTTCTAAGGTGAAGGACAAGTTTTTGCATCTGGCCTCTCCTACCAAAAAAAAAAAAAAAAAAACACAACAACTAACAGGGCTGCTTTGGATTTGGAGGCAAAATATTCCTCATTTGGGTGCGTTACTCTGGCCCATTTACTTAGTGAACCTAAAAGCTGCTAGTTTTGAGTGGGACCCAGAACAAGAGAAGGCTCTGTACCAGGTCCAGGTTGCTGGGCAAGCTGCGCTGCCATTCGTGCCATATGATCCAGCAGATCCAATGGTGCTTGAAGGGTCAGTGGCAGATAGGGCTGCTGTCCGGAGCCTTTGGCAGGCCCCTTTTGGTAGGTTAATCATAGTTCAGGCCCTTAGGATTTTGAAACAAAACCCTGTCATTCTCTGCTTATAACTGTTCTCCTTTCAAGAAAGAGCTCTTGGTCTGCTACTGGGCCTTAACAGAGACTAAAAAGTTAACCACAGGCCAAACTGTATCAGTACAATTTGGTTTTATTTGTCTGGAGAACCCTGACCAACACACGTGTCCACAGTAAGACTTGTATTCCAATATTCAAAGCAACATTATTTAAACTAGCCACAAATTGGAAGCAATCAACCTGTGGATTAATAAACAAATAGTGGTATATCAATACAGTAAGATACTACTTAGCAACTGAAAGAAGTGAATGGTGAATACATGTGACAATCCTGATGAATCTCAAAAGCATTTTGTTCAGGGAAAGAAGCCAGACATAAAAGCTTAAGTACTATGTGATTCCATGTATATGACATTCTGGAAAATGCAAGACTGTAGGAAGAAATCAGTTCAGTGGTTGTCATGGGCTATGATTAGGGGAGTGGATTGACTACAGGGCAGTATGGTAGAACTTTTGGGAATGATAAAAATGTTCTATATCTTGATTGTGGAGGTGGTTACATAACTTTTTAACTTTCTCAAAAGTCTTTGAATCATACACTTAAATTGGTAAATTTCACCTCAAGGTGAGTTTAAAAACAAAAAGAAATTGAACTTTAGTCTCCAGATTTCACATAGAAAAGAACAAGCAAAGACTCCAGTGTAAACTAGCCATTAAAGATTTTTTTAAATTAAATTGTTAGGGACTTTTAACAGTATCCTCTAAAAATGTCAGTAATAGCAATTCACCAAAAAAATCTTTTCCATTTATCTGTAGCTATATTTTCATCATTTTTAAGGGTAGTATTTAAAAGTGAAAACAGATCTTTTTTTGAGTACTTTACCAAAAATGACTTTAAAAATCTAAGTAAGAGATGATCATTGTATGAAGTGAAATTGCTTCAGTCTGGTGCTCACTCAGAGCAGGTAACGTCAAATCTTATGAACTCCAACTTCCTAACAAAAGTCAAATTTTGCAGCGTGGGTGGAGTCAGTCTACAGGGGAAAAATAAGATTATTTGATATGTACTTTGGCAAGATGTAGGTAGCATTCTAGAATAACACTATCTATAAAACTAGTTGGCAGCATTTATAAGAAAAAAGTTTGCCATTTAAAATTGTTATACATTTCTTTTAAAAATGGCTATAACAGAATGTAATATAGCTTGTCTTTCAGAAATTGCCCAACAGATGCTTTCTATTTATATTTTGTTCAAATACAATACTTCATTCATTCTTAATTAAATGCTTATATGACTCAAATTTAGGTTAAGTTGAAATTATGTGTTTTATTTGAATTCTGAGAGCAGGCAATGCCCTGTACCACCATGGAATAATGTAAAAGGCAAATAATTGCAAAATATTTTCTAGTGAAATAAACCTTTGTGTTCTGCACAGAGCATTTTATTAGCACTTATTAATACTATGCTCAGCAATTAAATTCTATATTTTTGTGAGCATTATAAAGGCTATAATGATTATTTTAAACCTGTCTTCAACAAAAGGTTACTTTTATGTGTAATTTTGGACACTTAAACAATGAAAGTTCTAGAACATTAAACAAAATTTCCATACCATGACACAGACTCATTCTGAATTTTCAAAACTTTTAACTCAGAAGGAATAATTTGGGGAAATTTATGAAAACTCATTTTTTAAAAGTTTCATGGCATTGTAATTATACGGAACTCTTATAAATAGCATTTCCTGAGAATTTGAGATGAGTTTGAGGGGAGAGGGAAATAAAAACGAATAGTGGACATAGCCATGAGGTTCCCCATAATAAATTTGGTTAAGAAATTTAGTTTCTTAAGTGGACCCTCAGAGTTTGTCCAGACATGCATACAGTACTTCCATTCTAGTAACTTTTTTTGGAAGATATTTTTGTACACCTTGCTGAGCCACCAATGTATGCTGTGGTGTTTCAAGGTAAGGAAATATATGGCAAGTATTTTAACCATCTCCTTGTCAGAATTGGAACTGGGTTTTCTTTTCTGAGAAAAGAATAAACAAAACATGGAGAAATATAAGAATGGCAAAGATCAGCGCCATAGGGGTGTGATTGTGTGTGGCATGTTCAATTCCACAGCTCAGAAAAGCAATGGGTTTAGCATATATCACCCTATTAGGAAAAGCACTCTTTTTCATTAACATTCACTGACATTGTTATGTATTTACTTTTATGTGATAAGATCTGTTATTGCAGTCTTTACTGAATATTACTATAGTTACCTGAAACAAATAATATTTAGAAAATATGTATGTCTTGATCTTTACGTCCTAACGATTGGATGGAGACATTTATGACTGATTAGAAACAGCAAAACCAAACTACTCCCTCTCATTCTCCCTCTCTCTTTCTCATATATATGTGTGTGTGTGTGTATTCTATAGAAACATACAAGCAAATAAGTTACATGTAATGGGAGATTTTTAACGAAAGAAGGAAGGTCCCCAATCTAAAGGTGTTTTTTAAGGGCAAAATTCTCAGAGATCTGTGGGGCAAGAGTGAGCTGCACATGCTGCTGAAATGGTGAAGCATAATACAACTCACAAGATCAGAAGGACTTTATGCTAAAGTTAATCTGGGTGATAAGCTACGGCAAACACCACCTGAAGAATTTACAACAAACGAACAAAAACGATGAAGGTAGAATGATTACTGCTTTGATAGAAGGTATCAAAATGAAATCATATTTCATTTGGCAATTACTCTCATACAATGAATCTTCAGAGTCTTTGTAGATAATTTTGATTCTATCTTTCAAAACAAACTAAAAATAAGTCAGTAAACAAAATGCTATGTTGTTTATTATTATCAGCTAAAAATAGAAGTGTATAAAACTTACTTCCAAAAATATTGCTTCTTAAATTGATGTTTTGGTTGAAAATTTTCAGAGTAAAAAGGACCAGGTGCTTATGCGATAATGTTTCTACTTATTAGGAACAACAAAAAAAGGGAGAACCTTTGGGTAGTGGTTTAGAGTGAGAGGTTGATTGGAGAGGAACTACACCTTAAGAAATGTTAAACTTTTGTTAGTAGCCCCAGATACTTTTCCAAATATAATTTAACCATTGTTTTTTCCCAATGTGATGGCAGAAAAAATATTCCCTCAGCCATTCTTCTAATTTCTTTTAATATTGGACCTTCTGTAGTATTATGGTGGGAGTTTCTTAGCTGTTTATAAATACTCCAAATTATTTTTCTAATTTTTTTTCCCTAAAATAATTTTTCCTTTAAAACACATGTGATTTATTGCTGCTAGTTTGTTTTTTTTTTTCTTCTTCTTCTTCTCTGGGCTAATGCAAAAGAAAAGGGAAATTAGAATAATTCAAATATCTTCTAATTAGAGATTAGAAAAGTTTTTCTTCAAGATTGTATGCATTCTCCTTATGGGTTTCTTTTGATGTCAGCATTTTTTGATTTATTTTTCTTAATGTGAACCTTTAATCAAAAAAAAAATCCCAACTTAAAAAATAGACAATATGTAATTTAGAATTATTTTAAATTGTCCACTTGAAATTACTTGGACTTCCCATGGATTTTATCGGTGAAAGAAAAATAAAACATATATCCAAAAGAAATTGCCAGAAAAAAAATGCAGAAAAATTGAACAGGTCCTGAGATTACTAGAAGGTAACATTTGGGGAAATAATGGTTTCCAGACAGAAGAGTAGCCTACTACCATTTCGGAAAGAGGAAGGAAAGAAAAGATATTTGTAGTATATGACTGAATACATAAAAATATCAAGAATTGTATCATGTTGGATGTTGTTCTGGTTAGTTATGGTCATACAGCAAACACATGACTCCAAAATTTAGAGACTTAAAACAATGAAAATCATTTTGGTTTTGCTCATGGTTTCTGCAGGAAGAGCTTGGCTGAGTTCTCTGGCTCAGGGTCTCTCACATGGTAGCAGCCAGATGGGTTCTGAAGCTGGGACAGTGGAGGGGGATGTGGAGGACTTGGAGTCTATGCAGGCCCCTCTTTCCCTTCCTCTCATCTCAGGGCTTCTCCATGCAGTCTCTCTGTGGGGGCTGGTTTGGACTTTTTCACATTGTAGCCCACTGGGCCATCGGACTCCTCACATGGCAATTAAGGGCTCCAGTGCAAGTATGCTGGTAAACAACGTGGCAGCTGTGTGGCCTTTTATGACCTGCCCTGAGAAGACACCTAGCATCTCTCCCACTGTACTCCAGTGGTGGAAATAGTCACAAAAGCCTGCCTAGTTCTAAGTGTCACGCTCACACTATAAGAAGAGCAAGTGGGATGGCAGATATCATTGAGGTTCTCTTGGGAAAATACAACTTTATTAAAAATTTATTTTGTTTTATTAAAACTGATGTCAATTAATAAAATATTTTACTTGGATCTAAAAGTAATCAAAGAAGTAAAGAAAAACTAATCTAAGTAGAAGAAAATATATGTCAAAGAACCACAAACATATCATAATAGACTTTATATTTAAAAAAATCAAGAATACAAAGAGACTTCCTGGACAGTATGCTAGGTCAGCATGCCTTGACTAGGAACTTCATATTTTCATTTGATGTTCTTCCTTCAACAATTATGATAACTATTGCTTGCTGCAGAAACTGTATATTATAGCCACAGGACAACTTTTACACACATCTTTGTTCAGCCCTCACTGCTTCCTTATAAAGTAAGGTTTTCCATGTTTATAAAATAAGAAAAAGGAGGATCAGGCAATTCCTTTTTCCCGTAAAGAAACAGAAAGCCTCAGGCTAGAGCTTTTGGTAAACAACAATATCTATATAAACGTTTATATTTCTATCCTTTTCATGATATTTATTTTTTGCCATATTAGTGGGGAGTGATATTAGTCTTCTATGTTCTAATAAAGTGTACATTAAAATCTTTAGGCCTCAAACAAGTCAACTAAAAGGAAGATAGTAAATAAATGATAGCTAATGTGGTAGGTATGTGTGCGAAACATGTGAAGAAGCAGTCGCCTGACTGAAGTTCAGGATACCCTGCTGCCTTACACACAGGGTGAGGGGGAAAATAACTATTAAAAAAAAAGTCTTAAAGCATTTCCAAACATGCCCATTTTTTGTCAAATCACATTTTATACTTTTACTTAACCCTCTATCTTAAGATGTTGCACACTTATCATTAAGTGTTTCCCACTGTCGTCCCTCTGTAGCAATGGCAAATGCAACATCTACCCTGCAACAAGGAGACAGATGGATGGAACCTTCTTAGACTTCTATAATCACAGTGAATAGTGGTCTCCAGAAGGACTGCCACACTTCTCTCATTTGGCAAGCTCCCGAAAGCCAGAGACCATCACCAATTTAGCAGTCATAGAATTGAGATAAAAATGAGAAAAAATAGGAGAGGGGAAAAAAAGAAAAAATGTGGATTGTTCCTAGGATGATCCCTATTTTATAAAACGATATTAGTAGTAATGATAGATTTAAAACAACAAATAAATAATTCCCATCGCCTTCTTGCCAAGGAGCCAGTTGGCTTGAAAAAGAGTTGGCTATCCCTTTGTATAATAATTACGTTCACTTTTAGTTTCAGAAGAAAATTGCTTATTATATTAATTTTAGGAATTATCAAGAATTATAGTATTACATGTCTTAAATCATATTTATTTTAAGAATGATTGACATACACATTAGTTTTCATTGTAAAGAGGTTAATTGAAATAATCTCTGAATTCTACAAAAGTGAACACCACTTTTGGGTGTTTGCACAATAAAATGCCCCAAGCTTTCATAATCACCATGACTATATAGATGATACACCTTTCTCTGAGCCCCTCATATTTAGAATATGGAAAGATAGAAATTACCCGATTGAAATCAAAGTCAGATTGAGGTCTTACTGAAATTCTTTTGTCATGTTACAATGTTAAACATTGGGTCTTAAATTTGATGTAAATTATTCCAATTCTTCTTTTAAAAAAGAACAATAATGACAAAACACCTAAGTGTTAGAAAAATGTGAATTACCAACTTATCAGTGTAGCAAAAAATTACTTTAAGGAAATTTATGGATAATTCTAAGTAAAAGTTTTTGAGTTCACATTGAGCATATTTATACCTACCACACCTCATCCTCATAACAGAAAACACATGAGATGTAAAAAAAAACATCTAAAGTAAAAGGAATTTAAATAGTCTAAAAATATGTATGTACAAGATATACTGCACACATTTCACATGGAGCATTTATAGACTATCCTCCAATTGTACATCCCAAAATGTTTACAGGTTACCATTGTAAGAGAGTCTTTGATATACAGGACATAGGTGGTCAATAAATTATTTTCCTAAGCTTTGTGAATTACTTTAAAAAAATCCACCATGAAAGACCAGATGGCTCAACAGACTGGCAATTTATGAGCTAACTTTAATCTCTCACTGGACAAAATGACTAAAGGTCATTGTCATCTGCCATCTGCCATGTGGCATGTGAACAATGAAGTGGTGGGCTTAGTCTTGTTACCATAGACAGGTGCCTATACCATAGAAAAGATGAGCCTCATTCCAATTGGAAATAATTTATTTACATCTTCAAAGAAAGACCTTTGCTAAATGTTGAAAGCTGAGTTTCCTGACTAGAGCTGAAAAATATCTCCAGGTTAAATTTAATAGAAAGTGAGAGACTAATAAAATTGATTTCTAAGCTTTCTATTTCAAAAGAGGCTATGTATCTCCCCACATATTTTCATGACATTGAGTCATATCTTCAGAATTAGAAGTTATTATTCACCTTTAGAACTTTTAACTTTGTAGAACATTTTGCAAAATAATTGTGTATAGACACTAGATTTATACTTAAAAAACATTAAGTATCAATAATATGCATGGCATAAAATATACTATTTTAAATTTAAAATTTTTATTTCTAAATATACATGTATGTAAGTAATTGAGATTTTTAACTATATATGATAAGAAGAGAGAAGAAAGAATGCATGTTTTGGAAAGAGTGAGTGAGTGTGAGAAAGAAAGAGGGAGAGAGACTTGGCAGAAAAAACTTTATAAGCATAATCTTGTTACCCAAACTTGAAAAACCCAAATATTTAAATATAGTTACCAACATATGACTTTTTATGCTATAGTTAAAAACAATAACTCTAAATATCAATTATTGGAAAAACTCTGGCTAATGTTTAAAAAAAGGTTGAGTAGAAAATTTGTGGTTAGGATTTGTTTCTTTGTTTGTTACTCATTTTTCCTTGAACACAGAGTGATTAAAATTTGTATGCATTGAGGCATCTTTGCTCCATTAACATCCTGCCAAAAGTGGGGTTCTGGTGATTCTGGAGAAGATATTAGGGGAGGCAGAGTCACCATACTTAAATAACTTTGAACCACAGAGTTTGGAAATTACTCACTTTTAATATTTCTGATTAAATAATGGGGAAACTCTAGTATCCCTCTAAGCACATGCTAATCCCCTTAACAGAGCAAACAGCAGGGCACAGAAGTTACAACGTTGACAAAGCAAATGAATACAGCAAAAATTTCATGAGACTGTGGTATTTTTATTCTATTTTTATTTGTTTCCACAGCTATTTTTAATTAATCATACCTCTTACAGATTTTCACTTGCTCTTATGGTATAATTTTTTTTAGTTAAAACTGTTTAAATTGTTAAATATATTCAGCTTAAAGTCAAGTAGTGCTCCTCGGATATGGGAAAAGTCAATAGGGAGATAGTACAATGTTTTAAGTTTATGTAGATAGCATACTGATTTGTTTCATTATATACTTAGAAAATATATTTGCATTATTTCATAATTCAAACAATGTGCAATCACAGATTTTAATAAATATATTTTAAATTATGTCATCCTTTGCCAGTTTTCAAAATATATAGCCTTTTTTTCCCCTTCAGCTCTAACCTCATTTTCTAGGTCAACAGACTCTATTTTAATCTCAGGCAGGTGATCCGTTAGGTGTTCTAGACTGATTTTGAGATCTCTGTAACTAGTCCGTTGCTACTTTTCCACTATTATCCTGCTAATCTAGTCTGATAAGTTAATGTTTAACTTGTTCCTGCAACTTAATACTTAACTTTTGCTAAGAATTAGCCATGACTTTTTGCTTTTCCTGTTAGGAAGGGTAACAGTTTCCTTACTGTAATTATTAATCACAATTATTAATTACAATGAATTATTCCTTAATTCACTGTAATTGAGTTGTCTGGATTGCGTGTTGAATGTCATGGTTGCTAAGCATCTGGTAGTCCTATCTGACAGTTACTGCTACCTGCTGACAAACTTCTCTGATACCAGTCAACTCCCTCTCTGTGGATTTTGAAATATTACATTTTTATGCAATTTTATGCCCTGTCTCTATACTGGTGTTGGAACATTCTTAATATTAGTGGATAGACTCCTAATAGCAGTTGTGTTCTTTAGATCACAACTCTTCTGATACCATATTCTTCCTAAAAGATAGACCTACAGTAGTTTCTCTATTTCCTACAATCAGAAGGACCGACACTCACTACCTTATATTTTTCCTTCACTTGACTAAGCTTCTTGGTATCTTCAGTTATGAAACAGGCAATAAATACTATGCTTAAAAGTATGAAGTATTTTATTATTTACCTTATTCACATATATTCATACTATATTCACTTTTCAAAATGTAGTTACAGTTACCTGCTCTGATGAATACAAACTAGGGTAATGTAATAGAAAGGAGGGGGAAGACAGGGAGAAACTGATTTAACTAGGGTGGTCCTATGGAAATGATGATTTGGACAATACTTTTTCAGGCAATGAAGAACTTCAAGGAAAATAGGTTTCATGCATATTCAGATGAGTGCAACCAAAATTTTATGGAAGGCAAGTAAAGTTATTTGGTCTTTTACCAGATAAAAAGTAAATATGACAAGGTTTCTGCACACCAAATATTTACAATCTAATAGGGTTATCAAGACACATTAGTAGAAAATGATCAGTATCTTAAGATAATGCCCAACAAATTATTTATACACATATAAAATTACTTTCACAAATGCATAATTTGAGGTTAAAAAAATAGGTTAAAAGAAAGTACAAAAGGCTAAGGCAGTACAGAGGAAGAGGCGACATCCTACTAGAGAGAATAAGAAACTGTTCGCGCACAAATTAGTTCTAAGTAGGAGAGACACAGAACAAAGATAAGGCAAGAGAATACACAGGAGGTAATTACTAGAGGTGAAGAAAAATAAAAGCATAAATTCTGTCCAGAAAGTTTTAAGTAAACTTGGAAAGAAAAAGAAAAGATCAAATGGTAGAATATGCAAATTAAGCAAAGCAAGTTAGGTTTTACCATTAGTGCTTTGAAGAGGTGCTGCATGTACACATTATATACATATTGATTTTAGATTCATATAAAAATGTACATACATTGAGATGATCAGATGACTTAAATTATTAGAAATTAGTTCTCAAAATATAAAGTGCATAAAACATGTATATGAAATACCCAGTACCTAATTTTAGAAACTATAAGTTAATGCTGTCCATTGTACAAATACATTAAAAAAAAAAAGGCTAGAGAAATCTTGCTCAGCAAATAAGTGCGCAAATGCAGTTCAGGAGACTAAAAGACTCCAAGAGTCAGTAGTGGCATATGTGAGGCTGTCTTGCACAACTCGATTGTTAAAAATAAAAAAAAAAAATAGCAACATTGTTTAAAAAACTATCACACAGCAAAGTAAGAGAATGATATGCAGTGGAAATATGCATTGCTTCTTGCCCAAACCTCAAAATACGGCAATGAAAGATCATAACTAACACTTGTTCTAAGAGTGTGTGAAGGACTTCTGAAAAGGAAGACAAGCAATACCCTTAGGATTGTTAAGGGATATATCCAGGCAATCTCCATAATTTTAGGAGTTTTTAGGGGAAAGAAATTCTATTTTTAAGAATAATAAGACATCATGACTTAAACCATTAAGTATCTCTATCTGTGAGCTATATTTACCTATTGTGAAGTAAAAGGATAAAATTAAACCTATATTTGAAATAATACAACTTAATTTAATATGGAAAAAACTAGGACATTTTAATTCTCTGTGGTTTATCTAAATGGGGATATGAACTCTGAGGTTCACATACTGTTAAAAAAAAAAAAAAAAAAAAAGTAGGAAATTAGAACCATTGAAAGTTCCCTGGGTGATATAGCCCAATTTTCTTAAGGAAAGTAAATTACAATAGTTTTTATTCCTTGAAAACTATATTATTTTTAAGAGTCATTTTAATAAATATTAGGATTGCCTTAGTTAAAAAATAACCTGGTAAGGAAAGGCTTTTTGGGGTGAAATGGGTGAATACAAACAACAACTACGACCACCACCATGAAAAACTTTTTAAAAGCATTCAGATACAACCACCTACATTTGCAGCTGCTTTATATTTGAAAAGCTATTAATATATTCACGCATTTATTCAGTCAATATCAAGTAGCTACCACATGCCTGGCAGAGTTGTACGGACGGAAGATTAAATGTAAAGAAGATAGACAGCACCCTCTGCAGTTATAGTACTATTGTGGGGAGACAATAAATAAGCAAACAAATAATTTCAGACAGTGGCATACCATCTCTGCTGACAATCAATTATATTCAAGAGTGATGATGGGAATGGGAAGAGAGACACTTCCTGACTTAGATAAATTAATTGCAGAAAACATTATTGAGGATGTATTGGACAGAGCTATCAATGAGAAGATTTGAGGAAAGAAAGTAGCAGGTTGAAAGAAGCACAAGTGCCAAAGTGAGAGTTAGAAATGAGCCTGGAATGTTCATAAAACACAAAGTAGTTGTATATGGCTGAAGCACAGTGAGAAGGGGAAGAATCTAATGAAGCTGACAAGGTAGGCAAGTGCCAGATATTCTATTATGTTGTAAGCCTCATGATGGAATTTAGATTTTACTGTAAATTCTATAGGAAGTTGGGAAGAGACCCATAATTATCACCTATCCATGTACTTTACACTTCAATAGTGATTGAATACATAACCACTCAAAGGTGGGGGGGGGGGTAGATACATTTACCAGCCTCTCTTGCAGCTAAATACAGCCAGATAAGTTTGAACCAATGGGATATAAGCAGATGAAAGAACTGGTAGCTTAACTAAACTTCCTTAAAAATCAGTTGTCATGTGTCTCTTCTTCCTTTTTTCTTCAGTTTCTCTTTCCTTCCTGCTGGCTGAAAGGTGGATGTAATGACTAGAGGTAGAAAAGCCATCATTGGCCTGCAGTGAACTTATTATTATATCTACTTTATATGAATATATAATAAACTAGGGTCCTGAGAATCTTGTGAGAGCAGAGTCATGATATCAGCTTGGATGCCCCTACCATTCTACTGTTATCTGAGATTAAAAACAAAATTCTCTCTTATTTAGGCTACTGATATTTTGAGCCTTTCTTACTCACAAGCAAACCTAATCTTTTTTTTTTTTTTTACACTTTTTTTTTAAAGTATTTGTTTATTTATTTTTATTTATGATGTGTTGGGTCTTCGCTTCTGTGCGAGGGCTTATCTCTAGTTGTGGCAAGCGGGGGCCACTCTTCATCACGGTGCGCGGGCCTCTCACTATGGCGGCCTCTCTTGTTGCGGAGCACAGGCTCCAGACGCGCAGGCTCAGTAGTTGTGGCTCACGGGCCCAGTTGCTCCGCGGCATGTGGGATCTTCCCAGACCAGGGCTCGAGCCCGTGTTCCCTACACTGGCAGGCAGACTCCCAACCACTGCGCCACCAGGGAAGCCCAAGCAAACCTAATCTTAATTGATTTCTCTTAATGGAATTTTAAGCAGAGAAGTGTATGACTTCTAAGTTTACCAGGATAGTAAAATGCCATATAGTTTGACTGAAGCCGTGAAAGTCAAGAACAACATAATATGTGCCGAGTATGTCCTCATTACAAAGTTAGGTGCTAGTTCACTTATTTGGGAGTTGAAAGGATATAATTGAAAACTATTGTACTTCTCATAAGCAGACACCCTTCTAAGGGAAAAATGGATTGATGTTGAAAAGACCAGGAGAGAAGGAGTGTCCCCTGTATTCTATTCCACTCTGTGGAGAGTCATTTCTCCTTGAATTAAAGTCAGATGAGAGGGGCTATAAGGGGAATAAACAGAAAGATTGACCAGGATCCCTTGCTGTCTGGGGGATACAGTGACAGAGAAATCTGAAGTTGAAAAATCATTGTTAACAGCCTGAAGCTTCTAAGTTGACAAAAGTTGTACTGTCCTTCTACAGATGTTGGGGGCAAAGTATGTGTGATTACTTCTTCAGGCTGGGACAATAAACCAGCCTGAAGTTGTCTAAAAATTATTAAACTGTAAGTGTGATAAGACCCTAACAGAAAGGTACAATCCCTGTGGCCTGAGCCACAGGTTGCCTAGATTTTAAGGTTTTTGTTCTTAGGTAACTAGTGAAAGGAGAAATAAATCACGCAGGTCAGAGGAATTGCAGTTAGAATTTTTCAGTGAGGACATTTCTGCGGAAACTGGAATGTGCTCTGCTAAAGAGCGTGAGATCTAAATCCTGCCCTGAGAGCACTGAGACCAGGTCTCAGTGTTGTCAGTGAAGTCAGGCCTCTCCCACTTATTGCTTTCCTTCCTTTCCTTGATCCAAATCTGGGAGGATCCAAAGGCAGTCTGGGTGGGGATGGGACATGAGAGGAGAGGAAGGAGAGCCACAGAGGTGAGATGGAGAAGTTACCGCTGTGTCCCGTGCTGATACTCGTAGCCTGACGCAAACCCAGGCTGAGAGAGAAAAGAGGCTTGAATTTTAAACAATGTTTTGAGATTTAGCCAGCCATTCTAATAATCAAATTTAACAATTTGTGTGATTATAAATGACATTATATCATTTAAATGACAAAAAAAAAAGAAAGAAAGGAACCTGGCCTAAAATTGATTCAAGACATAGGACAGAGCTAGCTAAAAGAAGGATCGAAAGAACCAGTTGCCTTGGCATGTGCTCTGTGTGTGTGTGTGTGTGTGTGTGTGTTTGAAAAGGAGAAAGAAAACCGTTTAGTATTCTTTCACTCGCACCTTACTGACTTCAGCCTTTTCAATACATAAGTAACATTTTTAAAAATTAATTAATTTATTTATTTTTGGGTGTGTTGGGTCTTCATTGCTGTGCGTGGGCTTTCTCTAGTTGCAGCGAGCAGGGGCTACTCTTCATTGCGGTGCACGGGCTTCTCTTTGCAGTGGCTTCTCTTGTTGTGGAGCACGGGCTCCAGGCACATGGGCTTCAGTAGTTGTGGCGTGCAGGCTCAGTAGTTGTGGCGTGCAGGCTCAGTAGTTGTGGCGCACGGGCTTAGTTGCTCCGCCGCATGTGGGATCTTCCTGGACCAGGGCTTGAACCCATGTCCCCTGCATTGGCAGGCGGATTCTTAACCACTGCGCTACCAGGGGAGTCCAAGTAACACAAGTTTTAAATGCACACTTTGGCTGCTAGAACTGCAGGGTTGCATGAACAGAGCTGTGAGACAATTTTAATAGTTCGTGGAAGTGATCAGAGTAGCTTGAACTCTAGAGAAGGCAAGTCAAGATGAAGGGAAGTGGATAAATTCAGCATATATTTTGGAGGTGGTGCCCCAAAGATTTCTAGGTACAGACTTTACAGCAGTCTGTCTCACCATCTCTGGCACAAACAGCTTCCCCTGGGGAGACACTCTAACCCCCCCTCCCTTTCACATATCTTTTCAGTCATATTAATATTGAGAGGAATTACATATTTACCATTCTATTATACATTAATTTCTGCTGATCCTACCACCCTGGTCAACACCCTTTTTCCAAAGTGATTCTTGGATGTGAATTTCTTACCATATATTTAAACAGCATTAGTTGAGTTTTCTTTCAGATGATTTACAGAAACATTTTCCTACTATTTAAGAAAACTGGTTCAGAGATACAACATGAACAGTGGAAGAAAATATTATATTGCCTATATATTCAGTATCATATGGAGAAACTTATAAATGGATAAAATATAAAAACAGACAATTTTCAGAATTTGCTATGGTAAATGTTATACAGAACAAAGCTATTTTTGAGGAAAATTGTCCAGAATTTATAAAGCAGTTTTGTTTGCACAATGCTATTCTTAAGAGCACTATCTGAATATAACACTATAATTCTAAATCTATGAGAAAAAAAGAAACTGAGCCATCAAAAACAGGAAAGTAAGCTGCAGAAAACCTCCCAATTGTACTCTAAAATAACAAAATGGCCAAATTATTTTTGTTTAAATAATAGTCAACATCTTTGAATAATCTTTTTCATAGAATATGCAAAGCTGTTTAACATTTTAGTTTTCATTTCAAGGACATGGGAGCCAACTTTTATGTATGATGTATCTTGTAAGGATTTTGAGACTAGCATGACTTATGTTCATAATATTTGGATGTTTTGTATTTTTCTTGGACTTATCTACACATTTGTGTCCATGCCAACAAAAGAAAGGAAAAAATAGAATTTGATCCCCATTCTCAGATGTTTAAAGCTATAACTGTTCTTGTTCTTTGCTTTCTTGTTGCAGGACAGAATGTCTAGTATTTTTCTCATTGAGTGAACTGGCTGTATCTATGACTTTAACATCCTCCGTATAATCTGAAGAGCATATACCTAACAGCAGCTCTGTGGCACAAAGAACATGCTGCATTTGACTGACAATGGCAAGAAGCTAACAAACCATTCTTTTGTCTAGACACTCTCTTCCTCTCAAACTGCAGAATAAACAAATTCAAGACTTGCAGCTGCATTGGTGTTACATACAGACAAGATGGGTAAACAAAATTTGACTTTCTTCCTGTTAGAGTAGGCACAGATACTGAAAAACATATTTCCAACGCTGTATGTACCCCCGTTTCATCTGCCAGAGGAAAGGCCTGAAGAACAATGTGCTTATGCCTATGTGCTATGCGGACAACCGCCACGTAGTATTTCTACAGTATACTGTTCTCGCCCATTCATCACAGACACAGTCAGCAGTTACAGCACTCCAGTTCACCGATATTAAACCAAGAGCCTGCCTAGAATCAACACTGCCTTATGTTTTTCTTACATCATTCCATTTGTGATGAAAGAATAAGCAAACTGAATTTGGACAGAATAAAATTCCACCCAAGTCTTTGTAGAACATTTGAAAGAGAAAAAATCTGGACATATGTCAAACAAAATACTTCATTATAATTTTTCCATTTCATTGTTAACAAAGATCTTTACTTATACCTTACAGCAGAATTGCCCACAGTCTTAGTACATAAAGCTTCTTTGGTATCTAGCTCTAAAAGCACACTGTCATTTCACATGAGAAGTGCTTCCAATTTTACATGGAAATTTTATAAGTGGAGAGGCTTTGTTTGACATGCACGTATCTACATCATAGACTTTTCTAATAAATAATCTCTAGTATTTTGATTTTTTAGTTGTAATTTTAATATTCTCGTAAATCCATTGGGTCATTGAGACACATGCTTTTTGTGCCCCCTGTCATATGGTCTCTGGGCCACCTCTGACTTCAGCCACAGCTGTAGCTGGGTGATTCTGAATATGCCAGGGCACCTCATCTCCAGCATGCTCTGTGGTTCCCTGCTTCAGAGGACTTTCTCTGAAGCTTCAAGCTCCCTCATCCTTCCAGTGGCTGCAACCCAAAAAAAGGCAGCGTGGGAGGTAGAGTTAGTGCCCTGCGGACGATTTTCAATTTATGAGGAATGATGGAAGCCAGTAGACAAATGCTCCAGTCTCCATACTTAGGATGGATAATACAGAAAAACATTTTGTACATTTCTCAGAAGTTCCTATAGAGTCAAGCACTCGCGTGTTGCATATAGAGAAACCATGAAAACAGACCACTCATTGGCTTTTCCTCCTTTCTCGTCTCACTCCCCCAATTCTCTCACCTACTTCCTCTGACCACCTTTCAAACAATACACCAGCACCCAAGTCCTTTCTTCAGGTTCTGCATTTATGAATCCGAAACTAGGACAGTTACCAGTGAAATAACGTGCTACATAGAACGAGGTAAAATGCCCGTCTTGTAATTACCCACTTAACTTCCTATCAGTAAATTGTAATACATATCACTAATGCATGCTAGCACTCTGAGGGTCTTCAATTGCCATTGAGAATCTAGCAGAAGATACAGACCTTCTACAGAGAAAAATTGTGAGGAAGCCATTTATCAGGAAATCTCATACATAGGCAGTCTGAATTCCATAAAATTCAGATCGAGAAATTCTACACTCAAATCATTTTTATAATTTTAAATAAAAATTTAGTTGTTTATTCCTGCCTGCTTTATTTTATACTGTGTAGGTGAATTCTTGAGCAAGACATCAAGAGCCACAATTTGGCAAATTCAGGTAAAGGGGTGATAGCACACTGTCCTCTGTGGGAAAGGCCACAAAGATAACCTCTTTTTCTTTCCCTACGCCTGCCACACTTGCCATCTGTTGGCAAAGTAAGTACTTTATAACTCTTTCAAAGAGAGTTCCATACATCATTTTCCAGGGATTTCAATGCCCATCAATATGTAGAAAACAAAGTTAATGAAAAATGTGCCACCCTGTACATCAAAAGTTGTGAGTCGAAACTTTTTTTTTCCCAATTCCTTGGGAAGGATGAGGAAAAGAATAGAGTTCTGTACAGGGAGAGTTCTGAACTGTCAAGTTATCATTCTATAAGGAAATTTCATTTCAACTTTACTAAAAATGGACATGTCCTTCATGTACTCTGACTATTGCTTGTAGCCAAGAATCATAAATCCTCACATTACTTTTCTTCTGCTACCATATTGTACTGAGAAGATAACATTTTTCTAAGAATTCCACTTGGTCCTAGGTAAAGACAAACACTCTTTTCTCATAGTTGAGATGCAGCAATTCTAAAACCTAATGGCTCTGTTACAGCCACAAACCATTTGATATATCATCATAATTGAAATTTCAGAAAGTCGGACACAGTTAAAGAAAACATTTGTCATTCTCTCCCATGTAGAATTAAGTTACAGTTTCTAATATCTCCTCATTCCTGGCAGGCTGCAACTGACTGTTCTTCTAGACTGATCTAACCAAAATTGGCAAAATGTGACACTGAAAAGAGTAGGAATACTTCAGAGATCCCCATCCATGTGAGTAGGAGGAAAGGTGTTCCAGAAGGTGGCGGAAATTAAAATGGTAGAAAGTCATTTTCGAGTGAGGCAGATCTGAGGCCAAGGAAACAAGGCTAAGAACCTAGAGCTGTTGGGACTTTCACATGAAGCACATTAAAAAGGAATTATCTTCCTATGTAATTATTCCCTTTAATTACACGAAACCCTTGATTTACGTCCCATGCAGCTGTAGAGCCAAATGTAAATTATTTGGATGAATAAAGAGATTGAATATTAGAGAGAAGAATAGTCTATAATGAATCAATGGATTGGATATTAGAGGGAAGAATAGCCTGTGCCACATTTTTCCTTCCCCTGGTTCCTGTGGAGAGAAATCACCATCCTATAAAGGCATATGGCCAGTGGTTTTAGGCAGTGATAAGTATTGATGTACTGCTTACAAGTAACACAGTTTATGTCTAGAGGCCTCTTGATAGATGAAAAATATTTGAATTCACTTTTAATTCTTAACTTGAAGGAAACCTGAGAGAAGATGAACAGTGACTCAAATTTATATTACAGCATGAGTGATTAAAAGGTGCCCCCTTTGAAATCCATCAGATTTGAAACCAAAGATTGGCGTGAAGGTCTGTGGAGAAAGCATGAGAATAGCAGGCACCTGAAGGGTTATAAATGGGGGTACCACAAGGAAGGTACCAACTTCTATTTTTGAATGTTGCTTATGGGTCACTCTAACACTTTGCTTTTTGAAATTTGAAATTTCTTGGATCATTAATAAAGGAATTTCCATCTTAGGGTTGCTTATCTTTAATTTTTTCAGATCAAGATGCTAAAATCAATCAATCAATCAATCATCCAATCATTTAGTCAATTAAGTTAAGGAACTACTTAGTATATACCATTATTCCATTTAAAAAGAAGAATTTTAACAAGTTTTAACATATTGGAGATGTGCATGTATATGTGTGTGTATCTGTGCATATATATACACACATACATATATATATATATACATACACACATGTAGACACACATACATAAATATTTGTATGTGTGTGTTTGTATATATTAAGAAACGGTCACTCAAATTAGTCTTTATAATTTACCTAAAACATCACTCATTTTTATTATCCACATTTGTCATATAGTGGTTAAAAAAATGATCATAGATCAACATCAGTCCTCAAACTGAAATTTAGGAGCCATCAAATGAGCTAAAATTCTATCTCAAATTAGGAATGCAAATCATCTCCTGAGGCATTTTACCTCCTACCCATGTCTGTTGCTCTTCTAAAGTGATAGTTCATATATTGGCTTTTATGCAGTTTGAGACTATTCCAGGGATTACAAAAGCTTGAACCCAAGATAGGCTCTCCTCCCTGAAATGGAGTGGTGGCCGGGAACTCACATTGCATTGAAATGAAGTCTGAAAATTTAAGTCAAGTTGCTCCAAAGGTTTAAAGTCAGAAGGTGAAAAAGAACTTAGATAAGCTTGAAGTGAGGAATACCTTGTATTCTTAAGTGTTTAAGAATGAATAAAAATGAGGTGGGAGAAATACAGGTAGATACAAACCAAGAACTACTGCCATTTGGAATACTAGCCAAAACTATTTTCCTTACAGATGTTTCTGTAAGAATTGTCTCTAAGCACTCTGTAATTTTAAGAAGTACTTTAATAAATGTTCTGTTTATACTCACCTCTAAAGAGCTCATTTATCCATGTACATTAGCACGTTTCTCTGATGTTTTCCCTTAATTTCATGCCATATGACTTCTAAAAAATTAAATCGCTTAATAATGAGCTCCATCTCATACAGCTATAACTACACTCCCTTCTATGTGAATAACAAACGGTCCCTTCTTGTAGCAAAGTTTGAACATAAGGAATATTGTTATGATTAGGTTTCCCATGGTTGTTTTATCCTCTGTACTCTATACATATCATTTTTAAAGGACTCAGATTACTTTGAATAATAGAGGTATTGGCTGTTCATAAAGAAATGAAACACACTTAGCTGCTATTTTCCAGTTTATTTTATTATTTTACAGCTCATATTTCTTTTTATCCAGAGTAACTCATGCCAAAAATTTCAAAAGCACTTTTGGCAGATACGTAAATAATTTGGAAAGCAAATATCCAATTAATACATTTTGGCAAATAGCCTTTTGGATCTGAATGAGAAGAGAAGAACATTTTAATATCCTTGACCAATTTATTACTACCAACATCGTCCTGCAGGTTTTATTGGAGGGGAGTGTGACCAGGGAAATCAGTCAGTTCACGAAGCCTAAATATTCAGATAACATGAAAGTGGTTTTCTTTCTTTCAACCATTCTGCTTCTTTCTGAAAATAAATGAAATAAACTTTTGTTCATTTGTTTTTCTCTCTCTCAGTACTGTTCTTATTTTTAATAGTATATTACATTAGAGGATGAAAAATTGTTTCAGTTGCTATGATCTCACACCAGAGAGGCAGCCAAGGATAGGAGCCTGACCATTTGTTCTCAGAGCACTTTTTCTCCTCACGAACCTGCTCCTTGCTTTCACAAATCTGTTTAAAACAGTGACTGTTAGCTGACACTAAGGTACTCAGGAAAAAAGCAATGTTTAATACTCATAAGCTGGAACATGGTGAACCAGTCCAACTGTTTCCCCTCATGGAGGAGATGATGAGACCTGGAACAATTTCGAAAACAGAAAAACCAAGACTTAACATTTTCAATGAAAGGATTTAATGCCAAAGCTTAATTTACACAGCAAGCTTCCATTATTGAAAATAACTTTTAAAACCCTAGCCTCTACTTTAAAGCTCGTACACAACTTCTTTCCTAGATGGTCACTTTATAAATAGCATCCATCATAATTTCAAAGTTTGCAATTTTTTGCCTTTCTGCTGCATGAATAGCTTCAGAATGCTATACACAGATGTTGTTTTCCATTATTATCAAAATTAATTGCTCTGAGTGCTCCTGGCTACCTTTAAGAGGAAGAGGGCATCAGACGCTGTGACATAGAGTAGTGAGATTTTGCACAAGCCTATGTGCTTGTGTCTTCAGCAGACCATCAAATCTGAGCAGCCTTCTGGTCATTTGACTGTTTCACTAAGACTACAGAAGCCCCTCTTCATTACACTTTTATCTTTCAAACCATAATGGCTGTACTTGAGACAGCACATGGGCAAAACACTTCCCTCTACAATACGCTGTGATAATGGAATCTTGACTTGTTTCTTCCCAATTCACAACCACATCTAAAACATCACTTGTATATTTTAGCTTCTAATGCCTCTTACATTATATGAAATTTCCTGAGATTGTGAAAATGAGTACATACACCCCCCCCATACATACCCATATACACCTACATATACATACACACATTATTACATAAAGTAAGTACATTTTTGCTTGTATAACATTATGTGTATAGCCCCACACATTTCATATGTCAAATCACTTCATGGTATTCTTTCTTCTGAGGTGGTGATCATTATTGAGTAAGGAACATATTTCATTATTCTCTAATTCAACAAATATTGAGGCCCTACTTTGTATTAGTCCATTTTTTATCAGCTTTATTGAATTCTAATTTACATTCCTTAAAATTCACATGTTTAAGTGTAAAATTAAATAATTCCTAGTGAATTTATAGAGTTGTGCAAAACCCATCACAATCCAGTTCTCAAACATTTTCATCCCCTGAAACATCTCTTCTGTCCACTTGCAGTCATTTCCCTTTTCTACCACCAGCCCTAGGCAACCTCTATTCAACTTTCTGTCTTTTTTGAACATTTTATATAAATGGAAGTGTACATACAGGGCCTTTTACACCTGGCTTCTTTAAAAGCATAGGTTTTTGTTTTGTTTTTTCTACCACATACATACATGTGGTAGTATGTATTTGTAATACACTATTTTCTGTTGCTGAATAGTATTACACTCTATGGATATAGCACATCTCATTTATATACTCACCAGTTGATTGACATTTGGGTTGGTTCCAGTCTGGGACTCTTATGAATAATGATGCTATGAACATTAATATATATGTCCTTATGTGGATATATGTTTTTATTTCACTTGTGTATATACCTATAGGAGTGGAATTGCTGGGTCATTTATGTTTAACTTTTTAAGAAACTATCAAACTCTTCCAAAATCATTGTACCATTTTATATCCCCACCAGAAATGTATGAGCTTTCCAATTTTACCACATCCCCACCAACACTTGTTTTTGCTCGTCATTGTGATTACATCCATCCTACTTAGCGTGAGGCGGTGCCTTGTGATTTTGAAATGCATTTCCCTAATGACTCATGATGTTGAGCGTCTGTTCATGAGTTTACGGCCATTCATTTATCTTCTTTAGTGAAATGTCTATTCAAATCTCAGGCACTATTTTACGTCAGGGGATATTGTACAGAACAAAATAAATGGCCCAACCTCATGAAGTTCACATTCTGATAGTAGGGAAACAGACAATGAATGCATATAACCATGTCAATTGGTGTTATGCGATATGCAAGATGCAAAGCAATATAATGGACACAGGGCATACCAGATTGGGGGTGGGTGTGATATTTTAAATAACATTTATAAGGAAATTCTCAGTGATAAGTAAATTGTAAAAGGTCCTGAAGAAAGTGAGGAAGGGATCCATACGTATTTACGGTGGATACATGTGTATGTATTTGGTAGCACAATTGCACTAAAACAGGTAGTACCATGAGCAAATGTTTAATTCAAAGGAGCAATAACACTTTCCATCCCCTGACAAGTGTCCTGTTATTTAAAGGAGAGCTTGAGTCACTGATAGAAATACTAATGTTATTAATGAGTTTGGGGTTTTTTTCTGAGTGCTTTTTATAATCACTTCCAAAACTACACAGAACAAATTATTATTTATGTAACCTATATCGTATTGCTAATGAAGTGACTGAATTTTGCAAAGTTATTGCTGCTACATATGTGTTGCTTTTGAATTCTGTGTCATGGAAATATGATAGTTTACATTCTGTTTGATAGGAGTCCATTTATTATACTACTGAAAAGTGATGTCTTCTCACTAAAACAGCTAGAAATGGTCCACCTACCATCCACCACGTTGTCACGATGAAAGGCATCTCAGATAACAAAGGAAGAATGCAGACACAGAAGTTCTGTTTAGATACTGTTAGAGCACCTCACAGATTTTTTTGATGTTTGTTAAAATTAAATCAGGTAATTACAATTTGCAGGATGTACTAAGGAAAATATATTATTATACGATAAAAGCTGAGACCTAAAACTGTACTTAAAATAAGTACATAAGTAAAACATATTCACATAGGGTTAACTAGAGATACTAGACATTGTGACACAGCAGAAACAACATGGGTCCTACAGAGAAGAGTGAACGTTGGGCCCCAAACAGATCCAACCTCATCATCCCCACCCAATAAGGGTTATCTGTAGTACTGGCAATTTGCCCTTTAATTCCTGAATTTGCATCATCCCTCTTTTACCTGCGATCTGAGATTTTTAGGTTTTTTGGTTTGGTTTTGTTTGTTTTGAGAAGGAGTGTGCTCATAAAGAAGAAAGTGTATTTCCATCACATGATGACTATGTGCTCACTTGACTTCTGGACAGATTCTGGCATATGCCCTTGGTGTCAGGAGGCAACTTTCAGCACATGCCAACTCTCTGGTTCTTGTTTTCCCTTCCTTTAGAGATCTCCAGATGGGAATCAGTGAATAGATATGCTGCATGAAACTCTGCTGCTTGTTTGGGGAATTACCATCCACAACAAAATGATCTGGTTGGAATTAGCCATACAGACCCGGCCACTGCCCATGCAACAGAAATTGTGGAATTACCGTCACCAAAAACATTGTCTAGACTGAACTTCATATTTCAAGGAGAGGAAGGATGAGAATGGCAGAGATAAAGAGAAGGAATGTGCAGTAAAGTACTTAAGTTTTTAATTGGTAAGGCCAGGACAAGATTGAAGTGGACGAAGGTGGCAGTAAAGGATATTATAGACCAAACAAATTGGAAAAAAATTCTGAAACCCGCAGGTGTTATGTTGGGTGTGTGCCATTGAACAACATGGGTATTGTCCCTGGCCTGATAAAGCTTATAATCCAGTATGTAAGAGAGACAAGAAAGAATCCAAGAAAAGAAACCCTATTAATTCTACCTCTGTTATTTCCTCTGAAGGTAAGAACTGGGTAATATGAAAAGGAATAACAAAAGCCATCTAGATTAGACTGTGGAGTCAGGAAAATACTGAGTCATGGGCCTGCATAATGATAGGGTTTAACAGGTGAAGAGTCAGGTTGACTATTCAATGCAGAAGGTATGGCCTGTTCAAAGGTCCTGAAGAATAAAAGCACTTGTGCAGGAAATGAAAAGATCAATGAAGCTGACACAGGGAAAGCATAGATCGTGAGCGGCTATCTGTGCTTTATCTCCAGGTTGGGTCAAGTAAGGGAGAGAGGGATACTGAGATTGGCATGTTATGCATGACAGAAGTATGAACAATATTAGCCCATGATTTTACCAGATGTCACACAATGAAACTGCTTCAAAGTTCATTATTTTGCTTAATCCTATCTGTTTACTAGAATATTTAAAAATCTTTAAAACCTGAAAAGGTGACTGTGTGCTTTGTGCAGAAACACCAGATATGAAAAATAATTGGGAAATACTGCCTGACTCTGTAGATTTCTGAAAGGGAAAGAAAAGCAGAAGGGGAAAGATGAATGTGGCAATGGAAGAGAATGTAGGTCAAATCAGGACTTAAGAGAGAAAATCACAGGGTGGGCAGTGAGTCTACCCAGGGCAGAATCCTCACATCATGAGTGAGTATTCATCCTGCCCCCTTTCACCACACAATCTGGTGGTCTTTCTATTTTTATCTGGAGTTTCTACAGTGTCTAGAATTTTCTACTCCCATATACTAAAAAAAGCATATAAAACTAAAGTGTGAATTCTGAATTTCTCCCCTTTATTACAAAGGCCTCATCAAACTTTGAGATGTGACAAAGATAGGTCATGGTGTTTTTAGAGACTTTGCGGTTGTAGAAAGCCTAAGAAAATCAGAGAATTCTGTGTTTTCAGAAATGGTTACATTTGGAACAAAATATTTTGGTTAACAAATTTCTCGTAACAGTAAGTTAAGGATGTAGAGATGGACCTCTTTTAAAAATAATAATAAAACTATGATTAGTGATGGATGGTCTTGAATCACCTGCTGACTCAAATGATGGACTGAGGTTCTTGAGAGTGGAAACCTTACAGAACGTTTTTTCCCATGAGATTTCCAGTAGGCTTTGGTTTGTGCCTGCCTTGGAATTCCAGTACAAAAGTCTTTCTTGTGGTGGCTCGACTCTGTCTTTTTTGGATGCAGCCACTGCGGGGAAATAGACTGAAATGAAGAAATATAGTGTGTTTGGGGTTGGTTGTTTTGTTTTGTTTTTTGGTTTTGTTTTATTTCCCCACTGAAAAGCTTGCATCAAGAAAATGAAGACTGCTGTGTCTCAGAAGAGAGTTTACAAAGGTTAAGTGAGTTTGTGTGCTCAAAATGATTGTATAATACGGAATTTTTAAATTAAAAAATAAAATAGTCTTTGCCAACAACAGACTCATAAACCCATCAGAATTTGTGGTGGCCAAATCTCTGGAACCCTGCATTAGATTCAGCTATGAGGCATTTTTGACCTCTCCAGATTGCTATTTGTATATTATTATGTAGACATGGGTTATATGGAAGAGTTAACAGAGTTTCCCATGGGGCCTAATTTAGGATAGGGAGAGAGACTATGGATAACAGCCCTTCTCAGCATCAGGGAATTCTGAAATGTCTTGTACTCACTACAATTTGTAATTCTTCTTATTCAAAGTGAGGGGAAAATTGAGTTTAGTTTCTGTGGTCTGAAGGCCTCCCACTTTGTTTTGGGACCCCATAAGCAGGGAACTTGCAGCCTGAAGATGTCTGTGGCACTCATTGGACACCCAAGGAAACTAAGGCTGCTTAGAAAGTGATATTAAAATTTCAATTACACAGCCATTTTGCAAATAAGTTCTGAGTTTATGTCCCCAGGCAACTTTAGAAGAGGTCACAATGCTGCTTTAGGTGTTGGGTTTTGGAAAAGGGTATGATGGTTGAGGTCCCTTTTACTTTTGCTTTTTCAAGAAAAATAAGACCAGCTCCTGGTTTTCTAACCACAATCAGTTTCGTATTAAATTCCTTCCTGAACTTTCACCTTCTAACAGAGAAGTGCTCTGAAATGGTTTGAACTATATTCTATTTTGGAAAAAGTTGCACATTTTGAAAGTTTATTCCTCTACAGTTTAAACGCTGTTATTTTAGATCGTTGCAATCTAGCAGATATTTTCCAATAGGTATGCCATAACAACATTTTATTACATTATATATTATGATATTATTAATACATTATTTAAATAATTTTCATTTTAAATTATTATTTCATGCACATTTAAATTCCTTAGTTTTTATTGGGAAAATATTGCAGCATTTTAGCTGATCTATTTCTGCACATAAACACACACAAAATTGAAATCGTATCAAAACGTCATTCCTTCCAAAATTTTGTCTAGACTTCCCAGGATACTGCTATTTAGCTATTATAATTGTTAATGATTTTATCGATTATTATTTTTCTAGATATTAATCTTTTATAATTAAAATATTATAGAACTATACATAGGAATATACCCAATATGTTAACCTGTAAATTCTTTTGAATATATTTATCCTAATGACTATGTTGGAAAGAACTGCTAGATATGCATAAATGGATGAGAGAGTAGAGGATGAATAAGAAAGTACTAGACTTATCATGGTGATCATTTTGAAATGTATAGAAATATCAAATCACTACTTTGTGTAACAGGAACTAACAGTGTTATAGGTCAATTATACTTCAAAAGCAAACAAACTCATAGAAAAAGAGATCAGATTTGTGGCTACCAGGGGTAAGGGTGGGGGAAGGAAGGATTGGATGAAGGCAGTCAAAAGTTACAAACTTCCAGTTATACAATAAATAAGTAATATGGATGTAATGTACAAAATGATTGATATAATTAACACTGATGCATGTTATAGATGGGAGATGTTAAGAGTAAATTTTAAGAGTTCTTATCACAAGGAAACTTTTTTTTTCTATTCTTTAATTTTGTATCTGTATGAGATGATGGATGTTCACTAAACTTACTGTGGTCATCATTTCATGATGTACATAAGTCAAATCATTATGATGTACACCTTAAACTTATACAGTGCTCTATGCCAATTGTATCTCAATAAAACTGAAAGAAAAAAAAGAATGTAGTAGAGACTGATGTTTTATGCAACATTCTTCATATTCACATAATCGTTTATTAATCCACCCTTCATACCCAGCAATTATAACCTTACCATAAATTTAAAAGCAAAGGAGATCTTTTGTAGTGAATAATGTATGTATTCCCATATATTGCTTTGTTTCACTACATTTCAATGAAGGTTGTGTTACAGTTATGTCTGAAAGGTCATTGTTTTTATATTTTTTTTGTTTCCTCTTATATATTTACTGTGCAAATTCAGCAGCAGAACTCTTTGTGATATTATTATAATGACCAGTTTGTATATATTTTGTATAAGTTTTCATAAAGTTCAATGTACTTTTTTCTTCTTCCTCTCTCAATTTCTTTCCTTCCTTCCTCCCTCCTTCCCACTCTCCCTCCTTCCTTCCTTCTTTCTTTCTACCTTCCTCCCCCTTCCATCTTTCTCTTCCTCCCTCCCTCCCTTCCTCTACTTAGCTACATATCCATTGACCTATCTCCCTATCTATCTACCACTTATATGCTTCATATATAAATACATGATTTTTAACATCTATTATTGAAAGCCTGTGTTTGCATTTAGTCCAAGTCAAATATGTCTGTGTGTGAGAAAATATTAATGTTCTTTTTCACATTGTTTTTGATTACTACAAATTAATTCTTAAGACAAAGCTAACTTTCCATGTTTAATTTTAAAATAAATTTAGTATAGTACTAGTAATTAAGAAGGGAAGACAGTTTTAAAAGACTTTTAAAACTATGTCATAACTTTGACAAAGATAATCATTTCAGGCCGAAATCTTCCATGCTTGGTCTCAATCAAGAGTATTACCGAAAATGAAGGTATTTGGACTTCATCTGTTTTTATGTTACCAGTGCACAAAGATGGGAAGAACAATATTTAAGAAGTTTTCATTAATCTCAGCTTTCTCAACTGCTCATTTTTAACATATATTTGAACACAGAACATGGAAATGCCCCAGTAAGTCTTTAGTAATACTCTGTGTGGCTTTTCAGATACCAACATTGTTGCACTGACTTGAGCTAAATTTGCTAAGGGAGCTGGTTTCTGCTAACAAGTTCTGCAGATTTGACTTTGAGACACAATTATACCCTGATGCATCTGTAAATACATAATGTTAGAACTATCTTCTGAAACACATTTAAGTATATTTTCCTAAAATTTTATCTACATAATGATGACAAAAATAAAAACATGGCCTCACACATTTTAATTAGACTTTTAAAATGACAATTTACTGATTTTCTTCCATTTATTTGCTCAGCTAATATATCAATAGAATCATATAAATCAAAATTAAAACTCTGTTTCATGAATTCTGTCTAGATTTTAGTCTCAACTTCAGTTAACATGATAATCAATTAGATTAGTTTAGATATGCATGTTGATCACCTTAGGACTACTTCTACCACAGTAAATTGGTCAAGGGTGTGATTGTCATTAGTTGTTGATTGGGCGACCATATTAAAAGTCCTCTAAGGAAGAAGTCTCCTTGAAAAGTAAAGGAAGCAAAGAGACCTTGCTGACATCCATCACTTTTATACTTGTCCTCAGCTTGTGTTCTCTACAGTTTAGGCCTAGACAAGTTGGGTATATAAAAATACTTTCCAACCCTAACATGTTAGGAATCTCTGACTTTGCTCAGGGCTTTTTATGTCTGTTTTTTTTTATCTTATATATATAGTGGGTTCTCAGAAACAATATTAATGAGAAAGAGACTGTACAAAGCAGCAGTAACTAGGTACTTAATATAAAATGGTAGTTTCTCCAGCTGTTAGGAAAACTCAACTCTTTAAACTAAGATGTTCTGAATTGGAAGAAATACTAACTCAAATAACTGACAATATTTTAGATTATCATAAAAAAAGTTCAAACAATTTTGTGTTTTACTTTACAGAGATGGATATAGATAACTATGTTTTATTAGAATGCTATTGTTGGAGGTTCAAGTCTTATATGGATATAGGAATAATTCATTTAATTAAAAATTAACTTGAATGGCTCTTAGAATTATTTCTCATCTGAAATGTGTCTATTTTAAAAATATTTTCCCTATGTTTAAAAATAGGATTTTTTTTCAGAAACTTTTATTTAAAGATGTAGAGTATTTTGGAAACATCACAATATTTAAAAATATATAGAAGTTCTACTATTTAAATCTAAGGTAAACTTTTATATCAGGAGTAAAATCATCCTAAGGACTCTAAAAATGTCAACTGTACACCCTTTGGATTATGGCTTCCATAAAGTCTAATTGCTTTTCCTATCGAGAAGAAATATATATCAAATAGCCTTCTGCCATTATCAGTGATAGCATGCCAGGTGTTCACAGTTTATCACTGTCATAATGTTTCAAAGATCTATGTGAAATAATGTATGGTAAAGAATTGTCTAAGTAGGTTCTAAACCCTAATTTTTAATTCTTATATGTAAACTCTTGTGCATATGTGTGTGTGTTTCACTACTGTGTCAAGAAACATATTGGTGACTATTTTAAGATCAGAAGACAATTATTAAGTACAGACAATGATTTGGTGTCATGATGTAGCAAGTATGTATTTATAATTATTTATGTTTTCACTTTAGTATCTATACAGAGGAAGCAGGGTTTAAGAATTTGGTAAACACAATGAAAACATGTTTGTGTATCTTGATATTTTCCATCATTATCCTTATTTTATAATCTTCAACAAATTCAATAAATGATACTTTAAAAAATTCCTGTTCAAAGTGTTAGTTGAATATATCTGTGTGTGTGTGTGTGTGTGTGCACGTGTGTGTATGTAGAAGTGTGAATATAACTAGAGCTAATTTTAAAAGTCATGGGCATAACAAAATCATTCAAGAGAAAATGTTCACTCTCAGAATTCAACACCGCTACAAAAGAACATCTTCTTTTAATAGTGACGGGACACTTGAGCCTATTTGATAACAGCACCCCTTAGAAAAGCTCACAGGAGGACCTTAATCAGATTTGGATTCAAAGGTCACTGTGGTTTAGGCTTGGGTTGAAATAGATTCCCCGCAGATGAAGAAACATAAAATAAGAGTAATCTTTCACTGATTTTCACTCACTAGGCAACTACTTCCTAAATCTCACTGCAATACCATTTGCTATACCTCATTCTTTCCAGGTTACTTTTATGCATGTTATGTATCAACCCTGCTTTAATAATACTGTCTTTACATATATTTAAGGAGCCAAAGAATAAATGAGCATTGATAGTTTCCTCAGTAAATGAGTGCCAAGAATCACTACTCCTGACTAGTAAGACACGGAAAATCAAAATGAACCTTTAGTGATATATTTAATTCGATTCTACACGTATTAAACAGTCAAAGTCTGACAAAGTGATAAAAATTTAAAGGGAAAACCATACTCCTTTTTTCCTTAAAATGTTACAATATAATGTGTGTACAACTGTATATTTTTCTAATGTGATAAAATTGTGGTATATATTCTATCATGAAAGCCATATCTCCAAGCTTTTCCTAGGATAACACATACACCATATTTTCTGTATTACCTATCCCATCATTATATTGTATTTGAACTTTCTACACCTCATATGCTACTTTTAAAAATTTTAGAATAGCATTATTCCATATCTCCAAAGGAAATATGAAAATGGGCTATGGGTAATTTGAGAAAGGGCATAATAAATCCTGCTGGGGTGCAACTGGGACCAGGAATGCTCTTTGGAGGACATGAATTTCATTGTTTGAAAGTCAGCTGATTTAAATAGAGATGGTTTTCCAGCTTTACATCAGAGAATTTAATTCTCCAGCTACCCTCTCATGGTTTGATTATTGTTGACAATGATGGTTTTTTTAAATAGAAACAACAAACTAGCTGATGCTATTCAAGTTTTATTTAGCTCACATAGTGTTTTAAGATATTTAGATTCATCTAATATTAAAAAATCCAAATATTTCACTTAAAAAGCTGCATTTCCAGCTTAAAAAAAGTATCAGAGCATGTGGCAAAAGCAAACCCTCATTTCTCCTTAGCAACAGTTGGCTAAGCACATCCACTCCCATGTGCCCACCTGGTCCACACTACTCATTTTACTTGCCTGACTGGGAAAGACAGTCATGTGTAGTTTTATCCCTGCTTGAGAAATATAGGAAGAAGTGTTTGCCTCCCTCATTGTACGTGAAGAATGATATTGAATATTATCTCATGGGAGGAAGAAAATGTTTCCCAGAAAAAGAAACAAAAGGTGAAAATAGTCCTATCCATTCAAATTGGCAAAGAATAAAGTTAATCCACTTATTTATAATTTCTAAATTTTTAAGCCAGGATTTGCATAATAATTTCACCCTAAGTAGCTTAATGAAGGTAGGTAGAGCCTCTCTGAAAACTGTAAAAAAAAATCTAGTCAAAGGGCATACAGATAGACAGGGAATAAATATACATGTAGTGTCTATTACAATCAAGTAAGGTACGTGTATTCATCAGAGAATTTAATATGATTGGCCTAAATTTATATTCCCATGGTGGAAGCAGGAGGCAAACCCAATTATTTTCAGCTACCAGTATAATGTTTGCTAGATGTAAGGTGCAAAACAAATCTAAATGAGGCAGATTTCCAAACTACTAGGAATCCATTCCATCTTAATCCTCACGGTGTGGAGGGCATTGTGTCTAAGCACCTATCCATATAATAGGTATATGGATCACCTATTTTTGATCATCTTATGCTTCTATTAAACATGGACACTTAGTTTTTCTTCTCAACTGCATTACCCCATCAACAAAAGGTTTTTATTGGTGTTGTTTGTTTTTAGTGCACCTTCCTGACAAAACTACCTTCCAGAAATTATTCACTGGACTTCTCTCCCTTCTGTTTGCTGCACTACCTAGCCAAGGTTTAATTCCCAGAACCAAGTGAGCAGTTTATGCCTGCACCTAGAACCTGTCTAAACATTCTGTCCAGTATTACAATGCATTTATTCCCAGGAACATGAGTTTTAAATTTAATTGTCAATATAAAATAGGGTTCTTATAAGTTCTAAAAATGTGTCTAATTTCCCATTTAAAATATGTGAATTATAAAGAGATATGTGAGATACTACTCATGCTCAAGAAACTCAAAATCCTAGGTCACATATTTGTGATATTTTTCTATTAAGGGAAAGTGTCTCACTTAATTTAAATTTAGATTCATACAACAAATATTTGCTCCAAAGTCATTACATTTTATTTCTTTAGTAAATTCATATTTAAGTTTAAATGTTTAAGCAAACAAAATATTCTGAAGAGGATCTAGAGTAGCATTTCTCCAAATATGTTCTTTGCAAAATATTTCTGAAAATCATTAATTTGTGTTTCACAAATATAGAGCTTTTGTTCAAAAAGTAAACAGCTCTGCCAACTATTTTTTATCCTAAATACAAACTGATAAAGCAGAAACTGTCATTTTCTCAATTATTAAATTCAAATGAAAAGAAGTGAATCTTTTATTATATGTATTTGTGTTAATTTGAGTTTCTTTCCTATTCCCCCTACAGTCTACCTGAACACATTGCTGTATGAACTCAACTCATTTTCATTATATTTCAGATATAAATCAAATGTATTCATTTAGCCTAAAGAGTGAGGGGATTCAAAGAGAAAGAATATTTGATTAAAATAAAATGCCAGACCACCTCACAATGTTTTTTATTACAGTCCAAATCTAGAAATTTACCTCATAATTGAGTGCTCTTACATGGTGGAATTATCTCCTCATTTTCTGAAGTTACAGCATTGTATCACTTGTGTATTAAGCCACAAAAAGCGCACATTTGGGTATTGAAACATGATGCATAGTATATATGGTTTCTTAAAAATATTAAATATATTTTTGGAAAAAAATAAAGAAGTGTACAATCTGGGTTTTCTTATTAGGATTAAGGAGAAATATGCCTAATGTATATTTTCTACCTTTATTACACTTTGTAGTTTTTATTTCCTCCATCATTCCGTGATCCCAGATAGGTATCTAAACATAAGGAAAGCAGACTGTTTTCACAGCTGCTCTTACAAAGTTACACCTATGCACTGCAGACCACACAGCGGGAGCACAATTGTTCAACTGTTAAAGCAATACTAAAGATGATTTAGTCAAAGTTATTTAATTGCTCTGCTCAATGGTAATCTCTGCACATGTATACTCATCAGTATAAGAACAGATCAGTAAAGAGATTAATTTTGGAGAATTGCATTTTGGAAAAACATGGAAAAGAGGAACAGTACATAGTACCATTAAAATAGTTTGAGTCCCATGAGATAGAGTGCATGTGATTGATTGTGTCCTCTGTGCCTAAAAACATGCCCATGACATCTCAAACACATGCTTAAGGATAAGACAGAAATAATTGCAAGTAGAAGCCACAGTGTCATTGTGGAAGTTTATATTCTGCATGTCAAAGTAATTTCTCAGTACATTCAAGTGAAATACAGCATTTCCTTGTTTATTATTCAGCTCAGATTACCAGATCTATTATATAAATATACACACATACACCCCCCTTATAACCAAAATCTGTCATCTGTCAATAGAAAAAAGTGAAATAAAAAGAAAAAAATGACATAAACAATGAACCTAATACCCTAATACATTGAGCATCTCTAAAGTTAGTATCCATCCCTGTGATCAGCTGAATTCCCAACTCATATGTAGCTTTAGAACCAATATCCCCCTATCTTCAAGAAAAGGATGGAAAAGCTCTCAGGCATCTAAAGGTGTATCGTGGCATGTTCTACCCTTCTTTTAAGCTTTTAAGTTAACATGAAGGTACGGATTTTATATATCAACATGTTGTTTGCTTTCTTGAAGACGATCTTTAAGATGGTTTTTGAAAAGGAAGAATCAATTGCTTAGTAGCTATGAAATATCAAAACATAAAAATTAACACTTTGATTTCTATTTCACTATTTTATTGAGTCTTCAGACTAGTTTACAGGTTTATTTAATGTGAGGCTAAATCACTAAAAAGAAACATATTAGTTCAAATATTAATGCCAGAGAGTTTCCAATAATCCCTAAGGAAATGTACAGCCAGACTGAGTTGCTTTTTTATTAGGTGGTACATCAAAGGCGCTAGATTCTAGCCAACTTAACAATTTAAAGCTTCTTTGAAATCAGCTTCCCTGTATGGATCTATATCTCTTCCCACCTGCAGTTGTTTTTATCTATATAATTTAAGATGCCTGATGACGGTGCTTACTTTTAATAAAAGTAACTGTTACTTGTAGCACTTTTTACCCTTACTTTAAACTTTTAAAACATACTAACACATTTAATTTACAAGACTACACTATGAAATGTATAAATTTTTAAATAATTTAAAGATGAAAAAGCTGACTTATGAAGATAGGGTTTTTTTCTAAAAGTCATATAACTAGTAAAGTGACAGAGCAAGAATTTGAACCCAAGGAGACTGGCCTCTGAGCCTATCCTCATAAACACAATGTGAATCTGCCTCTCTGCTTAGTGTCCACTCTTCCTTTTAAAACCCTAACAAAAGATAACGCCAACTGTGGTCTACAAAGAAAGACTGTTTGTTCCCTCTATATTTATCCTGAACATCAAAAGGATTCTGAATGTGCATAGAGTTTTATAAAGGAATGAAATGCTCTGGCTTATGTCTCAAAATGAATATAAAAGATTAGAATAACCAAAGGCTGAGAGCAAAATACTAAGTCTGTAAATATCTGAGGCTAGAAGACTTGTACAAAACACTATAAGCAAAACAAAATTAATAGATGTTTTAAAAAAAAAGGAAAAATAATAGGTAAAAATATAAGCATTCCTCCAAAACAGGTTTATATGACACTACTAACATTTTTCAGCCTTCAAAACTGTATAGTGATAATATTTAGAATGACACATATAGTGAGCATTTTTTTTCATAGTTTTTTAACTTCATGCATGAACATACTGTCACTTGAGCCTCATAATTCTATTAGGTATGAGATGGAGCTAAACCTTCATACAAAGGTAAGAAAATAAACATGAAGGTTAAGGTCTGATAGATACTTGGTCATACATTTTAAATCTTTTATAATTAGTTATATTAAAAATATATTTCTTGAAAATATAATCCCACGTAGTTTAAGAAAATACAAAACACGAATTGGGAAAAATAAGTAGCAGAGCTGCAGCCACAATCATGATCCATTTCAATTTGAATCCTTACAAAATTTGTTTGGATTCTTCTACTTCTTCAGGAATACACAATATTTTCCAAAAGTCAACTTTCATCAATATTTAATTGTAACTTTATCTCTAGCACCTCCTTTTACTCTTTCATCTTTGTCAAATGTAGTTAGATTAATTCCAACGAAAATTAACTTTATACAAAGACTTCTGTCTTTAGAGTTGAAAACATCAGACTATTTGTTGGCCTGAAAGAAAGCAGCTGCATGTTGGAAATTCTCACTTTTCACTTGGATGTTTACTGTCATATAGACATAGATGTTTTCCAGCAGTATGACAATATTTTAATTTTAAATAGTTGTTTTTTTTTTTGGCTAATTCTTCAACTTTTAAGGGGTCCTTTTATAAGTCCATTGTTTTCCTCTTTGGCTAAATTCAAAAAAGCGTTATATTTCCACTAAATCAAAGCAGATTTTAATTGCAAAGCTGTTTTTCATTTATTTTGGATATGTCAAGATTTCCTTGTGGGTGTCATGCAAGTCAAAGTGCGCAGAGCTAGCACCTTCTTTTGTAGTTGAGTTTTTATTGAGATAAAATTTATCTATAGTGAGAAGCAGAGATATTAAATGTGTATTTTGATGAATTTTGACAAATATATGTACGCAAGTAACCAATCCACTGCTTAAGATATTTTAGAACATTTTTATCACACCAGAAAGTTTCTTTTCCCCATTGTCATACTCTACCACCCATTTAAACAAAATTCTGATTTCTACCACCAAATATTTCTAACACCATATATTGTTCCTGAATTTAATATATTTGATCCTTCCCAAATTAGTGTTTCTGTATGGTATGAAGTGAGGTGTAAGTATTATTTTTCCCATTCGTTTTTTCCCGTTTTTGAAGAACATATGTTCATCCGTGGAATTGATCTGGTGCCCAGACTAAAAATTGACCATATAAATGCACATATATGAACTATCTATTTATTTTATTGATCTATTTGTCTACTTTTACTCCAGAAACACACGCTTTTCATTACTTGTAGCTTTATAGTAACTCTTGAAATCATGTAGTGTAATTACTCCTACACTGTTCTTATATTTTATGATTTGGACTATGGCAGGTACTGTGCATTGACATATTTTAGAATAAGCCTAAAAATTTCTAAAGTCTGGTGGAATTTTCACTGTGATGACTGAGTCTCTGCATCAATCTGGAGAGAATTAAGTTAAAATTAATATGGAATTTTCAAGTCCATGTAATCTGCATTAACTTAAGTCATCTTTAATTCCTCTTGCATATTTTTTCAGTGTACAGCTTTTACACAAATTGTTGAAATCTTACCTAAATATTTCATGTTTTGATGTACTTTAAAATAGTATTCTAAAAATTTATATTTCTATTCATTTTTTTCTATAATATAGAAATAAAAGTGACTTTTTAAAATTTACCTTTTATCCTAAGAACTTGCCAAATTTACTTATGTGTTCTAGTATTTTGGGGAGGGGGAAGAGTTACTTAGAATTTTCTTATGTATTAAAGTATGTGCACTGGATATAAGGAAGGTGCTAACTTTTATTTCTAGTCTTTATGTCTTTATTTAATTCCTTGCTTTATTGACCTCTGTACAACTTTGAGTGTGTTTAATAGAATGGCAAGAACAGATATTCTTCAGAGGAAGCACTCAATATTTCACACTTATGATAATGTTGCTGTTGGTTTTTCATGGATGTACTTTACACATTGAGAACATTACCTCTATTTCCAATTTGCTGAGAGTGTTTATCAAGAGTATGTGTTGAAAAGCTACAGTAATCAAAAGAGTATGGTACTGGCATAAAAACAGAAATATAGATCAATGGAACAGGATAGAAAGTCCAGAGAAGAGATAAACCCAAGCATCTATGGTCACCTAATCGATGACAAAGGAGGCAAGACTATACAATGGAGAAAAGACCATCTCTTCAATAAGCGGTGTTGGGAAAATTGGACAGCTACATGGAAAACAATGAAATTAGAACACTCCCTAACACCATACACAAGAACAAACTCAAAATGGATTAAAGACCTAAATGTAAGTCTGGATACTATAAAACTCTTAGAGGAAAACATAGGCAGAACACTCTTTAACATAAATTGCAGCAAGATCTTTTTTGATCCACCTCCTAGAGTAAAGAAAATAAAAACAAAAATAAACAAGTGGGACCTAATCAAACTTAAAGGTTTTGTACAGCAAAGGAAACTATAAACAAAATGAAAAGACAACCCACAAAAAGGGAGAAAATATTTGCAAACGAAGTGACCGACAGGGGATTAACCTCCAAAATATACAAATAGCACGTGCAGCTCAATATCAAAAAAAGAAGTGGGCTTCCCTGGTGGCGCAGTGGTTGAGAATCTGCCTGCCAATGCAGGAGACACGGGTTCGAGCCCTGGTCTGGGAAGATCCCACATGCCGCGGAGCAACTGGGCCCGTGAGCCACAACTACTGAGCCTGCGCGTCTGGAGCCTGTGCTCGGCGACAAAAGAGGCCGCGACAGTGAGAGGCCCACGCACCGCAATGAAGAGTGGCCCCCGCTTGCCACAACCAGAGAAAGCCCTCGCACAGAAACGAAGACCCAACACAGCCATAAGTAAATAAATAAATTTAAAAAAAAATTAAAAAAAAAAAAAAAAAAGAAGCAACCCAATCAAAAAATGGGCAGAAGACCTAAATAGACATTTCCCCAAAGAAGACATACAGATGGTCAAGAGGCACATGAAAAGATGCTCAAAATCACTAATTATTAGAGAAATGCAAATCAAAACTATAATGAGGTATCACCTCACACTGGTCAGAAGGCCATCATCAAAAAATCGACAAACAATAAATGCTGGAGAGGGTGTGGAGAAAAGGGAACCCTCCCACACTGTTGATGGGAATGTATGTTGGTACAACCATTATGGAGGATAGTATGGAGTTTCCTTAAGAAACTAAAAATAGAGCTACCACATGATCCTGCAATCCCACTGGTGGGCATATATCTGGAGAAAACCATAATTCAAAAAGATACATGCACCCCAGTGTTCATTGCAGCACTAATTACAATAGCCAAGACATGGAAGCAACCTAAATGTCCATTGACAGAGGAATGGATAAAGAAGATGTGGTACATATATACAATGGGGTATTACTCAGCCATAAAACAAATGAAATAATGCCATTTGCAGCAACATGGATGGGCCTAGAGATTATCATACCAAGTGAAGTAAGTGAGACAGAGAAAGACAAGTATCATATGATATCACTTATATGTGGAATCTAAAAAAAATGGTACAAAGGAACTTATTTTCAAAACAGAAATATAGTCACAGATGTAGAAAACAAACTTATGGTTACTAGAGGGGGAATGGTATGGTAAGGGGTAAATTGGGAGATTGGGATTGACATATACACATTACTAGATATAAAATAGATAACTAATAAGTACCTACTGTATAGCACAGGGAACTCTTCTCAATACTCAGTAATGACCTATATGGGAAAAGAATCTAAAAAAGAGTGGATATATGTATATGTTTAACTGATTCAGTTTGCTGTACAGCAGAAACTAACACAACATTGTAAATCAACTATACTCCAATAAAAATGTAAAAAAAAATAGTACATGTTGAATGCTGTCAAATGCTTTTGTCTGCACCCATTGAGAGTATTTTTTCTCATTTAGATATTTACATTGATTTATTTTTGAGTGGAAAATAAGCAGTGCATTCCTGAGATAAACCCAAATTGGTTATGATGAAAATCCTACAATCTTAAGGATTTGTGTTTCTGTATTTAAGAAGGATATTGATTTGTCATTTTTACAACATCATGTAGGTTCATGCTTGTCATTTTATCTCTGAGTTATATGAGCATATATGAGCTATATGTATGTGAATATGTTTATGTATTTTTGTTGTGTTTTATCTTTTATTTGCTAGATTGTCCATTTTAACAAGTTTGCTAGTCTACTTCTAAGGGTGGAACTAGAGCAAATTATTTTCTTAAAATATAGGTTGGTATTTATCAGTCACAGAGTCTGAAAAATACACGTTCCAGTTGTAGGACTCACTCATGACTTTACAGGACTGAGTGAGGAAGACAGTGGTTGAACTCTGGCCAAAGAAGGGAGTTCATGTTCTATGTGGATCTTGACAACAGTGGAGAAGAAAGAAAGTGTGAATGAATTGAGTCACAACGGCCTGTGGGTCCCCAAATATCTCGGATCAACCCTTACCATTTACTGTCAGGAGAGAAACAGCTACTTGCCTGCAGGTCCCAGTAGCTGCATCAGTAATGGCCCGAATCAGGATCTGCCTTCTGCAGCTCTGGAAAAATGCTATAATCTCCCCCTGGATTTTTTCAGAAGGAAAATTAATTGGGGGATGTGAAACCTGGTCCCAAGGACATTAACCAAGAATGTAGGTCCCAACTTCAAAGGTTCCAGGCTGAAAAGATTTGGGATTCTCTGGGCAAAATGTGACTCACCAATCTTTTATAAACACGAATCTAAAACCTGTCAAACATTCACATTTCAATAGTACTAAAATTCAAACAACTATGCTGTTGTACCTGCCAGTTTTATATCTATGCTGTGTGGATTTTACTCTAGTGGACAGTCCAGTGAACAATGAAAGAAAGTTTCACACTAAGATGGATTTTGTTGTTGCTGTCATTTGCTTATTTAGCCCAGGTCCCTGATGAGGAATGAAGACTGTCCCAGGCACGACATACTTAAACATATAGGTTTTCTGTTACTTGCCTCTGAATGAATCTTGACCAAATCACTTTGTTGATGCAACTAACTGCTTTAGTGCATCAAGTTTACTTGTAATGGGCAGGCAACATTGCTCCTTTGCATATATGAAGCTGGAAGCCAGTCATAGCTGAGGGCTCAGTGTGCATGTGCCAAGGTAAATCCTACTTGCATGAAACCCCTGCAACAAGAGGACCATTCTGCCCAACCCCTCTGCTTAGCCTGTGCTGTGAACCTTTTCTTTAGAGAGTACAACACATCTTTCTTCTTAGACACTATTCAGTATGCAATTATTTGTAACAATTTTTTAATTTATCTTTTTAGAATACTTATAAAAAGAGCAAGTTATTTCTCCTGTCCCCCTCACCCCTACACAAATATTTTTTCGTGACCTTCATTTGAACTAGTAAAATAAGAATTTCATAAATATTCTCAAAGTACAGCGTCTGATTAATTTTTTTGTGTGTATCTCATTCTGGCCTTAAGCTATCATTATTGCACCTGTTAGAATATCTTGCACATATATTAGTATATTTGACATTTTGAAGATAGCTGCTGTCAATAAAAATTATAGGTATTTATTTTAAGTAGTGTGACTGGAAATCATCCAATAGATTCTGAAGGAAGCTAGATCAGAATGAAAGCAAAAGCATCCGAAAAATATTCCTTTACCATATGGTGTCAGAGGCCTAAGAAATACCTTAATACAGTTTTTAGCTATATTACTTAATGAATTAAAATTAATCTATACAAAATGTATTTATAATAGCATGAATTAATTTTAAAACAATATACTTAAATATTATTTTCAATTAATTTCTGTCATAGTTAATATTTATGATATATGATTGGCCATAATTCATTGAATACTGTCGACTGTGTGTTCTTTTATTCCTTTTAGTTTTTTATTTTATTTGAAATGTAACATATGCTCCTATTTTTAAAATAAAATAATAAAAAGGATGCAAGTGCTCTCAACCAAAAGCTAATCATCTCATCTCATAATCGCTTAAGTTGGTACTCACACACACACATTCTTCATCCGCAAAATAGATCGCAACGTAACACTATTATTCTTTTTCATTCTCAACCACATTTTAAACATTTTTAGATAAAAATGTAAATAAATCTGCTTCACCTTTCAAAATTATGGTAAAACACACAAAAATTGCCATCTTAACCATTTTATTGTATAGTTTCTTATCAAGCATATTCACACATTGCTTAGCCATTTTATTGTATAGTTTCTTATCAAGCATATTCACACATTGCACATTCAACCAATCTCTAGAACTTGTTCATCTTGCAAAACTGAAACTCTATACCCATTAAACAACAACTTCCCATTACTTCTCTCCCAGCCCCTTGAAACCACAATTCTACTTTCTGTTTCTATGAATTAGACTACTTTAGACACCTCATGTAAGTGGAATAAAACAGTATTTGTCTTTTTGAGGCTGCCTGTTTCACTTAGCATAATGTTCTTTGAAGTTCATCCATGGTGTATCATGTGTCACAATTTCCTTCATTTTTAAGGCTGAATAATATTTCATTGTATGTATATACCACATTTTGTTTATCTATTTTTCCTCTGATGGACACTTGGGTTGCTTTGACCTTTTGGCTATTGTGAATAATACTGTTATGGACATGTATGTACAAATATCTCTGCAACATCCTGCTTTCAGGTCTTTTGGTTGTATACCCAGGGATTGCTGGATCATATGGTAATTGTCTTTTTAATATTTTGAGGAACTGCCATGCTTTTTTCATAGTGACTGCACCATTTTACATTCTACCAACAGTACACAAGGGTTCCTTCCAATTTTTCCACATCCTCACAAACAGTTGTTATTTTCTGTTTTTTGGATAGTAGCCATCCTGATGGGTGTAAGGTTCTACTTCACTTTTTAAATGTTGTATAATATTTCTTAAATGATTATATCATGGCTTATTTAGCAGTTCTACCTTTGACGAACATTATAATTATTGTTGCATTCAATAAACACTGAAATAAGACTTTTGTAAATATATCTTTGCGTGTTACCACAATTTTATCTTAATTGAATACATTTTTGTAAGTGGAATATCTGTCTAAATGTAAATGCATTCTCATTTAGACAAATTGAAAATGGAATTTTTATAACTATTTCTAATTATCTTTTTGGAATATTTACAGAAAGAGCAAAATATTTTCTTGTGTCTCCTTATCCCTACACAAACACTATAGACAAAATGCCCTCTAAAAGCGCTCAGTGGGTTTACACTCTCAACAAGAGCACAGAAGGGCAGCTGTCTTCCCTAACGATTTTCCGTGTTGAGTGTGATCATCTGTCTCAACTCTGCTGGCGTGGTGGAGGAATACTTCATCATTTTCATTTCCTTACCTTTAATGTGGCTCAAGATTAAACATCTTGTATATAGTTACTAACCATTTGTTTTTTTCTTCTTCTGTGAACTAAACTAGTCATATTTTTGGCCCAATTTTTATTGTGATTCTGTGTCTTTTTACTGATTCACAGAAAATCCTTGCAAATTAAATAAACTATTTCAATTTTTGTCATACTAGTCTCAAGTACTATTTTTGTATTTGGGTACGATTTGCCAATTTCATTGATTTTTATCAAAGAATCAGCTTTTGGTTGATGTCTGTATTCCTTCCTATTTTCAGTTTCAATGATTTGTGCTCTAATTTTTATCATTTCCCTACTTAGGCTTGCTTTAGGCTTACATTGCTCTTCTGACTCTAAGGTCTAAGGTGGAATCTCTGGTTAGTGATCTTCGACCTTTCTTATTTTCATATTTACATATATATATATATTTATATTTTTGCATATGTACATATATTTACATTTTCCTCTAAACACTATTTTTTTTTTCTGAACCTCACAACTCACAAGTTTTGATCTTATGTTTTCATTCCCCCTTCCTCACTTTTTCTACTTCATCTGGACAGAAGATTTGGGCCAAAGAGTTCAGTTATTCATCCTTGGATAAGCCACCCTTCTTGATTTACTAGGAGTGTGACCATCCTTATTTTCAAATTGAAGTTTAAAATAACTATATGAAAAAAAATTGTCATCATGATTAGACAAATATAGAGTTGTTCACACAGAAATGTCACCATGTCTATCTCATCTTCCACTACAATCTCAGTGCCTAACAAAGTGACTGACATTCAATAAATATTTGTTGAATGAAAAAAAAAGAAATGCCACTAATAAATAATGATTGTTAGTTTCTCTAATTTCTAAATTTCTCTTTCTAGAAAATCAGTTAAAATGTTGGTCTCCAAAAACCTTTGTACCTTCAATGAAATATTACTTAAGAATAAGTTTTTCTAAAGTTAATTATTTTATGGAATTTCATAAATCACCTTAGGAAAGTGAGAATTGGTGTTTAAGTATTCTTTCTCCACCTTATACACTTCTAAATTAACTTCATACCACTTATTCAACTTAGAGTTTATTCAAAAAATGAAATGTTTTTAGAAAAAAATTAAGAAATGTTCAGTCAGCATAGCACACATGTGCAGAAAATCCCCTGAAATACACTAGGTCAACCAAGATAACTACATTAAAGAAGGTAGTGTTACCTGGGGGAAGTGGAGAGCATCCATCTAGCACCACTTTTGAGAAGCAGTTACCATAACAATATAAGATGTACCAAATTGGAGAAGTATACCTAGAGTTAACAGACCATTTCATTCCTGGAGATCTGTGTATATTATGTTGAATTTAATTAGAGCTCTTTTGGTAGATTCTTCTAAGAATCCTTATAAGAAAAGTATGTGGTTAGAGAGAAGGCAGGTGTTTGGAGAAGTGAGGATTATAACTTTCCAAAGGTCTGTGTTATCAATGTGTTATAGACATGGTGTTAAGTGTGAAGGAGTGGTCATAGGATTTTAAAGGTCTTATCCTTGATCCGTACTGAGCTTCTAAAAGAATAATGTCCAGGATGAAGATCTGGGACAAGAAACAAATTCATAATTTAGAAATATCTTAAATTTTGATGATGAAATTAACCTACTCAGAGATAATTTTATGATTTTCACCAAACAAAGTTAGCCACAAATAGCATAGGTTTTATCTACCACATTAGCTGGCTCATTCCAAAGTAGCAGAATAGGCCAAAACCTAAAAGATTCTCTCTGGAAACCCCAAAAAGCTTTATCTGAGATGATCCCTAGTGCAGAGATTTTCACTGTTTTGAAGGTGACACATATGGCAGAAACTTTCTCAAAATGCCTCTACCCCTGATTCGAAGCCCCCGCCTTAAATCCCTCAGGCAGCTTATTGACTGACATATTAGAGAACACAACAATTTCAAATTGAAGTTAAATAATACTATTCAGTCAAAATTCATTAAGATGCTTAGGAATTAAGGAGATTCAAGCCCCATTATCTTGGATTTGATAACAGATTTGAACAGAATTTTCCCAATTGAAATGTAAGTGACAAAAAAGAAAAACTAATACAAGCTAAGACAAAAATTGTTCATCAAGAAAATTAGAAAAAAATGATAAGTAAATGATATATTTTAGAAACCCCTTTGGTAAAAAATAATATTTGTTCTAGAGACTAAAACTTTGATTCACATGTTTTTAGTGTCAAATAAGAAACACTTTAACGAGACACCAAAATAAGATTCAATGGAACTGTCAGAGCAAAGTAAATGAATTAAAGTGAAAAACACACCATCACATAATCAAAACCTAATAAGAACATCTGATCAGCCATAGAATCCAGGCTTAAGAAAGAACTTAAAATGCTATAGAAGCAGAAGAATAAAGGAGAAAAGTCCGAGAACAGTAGGTGTGATGGTTAGTTTTATGTGTCAACTCAGGTTATAATACCCAGTTGTTTGATTAAACACTAATCTAGGTGTTGTTATGAAGGTGTTTTGTAGATGTAGTTAATTAACAACTACAATCATCTGACTTTAAGTAGAGGAGATTATCCTTCTCCTTGATGTGGTGGACCTCATCCAATCAGTTGAAGGTATTAAGAGCAAACAGGTTTCCCTGAAGAAAAATTCTGCCTCAAGATTGTAGCATCAAAAAGTCTACAAACAATAAATGCTGGGGAGGGTGTGGAGAAAAGGGAATCCTCCTATACTCTTGGTAGGAATGTAAATTGATACAACCATTACAGAGAACAGTATGGAGGTTCCTTAAAAAACTAGAAATAGAACTACCATATGATCCAGCAATTCCACTCCTGGGCATATATCCAGAGAAAACCATAATTTGAAAAGATACATGCACCCCAGTGTTCATTGCAGAACTATTTACAATAGCCAAAGGAATGGATAAAGAAGATGTGGTACATATACACAATAGAATATTACTAAACCATAAAAAAATGAAATAATGCCATTTGCAGCAACATGGATGGACCTAGAGATTATCATACTAAGTGAAGTAAATCAGACAGAGAAAGACAAGTATCATATTATATCACTTATACGTGGATTCTAAAAAAATGATACAAATGAAGTTATTTACAAAATAGAAACAGACTCATAGACTTCAAAAATAAAATTATGGTTACCAAAGAGGAAAGGTGGGGGGAGGGATAAATTAGGAGTTTGAGATTAACATATACACACTGCTATATATAAAATAATCAACAGGGACCTACTGTATAGCACAGGGAACTCTACTCAATATTCTGTAATAACCTATATGGGAAAAGAATCTGAAAAAGAATGGATATATGTATATGTATAACTGAATCACTTTGCTGTACACCTGAACCTAAAACAACATTGTAAATCAACTATACCCTAATATAAAATAAAAATTAAATTTAAAAAGATGGTAGCATCATTCCTACCAGAGTTTTCAACATGCCAGTCTGCCCTATGGATTTGTGACTTGCCAGCCACCACAATCCTGTAAGCCAATTCCTTGAAATAAATCTCTCCTTGATAGATTGATAGATAGATAGATAGATAGATAGATAGATAGATAGATAGATAGATAGATACATACATACATACATACATACATACATACATACATACATAGAGAGACAGACATCCTACTGGTTCTGTTTTTCTGGAAAACCCTGACTGATATAGTAGGTACAAAAGACAGACACTAAACAAAGACCCAGAATATTTATTAGCAAATCTGAAAAAAATATATATCCAGAGATGCAATAAATATACTTTTTCCTAAATTGAAGGAATATATGTATTTCAGACTAATATATCTTACTTTGTGTCAGGAAAACTTAATGACAGGCAATCAATTTAGTCATATCATCATCCAGTTAGTTATTCATCTATAGGTTTAAAGAGTGTTTTATGTGTCCTGGCAGACTAATTGCATCTTCTACAAAGAACAGAAAATAAGGATGATCACAGCCCTTTTAACAACATGAGGTGCCAGAGGAAATGAGCCAACGTGTAGAGTTTTGATGAAGAAAATGATATAAAACAAGGATTCTTAAACCATTCAAGTTATTTTTTTCCACTTAAGTGGAAATATATGATCATGTAAGAAAAAAAAGGAAATGCATTACTCATACGTCTTTCCTAAACCATGAAATTAGAGAAAAATCTATATTTCAGTGTCTGAGCGAATCCTTGTCCTTGTGTAAAACTTCTAAAAACAACTTGTTTCTGCTAGAAAGTAACTTTAAGAAGCCCTAGATTATAGATGAAAAACAGAAAATATGGAGATAAAGATTGATAGCTTTTATCATTTCAGATAAATGTTAATTTAAAAATTAAATTAACAAATTCCAAGAAAGCCTAAAATAATTAATTGGTAAAAAAAATCAAGTGGAAAAAGTGGCAAACATTTTAATCAGAAAACAGGCAAAATCTATAAATGGATATTTCACAAGAAGAAATACAAATGAACTACACATAAAATAACATCTTTAAAACCAAAAATTCCAAGGAAATGGTCATATAAATTTCTTTTGCCTATAAAATTAAAAACTATGTAATTTTTGCCAACTTCAGTGTTATCTAGGCTGTGAGGTAACAGGAGATGTCTTTGAATCAATAGGAGTATAAGCAGATGCAGACTGTTTTAAATCCCTTTTTGCGGTATATATTTGTTCTCTAAGTTTAAAAAGTAAACACTTTTTGCCTTAGCATTTCCAATATTAGAAATGTATGCCATGGTAGATAATTGCATAAATTTGCAAAGAATCATGTCCATAGCTGTTTTTTATGGTGCTAAAACAGTGAAAAGTTATAAATATCAGTTGTTAATTGGTTAAATAAATTATAATGCATTCATAGATCAGAACATAATGCAGGCATTATTACTATGATGGATACATATATCTGTTTATGGACATAACTACAAATATGAAGTTGAAAAATAAAAAAGTTTACAAAGCAGCATCTTAAAAAAAATGCCTAAAAATATGTATAAAGTACAGAGATAACTAGAATAATGGTCATCTATCTTTCTTCTGTATAATTTTTATATTGCTTGTATTTTCTCTAATGCATATGTGTACTTTTTATGATCAAAAAGATTTTATTTAAAGAAACCTTGTAAACATTGTTGGAGAAGGGATTACTTTGATGGTTTAGATAAGAGAATTACATAGAAATTGTATTTCATAATATAAAATATGTTTTCTTCTCCTCTCCCCTCCCCTCTCCTCCCCTTCCCTTTTCTTTTCTTTTTTCTCTTCTTTTCTTTTTTCTTTTCTAGCTCTATTAACCACAAATCAGATCTCTTTTTCTATGAGTTTGTTTCTCTTTTGACATATAATTGACCTACAACACTATGTTAGTTCCTGGTGCATAACATAGGGATTTGATACTTCTGTACATTACAAAATGATCACCACAATAAATCTAGTTACCATCTGTCACCATACAAAGATATTACATTGTTATTGACTATATGTGTTTTTTAAACCTAGTCTTGATGTAAGATTCTATTAAATAGTAAAGCATTAAGAAGGAACTGCAGGAAACTATAACCTAACATCACATTTTAGATGTTTAATCTTATTGTAATTACAATGATGTTAATAAAGAATTCTAAATTTTAATGAAAAAATCTCCCAAAATGCTTCCCCCCAAAATATGAAATGATGAAGGGCAATGATATAGAACTAGTAGAAAATATATGAATACTGACAAAACAAAGGCTAATGTTTTAAGTTAATGAGATAATATTCTAGAAAGCAAAAAAATATAACCCAAGAAGACATCATTTTGGCTTTGTGTTTAGTAATTAATTTTACAGGAAGCCCATTGCTATTATTTGGTCCATCTTTTTGATAAAAGATTCAAATTACATGAAGGCTATATTGTGACATTAAGATTTAGTATATCTGCTGAGATTGCTATTCTTACCTCTCATTATCTATCAATTTATATTCATCAAAGCACAATGTTAAAAAAGAGTCAGCCTGGAATATAATTAAAGAGGCAAAATTTATTTAATTTTATCACATGCTTATTGGGAGAATAAAAATGTTAATTCCAAGTCACAAAAGCTAAAAATTTTCCAGTATATTCAAGAGCAAGGAACAAAATAGACATGAATTTTCTAGTTCCAGAAGTCCAATTACTGTGAAGCAGGGATGATTCACCTGACTCATCACACTACGCTTGAAATATCACTCAAAATTATTCTTTTGTTACATACTAACATCTCGATAAAATGCATTGAGTAATAAAAATAATTTATACAACATTTACCTGGCCTAGTGCTTGTAAAGTCTCAATCTTTTCACTCATATTTTCAGTAATTTCCTAGTTAACTTAATATCTCTCAGAGGACAACCTTTTTTAATGTTTTGTAGGTTGATGAGGAGGGGTGTCTGACTGTTACCCACATAAACCACCAACACCAAGTTGTTAGGACCAAGAACTGTGGCCCACCCATATTAGCCCCATAAAGACCCATAGCATTTTAGCCCAACTAGATCCTGATAGTCCATCTGGATCAGCCATTATTTAAGTGTGTCTATCAGCAGACCTCTCCCAACAAATTAAGTAAGTTAAGTAATTCAAAGTCAAATGTGATGTACCTTCCCCCCCACCCCCTAATTTATAGGCTCCTTAAGGACAAAAAGAAAGGTGGAAGCAAGTGGTTGGGTTGAACTGGTTTAGTGAGTGTGAAAGTGGTCTCTTGCAGAGCATGGGGTCAGACAGTAGTCTGGAATCTATGCTTTAACCGTAAAGCAGCCATTTCACTGAGCCTCGGGGGTCACTTTATAGGTGTTCTATAAACATTTTATAGCTATTCTCTGGCTGTTCCTTTTTTATAACTGCCCATCTTATCCCTTCTGAAGATGCTGACCCAGCATGGGATGAAGTAATAGCCAGTTTTGAAGATCAGAATGGATTGCTTTCTTCACCCACTCACCTTTCACCTACTGTTTAATGACCACCCAACTATTCCCAGCACAACAAAGAGAAATCAGCAGAAGTAGCTCTGAAAAGACAAACTAAAAGTTTAGACCTGAAGGTCTCACTACTGTCATTCTGTGAATAAATGGTCCATTCCACTGTGCTTTCTTGAATACTGTCAGGGTTATATTTAATTCAGAAAAAATGCAAGTGAATCTGATATAGGAAGAATGATGGGAAGGTACAAAGACTCGGTAAGGCTTCCTCCCTTGTCATTCTGAGAGATAAGTAAAATTCTGGGTTTTTTTAACGAAGTATAGTTGATTTAAGTAAAATTCTTTGCATAGCACTCACCTAAACGTTAAGGAAAAATTCAGTGCCCAAACAAAATTTTGAGATTATGTGTCTAATCAATCTATGTTATGGAGGGAAAAACTAATAAACTTATAGGCTTTTCTTAAAATATCATAGAATATTTGGTTTCTTTCAAGTCTAGTTCTGATGTATGTTAAATTTCACTGAAAATACAGAAATACTGTGGATAAAAATGCACAATAATAAGTGATATTTTGGTTATTGTAATGGGTAGTCATTTTTTAATTTTTATTTTATATTGGAGTATACTTGATTTACAATGTTATGTTAGTTTCAGGTGTACAGCAAAGTGATTCAGTTATATGTATACATATATCTATTATTTTTCAGATTTTCCCATATAGGTTATTACAGAGTATTGAGTAGAGTTACCTGTGCTATACAGTAGGTGCTTGTTGATTATTTTATATATAGTAGTGTGTATGTTAATCCCAACCTCTGTTATCCCTCCCCACCCCCCAGCTTTCCCCTTTGGTAACCATAAGTTTGTTTTGAAGTCTATGGGTCTGTTTCTGTTTTGTACATAAGTTCATTTGTATCACTTTTTTTTTTTTTAATGGTTAGTCATATGTGTCAACCTGACTATGCTATAGTACCAAGTTATTTAATTAAACATTAATCTAGATGTTTCTGTGAAGGCATTTTGTAAAAGTCCATAGTAAATTGACTTTAACTAAAGGAGATTACCCTTAATAATGTAGGTGGGTCTCATTCAATCAGATGAAAGCCCCAAGAGCAAAAACTAGATATCCAAGGAAAGAAAGTCTACCTTTAACACTTCAGCATCAAAACCACCTGAGTTTCCAGCCTGTTGGGCTGGCCTGCACGTTTCAGATTTGTCATACCTACAACTACATGAGTCAGTTTCTTAAGAGATCTCTTTATGTCTGTCTGTCTATCTATCTATCTATCTATCTATCTATCTATCTATCTATCTATCATCTAATAATATTGGTTTTGTTTCTCTGAAGAAGCCTAACTGATGCAGATGCAATTATTAAATTTTAAATTTATCAAAAGGTATAAATAAATTTATCTTAGGAAATGCAAAGTACATATAGAGAAAATTCTAAGGAATCAGCATACAGATATTAGAGTTAACATGAGTTCAGCAAGAATGCAGGGTACAAGATCAGCATAGAAAAATCAACTGTATTCTATCTACTAGCAATGATCAATTTGAAAATGAAATTAAGAAAACAATTTCACTTATAACTGTATTGCAAGTAATAAAATACATAAATTTAACAAAAGAAGTATAAAACTTTTACACTGAAATAAATTTAACAAAAGGAATAAATTTAACAAAAGAAGTGTAAAACTTTTATATTGAAAACTATAAGATATTGTTGGAAGAAAGTGAAGAAGACCAAACTAATGATAATAATGATTGATATCTCATGTTCATGAATAGGAATTTAATACTGCTTAGGTGCCAATACTTCCCAAGTGATTTGTAGATTCAAGCAATCCTTATCAAAATTCTGGCTGGTTTATTCATAGAATTTATCATCTGATCCTGAAATTCATATGAAAATTCAAGGAGCCCAAAATAACAATCTTGAAAAACAGAATAAAGTTGGAAGAGTCACACTTCTCAATTTCAAAACTTAAGATAAATCTACAATAATCAAAATATTATGGTCCCATCAAAAAAAAAAAAAAAAAAAAGGTTAATATGTGAGGTGATAGATATGTTAAATAACTCAATGGGGTAAATTCACAAAGTATATGTACATCAAATCATCATGTTGTATACTATAAATATTTTACAATTTTATTTGTCAATTATATCTCAATAAAGCTGAAAAAAAAGAGATTACGGTATTAGCAAAAATTTTTAAAAGACATTGTCATACTGGTTTAAGGATAGACACATAGGTCAATGGAAAAAATTGAGAGTCTAGAAATCAACTCTTGTATTATGGTCAGCTAATTTTTAATAAAAGTGCCAGGAATTCAATAAGGAAAGAACAGCCTTTTAACAATGGGTGCTGGAGGACATGCTCTTACTCTCTCTTTCCAAAACACCGGAATCACAACTAACTGCTGAACAATCATCAACAGGAAGACACTGGAACTCACGAAAAAAGATACCCCACATCCAAAGACAAAGGAGAAGCCACATTGAGACGGTAGGAGGGGTGCAATCATAGTAAAATCAAATCCCATAACTGCTGGGTGGGTGACTCACAAACTGGAGAACACTTATACCACAGAAGTCCACCCACTGGAGTGAAGGTTCTGAGCCACACATCAGGCTTCCCAACCTGGGGGTCTGGCAACAGGTGGAGGAATTCCTAGAGAATCAGACTTTGAAGACTAGTGGGATTTGATTGCCAAACTTTGGCAGGACTGGGGGAAACAGAGACGCCACTCTTGGAGGGCACACACAAAGTGGTGTACATATCGGGACCCAGGGGAAGGAGCAGTGACCCCATAGGACGCTGAACCAGACCTATCTACTAGTGTTGGAGGGTATCCTGCAGTGGCGGGGGGCAGCTGTGGCTCACGAAGGGACAAGGACACCAGCAGCACAAGTTCTGGGAAGTACTTCTTGGTGTGAGCCCTCCCAGAGTCCTCCATTAGCCCCACCAAAGAGCCTGGGTAGGCTCCAGTGTTGGATCACCTCATGCCAAACAACCAACAGGGAGGGAACCCAGCCCCACCCATACAAGCCTACCTCAAGAAACAAGAAAAATCTCAAATAAACAATCTAACGTTACACCTAAAGGAACTAGAGAAAGAAGAACAAACAAAACCCAAAGTTAGCAGAAGGAAAGAAATCATAAAGATCAGAGCAGAAGTAAATGAAATAGAAACAAAGAAAACAATAGCAAAGATCAATAAAACAAAAAGCTGGTTCTTTGAGAAGATAAACAAAATTGATAAACCATTAGCCAGAGTCATCAAGAAAAAGAGGGAGAGGACTCAAATCAATAAAATTTGAAATGAAAAATGAGAAGTTACAACAGACACTGCAGAAATACAAAGCATCCTAAGAGACTACTATAAGCAACTTTATGCCAATAAAATGGACAACCTGGAAGAAATGAACAAATTCTTAGGTATAACCTTCCAAGACGGAACCAGGAAGAAATACAAAATATGAACAGACAAATCACAAGTAATAAAATTGAAACTGTGATTAAAAATCTTCCAGCAAACCAAAGTCCAGGACCAGATGGCTTCACAGGTGAATTCTATCAAACATTTAGAGAAGAGGTAACACCCATCCTTCTCAAACTCTTCCAAAAAATTGCAGAGGAAGGAGAACTCCCAAACTCGTTCTATGAGGCCACCATCACCCTGATACCAAAACAAGACAAAGATATCACAAAAAAAGAAAATTATAGACCAGTATCACTGATAAATATAGATGCAAAAATCCTCAACAAAATACTAGCAAACAGAATCCAACAACACATTAAAAGGATCATACACCGTGATCAAGTGGGATTTATCCCAGGGATGCAAGGGTTCTTCAATATATGCAAATCAATCACTGTGATACACCATATTAACAAATTGAAGAATAAAAACCATATGATCATCTCAATAGATGCAGAAAAAGCTTTTGACAAAATTCAACACTGATTTATGATAAAAACTCTCCAGAAAGTTGGCATAGAGGGAACCTACCTCAACATAATAAAGGCCCTATATGACAAACCCACAGCAAACATCATTCTCAATGGTGAAAAACTGAAAGCATTTCTTCTAAGATCAGGAACGAGACAAGGATGTCCACTCTCATCACTATTATTCAGCATAGTTTTGGAAGTCCTAGCCATGGCAATCAGAGAAGAAAAAGAAATAAAAGTAATACAAATTGGAAAAGAAGAAGTAAAACTGTCACTGTTTGCAGATGACATGATACTATACATAGAGAACCCTAAGGATGCCACCAGAAAACTGCTAGAGCTAATCAATGAATTTGGTAAAGTTGCACGATACAAAATTAATGTACAGAAATCTCTTGCATTCCTATACACTAATGATGAACAATCTGAAAGAGAAATTAAGGAAACACTCCCATTTCCATTGCAACAAAAAGAATAAAATACCTAGGAATAAACCTACCTAGGGAGACAAAAGACCTGTATGCAGAAAACTATAAGACACTGATGAAAGAAATTAAAGATGATACCAACAGATGGAGAGATATACCATGTTCTTGGATTGGAAGAATCAATATTGTGAAAATGACTATACTACCCAAAGCAATCTACAGATTCAATGTAATCCCTATCAAATTACCAATGGCATTTTTTATGGAACTAGAACAAAAAATCTTAAAATATGTATGGAGACACAAAAGACCCCGAATAGCCAAAGCAGTCTTGAGGGAAAAAAATGGAGCTGGAGGAAACAGACTCCCTGACTTCAGACTATACTACAAAGCTACAGTAATCAAGACAATATGGTACGGGCACAAAAACAGAAACATAGATCAATGGAACAAGATAGAAAGCCCAGAGATAAACCCACGCACCTATGGTCAACTAATCTATGACAAAGGAGCCAAGGATATACAGTGGAGAAAAGACAGTCTCTTCAATAAGTGGTGCTGGGAAAACTGGACAGCTACATGTAAAAGAATGAAATGAGAACGCTCCCTAACACCATACACAAAAATAAACTCAAAATGGATTTGAGACCTAAATGTAAGATTGGGCACTATAAAACTCTTAGAGGAAAACATAGGAAGAACACTCTTTGACATAAATCACAGCAAGATCTTTTTTGATCCACCTCCTAGAGTAATGGAAATAAAAACAAAAATAAACAAATGGGACCTAATGAAACTTCAAAGCTTTTGCACAGCGAAGGAAACCATAAACAAGACGAAAAGACAACCCTCAGAATGGGAGAAAATATTTGCAAATGAATCAACGGACAAAGGATTAATCTCCAAAATATATAAACAGCTCATGCAGTTCAATATTAAAAAAACAAACACCCCAATCCAAAAATGGGCAGAAGACCTAAATAGACATTTCTCCAAAGAAGACATACAGATGGTGAAGAAGCACATGAAAAGCTGCTCAACATCACTAATTATTAGAGAAATGCAAATCAAAAGTACAATGAGGTATCGCCTCACACCAGTTAGGATGGGCATCATCAGAAAATCTACAAACAAGAAATGCTGGAGAGGCTGTGGAGAAAAGGGATCCCTCTTGCACTGTTGGTGGGAATGTAAATTGATACAGCCTCTATGGAGAACAGTATGGAGGTTCCTTAAAGAACTAAAAATAGAATTACTGTATGACCCAGCAATCCCACTACTGGGCATATACCCAGAGAAAACCATAATTCTAAAAGACACATGGACCCCAATGTTCATTGCAGCACTATTTACAATAGCCAAGTCATGGAAGCAACATAAATGCCCATCGACAGACAAATGGATAAAGAAGATGTGGTGCATATATACAATGGAGTATCACTCAGCCATGAAAAGGAACGAAATTGGGTCATTTGTAGTGACATGGATGGATGTAGAGACTATCATACAGAGTGAAGTAGGTCAGAAAGAGAAAAACAAATATCGTATATTAACGCATATATGTGGCACCTAGAAAATGGTACAGGTGAACCAGTTTGCATAGCAGAAATTGAGACACAGATGTAGAGAACAAACATATGGACACCAAGGGGGGAAAGCGGCGGGGGTGGGGGGGTGGTGTGATGAATTGGGCGATTGGGATTGACATGTATACACTGATGTGTATAAAATGGATGACTAATATGGAAGTAAATAAACATTAAAAAAATAAATAAAAAGGATGTTCTCAGGAAAAGAAAAAAAAAACAAAAAAAATATGGGTGCTGGTACAATACAATGGGAGACTCCCCTGCAAAAGAATGAACTTGGACCCTACCTTAATATTTACAAAAATGTTAACTAAAAATGGATCAACGGTCTAAATTTAAGAGCTACAACTCTAAAACTCTTGAAAGAATACCTATGTGTAAATGTTCATGTTTTGGGGCTAGGTAATGGTTTCTGTTGCTTGCTTCAGCCTACCTCTTTTCCCTAAAGTGTTCCCTCACCTTTTTGAAAATAGAGAAAGAGGAAAGAAGAGACAATAGAAAGTGATAGAATTAGGTTAAATGGCTTTAATTTGAGAGACTATGGCAGTTAGTAGTCATTCATCACAAGCATGCTGATGGCCACTCTTGCAACACAGCAAAGGATATTGTCTGATTTTTACAAACTCTCTGCCTGTGGAACAAACTGCACCAACATCGCCCCTCCTCCTCCGCAATGCCCACAACTTGTTACTTGTTTTCATGGTCAGAATCTTGATACAGATATAGATACATCTTATCTATAGATATGCAGTTGGCCCTTGAACAACACAGGTTTGAACTACATAGATTCACTTACAAATGGATTTTTTTTCCACTAAATATGTACAACAGTATTACATGATTTGAAGTTCGTTGAAGCCTTGGATATGAATTATAATTCTATGAATTAGAATGCAAACATACAACTAACTCTAGTGTGCTCAGTACTTTATACTCTTGAAAGCACATTTATCAGCATTAGAATGCATCCTCTCTTGTCACCCTCTCTTGCTCTACCCTCTGTTATCTAACCCGAGTCTCAGCAAGGGTGATTTATCCGTGGTCATCCATTTGCTTTGGGTTAAGTCCAGGACTATGGTCTCCAAGTCTAACGTTATTTTCATCAAACATATGGGAATGACAAGAATTTTCTCTCATGAATTCTCAACTTCAATTGAGTTTACTTGTTGCAAAGCATATATTGTTATGTAGCTTTTCATCTTGTACCTTAAAATGGAGAATCCATAGATTAAAAATCTCTTGAGTTACTTTCAGGTACAGTAGTCCCTCTTACCCATGGTTTCACTCTCCATGGTTTCAGTCACCTGGGGTCAACTGTCAAAAGCAGTCTGAAATATTACATGGAAAATTCCAGAAATAAACAATTCATAAAGTTTTAAATTGAGCACCATTCTGTGTAGTGTGATGAGATCTAGTACACTGTCCCTCTCTGGATGTGAATCATCTCACTGATTAGTCACTTAGTAGCCATCTAGGCTAGCAGATTGACTATTGTGATATCACAGTAACCCACATTTTACTTAATAATGGCCCCAAAGCACAAGAGTAGTGATGCTGGCAACTTAAATTGCCAAAGAGAAGCCATAAAGTGCTTCCTCTAAGTGAAAAGTTAAATGTTCTCAATATGGAAAGAAAAAAAATAGCGTGCTGAGGTTGCCACGATCTATGCTAAGACCAACTCTTCTATCCATGAATTGTGAAGAAGGAAAAAGAAATGTGTACTAGTTTTGCTGTCACAGCTCAAACTACAAAAGTTATGGTCACAGTGAATGATAAATGCTTAGTTAAGGCAGAAAAGACATTAAATTAGTACAATAAGATGTTTTGAGAGAGAAAGAAAGAGACCTCATTCACATAACTTTTAATACAGTGTATTGTTATAATCATTCTATTTTTTTATTAGTTATTGTTGGTAATCGCTTACTGTGCCTCATTTATAAATTAAACTTTATTATATGTATGTATGAATAGGAGGAAACATAGTTTATATAAGGTTCAGTACTATCCATGTTTTCAGGCATCCACTGGGGGTCTTGGAATGTATACCCCATGGATAAGGGGGGACTATTGTATCGGGCTTTTCTTCCTTTTGCCATAGTATCAGTCAAGTATTCTTCTGTTTTAAAATGATGAGGCCAGATCAGGAAAGGACTGCCATTGAAAAGACAGTTTATTATTCATAGTCCCAAGAGGAGGGGGCAGGGCCATTTAGATGCGCTTATAGAAGGCCAGATGAAACTTTAAAAAGATTTAAAAAACAAATACAATTATCATTTGACTATATTAATAGCTTTATTCTCTCTTCTCTTCTTCCCTGGAGAAGTACCAGGTTTGTCAGGAGGCAGAGGAACCAGGGGACGATGTGTTGAAATTTTGGAGGGAAGGAATGAGTGAGGCAAAATAGGCAGTTTTAGGATTGAGTAGTTTGAATAATCTTAGCAGGCTCTAGGGCATGGGAGCTGGCCTTAGTTGCCTGTTACCTCATCCTGGGATGATTAGGGCAGGGGAATATTGGCCCAGAGTGTAAAAGTCCTGTAGAAGAGGTGAGGGGAGGCTCTGAATTGGTTAGTTTGCCTATAAATGTGCATTCATGTCCAGTCCTTTACTATCCTTAGGTATCAGCCAGCCCTGGAAGGGGCAGTCTCGCCAGGGTCCATAAGGCCCAGATATCAAAACATAAGAATAAAAAGACATATTTAACACACCCTCCTTGTTTTCTATACTTCAACATCTACCCTCAAAGGCTTTTACTTTAATGTTTAAATGACTGACATATTAAAATATTACCATCCCCAGAAAACAAGCACATATAGGCAGGCCTCATCATAGATGTATGTTAAATACATGTCATATAGGAGGCCCTTCCAGTGGCTCCTCTCACCACCTGGGAGTGAGATTATCCTACTCTGTGTTTCCCAAAATAATAAGTAGGGAAGTAGTGATCAGAGTGTAAAGCACACTACAAATATTGCCCTGTTGCTTTATTTCATGACTCTTCTTGTTGATATTTGGAACAGCTTTGTAAATGAAAATCTAAACCAAATGCAAACCAGCATTCTCAAATAACTATGCTGGTAATAATACTAGGCTTATCATTAGCTAACCATCAAGCAAATGTTTTAAGTTGTCTCAATGATATTAGTCAAACAAAAAAACTTAAGAAAACCAAAAAATGTCCCCAAGTTTCTAACCCTTTTCTTCTCTTGAAATGTTTGTTATCTTTCCTTTTTTGTTAGGGAACACATTAAAAACAAAACAAAACAAACAAAAAAACTCAAAAAATAAAAAATTCTTTTCCCCTAAGCTCTTTGTAAGAGTTAATAGCTGCAGAAATACAATTGAAATTTTTCTGCCCACTATCTCCATGCTTATTTCACTTAAATTTAAAGAATCAGTGCAGGAAAGTGTTTCACACCATATCATAGCATAATTGAAAGAACAAAGGATGCAAGCCCAAATGAGACTTTAAGAAGATTTAAAGGTCAAATATAAATAATCATTTGAATATATTACTAAACTTATCCCCTCTCCCAAATTAAAAAAAAAAAAATTTGTATTTAAAAATATATATGCACTATGGTAAAAAAAACAAAAAACAAAAAACTGTTCTTGTCTAGACACTTTTAATTCTCAAATATAAGACCTTTACTCTTAATTGTCCACTCGTAAAGTTTTAATTAGCCGAATTTCTAAAACATGACAATCATACTGCTGAAAATCAGCCACAGTTTTGATTTGCAGGTCTGCAAAGAATTACCTGGTAGCAAACAGAATGAATTGCACAGCTTATGTCCAAGGCTTTCTCATGTGGCATAAGCACAAGCAACTGGTATGGTAATTCTCCTTGATTGCACTAGTTGGGGGAATTTAGCAGAAGTAGCCAAAATGCTAGTTAAAGGTATGCTGTCTGCTGGGTTACATACAAAATAGCTAAGCATGTGTACTGTCAATTATATATATATAATTAAATATAGAATTTATGTCTAAGTTATATCACTGAGAAACAAGTGCTATTAGGAATGTAGAACCATCTGGCATACAGATACTGGATTTCAGGATTTGATTGAGCTAAGGTGAAATTCAGCACATTTTAGTATAGCTTTCTAATTCTCCTATAGCATAGTGCTATTCTTCATGAGATTTTTGTTGTTGTTGTTGTTTATAAATATTGTGGATATTCAGGGACAATAGAGGAATAAAATGAATAAAAGAAAACTTTTTCTCTTTGTAAAAATGAAATTCTTGCCCCATCTTAAATGTTTGTCAACAATTTTTATAGCCAAATTTTATGATGTTTGCATCAAATCAAACTTCCAAAGAGAACTGAAAGGTGCTAGCAGCCTATAGTCACTATGCAAAAATAAATATTATCTCTAATAATATCAGCATTAATATCTCTAACTTAAAGCATAAACACCATAAACACTAATAACATGGTGCTTAGGTTAAAAATAGGACTTCGTCTTTCAAAACATTATCTCTTATTCATTAACTGGAGTTCTGAAGGCTTGGGTCATTGGTATCGGGATGTCCTTAAGAATGTAAAAAAAGGAACTATAATCCCTAAATATGGGGATTTTCATATTAGGTTAAAAGAAGAGTGTAATATAGCATAAAGCATGTTACACATGTGGCTGAAAAAGACTTCAGATGAAGTTTCCATCTCCTGCTGGAAATAAGGCTGCTTCATGGATCCTATGGCACAGGGGGAAGTGAGAGTACTATTAGGGGAAGAAAAAGTTCCTCCAAAGAAGAACTTTTGGCAAGAATGTTGGTGGATTCTACTCTCTCATAAAAGACTAAAACAACAATAAAACACAAGACTACTTTCAAGTGTGTAGCATAAGAAAAGACAAAAATAGTAACTTAAATTAATTAGCATTTTAAGGTTGAAAATAAGCTCATTATCTATTTTCAGTCCTTATGTTGGGGAGAAAAGATGATACACCAAATTCCTAATATTTAATGTGCATACACCGTGTACCAGGCTTTGTGCTAAGAAGATTATATTTTATTTATTCCTAGAACAACCTTAAACCGTAGGAACTATGGATGGTCCCTTTTTACTAATGAAGAAACAGAATCTTAGAAGAATAAGTAACTTCCCCAAGTCTAACCGACTAAGTGATTGAGCCAGGACATGAAGGGCTCAAAAATTGTCATCTAAGGGTGACATTTGAAAACACATACAAGAACTTCCCTGGTGGTCCAGTGGTTAAGACTCCGTGCTCCCAATGCAGGGGCCTGGGTTCGATCCCTGGTCGGGGAACTAGATCTTGCCTGCAATGCCGCAACTAAAAGATCCCGTGTGTCACAACGAAGATCCCACACACAGCAAGTAAGACCCAGCCCAGCCAAATAAATAAATAAATATTTAAAAAATAAAAACACATACAAATGTTGATAATTTATACTTCATTAAGAATACACTTCAGAGCATTTCTGAAAGGACATTTTATATTATTAATTTTTACAAAAAAAGACTACCAGTAGAATTTAATTTCCTCTAATGGTGTGTAAATAACCATGTTGAGACAAATCTCTCATTCGACAGCTTTTTAAAAAGAGATGGTTCATTTATGCTCGGCAACTCCTGAGTCAGTTCACATCAGAAAGGCTGTAGGAGTGATCAGGGGATTGTTATTTCCAATGGTGGAAGTTACAGAGGAGAAAGGAAACAAAAGAAGCTGGAAAGGTTTACCATGATGCTGGCTAATGCCTTATATGGGAAATTTCACTCTTTACAGGGACAGATTTTGACCAGGGTCAGTGGAAAATAATTTTGAATTTTGAGAAAATTGCAGGGTTTATCTTACACTCTTGGAAGATACATCTGTCAGTACACTCAAACAAGCCATCATGTTATTACTATTTCTTTAGAAAAGCCAAGTAAATAAGTATACAGAGATTACATCAATTTAAGCAGAAGTTCCTATCCAAAACTCAATACTGAATAAAACCAGTGTGGAACTTCCAATAAAGCAGATGGTGTTTCTACTCTAATGGCTAACTTGACAGTAGAAGGGACGAAATGAAGATGAGGTGGAAAGAAGGTAAACTTTAGATCGTCTTGGTTTGCAGTTCTCTCAGTAATAACTGAGAGATCTTAGGTAGGATGTTATTTAATCTGTCTAAACTTTAGTGTCCTTATCTATAAAAGAAGTATACACAATATCAAAAATTGTTATATATAATGCCTGAGAGGGTAGGAGCTCCAAAACTAGTAACTATTATTACTAAGGCAACTGAAGCCTTAGCCTTACAGCTACTGTTAGTGATTGTTTTGGGTCTCCTCTTTAGCAGTGCTGTATCAAAATTATTTCTCAAAACATTAGATTTATAAGATAAAAACACAGGGATCCTTTAAAATAAAGATTATATAATAATGTAGATTGTGAATTTACTTAAAAGGGAGTATACTAATATAAGCATTCCCCAAATTACTTTAAATCATGATATCTTTTTATTTTTCCTGCATGGTATTGATTGAACCCTAAGTGCCATGTGTCTTTCTGCAGTAACCTACAGAACAATCATAAATTGAATACATATACACACTGGCAGAAAATAGGGCAAAGACACAGGCCCTTGAAAGACTTACACTGATCTAGAAGACCCCCAGTAGTCTCTGAGAATAAAATTGGGTTTAGCTTTCAAACTTTTGAATTCTATAATAGAGTAGAGGCTTAGGAAATTCTCTCTTCCTTTCCATTAATTCATAGAGGCATTTCTAACAGATATTCAAATAATGAAAGTGGTGCAAGCCCAATTTCTTGCTTATAATCCTGAAGAGACTTCAGGGTTAAACACTGGATAAAATCCCAAGGATAAGAAAAGTAGAAAAACTCCTTATCTCCATCCTGTTTATACATCATATAAGAACATCCTTTGATATAAGCACAAGTCTATCCCGGGGCAGGGGGAGGGGAGAAAGAAAAGGCTGGATGCTTTATTTCAGTAAAGGGTAATTACTACATGAACTAAGGGAAGAAAATAAAACTTTTAGTAGATGATTGGGGGAAGAACATGTAACCTAAAGCATATATTCATTCTTTTGATAAAATCTGAGGGCCCAGTGTTAGACTAGGTGCTAGATATAGAGCAATTATGAAAACTGAAGCAGTTTTTGCATGTGCCTTAATATCTGCTTCTTTTCCTTAGAAATCAGAGGTGAAAGATGAAATGACTAGGAAGATTATACTTGGGAGAAGAAAGTAGAAAGGTAAGAGTCCTGAGCTGCCTGTATTTATACTGTCCTTCATTCATTTATATGTGCTTCTCACAGTGTCAGATGTTGCTGAGAGAGTGTGAAGAGGAATGAAATATGCAAACTTGCTGAGAATAGTACTTAGTGGAGTGACTGCCGAGAGGCCAGTTTGCAGTGGGTTGAACAGAATGTTAGATGAAGAAATGGACACTAAGTATTAACATCTCACTTGAGGAGTTGGCTCTGAAGACAAGAAGAAACTAAGGCAGTAACTGGTGTGTTTATTTTCTTTTAATTTGATAAATGCAAGTGTTTAATGGCGAAATTTTAGACTTAAAAGGTGAATGCAGGGAATCGGAGTTGAGAAAGTGAAACTGAATACACTGGGAAGAGAAGGAATAATCTCAGTGTAAATTTCTGAGAACTTAGGAGGAGAAAGAAAAGACATATGCCTTCTACAGGCAAAGAAACTGCTTTTCAAAGGAGAGAAAGAAAGAATCTGTGTCTTCCTCATTTCAGTGCTACCCTAACTTTAATACACACAAACCCACCAGGGAACTTGTTAAACGTAGATTTAGATTCAGTAGGTCTACATTTCTAACACATTTCCAGGTGATGCCCATGCTGCTGGTAAGCGGAGCACATATGGAGTAGCAAGGCCATGTTCCTATGTTTGATGCTGAGAAATGAGGCGCTCCCAGCATCTGGCTATAACTTTCTATTAATTAGAAATGGTCATCAAACAATTGGAGGGAGGAGAGCAAGGGTAGTTAGAGTGTTGACCTAATTTTTCAGAGAATGAGTGAGCTTATTAGACTTGAGAAATGCGGTAAAAATTATGAGCAGTATATAAAGTGAGTGGTCATCAATTTATGACAGAACTTCTCTCTGCTGACATGCCTCTTCCCATGTGTTCTAATGCAGGTCCAGGGAAAATGAATGCTTAGAATCATCGAGGATTAGGGTTGTGTGGGGACATGTGATATAAAAACCACAGAGAGGCAAGAGTGTGTATTATTACTGAGACTGTGTTCTAGGTAAAGTAAGCTGGTTAAAGAGGGAAGTTAAGAATAGACAGTGCTAATGAACCGAGAGCAGTAAAGGCACCAGTGTATACAGGTATCACTAAAATCAGACAATCTCCTTTTTCATTTTTGGTTTTATAGTTTCATTTTGACATTTGTTTATACATTGCTATTTAAGATAGGCTGATTAGAGTCTGATCTAATCAGTAGGCATTAATTAAGAAGCGTAAAGCTGGGAAATTTCCATTTCTTTTGTGTTCACTAGTAAAGATCTTTAGCCTAAAGACCCATAGTCTAATGTTATCCTGCTCCCGTTCAGAATGCAAGAGGAAGCACTCCAAATGGAGGTCTGTGACCTCCAGAACTCTGATCAAAGTTCTAAGGTATTAGAAAAATGACTACAAGTAAAATATTGAGAAGAGGATGATATTAGTAATAAAAAATGATTTTTCTCAGAATCAAGTAAGAGTGTTTACTGATATTAATCAGCTAAGGATTCAGAGTTCACAGTAAAGAATAGAGTTCATTACCTGCAGAGAAGGTCTACTTGAACTCTATTTAGCAGATACAGCTGGGATTATAGGTCATGCTACAGGTCGGCATACTGAACACCACAGATCTGCTAAAGACCACCATGCAAGTCTTTGGCCTTCTCTTCTGAGAAGCACTGACCCATGCAGATCATGTGTGAGTCGGGCCAGATTGGCTAGCAAAACAAAGCTGGACATCAGAAGAGAAAGAATACTGCTCAGAAAATCCTCAAACAAAAGTCTCCTTAGCAATGTTCTACTGATAATATTTGAAGGACAAAGATTCTCTTTGTGAAAGGCTAGCCGCCTGGGATTTACCAATCTCTCTTCTCTCGCTTGAAGAACTCCTCCTAAATAGACACACTCCATCCATCACAGCATAGTAGATACAATTTACCATAAAAATGTTTGATTAATTCATAGGAATTTTGAGATATCACATAACAATTAGGCAGTCAAAAGGTAGAATGTTTATATTATTTCATTTGGTTTAAAAAAGAATCTATTATCATTAAGATCTGAATATTTGCTCACTGCTTCGAAAAATATAGTTAATTAGAGCATAGACAAAAGATGTAAGCAGCTCCTGATCTGTGTCAAAGAGTCCTGAAACTGTGTCCTAACAATCTGTGTCTACCACTCAAATTTAAATAAAATCTGTTTTCAAAGCCATATGGACACCTCTTCTTGCCCAGTAGAACTAGACCTCTCATTCAGAAATACCACCAACTCTTTTTTTACAACATCCCACACAAGTTTCTTGACTTGTGGCTCCGCTGTTTTTATTTTCTTTATTCTGCATCAATACTTATGAACTCAGAACTTATCTGACTGAAGGTATTGCATTGGGTTAAGAGCATAGATTGTAGAGCCTGGCAATCTGGACTTGACCTCAGCTCTGCCCCTTCCTGCCAGGGCTAACTTTGAGCAATTGGCTTAATCACTCTGGGCTTCAGTTTCTCTTCCATAAAAAGCAAAAGCAAAAAGAACTTTTGTAAAGTTCTGGCTTTCAATCATGGCAAGTTGTGAGTGCTATGCAAGTGCTGTCAAAGCAAAAGTTGTATTGGACAGAGTTAAACCGATAAGGATCATTTATTCAAGGCTACTGCAATAGGAGGAAGGTCCAAACTCAGTCTGAACTCAACTCCACTGAAATAAAAGGTGAGAGGGTTTTTAAGCGCTGAGGTGAGCAAGTGAAATAGTACTGGAGGACATCAGGTAAGAGACTGGTCAATGTGTTGAGCATGGTGAGTTGTAGAGTTATTCCTGAGTTTGCAATTTATTTTTCGCACTGTGATTCGATCATCTTTGTTTGCTAACTGGCATCCATCGAAGCTGGGCTCCTGTGCTCACACAGAAACTGAGATGTAAGGGTTCTATCACAGACTGAGATATAGGAATTCTATCTTCCTTGGTGATTACATTTGAATGGGATGGCTCCCATGTCCTTGAGTAAGATATTCCTCAGCTGTAAGAGCAAGAGGCAAGAGGCTTTTAAAAAGATTTACATCTTAAAGGGATAGATAAATAATTTACAATTCCAAGTTTTCTAAGGTAAAGGCAAGTCAGGGCCTAGAGTTAGGAAGAAGATAGTTAAAGTTCAGTCGGGCGGAGGGAAGCTTTAAGACTATCTTGCTTTAATTATTATCATTAGCGTTGATTTGAAAGTGAAATTTCTCCTCCTGGTTAGTAAATATACAAAAGTAGATTTAAAAAATATTCCTGGAGTGCTATCACGTGATATTCAGATAACTTTTATTTTAAGGAAGCCCAGAAATGTCTAAATTTAGCCCCAAGCTCTTATCTTTACTCAAATTTCCCTATATATGACATAGGTGTGAGAATCAATGGCAAATGGAAACCAAAATATCACGTCTGTTGGATAAACAAAAACCTCAATGGAGAGAACTCTGATAAATCAGATTAGGTTTTATGGAGCAACCCCATTTCCTAAACAATTAAAACAAAATAAAATCTAATCAAGGCAGACTCTGAGGCCTGAGGACTACTCTTTTTCCAGCTAAACCTCATATAACTTTGTTTAGACAAATGTAGTTTACAATTTTACCACATACTGGCCACCAAAAAAAAAGTAGAAAGAAAGTTTGATATTTTTACAACTCCTGCCATAAGTGAATCAGACAGAAAGAGAAGACAAATTTATGTGCTCTGGCTTTTTAATTCTCAGTGCTCCCTAGAATCCAAAAGCACTACAGCATTTTACGTCTAGGGGGTGGGTATCAGACATAAGAGGAATTGGTAGAGGGCAGAGAAAAGGTTACACCTCCTCTTTTAAGGGTACAATCCCTTGATTATCATTATTTCTCCTCTTTTCCTCATCACACTGCTGGGTCCATGGGCAGCTGATAGGCTGACAGTCAAAGAAATAAAGACTTGGATATGTCCTCTTATCCTTCAGAGAGGGGTAGTTTTGCTTTTAAGCTCTCGACACCTTGCCTAAGGCTCTTTAGTATTTCATCTCACTAGTTTGTCATTTTCCATACTCTTGTTTTCTCACAAATGTCCTCATCCAGGATTCCCTAGTTCCGTAGCCTGATGAAGTCATTTTGTTCTTTAAGATTAAAATAACTGCTTAAATGACCACTATAACAACAGTTTATATATCTCCTGATATTAACAGCAATGCTGAGGACTTATATTTCTTCTCATAACTTGATATAAGCTTTTATGCTTCCACTACATTATCAAGCTCTTTTCTTAATCTAACCATAATTAAAGGCCCAAAGTTTAAAGAGGATCTCCTCCAAAGAAGACACAGATGGTTCCTTAAAAGTAAGAATTGCAAATGGAAATCTAAGTGTGCTTTATTAAAAGATGACTTGTTTTCCATCATCAGTGAAGTACACTGGAGAATCCCATTTTCCTAAACTAGTTAGACACAAAAAGCTTTGGTCCCAACATCCAATCCCTTTATTGGGTTAAAATATATAAGAAACAATTAGATGGATGGGAGATTGAACTTGTGAGTGGAGAATAAAATTGGCAGAGATATGGTAAAACTAAAAACTTAAGAGAGGAAATTTTCAAGGCTGTGCATTTGTAATTTTCTAGAATCAGCTGCTGGTAGGAAAACTGGGAAGAAATGTGCCGTGGTAACATAGGGAAATTGTAAAAACAGGTGTGCATAATTTAATCAAATTGTTTACAAAATATGTAATAGAGTATGGTTTGTGTGTACCAATAAGTGACAAGTAAATCTACACAATTCTGTCATCTATTCAAAAGTTTTACAATGTTTAGTATAACATTATAATAATATTAGGTTTAGATCTTCACAGGGTATGAATACTTACTCTGGAGGATAAAAAGTTTAAGAGAGCACAGTAACCAGGACATCCTTAACTGATGCAGAATACCAGATGAAAAGGGTACAAGAAAATATGGAGAAGTAGGAAAAGGTTAAACCAGAGCTATGGAGGCAGGGTTTACACCTGTGGTGTGGAAAAAGAACCACTTTCACTGAGATAAAGCATTAAGGGTAGAGGAAGCAAATGCACATAAATTGGGGGCAAAAAAGAGGGTAGAAATTTGATTTGCATCCAAATAAAGACATACATTTCCTATGTATATTATGATGGAGATGGTATGCAGGAATGAAAGTGTAGATATTAGGCGAAAGCGTTTAAGAAAATTGATAAAGATTTAAATATATGTGAGAGGTGAAAGAAGGATTTGAGAGAGGCAACAGAAAGTAGTGTCTGCATTTTTGAAAATCCAACTGAAAGCTGGATGAGTTTTATCATGGGACAGATGGAACAATGAGCTTATCATGGGACAAATCCATAGGCCATAGTATCCTCTGCATTACAAGTATAGGATTCCGGGTTGGTACTTCACCACTAAGTGTGGAAGAAGTACTGGTCATGGTGGGGCTAGTAAGGAGTAAGGAATTTGGAAGTATTGGCAGGGGAAAGTGAAAGAATATAGGGCATAGCCTGGACAGACAATAAAGTGAACAACAACTAAAAGAGAGAAAAGACTGATATTGATGACAATTAGAGCAAGAGAAATGGATTGCTGTGGTCAGAGGGTGGGATAGTGACATTTGAGGTTTTAACAAGAGTTTCGCGTTGGAGGATTTTGCATCTTTTCTTGAACTATGGCTTTCTTCTTATTGACATTCTCAACTCCTTTCAATTCATCTCCTTAACTCATTTCCCTCTGCCAATATTCAGACTGTAAAGATAGAAGATTCATTCAATTCTTTTATTTGTCAAGAAGAAGCACTTTTTTCTCAGAATATGAGCTGATGTGTAAATTTAATGGACATTTTTGGTACAGAATGTCTAAATATCACAATGGCAACAGTATCTCAGGAAGTTAGTATTATTAGCAGTAGTGATGGCCATGTTTCTAGTTTTGGCTTAGAAATACACCCCTGATGAAAAGAATTAAAATATAATAGAAAATGTATAAAGTCTTCTAAAGCAAATTGATAATCTGGCAAGGAATACTAAGAGGCAAAAATAAATGTGGTTGAGAAATGGAAAGAGCATCAAAGGTGGCTTTTCCTTTGCAGGATTTGCTGAACTCTGGCAAGTTGTCTTTGCAGAGCACAGGGGGTAGAAAGAAAAGACATTCAGGGCTTGCCCAAATCTGGGGACACAAGAGGAAACCCCACATTAACTTCCTTAGTGTGCAGGGTAAACTAGAAATAAGACCTGACTCTCACCAAAAAGACGGCACGGGAAATTGTTTGCCTTAGACCTTGCCACAGAATTAGATGGAAGAGAGAAAAAAAAAAATCTCTCCCTTGAGAATTTGTCCCCCCAAGATGGCAGTCATATGTGTTTACAGCTGAATTTTATATTTCCCTGGACATTTCAGGCCGATAATTTAGTTTAAAATGGTCTCGGTTTGTACTCCCAGGCCTCTCTCAAGAAAGCCACAGTCACTATTACCTTCAAGGAAGCCCCACAGACCCAATTCCAAGAATGTAAAGTGACATAATACATGAGGAAATGAGTGTCCATTAGACAACCAACAGAAACAACACACAGTCGAGTTTTTAAAACATGAATAAAAAAAATAATTACCCATGTTGTTTTTTTCACTTATAGCACAGGATCACCCTCATAGTTGACCCTAATAATAGCTTCTTTGGATCCTTAGATTCAGGTTACACGTTAGCAATTGCAAAACGTTTTTGGCCACACACCACATTCAGGGCACTAGCTGTACTTGGTCATGAGCATACAGTGATACTGACTTCTAGGCACTTTGTTGAGGAGCCAATCCCCAGGAAGCTATCACATAGTTGGGAAGGAAAATATATGCATTAAAATCAAAGTGAATCAAGCATTTTAAATAAGGAATATGGATCATTTAAATTTGAAAAATAATGTGAACGTATCTTCTTTTCTATGGCATAAAGTTAGCCTACGGCTCTCCTGTGACTGAAACTGTGCAACTCAGGCTGGGATTTGAACCCATGTGCCAAAACCCAGATTGGGACTTGAACCCACAGTCTTTTAACTGAGATCACACACCTGGTCTCAGGACTTAATGAAGCTCAGGTTCTTGATGTTTCATCACAGAAAGAATTCAGTGAGAGACAAAGTGATAGGTAAGAAGTGGATTTATTTAGAGAGAAACACATTACACATACAGAGTACGGGCCATCTCAGAAGGTGAGAAAGGTACCAGGGTATGAGGTTGTCAGTTTTTACAGGGGTGGGTAATTTTATAGGCTGATGAGTGAGAGGAGTATTCCAGCTATTTTGGGGAAGGGGTGGGGATTTCCAGAAATTGGGTCACTGCCCACTTTTTTGACCTTTGTGGTCGGCCTTGGAACTGTCATTGTGCTTGTGGGTGTGTCACTTAGCTTGCTGCTGTGTTACAATGAGCTTATACTGAGGCTCAAGGTCTAGTGGAAGTTGACTAGTCTGCCATCTTGGACCTATTTAGTTCTAATCAGTTTATGTCATGTCCTCAGGCTATGTCATTCTTTTAAAGGTTGTGCCCTGCCCCCTTCCCTCCTGTTTCAGAACCTCTGGGTAAGGAGACAGACTCTAGATAGAAAACTGACTAGGTCCATTCTGCTTACATCTCTCTCCATAAATAAAGAGGGTAGAATTCCACCTTTTCAGAATATTTTAAGGGGTTATACTATCCATCCTTGTCCCCAGCTTGCATTCATGATACCTCTTCTTTAATATGACACCACTGGACCAATTAAATGAGAATGACCATTCTCAATCCTGGTAGCTTTTTTTCCCCTTTATCTCTTCCCCAGATCTGGTGCTAACCAAAATCCAAGGTATTGAAACCGAGCAGGACCCTGTGGGGCTCCTGGGCACAAAAGCCTTTCTGTGTCCCCCATTTCTTGGTTACAGGAAATAGGCTTCATTCAGCCTCCAGGACCTTCCCTGTGTTCCAATGGGCAGGTTCTAATGGTTGCTAATTAGGGAAGGAAGGGATGCGAGATAAGGGAGGAACAGTCAAGAAACAATAGTGCAGCCTTGGGGCAAGGTCCTGGTTCCCCCTCAAGGGATATACATAAGAATATCTTTGAGCTATTCTGCAGATGCTGAAACCCCACCAGGTGGGAGAAGTTAATGGTAAGCTGCCCTCAAGCACATAGACCCCAGACCAGTTGGAACTAGAAAGTTGATGATGCTGACTCCCACTTACCTCAACACCAACCAATCAGAAGAGTGTCCACAAGCTGATCACGCCCTCTTTGAACCATTACCATAAATCTCCTCACTACCCCCTCCAGGTGGGGACACAACAGTTTTGAGGGCATTATCCCATTGTGGCCCCCTTTGCCTGGCAAAGCAATAAAGCTATTCTTTTCTACTTCACCCAAAACTCTGTCTCTGAGATTTAATTCGGTGTTAGGATACAGAGGCTGGATTTGGCTTCAGTATTAACCAATAGCAAACTGTAGCCTATCATTGGCATTGTGCTTTAGACTGACAAATGACAAGTTCCTCAGCCGGCATTCTGGGAAGCACTGACAGTAGCTTCAATAATCTTTTAAAATTGCAGCTTAGTTTATATAAGCTAGATTTACTAGACATGTCATGTCATTGGGCTAACTGAACTGCATCGCAATGCGATTCTCCACAGCCAGAGACTCCAGTATTCATTATCCAACTAGGTTCCCAAACTAGAACACTGGTGTGCAGAATTATATGTAATAGTTCAAAATGTCTTTGATTCTCCCAGTAATGGAGCTCAAAGCAGAATAAGAAGAGAGCAGCTCTTTATTTATTTATTTATTTATGTTATTTTTGGCTGCATAGCTCAGCTTGCAGGATCTTAGTTCCCTGACCAGGGATTGAACCCAGGCCCCAGCAGTGAAAGCCCCAAGTCCTAACCACTGGACTGCCAGGGAATTGATAGCAGCTCTTTAAGCCTTAGGAGAAAAACAGCCTTGCTCTAGGTCATACAGATGGCAAGTGTATTGTTTCATTAGGAATGCATGTAATAAACCCATTTTCATTTGCAAAATGAGGTTGAGAGGATTTTATTTATTTTATGAATCTTGACCTATATGACTAGAAAAGAGGAACTCAGACACCAAGGATAGGATGGGTCTGAGGCAGATAGGTTTGTTATCTTAAAAGTCCAGGATCAGGTATGCCTTACTTCTAAGAATGGCATGCCCATATGATAATCCAAGGACCGGAGCTAGAATTCAAATTCTCAGTTTCCACAGCTAGCCTTGGTGGCCCAATTTAGTGAATAAAGGCTGAAAGCCAAATGCTGCTATCTGTTAGCAACAATGCCCTGTGTCACTCCCTTAGTGATGTCACTTCCTAATTTCAGTCTGTGGGACAGTTGTCCGCAAGCTGTAATTTAACCCATTCTCACTACAGAGGGTAAGTACTGCCTCATGGTCATGACTTGTAATGACCAGCTCAGTGTCTATTTGTTAAAAATTGCCAATAGCCACTCCAACATGGGTCTCATGCAGAAGATGAGTGTTAGTTACTCCTTGGGGACAGATTTCCTGTGCCTGAATGTCATCAAATAACCTTTGTCAAGTACTGTGTTGTTACAGTAATTACCTAAGTTACTGTTTGAAAGTTAGTCTAACACAGAAAGAGAGAAATTCTTTTTCTTTCATCCTGGGCATCAGTAGTATTCAAAATATTGTACTGAGCCCTCAAATAATTAAAAGATGTCTCAGGGGCTGCTATGAAAATAAAACAGCCATCGAAGCAGGTGAAGTTCCTGCCTTCTCCATCCCACACACTTCAGCTACAAGATTGTTTTTTTCTGTGCTTTATCTGTGCAAGATTTGTTTAAAGAAAAGATCTCATTGATTACTAAAAAAGGAAAGCAAAAGTGAAAAACTACTGTTCTATTTAATCAACTAAAATGGTATTTTGTTATAAATTATTTGGATAGTCACAATTATGCAGACCTCATTTTATGCATAAATGATAATGTTGGAAAGATTTGCCTGAAACCATAACAACAAAACAAGACAGCACTGTTGTCTCTAAGTTGCCAAAGATGACCGACTACGCCTGGTGGGAACATGCTGCGTACATATGTGTGAATGCCTCATACGACTATGATAATGAGAGTCTGCACATAAAATAATGCGTAATAGCAAATTACGCACTAACATTTCTAAGTGTGTCAGCAGAGCCAGTAGGGTTTGATAGAGCTTACTGGTTACTGTCTTCTGGTAAATTATGATGGAGATCAGTGATGACACACAGATTTTATAATTTTTACTTCTTGGTCCTATCAAAGGTAGGGGTGAAGTTTTAGGTAGTCTCTGAGTACGTTTAGCACAGGAGCACAATCTCTTGCAATTGAGAATGAGGCATACAGTATAAGAACTTGTTTGAATCTTTCTCAAGCTGTTGTCCAGATTTCGTAGGGTCTTGGAAAACATATGCTCCAAAATCAGTGTGGTGTTCTTGATTGCTAATGTTTGCTTTATGGCCTTAACACTAAACATGTGTATACACATGTGGCCACTTAACAGCCTAATGTTTCTGCATTTGTGCAGACTGTCAAACTGCACTTAATTCACCTTAGGGGATCTTTCCTGTGAGATGGGTCTTTCATTTTCACGAATCTGAGATAATGGAATTTGAATAAGTTCTATCAGGGGACTTAAGAGACCTCTTTTCAAAATCTTCCATTTTGAAGATCTTTTGAGGACAGGTTGAATGCAATCTTCAGTCTGCACTGATACACGTTAATGAAGAAAATGTGTCAAAGACTACGTGACTAATCTCACATCTGATTATTCACACTGGTTATTTACTCATATAAAACTTTACCAACAATGATAAATTTTATATGCAATACCCAACACCCAGAGTAAATATCTTAAATTAAAACAGTGTTACTCTGTAAAACTGCTTCACATTTGAAAAGAAGAGTGCAATTTCAGAATGTTTACTTTAAAACAAATTGCATCTGCACATCTTCCGCATCCTCACCTCCTCCCTCTTCTCTTTTGGCTAATAACACTAAGCACTTTTTTGCTATGAAGAAAGTATATGAATATGGAATGGTACACTATTATTTAGGTTATTTTGCTTAAGTGTTTTACAACTAGTATGAGTTGTTTTGCCACAGGATTAGAAAAAAAGTAAATTGCTTTATTTCACTCCTTTGGTAGCTTTGATGTTGAAATGAACTTCAGACTTGCCTGATAACATAGAATTATCTGAGACTCATATAGAGCTTTTAATCTCATTTAGTGCCAAAGGTTTACCTAAGTGATCAAAGTATATATTCCTACAATAGAATATTGTTTTGTCTGGGTGAAAGAAAAATTAGAGATGTAGAATTAGTTGATTTCAACTTATAAATTTCACAGAAAAGTTTAAAAATTAGTGTGCATTTAAAATGTTTGAAGAATACTAAAAGACTCCTATATCACTTTTTCTAATCCCCATAATAGTCATTTTCATTGGTTTTTCTCTACTTTATTACTACAAAATGTTGAACTGTTTCTTTCTCTTTCTTCTTCTTTGGTTTCTCTCAAGTGAAAATGTTTCTAAATGACCTCATATTATCCATTTTACTTCTTTGGCTGTTTATACAAAACCTGATGTTCACTCTTTCTTCAAATGTAAGTGAACTGTATTTATTGCAGCATACTCAATGACTTTATATATTAATTGGGTACAGGTATCCTCAGGGTTAAGTTCTGAGCAAATGTGATAGCCAGTGAATCTAATTTTCCTCTTATCTCTGAGGTCAACCAATTATACAATAGTATGAATTTATCTGAAGAGAGCATAAAGGGAAGACTCAATATTGTGCAGTGCACTTACTGTGTCCATACAGACATGACCCAAGACTTGATTGACAAATCAGACTAATCAGAAACCTTGTCAAATCTTTTTTCAGATCTTGCATCATTATTTAGATCAGACTAAGCAAAGAAACATGTTGTACAAACCTCTAAATTGTATTTCTTAAACTTACATTCATTCATTTGTTCATTTACCAAATATTAATTGAGCATGATAAGTACCATACTGGACAAGACCCTGGAGACACATGGGCCTACTCTCTTGGAGTTTACAATCCTGGCTCCACCATGTACGAACTAACCTTTGTATTACTTTGTGTTACTTAAACTTTCTGCTTCCCTTTCCTTTCCTCACTTTTCCTCATATTCATAATATGTGAATATGTGAATCATAATGGTATATACAACATCATTTTGGTAGTTGAGAAAATTAAATAACAATACATACAAAGTGTTTTAGATCAATGCTGGGCTGAAAATGTTAACTTTTAGTAGCAGTATTAGCAGTACTATCTAAGAGATACAAATATAAGAAATAATTATTAATTATGAGTGCTGGAATTGTTATAAGGTATATATATATATAATATATAATATTATATATAATATGTATAATAATATATAATATTATATATTATTATAAATAAGTATATATATATATATATATATATATATATATATATATATATATATATTTCCCAGTAAGGTTCTGGGACCCTAGAAAAGTTCCAGGGTTTGTTAAAGTTCCCAGAAATGTTCTGGGGTCACAGAAAATTCTGGGATAGTTATACTGGCAGTCTGCAACAGGTAGGAGCCTTTAGGGGACTCACAAAGCCTTGTGGTAAAAGTCCAGAGCATAAATAGTCCAAGAAACTTGGACTGTTTTGACCATCAAAATAAAAATCTACTTTTCCACTCTACGTATGTCTATTTTTTTCCTGAACTGTTTGAAAGTAAGTTGCATACATCATGCATCTGTTCATGCTTGTAAATAAATAAATAAATAAATAAATAAATAAATAAAAATCTAAGTAGGAATAAGTCAGACTATTGAAAGCCATAGTGCGTCTGCCACTATAAAGAAATCTTGTGAAAGGAATAATAGATCTGATGTTAACAGGAATCTCAGAAGCCAAAGCTACAAAATTGGTGGGCATAGGTCGAACACTCAAAAGCTGTTAGAGTGCAGGACACCTAAATCTAAGACTCCTGTGCTAGGATAAGGTGGTCATGGAAGGAGTTAGACTGACACTAGATCACCAGCCAACCTCAAGAAAATTTCCATCTAATGAGGCACATTGTAAAACACCACAAAATCCCCAACCTAGTGGCATATCACGCTTCAGTATTAATTTGGCTCCAAGAGAACCAAGGCTTAGCTAAAGAAATGGGATCCTCATGTTTCAAAGAATTGAGCCCATCATCCTCCTTCACACCTGTTTATGTTATGCCTAAGAACTGTGGTCCAGGAAGCTGTAGAAATCCACAAAAATGGCAAAATCTTACTAAGACAACTTAGACTTAAAATGGACATTATGGGGTATGTTCCAATTAGACAAGATCATTCACTTAAGTCATGTACTTAAAAGCAAGGATTCCCAAATCAAACAAACAGAATGGGACACCTATTTTATTTGACATGCAGAAGCCCCCAGAAGGCTCCAAAATTCCAAAATACCTTTATTGAAAGATTCATTGCAAAATCTTATGAAAAATTAAAGACACAAGATGTGCCTAAAACAAAAGACTGTAAGACTGAAGTCATGACCCTTACTACTCCTCTCTATCCTACTTTAACTGAGTACTCAGTCTACTAATTCTCTGTCTGAATTGCCTTTCCACTCTGAAAAGACTACAAGGCCTTAAACAAAAGCCAAAGTTCCCCACACCAACTCAAATGACCCCTCTCTACCCTCAAGATAGTGCCCCCATATGGGTCCTTCCCAGGGTAGATGGGATTCTGACGGATTCTCTGGTGAACTGCTCCCAGTTATTCCCTTAAATAGCCAAGGAAAAACTAAAACTAAAACGAATGAAAAACCTTGACAAATTCTAGGAGATATCAGGGCTACACTCTCTACTTTAAACCCACTTGCTCTGGAGCTTGATGATAGGATCCTGGGAAAACTGGCAGAAGCCAGTGAAGGCTGAGAGTTCTTACCAGAATCAGCTCCCCCAGATCTCTACAGTGTCCAGTCAAGAGACAGTAAGGTAAAATTTCATGTTGTTCCTCATTGGTTATTAATCCTTTTCTCTCCCAGGGACAGCTATTGCCTTCTGGCTTGTCTCATTTTGCGACAACGTGGTTCGGCTTTCTGCCAGCCTGGGACAGGCAGGTTGTTGGTTCTTGCATTTGCAGACAACTTAACCATCAGGTTGGGGGCCCAAACTTATGGCCAGACAGAAGTATGATCTGCACCCATTTCCAGCTAGATATGGCTGGACAGAAATGTAGGTTTCACTTCATTTGCCGCTAGGATCCCACAGACTGCTGTCAGCTCTCAGATGAATTGTCTAAATCTTTCTTTCTTTTGGTTATCTTTGGGAGTGGCTGTGGATCCTGGGAGAATAGTGTCTTTTCCACACTCCTTGGGGCACCTCTTGGGTCCGTGGGGTCATTCAGTACTGCCAGGAATATTTACTGTTTGTCCCAGCTGAAACCTGACAGGATATTTGAAAGATTTTTCTTTCTTTCTTTCTTTCTTTTTTTAAGCTCCATGGTCAGAAGTTGGCCAAACTGGAAGCTGATATTCAAAGCCTGATAGAATTTTTTTTTAGGCATTCTCCCCTAAGCTAAACGAAACTATGAACCCAGAGAGCAAGAAAAACATTCCATTTAACTTACTGATTCTGTCACCTTGAATATATTATTGAAAAAGTTGGGTTAAAGTCTTTTATCAAGTGGGTTTCACATTTTCTCCGTGTAGTTTTGTCAGTTTTTTGCCCTATATATGTTGAAGATACATTACTATATGAATATAATTTAAGAATTAATGTATTATTTAATGGTGCCATATTAATTTTAATATGCACATTTAACTTAACAAAGACTGAAGCTCATCTAGAGATTTCCTTTTCGTAAGAAAAGATATTAGAAACTTTAATTCCATTATCCTCTTGTACAATGAAGGGACTAATTGCTGTACAAGATTTTATGTTTACCTTGTTTTTTTACCTGTTGTACAAGATTTGTAGGTTTACTTTGATTTTTACATCTATAAAATTATTTATATACACGTTTAATATTTGTTAGATTTATCCACAAGTGCTTCTAATTTTTAAAATTTTCATTTAGAAATCCCTTTAGTGAGAGTTTGTTAACGTGAGATTTTTGTCTTTTTGACCTTTTTTAAATATATAATGTCTAGATTGACACTTTGCTCTTTGAAGATACTATTTCATTACCTTACATGTTCTTTTGTTGCTGTAAACAATATGCAGATAATCTGCCTGATCTCTCTAGCTGTCTTAATATTTTTTATCTTAGCTTTTTATAATATTGATGCATTTTAATATTTTGTGTTTTATTGATGGTTTACTTTAATTAACACAGTTTGGGGTATGTTGTACTTGCTGGTTATATGGATTGGAGTCATTCAGTTACTCTAGAAATTGCTTAATCATTATTTTTCCAATAGTACCTCTACCCCATTTTCTTTAACCTCTTCTGAAATTTAGATTAGTATATACAGGAACTTCTCATCTGTACTCTTATCAATTACTATATATATTTCATTTCTGGAACTTTAACTGGTTCCTTTTCAAATATGCCTAATTTTAATACTTTTCATCCTCTCTATTAGTTTTACTTTTTTATAATTCTTGAAGTGGCTGTTGATGTGTACCACACAGATATTGTTGAAGAGACCCCATTACGGGAAGCAGTATTGCTGCTGCCTCTCTGGATTCTCTAGAGCATTCACATTAAAGACATGTTTCCTTATTTGCTCTCGCAAATGATAAGGCACGGTGGGGTTACTAGAGAGACAGCCCATTATTGTTTTATGTAGGACTCTTCCAATGGTGGACTTCCCAGTGAAATGGCAGACATTTCCTTACAATTTGCTGTAACCCAAGGCTCTTCCTATCCAATTCTTCCTTCCCTTTCTCTTTCATAGGTATCAGTTATGCCCTCCAAATCCCTCTCCTTTATCCATTATTAGCATTTCCTCCCATAAATCTCTGGTATGTGTAATTCTGATTTAGCATTTGAGTCACAAAGGACAATGATAATTACAATAATTGAAGTCTTTGTGAAAATAGAATTCTTCAATATATACCTACTCTCACTTAATTTGTCTCGTTTCCTCCTGTATTTAGTGTTTAGTAATTTTTAATTGCAATTTTGGGTTTCATTCTTGCACTGAACAACTGTTCATTAAATATCAATTTTGAGACCAGCATTGTTCCAGAACACATCAGTAAACAAAACAAAACAAAAAGCCATGTCTGTCTGGAACTTATATTATAATGAGTGGGAGTGGTGGGGAGACAGACAGTAAAATGTAAGAAAATTCTATGCTATGTTAAATGCAATACATTCTCCAGAAAAAAACAAAGAACAGAGTAAGGATAATCAGAATTGCACAAGTCTGAAGGAGGCAATGGGTTAAGATTTTAAAAATTATGGTAGAAAGTACATAACATAAAATTTACCATCTTAACTATTTTAAGTGTGCAGTTTAGTAGCATTAAGTATGTCCACATTGTTGTGCAATAGATCTCTAGAACTTTTTCATTTTACAAAGTTGAAACTTTATACCCATTGAACAACTTCCCATTCTCCCCCCACCAAGTCCCTGGCAACCATCATTCTATTTTGTTTCTGTGAGTTTGACTACTTTTAATAGCTTGTATAAGTAGAATCATACAATATTTGTCTTTTTATGGTTGGCTTATTTCATTTAACATAATGTCCTAAAGGTTCATCACTATTGTAGCATGGGACAGGATTTCTTAATTAAGGCTGAATAACATTCTGTTGTGTATATATATATACACCACATTTTGCTTATCCATTCTCCCATCAATGTACATTTGAGTTGCTTCTATCTCATGGCTATTGTGAATAATGCTGCAATGAACGTGGGTGTATAATATCTCTGGGGGATACTGCTTTCCCTTCTTTTGGGTCTACATTAAACTTAAAAATTTTTGTGTATCAAGGAGACAACAGAGTGAAAAGCAATCTATGTAATGGGAGAAAGTATTTGCAAATATCTAATGAGTTAATATACAGAATATATAAAGAACTCCTACAACTCAACAGCAACAACAACAAAAAACCCTAAACAACCCAGTTAAAAGTTAGGCAAAACCCTTGAATAGACATATCTCAAAAGAAAATAAAAAATGGCCAATAAGTATAAGAAAAGATGCTCAACATTGCTAATTAGAGAAATACAAATCAACACCACAATGACATACCACTCCACACCAATTAAAATGACCATTATTCCAAAAAATACCAACCCCCTCCCCCAGAAAATAACATGTTGGTGAGAATGGGGAGAAATTGGAACCCTTGTGTACTGTTGGTGGGATTGTAAAATGTTGAAACATATCGAAAACAGTATGGTGGTTCCTCAACAAGTTAAAAATAGAATTACGATGTGATCTAGCAATCCCACTTCTGTATTGAAATTTTAAGTAGAGTGGGTAAAAAAAGATTTCATTAAGCAGGTGACATTTGAGCAAGAACTTCAGGCTGGTGAAAAATCAGCTACAATGCTATCTGAAGAGAGTATTTCACTAGAAAGAGCAGCTAGTAATAGACACTAAGATGAGACATGCTTAGAGTCTATGAAAACCTGCCAGAAGACAGAGTAGTTGTAAAGAATGAACTAGAGGGTAAGAGTAGTAGGAGATGAGCTCAGAAAAGGAACTGGCACATAGATCAATGGAACAGAATTGAGAGCCCAGAAATAAACCTATATATATATGGACAATTAATTTATGACAAAAGAACAAAGAACATACAATTGATAAAGGATAGTCTCTTCAATAAAAAACTGGACAGCCACATGCAAAATAATGAAACTCAACCACTATTTCACACCATACACAAAAATCAACTCAAAATGGATTAAAGACTCAAATTTAAATCCTGAAACCTTAAAACTCCTAGAAGAAAACATAGGCAGTACACTTTTCAACTTTGGTCTTAGCAATATCTTTCAGGATATGTCTCCTCAAGCAAGGGAAGCAAAAGCAAAAATAAACAAATGAGACTGCATCAAACTAAAAAATTTCCACACAGCCAAGGAGACCATCAACAAAACAAAAAGACAAGCTACCGAGAGAGAGAAGATATTCACAAATCACATATCTGATAAGGGGTTAATATCCAAAATATATACTCATACAACTCAACAACAGTAAAAAATAGGCAACCCAATTAAAAAATGGGCAGAAGACCTGAATAAACATTTTTCCAAAGTAGACATACAGATGGCCAATGGACACATGAAAAGATGTTCAACATCACTAATTATTAGGGAAATGCAAATCAAAACCACAATGATATATCACCTCATGCTTATTAGAATGGCTATTATCAAAAGGCAAAATCAAGAAGTGCTGAAGAGAATGTGAAGAAAAGGGAACCCTCATGTACTGTTGGTGGGAATGTAAATTAGTGCAGCCACTATGAAAAACACTATGGAGGTTCCTCAAAAAATCAATAATGGAACTAACATATGATCCAGCAATTCTACTTCTGGGTATTTATCCAAAGAAAACAAAAATACTACTTCAAAAAGACGCATAAATCCCTATGTCCATCACAGCATTATTTAAAATAACCAAGATGTGGAAATAACCTAAGCGTCCATCAACATATGGATACATAAAGAAGATGCAGTATCGTCACACACACACACACACATACACACACACACACACACACACACACACACACAATGGAATACTACTCAGCCATAAAAAAGATGAAATCTTGCCATTTGCAAAACATAGATGGACCTTGAGGATATTATGCTAAGCGAAATAAGTCAGACAAAGAAAGATAAATATATTTTGATTTCACTCATATGTGGAAAATTTAAAAATTAAAATTATATGAATATACCAAACCAAACAAAAGCAAACACATAGGTACAGAAAACAGAGTAGTGGTTACCAGAGGGGTAAGGGGTGGGCGAAAGGTAAAATGGGTAAAGGGGTCAACAGTATGGTGGTGAGTTTCCTTTATGTTGGGTTGAGTAGTGTTCCCTTACAAGTCACGTCCACCTGGACACTCAAAATGTGACCTTATTTGGTAATAGGGTCTTTGCAGATTTAATTAAGGATCTCATGATGAAATCATCCTGGATTTAGGGATGAGCCTTAAATCCGATGACTGGTGTCCTTATAAGAAGCAGAGAAGACACAGAGAGACACAGAGAAGACAGCCATGTGAAGAAAGAGGCAGAGTTCTGCTCTGCTTTGGGAGTTCTGCTCCCAAAGCCAAGGAATTCCCGGGGCCTCCAGAAGCTAGAAGAAGAAAGGAAGGATTCTTCCCTAGATCCTTCAGAGGGTGCATGGCCCTGTTGGCACCTGGATTTTAGACTTCTAAGCATTCAGAACTGGGTGGGAATAAATTTCTGTCATTTCAAGCCAAACAGCAAAGAAAAAGAAAAAGGAACTGGTAATGCAGGAATGAGGTTCAGGTAGATAACTGATGTTCTTCTGAGGCCTGTTTATAGTGCAATCTTTAAGACAGTTTCTCCATTGCCTCTGAGATTTGTATCAGACAACCTTAACTGAATATTTGCTTGAGGTTTTCTGGAATTCAGGTACAGGTGCACAATTATTCATGAGGACCCAATTCTTTATCTTCCTTACTGTAATTATTCATGCTTTCTTTTTTTTTGATTAAGTAAATTATGCTGCCCCAGAGTCCACTGTAGATGTTACAGTAAATATAATAATTGCACCTTTTTATCTCTATAAACTCCTGAATTTCTGAACATCAATGTATCTGACTCCAGAGTTTCACATAGGAAGTTATGGACCTATAGCAAGTCTGACTCTTTCCCCTCCCTCCTCCTTCTCTGGGATTGAAATGAAAGTTGACAAATAAAAGTTTATCCCTCAAGATTTATTTTCCAGGAGCCCCAGCTTAGACACAACATATTTTTTAAGTTCATTTGGTTATATACTGCATTAATTTAAAACATAAACCAACTTAAATTCCTAATGTATGTGATACTAGAAAATATTCTGCTCATAACGATTAGACGAATCAATATTGATTCTCGCCAGACCCAATTTCATCCCTACTCAAGGGCAAGAATTTGTGCTCCACTCTGTAACTGACCCAGTAAGGAAATATATCATGAAACTTGTCCTCTTTAGTGGCTGAGGCTTGAACCTAGTGTGTTTCTGGAGGTCACACTAGAGCCAAGATCAATAATAGGTCCACAGCTCTAACAAAGTTTTCTTCAGGGTTCCCACATCCTTTTGAAGTTTTATGATTGATCCTCCATGTAGTTCCCTAGAAATACATTCCAGCCCCCTAGTCTGACCTCCATCCCCCAGCTAGGGCTGGGTTCCTCTTCTGAATAATATGCAGCCTCTCATGAGCCTGAAAGTTTCCCAGAAGGCTGCACATTCCCTTGCCTTCAAGATCTGGATCCTTACCTGAATAATCTAACTTGGATCTTTCTCCAATGAGATTACTAAGAAATATGCTGTCAACCACCATATTAATTATTTCACTTTCGACCAGACTTCCACTCTGATGCCCTCTAACCTGCTCTGATCCTTGGGGATATACACTAATTCAACTTGCACTTGGGAACTTGCGGGTAACCCCAAAGTAAAAAGCATTCTTAAATTCTAAGTTTTCCCTATTCCTAGTTTTCTTCCTTTCTCACAGCTCTTGGAGATCCAGCATTCCATTGACCTAAAGTAACATGGGTTTTGACTTACGTGCATTCCCAAATAAGATCTGGGAGTTAAAGATTTAAAGCCTCTCAGCAAATATTCATCACTTTCTCTCTGTTTAAATATTTCTAAATCTCTAATGGGAATGAGGTTTCCACTATTAGAGTAATTCAACATATGGGTCTTAGTGATCCAGTAAAGGCCAAAAAAACCATGGGGATTGGTTTGGCAGACCTCAAGTTATTTTATGGCAAATTTTACAAAATGTCCTATTAAAATAAGGTTAAACTTGATGTCTATCTCTTTAACCTATGTTAAGTCATTACAAATACTAATGAATTTCCAAAAGAAAGTATGAAACAAGTTCACTAAATACACTGCGAAGTTTAGGTAATGAAGATACCAGTCATGCTGTGAGAATATTCTGTATGGAGGGTAGATTAGCCAACCTGAATAAATTCATTTCAATATCCAGCAGCATTTTCAGCATAACCTTCTGTTTGTCCTTGTCCTTGTCCTAATGAGCAGCTTAAGATCTCAGAGAAACAAGATTATTAAACTGATTCTAATGTGGTTCTAACCATATTCTGGTTAGGAATATAGTTAGAACCACATTAGAAGTGTCTACAATCACTGTTAAGGATATTGTTGCTATTATTTTATTTAAGTGAATGCATAGGAATTAGCTGGACTCTATAGGGGGCCATGCCTGTCTTAAGAATGTATGACCAAAGCATGTGAAAATACTCAATAGAACTTTAAAAAAATTCTTTGTTGAAGAACAGAAATAACAACAGCTGACACTTGCTGAACACTATATGTCAAACATGATCATTGCAGTTAATATTTAATCCTTGTGAAAAAGGAAACTGGCACATAAAGATATTAAATTAATAAGTAAAAAAAAAAAAAAAATAAGTCAAAACCCCCCAACAAGAACTGATGAAATGGAAACTTGATTCAGGTTTCTGGAAAGAGGATACGGTAGTAGTTAAGCTTATGAGTTTTGGAATCAGATTAGGTAATTTCAAATCCTAGCATTAACATTACATTAGTATATTGAATAAGTTACCAGGCTCATTAAATGTAAATTAGAGAAATTAGTATCTACACCTCAAGGTGGTTTGAAAGTTATATATATATTCCATAAGCATTCAATAAGATGATTATGTAACCTTTTATTTATTTTTCAGTCTGGCTTTTTGCTCTTAACTATTCCACTTAGTCTGTGACCCAGTGATGAAACAGTTATGTGCAGGTCCTTTTTTATAGCTATAGTTGTCAATGAAAAGATAAATGTTAGTAATTAGTACACATGAAGGGGCTGGTGTATGTTAAATTGTTGATCACATAAAATGTGGTTAATGTCAGATACAGTATAGGTACCTCCTACACAGCTTATTACACTGCCAATCCAACCTCAGTGTGCAATTGTCAACATATTTATTTACAGCTGCTCTATGTTCTAGCACTAGTCAGTTTCTCATCATTCATTTTCTGACTGTGCAACCTTTCTTTGCCCTCCCTGCAGCCATGCTGTACCACCTGCATATTTCTTTGCACAATAGATGTTAAGCTAAATACAGAGTGTTCTTCAAGTATATGTAAATGTACATTTAGCTGCTGCTATTTTTAATAGCAACTCTCCAGATTTATGCAATAAGAAAGAAAACTGTGTGTTCTCCAAAATGCCTAATGCCTGTAAAATTGTACCTATACAAGCTGTTCATTCTGTTTCTTGCTGCCACAGTAGAAGGGATTTTATAAATTCGCCAAGCTTTTTAGAGGAAGAAAACTATCATTTCTAAGCTGAATATTATTTTACAAAATTTCCCCACTGTTGAGATGTGACTTTTTCTATGGAACATTCTACATTAAATGATCTGTAGTATTCCAGATTTTCATTCCCGTTGTGTGGGCTTCTTTTATACATGCCCGAATAGACAGAGTTTTCCATATACCAGAAATATAAATCACATACAAGCATGAGGGGAGTCAATGTTAGTAATCACTTACTTTTGAAAATTGTTATTTAGGATTATGTGCAAATAAATCAGAAAATTCCACCTACAATCTGCACCTAGAACTTGATGTCTGGATAATTCAAAGTTAAAATATTTATTTTTAAAAATCCATGTGAAGTTAAGATCTAAAAGGAAATATAAAAGAAGAGAAATACTTTTTTTTTCCCTGCTGTCACTATTTAAATAAGTAAAATTACATCAATCCTATGGGTATTAAATCTCTAGTATCATTTATAAACTCTTGGGAAAAGTCTGTTATCTAATGTGAACTTTTTCTCCAGCCAGAATCAGGCACTCTTTTAAAGAATTTTTATAAAAATAGACTAAATTTCCAATTAATTTGTAATTTGAATGCAGCTGCCTAAAGACAAGTCCAAAATGTATCTTCTAAATGTATGTTTCAAGTGTGTATTTTCCAAAATGCATGGCTGTTTCCTTTCTAATTTTCAAATTCCATCAGACACAAGCTCCTTTTCACCAATAAATCATTTTATCTTTCCCCTTTACTATGCAGTTCAGAGATAAAATAAGCCTTTATAAATCTTATGGTATGACTCATAGGATAAGTAACAAAATAGTCAAATGGTTTCAACAGTTTATTATGAATATATTTTTATTTAAGTGGCAAAACCCAGGAGTTATTCTGAATATGAAATAAGGGAAAATAAAAGGCAAAGTCAGGTGGGCATTAAGTATAAACTCTTATTAAGATAAGAAATGATAATCTAATGTTACTTGTATAGAAGAGAAAGAGGAAAAGAGAAAGTGTGTCAGGTCAAAATGCCATGTGGTTAATTGCAAAGTGAAAAAAATTAAGATGTGAGATACCTATATCACATTGTCAATAAAAGTATTAACATGTTAATAAAGGTAAATATACACAAAATATTTAGCAAAGTCTTAACCAAATCAGTAAGATGTCCCTTTCTAGTTTATTTACTGTTAATATTATGGCATCGCAATTATACATTTACTGACTGACTAGACATGTCCTGAGTGAATTCAAATGTCTAATAGTATCAATAAAATACATTTATTCTAATTAAACTTCTATCTACATACTGATTTTCACCTAAATCACTAGAGTCTTTGTGAACGTTCCTGTAATTTTTGCTTTCTGTATTACTGTGTCCAGATGTACAGACACTTACACTTGACGTAAGGTTTGGCCACAGAATACTTATAAGTTGTGTGGTCTGTGAGAAAATTATTTGTTATGTAAGACTGTTGTGTGCATTGCATCCCTGGTCTTGGCCCACTAAAGAAGTCTCTCCTCAATCATACCAAAAGTTTCACCAGTATTTGCTATACTCCCTCTCCCCCATGGGTGTGCTGCCCCGGAGAATCACTACTCCATTTGATACTAGGAAGTGAGGAAGTGATTAAATATAAGGCAGTACATGGCTTGGAGTGACTCACAAGAGTAACAGGAGATTTTGTATTAAAAATATTTTTTATTAAAAACATATACATATATACTCTAAAAAATTACATATCACAGAAACAGGGTTTGTTAGAGTGACACGAAAATTTCTCCAAAGATTGCCACTGTGTCCTAGCACTAAACTCTTCCTTTTCTTTGTCCAAGGGTCTGATTTCATACCAGGCTTCCTTTGCTCGATTTCTTTTCCTTGGTTCTTTCTAGTCTTTTTCTTAATCATGGTTCAATATCTTTGCTCCCCAAAACCAGACCATTTGCATGACTATCTCCTGGTATTCAATCAGATGTCATCTTACATATACTTCCTAATAGAGGCCTGTCCTGGACCAGTTTGTCTTATAAGCCATCTCACCTCATCCATGTCACTTCCCCTAACAGCCAATAGTCATTCTCTACCTCATCACTCCATTTTATTTCTGTTGTAGCACCTACATCATTTTGTTCCTCCCTCACTAGAATGTAAGAAGGACAATAACCTATGTTGTTCAAACCTGTGCCCTCAGTGCTGAGTCGACCACCTGGCACATAGTAAGCCCAGTGACAGGGACCTAAGAGAATGAGTGCATGCATTATTCCTCCCTGGAAAACACAACCACCAAATACCTTTATAACTGATCTCCACTTGTCTCTAATGTCTAGAACTGCTGCTTGGCTTTCATGCAGATCTGACAAAGAGCTACACGTGTGGGGATGGAAGTCTTGTCACAATCTTCAAATTTATGTCAAAGAATAATGTTGACACTCACTCCAAACGCGTTTCTTTTACCCTCTAAGTGTTTGCCTTATATCTCACTAAAATATACAGCTTTTAATTATTTGGACTTCTTCCTAGAAAAGTGTGTATAGTTGAAACCGTTGAAACCATTGAAAAATTTGCTGGTGTTACTTATTCACATTTTTTACTTAATATTGGTTCTTTTAAATCTCATTTTAGTATTAAATAATTTCCCCAAAATAAAATAGAAATATTGACATTCCTGGCAGTTGACTGATTTTATCACATTATTTTTCCTTTCCAGATGCCATGGTTTTATGTAGTGTAAATGATCCTCTCATTACCAGATGGTATGAGAAAGAAACTGCTTCAGGGAGGTATATGCTATATAAGCCTGTACATTGAGTAGCTATAAAAAGCAAAGCTTTGTAAACTAGCCAGTAAAGTATCTGAACTCAGCAGTGTGGACTGGGGAATGCAAACACTGAACGCCCCATCTGACCAGATGTGGACATTCCTAATGGATGATAAGTTCAGTCAACCAATAAAATGTTTTCAACTTAAAGCTTAAAGTGGTGATTATAATGTTACTGTTCTTTGCTTAGAAAGCACAACTGAAGCAGAGAGATACAAAAAAGAAAAGCAAATTATCTTGCAAACCAAATATTTACCAGACTAATTCTGCATTTAGCCTATTTTTAGAATTTCACAACTTACAATATGCAAGATATAAAAGAATTACATAAAGATTGAGATAACTGCTGATTATATTTTATTATCAGTTCAAACCTAATCCAAATCACTAGTTTAACTGCAGGATTCTAAATGTGATTGTACAAGAGGCATTTATCACATAACTACTTATCAAGATGATGTCTCAAATATTTACTCCCTCTTGATATATTTTTACTTGAATTTTAAACTATTAACATTAACTTAGCATGTATACAGCTAAATTCAATCTCTTTTTTCTCTTTAAAAAAAAAATCCTCTTGCTGATTTCTCTGTTCACTCTATCATAACAGATATAAACTTAAAAAAGAGAGTTACACGTTGACTCCTAGGCTCCTAGACTTATGTCATACTAGTCATCAGTGGATTCATTATTCTTTTCCTTTACTTATCTCATTGTTTCAAATACTTGTCTTCTTTTCCACTCCCACTCACCTGGGGGAACCTCATCAGTGGAACTGTGAACTACAGAATGAACTTCAGACTTTCAGTGTTTCAACCTCAATGAAGTACATTATTAGCCTGAAACTGAAAGCCATGTTGTCTTCATAGCATTATTCTCTTCAAGAAGAGTAATATGTCCCTTTCTTTTTACTTCTAGACTGAGTCAAAATTCATTGAAATAGAAAGGATCCATCATGACCTGGCTTTACCCATTCAATCCAAAAAAACATAATATGGACTCACATCCAAATAGGTGATCTCACACATTTACTCATTATTCTTTTTTTTTTTTTTTTTTTTTTTTTTTTTATGCTCTTAGAGGAGAGGAAATATGGTTCTTAGCATTCTCTCCAGCACTGCAAAACTCAAGATTGATGGACTGTAGTAGAGAACCACAGCCTATGCTAGAAACCAGAAACCTGTGGGTCTCCCAACTTTCCGGAATGGAGTTTGGATTACCCACAACTAGTATCCATTTAGGATCTTTAAAATGTTTCAGTCTCGTCTTTCCCTAGAAGGATATCTTAGAGATTAAAGGAATGAACAAAAATTCTACATTTAATTTTTATATAATAAGAATATAACACATAATTGGCATAATAACACTGTAGCACATTATAATATAATAAATATAATATAATGTAATATACTATAATAATAACAGGGATATCTTAATGAATGAGTGACCATATAGATGAGATGTTCTGGGAAAGCTTTCCATCTTATCCTTTATCCTTCCCTCTATGCCCCCCTCAGATTAAAGTATTATACTTGAAACTAAAAGATAATCAAGTTATTATTATCACTTTTTATTACCAACCTTGAAAAATATGAGTCATCATTGTTGAATGCTCACCAAGCACAAGGTAGTAAGCTAAACTCTTTATATAAAGTATAACATTTAATTTGTGCAGTAGCCCTATGAAATAAGCATCAACGCACCCACATTATAGATGGAGAAAATGAAGCTTGCAGTGAATAAGAGGCAGTGGCAAGAGTCAAGTTTAAGGCTCCCTGATTCCAAAGCTATAAACATTCTAATTTGGCTCATCAAATCCCAAGGGAAGAGAGCAAAATAATTGAAAGGAACAAAAAAGAGCAACAACAACAACAGCCAGAAAACTATGAACAAAATGGAAGTAAGTAAATACCTATCAATAATTTCTTTAACGGTAAGTGGACTAAAGGCTTCAATCAAAAGATAGAGTTGCTGAATGCATAAAAAGGACAACTCCTATATATATGCTGACTACAATAGACTCACTCCGGATCTAAAGACACAGACTGAAAGTGAGGGGATGGAAAAAAGTATCCTATGTAAATGGAAATAAAAAGAAAGCTAGGGTAGCAACACTTACATCAACAAAATAGACTTTAAAACAAAAACTGTAACAAGGCACAAAGAAGGATATTACACAGTGATAAAGGGATGAATCCAACAAGGATATATAAAAATTATAAATATATATGCACCAAACATATGAGCACCTAAATACATAAAGTATTAACGAACAAACGGAGTAATTGACAGCAACATGATCATAGTAGGGGATTTTAATATCACACTTACATCAATGGACGGACAATACAGTCAGAAAATCAATAAGGATAAGGAAACACTGGACTTAAATGACACATTAGACCAGATTTTTATATATATATATATATATATATATATATATATATACACACATACACACATATATATATATGTATATAAATATACATATATATATGTATATAAATATACATATATATATGTATATAAATATACATATATACATACATACAATATACATATAATGGAATATTACTCAGTCAAAAAAAATGAAATCTTGTCATTTGCAATAACATGGGTGTAGCTAGGGGGTATTATGCTAAGTGAAATAAGTAAAACAAAGACAAATACCACATGATCTCACTTACATGAAGAATCTAAAAACAAACAAACAAAAACAGTCTCAGATACAGAGAACAATCAGGTGGTTGCTAGAATAGAGGGGGTGGGGGGATGGGGGAAATATGTACAGTAGATTAATAGGTAAAAACCTAACAGTTATATAATAATTAAGTCACAGAAATGTAATATACAGCATAAGGAATATGGTCAACAATATTGTAATAACTTAATATGGGGATAGACGGTTACTAAACTTATCATGGTGATTATTTCATAATGTATGCAAATATCAAATCACTATGCAGTACACTTGAAACTCTCATATTATTGTATGACAACTATATTTCAAATTTAAAAAAAGAAAAAATATATATAAAGGTAAACAAGACATGCCAAGTTGTTGTAGCTTTCTACTATCTACTGAGTCCTCATGTCATAGATTAAACCTTAAAATATGTTGTTGATTTATATATATATGTTATGTATAATTTTGTATATATACAAATATATACCTTTTTTCTTAATTCTGTAACATAAAGAAACTCTGACATGGACAGTTTTTCTAGTTCACTTCATTCTTTTTACAGATCTGGCATAATTCATCCACCAGATAATCAGTTTATCATAAAAAATCCTCAGTTGTCACTTTACTCCAATTCCGTATGTTGAAGTTAATCTGCAAACCTAGAACCTTTCCCTTGATAATCATGGACTGAAGTTTTTTCTTTAGCTTGCTTCAAGGTACATATTCAGAGTGAAATTTTCTTAACAGAAGAGGCTACAATATTTTACTCTTGTTTCTATACCATAAAAATATAAATACAGCATTTGTACTTCATTTCCTCACCAGTGTATATTACTTTTTAGATTTTCATTCCAATTCACCAATCTTTACAAAATTGTCATAAAAATTAAAGTATAATACAGTGATTACCTTGAATGTATGGTCATTGGTTACATGACTTGAAATATACAGCAGAAAGGCATAAATGAATTCAGAGACTGAAATGCAAACTGCTCTAGATGGGCACAAAAAAACAAGAATTTGGATCTATGGCAACATTAAATTTCATTTGGATTTCTGAATTCATTATGGAAAAAGATATCATATTCATTTAATTAGCTTATTTGAGAGATAGTCTTCCCTATCTAATTCCTATATGGAATTAGAATAAAACCAAATACTCATAGCATTCATTCCAATCACTGTGGAATCCTCCTACATTTTTAAACTCAAACTGCTTCCATTCTGACCCTATCTAGTCCTGGCTATACATTTCAGGTTCTATGACTCTGATACGGATCTTTTCCTCTGGCCACTTACTTTGAATGTGGACTAATTTGAAATTTTAAAAATTCAATTTTTCAGATAGATTTTACTTTTCCTTCTGTCTGAATCTTCGCATCCCATATGGTACCAGTAAAATTAATTTCATCCCTGTCCCTGGGGTTAAACACAGTCAGGGTCTACATCCTTCCCTGGCCAACACTGGCTCCCAAGAGGGCAAGGGATTCAGACAACGGATGAAAATACCGATGGGTCACAACCATGGGAGTTTGTTTCCCAAGTGAAATCTGAAATTAACCTCCATACTCAGAGGTCAAGAAGAGATGGAAGAAAGAGGAAGATCACACTAGATTGATAGGTGGCAGGCTTAATTAACAAGGAAACTTATACACAAGGCTTGCCTTTGGCAGCTGTAAGACAAGCAGATCTCTGCACTCACCTGCCAGAATCTTCAAAATTGATAGATACCTTAAGTGAGTTCAGTCACGTATTTGGTCCAGATAGTCTCAGCAACATATTATTCTCTCAAGGTTGTGTCCTTGAAAATGATTCCCACTGTGGGAATGGTGGGCAGGATACACATTCCAAGGACAGGGGAGGGATAAGGAGCCTCTGACCACCTGGGTCCAACTCGTGGGTCAACAGGTAGTCATGTCCTCTCAATGGCCTCCTCCAACAGCTACCAGAATGATTCATTTTATCCTTCAGAGTGGAATCATTGTGTTCTTAATTTACTGGATATGCCTCTTACAACTAAGTAATCAGAAAAGTATAAGTGACTACAAATGTGACTTATCAAATCCTTATTAATTTCCTCATCCAAGTTAGACATTTCATGAAGTCTATCTTTTTAATGACAGACATTTTCAACATAAATGTGGACATTGATAATGCTGATATAAGTAATGAATTCATATATAGGCATTCCTCATTTTATTGCACTTCCTTTTATTACACTTTGCAGATTTAGCAGGGTTTTTTTTTTGTTTGTTTGTTTGTTTTAATAAATTGAAGGTCTGTGGTAACCTTGCATTGTCAGATGATGGTTAACGTTTTTGGGGGAATAAAGTATTTTTTAAGGTATGTGCATTGTTTTTTTAGACATAATGCTATTGCACACCTAATAGACAACAATGTAGTTTAAAAATAACTTTTATATGCACTGGGAAGCCAAAGATTTTGTGTGACTCACTGTATTGTGCCATTTGCTTTATTGCAGTGGTCTGAAAACAAACTTGCAATATCTCTGAGGTATGCCTTAATGCTATATGAGATCTATTTATTCACTTGAGGGAAAAAAAATTCAAAACAATTAGTCAACCCTCAGGAAAGATTATCTAAATGATTAATTATAATGTTATGACTCTGGTTCAATATTAATTAATATTTTCAGTCTTTTAAAATATTTCTGAATAGTACCAAATTTTATTTAGAGTTAAATTGTAGCAATCAATAAAGATTCACGGATACTTTTATGTAGGCTGGGTATACTAAAACACAGAGAAATGTTTTAAGTTATAAACAAGTTTATGATCTAATTTGGAAAGCTGAGCATATATCCAAAATAAAGTAAAACCACTAAGAGGACTATTCCTCATGTTAATGATCATTTTTAAAAACAAATGATAGAGATATTCCTAGAATATTGTACACGGTACAATATTGTAGATATTGCGGAGACTTCAGTTGGGCAGGAAAAAAAAGGCCTATTTAGACTTTGAAGTGAGCCCTGAAGGAACAGTTATTCTTAGATTAAAAAGGGGGGGGGGCGATTTTAGACTAGAATGATTAAGCAATGGAAACTGATCTGTATAATAGCTCAATCATTAAGATGGTAATCAAAACATACTTGAACATCATTTATTTGAATTGATTTCTCCTTAACTAATTAATTTTTTAAAATGTGTGAGTTGACCTCCTCAATTTTTCCAAGGAGGGTCTCATTTCATCAGATCAATGTCTGATATATATTGTTGAGTTTATCTGTTTTACAGAAGCAGAAAGAAACTTGAATTTCTTTACAAATTGTTTTTGTTATTTTAACCCTGAGAATTCACTGAGTTTGGTGATGTAAAATTGAAAAGAGCATTTAACTGCTTAGATTAAAAGCAAGATGTTTAATGGATTTTATTCTTAAATCCGTAAACAGCAAAGGTAGCTGTTTGATATCTCATTTTCTGAGTCTATCCTTCCCCTTTATTGTCATTATACAATGTTTAATTCCCTTCTACTTTCCCTGAGGACTTTTAGTAAGCTCAATGAAAATAAACTGGTGTTAGAAGTCATGTGCTTACATAATATTTTAAAGTGGGATCAATGTACTCATTAAGAAAAATAATCCATAAAAATCAGTCAATTCTCAGGTTGAGTTTCAATCTGAACTGTCAATTCTAAAGCTATGCCTGAAAAATCTGCCATAACCTGTCAGTGAAAATCAGGAACAAGATTGCAAATAGTTTCTGAATTATGCAATAATATACAGTCAGGACTTAAAATACCTATTATTAGTGCATTCAAAACCTATGTTTTAAAAATATAATTGCAAGCATGTGAGTTCTCACATATTAACTTTCTCAGGCCCTTGTTAAACCTAAACCTCAAAACAGTGGTGAATAGGGGATTAAGTAAAATAAGTGCTAATAAAATTAAAGTATCATCTGTGTATGATGCAAATTTCAAAGCAAAAAGATAAATACGATGGTTTCTTTTGAGGATTTCTAAAATAAGAAAGAGGCCACGGTTGCATAACTCTGTGAATATACTAAAAACCACTAAATTGTACATTTTAAAAGGGTAGATTTGAAGATATGTGAATTATATTTCAATAAAGCTGTTATACAGAAGAAGAAGGAAAAGAAGAAGGAGAAAAAGAAGACCCACCAACTGCATATTGAGTTTCTGGTTAGTTTTCAATGACGGGACCTAATGTAAGGATATCACAACTTGTCTAGTGGTCCAACGGCAACGTTTCACCCCTCTGGTGTCTTTTGCCCTCTTTGTCACCTTTGAATCCCTAAGGAAAATGTATTTCCTTGCGTTGGTTGGTTACTATCTCATATGAGTAGGTCTTGCTAGATAGAAAGGGTAACCTCCCCCTAGAAGTAAGAATAAGAAACGAGGGAGGCCAAAAACAAAGCCAAAAGCAAGCTGACAAAACAAGGCAATCTGCTGATACTCTTTCTCAGGTGTCAACCAAGTATGGCTCAAATCCAGCTGCCACTTGTTTGTGCAAATAACGTTTTACTGGAACACAGTTGTGGCCTTTCCTTTATGTATTATCTATAATTACTTTTGACCTACAATTTCAAAGGTGAGCGGTTAGTTCCGAGACCTCATGGCCCACAAAGCCTAAATATTTGCAATTTATACCTTCACAGAAAAAGTTTGCCAATCCTTGCTATAATATTTGGAAGAATTTATACTGAATGCGATATATTCCTTTGTATTTGAATAGTTGTACTCTTCATAACCCATACTCAGTTCTTGACACCTCATATTTTTATCTAAATGTGTCTTCATATCCTATAGGAAGGATTTGGAATTTTTCGCTGATCCCTTAGTGGGATCAAGAAAAGTTAGCAGAGGAAAGAGCAACAGAAATCTGTTTACTCTGAAGTTCATAATCTACTATTCTGTTCACTTTTTTCTTCATTTTGATTCAGATAAATATCTAAGCCATGCTCATAAATTTGACCTACACTGACTAAATTATATTAACACCTAAATGAGCTGAGAAATGACTGCCCATTTACTCAGATTCTAAATCTGGTTTCTGGTGGTAGAAAAGGTAGGCAAGTGCCCTAAAAGAAAGTTAAAGCCTTTTTTTTTTTTTTTCCCTTGAATACAGTCCCCAAATTTTCACATTAACTTTTTCCATAATGTAAGGTTGGATCCTGGTGTATAAAACCTCACATCAGGTCTCAAGCCTAATTAGTCAACTATTGACCCTTGCTAAGAAGAGAGGAAGAGGATAAGCATGAAGGATACTCCCCAGGAGAATTACTGATGTTTTCCTTTGGCTATGGTAGGAGATTCAAAGTATTTTCCCTGTGTACTTTTTGAGAAAAAAATAACCTTTGCAGATTTCATGATGAGGACTTTGGGAATTTCTGATGAACACTTTTAAAGTGCTAGAAGAGTTAGAAATCTATTTCTTCAGCAAAATTATAACTTTGGTTGCAGTGTTTCTGAGGTCTACTCCTAAAGTAAGATGGAATACTCTTCCATTCCAGGTATAATCAAGTTATACTTCTCAATTTTCCAAGACAGAGTTCCAACTTTGGTTTTCTAAAGCTTAGGAAATAATCTTAAATCATCAGCACAATTCTTTAGGCCCTCAGTAAACTATGCTACACAGTTATCTAAAATCTGGCTGAGAGAATTATTTAGGGAGATGACAAAAGGAATATTATTTGTTTTTATACCTTTAACTACTCTAGTTTTATTTGAAGGATTATTTGGGCACCAGGAATTTTGTTACATTCTTAGGCCATATTACCTGAATTTCATGTAGCATAATTTTCACTAAAACTTTTTCTAACACGTTGTCTTAAAATATCATTGAAAAATGCTAAAATTCCAGCTATTTGCTACATACTTCTACATGGTTATAAAACTGTGGGGAAACTGTCTAATATGTCTCTTAGTGGTCTCTCTTGAGTATCCTGGAGGGAAGCTTCTATTGGACTTACTCTCAAGAAAAGATTTTCTTCCCTGGGAAATAAGCTTGTTTCTTCTTTTATAATGAGAGCGATGTAACATCACAGACCCCACTTTGCCTTGACTGCCAGATATCTAAAAGCTTATTCACAGCAAGCATATTGACAAGTACTGTCAACATACTGCCTTTTTTTCTCTAATGTTCTTTCCACATGAACTCGCATTTTAATGATGTGCTTTATGTAATACGTTGGTCACTGTAGGGGTTTATTCTGAAGAAGTTTTCACAGACCCACTTGGGAGTGTGGCAGAAAAGAAGTACAAAACAAACAAACAAAACTGCAAGCAAATTAAAAAATATATGGGGAGCATGCACTGTGCATTAAATGTCTTTTTATTTGTATGAAGGCTGTGTGAAAATGGTGCTGCTGGATTGACTGTATTAACAAGTAATCGAGTTATCAATTTTTTCCTCCATAGAAGTTTTTAGTTCTTGCTTTATTAACATTGAAGCTCGATTTAGAGATAACTTAGAATCACTAGCTTAGTTGATAGATTAAGAGAGCAGAAAATTAAGTGCTCAGTTCAAGGTCTCATTACAAGGAAGTGGCAGAGCAGGTGCAAAGCCTTCCTGGGTCCTCATTAAGTCTTCTCTAATGTATGTTTTTTACTAAATTCTTCATTTATAATTTTTTAATCACAATTTAAAAGTTATTTACTCTTTCCTCTTTTAAATGAAAACAAAGTTATCACTCTAAAGTCAACTGTAATTTATAAAGCAACTTCAAAATTAATCTTAGTTTATTACCATAACAGAGTCTCAAAATGACCCTCCAAATGCCGTTATCTATCAGCATTTAGGTTTTATTTATAATATGTTATTTTTATATGTCACTTGACATTTTATATTCAAACATACAAAAGTGTTTAAACATTGAAACATTCCCCTTGCATCTAAGGAAGGTACAATCTCCTAAAGCCAGTTTGCATGTCAACTTTCAAGTTTCTTTCCTAGGGAAGAAAAAAAGCCACTTATCTTTTCATCAGAAATTAAAATTCTCTTTTCACATAAAATCTTCAGTAAATGTATTTTTAAGCAAACTAGTCATCATATTTTCTTAGAGCTTTACTGTATGCTTTGTAATCAGTATTTCTTCTTTTGTACTAGTAATTTCTCAGATACATTTTTTAATTCACAAAATCTCTATTAACCTTTTGTGAAGAGGTTAATTGAAATCACAATATCTCTTCATAATAATATTCACTTGGGTCAAGAAGTCTGAAGGAAGAAAATGACAATGAATAATATGCTTTGAAGCAGAATACTTCCTAAAGTCTATGATGTATTTGATCACAATTGGATTAATTGGGACTTAGCAGTGATTTCCCTGAGTTCAAATATCACTCAGAGTTCTAAGGAGTCTGTTGTTTGACTAATCTAGTATATAAAAAAATAAATCTTTTTCTGCCAGTTTTCAGGAAAGGAGGAAGAAACCTAAAAGGAGAATTCCAATTTAGAGTGATCATACATGAGCTCTGTTTGGGAAAATATGGGTGCACAGATACCTTGCAACTTAAGATCCTGGCTTGCACATACTTTGAAGACCAAATAGTTGGTATACAAAGTTTACATAAACTGTTTATAATAATTTGATTATTATCTAATGCAACATTGCTACAATAACAAAGATAATCTACATTTGGCTACTGTAATCATTTTAGGTATGTTTATTTCTCTTTTGCAATTTACATTGAACAGACAGGGGGACAGATCCATCTATATCAGAGAGAAAGAGTTTTTTAAAATGGTCTGAGTAATTGTAAATTAGACAAAACAAAACCAAGGCAAAGAAAGGAACCCCAGTATATCACTTGGTGTATATATATTGCTTTTGAAGATAATTAATTTTTTAAATCATTCAGATACATGATTAACTAGAGTAATGAGCTGCTAGAGATTTTCTGATTTATTATTTTCCAATTATTTCCAAATATTCCAAATATTTCCAACTATTTATATTACACTGAATTTTTAAAATACTATAATAACAATTACTGTTTACTGAGTATGTACAATGTGTTATTAGACTTTAAGTAAATCACATAATTTCTTATTTTACTTTCAAAATAAATCTAAGACACAGGTAATTTTAGTATCCCATTTTAAAGATGAGTAAACTGCCATACACAGAAAAGTTATACAATTTTCTCAAGGACACACAGCTAGTGAAAGATTAGATCTACATATAAATCCTTGAAATCTGGCTAAAATGTTATTCTCTTTTTCACTTCTCCATACAGCTTTCTTGATTGTCAGGAATTTCTGGCTAATTCGACATTTTATTATATTAATGCTCATGTTCAAACATCACCTTAAAATGAGAAACTATAAAGAACAAAAATTTTGAGATGTTTTTATCTACCTGAGTGATCTTCATCATATGTAGAATTAGACTGGTACTGTTGCTATTGTGTAAAATGTGTTTCAGATGATACTGTAAAACGATTTTTAAAAATCAGACATCATAAAGAATAGTTTATAAGATTTTTTGTAAGTGTGATTTCTATAGAAAAATCAGAGATCCTAAATAACAATATATAAGAAGATGGATTTGAATTGAGGTAGGGATGATCAAAAATATATGCATGCAGCACTAGGTATTTCCTGGAAAGAGAGACCTGGAATGATCTGACACAATAAAGGACAGCTCAGAATAAAAACTAAAATCACTGGTTCTTAAAAGAGTTGAGGGATGTGAAAGAGAGGAAGGAATAATGCATTTGCCAACTCTTTCGTTTGGGATTTGTCTCAAAATTCCTCATTGTAGTACATATTTTCCTCTGATATAGTGTTACAAATATTTTCTATATCCTTACTTACGTATTACAGGTATTACAGAAGGGTGAGAACTAGCTTGGAGTAAAAGGACCACCAAGAGAATTTATGAATTTCTTCTTTGAAAATGTGTATTAACTTGGAACTCAAGTGAAAGTGTTCTTCAAGCAAAAAATTGAGCATAGTCTGAAATAAAACCGGGCTGCGTTAGCAATTCTAAAAGTTGCAAAGTAAATGTTAATAACAATGCTCCACCTCTCCTCCAAAACCAACAGCCAAAGAAACAAAACAACTTACAAAAGGAAGAAGGAAATAGAGGAGCCAGGAATGCACATTGATGAGTTTGTAACATTGTTTTTCAGTTCCAGACCATGCTCTTGTATATAGATGACCTGAGGTTTCATATACTTCATGGTGGGACAGAATTAAGAATCCTCTCTAGGTATTATTTTTTAAGGAGTATATTTGTGTGGGGAGGGAGAGGTGTAGGATTAGATTTTTCAAAAGAGAATATCTAAATGTAGGACAGACATGGAAACCCATGGTAATTCCGGTATTTTATTTGACGTAATCCTGGGGACCAATAAATTCATAAACACACAATACCAGAGTTATGTATTAAGAGTTTCTTAGAAGTTATTTAAGAGATAATCTTGTCATCTCTTCCACATCCCTATTACCACACATACTTAGTTTTCCAACGAAATAAATAAAGCAAATGGAGTTTGGGGGAATTGTCTAAGATCATACAAATGATTAGCTGCACATCTGTATTGGAATTCACTTCTCCTGCCTGTCGGGGCAGCTCCTTAGAGCACTTCAAAAACTCTGAAAACTCCTGTAGGAATTCTCTTCATTTGGGAGGGTTTTTTTTCCCAGGCCTCTAAATCAATCTACGTCTGAACTGTCTTCAAAGTGATCGCCAATCAGCAGATTCCCCAGCCAGCTGAAAAGCACCTGGGAGATCCAGATTGTCAAAGAATCATATAAGTGGTTTGGAAATGTGTTTTAATGAGGTGCTTGTCCTATGGGGAAAAGGCTTGACTCTAATTAAAGATGAAGCCAAAATATTTTTTGCAGTTTCGTTTAAAGATGATCTGGGAGGTCTTTTCAGTTATAGAAACTCTATGACTCCATGTTTGGATAAACTTTAGGCAGAATTTGCAGGATTACTAATATGTACCCAAACAACTATTAAGGAAATTTATACTTTACTTTGTGGGGAGAGTGTTCTCAAACAGAATGTTTCATTGTTGACAGAAACATGTGGATTCCAAATTTATCAAATTATTGGAATTTGGAGTTCTAAAAATACAAACCACCGAGTTGTTATAATGGCTGATAAATGATAGATGGAGAGGTCATTCTAGAATGTCTCTTCCACTGAAGTGGAAGCTTGATCTGGGCAAATGTACAAAAATATTTATTTGAATCTCTTGCTCTGCTTCTAAATTTACCCTAGAAATGGCTTATAGAAAGTTATATTATTCCAGAGCTAAAGGCGATTTTAAGATAATGAGTTCAAAAGTTTCAAGCTCATTTTTAACTTTAGCAGCTGTTATGCTTGTACCATTAGTAAAAGATTTTTCTCTGGAAAAAGCAGCCCTGTTCTCATATTGCCATTAACTTTAGTAATTACTAGAAGTATCATCTTCTTGCAAATGCAGGTCTTTAGTTATATCTCCTTTATATCCTGACATACATATTAATTTTATTATTGGGAAAAAAATAAAGAATTAAGAAAAAGCTCAAGAGAGTATATAACTATCATACAGGTAATTTTACTAGATTAATTTCAGTCCCATGCCTATTGTGATTCTAAACTCCATAAAGTATCTAGGCCAATTTTAACACTTCTTTAAGTACCACTACTAAACTATATAACATTAATGGACAGACATATTTGTAGAGATTTTATAGTCAGAGTATTTCAATAATTCATCACCAAACTGTAGCATACGTGCTGCTGATTGAATATTGATGGAGCACTTAAGCATGAGACATCCATGTCGGCCACTGGAGATATAAGTTTCAATGACCTGGCTCCTCTCCTCAAGGAGTTTAAAGCCAGTGAGGGAGACACTCCAGTGGGGGAGACAGATTTTTACACAAATAATTACAACATTTTATTATTTATTATAATTGATTATGAGTATATATAAATTATCATAATCCTTGTCACAAGATATTTATAAATTATAATATGGGAGATTAAGAAAAGCCTCTTGGAAGTGAAAGTGTTTTAGCCAAAAATGAGTAGGATTTTCTAGGGAGCCCAAAACAGAAAAGCAGGTTCACAAACAGGCAGGTGGGAAAAGCCTGACACAGTAAGTTAGGTAATTTCTTATGGCTTTTTAATTCAATGTGTATGGGAGAGGACGGTATGACAAGAGATAAATTTTAAGGTGGTGGGGGACAAATCATACTAATGATTGTATGTTATTCTCTGACAGCAGGAAGACATTTAAAGGGGACAGGAAAAATCACATTTGCCTCTGTAGAAAGATGGACAGTGGAAGGAGAAGATCATTTCTGGTGTTTTGTGAAAATATGAGGAAAGAGAACCAATGTAGAGGCCATTGAGATGAAAAGGATGAGATTTAAGCTTGACTTGTTAAGTTTAGCTTTCCATGTTTAAGGAGTTCAACACAGTATGGCACGTGTATGAATGGATTTTAATTTTTTTAAATAACTGCTACCAGATTTTTGTTAAACACCATACCTTGCTGTTTAGCAATGAGAATTAAGCTTAAAATCAATGACAACTCAATCTACTCCAAGAATTTTCTAGTAAATTCCAACTTAAAACTTTATTTAAGACAATTCAAAGCATCCTCTCAAAGAGCCCATGTCTAATTCCCTGCAAGTACAATGAGCTATCACCTGCAGAAAGACCTGGGGACGGGGGAATATATCTTGGTGCTTTGAAGACTGACTTTCTTAGTTAGTGTGGCGTACAATGCTGTTCTTTGAAGTGACCTATTAGAAGGCAACTGCATGCATACTGATGACTTTAGATAATAGGATTTCAGATACACAATAAAATATATGAAGTTAAAATGACACTAAAAATCAAATTCTGAAGGAATAAGATAAATTTTTAAGGAGATCAGATTGATTTCTATGAGTGAAGCAAAATTAACTAGCGATTAAAGTGATGTCACTGAATATATTAGTTAAGGTCTAATCGGGAAAGTAGAGCAACTATGACCAACGGTGAATAGAGATTTGTTACAGGAAGTACATCTTATACAAATATTGAGGTCCTAGGAAAGTGAAAGTCTAGAGAAGTTGACGTATAATGAAAGAAAGAATTACTGATCAAACTGCCTGAAGTACTAGTACGGGTGGTAAGGCAGGAGTTTGCAGGTAAAGCCAACACACTAAGCATATCCAGGCACTAGATTGGAGACGCAAATGGGAGATCAGAGCAGCTTATGGCAAACTCCTGTCTCTGTGAATCCACAGTCAGTCATTTGGTTGTGGGTCTTGGCCAGTGTTAGAAGGGCCAGTGTTTGGGAAAACAAACTGGACAATGAACAGAAGACAAACTGGGACCCACAGAAGTCTGTCTGATACGTATCTGACCATACAACCTTCTGAGAATAATGGCCACTGCTTTACTTCTACCTTCCAAACTTCAGGCATGCTAACTCTCATCCACACCACACAACCTAGCTATGCCAACTTGGTATTCTTATAATCATCTTTTAAGCACATATGATCTTCCAAAAAAGATATCATCAAAATTATGCTTCCAGTTAAATGTATGCAATTCTCCATCTTACAAACAAGGTAAGCTAACACTTAGGCAAAAGAGACTACATAGAGTCTCACTTTATCCATCTTCTTCTAGTTGAGTTACACTCCTCCTTTCATATTCTATAACTCAAATATTGTGATAGAAGGTTAATTGCTCTTAACACATCTTATGTAGACAGTGGAGGAGTAATAAAAAAAAGGAACTGGGTAATACACGCATACAACTTCACATCAAAGTGAAGGAAAATATAACTACTAAAGCATTTTTTACTATAGCTAGTCAGGTGGTCATAACTGCTATTTAAAACATTCTTCTTCCCTTTACTCTTAGCAAGCCCCTAATCTATTCATGGTTCATTGCTTGGTGCATCTATCCAAACCATCATTCCTGAAGAGTCTGTGCCAGCAACAGTCTTGTCTGTATCTAGTTGCTTTATTTTCTTATTGAAATTTATCACATGATGTGAATGCACTAGGAGGTTCCCCAGAAGACTCCTTGCATTTCAGATACACTCCTCTCTGTCACCAGAATTAAGTTGGGCACATTAACAACTCATTTTAACCTTGATAGTCAGGATCGTCTCTTCCACAAAGTAACTTCCTTTTTTGCCTATTGGTTCAGTGGCATGATTAACCCAAAGTAGCTGTGTGGCAATTTCAACTTCTAATTGAGTGGAACCATTGCTTTGTCTCTGTGAATGCAGTCCTCCCTTGAAAACTAAGACCTAAGAACTAGTGGAACCCAAGGGTACAGAACCAGGAAGCAAAATTTTTGTTATAGAATCTTTATGGGTAACTGTGAGAGAAGAGTTCTCTTTGCTATACCATGACCCCCGAAGCCATAAATCCTGGTTATGAAAAAAAGTGCCACATATTGGTTACTCATTCAGAGGATATGCCACATTTTAAAGGACATTATCCCAACCAAAGTACTGCTTTTCACCTGAAGCCATACATGAGTCTTCAAAAAGCCATTAAACAATTCTATCAGTCCAGATGCTTCAAGCGATGAGGAGAATAAACCAATGAATTACAGGAGCATGAGCCCATTTCTAAAATTCATTTGCTTTTAAATAAGTTCCCTGGTCAGAAGCAACGCTCTGTGGATTACCATGATGATACACAAGACATTTTATAAGTAATTGATAATTTTGTTAGAAGTACAATTAGAAGGAAGGGTATATCCATATTCATAGTAATTGTCTATTTAAGTGAGAACAAACCACTGTCTCTTTTACTATTGAGGTGTCCCAATGTCATCAACCTGTTATATCACAGAGCCATTGTTGGACTCTCTTGGGCAAATGGGCACTCATAATGTCCAGGGGTTTTTTGGCCTTGGGTAAAAATCTATGTTCCTGAGCCCATGTGATGAGCTCAAGTAATAAGCTTGCTTAATAAGACTCTTTATTAGGCAAGAATAAGGGAGGCTAAGGCAAGAGGCAGGCTGACATCCATGGAACAGGTCATTTTAACTACCTGATTACTAAGACTCTTTTCAGCTGAATTTGCTCTCTGATGAGTATTTTGTTCAATGGAATAAAATACGTTTACACTCTTTGTCTGTTTGAAGAAGATCATCGATAGTCATCTTCCTCAGACTACCTTGTCACCAGTTTTCAAAATTGAGCTCTTTTTTTGTCTCTAAACATCCAGCCAAATCATTATCTACTGACAATAAATCACTGAAAATTTGTATCTCTGGCCTTCTCTCATTACACATAAAATAAACAACAGATGCATTTCGCAAAGTTCTGCCATTCTAAGAATTTCTTTTACTACTTCATCCAAGACCATCCTTGAAGCAATAGTGCTAGATTTATCCAATTTAGGGCGGAGCCAGCATAGTCATGCAGAACCACCACTAAACCACAACTGAATTTTTTCTTTTTCAGTCAATTAGTCATAGGGAAACTTGCCATTAAGCTATAGTTCTGCATTGAAAGACAGGAGCCCGTAAAGCAGGAGGAGAGATGGTGGGAACAAAGTAGGGAACATACTTGCTCACAGGACATAATAGCTTCAGGTTCTGCTCAAACCCAATCTCATATGTCACCCACTGGCCCACCCAACTGTATGGCTCTGTGGGTCAAACCACATGCATTTCATGATGAGTCTCTCAGATCTCATAGGAACTTGGTGGCCCATGTTTAAGTGTTTAGTTTCTACTAAATTTCAGTAGTAAGAGAAGTTTGTGGGCTTGTTTGTTTGTTTTTATATTTTGTTTTAAATTATTTTTTCTCAAAAGGAGAATAGTATCTACAGAGGATGGCATTAGCTTTGCTATATTTGACATACAGGTGTCAGCCAAAGGCACCACACAGCATCTCTATTGGTCACTGATACCTCAAGCACAACTGTCTCTATTAAAAAATACATGATCAGAGTCTCATTGATTGGGTATTGGAGTCTCAGAAAGAGAGGAGAGAGATTGAAACAGAAAAAAATATTGAATGATTAAGGACTGAAAACTTCTCAAATTTGGAGAAAGATATAAATTTACAGATTCAAGATATTCAATGACCACCAAATAGAATAAATTTTTAAAAAGAAAAGAAAAAAAAAAAACATGCTAAGGCACAATGTAGATACTCAGAAAAAAAAATCATTACCTCTTTATATACAGTGGAACAACATTTCAAATGACTAAAGCCTTCTCACCTTTTAGTAATCACTCCAGATTCTATATTGGGGTATGAAATATCAACAGCTAAACCCTGTTAGCTGACAAGCCCATTTCAAGTGCACAGAATTCCCAGTCCATTGTTCAATGACTTTCTCTTAAAGAAGAATTAATGTACAAGGATTTTAAATATTTAAGGAAAGTCAATGTCTTGTGTCTTGGCTTCCCTAGAAACAAAACCTGATATAGAGATTATGCACAAGTGGTTTTTAGGGAGTGATAAGAAACCCTCTAAATGAATGAGGAAAACAGGATAAGGAGGGGTAAAGAGCTAAGTAAATATGTTTTCTCAGGAAAGTTCAGCTTTGGGAGCATAACACAAGGGCTATGGAGAATATATTACATTGCAGAATTGTCCCCACCTTAATGAAAGGGGCCTTTTGTTAACCTTGCATCAGTCAGCCATTATCTGCAGTCTGCCCAGAGAAGAAATATGATTTCCCAGGTAAGGTGGCTAGGGCAATTCTCCCAAGGAGAAGGCAACTGTAAGCTGTGAACTGTTAGTGGCCAACATAATCATCAACTAGAGAATGGTAAAATTAGCCTGGTGAAGAGTGATTGGATAGGGTGCAAATCACATTTACTGCTGACAATAACATGAAAGAAAAATATCAAGACAAAAATTTTGAACCCAGTGCTGATTGGATGAGAAATAATTGAGGAAAAAAGAGAACATGGAAGAGTCTAATTGTTAATCTTCAAAAGATCTGAGATTTTCAATCAAACAAAAGTAGAATGCTATTTTAAAGAAAAAAGATTACTTACCAATAATCATTATAAACTTAGAGTGGTGGTGAGGAGAGGGAAAAATAAATAAATAAAAAGATAAAAATGACTGAAGTCTCTAGGCAGTCACCAAAGTCAAACAGGCATTAAAGGGAATACAGCAACTCAAAAAAGTGCTGCCCCGTAGGTGAGCTCAACATCTAACCAGATTTCTCACAAAGGGCATTACCCAGTTTACAGGGAACACAGGGGTCAAGTCCCAAGCAGAGAAATGGCAGCCTTACAGAGCTAAGGCTTTAGAAGTCAGACTTCTGAACTGCTTGGAAGGCTAGAGGGAGCCACTGTTGAGGAGAGCCCCCAAACCCCCATGGAAATATCACTCAACTCCTTGAGTGATTTCCAAAATGCTTGTGCACAAGACAAAAATCCAAAAAATTTCACAGAAAGCAATATTTGGAAGGTTAACTCACTTGAATAGAAAATTAAACAACCATGAGATGTTGGCAAGGCATAATTTGGAGTCCTGCTGAGTTAGAGTGGCTTAGGAAATAGCACATTTTCCAGTGAAACTCTAGAATAGCTATGCCTTAGGAACTAGACACATATTTTTTAGCTAAGGGATATGACCTAGGATTAAGGACACACCTACCCCCCAAAAGTTGAAAACCTAACCTCCACAAGACCATGGTAGTCCAGTAATTTCATTCCCTACTCGGGCAAAACTAAACACTATTTGGAGAAAGGTAACAAATCCCAGAGTCTCTATAAAGTATCATCTACAATGCCTGGTATATGAAATAAAATTTAATACACATGTCAAATAGCAAAAAAGTGTGAATCATAATCAAGAGAAAAAGCAAACAACTTAAGTAGATCCATAGACCAATCAGTCACTCAGCAACTTGACTTTGTAAATGTGACAAAAATTTACCAAAAACTGGTCAATGTAATAGGTTAAATAATAGGTACTATTAAAATAGGTATAAATCTTTACCTTCCCTGACCAAAACAAAAACAAACAAAAAAAAAAAACCCAACTTAACCAACCAAAACAAAAAAAACTTGAGAGAGTTTAGCTTTTAGAGAAAATGCCCACCACAATTTTAAGATAACTGCATGTATACTCTATACGTATAGTCTCTAGGGAAAGCAACATAGGCTCTTGCATTAGCATTCTAATTTTTCTACTCTGCATGCTTTTCACGAAGATTCAATTTTAGGTATTATTTATGTTACAACATTATAATAGATTCCAAAACCATCTACAGCCCTAAAGATGGTTTGCTGTAACTTCCACAAATGTGTACGATATGTTCAAAGGAATGCAAAAAAGTGTGAAATCTACTATTTTCGAATTTCCATTTTATACCATAAAATAACATTCGATACATATTAATAATGGAAAGTATATTAACAACAACACCCTAATACTTATACCACTCTGCTATTTGCTCACTTTGACTCACTCTAAGTATTGAGTTTTAGCAACCACATGGAATGATTTCCTCTGTTCTACAGCTTCATTTTAAAAATAGCATATTAATACCATGGTATTCTGATAATAATTCCTTCAGAAACAGCCTCTATAACAAGAAGATTGACAAGCTAAACAAAAAACTAAATGAATTAATGAAATAACTTTAAAAGGAGCATGGATATTTGACCAATAAATGAAACTAAATATCATCCTTATATACTAGCAATTGAAAATATTGAAAAAACAAGTTTTCATTAGCAACAGCAAGCATTTTTCTTCTGTTCAGATATAAACTTCATAAGAACTGGGTTAGAGCAAATGAAGAAATTTACAAATTCTAATGGAAAAATTTTAAATAAATTGTTAGTAAAGGAATAGACATACTCTGATCTTAGCTGGAAATACTATGCGTTATCGAATTTTGTGTTCTCAACAAGATAATTTATAAATTTAACATATTTCAAATTAAAATCCCAACAGAATTTTAAAGGAATTACATAAAATAATACGAAACTTTATAAGAGGATGTAAGCAGGCAAGAATATTAAATTTTATTCTGAACATGAATAAACTTGTTAAGTTGGAGAAAAGGAGAGAAGAGTGATGAAGTGGCCTACCTCTTATCATGATCCACTTTAAATATTTAAAACCAAATCATACCATGTCAATAGGGCAATAAAATGAATGATGAAAAGGTGTGAGTTTATAAACAAACCCAATTTTTTGATAATTTTTTACCAAGTCATGAGTAAATTTTGAAATAAAAAAGTATAAATAAATTGTGACGAGTCAAACAAATAAATCCCATTATTAGAAAATTCTGATAGTGATGTGAGGGAGGAAAACATACATGTTAAACTATAAAGACTTATAAGGATGCGATAAATTTTTAAAAGTTAAAAACTCAAATGACCAAACAAAAAAAAGAAATTGTAGTATTTCTTACCTTGCTGAAGAAACAAAACTTCTCTTTTATGAAGCCAAGTAAAACAATAATAATTGATTGAAGAGCATTCAGTGCATATTTTTGAACTTCCTTATAAAAAAAAAAAAGAATATGTTAGCTATACCACAGCCTTGGGAGTATATATATCATGTATTTATAGGTATAAACTTATATTATATATAATATATAAATATAATGTATAATAATATATATAATAAATTTTATACCTAAAAAAATGTATAAATAGGCATAAATACTTGCATATGTTATATTATATATTATATTAATAAACCATTCAGGAAGAATAAAGCAACAGTAAACATCTTATTGCACAAATTTTCAAAGACAAAATATTAAATATTAAAATGAAAGCGTTTTGAAGAGTATTCTTATTTTAAACAATTATTAGGCCATTTTTGAATGTCTGAAAACTTTTCAAAGGAAAAATAGGTACAGGAAGTTCCTCTATGAAATATGCTACTGAAATAAATACAAGCAGATGGCTTGATAAATTAGCCAAATCTCAGTCTAAGTTAAACGCTATGCGTGGAGGAATTTTTACATAATGATTAGATGAGTTAAGAGAGGTCGATATTGGAATGAAAGTAGAAAAGCTTTTCTAAATCAGGTACATGATATGTAAGTATCAAGTCAGTGTATGACAGTGAGTGAAATAAGTCTCAATGTCTCCACTCCTTATTTTATAAAGCATAATTATTGTGAAATTGTAAACTGTATAAAATGCTGAATGTCACAAAATATATCTTTAATTGTAAAAATGTACATATACCTTATAAACAGTTCTCTGTTAAGGTACCTATGGAGGACTTTTAATTCTATCTTTCTAATGTAGATAAATTAATGTTGCCATGGGAATTTTAACTTTGGAATTTCCTGACTCTTGCATGCTTAATTTCTCAATGTTAATGTTCCAATACCAGATCTGAATGACTACACATCATGGATATTTCTATATGTTCAAGATGTTTCTAGAATGCAACATTTAACCTTTAAAAAAATATTTGAGAGGGCAGAGGCAAAAAAGCAGAAACAATGAGAATCTATTCTGTTGATTAGCAACAAATCTCTTTATTTACAGTTGGATGAGAATGTGAAAAGGAATGAAAACCCACAGTAGTGACAGAAGGTGGAGAAATGACAGAAAAGTAATGACTATATATGTAAAGCGTGTGAAAAAAACCCTCAGACTGTGAAGGAAATGTCCAAATGATCCAACTTAATAATCAATACTTGAGATTAAAAAATATAGAGCTTTATTTTAATAAGCTTTCACTGACTTAAACAAAACAAAGCAAAAAGCACCTTTTGAGATAATTTATATGCTCATAAAGATAACTGCCAGAATGAGATGTGATGCTGAAGGCTGGTACCCAAGGGAGATTTTGGAATATTAGTGTGCCCACCTCAGGAAGGATGTGGCATAAGCAAAAATATGTGGAGGTCCTTCCATGTATACAAATACTGCTGGTTTTCTGCTTAATTGTTTAAGCCAGGAAAGTGGGAGAAAGAAATGTATCATTATGGTCTGTCATACTTATAACAGAACCTCATGTTTGGAGACTATGGTGGCTGGTTGGAAACATTACATTTTCAACAAATGAAGCTCATAAGAGTTTGCCTTCACCCTGATCAGGCCCTTGGAGGAATCCTGGAACAGACGTATGTGAGAATGACACCATTTATAAAGTTGGATGATACCAGTGGGGGCTCCCTGACTCTCACTTGGCCAACTCCTTCTCTTATTGGACACCATTTCTCCTTCCCTCCAGTCCTGTATGTTCAGTATGTATGTGTAATTTCTATCTCTTTCCCAATCATCATTCACTGATGGGGAAAAGTTGAATCGGTATCTCAAAGAAAGGAACATGTGTGTTAGGATTCAGTATCCCAAAGGTATTGGTGTGATAGGAAAATGTTCATTCCTAAAAATTATTCATAATTTAAAATTTTTAAATACTTTTTTAAAACTTTTCATCTGGCCTGTTTCCTGACTTTAATATGGGTAGAATTTGTACTGAATTTTTAATGAAAAGCTAAAGAGTGTGTTGGGGTGTGTGTGTGTGTGTGTGTGTGTGTGTGTGCTGCATTACAGTGAATTAAAATGAGGTTTTAAATGCTGGAAAATGTAAGTTCTCTAGCATTTAAAGTTGACAGTAAGTTCTCAAAAGAACTTTAGAATCTAATTTGTTCAAGTGGAATAGGTAACTGCTGAGTTTTATCACCAAACCTAATCTAATCACCAAAAGATAAGCACCTTGATTAAAAAATGTTATTTTTATATCATTACCACCATATAAATGTTTACTGAAGAGCCACTGGGCTCACAAAAAACAGACTGACATGCTTGCTGTTTTAGAGTTAAATCATCTAGTGAAAAACTACAGAAAGCATTAACACATATTGGTAATTGAATGTCTATTTATTCTGCCTGAATGAAAGAGTGAAGTAGGCAAGAATACTTGTTGTGTCCTTTCCCTACTCTTTTTGAATGTCACCTCTCCCTTCAGATATGACAGATGCCGAGTTGCCTAGTGACTTGCTCTTTCGCTCAGATGCAAAGCCTTCCCTGTTTGCTTCTGTGACACCACAGCACGTGCTTTTGCACTTTGGACTGTTCTCTTCTTCTCTCATCATATTCAGCTAATTAAATATTAATCATATATTCCATCCTTATTGCAATTACTGAGAAATATTGGGAAATTTGAAAAAAGGCACAATTATTATTCCCAGAATTTTAAATTCAGGGAAAGAGGAGATATATGTATGCAAATAACTACAAAAGATTAGAAAATAGGAGAGAAGACATTGCTGGCAACTGAAGGACAAGTAAGTACAGACAAATCAGAGATGAGGAAAGATATACTAAAAGCGGGAAAAAGCAAAATAAGAAATATGGAGGCAGAAAGATTCAAGATATACGTGGGGAATATCAGTGATGTTGGTCTAGAATGGTGGTTGAGGGTAAATAGTCAAAGTGTGTCCATGAGAGTACACTGGTTTTAAATCATGGAAGGCCCTGAATATTATCATGAGGAATGTAGGCTTCCTCTACGGGCAAAGATAGGCAAGGATTTTTTGAGTAAGGGGAAGACATGATTAAATTCATGATTTAGGAAGACTATTCTGGAAAACAGTGGTAACATTTGAACATATAAACAAAATAATTGCTATTAAAATATTTTATAATTTTGGTAACAACTAAAATGAAGGTCTGAAATAAGTTAATAGTAGAAAAGGAATGAATGGGATGAATGTGAGAAAAATTCAAAAGGCAAATTTAAAGATAGAAGCACAGGAGAGTTTAATTACCTTCACAGGAGCCCACTAACCCGCTATATGACTTACCTTAAAATCTACAAGGGCAGAAATATATGGGTTTTTATTTTATTTTATTTTATTTTTATTTGCTTGTTTGTTGTTGTGTTGATTCCACATTGCCTAGAAGGGCATCTGGCACATAGTAGGTAATCAATAAAAAATTATGGAATAAATTAATCTAAACTATCTTGATGTCAATGGAGCATGCTAAATAATAACTGGGGCTCCATCAGACCCAGAATGGTATTAATTAAACCTGATTTTCTAGTTCTCAGTCAAATGATTTAAATAAATTAATCACTGTCAAAGAAAGTGATATTGAGAGTAAGTACAAGGCACTATTTTAATCACCATGGCACAGAGACAGATAGGTTTTTGGTCCATTTTTTTCCTTGTTCTTAATCTACAGGAAATTTACATTATATTTGGAGAGGCAAATAAGGCATTTTTACTTTAAGTAGTTTATAAAGTAAAAATTTTAAGGATAAATGCTATTAGTAAGTATCTGAAGAAACCCGTCAGTTCCATGAGGCAGACAGTTCAAGTCAGGGGTATTTGAATCACAGAGGCACAACTCAGTTTCTCTACTCCCATTTTTTCCAGGACACATTTCCCCAACAGTGATCACTAATCAACTTCTCCCCAAAATAAAATCTAAAGGAAGGCATACTTAATGAAACTGTTTTATTTTGCTTTAATTATCACTTTCTTAAAGTCTTTACTTAAAACCTTGAGTGGTTATAAGAAACTTAAGAGATATAACATTTCAAAGGATTTGTAAAAGAATTCCAAAACTTAATCTCTTGGATTAGTTTGGAGGGTGGAAAAAAAGGCAACATTGGAAAACCCAGCTTCCATGTGCTCCCGCAAAGATCAACAACTGGACCAATATCCATGAACAAAAACAGCTCCAAAATTCCTCTAGAGCCCACTTAGGAAGATTTAGCAACACTGTGGAGGAACAACAACAAAAAAACCCTGAGAATAATTGCACAAGAAGAGAAGGAAGACAACTTCGTTTTGCCTTTAGGAACTTCGCAGCTAGGAGCTCCTCTCGCCAGGAAAGGAAAAATGGGGTGAATGACCAGCTTCTCCACAGACTGGCAAAGCCGAGACGTATTGAGCCAGCTTGGGACAGGGAAGAAAAGCAGAGGCTATTCTTAGCAGACATGCAGCAGGAGTGATCACAGCTCACAGAGACTGGCTCTGTAACAAGCTCAGCAGATTTTGCCACTGTTGAAGCCAACAGCCAGCGCAGCTGCCAGTGGACCCCCTGCACATCTCGCCAGCTTTCCCCACACAGGTATTTGCTATCACTGGCACCAACCAGCTGCCGGAGTCTCTCCCCACCCCACCCCCCGACTCCCAAAGCCAGGGAGCCCCATTTGCAGCCAGCTCAGGTTTCTGCAGTCGTGCAAGTGCAAGACACCAGCCTGGGCCATCCCAGCTGACTCCCACCACGGTGCTCATATTTGTGGCTAACCCCTCCAGCTATGCAGCTGCAGACCACTGGCCTGATGCCTGGCATCGGCATCCACTGCAGCACGCACATGCAAGGGGAGAGAGTGCAGCAGTGGGTGAGCACGTTAATAGCTAGGGCTCCCACAACTGCTTGCAGGTCAGAGCAGACCCCACCTTCTGTCAACAGCCAGCATCATCACAGCAATCTGTAGCGAACACCTCCAGCTGTGCACCTGTATGTCCCCAGCCCAAATCACTGCAGTGTGCACAGTGGGTGGAGAGTATACAGCCACAGGAGAGCACACTGACAGCCAGGGCCTCTGCAGTTGCCAGTGACCCCGTAGTTGGCCCCTGCCCTTGCCACCTGCCCTAGTCCTCATGACTGTGAGTGTGTCTGCAACTGGCTCCTGATCCAGTTAAAGGAGCAAAAAGAATTAAAGGGACTGAAGAAAGCCTATAGGACTTAGGGGAGCCCACCAAAAAATATCATTTACCTATAATTGGAGTCCCAGAAGGAGAAGAAAGGGAGAAAGGGACAGAAGGCTTATTTAAAGAAACAATGGCTAAGAACTTCCCAAATCTGGGAAGAGATTTGGACGTGCAAGTTCATGGAGCTAATAGATTACCTCAAAATTTCAATCCAAAATGATCTTCTCCAAAGTACATAATAATAAACTGAATAAAAACAAAGACAAAGAGAGAATTTTAAAAGCAGCAAGAAAAAAAAATCTTTCATACAAGGGAATATCCATAAAGCTATCAGCTATCAGGATTTCTCAGCAGAGACTATGTAGTCCAGGAGAGAATGGGATAAGATAAAATGCTAAAAGAAACAAACTGCCAACCAAGAATACTTTACACAGCAAAGTTGAGGTCAAATAACGATGTTCCCTAATAAACAAAAGCTGAGGGAATTCATCACCACTAATCCTGCCTTATATGAAATGCTAAAAGGAGTTCTTCAAGCTGAAACAAAAGGATGTAATTTAGTAATATGAAAATATACAACACACTGGTAAATTCAGAATTTACCAGTGTGAATACCCAAATACTGTAATATGGTGATGCATTTACTACTTAACTCTAGTATAAAGGTTAAAGAACAAAAATATTAAAAATAGCTGTAGCTTCAACAATTTGTTAAAGAATACAAAATATAAAAAAGATGTAAATGGTGACATCAGAAATATAAACTGGGAGGGGTAAAAGGATAGATTTTTTTTTTTTGGTATCACTGTGTATGTGGTAGATGTTAACTTGTTATCAGCATAAAATAAACTGTTTTATACATATGTTTTATGTAAACCTCACTGGAACCACAATGCAAAAATTTACAAAAGACACACAAAAGATAAAGAGAAAGGAAACGAAGCATACCACTATAAAAAAAACCCAAAAAGTCAATTGACAAAGGAAGGCAGCAAGAAAGGAAAGAAAATGTAACTACAAAAGAGCCAGAAGACAATTGATAGATGGCATTAGTAAATCCTTACCTATTAAAAATTACTCTAAATGTTAATGGATTGACTTCTCCAGTCAAAAGGTATAGAGTGACTGGATTGATTAAAAAAAGAAAAGACCCAATTGTATGCTGCATACAAGAGAAACACTTCAGCTTTAAGTTACAGACATAGGCTCAAAGTGGAGAGATGACAAAACATATTTCATGCCATACAAGTTGAAACCAAAAGAGAGCAGAGGTAGCTATACTTACAGCAGATTAAAATAGACTTTAAGCCAAAAACAGTGACAAGAGAAAAAAATGGTCATTATATAATAAGCGGGTCGATTTATCAAGATATAACAATCAAATATATATGCATCCCACATCTAACATATCTGAAAGGAGATATATAAAATGATACAATAATTGTAGGGAATTCCTGTATTCTACTTTCAACCGTGGATAGATCATCCAGACATAAAATAAAGAAGGAAACAATGGATGTGAATCACATTTTAGACCAAATGTAAGTAACATACATAATCAAAAAATTCCATGCAACAGCAGCAGAATACACATTCATCTCAATTGCACATGAAAAATTCTCCAGGATAGATCACATGATAGGTTACAAAATAGGTCTTAACAAATATAAGAAGATTCAAATCATACCAAATATCTTTTCTGACCACAATGGTATGAAAGTAGAAATCAAGAACAGAATAGAAGCTGGAAGATTTACAAATAGTGGAGATTAAACAATATCCTGAAGAGCTAATGGGTCACAGAAGAAATTGAAAGGGAACTCAAGAAATATCTTGAAACAAATGAAAATGGAAGCACAATATATCAAAGCCTATAGGACATTTCAAAGCAGTTCTAAGAGGGACAATTTTAGTGATAAATACCTATATTAAGAAACAAGAGAGAACTCAAACAACCTCACATTATACCTCAAGGAACTAGAAAAGAACGAACTAAGCCCAAAGTTAGCAGATGTAAGGAAATAACAAAGGTCAGAGTGGAAATAAATGAAACAGAGATCAGAAAACCAAAGAAAAGATAAATGAAACTAAGCTCTTTTTTTTAAAGGTACACAAAATGGACAAACACTTCACTAGACTAAGAAAAATAGGGAAGACTCAAATAAAATCAGAAATGAAAGAGGAGACATTACCACTGATACCACACAGATACAAAGGATCACGAGAGACTACCATGAACAACTATATGCCAATAAACTGGATGACCTAGAAGAAATGGATATAGTCCTAGAAACATACACCTACCAAGACTGAATCATGAAGAAATAGAAAACCTGAATAGATCAATTATGAGTAAGGAGACTGAATCAGTAATAAAAAAAACCTCCTAACACAAAAAGGTCCAGGACCAGATGAGTTCACTGGTGGATTCTATCAGACGTTTTAAAGAAGAATTAATGTCAATCTTTTTCAAACTCTTCTAAAATATTGAAGAGGAGGGGATACTCTCAAACTCATTTTACAAGGCCATCAGTACCCTGATACCAAAGCCAGATAAGGATACTATAAGAAAAGAAAATTATAGAACAATATCCCTGATAAATATAGATGCAAAAATTCTCAACAAAATATTAGCAAACCAAATTCAACAGTACATTACAAGGATCACTCACCACCATCAAGTGGGATCTGTTCCTGGGGTTCAAGGATGTTTCTATGTTAGCAGATCAATAAAAGCAATACAACACATGAATGGAATTAAAGATAAAAGAATCACATGTTCATCTCAATAGAGGCAGAAAAAAAATTGATAAAATACCATATCCTTTCATGATAAAAACATTCAACAAAGTGAGTATACAAAGCACATATCTTAAAACAATAAAGGTCATATGTGACAAACCCACAGTCAACATGATACTCAATGGTGAAAGCCTGAAAGTTTTAAGATCAGAAACAAGACAAGAGTGCTGACTCTCACCACTCCAATTAAACAATGTGTTGGATGTCCTAGCTAGAGAATAGGCAAGAAAAGTAAATAAAGGGGCCCAAATAGGAAAGGAAGAAGTAAAACGGTCTTTGTTTATAGGTGATATGATCTTATATAGAAAAAATAATAAAGACTCCACCGAAAAACTGCTAGAACTAATAGACAAATTTAGTAGTTTCAGGATACAAAATAAACATATAGAACACAGTTAGGTTTCTATATACTAACAACAAAATATCTCAAATAGAAATAAAGAAAACTATACCATTCACAGCAGTATCAAAAATAATAAAATATTTAAGAATACATTTATCCAAGGAGATGAAATAGCTGTACTACAAGACTTTTATAAAAGACATTGAAGAAGATACAAACAAATGGAAAAATATTCTGTGTTCATGGTTTGGAAAAGTTGATATTGTTAAAATGTCCGTATTACCCAAAACCATCTATAGATACAATCCCTATCAAGATTCCAATGGCATTTTTCAGAGTTGGCAAAAACGATGCTAAAGTTCATATGGAGCTACAAAAGACCCTGAATAGCCAAAGCAATCCTGAAAAAGAATAATAAAGTCAAAAGTATCATACTTCCTGATTTCAAGCTATATTACAAAGCTATAATATTCAAAACAGTACCATAATGGTGTAAAAATAGACACATAGACTAATGTAACAGACCGAAGAGCCCAGAAATAAACCCCGCTTATATGTTCAAGTAATATTTGACAAGGGAACCAAAACTACTCAATGAGGAAAGGATAGTCTCTTCAATAAATGATGCTGGGAAAACTGGATAACCACATGACATAGAATGAAATTGGGAACCTCTTACACCACTCACAAAAATGAACTTGAAATGCATTAAAGACCTAAAAACCTGAAACCATAAAACTAGAAGAAAAAAGGAGAAAGCTCCTTGAAACTAGCCTTGGTATGATTTCCTGGATATGACACCAAAAGCGCAAACAAAAAAAGCAAAAATGAATAAGTCAGACTACATCAGACTAAAAAGCTTCTGCACAGCAAAAGAAACAATCAGCAAAATAAAATGGCACCCTTCAGAATGGGAGAAAATATTTACAAACCATATATTTAATAAGGGGTTAGTGTCCAAAACATATAAAGAATGCATACAACTCAATGGCAAAATAAGTGAATAAATCTGATTTGCAAAAATAGGCAAAAGAAATAAATAGACAATCTTCCAAAGAAGACACACACAAATGGCCAACAGGTACATGAAAATGGGCTCAACATCATTAATCATCAGAGAATGCAAATCAAAACCACAATGAGATATCATCTCACACTTGTTGGAATGGCTATCAGCAAAAAGACAAGAGATAACAAATGTTGGCAACAGTGTGAAGAAAAGGGAACACTTGTACACTATTGATGGGAATGTAAGTTGGTAGAGCCACTATAGGCAACAGTATAAAGGTTGCCCCCCAAAAAACAAAAAAAAAAATAGAACTACCATATGATACAGGAATCCCACTTCTGGCTATAAATCCAAGGAAATTGAAATCAGGATCTTATAGACATATTGACACTCCCACATTCATTGCAGCATTATTCACAATAGCCAAGATTTGAAACAACCTAGGTGTTCATCATGGCTAAATGAATAAAGACGTAATATGTATGTGTGTGTGTGTGTGTGTGTGTGTGTGTATATATATATAGGAATATTATTCAGCCATGAGAAAGAAGGACATCCTGCCATTTGCAACAACTTGGATGAAACCTGAGAGCATATGCTAAGTGAAATAAGTCAGACAGAGAAACACAAATATTGTATGATATCACTTATATGTGGAAACTAAAAAAGTGAACTCAGAGAAACAGTGTAGACAGGTGTTTACCAGGGGCTGGGGAGTGGGGAAAATGGGTAGATAATGGTCAAAGAGTACAAAAATCCCAGCTGTTAGATTAACAAATTCCAGAGATCATGGCTGACAATACTGTATTATATGCTTGAAAGTAGATCTTAAATATTATGGCCATATAAAAGTAATGGTAATTATGTGTCATGATAGAGGTGTTTGCAAATGCTATGGTGGTGATAATTTTGCAATATATAAATGTATCAAGTCAACTCACTGCACACCTTAAACTTATGACAATGTTATGACTATGTTATATGTAAATTATATGTCAATAAAGCTGAATCCCTGCCTTCAAAGAATTTAGAGTTTAGGTCAAGGTAGTTTCCCCAAGGGGAAAAATGTTTCCCTAAAGAATATATAGATGTTCACAGTCAATACGATTTCAGAATTCCTCACAGCTAGTTTTATTAAAACGGAAGTGTGGTCTCTGAGATCAGTCCATACTAAATAGAATACCTGATTCCACACTGCTAAAATATTATTACAAGAAGTTCGGCTACCTTCTGGAACTACAAAATTTAAAGCAATATTTTTAAAGGATAATAAATTTGAGCAAACAAAAAAAAAGAGCGAACAAATGACAATGATCTGAAATTCCTTTAGCATAACTCCACAAGTGAAATGACATTCAGTCAGTTACGTAGAATTAAGTATGAAATCATATAGTACAGGAGATAACTAGAATACCAGTAGATTCAAAGTTTCTAGTGTGGATCCAAACTGTTTTAAATTGACAAAAAGAAAATTTTACATTTGTCTACCTTACAAAATTACTGAATAATCTCAATAACCATCATTAGCTGAAAGACATATATATGTTTATATATGTTACATAATGTGTTTTATATACATCCTAATGTATCTTAGACCCTGTGTGTGTGTGTGTGTGTGTGTGTGTGTGTGTGTGTATATATATATAATGTACATATACATGATAAAATGTAGACTTTCAAGAAAGAATGTCATAAGCAACATAAGAAACAATATATATTAAATCTACTGTGTATTTTCCATAAGTAAATCAGGAGGAATGTTCTACTGAAAATCTGCTTTGCAATATTTCTGGACTTTCTCAAAAGAAGCCTTAGAAAACTTTACAATAGTGTTGATATGCAGTGAAGCAATTGCATGGATTTTTATTTGTTGTTTCCAAGATACAAATTGACAAGTGTCATGACTGAGAAGATACCTAGTATATCTCTAAGTAAGTATGTTCAGATGTGCATGAAAAGGTGTACCTTAGAAAAGGATTCCACGTGGTATGACAAGAGAAAAAAAATCCAGAAATTAAAACAGGCAAAGCTTATAATAGGTTTTGAAATCCAGTGAAAGACAGAATTTGCATTGACTGGAACAACTACCCACTCACTTTAAACACACATCCTCACAATCTTATCTACAAATGGCAACCTGCATATTTTTGACTATTACATCATTCTGTAGTTATGTTTTACGTCTGGGTTCACTAAAAGAGATGCCTGAATTTACCTTTGAAGTTAAAAAATGTCCTGGACCTTACAGATTATTTGTTGAAATCTGGCAAAAGCCTGGAATGTTTATATATTTCAGTATTATCAGACATTTAACCACTCCAACCCCCTCTTATTTTGTGGTCTCAAGTGTAATTTCTGGTATTTCACCACGCACATCACTAGCTACTAGCTATCTGGTTTCCTTTTTTCTTAAAATTTCTCCTACACTTCAGCACTTGGTTTGCTTGCTACCCACAGGCTGACTGATCTCCACACGTTAACTGATACAGTGACTCCCCCTCTCAAGAAGAAGAATTAAATTCAGGAACTCAGGACTGACAAGAGGATGGGGCAAGCCTTTCTGACGTCTCATACATCTCTGGCTAGGAAAATCAGTAAGCATGTCTGAAATTGCACGTGTGTGTGTGTGTGTGTGTGTGTGTGTGTGTGTGTGTGAAAAAAACCTATTTTGTGCAATATGTTTACTTGGCATATACGGAAAATATAATTTCAAAGAAATTAAACATTTCAGAAATTTGCAAATATTTGGAGCGTAACAATGGTAACACACTCTCTAAAGGCAAAACTTAGTTGACTTGGACTTGTTCTATGCACATTTCGAATCATAATTGAAAACTACTAGTTTCATGTTAAACTATTAAAATAAGCCTACATTGATGAAACGCTTAACTAAGTTTGGATCAAGTTTGACGAAAGCTTTCCAAACATTTGTGAAACTTTTTACAACCTCCCTTACATGTGGGATTGGTAGTAAAACCCGATACTAGGGACAGTTTTTCAAATAGATTTCAAAAATAATAAGACCTGTCAGTGTTCCATTTGGATTATTAACTGGACATAGTCCCTTCCCATATTTACCAATGGCTTCCTCATAAGCTTGTGGTTACTCCATCATTTTCTCCTGCTAAATGCATTCCCACCCCAATATACCTATCTTCTTATTGTAAAGTACTTTGAGTTTCCCGGAAATGAATTTAGAAGAATCACAGTATATTAAGGACATTTTTTGCCTATTGCTAGTATCCCATTTTTGTTCACACATGATTAATTTTTCCAGGTATTGGAATAGAAAGAATACTGAATTCAGAGTCAGACATCCTGTAGACTATAAATAATAATTTATACATAATAAATTACTATAAATAATTTTGTGACATGGAAAGAGTCAAGAATCTCAGGTTTTCAATGTCACGTTTTGTAAACAGAAAGAGATCGACTGGGACTCAGGGATGAAAAATAGGTTTCATTTTGAGTGGCAAATTTAATCAATTGATTGTGGATGTCTGAGGCACTGGTCTGAGAAAGATTCTGAGAACAAATGCATCTGGGCTCAAGAACAGATTCTCAAGACTCACTATGGATGAATGTCATGAGTAGGGCTTGTGCTACATGTAGCAATGGTGTCCTGTAGCTGCCATCTCTGCCCAAGATAATGTGTAAGGTTGTTTCCAGCTCTAATAGCCTATGATTCACTTATTCCTCTCTCCTAAATTATTTCTATCACCCGAGGAAATAAGTCTATTCTTATTTGCACAGCTGGGGAAATTACCGTCAAAGTATATTTTGAAAGTTATAAAGTACCCCTTGTACCCCTTCGTAAATGGACTTTTAGTGATAATGTTTATACTCAAAGAGAAGAGTGAACCGGTTATAAAAAATAAAATAACAGAGGAATAAAAGGCTTTGCCAGTACATGCACTCAGATATTACTTCCAATTTCCATAATAAAAAGTCAATTTCTTCCATAACAATTTAAACATGGCCCTGCTAACCAAAACTGCTTTCATCTTGCTATAGCAGGTAGCTCTGTCTAACCAAGGAAGGTGGGATAAGTTTACCAAAAAATAACTCATTGTAAAAACTGCTGCACCTTTTACTAAAGTCTTAATCTTGACTAAGTTGTATTTATTAAAGGAAAATCATTTTAGCAGATTTCTAAGAATATGGAGTCCTCAGACCCCACTTTGGAAAAGACTGATATGAGGAGCAAAAATTTATTCCATGAAAATAATATTAATCCTAAAACTAATTCTGATACAAATATAATAGCAATAGTAACACTAGTAAGGGCTCATATTTGTCATTTACTTTGTGCCATTGTGCTCAAGGATTTGTATGTGTGAATTCATTTAATCCTCACAATAGCCTTAATATGTTTTATTATTATCATAATTTGAGATGAAGGGTGAGTAAATAAGTTTTTTCAGATCATTCAGCTGGTCGAGCTCCAGATTCAAACACAGGAATCTGACCCTACGATGTCTTTATTTGGAAAGATGTAGCAAAGTCACAGCAAAAGAAGGGTATTATACTCATATCTGACAAGATGTTTAGTAGATTAGCATATTTATATATAAGATGTTTATTAGATTAGCATTGGAATAAAAGCCAAAATTGTAGAACTTGTGGATCTTGGTTTATTCCTTCATTCAGCAAAAATTTTTGAGTGCCTACATGTGCTAAACACTAGTAAGGTGCTATAAATACAATCATGGAAAAGGATATAAGATTCCTCATTGCACAGAATCCAGAGTCTAGTCTACTTCTAGACATAGATGTTAAATTAAGATCTGTGCTATGCAAATAAGGAACATTAATAATAACTGTAACATGGTAGAGTATGTAGTTTGCTTCAGCAAACTAATATATAGTAAGCTATATACACAGTCACACCTAAACCACAAAAAAATCACAATTTAATGACCTTATATTAATGGGGGAAAGAATAAACAAAACTCACAAGAGCTTTATGTGTACATTTGGCTAATATTTTCCAATTGTAAGACATGTCAGGATCCTTGAAAGAAGCAACTCAGATTGCATTTAAGAAAGCATAAATTAAAGGCTACCCAAAGACACAGCAGGTGAACACATTAGGCTGCTTGCTGACCTGAGTCAATGCCTGACCAATGTTTCTCTTGTAAGGCTAAGACTGTTAACAAAGTTACTGAGTTGTAAACTTTCACTCTATTAAACTCTGTTGTAAATAATAATAGTAAAATTCCTCATTGTAATACTTGGTTTATTTGTCTCTCCAAAACCATCTTAAGGTAAGGAGTTTCCTATATATACATAATTCAATCATGAATAGCAATTATGGAGGATAAGGACATGGGGTTTCTTCTCCTGCAGCTTAAGCAACATGGTTTGCAGTGTATTAAACAGGCATTCCTATTTTGAGGGTTCTGCAACCTTAGTTGTAACACAGTGTTATTACTAACACTTCACAAATATTTATCAGTGTCACTCATACTAAAGTAGAAATGTTCATGCAATTTCCCAATGTGTAAATCCTTATAGTTTCCATTAATGAATACATTTTTACAGTATAAGCCCCCAAATGGTCCTTTTTTTGGTGTAAACATGCTTCAGTGTCTATCTTGCTCTTTGCAATATAATTTGAGTTAGAAATACATATATATATATATATATATATATATATATATATATATATATATATATGTATGTATGTATAGAGAGAGAGAGAGTTAGAAACAGATAGTTTTTTGATACACTCTGATTGGACCATCAGTTAGTTTTCCTTTTTAGCTCTTCCATAATCACTCGTGACATGTCATTCACTGGCAGAGTGTTACTCTGCCATTTTCAGTGACCCACAGCTAACCTTTCCTAAAGAAGCTTAGAAAATTCTATTTTCCCTTAGGGAAAATTGGAGGGTAGCTGAGAGTTTGCTTTGGTAGAAAGAGTTAAAATTTCCCAAGGGATTACATAACTCAAAACAAGGGAAGTTAAATGTTCAGTTTACCAAAGCATGCAGAAAGACAGAAAAAGGATCTGTCCAGAAAGAACCCACCGCATGATTTTAATCCTCTTTCTTGCTGTTGGCTGGTTCACTGAGTGCCGTGCTGTAGCCTTTATTTAACAGCTTTATTGGAGTATAATTACTTTACAATGGTGTGTTAGTTTCTGCTGTATAACACAGTGAATCAGCTATATGTATGCATATATCCCCATATCCCCTCCCTCTTGAGTCTCCCTCCCACCCTCCCTATCCCACCCCTCTAGGTGGTCACAAAGCACCGAGCTGATCTCCCTGTGCTATGCGGCTGCTTCCCACTAGCTATCTATTTTACATTTGGTAGTGTATATATGTCCATGCCACTCTCTCACTTCGTCCCAGCTTACCCTTCCCCCTCCCTGGGTCCTCAAGGCCATTCTCTACGTCCGTGTCTTTATTCCTGTCCTGCGCCTAGGTTTCTCAGAACCACTTTTTTGGTTTTTTTTTTGTTTTTTTTAGATTCCATATATATGTGTTAGCATACGGTATTTGTTTTTCTCTTTCTGACTTACTTCACTCTGTATGACGGACTCTAGGTCCGTCAACCTCACTACAAATACCTCAATTTTGTTTCTTTTTATGGCTGAGTAATATTCCATTGTATATATGTGCCACATCTTCTTTATCCATTCATCTGTCGATGGAGACTTTGGTTGCTTCCATGTCCTGGCTATTGTAAACAGAGCTGCAATGAACATTGTGGTACATGACTCTTTTTGAATTATGGTTTTCTCAGGGTGTATGCACAGTAGTGGGATTGCTGGGTCGTATGGTAGTTCTATTTTTTTTTTTTTTTTAAGGAACCTCCATACTGTTCTCCATAGTGGCTGTAACAATTTATATTCCCACCAACAGTGCAAGAGGGTTCCCTTTTCCCCACACCCTCTCCAGCATTTATTGTTTCTAGATTTTTTGATGATGGCCATTCTGACTGCTGTGAGGTGATAACTCATTGCAGTTTTGGTTTGCATTTCTCTAATGGTTAGTGATGTTGAACATCCTTTCATGTGTTTGTTGGCAATCTGTATATCTTCTTTGGAGAAAAGTCTATTTAGGCCTTCTGCCCATTTTTGGATTGGGTTTTTTGTTTTTTTGATATTGAGCTTCATGAGCTGCTTGTAAATTTTGGAGATTAATCCTTTGTCAGTTGCTTCATTTGCAAATATTTTCTCCCATTCTGAGGGTTGTCTTTTCATCTTGTTTATGGTTTCCTTTGCTGTGCAAAAGCTTTTAAGTTTCATTAGGTCCCATTTGTTTATTTTTGTTTTTATTTCCATTACTCTAGGAGGTGGGTCAAAAAGGATCTTGCTGTGATTTATGTCATAGAGTGTTCTGCCTATGTTTTCCTCTAAGAGTTCGATAGTGTCTGGCGTTACATTTAGGTCTTTAATCCATCTTGAGTTTATTTTTGTGTATGGTGTTAGGGAGTGTTCTAATTTCATACTTTTACATGTAGCTGTCCAGTTTTCCCAGCACCACTTATTGAAGAGGCTGTCTTTTCTCCATGTATATTCTTGCCTCCTTTATCAAAGATAAGGTGACCATATGTGCGTGGGTTTATCTCTGGGCTTTCTATCCTGTTCCATGGATCTATATTTCTGTTTTTGTGCCAGTATCATACTATCTTGATACTGTAGCTTTGTAGTATAGTCTGAAGTCTGGGAGCCTGATTCCTCCAGCCCTGTTTTTCTTTCTCAAGATTGCTTTGGCTATTCGGGGTCTTTTGTGTTTCCATACAAATTGTGAAATTTTTTGTACTAGTTCTGTGAAAAATGACATTGGTAGTTTGATAGGGATTACATTGAATCTGTAGATTGCTTTGGGTAGTATAGTCATTTTCACAATGTCGATTCTTCCACTCTAAGCACATGGTATATCTCTTCATCTATTTGTATCATCTTTAATTTCTTTCATCAGTGTCTTATAGTTTTCTGCATACAGGTCTTTTGTCTCCCTAGGTAGGTTTATTCCTAGGTAGTTTATTCTTTTTGTTGCCATGGTAAATGGGAGTGTTTCCTTAATTTCCCTTTCAGATTTTTCATCATTAATGTATAGGAATGCAAGAATATAGGAATGTGCCTTAATTTTGTATCTTGCTACTTTACTAAATTCATTGATTAGCTCTAGTAGTTTTCTGGTAGTATCTTTAGGATTCTCTATGTATAGTATCATGTCATCTGCGAAGAGTGACAGCTTTACTTCTTCTTTTCCAATTTGGATTCCTTTTATTTCTTTTTCTTCTCTGATTGCTGTGGCTAAAAGTTCCAAAACTATTTTGAATAATAGTGGTGAGAGTGGGTAGCTTTTTCTTGTTCCTGATCTTAGAGGAAATGGTTTCAGTTTTTCACCATTGAGAACAATGTTGGCTGTGGGTTTGTCATATATGGCCTTTATTATGTTAGGGTAAGTTCCCTCTATGCCTACTTTCTGCAGAATTTTTATCATATATGGTGCTGAATATTGTCAAAAGGTTTTTCTGCATCTATTGAGATGATCATATGGTTTTTCTCCTTCAGTTTGTTAATATGGTGTATCACGTTGATTGATTTGCATATATTGAAGAATCCTTGCATTCCTGGGATAAACCCCACTTCATCATAGTGTATGATCCTTTTAATGTGCTGTTGGATTCTGTTTGCTAGTATTTTGTTGAGGATTTTTGCATCTATGTTCATCAGTGATATTGGCCTGTAGTTTTCTTTCTTTGTGACATCTTTGTCTGGTTTTGGTATCAGGGTGATGGTGGCCTCGTAGAATGAGTTTGGGAGTGCTCCTCCCTCTGCTATATTTTGGAAGACTTTGAGAAGGATAGGTGTTAGCTCTTCTCTAAATGTTCGATAGAATTCGCCTGTGAAGCCATCTGGTCCTGAGCTTTTGTTTGTTGGAAGATTTTTAATCACAGTCTCAATTTCAGTCCTTGTGATTTGTCTGTTTATATTTTCTATTTCTTCCTGGTTCAGTCTCAGAGGGTTTTGCTTTTCTAAGAATTTGTCCATTTCTCCCAGGTTGTCCATTTTATTAGTATATAGTTGCTTGTAGTTATCTTTCATGATCCTTTGTATTTCTGCAGGGTCAGTTGTAACTTCTCCTTTTTCATTTCTAATTTTATTGATTTGAGTCTTCTCCCTTTCTTTCTTGATGAGTCTGGTTAATGGTTTATCAATTTTGTTTATCTTCTCAAAGAACCAGCTTTTAGTTTTATTGATCTATTGCTTCCTTCGTTTCTTTTTCATTTATTTCTGATCTGATCTTTATGATTTCTTCCCTTCTGCTAACTTTGGGTTTTGTTTGTTCTTCTTCCTCTAGTTCCTTTAGGTGTAAGGTTAGATTGTTTACTTGAGATGTTTCTTGTTTCTTGAGATAGGACTGTATTGCTATAAACTTCCCTCTTAGAACTGCTTTTGCTGCATCCCATAGGATTTGGGTTGTTGTGCTTTGTCATTTGTTTCTAGGTATTCTTTGATTTCCTCTTTGATTTCTTCAGTGATCTCTTGGTTATTTAGTAGTGTATTGTTTAGCCTCGATGTGTTTGTGTTTTTTACAGATTTTTTCCTGTAATTGATATCTAGTCTCATAGTGCTGTGGTCAGAAAAAATACTTGATACTATTTCAATTTTCTTAAATTTACCAAGGCTTGATTTGTGACCCAAGATGTGATCTATCCTGGAGAGTGTTCCATGGGCACTTGAGAAGAAAGTGTATTCTGGTGTTTTGGGATGGAATGTCCTATAAATATCAATTAAGTCCATCTTATTTAATGTATCATTTAAAGCGTGTGTTTCCTTATTTATTTTCATTTTGGTTGATCTGTCCATTGGTGAAAGTGGGGTGTTAAAGTCCCCTACTATGATTGTGTTATTGTCGATTTCCCCTTTAATGGCTGTTAGCATTTGCCTTATGTATTGAGGTGCTCCTATGTTGGCTGCATAAATATTTACAATTGTTATATCTTCTTCTTGGATTGATCCCTTGATCATTATGTAATGTCCTTCTTTGTCTCTTGTAATAGTCTTTATTTTAAAGTCTATTTTGTCTGATATGAGAATTGTTACTCCAGCTTTCTTTTGATTTCTATTTGCATGGAATATCTTTTTCTGTCCCCTCACTTTCAGTCTGTATGTGTCCCTAGGTCTGAAGTGGGTCTCTTGCAGACAGCATGTATACGAGTCTTAACCTGAGGAGCAGCCTTGCTGAGAACGCAGACTGCCCAAATATAACTTGAAAGCTGGCTGAGACAGAGAGTGTAAATCTCCACTTCAGCCCACCAAGATGACACCATACCTTCTGCCAAGTCTCAGACTCCCAAGCAGACCTAGGAGATGAGTAGAAATATAAATTGAAGCTCCTTCATGCTTAAGTGCTTTCATTTATGGTTCTTATTCCCACAGATGGATTAAATTTTTACTATTGGAGAAGAACATTCTTTCTTAGAAACACACTCATGTAACAAAATTCAAGTTCCATTTCTCCATCATTTGCTTTTCAGGGTCTGTATTTAGTATCTACTGCCCTCTCTGAATGTGAACATAGCAAACTTGTTCACTTGGGTAACTTTGGGTTCCAGGAACACCAGGGGGCTCTTTGGCCTTGTGTTTACATTTGAGGTCAAAGCTATGGAAAGCCTGTCACACAGCTTCTTCCTGAACATGTTGGCTCATTTATTTCAAGGGTCCCATATTCCCTGGGAAGTTGTTCTTTCCAAAGTCAATTTTAAGGTTAAGCAAATATTAGTGCATCTAGTAGTATGTCCCATGTGCTTCTTTCTTTGATTTCTTTTACATGCAAGATCCTAAGACAGTGTCATGAGTTCTTTAGAGAAAAGTTGCTCTGCACTTCTAACAAGCCAATTTTCCTTTTAGATATATTTGTCCACGTGCCAAGGTGAACAGATCTTAAAGATTCATTCAGAAAACTGTAATTGATGAGAGCATAATCCTAGATTTGTTGCTTCCCTAGATGATACGAATATAAGACCCAATTCTTTTCACTTGACAATAATGGATAGATTACCCTACTTAACAAAAAGGAGTTTTCTTTACTAAAAGCTAAGTATGTTACATTTTAAAACATTACCATAAGATTATTGCATCTTGAAACTAAGGTTTCTGAATAAATGAGTTGATGGTCTCTTATCTCTGTTCACTCAGTTCTCTGAAATGATAATATCCTGAATAGTATTTAGTGACTTTAAATCATGAAGAATGCTGCTTATCACAGTGCAGGCTTTAATTCTTAATGTCAACAACTTTTATCATAGAAGATTATATCCATCTATTTACTACCTTATAGATAAATAGATATACATATAGGTACATAGAATATATTGATGTACATATGTGTATATAAATATATCCACAGGCATTATTAAAGCACACTTTTCTATTATTTTAATTTATACTTTAATAAACATGTATATACCATGAGATGAATTTATGTTAAATATTATCTTAGTACAAAATATTTTTCATTATGTATTTTTACTCATACAAGAGTATGTTCAAAATCAAAATGCTTTTAATATTTAAAGTTAGAAGGCCTAGGTTCAGGTCTTCATACTGCTTATTATCAATTTCCCCTTGATATTCCCAAGCCTCATGTACTAATGACACATTTTGAAATGCTGTCACTATTATCTCCTTTAGATTAAAAAGGTGCCTGCCCCACATGTTTGCTGAAGGCCTCAAATTAGATGTTATTTGGGAAAGGAATTAGGAAACTATCAAGCTCAAAATGACCTTAAGTAATTTAATTAGTCATATACAATGTTTAGCAAACATATTTCATATTTAATGAAATATATATTTTACTAGCAAAAATATTTCATTTTCATTTTTAATTATGCTTACTTACATTTTTCCTCAAATCACTTTTCCATGATAGCAACTTCTGAAGCATTGAAACATCTGTGAAGCAGCACTTTTACTAATCTTTTTATAGCCAAAATGTTAGCTTAACCATATTTTATACAAAGGAACAAAATGCAATTATTAATACCTACAAATTAATTGTATGTGTTTTGAAGAGCTTGAAGGAAAATGAAACAAAAATGATAGAAACAGCTTATGAATCCATTGACTCAAGTAAATTATTTTAACTGAACTCTGTGGAAGAGATTGCTTTAGGGTCCACATGGGCTTTTCCACCGAACAGGCAATGTGTTTCTTAGATAAACCTGCTTTTCTGACTATTGGTCTCTCAGTTTTCTCAAAAGTCACATAGTAGAAGACAGGCATGGGCAGTCTGGAAGGTAGAATTGCTCACATAATTCATATTAGTACAGGAGTTTGAGGTATAAAATCAAGCTAGACTTTGGTTCTGCTATGTGAGTTAATACAAATAAAACTCCTCTGCTACTGGTAGCAGTAAACCAGGAGTTAGTGTTCCCTATATTTTTCCCCAATACTCCTCAGGCCAGCCCATGTTTTCACCATTTCCTCTTGTAGTAAGGACTGCTATATCATGCCTGAGCATAAAAATTAGAATCAAACTGATTAATTTGTTTACTTTTCCTCAAGTTTCCTCCCAAGTCAATGACTCAATTTAGTTTCATGCACAGTGCCCAATCAATCATGTCTCTCTTTGGTTTTACTTCTTTCTGTTGCATAACAAAACATTAAGTGTTAAGATTCTTATGTGAGTGTAGCATTATTTTGAGATTTTATGAGACCGTAAGTGAGGAAATTCAAATTTATTACTCCTTCAGTAAGCACAAGCTGGCTGTATTCAGACAAGCCATGTGTACCAGAACAGTTTCTCTGTAAAGAGGCTTCAGAGACTCACATTTTGATACTTTGGAAAAAAACAGAACAAACCCTTGTGCTAAAATGGTAGCCGTGATTTTTGTTTGTTTTCATCATCATCATCAACAAAATATTGTTAACTCTAAAATATTTGGAATGTGATTCATTTTAGATTCAAGGTCAAGGTTGAGGGCTATGATGATGAAAGGAGCTCCTTCTTGGTATTAGGTCATTTCATCTGGGGTGGTGATTAGTGTGCTAACCTGGATCTGTCATTGCCTGAACAAATCTCAAAAACAGAGAACTAACATGAGGGCCTTTGCTTATGAAGAATCGTTACTCACTTGTGTTCCGGTCATAGATTTATAGCCTCAAAATTGTCTGCCCTCTAACTATTTTTGACGAGATACACAGAATGAATGATTTCTCAGATTCCTTCCTTCCTTCCTCCTCAAACCAGTTGATTAGTTACGGGGATCGTATCCTGTATGGGAGTCTATTTCAACACTTCCTATTTTCAATTCTGCCCGTTACACACAATGCTAACTTGACCTGCTATAGGTCATATTCTCCAGATTGGCAGCTGTGAAGGGCTAGTGTTCTAGTTAGGCCCACCTCAGTGTCTCTGTCATTATGAACAGTGACCTTATCACTCAGAGTAAGCACATGAAGGCGAGATCCTCATGAATTTCTGAAGTCTTTTCCAAGTCTTCCAAGTTTATCCCTCCCCTTTTTTCTCTTGTGCTCACGCTCTTCATTTCTGTTTAGTGCCCTGCCCTATCAAAACATATTCTCATGAAAAGATCTGGTTAACTCATCACACTCTATTTATAAAGCTTAGTGTATTGCCATTCCCAGGTGCATTTGAATCTTAACCGCAGACCAAGAGCCTTAAATCAAAGGAATGACTCTGTAATTAACTTTAATAATTTATGATATCTGTGAGCAGGTGAGAGATGAAACTAAGAAGATTGGGGCGGGGGTCGGCTGGGGATCTTTTTACCCCTGAAACCATATATTAATAGATGCTTACTCCAAATCTGTGATGTGACCATTTAGGCATCAAATCATTCATACCCCTTTCTATCTCTTTATGGAAATGTGTAAATCTTTGCCCACGACCTCACAAGAGGTGATGATGGGAATTAAAGATTTTTCTATAATGGTCAAGTCAGAGTGAACAGAATGGTTAGCTCCCAAATTTGAATATGTGCCTAAAGCCTCTGAGTCTTAAACTTTACGTGCTTCACCTCACAAAATCCTAGATGTCTATGTTCCTTATTCTCCAATTTCCCTAATAAGAAAGAGAAAGACATAAAACTAAAGGTGAATATCTTGATATCCATTCCCAGGGAGGCTCCCTGCTGGATCTGTTTTCTGCTTGGATGACTAAGTAGAATAACACAGAAGGGGATCTCTTTAAATTGGATGTTGTGGAGAGTTCCAGAGACTAAGGATTAATTTGTTGCCCTTCCAAAGTTTCAGTCTCTGAGATACCTGAATAAAGAGATCACCCTTCACCACAAGTTGAAGACTGCTGTGACCCTCTTTATAAATCTTCTGAGATGGTGGAGTGGTGCTTCTATGGGTTGAACAGCTTAGAGCTATGAGAAGCAACAGTATTGTCTGTGGCAAAAAGCAATGAAACAGGCCCTCACATCTTAGGAAGTACCCTTAGAGATCTACTACAAGGCCATTCTTGCCTCTATGCTTCATTCTAGTGGTAGAAGTCAGATCTAACTACCGTAGAAGGAAATTGGGTTGTCCAGTTAAGAAAAGCCTAGTATTCTCAGTATAAGGGAGTTGTCCAGTGCAGGGCCTTTGGTATCAATAGCACCTTATTCCCAAATACATTATCTTATATCAGTCATCACCATTTATTTGTTCTGTGGCCAGGGGTTAGCTATGTAACAATTCAGAGACTCAGCTTTCTCCACTACAAAATGGGGATAATAGTGATTTTTACCTACCTTATAGGGTGGTTGTGAAAATTAAATGAGGTAATATTTGGAAACTTCCTGGCAAATTTTAAATGTTTAACCCCATTATTGTTGCCGTTTTTGTCATTTTATAATCCTATCTCCAAGGGTAATAAATTGCAAAGCATCACTTATTAACTGTCTTGAAGGAGAGAGATGAAGAGAGAGAGTCAAACATGTTTTTCTGTTATCACAAGGGCAAACATAATGCTGTGTCATTAGTTCAAGTTTAAACTAATACTGCTCCAAATTTCTACACATTTGAATGTTGAAACCATACTTGACTTTGGCATCAGGCAATGTCATTTAATAGGTTCATATGGTCCTGCATGCCATTAAGCGTGCACTGTGTATTATTTTATGATGTTTGAGTTGGACTCACACTTTCTGGGTGCACGTATTTGTGTTTTTTCAGATTCTTGTGAAAAGCTGGAGGAACCTGTTTCCAATTTCATGAGCGTTTATCACTAATCCAAAATGACTGCAGCATTACCTACAGACCTACAGACAGGAAGCTCTAAGAATTGGATCCATAATATATTTGCCCAGAAGCTCTGTTAAACCAGTTTTATGCTTACATAGATGAAGGTGACAGTCTGACGAGACAGTAGACAGAGTATTTTACTGAGCTGCAGAATGGAAAAAAGATCCTCATTTATTTAATGCAACAAAAGATAAAGGAACAATCATGTTGACACTTTCAGTAATTGCTTGATCACTTGAACACTTACTTTCTCTTTAAGTTTCTAGTACTCTCTTTATAATCACCCTCAGCTGTAGTTTTCATTCATGAACAGATTTAACAGAAAGAAAGCCAAACCATGGTTTTCACTTGGGATACTTCTCTTAATCAGACATAAAGTGTACTTTTCCTGGAAAATCTTCAAACGAGTTTGAAAATATTGCAGCTGTGAAATAATTAAGGTATTTGGAGTTTTTCAAGCAATTTGTGTGAACATAATCACAAATGTCATCATGTTAGGGAACACTTAATGCTCAAAAGCAGCTTGTGGCACCTGAAAGATTCCTCCTTAGAAACAGGATGATCTGTGATGGAAATTTTCTTATTCCAGTGATATTTTTATTCATTCAGTCATTCACAAGGATACTTGACATAGATCTATATAAATGATACTTTGTTTAAAGCAACTCATTTTAAAAATTTAGTTCAATTACTCCATGTTTAAATGTTTTCTTCATTAATGTTATTTTACAAAGCAACTTTATCTTCAAATATTCAAGGTATATGAGCTTTCTAAATGTAAGGAAGGCTTTTGTACAGAGATATTCCTAGCAGCATTATGTGAACTGGCTAATCGGGAAAGAATCAAATAAAACTCTAGAAAATAGTTGAAAAAAGCTGCAGCACATACTTTCATTGGAATACTATGCACTTGATAAAATGTTCTTTCAAATTAATTAGGCAGGAGAAATGCTTACTCTGTAAGGACAATTGAAAATACAGTTCACAGTTCCACCCTACAGCATCATAATTTTTTGAATTAAACATTTAGAAGTTATACATTCAAATGTTTTTTTTGTAGTGGAACTATGAGCCTGACCAAATGATTTCCCTACTTACAATGCTTCAATGACATTCTATTTTTTTCTAAAACAAACTGTATATCACTAACTATTCTCTCCTCATTCTCTGAACTCTGTTCACACTGAAATTCTTTCAAAGGTTCTTTATGCTTCAGTAATTCCATTCCAATATTCTTTCTGCATGGAATGCTCTCTCTAGTACAGCTGACTCTGACCTTGTTGAGTAGTTAACTTTTAAGAACGCTCAAATATTAGTTAATACTTCATTCCTCTAGAGTCCTTTTCTAATTCACCTGGGGAAATAAGGTTTCCCTGATACGTAGTCTCATGTCCCCTTGAAATTCACTTTCATATCCCTTTTGACAATTTCAATTAATTATTTGGTTAATTATTTAATGCCTCTCTCCCCAAATAGAACATAAATCCTATCAGATCACAGATACTGACTGCTGTCACTTAGCAGAGTACCTTACACATAATTGGACCTCAATACTTCTGTTTTTTTGTTTGAACACAAGTTGTGCTTCTGGTAATGGTGGAATAGCTCACATCGGACAAAACTTCCCACAGAAAACAATGATAAGCACTGAACAAAATGTGTATTTACACACACACACACACAAACACACGCACACCTGGAGACAAAGGAGAAGCAGGCAGAAACTGGTGAGCGGTAAACACACTGGCAGAAGGAAGTGAACAGCACTTGTCGAGTTTCCCATGTTTACAACTTTTTTCCTGAGGGAAGTTGCAGTCACCTCTGTGAAGACCAAATCTTTGATAGAAGCCTGATCTCTTACAGGCTTGAGGAGTCGGAGGAAAGACTTCGGGCCCCCTACAGCAGCTGCAAAGGGGAGGAGGAAATCCCAGGAGAGAGCAAGAGTGGCTGAGCCCGCATGTCTAGCTGGTGCCTGAACCACACGCATGCGCTGGCACGGTCCAGCCAGCCTAGCTAAGGTGAAAGAAGGAAGGGACCGTAGATTTCAGCTGCTGCCCATTGCAGGACAGCGCGATTTGGAATTTAAGTTCGGCCAAGTTAACTGCCTGCTAAAACAAAAAAATCAGCACTGTTTTGGCCTGGGATTTATATTCACTACAAAAATGTTTCTGAAGAAGCAGCATCTATGTTGATACGTGAGATCTGTAGGAACTAGGATGTTTCTTCCAGAGAGAAGAAAAGCATGTGTGAATGTCCAATACTAGGAAAGCTTAGCACATTTTGAAACACAACAAACACCAGTGTGGCTGATGCATAATAGAAAGGGAAGGAGAGGGTGGCAGGAGATAAATTTCTAACATTAACCAGGGGGCAAACAATGTGGGGTCTTGTATGTCATGTTTACTTAGTCTTACTTTATTCTAAGCACTTCCAAAGCCTTCAAAGGGTTTTAAGCAGCGTAATGAATGGCATGATCAGATTTTGTTTCTGAAAGATCATTCTGGCTACAAGACGGAAAAAATATTGCTAGAGGGCAGAGGTGTATAAAGAAAAAAGAGTCTCTCGAAATTTTCCAGCTAAGGTGTGAGCTAGAGTAGAATAGAGAGACTCACACCCAGGTTTCTGGCCTGAATACTGGTAGTGCTGTTATCAAGATACAGAAAATTAGACGTGGAGAAAACTTGGGGAAAAGATTAAGAATTGGATATTTAACACGTTAACGATGTCACTTGACTAAGTCGGCTTAGTAGTATAAATTTGGAAGTCATCGATGCAGAAATGGTATTTGAAGCCATGAAAGTAGAAGAGGGTGTAGTGAGAAAGTGGAAAGCGAGACACGAAGTGGACCCAAGCTCAATCCCTGAGTAACTTCAAATGGTAATGAAGAATTCGGAGGTTCAGGGGAAAAAGGAGATGGCTTGCAGAGTGTGGTGTCACAAAAGCTAGGGGAAGACAGGGTTTCACAAAGGAGGGAGGAAGGCTGGCAGAGTAGTTGGTTGAATTCTCCTTCCTACAGATGACAATTATAAATTATTGACAATCTTTCTTAAAAATGTGACGGCGCTGGGAAGAAGCCCACTTCTGGAGGAGTCTATCCACAAAAGGCAGGGACTAAACCTGTGAAAAGTGAATGATGCGCTCAAGACAGTCTACCATATTCTGATTATTTTAGGTCTTTGAAGTTTTCAGTAAGTTGTATATTTTTATGCATTTATACATTATTTTTAAAGATGGAATTATCTCATCATGTTTAAAAGCTGACTGAATTGATCCCTAGAGCATTAAGAGTTGAAATGGAGGAGAAACAGGGAATAATGGATGTTCCCAGAAGAGTGAGGGTGCTAGCTAGCTGTATTCTATCACGCAATGATTAGACAATACTTGCTAAAACACTGTATTTCTATTTACATTAAATTTACAAACTACAGGTGCCAACATATCAGGCAACTCTCCAAAGGGAGCCCATAAAATTGGGCTAAAAAACCATAATAGCAACAACATAGGAAAGCTTGATGCAGTGTACAATGCAAATGGCAAAATTTCAGAGATTCATCACAATTCTTTCATATATAAACATATAAAAATAAATGTTTGTAGAGGATCATCCAGAGTAAGAAACAAAATAGCACTACCCTTAGGGATATCACTTGGGCAAATTACTTAACCTCTCTAAGTATCAATTTATTTCTAAAATTGTAATACTGCTAGTGCTTACCCACCACCCAAGGCTTTTTCAACCTGAAATAATCTATCCAAATGCCTGATCATAGTGTTTAATAGACATTTCAGTGACGTTGAAGGTAACTGATAATGATAGCTCTGAGATAAAACTCAGCAATTAAAAGGAAGATATTTCAAAATGCACACACACACACACACACACACATATACACTTGTACACACAATATACTCACACACAAAAGATTGGGAGTGATAAGTAGCCCTGAAATAATCTGTTGAAGAAGCAATTATTTCCTTCTTGAGTTTGAAAAGAGTATAAAATAATGCCTAGTAAATAAAAGTATTTTATGATTTGAATGACATTTAATTTGAACTTCAAGTCCATAAAAATTAGAAATTTGAGCTCTGGAAACAATTTTCCCGGCTTTAACTCTCAGCTCTGCCATTTTCTCTTTGTAAGACCTGGGATGTGTATGAAACTCAGTGTGGCTCAGTTTTCTCATCTGTGAAACGGGGATAGTAATAGTGTCTATGTTGTGAGAATTAAACAAATAAATATTAATGTGGCACAGACTAGCTTAATGTTCACCAACCCTATTCTTTCTTCAGAGGCTCTGAAGAATATTACACCTCCCAGCTTCCCTTTCATTTAGGTTGGGGCAACACCACTGTGCTCCTGCCAGAGGAGTGTGATTTGAAGTGATGTATGCCCCTTCCAGGTCTTGCCATAATACCTTTGGCATGATCATTGTTCTCTCACTTTGCTTCTTGCCCATTTCCAGCAGATTTGGAAAGAGCCAGCATCTTTGATCACCATGTGAAAGACCACCTCCTGAAAACCCAGTTAAACTATGACATGAATGAGAAACACATCTTTGTTGTCTTAAGCCACTGAGATTTGGCAATTGCTTTTTACAGCACTAGAAATAATATCCCCAAGTAATACCACAGCACTTAGAGCAGTAGCTAGCTAGCACATAGTAAGTGTTCAATAATTGCTAGCATTTAAAATATTGCTGGACTTCCAGGAAGCCAAAGGTCAGAAAGTAGATTGACTATGGAAACGATACTTCAAATATTCAAAGTAAGATTTCTTAATTCTGAAAACAAAATTTGACCTTAAAACCAAGCATGGAAAATATTGGGTTGGCCAAACAGTTCATTCGGTTTTTTCCATAAGACGGCTCTAGTTGGGCTTAGTCGTCTTTAACTTCATTTGAAACAATTCTGTTAGATTGTATTGTGACAGCTGTCAGATCAGCATGCATTAAAAAAAAACAACAAAACTATCAAAATTGGTGAATTTTTGTGTAGCCATTTTAATATTGAAGATGGAAGAAAAAAAGCAACATTTTCAGCATATTATGCTTTATTATTTCAAGAAAGGTACAAACGCAACTGAAATGCAAAAAAAGATTTGTGCAGTGTCTGGAGAAGGTGCTGTGACTGATTGAACATGTCAAAAGTGTTTTACGAAGTTTTGTGCTGGAGATTTCTCACTGGACGGTGCTCTACAGTCGGGTGGACCAGTTGGAGTTGACAGCGATCAAATCGAGACATTAACTGAGAACAATCAATGTCATATCACGTGCGAGATGGCCGGCATGTTCAAAATATCCAAGTCAAACGCTGAAAATCATTTGCACCAGCTTGGTTATGTTCATCGCTTTGATGTTTGGGTTCCACATAAGTTGAGCCAAAAAAACCTTCTTGACTGTATTTCTGCATGAGATTTGCTACTTATATGTAACAAAAATGTTCCATTTTTAAAACAAATTGTGATGGGCGATGAAAAGTGGATACTCTACGATAATGTGGAACAGAAGAGATTGTGGGGCAAGTGGAATGAACCAGCACCAACTACACCACAGGCCGGGCTTCATCCAAAGAAGGTGATGTTGTGTACATGGTGGGATTGGAAGGGAGTCCTCTATTTTGAGCTCCTTCCGGGAAACAAAACAATTAATTCCAACAAGTACTGCTCCTGGTTAGACCAACTGAAAGCAGCACTCGATGGAAAGCGTAGGAATTAATCTACAGAAAACGCATAATCTTCCATCAGGATAACCACGTGTTTCTTTGATGACCAGGCAAAAACTGTTACAGCTTGGCTGGGAAGTTCTGATTCATCCGCCGTATTCACCAGACATTGCACCTTCGGATTTCCATTTTTTTCGGTCTTTACAAAATTCTCTTAATGGAAAAAAATTCCATTCCCTGGAAGACTGTAAAAGGCACCTGGAACAGTTCTTTGCTCAGAAAGATAAAAAGTTTCGGGAAGACGGAATTATGAGGTTGCCTGAAAAATGGCAGAAGGTAGTGGAACAAAAGGGTGAATACATTGTTCAATAAAGTTCTTGGTGAAAGTGAAAAATGTGTCTTTTATTTTTACTTAAAAACCGAAGGAACTTTTTGGCCAACCCAACCTGTCATATCAGTAGCAGATTATTTTATTAAATCAAGGTTCCAATCACAGAGAAGTAAGCTTGCAAGCTAGTATTGTTAGATAATTTTGTGGCCTCTAAATGTTTTATTCTGTACTGTATGTCATATCACCTATTCTGTAGATTATCTTCAATTTAGCAGCACTCTAGGCTGTACATTTCTACTAGACATTATTACCAATTCACTCATTTCTTTTCTGTTTGTCCAGGTGGAAGGAATATGTTTTCCTTATATTTTATAAGCACTGAAAATTGTATTACATGCATGTATAAGTTACACATATATATATCAAAGATATATATATATATATATATATCAAAACACGGAAAAACGTGCTTGTTTGTACCATATTTAAAGAAAACATATTATGGTAGAAGGTCAGATATTTAAAAGTAAAAATAATTACTCCACTTGGTATCATCCAACATCTTCCAAAGCAGCATATAAATTTTAGATAAACAGCTTGAACAGAAACTTTCAACTAGAACAGGGCTACACAAATACTTATATTTTTTCCATATGGGAAAAAATTATCTACGTTACAGCCATTTTATTGTTCATTGCAGAGGGTTATGTGAAGCAGATTGCATTGAACTGTTTTATTTCCTTTAGAAAACCAAACCTAGAGTATTTTTCTGCAGAAACCGCATATAGATTTAGCACGTTCGCTGAATCCTGATACAGGCATTTTTAAACCAGAGCCAATAACTGTGTACCTTTCCTAATCGTTCACTGACTACATGGTGTGTGTCAACACGAGAGACACAGAAGCCATAAAGGAAATCACCCCCAGCTGTCCATGACCTTGATATTCAGATATCCATGTTTCCATACCCTTTCCCAAAGCAGGGGTTCGCATGTGGTTTTTATTCTTTTGCGTGGAAGCATCCAAACCAGTAACAGGATCTTAGAGTGATGTTCAGGTAATCATCAACTTCCTCATTAAAAGGGATCCCTCCTAGTGTTATATGTATTTCCATTCCATTTTGGTCTTTTTCTCCCAGCTGAACATGTTGGAAGTATTCTAAGCACAGAGGAAAAACAGTCCTGAGTAATTCTACCTCAGAATCTCTGAGTTAAGCAATTTTTAATGACATCCCGTTACCTCAGTATGTTTTCCCCAGTTCTAAAACAAAGGTTAGCAACAATGATAGGAAAAAATAAACCACAGGACCAGAACTAAATGCCTTTTACCTTTTCTCAAATATATGTCTGTGCATTGTATAAAAGTCTAAGTATTATTCACTTAATTTACTCCATTATTGAGTATGAATATCCCTCATATTTGGCAGCTCTATTAGGTACAAAAAACACAAATGTGAAAGACAGAATTCTGACCTTTATGGCGCTCACAGTTGAATCAGGAAAAAACAGATGAAGAAATCAGTGATGATTAATACTATTGGTTAATAATCAATAACGTTTGATGAGAGTCATAATAAACATATATATACATACATATATTTTCTCTTCTGATAAGAGGAAACAAGAGGTCAGATAACAGTGATTCTTCAGATTTAAATTGGAGAAGAGAAAGGCATTATAAGTAGAAATAGAACAGCACGTGCGAATGCATGACAACAGGAATTGGAATGACACTCAATCCTGAAATCAGTATGGCTGGGTTAGAGTAGAGTGTAAGCAATGGGAAATAGGAAGAGGGGGTCTTACATGACATATGAGCATTCAAATTTAGATAAAAGAGATTTTCCTGAATGACTCATATTCATCCTGCTTTAAAGGAAACAAAAACAAAGGAACAAAGGAGCAAAACAAAGATATACCATATTTCTCTGGATAGAGCCTATCCTAGAAAAAGGAAGGAATGAGACAGAAACATCAATTCTATTGGCTGGAATGATCCAAGGAAGAAATATTGGACTAGATACAAGGGAAATAGCATCCATGCCTGAGAACAGTGATAGAGGCAAACCAGTATCTTTTAAAAAAATTTTGTATCCCTCTATTTCTCTGGGATTATGATAGTGTAAAGAGATCAACTGTGTGCATTGTTTTTAATTCCTTATAAAAAATGGGTTACATTTATTGCTTATTTTCATACATGACTCGTATTCCTTAGATTGCCGCTGATGGGCTATACCTGCTCGAAACTACAAAGGAGCTGAGGCATTCAGCTTCTCCAGCTCTCATTTGGAGTCCAAGGCACACAAAGAAATATGGCCACTGGAACCTCCTCTCACATATTCAATTTATTAACTTAAGTCTTTGTAAAATAAAGCAACCTGGGGTGAAAACCTTTTTCTCAAATTAATTTTACTACTATTTCTAGAGGTTTATATTAATGGGTTTATCTTATAATAAGAGAATGAAATAAAAACTAATTATGGTTATACTTCAGTGTGAAAGGTACTAAAGTGTCCTTTCACATGTTGCCTTAATAAACCTTCTCAAGCTGAGTTCATTTCCAGTCACTCGGCAGATTCCTCCAAACCAAGTCAAAAATCATGATGCTCATTTGCCGTGACAGTCCATGGAACAAGCATGGTAAGCAGTACAACTGTAGAAACCACAAAGAATGTTGATAAAAGGAGTTATTTGCTCAGTAATCTTTCAGAAAATAAATCTGGAACGAAAGATGTAATACTCTACAAATATTTTTTTTTTCTTTTATCCTATTATATAGGGTGTCAGTCCTTTGAGAATTTTAAGGAGTTTTACCAAAGATGATTTGTGAAATAGGTATTGTTATACCAGTGTTGGGAGAGGGCAGAGCATGCTTCTTAAAAAATGTATAGAATTATAGTGCCAGAAAGAATATGAAATGTACTGGGTTCAAGTTTACTTTTATACACATGAGAAAACTGGCTGTGAAAGTGAAATGACTTGCTCCAAGTCACAGAACCAGCAAGCAGAGACAGTCATAGAACTCAGGTATCCAGGCTCCTAGTGCCATGTTCTTTACGTGTCACTAAATATTCAGAAGAAAATACAAATTAAAACACACACACACACACACACACACACACACACACACACAAACACACACACAACTATCTATACCCTAACCAATCTGAACTATTTTTCATACATAAAATCATCTAGCTAGGTCATAGAAACCATCTTTAAGGCATATACTTGCCCACAAATAGGCAGTTCCCAAAGTAGGATATTTTGCACAGTTGAAGAAATAATTATACCTTCAGATGGTTTCACCTGCATGAATTTAAGAGATTACCTTTAAAATTGCTGAACAAAGACTGAATTCTGTTTCTCCTGGTGACACAAAAGCATTCCAAAATTTAGCTTCTAGTGTCAGAGCATAGGATTGGAAGAAAACATGTTAGATTCCATGGAACTAAGTCATTTCATTTTACATATGAAAAGACTGAGGTCATTAAAATATAAGTGACTAGCACACAATCATATACTTATTAGCTAAATTATGCTTGACAAATAATCCTTATAAAGTATTCATGTAGCATAGATCTCTTGGACCTTAATCCAATGATTATTCCTCCAGGGAGTCATCAGTTGTTTCCCATCTTCCCACTTCCACAGAGAAAACATGAGAATGAAAATGAATGTAATTATTCAAGTGGAATTTAATCAAATCTAAATCAATTTTTAACAGGTGAAAATTAAATAGTTTTAGACATTTGCCCCTTGAAGCTTATTATACGACTTCTCTGCATGTTTTGTTACACTTTCCAGACTCAGCATGTTTTTTCTGACAATCAGCAGCATTTCTAGAGTTCCCATGATATATAACACTTTTGGAATGCAAACACACAATCACACACAGATACACACAAACCTAAGCGACTGAAATTAAACACACACACAGAGCAATTTCAAGAATGGAATTTGATTCTCTCCTAATTTGATGGGTAAATTAATCTCCCTGAATAATAATAATAATAACAACAACAACAACACTAAGGAGGAGGAGGAAGAGGAAGAGGTAGAAGGGGAAGAAGGGGAAGGGGAAGAAGATGAAGTGGAGAAGAAGGAGGCCAAGAAATAATCCTAGAGTAGGCCAGTTGATTTTTACTAATTTTCCCAAAATGCATTGAGAGAAACAAGATGTTTATAAGAGCAATTACTTAAGATGTTCCTCAAAAATATTTCATGAGCAAATACACTTCACATTATATCAACTGTTTTGGAAACCCACAGTGAATTAGAATATCTGGGAAGTCACGCATTGATAATAATGATGAATAAAAATCCTGCGTTTTTTTGTTTTTTTTTTTAACTAACAGTTTCCTCAAATTTACTTTACCACAGAATGCTCTTCCTTAAACCTGTCATGAGACACCAATTGTGCCGTGGAGATTGTGACTGATAGAGGACATGGGCAATGCTACTCAATGAGAATGTAATACACTTGAAATTATACAAATGTCAAACATTATGAAAACTTGACTTTGTAAAGAGTATTTCTCAAGTCTCTCTAACTTTTCCCTAAATCCTGTAATAAGACACAGGTAAGTGTCAACCATAGTTAACCAAATGTCTGATTGACAGAATTCCTAACCCATATGCAATGTAAAACAAAACACCTCAACTTGGATATTTAGGAAAAGATTAGGTGAAATAAGTGAAGGTGTGAATTTATTAATATTTGATTTGAGTATTAAGCTATTATTTGGGTGATGTTAAATCAGTTAAATAGAAGTCACTAAATAACATTTGAAGTGACACATAACAAAATATTACACTTCAGGGAGAACTGCAAGCATGGATTTAATTTAAATCTTAACTAGCTATACAGATTCAGATCCAAGTAAAAGAATTTCTTAGTCAATTTTGCCATTTTACATTACTGTGCTACATTCCATGAGAATTATAAAGAGATAAATTTTCAAACATTATGTACACATCCAGATCATTAAATACCTAAAAAGGAAAACTATGCATTGACTAGATTATAAATATGATATAAATTATATATATATATATGTTATCGACACACACACACACATCCAGTAAATCGCAAGTCTCCCAACTCTTCTATGGTATAAGCAGTAGAAGGATTAGAAGAAAGCAATCTGAAAACTGTAATGCAATAGCTTCTTTAAAAACAAATATTTTTAAATTATACTTTCTCCTAAAGCAATCTATGCCTAAGTAGGATTGCTTACTCAGGACCTACTATGTTCTGGGCACTAGAGAAGGAAAGACAGAAAGATGAAAAATACAGAATTTGATATAATACTCTAATTGACAAGTTCAAAAACGGATGAATAAATACCTTATAATGTGAAATATAATAGAATCATTTGAAACAACGGCACAGGTGCACAGAGGTAGACGTCACTATGGTAGACCAGGGAGGTAGAGAAGCTGCATGTGCACTGATGTTTGAAGTGGGAGTTGAAGGCTGAGGATCCAAGTGAACAGAAGCTTTGAAGTGGAATTCTTTGTAGAGAGATTATCATTCCAGGAAAGATGGAAACAAAGATGGAACAAAGATCTGTGACAAATTCAGGGAACAGAAAGTGGTTGTGTATGGCTAAAGTAGGTGAAACACCAGGGGATGAGGCTGCAAACACAGGATGGAGCCAGCTAAGAAAGAAGCTTATGTGCCACGCGAAGGAGATCTATATAGAGAAGCTAAGGACACTTCGTTTATAACCAGTCAACTGCCCTTTCTTGGTAACACTACTTGAATGTTTCAGAGATCTGGGAATTTCAGAGATAGGTTGATGCTACCTTCCCAGATATCTCCTCTGTTTTTCTTTCCACCCTAGCATTATCCAAAATCTATTACAGATGATACGGAATAGGTGTCACACCCTTTCTATGCTTTTCAGTCATCAGAAATATCTTAACATCACTTTGAATAGTGTATTGAACTTTTGCCTTCCCTGAAAGATTAGAAAATCAGAATTCTTTTTTAAAGGAAACATAGTAATTGTCATCGAAGTTTAATACTTCAATGTTAATAGTTAATAGGTTGCAGGAAAAAGAAAATAATACCTCTTTCTTCATTTAGATTTTAGAAGTCAATTCTTGGGTTTTAGGAATGGAAAAGTTAGCCTGTATTATTTTATCAAGCTTATTTAAGGTTCTTGAAAAAGCTATAAATGTCTTTAATTCCTCCTGAAATTTTCTTACTTAGCTGCAATGATACACAGTCTTGGACTTTTATATTTTAACAATTGCTAGATTCAATTTGTCCCTGCTACTTTAAATTTTACCTAGTCTTTTGGGGCTAGATCTGGCTAAAGTCCCATAAAATGTCTTTACATGTATTGCATTACTCTTTCACAGCTTTATATTAAGTTCTGTTCCTTTAAATCTGGGCAGGGAGACTGAATTCTAAGAAACATGGGGACAACTGTATGAATCTGTCATGATGTTAACAAGCAAGCCAAGCTAGTCCCAGTTCCTCAAGTGGCAATATCTCTTCAGCTCAATAGCACAGGGCCTAGCTTAGGTCTTTGGCCTCAGAATCCTGTCCAATATATGAATAACTCAGACAGACATTCATGTGTACTTATTTTAATAAAGCAACTAAAATTAGAAGCAAAAAATAACAGCTTTGTAATGGAAGATCATATAAAGCACCCTGTGTCATGTGATTACTGATACTGACATGCAGATTTTGTTTTATATGGTATCTGGTCTTACACATATCATGAAATTCAAATGCTGTGCTCATTCTTTGCAAATATAGTGTGTAATTACATAATGGGCTTTGCTTGTTTTGAATTAACTAGAATTTTGCATTGAATATTTTAAAGAGAGACTGAAAAATTAAAAGCAAATAAAATTCAGAAGCTTTATACTTTTGCATTTAATCATTCACCATGATGGATGACTCATGACTCATGAGATATTTTAAAATACAAAACACTATAAGCCACACTGGTAAAAGGTACACTTCTCAGGTTGTTTCTCAGATTACTATTCCTTTTCTATAAATGTGAAGATAACTTGGGGTAATCTCTCTAAGAGAGCTTCAAATATTAAAATCTATCCATACAATTATTCAATTTTGATAGCTAATTATCATGCTCTCATGCTAGAGTAATTTTTGCCTCATTGATCAGAGATGAAGTGAGACCTTAACAGCAATAATCTCTATATTCATATATATATATTCATATATATATGAATATATACACACATACAGATAAATATATATTATATATACATATATACAATATTCAACACACAGATGAGAGCCACTATGTATAGATATCAGACAGATTTATAATACCTGTAGATTCAAGTTTGTTTTTCTGAGACTCTGCTTTTTGTTTTACAAAGTGTGTTTACCTCTTATCACTGAGGGTTGATAAGATCCAGTGCAGGAGACAGAAGTGGGAGAGCACTATGGAAGAGAATTGGCTGCTGCCTTCCCTGCATTCTCAGGATTACTATAATAGCAAGGTTCTTTGGGTAAATTAGTGAAGGCGACTGGTTTAGAGTCAATAGACTTATATTGGAGAACTGCTTTTACCACTGACACATTGTGTAATGCTGAGGAAATTTAACAGCCTCCTTGATCTTTATTTACTGTTTGAGAAATAAAGCATTTCTATAAAAGTCTATTGAAAATAAAGCCTCCTAGTCACATGTTATATTGTTTTGATTATTGAAGCTTGGTACTATTTTCTGAGACAATAATTTCAGAGAGAACAGTTACCTTACTTTAAAAATTCTTCTTGTTGAATCATCAAAAGCCAGAATTTTACCAAAATGCTGTGCTAGTCGTATAAATTTCTCAGGCTATGAACTGCATATGAGTGTACAGCTGAAGTCAAGTACAATAGGTGCAGTTCAGTTTCCTGCTGCTTGGGAGGCTACATAATTGTGACTCAAGTGTTCTGGGTGGCCTTGTCTTACTCCATAGACTATTCTGTTTAACTATCAGGGAAGTACAGTTGACAGACTTTTATTGAGTATTTAAAATAAACAGCGCACTGGCCTGAAGACTGAAATTTTCACAAGATCTACTATCATTCACTTGAAGAATTTATAATATTTCTAACAGAAAACTCTATACAAATCTGGAAAAGGTAGACTTCCATGCATCCATTCATTGAAATTATTTGTTCAGCAAATATTTCTTGAGGATCTTTCATATACCTGGCACGTGGAAAATAAAAATGAGAAAGACATGTCCCTCTCCTCAAGAACATGCAGTTTCATGGGAAAGCTAGCAGGTAATGTAACAAATATAGACTAGCAAGAAGAGGCATTTTCAACAGAGTAATTATTTAGAAAAGGACTGGATCCGTGAGGCCTCTTCTAATTCCAAGGTACACCCCTATTTGAATTACAGTTCTACGCTTCTTCAGAATTTCTTATCCAAATTCCAAATTAAGTTTATGGTAAGCTGATGTACTCCTTCACGTGGTTCTCTACATAGAGAAAAAGTAGTAACAAAAACAAAGACATGACTTTGAATCGCTTTATGTTTCTTATGCCTTGAAGTATGAATTTCTCTTTCTAGTTTTAAAATTAGTTTCATTATTTTTCTGATTATAAAAGTAATACATACACAAATATAAATATAAGTATTTCAATATATTAAAATTTCAATACTCAAAATATTTCAGTATAAATACATTGAAAAATGAAAAGAAAAATAGCTGTCTTTCATATGTCTAGTACCTAGAAACAATCACTGTGCATATTTTGATATATATCCTTTCAGTCATACACACATACACACATTCCCCCCACACATTGCTAAATTGGAATGACTGTGTTATTTGGCCTAGACCTAAGGTACATGAGGGAGGGCAGAACTGCATATTTGTAAGAAAAATATAGTAAAATTTCTCTGTCCTCCCTCTCCAAACCTGCTTATTAACACCATATTAAGAAAAGTTACAAAAGGGAAAAGTACCAATTTTTTTCTCTCACCCCCAACATGTATGAAAGTTGTGGGAGGGGGGCGGGTTTAACACTAATCTCTAGAGAATAATACTACACATAACATGGTCCTGTTTACTGGGCAATTGATCATAATTTTATTTGGCCCCTTTTTATTTCTAGTCCAGCAAAAATTGCATAGATTTCTGGCAGATATCTGTGATCAGCAAGTTTATACAGAAATATTTTGTTTTATGATCTGAAATAAATATATTTGACACATTTATTAAGCATGTAACCCCTTATCCCTTTTGGAGAGAGTCTAGGTTTAAACAAAAAGGATCAAAGTAAAACAGTGAAAAACGTATATCTCACTGGTCAATGTCAATGAATAAAAGAGAGTTTCCAGTAATTTCCCAAAGCAGCCCTGACCAACGACTGTGTCCGCTCTTTCAAAAGATCCATATTGAAATAACAATATTACAAATGAGTCTACTGTTGTCATTTGCTAGTGATGCACAAATGTAAAGGAGAAAAACAGATTAATGTTTTGTAAAAACTGAACTTGAAAGAAACCTCAGCAGCATGAATTTAACCTGAACATCCTGGAGGTCAGACAAGCAGGAGAGAGAAAATAAAGAATTATTATTGTCCAGATGTTTTTTTCCAACCACAAATAGGCTTTAAGGTATATAGACCAGGACTTTAATCCCTCTCAGCCCAAAATACAATGAGGTACAATTTTTCCAAGTAAACATGTAAAGCACATTAAAAGGTACCAATTATTTTTGTGAGGAATCTTTAATGATATACTTCTAGAAATATGTGTGTATACACACACACACACACATATATGATAAAAACACAAAAACAAGATAAATTATAACCTTTTCACAATGTTTTGGAATAAACTATCGGATCAAAATGGACTTTTGGAATAGAACCAACTAGAAATGTATAATCATAATTATCAGGATTAGCACATTATTAGGTATAAGGCTAGAGTAATCAACTTGTTACCAATGAGAGCTATAGTTAGTCTGACTACTTCAGCAACAAGACCAGATCTTTCAGCACAATCATTGATCCAAAGACAAGGTTCAATACAAGGCCTGGAAATATGAGATTTATCTGAGAGGAACCTGATCAAAATGAAAATATTGCATTGAGAACACATGCAGAGCACAAATGTAGGTAATTTAACCCCAAAATCCAGAGGCCAAGGAAATCCAGTAGAGAAAGGAGCAACAGATATGAAACAAAACTACTTTGGGGAATGAGTAAATAAATTTATATTAAATTATGGGACACTAAGAAAATTCAGAGTTGGTTTGAAAGCTCACATTCTGCCATCAAGGATAGAATAAAGGTCCTGAAAAGAGCTGTTGCAAAATGAGGATGGAACAATAACCCAGAAAAAGGAACACATAACCCAACACATAACCAATGGGGCTATCAAATGTTGAGTTGTTTATAAGAGGTAGGTTGATATTACTAAGTACACATGTATAAATTATGCTTGTTAAATGGTTAGATGATCTAACATTTTTAAATGCCTCTGCAAACTAAAATCAATCATGAAATCACACTAAAAATTAATTGAATACATATATTTACATATCTGGGTATCAGTAGTTTTTACACTAAAAAAATACACAAGGTTGGGTTTAGCAGACACAAACTACTATATATAAAATAGATAAACAACAAGGTCCTACTTGTATAACACAGGGAACTATATTCAATATCTTTTAATAAACTATAATGGAAAAGAAAAAATATACAAGGTGTATTTGTGTTCTTAGACTCAGCCAGACAAGTTCCTGCTGAAACGTTTCCAAGGCACTAACCTTCTCTCTTACTACCTCTAATGTCCAGCTCTTCTCAGATATTGTTTCTCAGATCCCTAAAATTTATCATCAAGCATCCAGAAATGAACACACTACAGTGAACTGACTTCAACATCATTCTTCAGATATCATCATGATATATTTCCAGACTATTCCGCTAGGGGAGGGGAAGCAGTCATAACACATAAAACTTTCAATCCTAAACTAGTTAGTTAGTAGCTTAGTTTGTCTCAAAAGCCTTCTCAAAAAGTCCACGGCTGGTAAGACATTCCCTAAATTACTCCCCTTAAATATGGGTTTAAATTGCAATAGAATCTTATATAATGAAATATCAGAAAAATAAACGAAAGAAGTCAAGAAACACAGTACACTGCTTTGGAGATGTTAATGCATTTCTGTGCCTTTATCTCTGATTATGACATTACCCAGAAGTATCAAGGATTAAACAGATTGCCAACTTTTTAGATGCTACGCCCTAGTGCATAGGAAATGTGTTTTCCATACAAAACCACTATATTCAGATACACTGAGCCACATTTCCAGATAACCCTTTACCGGCCCTCCACTTTGGCTTTGCATTAAAACAAAATTTACTTAGAGGCCCCACAAATAATAGCCCTCCAGTGTCCAATTATTGCTTTACAATTCAAGGAAACATTTACTTATGAAAAGGCACTGGGCCAATCGTAAGTTCAAGTAATAGCCTTTGAAAATTTAGTCCTATATTTTGTTAGTTTTCCTATAAAAACATTCAGCAGGACACTATATATGGGTTTAAAAGTTGCACTGTTGTGTGCCAAAAAAATAAGTTTTAGCCACCTAAGACTCAGTGTCAATACTTCTAATATGTGTATGTGTATACACAATCATATATATTGTGTGTGTGTGTGTGTGTATATATATATATATATATATATGTATATATATATATATATATATATATATATCATTGTATATAAACATACACACAGTGATAACTAACTGATAATGAGCTCTTGGGAGATGTGTTAAAATGAAACCTATGGACCTGGCTTCTAGCTCCTGACAAATGGAAAAATAGATTGAGTTGCTGTCTCTCTCCTTAAAAATTAATCACAGAGAAATGTAAATGAATCAAAAGCATGAAGGCAGCATGGATTTGAGGAACAAATAAGAAAAACTGTGAGTATCCATCTGAAAAGAAAAGTCTAATTTTGAATTTGAAGGGATAAATGCATGCAGTTAACAGCATGGCCCAAAAAATAGTGTCAAAGAAGAAATAAATATATCAATACAATCATAGGTATTTAATAAACCACTCATTAAATGGCAGAACAAGCAGGCAATAAATCAATGTTATATAGAATAGTTAAATAACATGATTAATATACTTGATCTAGTTGACAGACAACCCAATAAATGTAAATGTTCTTTTCAAATGCATATAGATTTATAACATATTTCCTCATATGCTGAGTCATAATGCAAATCTCAAAAAAACTCAGTATACTTAAATCACACAGAATATGCTCTCTAAACACCATGGAATTCAACTAGGAAACAAAAGAAAATCAGAAAATCCCGTACATGTGGAAATTAAGGAAGGCAGTTCTTAAAGTGGAAGCTTAGATTATTGATCTGAGGTCTTGTTCTATTTTAACTGCTTCCCACAAATTTTGATATGTTGAATTTTCATTTTCATTCCATTTAATTTTTTGTTTATTTCTCCTGGAGCTTCCTCTTTGACCTATACGTTATTTAGATATGCACCTTTTTAATCTCCAAATATCCAGGAATTTTTCAGATATATTTCTATTACTGATTTCTAATCAAATTTTATTAACATAGCTTTGTATCCTTTTCATTCTTTTATATTTAAGATTTGTTTTATAGCACAGAATATTACTTGGTGAAAATTCTATGTGCATTTAAGAATAGAGTGTTTTCCAAAAAAAAAGAGAATAGTGTGCTTTCTGTTTTGTTGGGTGTGTATTGGTCTATAAATATTAATTACATCAGTTGATTGATAGTGTTATTCAAGTCCTCTATATGCTTACTAATTTTCTATATACTTGGTCTATCAATTAATGATGGTGGAATGCTGAAGTCTCTAACTGTACATTTGTCAATTTTTTTCAGTTTTATCTTTTCTTTTAGTATATTTTGAAGCTCTGTTGTTAGGTGCAAACCACTTAAGACTGCCATGTCTTCTTGGAAAATTGACCCCTTTATCATTATACAGTGATCCTATTTATCCCTGACAATATGCTTTGTTCTGAAATCTATTTTATCTAATATTAAAATAAGTACACCAGTTTTATTTTGACTAGGGCTTACATGGTGCAATCTTTTGCCATCCTTTCAACTTTTATCCTATCTATATCTTCATATTTAAAAATGATTTCTTGTGGACATTATATAGTCTGATCTCTTATTTTAATACAATCTGATAATCTCTATCTTTTAATAGGTATGTTTAGACCATTAACATTTAATATCATTATTGACATAGTTGGTTAAGATCTACCATGTTGAGAGTTGTATTCTATTTGTTCCATCTGTTTTGTTTTTTTTTTCCTTTATTTTCTGTTTTCCTTTTGGACTGATTGAGCAATATTTATGATTCCATTTTATCACCTCTATTGACTTATCATTCTCTTTAAGAAAATTTAGTGTCTGACTTCGCTTTTAAATAATATTTATACTGCTTCTCAAGTAGTGTAAAGATGTAAAGAAATTTTAAACCTTTCTTATAGAGTATGCCTGTAGCAGTAAATTCTATTAGTATCTGTCTGAAAATATCTCCCCTATCCTCATTTCCAAAAGATATTTTCCCTGGGCATAGAATTCTGGCTTGACAGTATACATATATTTTTTCCTTTCAGCGCTTTATAAATGTTACTTCATTGCCTTCTAACTTAGAGATCTTCTGGGGAAAAGAAAGTCATGTATTTTAAATAAGACATGGATCAATGGCCCAACAACTGAGTATTTAGTTGAAGATGTATGAAAACTGGCTTACTATATGGAGAAAAAAAAACTGGATTTCTATCCCGCTGCAAAGAAAAAAAGATACACCCCAAAGAATCAAAGATCAAATTGTGAAAGATAATTCTATGAAGTTATTAGAGGTTAACAAAAGGTTACAGAGATGAAAAGCTCATGGGTTCTACAGCATCTAATGGAGGCTCTGTGTCAACAAAAGGATATGATGGAGAAAGTTAATAGACTAATTGTTTATTATCCACAGAAAACACCTGCAATATTTAATACCAACAAAGGTCTAATATTTAGAATATACAAAGAACTCTTGCTAATCCACAGTAGAAATACAAGTCAAAATAAGAAAAAAATGGGCAAACAATGTGAACAAGCATTTCACAGGAGGAGAGACTCAAAGGATGGTCACTAAGGCAAAGACATAATTCGAACTTCTTATAGTGAAAAGTACTAGAAAACTGGATAATGCAAGTGCTGCTGGGGAAGTGGAAATACAAAAAAATCTCATAAACTGCTTGTGGGAGTTTATGGCCCACAATGACATGGACCAGCCATTCCGGAAAGTAATGTGACAGTTTTAAGTTAAATTCAGTGTATGTATATGCTATGATCTAGATAAAGTCATATCCTGGATGTATATCCCAGAGCAATTCTTGCCTAACTATGAAAAAGTATATATGAATGCTCATCCCAGTGTTGTTTTTAGTAGAAGCAACTTGAATGCAATCCAGGTGTTCATCACTGGGAGGAGTGGACAATAAAATGTGGCACATGAACATGACGTAATACTGTGCAGCAGTTAGATAAAGACTAGATCAAACACAGATACATTAATAGATCTTTAAAAAATGGTGCTGGGTGGAAAAGAAATAGGATGAGTTTATAACAATAACAATTATGTAAATTAAATGTATATGCACATAAAACAAAACATATGCAAATAAAGTATGCATATCAAGTGTACCAGAATGATTACTTATGGTGGGAGAGAAATGTAAGGGGAAGGATTAGATGAGAAGGCAGGAAGGAAAAAAGGAAGAAAGGATGGGCTGAAGGAAAGGGGAAAACAAGGGAAGGCCTTGCATAAATCTCTAATAACAGTGTCCTAGGAACCTGAGATTATGATTAATCAAACACTCCATCACAAGTTCCAAAATAAGTATCTATGAGTCCTTCTATTAATTTAAGTAGGTCTGTAGGTAAATAAGAGGTAGATCAATACATGTATTGGTAGGTAGGTAGGTAGATGAGAGAGAAGGAGAGGAGGGAGGGGTGGGTTGATGGAAGATTGATAGATGGATGGAAGGAAGGAAGGAAGAAAAACACATACAAGGAGATAAAAAGGAGACAAAACCTTCCTTGAAATTATATGCTCAAGTTAAAGGGAAAACATAGTAAAACTTTTTTTTTGAGGTATAAAGCATAGTAAAACTTGATGAATTGTGTCACTTACTGACATTTCTAAAATGCAAAATTTATTTGAAATATACATTCATTTAGAGCACTATGGGATAATTTCTCTCTAAAGGCTCAAGAATGCGTTTTTCAAGTAGGAGGTAAATTTTCTCCTTTATAACATTCCCATATTCCATCCTACATTCCACAAACTAACTCCTGAACAACTGGCTACAGCTTTTATCTACAAGTTGCTAGCATAAACTTTTCCTGGGACAAATACCAGTCTTTCAAAGAACAGCTTGACAATGTACATTTTGTAAACAAAAGAAAAACAGTAAGTAATTCAACAACTTGTATCTAGGGGACTTCCCTGGTGGCACAGTGGTTAAGAATCCGCCTGCCAATGCAGGGGACACGGGTTCGAGCCCTGGTCCTGGAAGATCCCACATGCCGCGGAGCAACTAAGCCTGTGCACCACAACTACTGAGCCTGTGCTCTAGAGCCCACAAGCCACAACTAATAAGCCTGTGTGCCGCAACTACTGAAGCACGCACACCTAGAGCCCATTCTCTGCAACAAGAGAATCCACCGCAATGAGAAGCCGGTGCATCACAACGAAGAGTAGCCCCTGCTCGCCGCAACTAGAGAAAGCCCATGTGCAGCAACAAAGACCCAACACAGCCAAAAATAAAATAAACTTATTAAAAAAAAATTAACTTGTATCTATACATGTTGTCTCAAGTGACCCTTCCAATGGCCTACTAAAATAGAAAGGCTTTATTTTTTCATTAAGAATATACTGTTTATCACCAATTTATATATGAAGATAGATTATTGTGGTATTTATAAGAAATGACTACTTTACTATATTGCCTTTATTATTCTTTCCCTTTGCCATGTTGGACAAATATTCAATTATTAAATATAAACATTATGAACACCTTATAAAATTTCAACATATGTGAATATATCAATCATATGGATGATATAGAAAATTCTAATTCACAAAATTCCTTTTCCCCCTAATGCCAGAGTCCCGAGTTTAACCAAAAGTATTGTTGGATTATCCTGGTAAAATTACTTTAACAATGACTGTTCCAATTAATGCTACTTGTATTTTCTTTCAATGTATTTTGTTTCTGTCTATTCCTGTGCTGAACAAAACAAAATTATCCAATTTGAGCTGCCTGCCTGTTTAGCTAAATAAGATTATTCAGTGCTCTAGTTAATCTTGAGCCATTGCAGAGAGTGAAGTAATATATTCTGTCCCCACTAGCTTAGCCCTTTTAATTTTTTTCCAAAGAAGAAAGGTTTATGTTGTGGGAGAGGCAGAAGGTCTTAGATCATAACCATGAAGCGCTAGGGTAATAGGGGAGACTAGCCCATCTGTATGTGTGAATGTGAAATCCTGTCTGTGCAGGTCACTGCCAGCATTGAAGGAGACAGGGGCATGGAGTTTGTGCATGAACTTCACATTTTACTTCATCCAAGTGAGGAAAGAAGGAGTAACCATTATGAACAATGCTACGCATAAAATCATTGGTATTTTACTAATCTTTCTGCTGTGCAGATGCATTTTCCTTGACCAGCCAACAGGCTTTTAATGGTCATGCCATCTCCCTTCAAATCTCTTTCAAACTGTTAAAAATGTAGCCAGAATACTGCTTCCTATCCTCCTCCCACCCCGCTTCCCATACCTTTATTCCTGAGGAAAGCTAAATTTTAAGGGTTTCCTTAGGCAAGGGACAGTGTTTTCACGAAATACCCACTGGACTATATATACATTTGATCAAAAACATTTGAAATGTGTACAAAAGCAGCCAAGTCAGAAAAAGAAAAGGACAGCTACGTAAAGATGTCATAGCTATAAAAGAGTTAGTTGTAAAAAGCCTTGGTTAACTGGTTAAGTTAAACAAAGCACAATTATGGCTCTCCTGTACTCTTTCCCATTCCTTTCTCTCTATTTATGCACATTAAACTCACTAATTAGCATTGCATCGTTGTTCTAAATTCTAATTTCACTTCATTTTCCTGACAATCCTGCTTTCGTGTCTGCTGATATAGGAAAAAAACTAATTTTATAGAGTTCTTCCACTTTTCAAAATATTTTACCTACTCTTCTTCCAATGGTGTACATTTTCACTATGAATAAATATAGAAAAATACACATTATATACCATAACACTGTTCTTCCTCAAAGAATTCACTGAGTTTTTTAAAATGGGAAATCCAAAGATATTCAGAGATTGCTCTGAATAACTAATGGCAGACTTATCATAAGTTATAATTTAGGTATAAGCCGAAAGCAGCATTGTTCAACATTCTCTAGGTTTAAAAGGAGCAAACAAAACAAAACAATAATAGTTTAGCTAATTTGTCCATGAATGCCTTAAGGTCATATTACATTGCCTACTTGTACATTCTAATCACTGACACACTCATTAGAGTAGCACTGGGCTATGTAGCATGCCAATCCCAAGGCAACAAGGAAGCATAAAAGTCTAGGTAGAATATCAGCAATTAAACACAATGAAGTATAAGAAGGAAACTACCAGTGGTAAGGCAAGATGTGATATAATAAGGTAATGCACATACTGATCAACAAGAAAAACACCTGGACCACCCATGTTAGGAAACCAAAGCACAAAAGCAATACAAGGGAATGACCTTGAGATCCAGTCAGTAAGGTCTCTAAATCTCAGTTGCTGCTGGACTCCTCTTTCTCCTGGTGAAAAACAATTCTGAATGACTAGCCGTAAGCCTCTGTGAGAATGAGGGTAGATGGCTGGTAAGAGAATGGGTTTGGAAAGGTTTCTAGAGGGATTTCTCTAAAAAGAGTAATTAATATTGATTTCCAATATTTTAATTGGAGAAAGTTGAATACATAGAAGTTTTATAACACTCAGAGATTAAGGATATATTTGTATAAAACCTGTGAATAAAATAATTATATACCCAAGATTTTCTCTCTCTCTCATTTATCTATCTATATAATTACTGTTAATTCAGTTTATTTTGAAAGGAATTCAGCAAATTTATGGGAAAAATAGCTCAAGAACAGAAATTATATGACTGTTTTATTTTTATTTTATTTTATTATTCATATCATTAGCTCATATAACAGTTGAAAGAGACACATTGATGTAAGCACATAAAACACAGTTTCTATTCTTCTCCCAGTCTTATTCATGAAGATTTGGTAGTGTCTCTAGTAAATCATCAAGTGACATTTAAATGTATAATCATTTTTATGTAGTTTTATTACTGTTTTTAATGTATATAAAATATTAACTCTATATTAAATATTTTAATGTCATATGTAATGTAACCAAGTACATTGTGAAAACATGATAATATAAATGTTTGCATTGTTCATTTGTGATAACTTGAACGGACACTTAGTAAGCACTGGTGTTTCCTTTTCTCTTCAAGTTTTCATACAAAGTTTTGCTTTGCTTTTAAGGAATATAATGTAAATTAGCTCTATCTTTTATTTCATCATTAAATATTAGAACAGTTAGTTAATTGGCTAATTACTATAAATGTAAAAATTTTGTTTCTAATAATATTAGGTTAGACTGTTAATCCATTTATTTTTTTATAATTGAGAAGAAATATTGTGTTTATTTTTAATGATTTTAATAGAGTCTCTAAAATGCAAGAGTACTTGAATTATATAAATTTTTCAAGGACTTAGGGGTTTTGATTAACATTTATAACTTATAAAATGATTTTTATTAAAATAATTAAAATCAAAGTTGCCTTCTCTCCTATTTGAGTAAAGATTGTCCAGTAAGTCCTTTGGAGTTTTGGAGGTCTTACAGTGCCTTGGGGTTATCATTTGTTACATCTTACAGTCTTACTTAGCATATGAGGTTTAATGCATGTTGACCAATAAATCTCTGCTACACAGGTTTATTTTTCCAAAGTTGTATCTCTCTGGTAAAGAGAATGTCTGTGTCTGTACATGCACATACTAATGTACACATAACCACCCTTACCCATATTTAGAGACAGAGATAATTTATGTCCTGGTTAGTTGGTTTCTAGATAACAAAGGATTTACACTTGTACATCTTCTAATTGTATGTTATATACACCATCTACAACTATCATCGGATTTTTCCTAATTATGTACAGGCATACCTTGGAGATACTGTGGGTTCAGTTCCAGACTACAACAATAAAGTCAGTAACACAACAAAGCAAGTCACATGAATTTTTTGGTATCCCAGTGCATATAAAAGTTATATTTACAATATACATAACCTACTTAGTGTGCAATAGCATTATGTCTAAAAAGGCAATGTATATTACTTAATTAAAAAATACTTTATTGCTAAAAATATGCTAACCATCATATGAGCCTTCAACAAGTCCTAATCTTTTTGCTGGTGCAGGATCTTGTCTCCATGTTGACGGCTACTAACCCATCATGGTGGTGGATGCTGAAGGTTGGTGTGGCAGTTTTTATTTCTTAAAATAAGACAGCAGTGAAGTTTTCCACATCAACTGATTTTTCCTTTCACAAACGATTTCTCTGTAGCACGCGATGCTGTTTGACAGCAATTTACCCACAGTAGAACTTTAAAAATTGAAGTCAATCCTTTCAAAACCTGCTGCCACTTTATCAAATAAATTTATGTAATATTCTAAGTCCATTGTTGTCATTTCAACAATCTTCACAGCATCTTCACCAGGAGTAGATTCTATCTCAAGAAACCACTTTCTTTGCTCATCCATAGGAAGAAACTTCTCATCCATTTAAGTTTTATCATGAAATTGCAGCAATTCAGTCACATCTTCAGGCTCCAATTCTAATTCTAGTTCTCTTGCTATTTCCACCACATCTGCAGTTCCTTCCTCCACTGAAGTCTTGACTCCCTCAAAGTTATCCATGAGGGTTAGAATCACCTTCTTCCAAACTCATGTTAATGCTGATATTTTGACTTCTTCCCATGAATCACAAATGTTCTTAGTGGCATCTAAAATGGTGAATCCTTTCCAGAAGGTTTTCCATTTATTTTGCCCAGATCCATCAGAGGAATTACCTTCTTTGGCAGCAATAGCCTTACAAAATGTATTTCTTACGTAATAAGATTTGACAGTTGAAATGACTCCTTGATCCATGGGCCACAGAATGGATGTTGTGTTGGCAGTCATAAAAACAACATGAATCTTGTTGTACATCTCCATCAGAGCTCTTGACCAGGTGCATTGTCAATGAGCAGCAATATTTTCAGAGGAATATTTTTTTCTGAGCAGTAGGTCTCTACACTGGGTTTAAAATATTCAGTAAACCATGCTGTAAACAGATGTTATTGTTCTTTATTGTTCCATTTATAGAGCACAGGAAGAGTTGACTTGACATCATTCTTTAAGGGCCCTAGGATTTTCAGAATGGTAAATGAGCATTGCCTTCAAATTAAAGTCAACCGTTGCATGACCCCCTAACAAGAGAGTCAGCCTGTCCTTTAAAGCTTTGAAGCCAGGCATTGACTTTTCCTCTTTAGCTATGAAAGTACTAGATGGTATCTTCTTTCACTATAAGGCAGTTTCCTGTACATTGAAAATCTGTTGTTTAGTGAAGGCACCTTCATTAACTATCTTGGCTAGATCTGGATAACTTGCTTCAGCTTCTACATCAGCACTTGTTGCTTCCTCTTGCACTTTTATGTTATGGAGATGGCCTCTTTCCTTAAACGTCATGAACCAACATCTGCTAGCTTCAAAGTTTTTTCTGCTGCTTCCTCACCCCTCTCAGCTTTCACAGAATTAAAGAGAGTTAAGGCCTTGTTCTGGATTAGGCTCTGGCTTAAGTGAATGTTGTAGTTGGTTTGATCTTCTATCCAGACCACTAAAACTTTCTGCATATCAGCAATATGGCTGTTTCACTTTCTTATCATTCCTTTGTTTACTGTAGTACTTTTAATTTCCTTGAAGAATGTTTGCTTTGTATTTGGCACAAGAGGTCCAGCTTTTGGTCTATCTAGGCTTTAGACATGGCTTCCTCACTAAACTTAATCATTCCTAGCTTCTGATTTAAAATGAGAGACATGCGACTCTTCCTTCCCTTGAACACTCAGAGGCCAGTGCAGGATTATTCATGGGCCTAATTTCAATATTGTTGTGTCTCAGGGATAGGGAGGCTTGAGGAGAGGGAGAGAGATGGGCAGAGTCGCTCTGTGGAGCAATCAGAGCACATACGACATTTATCGATTAGGTTCACCAACTTATTTGGGTGCAGCTTGTGGCACATCACAACAGTTACAATAGTAGCACCAAAGACCACTCATCACAGAACACCATAACAAATATAATAATTTAAAAGTTTGAACTATTGAGAGAATACCAAAATGTGACAAAGAGATAGGAAGTGAGCAAATGCTGTTAGAAAAATGGTACCAATAGACCTGCTCTACACAGGGTTGCTGCCAACCTTCAATTTGTAAAAAATGCAGTATCTGCAAAACACAGTAAAACAAAGTGTAATAAAACGAGGTATGCCTGTACTACTGGTCTGATTCTAAGCAATCACCATATAGACTTTCCAGGCACCAAATAGTTGGTTTCATTCAAGAATCATAAAATGATCCCATGAATTAATAATGGTTGAATTAATGCTGTAAGCTACCTAGGATTCTTTCATTTTACATTCTGAATACTGAATGGGGAAAATTGATGCCCAGTCCTAGTTGGTGGTCACTTCTCTGTTGAGTTCAGGCTGGATTAAGTGATCACTATACTTGAGAATTTTTCTTTTACTCATTTGTATTCTATATTTCAGAGAGTTTGTGATTTAAACTATTAAACTTAATTATCCAAATTTATTTAGTGATTTGAACTGCTTTCAATTAAAAAAAATTTAAGTATATGTGAATACATACATATATTCTTATAAAGTTCTAATATCTCATTCATAATAGTTATTCTTAATTACTTCTTGTGCACCACTTTAAGAAGGAAAATAATCCTCTTGAGTTAACTCTATAGCTTGCTAAATAGTACTGGATAAAAATTAAAACTACACTGAAAAACCTCTGAATGTCAGGCAAATACCTGGAAGGCCTGTCACCCCTATCTAGTGAGTGCCTTTGACAGATATCAACAAGCAGTTGTCACAGTCTTTGCCACAGAGTATATACTCAGCCTAAGAATCTGTCTCAATACTTTGCTGCAGAAAACCACTATCAACTGAAAGCCCTTGGCATGGGATGTGAAACTTGATGGCCACCCAAGACACAGTAATTATGACTTCTGTGATGAGACCTCTTCTTAACTTTACAGATATAACATATCTCCAAACTTGTTTCCATTATACCAAGTGTCTTACAGCCTCTTAGCAGTCCACCTCATTTTCAATGCTCTATGATAAAAATGGCGTATTACTTACAAAGCCTATAAAGGTAAAGCCGTTTACTACATTGTTCTATTAATTAGTCATCTACCTCCCCAACTATACAATGAGCCTAGAAGGCACATATTATGAGAACCATTAAATGAATGAAAAAGTTAATAACTAAATGGCATCTAATTTTCTTAAATTTAGGTAGGAGCTCTAGATTTATAATTTCCAGCTAATGAAATTATGAGAACTTGAACTGAGTTTGATTAATTAATAACATATTAATGAATTGTAGCATAATTACTACAAAAAATAATGTATATGTGAACACATCCTTTGCTTCTACAAAGAAAAACTATAGTTTTATTCTAAAAGGAATAAACGAGGATTGTACCAGTTCCAATAAGAAAGATACAAATGAAAAGTTAATATTCCCCACTACAATTATACTTTTCTAAGGAAGCTTCTGTTAATAGTTCAGAGTGTATGATTCTATACATATATAATATATTCTTGTTTATCTGGTTATTTAAAAGTAGGAGATATGTATATATATCTTCATTATATTGTAGTTATATTTTCCAGAGAATACATACATATAGAGAAGTCTCCTTTTTTTTTGTTTGTCTTTTAACATCTTTATTGGAGTATAATTGTTTTACAATGTTGTGTTAGTTTCTGCTGTATAACAAAGTGAATCAGCTATATGTATACATATATCCTCACTTCCCCTCCCTCTTGAGTCTCCCTCCCACCCTCCCTATCCCACCCCTCTAGGTGTTCACAAAGCACCGAGCTGATCTCCCTGTGCTATGAGGCTGCTTCCCTCTAGCTATCTATTTTACATTTAGTAGTATATATTAGTCCATGCCACTCTCTCAATTTGTCCCAGCTTACCCTTCCCCCTCCCCATGTCCTCAAGTCCATTCTCTACGTCTGCATCTTTATTCCTGTCCTGCCCTTAGGTTCTTCACAACAACTTTTTTTTTTTTTTTTTTTTTCGATTCCATTTATATGTGTTAGCATACGGTATTTGTTTTTCTCTTTCTGACTTACTTCACTCTGTATGACAGACTCTAGGTTCAGCCACCTCTATAATGGAGACTCTACAGACAAGTATCACAATTCCCTCAACCATTACACCTTGTTGAATATTGAGGTAGGTTGTTTTAGCTATTATAGGTTTTACTCCGTAATGACTATCACAAAAAAAGCAGCAATGACACACTTCCATTTTGTAAGTGACACACTTCCATTCTGAAAGTGACACACTTCCATTTTGCTTTCATTTCTACTGAATAAATTCCTAGAAATGAGTTTGAAACACCAAAGAATATGTGCATACTAACATTTCAATAGTTACTGACAGAGAGTGCCCGTTCACATTTCCACTAAAATTATGTGGATTTGATTCCCAGACCTTGACAATTCCTGAATGCATTAATATTTTTTGTGTGGGAAGGGTATGTTTTTAATTTAATAAGCTTTTAAAATTTTAGAACAATTTTAAATTTACAGAATTCTTGCAAAGATAGTACTGAGATTTACCCAGTTTTCCCTAATATTAACATCTTATATTAGCACGGTATACTTGTTACAATTAATGAACCAATATTTTATATCATCATTAACTAAAATCCATATTTTATTTATATTTCCACAGTTTTTCCCAAATGTATTTTTTCAGTTCCAGAATCCCATCCAGGATATCACATCACATTTATTTATGTCTCCTTAGGCAACTCTTGGCTATGAGAATTTCTCAGACTTTGTTTTTGTCATAAGTCCTTAATGATATATAAATGATTGAGTAAATAAATTAGGGAAAATAAACAAATCTCCTGTACAGAATTCCTTGTAATTTGTGTAGACATTCTACCATCAAGTAAGAAGAACATAACTCCCTACACTTTCAGCATGGGCTTTTTCCAAAAAGGACTATGAAAAGGAAGGGAGGAAAAAAAAGAAAAAGAGTAACTTTACTGTGGTAAAGTTAGGTGATAAAAGGTAACATAAACAGTGATAAGTCATATTGATAGTATGTACCTTTGATATGATGTGGTGAGAATGGCACTTTACCTCTGTAGTCTCCCCCCAAACCCATAACCCCAGCTTAATCATGAGGAAAAAATCAGACAAATCCTCACTGAGGGGCATCATATGAAATGCCTGACCAGCAATCCTCAAACTGCCAAATATTTTTAATGTTTCCTAATCTTATTAATGAAAAATGATGATGTTTTACTAAGGCACTTTCTATTTCCTAAAGCACTTAAGATCTGATAATTGGATTACTTATTCTCACAGTACTTTGTACATTGTATGGGCTGAAAATAATTGAATGAGTGAATGAATGAATAAGCTGTTGCTTAGTGCTACTTAAGGAGCCCATATCTAAGGTTGTCAATTTGAAATGTTTCTTTTCTCATGTTACACCTGAACATTTCTAGGTCCTTTAAGAAACAACCATTGGGGGAGAGGGTGCTGCTCTTCATCCTAAAGGTTGTAAATTTGATTCCCTTTTAATGGTAGCTGTGATATTTGGAACACTTTTTCATAAACTTCAAATTTTTATATCTCTTTGGATATTTACAGGCTGTTCTAAATACCAGAATTCAAGATACTTTGCTTAAACTCATGCACACATATTAAAAATCCCATAAACAAAATTTTCCAGTTTTACACATACCAAGACAAACAAAAATATCACATATGGGGTAACAAATGGAAAGAGCTTTTGCCAATGCCTGGGGCCTTTGGCAATATTAATACTTGGGATAATCTTTTGAAGAATTCCATAGCATGTGACAAACTGTTCCCATACACATGTTACAGTCAGGGACAAAGCTGTACTGTAATGATGCGTCACCTGAAATACATGTAACTCTAAACCAAGGTTTGGAAAGACCTGATTCCCCTCCTAACTCTTCTGATTTGCTAAGCAACTAGCAATCTTCCCTCCAATCTCCACTCAAATATCCTTCCATGAAAAGGATATTATAAAGATGAGTGAAATCTTTGCTGCAAAGTACTTGAACAAATACAGCACACTGCTATGTCCAAAGTCTCCAGCAAGTCACTAGCCAGATCCCATTGTAATATTTGTAACTTATATTTGACATAACTGTTACACGACACTTCCCACCATCATAAACATGAGCTAGTCATTTATTTTTCAATATTATAAAGCCAAGCTTGTGCTCTATGCTAACATTTATACATTCATGAAAACAGTAACAAGCTTTTTGGTAAAGCATGAGCTGAAGAACTCTCTTTGTCACTTTGGCAGTTTCTAAGAGTTGCAAGTGGCTAACTTTCACTAGAACTTAATTGAAAACCTACTCTTTAGTCATGCATTGTGTGTGAACAACAATAACAAAAACGAACAAAAGACGAATGTTTAAACATGTTGCATAGAGGAATTTTAAAAGACAAGAGCTGTTTCCAGCATTTTCAAGCGTTAAGGTAAAAATGATCTCTTTCGACTTGATGAAAACATCATTAATGGTTTTATAATTTTAGTAAAAACACATCCTACATAGTTGCTTCTTCCTTTTTTTCTTCTATTAGTTTGAAGAAAAGCCAAAGAAAATCTAGAAGCATAAGCCTATCATTGCTTTAAAATATGAAAAAGCATCTATTTCAGTTTAATGTCTTGAAGGTTTCAGTGCCAGAGAATAAATATACTACCAGTTGGACACTGAAGAAAAAGAAGATGTGAAAAGTTATGCTGAGTTTTTGTCTCTCTCAAAGGCCAGAATTGCGGAGTAGAAGAAAGAGCTGAAGAAGATGAAGAATATAATTACATTTGATCAGATGACCATTGAGGACTTGAATAAAGTCTTTCCGGAAACTAAATTAGACAAGTAGAAGTATCTCTATTGACCTCACAAGCCAATTGAGAATTTATAAACTTGAGTCTGGGAGAAAGCTCTGGCCCTTATATTATATGCTTTAGACATTAAAATAATTATAAAGAAAATACGTATATATTGCAAAATTATTACCACAATAAAGTTAGCTAACACATCCAGCTTAGTGTTGGAGGTTTTTCTCTTTTTTTTTTCTCTTTTTTCTTTTTTTGAACAACATGAGGGATTCAGGGCCTGTTCCAGGTGGAGTTATGAGGTTTCCCAGGTAGTCAAACAGGGTGCAGCTGGAGCCTGCAGGGACACTATGTGACTTTGGGTGTGTGGAGAAAGTAAGTGTGGGTCCTGATGGAGGGACAGATAAAGAATGAGCTCGAGCCCCAGTATTGGCTCAGAAATGGTGGGATCAGCTCCTAGGCACTGTAGCCGCCACTACTCATTCCGGAGGACGCTCAGTCTCATGGGAGGTGGGGAATTTGAATAGATACCAAGGGTTTACATGGATCAGGATTAAGTTTCAAATAATACCTAAGATTCTTTAACCAATAAATTAAAGGTGGCATGCTGAGTAATACAATCCATCTTAATCAGTAAATCACAATACTGTACATGTGGAGACTATCCAGCATCACTGACAGATAAAGGAAGATGGTGTACTATAGAGTCTTTATGGTGATTGGATTCACAGTCTGTCTTTAACATGGAATAGCTCTCCACTTTCAACATATTTTTTCTAACTACTAAAAACAAATGTTTTCAATAGTATTTCCATCCATGTTAGAGGCATTTGAGGGCATATAAGAAGATTACAAGCAGACCTGTATTAGTTCTGTGATCAATAAGTTTGTTCATGATTCATTTTCTCAATATGAACACCTCTAGTCATCCTGTTAGTTGTTACCATTATTCATTTATATAATTCTCAGGCATATACCATGCAATTTTATTGCATAGTTATCTATTGCTTAAATGTTTAAAGCTAAAAATATAAGAAACAGTAAAAAATGATTACTAGTTAATGAAAAAAATTAAAAAGTATTTTGAAAACTTAATCTCAAGATACTCTTCCCTTCATACTATGTTCATGTAGTCAAAAATTTTATGCACTTAATGCATCAACTTACAAGGTGGAAATGGTAAACCTATATTTTCATAACTCTAAGTGTATTTTTATTTTGAATAAACAGAAAGAAGTTTTGGATTTCTATTTTTTTCTCTCCCTGACTCAAAGTGCATTGCCATTTCAAATAGCCTCTTTCTAAAAATATGCTAGGGTTAAATTTGGTATAACACATAAAAATGTTTCTAGTATTTCAAAAGAACAAATGTAAATCTGAGCCAGAACAATTAGGCAAGAAAAAGAAATAAAAGGTACCCAAATTAAAAAGGAAGAGGTAAAATTCTCTCTGTCTTTAAGTGACATAATCTTATAAATAGAAAATCCGAAAGACTCCACCAAAAATACTGTTAGAACTAATAAATTCAGTAAAGTTTCAGGGTACAAATCATATGAAAACAATTTGCGTTTCTAAGCACAAACAATAAGCTACTCACAGAGGAAATTAAGAAAACAATACCGTTTATCATAGCATCAAAAATAACATAATACTTCAGAATAAACATAACCAAGGAATAAAAGACTTGTATGCTGAAAACTAAATACATTGATGAAACAAACTGACACAAATAAACAGAAAGACATCTCATGTTCATGTATTGGAAGACTTAACATTGTTAAAACACACATACTGCCCAAAGCAATCTACAGATTCAATGCTATTCCCATAAAAATTCCAGTGGCATTTCTTACAGAAATAGAAAAAAAATCTAAAAAGAACAAAGCTGGAGGCATCACGCTTCCTGATTGCAATTTATAATGCAAAGCTACAGTAACTAAAACAGTATAGTACTGGCACAAAGATGTATATATAGGCCAATGGAACAGAATTGAAGGCCCAGAAATAAACCTATGTATATATGGGTCAACTGATCTTCAACAAGTGTGCCAAGAATACATAATGGGGAAAGGATAGTCTCTTCAACAAATGGTGCTGGGAAAACTGGATATCCACATACAAAAGAATGAAATTGGACCTTTCTCACTCCATATGCAAAAAACAACTCAAAATGGATTAAAGATGCAAATGTAAGACCCTCACACTGTAAAACTCCAAGAAGAAAACATTGGGGGGAAAACTTTACAACATTGGTCTTGGCAATCCATGAAATCATGGATACGTCACCAAAAGAACAGGCAAGAAAAGTAAAAATAAACAAGTGGGACTGCATCAAACTAAAAAGCTTCTGTGCAGCAAAGGAAACTAACAGAGTGAAAAGGAAACATACAGAATGGGAGAAAATATTTGCAAACCATATATCAGATAAGGGGTTAATATGAAAAATATATATGGAACTCCTACAATTCAATAGCAAAAAAACCCCCAAAAAACAGAATTTAAAATTGGGCAAAGGATTTGAATAGACATTTCTCCAAATAAGACATATAATGACCAAAAGGTACATGAAAAGGTACCAAACATTACTAATCATCAGGAAAATGCAAATCAAACCCACAATGAGATATCACCTCACACCTGTCAGGATGATTATTTTATAAAAAAAAAAGAAGAAGAAGAAAAATTGGGACAAGTTTGTGGAAAATTGGGAATGCTTTCACAGTTGGTGGAAATGTAAAAGGTTGCACCCTTTTCCATTTTAGCTATTCTGTTTGAAACTCTTGCTATTTTAATGTTGGACTTCTTGAATTAATATCTATGTTTTATATTTTCTCTCATATTTATTGTTGTGGCTTATTTTTATTTGTTTGTTTTAATTGCAACATTCATTTGTTTATTTTGCATGAAGCTTCTCTAATTCTCTGATATTCTCTTTAGAGCATTCTGTTTGGTTTTTTTTTTTTAGGGGGAATCTTACTTAAAATACTAATGAGACTAATTAGAGAAGGTTTAATATTTTTAAGAATTTTTGTTGTTGTTCTCTTTTCTGTTAATAGTGTCTTCCTAAAATATCTGCTTCCTCCAGGTCATATTTCCCTATTTCTTTACCTTGATCATTCTCTCTTATGTTCCTAATTTCTTCAAATGAGTGGTTATCCTAAGTTGTTGATTCATATGTAATAATAAAGCAATAAAAATAAATGTGTATACATAATTTTGCCTTGTTTGCTGGTGGACATTACTTACTACTGGAAGTGTGTAAGAATCTGCCTTCAATTCTGCTAGATTCCTAAATAAGACTGAATTTTACTTTGGCCATTAAATAGTTGCACTAGATTTTACTAAAGTGTTAATAATTTTAAATGGAGAAGCATCTCTCTTCGGATTTAGTTTCCATTTGTTCCACTGTTTTTGTCTGAGGGGCAGTCTGCAAGCAGACGTGGGGGTCAACTATTCCTCAGACAGATTTTTCCAAAGACAATGTATTTTTCTTCGGTCTCATGCATCATTTCCACTCCTCAGTTCTGAGAGCTCTGACACTTGAAAGCCTCCTGGGTTCTTTAGGACACATTAACTCCCTGCCCTCTCAGGCTTATAAGTGAGAGGGTAGTGCAGAACTTTTATGCCCTCTCAGAGCAGATCACCCTTGATGTGTTCACCAACTCAGAAACTCCGTGAACCCTAACATTTAGAGCTTTTGTGGAGGTGTCATTATATAGGCATGATTAACTAAATCATTGTCCATCAGTTATTAACCTCAATTTTAGTCCTTCTTCCTTCCCTGGGGAGAGGACTGAAAGTTCCAGTCTGCTAATCACGGCTTGCTTGGTCTTTCTGGTGACCAGCCTCCACCCTGAAGCTATCTAGACTTCCAGTCACCAGTCATCTCATTAGCACACCAAAAAAAGAAAAAACAAAGATCATCATTCAGAAAATTCCAGGGCTTTTAGGAGCTCTGTGCCAGGGACAGGGGGGAAAGACCAAATATTTATTTTTTATAATATCAAAACATATATACACCCTTGAAGCAAAACTCAGATCAAGACATAAAATATTTTGGGGATTTGCTTTCCTGATGTGCTGATAACTCTTTTCAAGCCTGCTTCTCTCCCAGCTCCAACATCAACAATCCCAGTGGACCTATCAAGGATTCCCCTGACAACGCCAGACTGAGATTCTAGTGACAATTCAAAGACAAATTTGTGAGATGTTTGATCTATAAAACATCCTATAATATACACCTAATTTCCAAAAGATCTTTAGTTGTCTATATTTATCAGACCAAAGAGAATAACAAGAGAGATGTCTAAACCTGAGTTTACCCATTGTTAAGAAACAATCATTCTACACAAATATAAGAGCAGTGCAAAAGAACACTTGTCAACCAAAGATTTCAACCTTATCTCTTCAAGGCAAGTTGTTAAAGAGATATTTTTAAGCGTTCTCAAAGTTCTCTAGAATATTTTCTAAATATACCAAGATTTCCAAATATGTCAGATTCCCCAGCCACTCTCCACTGGTCTCTTGAAGAAACTGAGGCTCTGATAATAATCTGCAAGGCATCCTTTCTCTCTCAGGTCAAACCATGAAAAAATTAACAGAAACCTCAATTAAGTAGAGTTGAGACACCAGAAAGGGGGAGCTCTCATGACCTATGAAGATAGCAGAACCCAACAGGAAGAAGAAAGACTCCCTCTTCTTGCCTGGCAAGAGCTCAGCCAAGGAGAGATAGTCACAAGTCAACCAATGAAAAGCCTTGAACTCTTTGTTTACTCTAGTCCTCCTAACTCCTTTCTTCCCTCTTTAAAAGAGTTCTTCTCTCCATTTTTGCTGAGGACTTGTACATGGTTTGCCATGGCTGCAGACCCCAAACTGCAATTATTTGTTTATCCCAAATAAACCCATTTTTTGCTGGAGAAATAACTGTCGGTCTCTCTGTTTTAGGTCAACAACCTAGAGAGGAAAATATTATTTTTAGTCAGCCTTATCTGATAATACTCCCTCCACAGACCCCATTGTGACTTTTAACATATTTGAGGATCCTAGAATTTGGGACAAACTGTTTCTATCAATCATGATCCCTTTTGTTCTCTATTACTATAGTACTTAATTCTTCATTTTTCCCCTGATTCATTCTCCACCTTTTGTTTTTGGCCTGCTCTGTGACTCGAGATGAGGAGGAGATAAACTTAAAGACTACTTCTCCCCAGTTTCACTGCCCTTGGACTTCTAGTTGGGCTCAGCTAATGAAAGTTTTGGCAGAGGATAAGAGAACAGATGAAAGAAGTCATGAGGGTTCCCTTAAATTGCTTGAGCTTTCATAGGCTCTAGTAACCTCTTTCCTTGTACTGTCATTTTAGTCTTAGTTGTAGTAATGGGTTTCCACTGTTGCTATTTCCTTGGTGTATCAATATCTTTTATTGGTTCCCTTAGCCCTTCCCAAATCTCTTTAAATAAAGCTAAATGTAACTTCTGTTTCCTATGAGGAAACTGACGAATAGTTTAGCATACATTCAATTTTTTCAAATTTCTTATACATCAACATAAGAAGAAATATTAATGAACCCTAAGACCAAGATAAAATGTCATTGATTAAGAGTTCCTTAACATGTCCCCTTGTATCACTGGTTCTCAGAATGTTCTCTACAGAATTATACCCAAAGGTTCATGGGTCTTGTAACTCAATCTGTTTCTCATTCTCAAAATCCACATCCCACTCGTAAAGAGGAAAAACTTTTCTCTTTCCTTGTCTCTTTTAACTTGTCTCTGCTTAGTGTGCTGTGTCCTCTCCTTTATGGCCCTAATTACTGAGGGAAGTCTGTGGGTGACTTCCTGGGCTTCCTGGTTTCCATCTCATGGGAAGCATAAACACACAGAAAACTGCTTCCAATTAGTGAAACTATGCTGGACAGGATCTCTTAGATCCAACACATTCTTGCAACAAAACCAACTACCTTTCTGATCCTGACAACTGCCTTTGAAAATGTCTTCTCTGTGTTCAATTTACTGCTTGAATTTTTCCTCCCTCTCACAGGTTGTACATGCTTGGATAAGATTCCAGTCCTTGGTATGTTAACAACCAGCGCAGGTTGACTTCGTGTCCAATTAATGCATTATACCTTGGGATGGTGCATTTGATTCACAAGTTGACCAAGTCATATCAATTTCATCATTGCTTATTATAAGGGCAAAGAGTTACCTAATTATTTTTCTGTAAACTCAGTGTATTACATTGTGATTTATATTATTTTGTTAGCCTAAGGAAGAGTGCAAATAAACTGTGGTGTTCTTAAGCAGTTTTATTTCAGAATTCTTCCATGATAAGTAAGAGAGATCAAAGATTCTGTTACTGTAGAAAATAAACACAAAGTGACTGCTTGCAGGACGTCATGCGCCTAAGCTTTCACGTTTTTTAGATAATGATTTATTTAACACATTGGAGGCTGAGGTTGCTTGGGACTGTGACGGACACAAAGGGATAGTGGGATAGGAATTGTGGCTGTTCTAATCTGCATAGAAGCTAAATATGACTGACATTTTTGCTGTATATTATTACCAGAGTTTATTTGGATGATAAATATAAATGGGTGAAAATATGTTTTCAGTGTAACCCCTAGGCATCTTCCTCTCTCCATTAAAATTCAATTAGATGATTAGTAATATAACTAAGAACTCACGATGACATTTTCTTTCCTATTGCACTTATATTCTAAAACAAATTCTCGTTGCATTAAAAAATTGTGTTTTTTTATAACTGAAACAGACATTCCTTCAATATCCAAAAATGATAAGCCAGACCCAATATGAGGGGAAAAATACAGAGCTACAGTGTAATGTGTAACTAACAAATGAGTAAAACATCCATCAACATGGGTTTTAGCTTTCTGTGTCAAAACTCTTCAGAATGTGTATCCATACAAACTGAATCTGAATTTCCAGTCCAAATGAAGTAGTTCACCGAGACTCTAGCCCAGGCACCTGTGACCCAGATAAGTCAAAGACAGTGTCTGACCAACACTGGACCTAATTTCAATGATTCCATGAGTCAATATTTTATCATTTCCAGTCTTCTTTTGGCTATTTTTTCCAAAGAAATCTGAAAGAGAGCTGCCTATGTTTATGAGATGGGTATGGATTAGCTCTTGCTAATTAATATGGTATGCAACAGTATTCTAGGCACAGGGAAAAGAGTAACATTAGAACTTTTCATGAGGGCAAGAATGTTGCCTCAGAAACTGTACTCATAATTAACGAATCTCAACAGGTAGAATACACTTGTGTTTAAATAACATCTTGTTTTCTCTAAGGAATCAATGTCTTATAAGGTTGGCATATATTTAAGAACATAAAGTACACTATATATTTTGGAAAAATGTAACACCACACATTCATGCTAAAACAAACTCTAATAATTTTTCATCCACTCATTATTTCTCATTAGTTGTTTTCTCTTTTGGAACACTATTTCATTTTTCTCCACATGATTGTTCTACAGATTGCCTCAGAGCAAGAGAACCTTGAAGTAGTAAAGGACGTAGTGAAATTTCAGCTCTATCCCAAAATAGTTAGCCAACCATGCCATGGAGGGGGTCTTGGAATTCTTTCTCAAAGTTGTGTTTTAGAACTCCTTTGGGAACCCTTTAAGCAACTTGACACTAAACTAGCTTTTATTTATTAATTTTCCAAAATCTTGTGGATCATGTTTTAATATAATACTTTCTATGGTTAGAATAGGCCACAGAACCAGAATTCTAGGTCTGTTGTTTCACGTCCTAGTGATCTCTAAATATGTGAAGAACTTATCCTATGAATTTTTCTAGCTGTAAGCCTAGGTTTAAGAATGCTGGCTAACATCTGCTAAGCACTCACTACACTATGTGTCAGGCTCTGTTATAAATGCTTATTTAACCCTCACAACAACTCTAGGAGATTACTACTATTATCACATGCCTTTTATAAGTAAGAAAACTGAAGGTGTAGAAAGATTCTTAGCTAGTAAATGTATAGCCAGACTCATGATCAGGTAATCTTGTCCAGGACTGTAAACCACTACCCTCTCTAATTACATAAGTTTCTGAACAAATAAAAATGTTATTGTATCTAAGATTTTCTGGGGTATTCAAATAAAAGTAATAAATATAAAAATATAAGTTTTAGTATTTATTTGTTATTTCTGAGACATAGCATGAGTCATTTCTTTCAGCCAGTTTTTCATAGTACTTAATTCCAGATGGAAAAGTATGCATTACACTGTACCAACACATTCAGAAATACAGCAAGTAGAATTATTTAAACACATTGTATTCAGAAGAGACTGAAGCATTTATGGGCCAAGAATTTCCCTTCACACAGTTTGGTTCATACCAGCTTTTCCAAGCTGTCTTGTCCATTGAAAAAGTATCTGTGAATAGTGCATAGTGAATAGAAAATATTTTTGCAGATGTTCAGTGGTATTCATAAGTTCCTGCAAACACCCGCAGACACCCACAAATTTTCCCCTGAGTCTTGGCTAATTTTCACTTCATAGATCTGTGAAATATTTTAAAATAAAAGAAGCATGTCAGGAAATCTTTGGTTGTCTGGTTCCTTTCTTCTTGGCTCCTGGTATTTTATCTCTTACCCTGTTTTGCTGGACTTTTTGTGCAAAAAATATGTATATATTCAATTTATTCAACATTTTCTTATGAAAAAATTTCCAACACACAAGAAAGTCAGAAGAATTTTAGAGGGAACATCCTTAAATTCTTCATCATGTTCTGCCATTAACATTTTATTATATTTGTTTCATCACACTTTTTTTTCATCTGTCTGTCCATCTATTCATCAATCTTTTTTTTGATGCAAAGTAAACTACAGGTATATGTAGCTTGTCTCTAAATATTTCAGTATGCATATTATTAATTATAATTCAATATTATTTATAAAGTTTTTCATTTTATGTAAAATTTACATCCAATAAATGCAGAAATCTGAATTGTATACTTGCTTAAGTTTTGACAATACATACATTTGCACATTCCGAAATTCTATCAAGAAAGAGATCATTACCTTCACCCTATGTTCAATATCTTTTAAATAATTTTAACCTATATTCTTTTCTGTCTGCCTTATAGGGCCTATAACTAATAACTCTTAGATAATCTATGATCCTCTTTTGTCAACTTTAGAATACTGTGCCTAACCAAATTGAGAATTATCTTAAGAATTCTATTGTTTCTCATACAGAAAGTTATTCAAAGAAATATGAAGACTAAGTTTTTTGTTTTGGGGCAGTTTCCAACTTACAGAAAAGAAGGGAGTATCCTAATGCTGCTCAGTCTCACCAATCAGAGGAAAAAGAGACATCAAAGGTGTGAAGAACAAAGTGACTAGGATTTGTGTGGCAAGAAAGCAGGGAGCTACAGAGATAGTGAGAGCCCCAGGAATCTGCAGAGGGGTCCAACCAATCATTTGGTGGAGTACTAATCTGCACATACATGAGAGAAAAATTCCCAAGACTGTGAAAAGAACCAGTGAAAAATAATAAGCTGAATAATTCTAGGAGTTCACTAGGGTAGAGAATACCTTCTTTTCCCACCAGTCAGAATAGAAAGATTTTCCAATACATCAGGCATGAAGTAGGAGTCTCAGAAGGGTATCACCTTACTAGCTCAGCTAAATCAACCTGAGACTAAAGGCTGCTCTAGGCTCATCTTAACAAAGCTAAAAGACAAGTCATGAAAAGGGTCAAACTGATCTCAAGTAATTTAAACTCTATTCCAGAAAAGAAAAATCTAAAAATTTTTAAATAAACAAAATCCAGCACCTAACATCTTAAATTTATAATGTTTGGCATGCAATTAAAAATCATCATTCATGCACAGAAACATAACTAAGAGGAAAAAACTCAACCAATCGAAACGAAACCAGAAATGACAAAGACGATGGAAATAGGAGAAAAAGACATTAGAACAGCTATTATAAATATGTTCCATATGATCAAGAAGCTTGAAGAAATTCTGGATATGATGATAAAAGAAATGAAATACATAAACAGAGCCCAAATAAAATTTATGGAGATGAAAAATACAATATATGAAAAAAAATTACTGGATACTTTTAAGAGCAGATAAGACAATGCAAAAAAAAAAAAAAAAAAAAAAAGATCAGTGAATTTAAAGACATTGCAATGGGACTATTCAAAATAATGCCCAGTGAGGATAAAAAGGTTGAATAGAAAATGAACAGTATATCAGAGACCTGTGGGCTAGTATTATGTGTAATATAATTAATACCTGTAACTGAAATTCTAGAACCATGGAAGAGCTCAAGTTTAATTTTTGGTTCTTTTTTGTTGTTGTTGTTAGAAAATATTTAATCCTCATTGACTAGTGACCTCAGATAAAGCCACTACATGGCTCTGAGTATCAGTTTCCCTATTTGAGTTGAGACTGTCATTAATGATCTCATTTAGTCTTCACAAATGACTCTGCCTAAAGTGAAATAAACATTCAATGAGGGAGACAAGATGGCAGAGTAGAAAGACCTTGAGCTCACCTCCCCTCATGAGCACACCAAAATCACAACTAACTGCTGCATAACCATTGATTAAAAAAAGACTGGAACCTACCAAAAAAGATATGCTACATCCAAATACATAAAGAAGAAACCACAATGAGATTGTAGGAGGGGCACACAAGTGATATAATCAAATCCCATACCACTCAGGTGGGTGAGCCACAAACTGAAGAATAATTATATTGCAGAAGTTTTCCCACAATTGTGAGAGCTCTGAGCCCCATGTCCGGCACCCTAACCTACGGGTCCAGCATTGGGAGTAGGAACCCCCAGAGCATGTGGCTTTGAAGGCCAGTGGGGTTTGATTTCAGAAGCCCCACAGGACTGGGGGAAGCAGAGACTCCATTGTTGGAGGGTGCACACAAATTCTCACGTGCACTTGGACCCAGAGAAAAATCAGTGACTCCATAGGAGCCTGGGCCAGACATGCCTGCTGGTCTTGGAGGGTCTCCTGGGGAGGTGAGGGGTGGCTGTGACTCAGGCTGGGGATTTGGACACTGGTGGTGGGGATATCAGGGAGTGTTCATTACTTGAACTCTTGATGGAGGCATACATCTTGCTTGGGTCACTAGCACCAAGACCTGGCCCCACCTAACAGCCTGTAGGCTTCAGTGCTGGGACCCCTCAGGCCAAACAACTAACAGGGTAGGGACACAACCCCACCCATCAGCACACAGTCTGCCTGAAGACTTCCTGAGCGTACAGTCAATTCTAGGTATGCCCCTTAACACGACACTGCCCCCCAGAGGGCCAAGACCCAGCTCCACCCACGAGTGGGCAGTCACCAGCCCCTACCACCAGGAAGCCTGCACAAGCCTCTAGACCAGCCTCACCCACCAAGGGGCAGACGCCAGAAACAAGAAAACTACGATCCCACAGCCTTCAGAACTGAGTCCACAAACACAGGTCAGAACATACCCTGGGACCAGCTGGTCCCTGGCCCTTGGGTGATGAGAGGGGAGTGTAGTGCTGGGACACATAGGACATCCCCTACAGAGGGCCACTTCTCCATGGTTGAGAAATGTAACTAATCTAATACATACAAAAATACAAATAGAAATTTAAACAAAATGAGACAGCAAAGGAATATGTTCCAGATGAAGAAACAAGATAAAATCCCAGAATAACAACTGTGAAGCGGAGATAGACAATCTACCCGAGAAAGAGTTCAGAGTAATGATCATAAAGATGATCCAAGAACTCAGGAAAAGAATGGATGCACCAACATTCATATTACAGGGGTCTCAGAAGGAGAAGAGAGAGAAAAAGGGCCTGAGAAAATATTTGAAGAGCTAATAGCTGAAAACTTCCCTAACATGGAAAAGAAAACAGTCACCCAAGTCCAGGAAGCACAGAGAGTCCCATACAGGAGTAACCCAAGGAGGAACACGCCGAGACACATGGTAATCAAATTGACAAAAGTTAAAGACAAAGAAAACATTAAAAGTAACAAGGGAAAAGCAACAAATAACATACAAGGGAATCCCCATGAGATGAGGGGACTATCAGCCAATTCTTCAGCAGAAACTCTGCAAGGCAGAAGGAAGTGGCACGATATATTTAAAGTGATGAAAGGGAAAAACCTACAATCCAGAAAGACTCTCATTCACATTTGATGGGAAAATCAAAAGCTTTACAGACAAGCAAAAGGTAAAAGATTCAGCACCACAAAACTTTACAAAAATGCTTTACAACAAATGCTAAAGGAACTTACCCAGGCAGAAAAGAAAAGGCTACAACTATAAACAAGAAAATTATGAAATGGGAAAGTTCACCAATAAAGGCAAACATACAGTAAAGATAGGAAATCATCCACACACAAATATGATATCAAACCCAGTAACTGTGACAGGAGGAGAGTACAAATACAGAATATCTAAAATGCATTTGAAATTAAGAGATCAGCAACTTAAAACAATCATGTACATACAGACCACTATACCAAAATCTCATGGTAACCACAAAGCAAAAATCTATATTATAGATACACACACACACACACACACAAAAAGGAATCCAAACACAACACTAAAGATAGTCACCAAATCATAAGAGAAGAGAACATAAGAGGAAAGGAAGAAAAAGACCTACAAAAGCAAATCTAAAATTATTAACAAAGTGACAGTAAGGCCATACATACCGGTACTTACCTCAAATGTAAACAGATTAAATGCTCCAACCAAAAGACACAAACTGGCTGAATGGATATAAAAATAAGACCCATATATATGCTGTCTACAAGAGACCCACTTCAGATTTAGAGACACATACAGACTGAAAGTGAGGGGATAGAAAATGGTATTCCATGCAGATAGAAATCAGAAGAAAGCTGGAGTATTAATACTCATATTGGACAAAATAGACTTTAAAATAAAGACTGCTACAAGAGACAAAGAAGGTCACTACATAATTATCAAAGGGTCAAATCAAGACGAAGGTAAAGCAATTACAAATACATATGTTCCCAACATAGGAACACCTCAATATATAAAGCAAATATTAACAGACATAAAAGGAGAAATCAATAGTAATACAATAATCATAGGGGACTTTAACACTCTGATTACATCCATGGACAGATCATCCAGACAGAAAATCAATAAGGAAACTCAGGCCTTTATATAACACATTAGGCCTAATGGCCTTAATTGATACTCATAGAGCATTCCACCTGAAAGCAGCAGAGTACGCATTCTTGTCAAGTTCACATGGAACACTCTCCAGGATAGATCACATGCTAGGCTACAAAAGAGCATAAATTTAAGAAAATTGAAATCATATCAAGTATCTTTTCCAACCACAACACTATGAGACTAGAAATCAACTACAAGAAAAAAACTGCAAAAAACACAAGCATGTGGAGGCTGAACAACATGCTACTAAACAACCAAACGATCACTGAATAAGTCAAAGAGGAAGTCAAATGAAAATATGACAATCCAAAACCTATGGGATGCAGCAAAAGCAGTTCTAAGAGGGAAGTTTATAGCAATAAAAGCTTACCTCAGGAAACAAGAAAAATTTCAAATAAACAGTCTGACTCTACACCTAAAGCAACTAGAGAAAGAAGGAAAAGGGAAAAGGCTCAAATCAATAAAATTAGAAATGAAAAAGGAGAAGTTACAACTGACATCACAGAAATACAAAGGACCATAAGAGAATACTACAAGCAACTGTATGCCAATAAAATGGACAATCTAGAAGAAATGCACAAATTCTTAGGAAGGTACAATCTCCCAAGACTGAACCAGGAAGAAATAGAAAATATGAACAAACCAATTACAAGTACTGAAATTGAAACTGTGATTTAAAAACTCCCAACAAACAAAAGTCTAGGACCAGATAACTTCACAGGCAAATTCTACCAAACATTTAGAGAAGAGTTAATACCTATCCTTCTGAAACCATTCCAAAATTACAGAGGAAGGAACACTTCCAAACTCATTCTATGCCACCATCGCCCTGATACCAAACCAGACAAAGATATCACAAAAAAGGAAAATTACAGGACAATATCACTGATGAACATAGATGCAAAAATTCTTAACAAAATACTAGCAAACCAAATCCGACAACACATTAAAAGGATCATACACCATGATCGAGTGGGATTTATCCCAGGGAGGCAAGGATTTTTTAATATCCACAATTCAATGAGTGATTGATTGTCATTAACAAATTGAATAAAAACTATATGATTATCTCAGTAGATGCAGAGAAAGCTTTTGATAAAATCAATACCAATTTATGATAAAATCTCTTTGGAAAGTAAGCATAGAGGGAACACACCTCAACATAATAAAGGCCATATATGACAAACCCATGGATAACATCACACTCAACAGTGAAAAGCTGAAAGCATTTCCTCTAAGATCAGGAACAAGACAAGAATGCTCACTCTCACCAATTTTATTCAACATAGATTTGGAAGTCCTACCCACAACAATCAGAGAAGAAATAAAGGAATCCAAATTGTAAAAGAAGAAAAACTGTCACTGTTTGCAGATGACATGATAATATACATAGAAAATCCTAAAGACGCTACCAGAAAACTACTAGAGCTCATCAATGAATCTGGAAAAGTTGCAGGATACAAAATTAATACACAGAAATCTGTTGCATTTCTATACACTAACAACAAAAGATCAGAAAGAGAAATTAAGGAAACAATCCCATTTACCATCCCATCAGAAATAAAATACCTAGAAATAAACCTACTTAAGGAGGCAAAAGACCTGTACTCTGAAAACTAGAAGACACTGAAGAAAGAAATCAAAGAAGACACAAACAGATAGAAAGATACACCATGTTTTTGGATTGGAAGAATCAATACTGTCAAAATGACTATACTACGCAAGGGAATCTACAGATTCAATGCAATCCCAATCAAATTACCAATGGCATTTTTCACAGAATTAGAACAAAACATCATAAAATTTGTACAGAGACACAAAAGAACCTGAATAGCCAAAGCAATCTTGAGGGAAAAAAAGGGAGCTGGAGGAATCAGGCTCCCTGACTTCAGACTATACTACAAAGCTACAGTAATCAAAACAGTATGGTATGGGCACAAAAACAAAAATATAAATCGATGGAACAGGATAGAAAGCCCAGAAATAAACTCATGCACCTATGGTCAAATAATCTACGACAAAAGAGGCAAGAATATACAATGGAGAAAAGACAGTCTCTTCAATAAGTGGTGCTGGGAAAACTGGACAGCTACATGTAAAAGAATGAAATTAGAACATTCTCTAACACCATACACAAAAATAAACTCAAAAGGGATCAAAGATCTCAATGTAAGGTCGGACACTCTAAAACTTAGAGGAAAATATAGGCAGAACACACTTTGAAATAAATCGCAATATCTTTTTTGATCCACCTCCTAGAGTAATGGAAATAAAAACAAAAGTAAACAAATGGGACCTAATTAAGCTTAAAACTTTTGCACAGAAAAGGAAACCATAAACAAATGAAAAGACAACCTACACAATGGGAGAAAATATTTGCAAACGATGCAACCAACAAGGGATTAATTTCTAAAATATACAAACAACTCACTTACATGTATAATCTGAAAAAGCTGAACTCGTAGAAACAGAGAGTAAAATGGTGCTTGCCAAGGGCAGTGGGGTGGCAGAATTAGGAGATAATGTTGGTCAAAGGACACACACTTGCAGTTAGAAGAGGAGTAAGTTCTGGAGCTCTAATGCACAACATTGTGATTATAGTCAACAGTACTGTATTATACACTTCAAGGTGCTAAGAGACTAGATTTTAAATGTTCTCACCACCAAAAATAAATGTTAATTATGTGGGGTAATGGAGGTGTTAGCTAATATTACAGTGGTAATCATATTGTAATATATGAATGTATCAAATCAACGTGTTGTACACCTTAGACTTACACAACTTTATGTCAATTGGATTTCAATTTTTTAAAAACTTCCATTATCTAAAAAAAATTATAAATAATAAAATTCAAAAATTCAATGGGTTAGGAACACTATAAATATTTAATAAACCTTAGTTTTTTCAGAATCACCAGTGTTTCCATCATTAACATTTTCATTTTAGCAGTATCAGTTAAGCTCAAATGCATTACAGTATTATACTTTGAGATGGGAAATCCTTGCTCATATAGACACCAAAGTCCCATAATTTCTATACATTATAATATATTACATTTTTTTTCAAATGGTAGAAAGAAAAAGTCTATGGTTTACTTCCCCAGTACCTAGAAGGGGACTATATATAGCAATGTACCATTTATATTGATTTTGCCTTTAAAAAACAAGATCCTTGAATTTTAAATTATAAATATCTATCGTCACACTTTTTTACTATATCTTCATATTCAAGTTATGAAAGAGAATTGCCCTGACACTTTAAACTCATTTTTCCACTTAATAAGGTAATTGAATAAGATACTTTGAGGACATGTGTAAATGATAAAAGCAAGTTTTATTGGGGAAATGTAAAAATAATGAGAAATCGTTCTGTATTTTAAACAAAATCTTATTGCTCCTAGAATAGGAAATGAATTGTCTGTAGAAAATGTAGACTATTTGAAAATTAACGACAAAGTTAAATATTTATTATTTTAATTTGAAATAATTTCAAAAATTCTTTAAATAGCACCAACAATTTTCCCTAAGGTTGTGACACATATGGAAAGTTATCAACCTGTACAAGACATAAAAATAGTAGTTAAACCATTAATATTAAATTTTTGACTATCACATACCAACCTTATTCAAAAACTAGTTCTTTTCTCATATTTAGTTCATTATTTTTAGCATATTAAATTTTAATAATAAAAGTAGGGCACAAATAACCTTCTTGTATCTCTAAATGGTTCCTCAACTTCAGCTATGATAGAATCTAACTACAATGCCACATACTAGGATTAAAATCTTTTTTGCAAGATTTATTGGATAATAGAAGTGAATTATGGTGTTCTGTTCAGTCTCACTTATCTGTGCTTCCCTTGGTCATGAATACTGGTTATCATTCATTGCAAGCATCATGTTCAAAGTACTACTTCTGGTGTGCTTGGCTTTAAAGCAGAACAACCCCACTACATAGCTGTACCATGATGAATGAGGAAAGTTCTTTCAGTGCTTGCTTTTCTCACACCTTCTCTATCCCTAGAAGTGTTCCCACATGTAATAATTTCATACAAGTGACCTGAACCCAAGAGTTGTACTATTTTCCAGGATGACTATAATTTTATAATTGTCAGAATTGATTTTAGAAATCAAAACAAAAACTGGAAAACAAATTACAACAAAAAATTGAAGTGGTTTTAATTTTAAAATATTTATTCTAAGATTTTGCTGTTGTTATATATAAAAAAAAACAAACAAACAGGTTTTTTCATAAATGCAATTTTTCTACCAAGCAAATTGCAAAGGAGACATCTCTGTATGGGACTGCCATCTAGTGGGAAGTCCAGTGGGGCTATCTAATGATAGCAGTGAACTTGGTTTGGTATTGATGAGCCAAGCCAGTTTGTTCCACAAGTATTTACTGAGCACCTGCTACAGTAAGGCACTTTCTTATAAAGCTGTGGGAGATTTTTTTAATGATTAAAATGTAAAATTTTAGACCCTGAGTTTCTGTTCTGTCTAGAATTTTAAAGCCACAACGTGCCACAGTCCCATTTAACCTCAATGACTTGATTGTATTTTAAAGGTCCTAGTTGCCTTCTCGATCCTATCCCCTCCTCTTATCACCCAGTCTGTTATGAATTTAAAGGAAGTTATGAAAGAATATATGATGAGTTGTTTTGAATCAAGCCAGAGCTTTGGAGAATCTATATGTAATGAAAATGCTATAAATACTGTAATTTCTACTAGTACCTTTTGTTAACGGCTAGCAAATTTCCTCAAGAAAAGTTAGTTTTCCCTAAGCAACAAAATCATATATGACATTTATTGTGTAGGCTCAAGATTCATTTTATCTATTGAGTTTAAATGATGTTTTAAAGAAAACTCAAATTAGATCACTCTGTATGAAAATGTATAAACTTTGTAAGTTTAGTAAAAGCTAAAACGTAAAATAGGTGTATAAATGAATTCCACATAAATGATAATAATGTTGAAGAACCATCAAAAAGCTTTTGTTTAAGCTAATATTTTAGAGAAAATAGTATCATCAGTGGTTTTTATAATAGTTTGCTAAAATTAAAAAACTAAAATTTTAAAGAGGCATAGACATTTATTTTAAAATTAACCTAATTATGAAAACAGTATGGCATACCTTTGTTCACCTTAATTTTATTTGTTGCAGAATTTTTGGACTGGCAATTGCAAAAAAAACCCCCAAAACTCTTTAAGACTAAAACAAGAACATTTAGAGGACTCAGAATGAATAATTAAAAATTCTTACAATTATTCATGGGATTATAATGATATATTTCTGAGGTCATTAGAAAAATAATTTCTAATATCTTTCAATACCACAGTTAACTAAAAATAATGGTTGCAATTTGAATAGTGCTTTGCAGTGCATAAAAGGTTTGATTCTACAGACATTTTATTCATACATCTGTGAGCAGATAACTTGTCTCCAATTTGACACATGAGGTGCTTAGATTTCATGAAGTTGGCAGACAGGTAATTCTGTCTAGTCAATCACACGCTTTCATTTTGAAAACTGTTGTGAGATTTTCTGTTACTAGAAGACGTAATCAATCCTCTTTTTTTTCAGTGTAGTCAAAGAACTTAAGAATCAGAGGGAAAATCCAAATTTAATTTTAAGTGCATTTTTCTACTATATATTTGATAGAAAACCACACTTTACTGTCTTAAGTTGTACATATTGTACAGAAGAGGAAAGTTAGCTTTGGGGATGATTTACTTCTTATTGCAAATCCCTCTTTCATCTTTCTTTATTTAGTCCGTTGTGTGTGCTAAAAGATTTTTATAAATACATTTCACCTGAATTTCCTGACATACTTTTGTCATTCCTAACTTACTAAGTCTTCCCTTTGAAAGACTTTGTTTGCAATTCAAGTGTATGCACAGTTAAATCCAGCACATCAAATAGCATCAGTTTTCTAACATACACCTACATTTGTTTTGTTTGTTTTAGGGTTTCGGGCTTTTTTGTTTCTTGGGTTTTTGTTTTTTTGCTTTTTTTCCCCCAGTTTTCTGCATGTTCCAGCACGAATTTTAGGTGGTACATGATCGTGCATGGTTTTTCTAGTATACCAGCAGTTAGTGTTTCCACATCACCACCACTACCACTAGAAACACTACAAGTTTTATGAAAACATTGTAAAAGACTTTAGTTGATGTTAAAGTTCTTTCAGATATGAATACAATGATAGTAATGCAGTATTTTCTTTGTCATTTAAAACATCCTGGCACTGTTTAATCGAGTTAAAAAAGTTTGGTGTCTGGAGATGTTTTCACTGTCTGTGTGGTTTCTTTTAAGTCATTTTTAGCTCTGCTAGTCACAGGTCCCTCATTTACGAATAAAAGATAAAACATTGGATTTACGTGAGATAAAACTGAAAAAGTGTTTTAATGCATATAATAAAGCATAAAATAGTATACAAAATTCACCCTTACAAGATAAGTTTATATAAGACATATTGCATATTGTTCAGAAAGCTTTGCTATTTGTGCACAGAATTAATTTGATCAGCTTATGTTACCCTTCAAGGTAAATTATTTAAACACAAATAGCAAACACTGTATAATTTGTGCAAATATTTATGACACTTGCATTGTGATTTGGGGAAGAAATGGAGTTTCAAGCTTATGTGTATATAGCCTTTACTTTGGTTCTTTTGAATTATTCTTAAGGTATAATGATTTCTTCTTAATAATCAAGCATTCCTTTCTTCTTGCTTAAGAATGATAGTCTACTTTGAAAGTAAAGAGTTATACAGCAGACTCTTCATTTAAACCTTATGTAAGGAAATAAAATCTCTATGTCCACACATTTTGAGGTTCTACCTTCATGCATTTATTGTGTGTTACATTTCCCAGCTTTATCATATTTAATGTTTTATGACCTGTTCTCCAGATTCAGGTAGTAAAAGGTTAGAAGTTACATTTAAATAGACAGAAGGGCTGAAGAAATATATTTCAATTAAAAATAGCTTGGAATAGAAACCTTTGCCCAGTTTCAATATAGGTTGCACCAAAAGCTAATGAGCAAGTAGGAGATCTGATCTGTTCTCCAATGAAGCCTGGTATGGTATGCATGTGCTGTTGCATATTGACCTAAAAATGTGGAATTCAGATAAATTCAGCAATTTTCCATTTACATAAAGGAAAAACAGTGAAAGCAAAATATAACTCAAGCCAATATGTTAGGATGAATAAAGTAAGACTGAACATTGGAAGAAAAAATTCTGAAAAATCTTTAGCAGAAGTTGTATATTGAATTAGTTCTTTCTCTTCTTTAACATATTAGCCTTCTTCTCTACTCAGATATCTTTCAGCAAGTTTCACAGGTGATTGCACAAACAAATGAGAAATGTGTCTCAGAATGGGTACAGAACTAGATAGTTTATATGCCCTGGCCCATATATACCTGTATTAGATGCTTAGAGACCAAAATATTAGGTATTTAAATGTTCCTGTCACATGTTCGTAGCCATTCCTCTACTGATATTATGAAGTTATAGCCTCTCCATCATATTAATGATTTGGGGCTGTGTAGTATATGAAGTTAAGCCATTTTAATAGGAAACTATATCACATTTTGGGTAATTAGTCCAAACCTCCTGCAAGGATGTCTCCTGTCCTGAGAGATGGGTTGGTGACTCACTAATGGGAGATTAGATAGCCAGCAAGTTCAAGTGGAGTATATAATGGGCTTGTTGTTTGAATGGTGGAGATATGAAAGCTTGGGATTTGGAGACAGCCGTTTTCTGCCCTGTGAACCAAGTAATAGAGAAAACTCATCTGCAGAGAGAAAAATTAAGCAGTAATGCGAGAGAGAGAAGAATAGAGGAAAGTCACAGGGTGTATATCTTATAACCCATGTGGGTTTTTTGTTCCTGTTCCTGGTTCTACTTCCTGTCAATTATGCCCAGTTGCATTTCTGTACTTGAGTTCCACTTAAAAACTACAAACAAAAACTCTGCATCCTTAAAGCATATTTCTTTGTTGGTATGTTTGTTTAAGCTAGCTTGAGTTGATCTCTTCTATTTTCAGTGAAAAAAACTTTACACACAAAAACATGAGATGGAATTGTGAAGGTCTGGGGAATGAAATAGCCTATTCTAGAATTTAAAGTTCCTTTGTAAAAATAAATCATCTGCAGCATAAGGAATTTTTTAAAACACAAGGTTTTCTCAAGAAATTCATATTAGTTTGAGATCCTTCTTCCAACTACAGTTGTATTTTTTCTTTTTTACCCTCCGTAAAGGCTCCACTTTCCTCTCATTCTTATCCCACCAAAATCCCATTTAACATTTCTACTTTATAAGTAGTACATTTTAAATTATTAAGTAGATGACCGATATTAATTATTAATATAATATCAATTTGGGTTAAGCAGAGCAAATTATTCACTTACTCGACTGCTAATATTAGCAAATATTTTGGTATCTATGTGACCTGTGTAGTAGCTAGATAGTACTAGTAGTACTGGCTTTTGCAGACCCAGGAATATGATCTGGCAATATTGCATAAAGCAATCTTTTGTGAAAGGACATTTAAAAGTAATTGAATTTACTTGAACTTAATGCCCAAGAGAACTGAATACCCAGTATACTAAGGCTTGATATTTACATTTTTGTTTTAATCCAAATGAACATCAATTATACATGTGCCTTGTGCATTGTCAAACTTAATTGAAGAATGTGCATCATTTATTATAACATTTAGATTTTTCAAATGACTGAAATTTCCAATAATATAATTCACCTTCAAGGAATATAAAGCCTTCTTTTATTTAAAAACATTACTACACCTATATTATCTGGCAAGAGAAATTCTGTCCTGTTCTTTATGTAGAACATTAGATTTTTTTTTTCCAATTAATCAAGAATTCTAGAAACATTCTGGGAAACAATTCTATTGCTTAAGTTTGCCTTCCAGTATGCGCGTATTTTTTTTCATTTAATTTAATTATTTCAATCTTGTCTTCTACAATTGTCCCTTTTTAGTGTTAAAATCTAAATTTGGGAAGTCTGGATTTCAAAATATGCATTTAAAAATAAATTTTAGACAATGGGGTTTTCAGTAATGTGCTTTCACATACAGAAATATATACAGATACAAATATTTTTTATTGTCGAAATAAATTTGATGTAATATGAGTATTTTGTTTTCATATTCATCAAAAACATGTGTCAGGAGAACTATTGATTCTGGAGCAGTGGATTCTATATTCAATAATAAATGCATATTTCACACAAAAAAGCAAACTTTTATTCATGGAATCTCATTCGAAAATTGGTCTTACATAGTGCTCTCTAATAGAATTTTCTGTGATGATGGAAATTTTCTATATCTGCACAGTCCAATATAGTAGCTGTTAGCCACATGTAGTTATTGAGCATTTAAAATATGTCTAGTGTGGCTGATTAATTTTATATCTAAATTATTTAAAATTATGTGAAATTAAAAATTCAGTTCAATAGATACAATTTAATGAGAATTGGGAACATGGAGAGAATATAGAAAATGCGATCAATAATTTTAGATCATTCAAAGACAAGTAAAAAAGATTGGAAAGAACTTTGGAAGGAAAGCAAGGCCCGTGGTCTATAAAATTTATGTGTGTGTATGAAAGATAATTATATTTATAATGTTTAGAGGAGAGAAGAATATAAAAGAATCCATTGGAAGGAAATAAAAAATATTGTATGTATAAAAGACACTATATTCCTGATGTGGCAAAAATCTAGAGTTGCCAGGAAGCAACAGACTCTACAGTAAAATAAAAGATTTTCCCTTAGAATCATCTGAATTCTTCCTCCTTAATGCATGAACAGTAAGAATAAAAAGATTATGGCATGAGTTTTTTAAGATAGAGGGAAGGTAGTGGAGGAGAATTCATGTTGGATACTTCTAGCTTCTTCTAAGATTGAAGAAACTAAGACTGGCATCAACAATTTAAGGACTGCATTCAATAAACCTGTTAGTCTCTATATTCTGGGGATTGTACCTGGACGTGGAAGATAAAGAAAGCCTTCTTACTGCTATTCAGAGACTCATGGTCCAATGATGAGACAGATAAACAGCAAAATACATTGAGAATCACTATAGTAAAAGCACATATAAAGTGTGATATGGGCACAGAAGAAGATGTAACTTTCCTTTGGGGAAATGAAATTAGGTTGATGGTTAGGATTAAGAAAGTTTGACAGAAGAGGTGACATAAAGCTTCCTTGAAAGACAAATCAATAATAATTCTTATACTAGTATTAAATAACATGCACAAGGCATGGTACAAAGATTCTTAAATTTTGTGTAACAAGAAGTGTCTGTAGAGGTTGTGAGCAAATGTGCTATACATAAAACAATCATTCAAATTTCAGAACATAAAAGAGGTCAACCATGGGTCCGAATATTCATGGTGTGGAAAGTTTGACTTAAAGAAGACTTAAAATTAGTGGACTTTAGGTAGGCTGATAAATTCAGGCAGGTCATTTTATTCACTGAGAGGAATTATGACAATGATAGCCATAAAGAAACTGGTTTGGTAAAAATAACTAGTTATGTAGAACCTAAAATACACACATACAAAATAACAGAAGAAAATTTGGGGTTGATAGATTGAGCCCAGATTGTGAGGTGCTTTGAATGTAGGGCTGAAGAATTATGACATCTTCCAATCACACATAAACACAGAGACCAGAATCTTAAAGCCATAGTTATAACACATTTTTTCAAAGAGTGTCAGTTTAGTTAGAGATAACTCAATATTAGGGATAAACAAATATTATTGGAAGTATATACTAACTCTGGTACACTGCCCATTTCCAATCTCCAGGCAGTCTATACTCTAAGTCTTCACCTGCCTACTGTCTACAGAACCTGTGACTGAGGGCTTTTTCTGACAACTGATCTTTTCTGGCCTTCACATGGAGTAGGCCAGGATGTCAAGGAGTGAACTCCTTGTAAATCAATTACAGAAAGAAATTGGTAGATGAATATCCCAGCTTCTATAACTCTCAGGAGGAACAATTTTGAACTGCACTCAGTACATTTTCAACAGAAAGACCCAGATCAATGGATGCTTTAATGCTCACAGTGGTAACCTGCTCAATAATGTACCCTGTATTGGATTTCAACCCTAAACTGTCACACTTCCTCAACCCCATCTAGGTGCCTTCTGGGACAAACTATAAAATGAACTGTTTTCACTCAAACTCTTACCTCATGGCCAGCTTCTAGGGGAACTGAGCCTACCACTTATTACCAGAAGTGGTTCTAAGAAGCAGATTCTAATGACAGGATTGTGGAACTGGACCACTTATCTCTCATACAGCCACAAGTACCCAATTGCTGGTGATAAGTGGGGTAGAAAACACAGAGACAATGTGTTTTAACCATCTCTATTAAGTCATTGAGGATTTCACACCAGCCATTTTGTATACAACCTTACGTATTAGTCAAGTTAGGCTAGATTTTGCTATGGTAACAGGCAATCCCAACTCGCAGTGATTTAAAGCAGCCAAACTTAATTTTCCAATCCTGCTACACCTATAGCAGGACATCGTTTTGGCAATAGAGTGATAAGGCATTCAGTATCACAATGTTGCTGGTCACCATGACAGAGGGAAAGAAAGAGTAGAGAAATACTTGGTGGCTCTTACAGCTTTCTCTTAGAAATAAGAAATGTTAGTTGTTCTCACATTTCATTGACCAAATTAATTCATCTGCCCATACTTAACTTCAGGAAGGTATGAAAGTACAGTCCTATTATGTGCCCTGTGGAAGAACCAAAACTATTTTTTGGATGGCACCAGTGACCATAATGCCTCACCCCTGACTTCATGATATTTTTCTTTTGTTTAATCCCACCTTGCCTCTATTTAATCATTTACCTATTCTTTTATATCATTAACAATTTAAAAATCTTTAATGTATTATTTTCAGTCATTTTCCAATTGAGGTTTAATTCTTTCCAAAATGAGGTTTGCTGAAGAAAACATAGAAAGACATCAAACATATCACTTTGATATTCATCTAGTTTTCCCATGTATTAACAAGCAAAGATAATATTTACCTACTTGTTTTCTTTCTCTATACATTTCACTTCAAATTCTTTTTCCAACTCCAATCTTGAGCAGTAAATGTAAGAGGTTATTTTTCTCCTAGGAATTGACCTCCTCAGTAAGAAGGTATCAAGCAGCGATGCCAGTACAATGGTTATATCACAGAGTTAGGGCTTGTTCACATAATTTGACAATCTCTTGTCATACATATTGAGACCTATTAACCAGAAACTTTTTATTTACGGACCTTGCTCAATACAGAAACAAAATGTTTAGATGTATGTTTCTAAAAGTAATAATGGGATGATTTGCATTTGTGTCAATAATGAATACATTACCTGAGGGAAAGAGACGACAGGCAGTCTCCTTGGTTTTGCTTTGTTGTTTTGCTTTTGTTTTATTGTTCACTTGGACTCCATTTTATTCATCTTTACTAAAGGAATTCAAATGCAAATTTTAAATTGCAGCTCTTTCTATTAAAAGCTGGCTTGACTCCATGCTTAGGTGAATAAAGAATTTGGGGTGATAAATACACAAAAATGTAGAGTACTTGCTGTGATGGGTTGGAGTTGATTATTTCATTTTACCCTTAAGACATATGAGGTGGGCACTGGTAAGTGGTGGAACCAGGATTCAAACCAATGTTATGACTCCTGCTTCTCAAATTCACAGCATTTTCCCTCACCATTTAGGTAGTTCTCAAGGCAGGATGTAATTTGTTGTCCAATACTACTGGGGTAATACCCTCATATAATTCTCTATTCTTTAACAAAGCACTTCTAAAAATAAATAATAGTAGGAAGAGAAGCAAAAACATGGTAGAGAAAAGAACAATATAAATTGCCAAAGTTATCCATAGTTCAAGATATAAATGATAAAATAAAGAGAAAATTTGCTCTGCAGATGTTTTATAAGTTTTATAATTTCGTTACTGCCCTATGCTAACAGGATGATTGCAAGGACTGTAGTTATCATTCAAAGGATAAATGAACACATATGATAGGATTGAGTGTATATGGTGACAATTACAAAACGTGTGTGTTGGGTTGGGGTGAAGCTGAGGAGTTAGAAATAAGCAATCAAGGAACCAATGCATTATGTTGACAGTAATGGCAAGACTTTGAAGTTTCAAAAGAACATATTTTGCCAGAACTTACAAATGCACATAAGCACGGATGTTTACCAATCAGCTGATTAAACAATAAGCACATGAAGACAAGTGATAGAGAAAGGGGAGCTCCCAAATTCTGACAAGGCTCTCAGACATAAAAGAAAGGTAAGTATTCCAGAAAACTAATTTCAAATTATATTTTAGTATTTTAGTTTTGATTCAGTTTTGTTCTCAAGCATTGTATAGGAATTTTCAGTTCACCCACTATGGGATACAATTATGTTCAGCTGGACCACAGTGAAAAACAAATGAAAATGGCTGTTGGGATTTCACAGGCAAATTCAAGGTCCAAAGGGAGCCAGCTGTGTAACAGGAACATTATGTTCTCAAGAGAATGGAACTTCTACCGCATTTAGGTGTCCAAGTAGTGTGCATAACATTTAAATGAAAGAAGAAACCAAAAAGAAACCACATTAAGGTTCAATGTTCAGGATATTCCATTTTTGTGGAAGATTTCAAGAATCCCTTCATGTCTTCAGAGTAGTTTCATATTATGTTTCATCACTGACTAAAATGAGTCTTCAAAAGAAAAAATTATTTGTATAACAACACTTTATTTTATGTTAATCTTATGGCTTTTACAGCATCTTATCTTTCCCTTGTGAACGAGGCACATATGGGAAACTCAAATGCAAGTAATTATTTAAATAACATCATATACATACATTATTCATTATTGTCTTCGCTATTATGCATAACATTTCTTCACGGGCTGATTATACTTCCTCTTGTCTTTTAGATTCACACATACCTAATTTCTAGCAAAGATGTTTTAACACATATGGCAATCTTTCTACTGTAGTTAGGGTCTTGCCAGGCCTCCAGAGAAATTTTAATAATGGCATTTTAAAATTAAAATTTATGCCATAAGATTCTGCAACGTTTTTAGAAAAACAGGATATCTGTTGATGGATACTATTCTAAAGTCTGAGTGAGGTAGTTATGTGAATTCTAACAAAGCCAATCAAAAGTCAACTATAAATATAGTTTTGGAGCTGGTGAGTCAAGTGTGTGTGTGTGTGTGTGTGTGTGTGTATGTGTGTGTGTTCTTAACTTATGAAAATCTAATGGAGAACTCTGGATGTATGCATTGAAGGCATTAACTCTGTTCTGATTTGGTTTGGCCTTGCTAACTACCTCCCCATCTGCATTTCTTCAGTGAGCTCCCATGGGCTAACATCCTATACCTTCAGACTTTTAAAAACTGACAAAGCCTCTGCTGCCCACTACAAAAAGAGAAAATATGTTCAGTTTGCTCTTCCTCTCTGGCATTCCTATACACTAACAATGAAAAATCAGAAAGAGAAATTAAGGAAACAATCCCATTTACCAGTGCAACAAAAAGAATAAAATACCTAGGAAAAAACCTACCTAAGGATGTGAAAGACTTGTACTCAGAAAACTATAAAACACTGATGAAAGAAATCAAAGACTACACAAACAGATGGAGAAATATACCATGTTCTTGGATTGGAAGAATCAATATTGGAAAAACGACTATACTACTCAAAGCAATCTACAGATTCAGTGCAATCCCCATCAAACTACCAATGGCATTCGTCACAGATAAGAACAATAAATTTTACAATTTGCATGAAAACACAAAAGACACCGAATAGCCAAAGCAATCTTGAGAAAGAAAAATGGAGCTGGAGGAATCAGGTTCCCCAAATTCAAACTATACTACAAAGCTACAGTAATCAAGACAGTATGGTACTGGCACAAAAACAGAAATATAGATCAATGGTACAGGATAGAAAGCCCAGAGGTAAACCCACACCCATATAGTCACCTAATTTATGACAAAGGAGGCAAGAACATACAATGGAGAAAAGACAGCCCCTTCAATAAGTGGTGCTGGGACAACTGGACAGCTACATGTAAAAGAATGAAATTAGAACACTCCCTAACACCATACACAAAAATAAACTCCAAATGAATTAAATACCTAAATGTAAGACCAGACACTATAAAACTCTTAGAAGAAAACATAGGAAAAACACTCTTTGACATAAACCACAGCAAGATCTTTTTTGACCCACCTCCTAGAGTAATGAAAATAAAAACAAAAATAAACAAATGGGACCTAATTAAATTTAAAAGCTTTTGCACAGCAAAGGAAACCATAAACAAGACCAAAAGACAACCCTCAGAATGGGAGAAAATATTTGCAAATGAAACAACTGACAAGGGATTCATCTCCAAAATATACAAACAGCTGATGGAGCTCAATATCAAAAAAAAAACCAACCCAATTAAAAAATGGGCAGAAGACCTAAATAGACATTTCTCCAAAGAAGACATGGAAAGATGCTCCACATCTGTAATTATTAGAGAAATGTAAATCAAGACTACAATGAGGTATCACCTCACACTTGTCAGAATGGCCATCATCAAAAACTCTACAAACAATAAATGCTGGAGAGGGTGTGGAGAAAAGGGAACCCTCTTGCACTGTTGGTGGGAATGTAAATTGATACAACCACTATGGAGAACAGTAGGGAGATTCCTTAAAAAACTAAAAATAGAACTACCATATGACCCAGCAATCGTACTACTGGGCATACACCCTGAGAGAACCATAATTCAAAGAGAGTCATGTACCACAATGTTCATTGCAGCTCTATTTACAATAGCCAGGACATGGAAGCAACCTAAATGTCCATCGACAGATGAATGGATAAAGAAGATGTGGCACATATATACAATGGGATATTACTCAGCCATAAAAAGAAACGAAATTGAGTTATTTGTAGTGAGGTGGATGGACCTAGAGTCTGTCATACACAGTGAAGTAAGTCAGAAAGAGAAAACCAAATACCATAGGCTAATGCATATATATTGAATCTAAAAAAAAAAAAAAAAAAAAAAAAATGGTACTGATGAACCTAGTGGCAGGGCAGGAATAAAGACGTAGACATAGAAAATGGACTTGAGGACATGGATGGGGGAGGGGGAAGCTAGGGTGAAGTGAGAGTGGCGTCGACACATATACACTACCAAATGTAAAACAGATAGCTAGTGGGAAGCAGCAGCATAGCACAGGGAGATCAGCTCAGTGCTTTGTGACCACCTAGAGGTGTGGGATAGGGAGGGTGGGAGGGAGGCTCAAGAGGGAGGGGTATGGGGATATATGTATGCGTATGGCTGATTCCCTTTGTTGTACAACAGAAACTAACATAGCATTGTGAAGCAATTATACTCCAATAAAGATGTATTTAAAAAAAAAGAGAAAAGATGTTCAGTTTGCTCCTCCCTGCTGAAAAACTGTGCAAAGACCAAGGACTGAAAACATCCTCTTTTCATTTGAAGTTACATACTGGTTTACATAGTTATAAAATGTAAAGCCCTCAAAAAATGCTTGGCGCATTACTGTTAAACATTTTGTCTATTGTTATTAAAGTCACTGTACCTAGTTTAAAAAAGTCAATCCTTTGGGAATTAAACTGGTGAATTTCTCCCCAATACACAACTGCATATTATCTACACCACATGCTGTCTCTTCTCAGGGCTGGTAGAGTCCCAACAAATCCTCATGGCTGTTAATAGTGATACTTCTTGGTAATATCGCGTTTCCCTCATCTCGACCTTCACCAGAAGGTGGTGAGAAGGAATTCCTTTGTTGCTCTCCAGATTGTTCCAGGTATGCAAAGTGAAATTGGCTGCTATTTCCACAGGCCTATCCCAAAATTCATGACAATGTAGCAAAAGGTGTCCTTTATATTACTGTATGAATCCACCTATGAAATGTTCAAAAACAGGCAAAGGAAACTCATATTTTTTAGTGATGTATACATAGATATTAAACTATTTTTAAAATAAAATGATTTTTTATAAGAGTCAGTGGAAGTCTTGGGATCCTAAAGATTTTTGAGGCTCTTCTAAGTATTTTTAACTTGGGTAGTATTTAGGGAGGTATTTTCTCTATAATTTTTCTTTTAAGTATATATATATGTTCCATGAAGTCTTCAATTTCTATGCTACATTTCACAGTAAAAAAGTAATAATGTGGAAAAAAAATATTACTTAATCACTACTTCTCTCCCAAATCCTACTTGCTAGAAAGATTAGACAACCTGTCTACGTGCACCCATACTCTTCCATGCTCCAACCACAAAACTCTCACCTTACACTGTAATTTATTCTCTTTTCATTAGACTGTGAGCTTCTCCTAGGAAATACTTCTATTTGGGCACCTTCCTAACTCTGCAGCCAAGGGTAGAGAATGGTATATTGTAGTCCCTAAACAACTGCATCCTGTTAAGTACATTAATCAACCAAGCAATCATTCAGTTTAAAGGACACAGAGTGATCACGGGTTAGCGGAAAGATTTTAGAGTCAATTCTTCCCGCCACCTCTATCACAATTAACACCAAATTCTGAGCAGCTTTTGGCAAGTTATTTATCTTCTGAGGCTAGCTTTTCTCACAAGTAAAATATATGTAGTAATGACTGCCTCATCAAGTCTAGCATTTTCAAGTGACTATATAGTCACCCTATTTTTGAATGTTATTTTTTATCCATATCAGGACACTTTTGATGGTAAAGGGGACGATTGAAACAATTATAATATTTTGAAATATTTATTAAAATATTTAATATAGTAGTTTTATAACATAGTTATATTCAAAACCTATTTTTAAAATAAAAATTGCATGCATCCATGTACATTAAAGTAAAATTTTAAGACCTATTTTTATTTTCTGTCACAAAATAACGTAAGGAGAATACTTATCCCTTGTAATATATTTATTTATTTTAATAAGTTTCTTAGCCACCTGTCTTTAATATTGTCACTAACATTATTTTGAAAATGCATTACTTCCTAGTAGAACAAGTGTCATTTTTATCAGATAATATGTATGCATTTTAATATAACTAATATTCATTGGGCACTTAGTATTTTCTTTTGATGAAGGGTAATTTGCATACAGGAAATGTGCAAATATTAATTGTACAGCTCAATATGGACATATGTATACACCATATGTACCCTCCTCCACATCAAGATACAGAATATTCCCGTCACTCTCTTTGCCTCTGTCTAGTCAATCTCCCTTTCAAACCAGAGTTAGACACTATTCTGATTTATTTGTATCACCAGAGATTAGTGCTTTCTGTTCTTGAGCTTCATAACAATGGAATCATACTCTTTCATGTCTATATTTATGTACTCTTTTATTTTTGGCTCAGTTCACTCAGGATTATGTCTATGATATTTACCCATATTGTTACTTCTATCATTCACTCACCATTTTTTAATTGCAGAGAGGAATTTCTATGTCTGATGTACCGCATTTTTATTTTTACCCATTCTCTTGCTGATAGACACTTAGGTTGTTTGCAGTTTCAGCTCTTATGAATAAAGTTGTTATTTTGAAAGTCTTTTGGGTAACATATCACACTCCCTCATTTCTCTTAGATATACACTCAGAATGGAATTGCTGGGTCATAGGGCAGGTATTTGTTTAACATTGTTAGAAACTACAAACAAATTTTTACAAAGAGGTTGGATCATTTTATACTTCACAAACAATGTATGAGTGCCAGTTGCTCCACATTTTTCAGACAACTATGCTTACCAAAATCATATTTAGTCTGAATATTTATATAACAGTATTTATGCATTTTGACAAGTAGAGTTGTTTTTGACTGGTAGACTATTATAACTTGTTTGGCAAAAATTATGAATTATGTGCTCACCAAAAACCAACTCCAAGTTTTCCAATTTAGTAAGAACACGATTTTTACTCTAATGCCATGCTCTGCCATATATGTATTTATACGATCACTGCAAACACACATAATTAATACTAATGCTAAATCTTTAATTGAATTTTAATGGCATACACGATAATGTCAAATGTTTTACCTTCAGTAGAATGATACAGTAAAAGGAAAGCTTTAATTCTATGATTTGGAATGGGAAAAATTTATTCTTTGAAATAATTATCTGATTTTCTATTGGAAGCACCTGATGATGCAGATATAAAACTGTTTGCAAGTCCTTTTGTTAATAAGTGCACAATTATTGAATCAATTTCTGTACATCCATGTACACAAAAAAATAGAAAATGAATAAAACTAATTTGTAGAAAGTCACTTGATATACAACAAAAATCATGCAGACAGAATGCTATTTAAATATAGCTTCTGTAGCATGCCATGTCAAATTATTGTTATGACTGTCTAAAAGTAATTACTGGGGCTTCCCTGGTGGCGCAGTGGTTGAGAATCTGCCTGCCAATGCAGGGGACACGGGTTCGAGCCCTGGTCTGGGAAGATCCCACATGCCGCGGAGCGGCTAGGCCCGTGAGCCACAACTGCTGAGCCTGCGCGTCTGGAGCCTGTGCCCCGCAACGGGAGGGGCCGCGATAGTGAAAGGCCCCCGCACCGCGATGAAGAGCGGTCCCCGCACCGCGATGAAGAGTGGCCCCCGCTTGCCGCAACTAGAGAAAGCCCTCGCACGAACCGAAGACCCAACACAGCCAAAAGTAAATAAATAAATAAATAAAGTAGCTATAAAACAATCGAATTCATGCTCTGCAATTCAGTTAAAAAAAATAAATAAATAAATAAATAAATAAATAAAAGTAATTACTAACATTTAAAGTACTGGTTGATGCTTTTTCGGCACTACACTGATTTTTATGCTGTTTAGTCAACCCATATATTTGTTGATTAATGTCAGTGAATATTTTATCAAGTTATACAAATCATCACCAACTCCCTTGAAAAACTGAATTCTGACTATTAAGTTTTTCATTAAAGGCGCACTTTTGATTTTGTGCATCTTATTATGGAAAGGGGGTATTACAACATTAAGAAACATTACTTTCATTATATATGTCACACATACATATAATTCTAGGTCTACCTTATTCAATATATAACTACACAACTATAGCTCAAAGTATTCTTTGTAAGCTCAACAGCTGAACCCCCATTTATCACACCTATTTTATACATATTTAACCTATAATTTCTCATGTTTCCCAATCACTCTGATTACTGGCAAAGTGACAGCTTCATGATCCCTTATGCAATGGCACACACTCATACTCTCAGGAAATGCCTTTACACCATATTCTTTAGAAACTTAAAACTGAGTGTCATGGCAGCCCTGGTCCCCTTCATCTTGGCTCTTTGGTGACTGTGCAGTGTTCTGGCTTCTTCTCCCCAGGCATCTGGATGGGTCCTTGCTCGTGCTCTTCATTTCCCCCTACACCCTTCATATGATCCTCAGCCTCTAGATTAGGGACTGTTTTAATGACCAGAAAGGCCTCACCATTGCTTTGACCCAGATAGTGTAACCCCGTGCCGAGGGATTAAGGCATGTGCCGACGTCCATCCAGGCTGTCCCTTTCTCACCTTGGATCACAGGGTACTAAAGGGCAACCAGGCCGGCTTCTAGTCCCGTTTCCAATCTTCCTACAGTAGTACAAATTCCATACACACACTACTATATATAAGGTATATAACCAACAAGGACATACTGTATAGCACAGGGAACGCTAACGACATGTTAAAATCACTCTGTTTACAGCCCATGCATGTCATATACTACCAGTCAAAACTATAACAGAAGCTCAAAGCACAGTTTGGGAGTTGCCAAGCTCATCCAAGTTTATTTTCATACAAATTAATACTTTATTAAAGCTGAAAAATTTAGGACAAATGATAAACCAAATACCAGGAAGGATGACTGGCAAAAATAGCTGTGACCAGGGCAAACCTAGTTTTAAAGTTACCCTATACATAGAGCATCTAGCATCTGCCTGGTAAAAAGCTAGCAGTGCTGTCTTTCTGTTTTCTATAGCTACATAAAATAGTCCTCATTAATGAAAACCTATGTTGACTAGCTCCGCTAATGCGCCAAAGAAAAAGGTACTAGTATGTTAAATAACTTGCTTTAAAATATATATTTTGAATTAATGTGACTAGGAAATGAAAAGTCCAAATAGCCAGTTTAATATCTGACCGTTGTAATGGGATGGCGGGGTGGATGCATGCATGAACAGTCTTAGAGCCAGAGTAAAAACTAATCACAGGTTGTTGCTCTGTTTGAAAATGGCCCAGATACAGCACATGAACTGTCCAGAATGGGAGGTCCATGAAGACGAGAGGTGGAATGATCTCTGGCAATTTTCAACGTGAGCCTGGACCACATAACCCTTTTCTGTTGAACAGAGCCGCAAAGCAAAGTTTACCATTTGCCAGAAGTTACACCCATTGGGAAGATCATTCTGAATGTTCTAATGTTGCAAGGAATCTGTTGTATTTTTTTTTTTTTTTTTAAGTTATTTTCAACTAGTCCTTCCAACCGGCCAAGGAGATCTGTGATGCATCAGAGCTTCCCCATCATGTTCGGGATGTGCAGACAGCTCTCCACAAATCTTTGGCAGCAGCCTGTGAATCTGTGCTGAAGGGGGGTTTGTTGTATAAGTAGGTGTCTCTTTATATTTGTTGTTGTCTCTGCAAATACTCAGTCTGCAGCAGCATCTGCTATCTCAGCCCAGACAGTCCAAACAGATGTGCCATTACCTCATGTGCCGAGCAAGCCCCTTGAACAAAGCTCCTGCTCTTCCTTGGCAGGTAGTCCTAGACGCTTTGTTTAAACCCAGTTGTAAAAATAGCCTGAATCCGCCAGGGAATGGGAACTAATGAGAGGCAATTTCTCTGCAAACTTGGTGAGGAGGATAATGGCCTCCTTCTGAGTCCCCAGTTTTATTAGTATTTCCATTTCAGCGAAATGTGCTTTTGACACAGCTTTCAAATTATCACTGAACTCACGAAGCCCATTTTACTTGATGTTAATGCTCTCGGTGAAGCAGCTCAGGAGATGACTTCAACGTTTCTAAATACATCGTTAAGTGTGAAGCGTGAGCAGTCAAACTGTGGTGTCTTCAGTCTCCGTGTCCTGTTGCATAAAGTAAGCAAGCCAGCCAGCAGGGCCCCAGACACATGTACTGGTCACAGGAAGCAACTTGACACTAAAGGTGCTGCATTGCTCATAGAATTCTGCGCCTCATCCCAGAGAAGGGCATGGTGAACGAGCACAATGATAGGTCTTCACTTGTACTAACTGTCGAGGAAACAATCTGCTACCACCATGTTTCCTCCTATCTGGGTGTGAACCTTTCTCACAAAGTTCCTCAGTACACTAGGAAGATAAACCTATTGGCTCATCCTCTCAAAGGCAGGGTAGTTGGACTCGGGCAATATGAGAAGATGGTTTACTCTCGGTAGGCAAGGTACTTGTGGCTTTATATACACTTTCTCATCTAAATTTTATACAACCTAAGTTATATATTAGTATCTGAAGTTTACTGATGTGAAAACTGATATTAAGCATCATCTACAAGTTCACGTATAGAAATTGGCAGAGAAATATTAAAACTCGGTTATATCTCACCCCAAGTTATATTTTCTTTCTGCTGAGCCAAGCAAATAACTTTTGGCATATTACTTACAAACTGAGCTGCAGTTTGGTGTCTCCATAAACTGGCTATTTTATAGACTGAAAGAAAATGCAAACACACACAAACACACGCACACACAAATGCAGAAACCACAGGCTGACACTCATGCATATGTTCATATTGCTTACTATAGAGTCCGGAGCATAATAAGTGATCAATACATGGTACTTGACTTCCTTTTTATAATATTTGGCAAGTGTTAATAACTATTAACTGCTTAACACTTATCCATCCTAAGGATTATCTGAACTTAAAGCAAGTGGCCTAGAACAAGCATTATTCACCCTAAATGATACCTTAATGATGGTCTCTCTGAACACTTGATAATTGAGTGCATAAGTTTTTTGGAATAGGAATGCTTCCCTCTACAGGGCCCATAGGATACATCACCGTAATGGCCTTCGCAATGACAGAGCACCAACAAGGGCTTTACACACTGAGGCTCATTCTGGATGTGTTAATGGAGGCTGCCTCAGGTCGATGATATGGTAGATAACTTATTTTCTGCTTTGTTTGTCTAGCATGGTGATTTTGATCATGCGCTCCAAAGCAATTTAGGTGCTGTATAATCTTGAAAAAGTTATTTAACCATGCTAACTCAAAGCTCCTCCTTTTTAAATAGATGAAATAATTATTTGCCCATATTAAATGTCTAACATAACAGTACCTCAAAAATAATAAGTATTCAATAAATGTTTGCTACTACCTTTGTTTACTAATTCTGTTATCACTACTAATAATGGTAAAACTATTATTTTGATTTCAATGATATTTCTTCCTCTTACAGCTGTGAAAATTTCAAAGCAGATCAAATAGTTATAATAATTAAATAAAAACCACCTAAAAAAGACAGAAGTAAATTTTTTTATAGCAAGCAATTGAGACATATAATGTTAAGTCTGCTTATAATGTTTTAAAATTATATATCCTGTGGAAAAAGGCAGGGTCAAAGGCTAAACACTGTTGGAAGAAACAGATAAAAATCACATCATAGCACATACATTCAATAGTGAGAATTTTTTTAATTAAAGTTATTATATGTGGGATTTTCCCCCTCAGTTGTCCTGTTTCATAGAGGGAAAGGAAAGAGGAAGGGAGGAAGGAGAGAAAGAAGTAGAGAAAGGAGGAAAAAAATCTGCAAATAAACTTCTCTTTTCTTCATACTTCTTTGATGTTGGCTTGACAATGTGTTCTGAATGATTTGCAGCTGAGTCTTCTAGAACTTTAGAGTTGGAAGGTGTCTGAATAATAATACATTTCAAGACAGTCTTTTTGTGAAAATATGACACAACTGAAGCTTAAGGAAATAATTGATTAGCCAAAGGTATTTGTTTAGGGGATGGGAAAGAGAAAGAGACATTTATCAGGGTGAAGACATTTGGGGTGAGTCTAATTTTTTAGATGACTTTCAAAGCCAAATATGTGGATTTTTGTGTCTTCATTATCAGAGCAAAGAGTGACATGCATAGCCAGTATAAATGTAAATTGTCATACAGACACTGCTGAGATCATTGGAGTTCAACGGAGAAAAATACAGGGTTTTTGGGTTTTTTTTCAGATTAAGATAATAGGATACTTCTCCCTGCCAATAATTCCATTCAGTGCAGAGACTAGTGCGAAGCCAATGTTTTGGGTTTTGTTTAACAACGTCTCTGGGGCAGGTTTTTTTCCATATACAATAATTTAAAATATTGTCAAAATTTTCAGTGGCCAGCAGGCAATTTCACACATCCAAAAGACTTTTTACTTAAAGCATTTTTCCCAATTGAATATACCCAGTTATCCCTTTTCTAGCCACAGTGGTATGCAGATTTATGGACATGGAGAATAATCACAATTTTTAAAAAATGACTGTGTTCAATGAAGCATATCATACAAAGCACCTGTTTTTCTTCATTGTGATATGCAAAGAAAAGTCTGCCATCCCCCTCAGAGAAAAATAATTGACCAACGATATGTTTTTTTTTACAAAGAATCCTAATATAAAGAAATGGTTTTACCAATAATCTATTTCATGATGACTTTTTAAGCTGATTTTTTTTGAATTTTTGAATTTTATTTATTTTTTTATACAGCAGGTACTTATTACTCATCAATTTTATACACATCAGTGTATACATGTCAATCCCAATCTCCCAATTCATCACACCACCACCACTACCCCCTGCTGCTTTCCCCCCTTGGTGTCCATACATTTGTTCTCTACATCTGTGTCTCAATTTCTGCCCTGCAAACCGGTTCATCTGTACCATTTTTCTAGGTTCCACATATATGTGTTAATATACGATATTTGTTTTTCTCTTTCTGACTTACTTCACACTGTATGACAGTCTCTAGATCCATCCATGTCTCAACAAATGACCCAATGTCGTTCCTTTTTATGGCTGAGTAATATTCCATTGTATATATGTACCACAACTTCTTTATCCATTTGTCTGTCGATGGGCATTTAGGTTGCTTCCATGATCTGGCTATTGTAAATAGTGCTGCAATGCACATTGGGGTGCATGTGTCTCTTTGAATTATGGTTTTCTCTGGGTATATGCCCAGTAGTGGGATTGCTGGATCATATGGTAATTCTATTCTTAGTTTTTTAAGGAACCTCCATACTGTTCTCCATAGCGGCTGTATCAATTTACATTCCCACCAACAGTGCAAGAGGGTTCCCTTTTCTCCACACCCTCTCCAGGATTTGTTGTTTGTAGATTTTCTGATGATGCCCATTCTAACTGGTGTGAGGTGATACCTCATTGTAGTTTTGATTTGCCTTTCTCTAATAATTAGTGATGTTGAGCAGCTTTTCATGTGCTTCTTAGCCATCTGTATGTCTTCTTTGGAGAAATGTCTATTTAGGTCTTCTGCCCATTTTTGGATTGGGCTGTTTGTTTTTTTAATATTGAGCCACATGAGCTGTTTATATATTTTGGAGATTAATCCTTTGTCCGTTGATTGGTTTGCAAATATTTTCTCCCATTCTGAGGGTTGGCTTTTTGTCTTGTTTATGGTTTCCTTTGCTGTGCAAAAGCTTTGAAGTTTCATTAGGTCCCATTTGTTTATTTTTGTTTTTATTTCCATTACTCTAGGAGGTGGATCAAAAAAGATCTTGCTGTGCTTTATGTCAAAGAGTGTTCTTGCTATGTTTTCCTCTAAGAGTTTTATAGTGTCTGATCTTACATTTAGGTCTCTAATCCATTTTGAGTTTACTTTTGTGTATGGTGTTAGGGAGCGTTCTCATTTCATTCTTTTACATGTAGCTGTCCAGTTTTCCCAGCACCACTTATTGAAGAGACTGTCTTTTCTCCACTGTATATCCTTGCCTCATTTGTCATAGATTAGTTGACCAGGTGCGTGGGTTTATCTCTGGGCTTTCCATCTTGTTCCATTGATCTATGTTTCTGTTTTTGTGCCAGTACCATATTGTCTCGATTACTGTAGCTTTGTAGTATAGTCTGAAGTCAGGGAGTCTGTTTCCTCCAGCTCCGTTTTTTTCCCTCAAGACTGCTTTGGCTATTCAGGGTCTTTTGTGTCTCCATACATATTTTAAGATTTTTTGTTCTAGTTCCGTAAAAAATGCCATTGGTAATTTGATAGGGATTGCATTGAATCTGTAGATTGCTTTGGGTAGTAGAGTCATTTTCACAATATTGATTCTTCCAATCCAAAAACATGGTATTTCTCTCCATCTGTTGGTATCATCTTTAATTTCTTTCATCAGTGTCTTATAGTTTTCTGCATACAGGTCTTTTGTCTCACTAGGTAGGTTTATTCCTAGGTATTTTATTCTTTTTGTTGCAATGGAAATGGGAGTGTTTCCTTAATTTCTCTTTAAGATTTTTCATCATTAGTGTATAGGAATGCAAGAGATTTCTGTACATTAATTTTGTATCCTGCAACTTTACCAAATTCATTGATTAGCTCTAGCAGTTTTCTGGTGGCATCTTTAGGATTCTCTATGTATAGTATCATGTCATCTGCAAACAGTGACAGTTTTACTTCTTCTTTTCCAATTTGGATTCCTTTTATTTCTTTTTCTTCTCTGATTGCTGTGGCTAAAACTTCCAAAACTATGCTGAATAATAGTGGTGAGAGTGGACATCCTTGTCTCGTTCCTGATCTTAGAGGAAATGCTTTCAGTTTTTCACCATTGAGAATGATGTTTGCTGTGGGTTTGTCATATAGGGCCTTTATTATGTTGAGGTAGGTTCCCTCTATGCCTACTTTCTGGAGAGTTTTTATCATAAATGGGTGCTGAATTTTGTCAAAAGCTTTTTCTGCATCTATTGAGATGATCATATGGTTTTTATTCTTCAATTTGTTAATATGGTGTATCACATTGATTGATTTGTGTATATTGAAGAATCCTTGCATCCCTGGGATAAATCCCACTTGATCATGGTGTATGATCCTTTTAATGTGTTGTTGGATTCTGTTTGCTAGTATTTTGTTGCGGATTTTTGCATCTATATTCATCAGTGATATTGGTCTGTAATTTTCTTTTTTTGTAGTATCTTTGTCTGGTTTTGGTATCAGGGTGATGGTAGCCTCATAGAACGAGTTTGGGAGTGTTCCTTCCTCTGCAATTTTTGCATTTACATTACTTCCCTATAATTACAAGTAGAGTTATAAAGGTGAGGAGCTTGTCATCTCAAAAATAGGGCATTTTGTCACTCAGATTTCAGTACACAAGACTCAAGACTGATAGCCTGTAGTTTTGTTCATCATAAGCTTTTTCCCTGATGCAATAATGAAAACATATTTATTTATTGCATGTATTCATATTTGTATAAACACAATACCCCCCTTCCTCTAAGTATAACACAGAATTTCAAAACTTAGTTTGGTCATGGATCTTGCTCATTATGAGCAAAAATTAAAAAGCAAAAACTTGCATTCAGTTCAAAACAAAAATGTAAAACATTTAACATTAACTGATCTGTGTGATCTTATTTAAGAAATTTAAAAGGAAAATGTAAATTAAATAAGCAAAAAGGATAAACATGATAGGAATGAAAAAAAAAAAAAAAAGAAGGAGAGACCGTTGAGGAAATTTAAGTGTTATAGTCAAAATTAAGAAAGGGAAAAGGCCTGGCTGATCTTTTGGTGGGAAATGCATGGATATGACACATTTTCTAAACAGTCTATATTACAAGGAATAATAAACCTTGAAGGAACAACAGCTGTTGAGATTTTTCTCTTCTAGGATTTGATGGTGGTGGAAAGCTTTCCTTCTCCAAGCAGCTTGCTGATTTAGTCATGAAAATAATTAGTTGCCAGTTATCATGTAGAGCACCTTCTTTGTGAAAAGAGCATAAGACTCCCTAGCCCATTTTTACCGGCACACTTGGGACTTTCTCTTTCACTGGTCCTCCCTAAGGCTCTATGTGTGGCCATCCTTGTCCTTCTGTTGATAATTCCTCTTTTCCCCACTGCTCTGCCTTCCATAAATGAGTACTCTCCTCCAGCAGGTAAGGATCCCTTCCTGGCATTAAACCATTTGTTATGTAATACCCTATAACAAGCTACCAAGATTTTCCTTCAGAAGTAAACATGGGCTAAAACAAAGTTGTCATGATGTAACGGTAAGTTAGCAAGACTTATGTTCAAATTCCAGTTTCAGAACTGGCCATCTGTGTGATTGTGGGCTTGATATTCAACTTCTGAGTTTTAACTTTCTTCTCTGAAAATTAAGGATTCTACCTGAAAACACACATGAAGGCCTAGAACAGTGTATATCATAACATAGTTTCTCAGTAAGCAGTAACTGCTACTAATATTGCTATTACTACTACCAACACAAAACACTACCATTAATAACAAAATTTTATGAAATAAGAGAAATAATATTTTCCTGACTTGTGACTATATAACTCTAATTTCTGCCCCCTTTTCCACATGAACTTATCCTCCAAGTCTACATTTTCTCCTCTTCTGTCTCTTATGAGGGCATTTGTCATTGGATCTTGGACCCACCTGGATAATCCAGGATGGTCCCATCTCAAGATGCTCAACTTGATTATGCCTGGAAAGAGCCTACTTCCAAATAAGGTCATATTCAGAGATTCTGCAAGTTAGGACATAAATATGTTGGGGAGCCACCATTCAACCCACTACAGCAGATCAGATAATATTGCAGAAGTGGAAAATTGATCCTCATAGAACTGTCATGAGTTTTTATAGCTCACAGTAACATGGTTAGTAAATAGTGAAAATGGGACTAGAATCCAGGTTATAATTATTCGATATTCATGTGTGCTGGGAAAGGGCCTTGATATAAGTCAAGAGATAGATGCTGTTGAAAACAACTCAACCTTTCCCCAAAAGGCGTTTTGTGACATAATTGTTCTATAAGATGTTATGGAAAAATGGTACAGATGAATCGGTTTGCAAGGCAGAAATAGAGACACAGATGTAGAGAACAATTATATGGACACCAAGGGGGGAAAGCGGGGGGTGGGGTGGGGTGGTGGTGGGATGAACTGAGAGATTGGGATTGACATATACACACTAATAGGTATAAAACAGATAACTAATAAGAACCTGCTATATGAAAATAAATAAAATAAAATTTAAAAAATAAAATAAAATAAAATACAAAAAAAAAAAACATGTAATGGAAAAGTCATGAGGAAGGGGCTGTAAGTTCTAGTAAGCCTATAAAATGACAGGTTAGATAAGGTTAAGTGGTTTTCTTTATCACAGAATGTAAAGCCTTTGACATGTTAAAGTATACTTTTTACTAGAAAACAAACAAAAAAGAATACTAGATAGTACACAGCATTTCCAAAACCTGTTTAACCCTAGATTTTTCTTCTTGCCAGAATATCTTTTAAGACTAATTTTTGTAGCACACATTTTGGAGACAAGTTGGTCTAACCTAAAAAAAAAGAAATGTAGGACTGTAATGTCTGAAATTTGGGGCCAGGTAGGAAAGAGAAGTCCTCAGTGAGAAAAGATGTGTGAGGGGAGAGCACCCACTAGAGACAATACAGCAAATATTTATTGACCACTTACTCTGTTTAGTAAAGTGCTACATTCTGAATACAACTGATGTGCTCCCTGCCTTCTTGTAGCTTACAATGTAGGTAGAAAGACAGTCATTAAACAATTAATTTGAAGGAAGTATGATGAAATTTATGCCAGCAAAACATTGAAGTATGTATTAAATGTCACTTCTTCAATTCCTAGAGTTGGTAATGGGTAATGCTCCCCATTCCCTACTCTAGGAATTGAGGAAGTGGCATTTAAGCTGACCCCTGGAAAAAGGATTGACTATAGCAAAATGAAGGGGGAAAGAATCAAGTTCCTGTTTGCTGAGATTCAGAGCTAAGAAAGGTATCTATACTCTCAATCAAGTCCAGGATAAAATAATTTCATATGACTCTTTGATTTGGGAGATGTTAACACAACTTAAAAAATTAACATTTCAAATTCAATTTTATTTTAACCAATGAATGAGACAGAATCTTCACTTAATCCTTGGGCCATTACCCCTTCCTGACTGCCATGTCATCTCTCTCCCCACTTCTGTGCTTCAGATTATCCTTCACCACGTTCCTAAATCTTACCCCACCTTTCTCAACTCCCATTCATTTCTTATTGTAGTGGGATACAATTTCTTAAGTAAAACAAGAGGTTTTTATAAAAATTACTAAGAACTTGCATTACAATTTACACTCACCCTCACAACTGCAATTCTTCTATCCATACAAACTGTGACGAATGACAGAAAGAAAAGCCCTAGTTTTCTGAAAGAATTATACAGTTATACGCATTCCATTGGTATGTTTTGCTTGGGGGTAGCCAGGTTGAAAAGTGATAGTAAGATACAAGGTATAAAAGCTTGTGAATTCACAACTAACTCAGAAGATTAAGTGACTTTTTTCTCGAATTGTAAATATATAAATCAATCAGATTTAAGATTAAATCTATCATGATTTCATGATTTTTTAAATTCTAAAAGAGCCCAGTATGTGTTTTGGTTTTGTTTTTTTTTTTCTTTTAACATTCTTTCACTGCACTTTGCTTACTGTTTTCTCTATTTTCATGCCAGCATGGTTTACTGCCTACATGTTTTTCTCCCAGGTTCATATATACTGCTGCTGAGCAATTTCGACTTTCCCACTTCTAGTATAAGCCAAGACTTGACATCAATAAGGACTTCAGGCCAAAAATATCATTCCCAATGAAAGTATACAGCCAAATGATATTTTCCAAAAATTCTCAGCTTGGAAAACCAAGAAAAATGCAAAGTAATTTACTTAAAGAAGAATCTCCTGTACTTGACATTGGACATTTTAATTAGAAATGCATATGGACCATATGTTAATACCGCATTTCAATGTCTGTCCAGAGAAACCACAGTATCTACCAGGATATAAGTTGAAAAGAGGGATAAGTTGTCTTTGCATCTTTTAAAAATTCTTTAGAATCTCCAGAGAGGATATATACAGTCCAAATAGATTTGGGTTGATTTACTTGGACTCTTACATCTATTTATTATCTCCAGCTTTCTTGTTGCAAGTAGGGAACTTGTATTCATATCTCCTGGAGGTTACAAAAGAATGTATAGAGCAAAATTCTTTCATGTGCAAGGTTTTTTAAAGAGACATGTAATGATATTTCTGCCTATCAAAGCATCATTCAGAATACTAAGAATCTATGTTAATATATTTATGTCAACATAGTCACATGGAATCATTTAAAGTGCAAAAGATCTGGCTTTTTCATGAGCATCATAGTAAAACTTACTAAATTCAGTAAGGTTTTTAAATCTGAATTCTGTCGCACCAACCTTGCATCTGTACATGCTAGTTAGGAGGTGATGATGGAAAGAGTAGTGGCTTGGGTTCTGGCAGTGACTTCAATGTGGAAGAGTCTGGGATAATCTTTAAACTCAAATTCTTGTTTATCATCTCCTTCCAACAATTTCAACCAATTTATGAATCTAAAAGCTTTTTGTCATAACTCTCTTAACTAATGACTGCTCACCACTTGCACCAGAATTATCTAGCGTGGTTGCTAAAAATTCTTGAACCCCACCCAAACCTACTACATTGGAGTCTTGAGAAATGGGATCAAGACATCTACAATTATATAAACATTCCAGAGGATTCTTCTTTATTGTTTGATAAGCACTAATATATAGTGGATTATTTTGATAGTCATGTATCATTCCATTAGCAGTATTATATTTATTTTACAAATTGAATTAATAACAAGAACAATAATAGCTTTCATTTGTATAGAGGCTTATAATTACAACTTCAAAAAAAAAAAAACTTCCATTCTTTTCTTCATGCCAGGCACTGTTTTCCACTTCACACTAGAAATGTCAAAGAAGAAACAGGCCACAGATCCTCCTGAAGCCCATCAGGGATATTTGCATTAGCACGTTAGGAACAGATGTCATTAGAATAGAAACTCAGGTGAGAAAGATTTTGTTCTTAAGGTCTAATCTTGAAGCAGGCATTGTCAGAGAAAATGATGTTTTTGAAGTTAGTAAAAAGCATTCGACTCATTGAATATCCCAGTCTGGTGCAAACCAGCGTGGATTATGGCACGGTGTGAAACAGGACATAATACGTGGGCATGAAAGAAGGGAGTGGATCACCCAGCACAGAACAGAGCCTCTTCCGTTCATCTTATTTGATTGAAAGTTTTACCAGTTTTATAGTGAAGCAATAGTTCTCCAAAAGGTATTTTAATGATAGGTTGCATTGTGTGCATTTTACGACTAGCATGTGGATAAAATGATAATATCCTAATCTGCAAAATTAGGCAATAGTCCCCCCTCGTGATCCCGTCTTTGCACCAACAAATGAGCCTATTATGTGCCAAAAAAAATCTTCAGGACTCTTAACTGTCATGAAATATTGGGGAACACGTAACTCAGGTATCTGGTCATAATCTTTGATTTTCAAAGTCTCATAATAAATTTTTCAGAATAATAAACACTGAACCCACAAATGGGGGGTTAGATATGCAACAAATATGATAGAATACAGTGCTATGTGTACATACCGGGGAGATGGTAGGAGAGCAGTTTGTAAATTAGACCATGTGTGGCGTTAACTCCACAGAGGGGACAAGTGAGAGAAGCCAGAGAGATTTGGCTCAGCTGCTAGTTGGGTGAGGTCAGGATGTCAAAAATGAGCTATGACAGCATGAAGTGTGACACCGGCTGACCCCTCACACACAAGCACACACAGGAACACATACTCAAGTACACAGGCATGTGCTAAAATGGAACCTGTGCACTCTGGGAATCGATGTGTTGAGAGGGCTTGTGCCTGAAGAAGCCCAATCATCCTTTCTCTGCATCTCCCCTTTGAAAGGCCCCAGACCCTAAAAGGGAAAGCTATTTCCTTTCTTGAAGGAGAGATATTGAAGGGTATTAAAGACTCAGTGCAGAGTTCAATATACAGAAAGGCACTGGTGGTGACGTGAGCAGTAGCTCAAACCCCCAAGATGCACACTTTACCAAAAGGAGGGGAACCCCTGAGAAGAGAGCCTTGAGACTTTGTGTTAGAGAGGATGGCAGGGAGCTGGGATCCATGGGCTAGAGCCACGTACCTCGCCAAATCCCCCCACCCCGGATGAGCTCTACAGCTGAGTGCTGCCAGAGTAAACCCCCAGACCCAGAGGCCCTCCTCTTGGTACTGATGGCAGGAAGCCCAGCTGGCTGCAGTTAGACTTGGAGGCCCTGCCGTCCTCACTGCTGCACCTGGATGGGGAGCATGGGATGTGCCGTGCACAGAAGTGGTGGCAACTGGCCAGACACCAGCGGGCTTTAAGAGGAGCCAGCCCCGCCGGTATCCCCACGTGCAATAAGAGCAGGTGTGCTTCTGGCTCCAAGGGCACAGCACACTGTACACAAGTGAGTGCCCCTTCCAGTGGCATGAGTGTGAGAGGTGCTACAGCTGAAAGGAGAAGCTGATCAACCACCTGCAGCTCCACACCAGGAAGAGGCCCTTCCACGATGCAAAGCGCAGCCTCAGCTTCAAGCTCAAGAAAAGTTTTGTCTACCACCAGCAGAAGCACACTAGGAAGGTGGAGAAGCTCACTGTCTCTCTCCCAGCCTCCCGGACCACAGGCAAAATCTGACCAAGAGCAGCGTGGGGCTCTCTATGCAAAAGCCACTAAGTAGGGCCTCCTGATCCTCAGTGACCTCAGGTAGGGGGTCACTGGGGCCTTGGGCCTGTCAGCAGAAGCTGCCAGAAGCATAACAGAGCACCCAGAGAACCCCACAGGGTCCCTTACAGACATCTCCACACCTCACATCAGGATCAGAAGTGCTGGGCCTCATGGTAATGACCAAGGTGTGGTTACCCAAGGCCTGTGTCAGCTAGACTGAGAACCTGAGGGTCACTGAGTCATTTGTACTTTGTTGTTGGTACTGACTTTTCATTAAAATGGCTGATGTGAAGATGAAAAAAAAAAAAAAGTCTCCCTACTCAGGAAGTACTCCCTGGCAACCTATGATAATCAATGACAGTGGTCTTGATGGACACAGAAGTGCACTTCCCAAATCTCATTTAAAGGGAGAATTTGTTGCCCTGGCTGCTGGGAATGCTAGCAGCAGACAGTCTTCAGCTGTCAACCCCTTTAGGGATTGCCTCAGCTGCAGAGAACTGTCTTAGCCAAGGTCACATCATTGCCAGAGTGAATTATATCCGATGACTGTTGAGGCAAGCATGGAAATGCCCAGCCATCTGAACTGGTTGTTCATTAAAAATGACTGATGTGAAGATCAAACAAACTTCTGCTTTCCTAGAAAGTACTCACAGTAACCTATGATAATCAGTAATATCTGCTTTGATGGACACTGTAAAGGGCCATTTTTATCTTCAGAGCTCCCTGTGATGGGGCTAAGCTATCAGACCCATGTTACTGCTCATTTTCCTCTGCCCAGCCTTACTTCTTTTACCTCCCTTCCATAAGTATTAATTTCTAGGATTCTCCCTAGAAAAGGTCTGCACATTTAACTTCACCTCAGAGTCTGCTCCCTAGAGATCCAAACTGTGACAGTTGATATCAAGAGTGGGTCCAAGAAAGCAGGCATGAGATGAATCTTGGAGCTGGATCACTCATCGCCAGTTGGCATGCAGGACCCCATCACCTGTGGTTAGGTAAGCATAGGATATTCCCTGGCACGAGGTGTTGGTCCAGTTGTTAAGCATTCACTCATAAATCAGAATAATCTACCAGTGGAAAGGAATGTGCAATTTACCAGTTGTTTGAAACATATGGAGGATATAGTAAGTTTAGAAAAAATAGCATTGAAAGAACTAAACTCAATGTATGCTTTACAAGAAGACAACAAAAAGCTGGGATCAATTAACAGTTACCTGAAAGCCAAGTGGTAGCATCTGAAACTATCCACCACAACACCACCCCACCGCCACTCCTCAGCCCTTAGAGTACATCAGAAACAGTATAAACAGTATTGCCTTGGAGGAGGAGTGTGATAGAAATTATCTCCAATAAGGATTTTAGAAATGCAGGAGTGTAGGTTCTTACACATCTCTATTTCCTACATAAATTAGATCCTAGTGAAAATAGACCACTGCAAACTTAACCAAGTAATAGCTCCAACTGCAGCCACTTTGCCAGGTATAGTATCTTTTTCAGAGTAGGTTAATAGAGTCTTCTGCACATGGCATGTGTACATTGATTTAGTGAACGTATTCTTTTCTATGTATAATGGTACCAGTAAAAAAAAAAAAAAAAAAGTCTCACTAAAAGTTTACAATTACCTGAAACAGACAACAGAATGCATTTACAGTTTTGCCCCAGGGTTGCATTAACTCCCCTATGGTGTGTCATAATATAGCCCAAAGACATCAGAACTCCCTGGACATTTGGCAGGATATCACATTGATCCACTCCGGGGGACCTTGTTGAGACACGTATATTAGAGGTGACATAGATAAACTCTGTGAGGATTCAGGCATCTGACACATAAGTATTATTTTTAAGGATCCAGTGGTCATGGGCATGTCAGGTAAAAAACCATTTCGTCTTGCACCTCTCCGTTTAAAATCTTCTTTTATCTTCCCATAGCACTAAGAATAAAATCCAAACTCCATCCGCCGACTTAAGACTTACGTGATCTAGAGCCTGCCTTTAGTGGTCTGAATCTCTCTTAAAAACTCCTCCTTGCTTCAGAACACTATTAATCTTCTACTTCCGTGTAACAAATTACCACAAACTTAGCTACATAAAACAATACCCATTTATTAACTCACAGTTTCTGCAGGTCAGAAGTCTTGGTGTGGCGTAACTAGGTTCACTGCTCAGGGCCTCACAAAGCTGAAATCGAGGCGTCAGCTGGGGCCGTGTTCTCATCTGGAGCTTGGGTCCTCTATCAAATTCATTCAAGTTGTTGGTAGAATTTAGTGTCTACGGTTGAAGGACGGATGTAAATCCCCATTTCTTGGTGGCTGGTGCTTGGGGTCACTCTCAGCCGCTAGAAGCCACTCTCAGTTCCTACTCGTGTGACCCCCTGCCTGCAGAGGAAACTCACAACATGGCCGCTTCCTTGCTTTCAGGTCAGTAAGAGAACCGGTGCTGCTTTCGTAAAATCCCTCTGGATTCTCTTAACAGCCCATTTAATTAGTTCAGGCCCATCTAGGATACTCTCCCTTTATTAGGGTCTACTGATTAGGGAGTTCAAGGCAGCACCTGCTTTAGTGTTTGATTGAATAACTGGGAAAAGATGTGCGTACACCATGGGGTAGAATCTTGGCGGATATCTTAGGATGTTGCCTATCCCAATACCAAGGCCAAGGCTTGCCTGAGACTGTCTTCATTTTAGCCCTGAAAAATCTTACATTCCAGGACCCCCTCTCAATCCTGGGCAAACCTTGCCCTACTAAACTTCCATCATGCTTGGCCTCCTTTGGTTCCTCAGAAACAGCTACTCCATTTCTCCTTAGGGATCTGACATTAGCATTTCTACCAGGAATGTATTTTCTTCTTGTCTTTCATATTAAACATCGTCTTCAGAGCTTACATTCTCTTGAGAGGAGGCAGTGAAAGAAGAACAGTTGTAATAAATTAGGGAAGCACACTTGTATGTTAGAAGATGAGAAGTCTTATGGGAAAAAAGATGAAACAAGCTAATGAGAACAGGAGTTCTAAACAGAGTGCCAGAGTATATCTCTCTGAAAAGGTGATGTCTGAGCAAATACCTGAAGGGAGTGAGGGCACTGGCCAGGTAAATATCTGAGGGGAGGGTATTCCCTAGAGAGGGAACTAGTGCTAGTTCCTTAAGGTGGAAAATGTCTGGCATAATCAAGAAAATGCAGAGAAAATACAACAGGAATGGAGTGAGGGAAAGTGTACTCGGAGATGAGTTCAGAGATGGAATGGGCAACCAGATCATGTAAGGCCTTGTAGAGCGTTATAAGACCTTGCCTGCTGAGATGGAAATATACTGGGGAATTTTGAGCAGAAGAGGGACGTGATCTGACTTAAATTGTATAAGATTCCCTCTGACTGCTGTGTTGAGAACAGGCTGGGGGTGGGGGAAAGGGGGAAGTAGGGAGAACGTTTAGGAGGCTTTACAGAGGTCTATGTGAGCGATTATGGTGGCTGAGTGCTATGTTAACAGTATAAGCAGTTAAGAGAAGTGATGGATGCAGATATACTGACAAATTGATGATGCAATATAAACAAGAGAAAATTGCTGGAGTAATGCATTTAAGTAAGTGAGGGGGATAGAATCTATTGCAAAAGTGGAGGGATTGGCTTTAAATAGAAGCACTGAGAGTTCCTACAGCATAAAAGGCAGAGAGAAAGTGTATATGTGTGCAGATATGGATAGTAGATATAAAAAGATCATGGTAGGAGCTTGGGAAAGTTCTCAGTAAAACAGAAAGCAGGCAGCTGATAGGGAGATTTGGAACTGACCCATTCACCACTCAGCAGACAAGAGGATTCTATCCTGGTTGGTAGGTTGGGGCGTGGATAGTCCCTGGCAAAACGTTTCATCTCATTGGCTAAAGATTTTATACGGAGGAGCGGAAATAGCTGAGAGGCAGGCCGAATAAACAATTGTAAAATTTAGAGTCCAAAGACTTTTGAATGCTCAGCGTGGTGTGTGATGTTTTATGTGTCAACTTGACTGGGCAAGGGGTGCCCAGATTAAATATTTCTTCTGGGTGACTGTGTGAGGGTGTTTCTGGACGAGATTAGCATTTGAATTGGTGGCATCAGTAAAGTAGGTTGCCCTCTCTCTATGTGGATGTGGGTGAACACTATCCGATCTGTTGGGAGCCTGAACAGAACACAAGGTAGAGAAAGGAGGAATCCTCCCCTTTTTTCCTGATTGCTTCAGCTGGGACATTGGTCACCAGCCCTTGGCTTTCCTGCTTCTCAGGCTTTCGGACCCTGAATTAAACAACTGACTTTCCTCGGTCTCCAGCCTGTAGAGAGTAGATGGTGGGACTTCTCTTTCTCCGTAATTGCGAGTCAATTTGTCGTAATACAGTCTCTCGCTCTCTCTGTCAGTCTCTCTCTCTCTATCTCCTGATTCTGTTTCCCTAGAGAACCCTGACTAATACACTCAGCCAGCGTATGCGTGTTATGCAGAAGTCAAGGAGTTGGTAAGGAAAATGTGGGATGCTGCAATGTGAGCTGGGAGATGTGGACGTGTGCACCTGGGGACGCTGACACTGCAGAACCTGCAAACCCCTCTAGGTTTACAGAGGTAGCCCAACCCCTCCTTCACAAGGGCCAGCCTTTCCACCATGCTGGGCTATGATTATGCAGGGCACTCCCCTCCCACCTGCTACGTAGGACATGAACCCTTCAGGAACTACCCTTATTACCTTTCCTGTCTGCCACCAGTGCGACATCCCTCCCTAAGCTGCCTGGAGAAGTGCTGGGCCTCATGAGTGATGAAACAGACTATCCAAGCAGAGTTTTAAGAACTAGCTAGCTTGTACAAGTAGGAGTCAGGAAAACACTCCTAGGGTTGGAATTTAAGGATGAGTGATTAAGGGGGCTACGCTGGGCAAACAAGAGGTTATTCACTTGGGCTGATAGTTTTCGGGACACAGGGTTTAACACCCGGGTCCTGGAAAGAACCCCAGGAAACGGAGCAAACGCCCTGCAGGGTGGTTCTCGGAGTCCTAGAAACAAACAAAGGCCTCTGCTCAGCGAGGTGGAAAGCCCTGAGTTATCCTAACAGATGGCAGAGAAGGGAATAAAGAGGCTGAGGTCAGTGGATATTCTGGAATGGAGGTATAAGAAAGACAAGGAGACCCACCTGAGGCTGGGTTCCACAGGAGGGATGCCAGAACACACCATTCACTAAGGACGTTAGGCCTCCTCTGGTGAGAGGGGAGATTCACCTCCTTCTGTTGACAGTGCTCAGTAGCATTAAGAAGTTCACCAGTAGCTCGGCTCTGCAGGCTGGGGTGAAGACAGTTGTAGCTGCCGCGGAGCTAAGCTCATTAACTTCCAGGGTGGTGAGGCCCCCTACCAATAGAAGCCAGGTGTTACTGCTTAATCACTAGAAGCCAGGAGGCTGCAATTACATTAATTGCAAGGCAAGGTCAGCGAGAAGCCAAGGGGGCTTTATCCTCAGGGAGTTGCGCAGATGGTTAATAGAGCCTAGCATCCCTGGGTGCAAAACCAATGAGCTGTCAAGAAGGGAGCTGCTTAACATCTATAACCAAAAAAGGCAAAAATGCAGGGGCAGAGGCATGAGGGCAATTGCTCCAATAAAAAGTAACGAGCTCTTACTCATTTCTCTGAGCCAGTTTTCAAATCTGCAACCCATTGAGTAACAGAGTGGCCTGGTCCCTGGAAGAGAGAACCTTGCAGCTATTACAAGACTGTAATGATTCTTCAGTCTTTCCCTCAGGGGGAGCTATGGCCATTGACTCAGGTCACTGTGCACTGAGGTAGGAGGAACACTGAAATAGCGGGAGAACTGGGGTCTGAGTTGACATTAAGGCATCATCATGGCCGTCGAGTAAAGTCGGGTGTTACTGGCTCCCTGTAATAAATGAAGCCCTGGCTAAAGTCCAGCTCACAGTGGACAAATGGGATTGATTCAGTGTTCATTTCTCCAGTACTCAGGTACATAATCTGAATTGTTATACTTTGCAGTTAGAACGATCCCTCACATACCTATATGAAGCCTATAGGGAAGAGCTTCATAGCAGGTAAGGCCTGCAGGTATAGCAGGTGGAAACCTATGAAACTAACCTCCCCCAACCAAGGTAGTAACTGAAAAATAATATTACATCCCAGGGGTAGAGAGGGATGGGATGGTAGAAATTAGCACCACTATTAATGACCTAAAGAATTCAGTGGTGGGGCTTCCCTGGTGGCGCAGTGCTTGAGAGTCTGCTTGCCAATGCAGGGAACACGGGTTCGAGCCCTGGTCTGGGAAGATCCCACATGCCGCGGAGCAACTGGGCCCGTGAGCCACAACTACTGAGCCTGCGCGTCTGGAGCCTGTGCTCCGCAACGGGAGAGGCCGCGACAGTGAGAGGCCCGCGCACCGCGATGAAGAGTGGCCCCTGCTTGCCACAACTAGAGAAAGCCCTCGCACAGAAACGAAGACCCAACACAGCCATAAATAAATAAATAAATTAATTAATTAATTAAAAAAAAAAAAAAGAATTCAGTGGTGATGTTCTCAGTCTTCTCTGCATTTGATTAGCCAGTCTGGCCCCTGGAAAAAAACTGGATATATTCTTGAGAATGATTTTAGACGAGGGCAGGCTGAATCAGGCAACATCCTTGATCACTGCTATTGGGCCAAATAAAGCAGATTAATAAGGCCTCAGTTACTTCGTATCTGACCATTTCTGGTGAGTGTGTTGTTTTCCATTTCAATTAAAAAGAGAATCAGAAACAACTCGTGTTTAAATAGAACGAATTCATTTACTGTTTTCCTCAGGGCTGTGTTAACCTCCTGCCCTCCATCACAAAAGAGTACAAAGAGGTCTGAACAACATAAATATCCCCAGAGTATCACATTAATCACTTATATCGATGACATCATGCCAACTGGACAGGACAAGCAAGAGACGGCTAGTACACTAGAGACCTTGGTAACACATGCGTGCTTCGGGAACTGAGTGTTAAGACCTGTAAAGATTTGAGAGATGTGCCAATTTCGAGAAAAATTAGGGATGCAATAGGCAGGGGCCTACTCAGATATCGCTTCCAAAAGAAGAGGCAAGTTATTGCATTTTATATCCCCTGGCACAAAAAAGAAAGCACAGTGCCTGGTAGGCCTCTTTGGATCTTAAAACATCACGTGCCACACCTAGGAATACTACTCCAGCCCTGGGTGAAATGGAGGCTGCCGAATCTGAGACTTACGGCACATAGCAGCAAGAGGATCACGATGCAGGCCCCTGAGAATCTGGAGCAAGGCCACAGGAGAGAACTGTAAACCTTGTGAGAAACTGCTCGAGGTGTGTTGCTGATCCTTGGTAGAGATGGGTGCTTGACCGTGGGAAAGCCTTCCCGGCCAAGTCATATTGTCAGACGGACCCAGCAATACATCATAAAATGGAAATGGTACATCTGAGATGAAGCCCAAGTCATATCTAATATCAGATTTTCTTATAGGTTAAAAGCTTCAGTTTTTATTTTCTTGTACATGCAACAAATAGTATAAGATTTTTCATTACTGATAATGATCATCTCATTATCTTTTAGGAGAAGGTGTTAAACATAATTGTGTTAATTAATCTTAATGAATTTTAAAAATACCTATGTTATCTATATTGTCCAGAAGTACATTAGAAATATTTCAGCATCACGGTTTGAAGTAAGAATTTCCTTATAATTTTTGAACATGATTTTTTTCATGGTTTGTTATATTTTAATCTTTAACTTTTAATCTAGTTTTCCCAATAATATTCTGGAATTACAGTCAAAGAAAAATTATCTCTAACATATACGTCTTTATTGTGGTATGCCTTGGCAAAATACACAAGAAAATTATCGCCAAGGTATTTGTCAACACAAAATATGAAACAGTAACAGCATGTATAGCTCTTAACACACTGTTCTAAATTGATAAATTTATAAATTTGGTACTTTGCACAATCTCATAATAGCTCTGTTAAGGTCTAGGTACTTGTTTAAGAGAAATTATTCTCCCAAATTCCAAGATACCCCAGAATAAAGAAGTATTTACACTTTAGGATAGTTCATACAATGAAATATTATGTAAACATTTGAAAATATGTTTTCAAAGAAAATTAAATAGCACGAATAATTCTCATGATACCATATCACATTAAAATAATCTAAACATGCAACTTACATAATTATATTGTGTTTAAATATCTTTCTTTTCCATATATTTTAATATAAATATAATTTTATAATGTGAAAAACATATTATATAAATATAAAATGAATGATTCTATTTAAAACCACTATATTATTGAAGCTGTAGAATATCATCACTTATATTCATAAATCATAAAGTTTTATCTCCTATCTAGAACCTGATAGACAGCAAATGACATCATAACTTTCTCCATGTTGTTTTATCAAATATCCATTTTGCTCAAATGGTCTCCACGATTACAACATATAATATATAATAATAACACTGTAGTAAGGCCAGACACTATAAAACTCTTAGAGGAAAACATAGGCAGAACACTCTATGACATAAATCACAGCAAGATCCTTTTTGACCCACCTCCTAGAGTAATGGAAATAAAAACAAAAATAAACAAATGGGACCTAATGAAACTTAAAAGCTTTTGCACAGCAAAGGAAACCATAAACAAGATGAAAAGACAACCCTCAGAATGGGAGAAACTATTCACAAATGAAGCAACTGACAAAGGATTAATCTCCAAAATATACAAGCAGTTCATGCAGCTCAATATCAAAAAAACAAACAACCCAATCCAAAAATGGGCAGAAGACCTAAATAGACATTTCTGCAAAGAAGATATACAGATTGCCAACAAACACATGAAAGGATGTTCAATATCACTAATCATTAGAGAAATGCAAATCAAAAGTACAATGAGGTATCACCTCACACCAGTCAGAATGGCCATCATCAAAAACTCTACAAACAATAAATGCTGGAGAGGATGTGGAGAAAAGGGAACCCTCCTACACAGTTGGTGGGAATGTAAACTGATACAGCCACTATGGAGAACAGTATGGAGGTTCCTTAAAAAATTAAAAATTGAACTACCATATGATCCAGCAATCCCACTGCTGGGCATATGCCCTGAGAAAACCATAACTCTAAAAGAGTCATGTACCACAATGTTCATTGCAGCACTATTTACAATAGCCAGCACAAGGAAGCAAGCTAAGTGTCCATCAACAGATGAATGGATAAAGAAGATGTGGCACATATATACAATGGAATATTACTCAGCCATAAAAAGAAAAGAAATTGAGTTATTTGTAGTGAGGTAGATGCACCTAGAATCTGTCATACAGAGTGAAGTAAGTCAGAAAGAGAAAAACAAATACCGTATGCTAACACATATGTATGGAATCCAAAAAAAAAAAAAAAAAAAAAAAGGTTCTGAGGAACCTAGGGGCAGGACAGGAATAAAGACGCAGACATAGAGAATGGCCTTGAGGACACGGGGAGGGAGAAGCATAAGCTGGGACAAAGTGAGAGAGTGGCATGGACATATATACACTACCAAATGTAAAATAGCTAGCTAGTGGGAAGCAGCTGCATAGCACAAGGAGATCAGCTCAGTGCTTTGTGACCACCTAGAGGGGTGGGATAGGGAGGGTGGGAGGGAGGGAGATGCAAGATGGAGGGGATACGGGGATATATGTATACGTATAGCTGATTCATTTTGTCATACAGCAGAAACTAACACAATATTGTAAAGCAATTATACTCCAATAAAGTTGTTTAAAAAATAATAATAAAAGAAAAATTTTTTAAAAATAATAATAACACTGTATATATTTATTCAAACAGAAGTGTTGTGCTAAGAATACCCAAAGTATTGTGATCATACAAAAGTTAGCACCAAGAACTTATTGTTAAATGATATGCACTTCCTGCCCCAAAACAAAATAACAAAATGCCATAAATAAAGCAAATGTCCACAGAATTAAAAGATTAATGTATCTTTCACATATATGTATATGTATAGATAGAATATATATATATATATATATATATATATATATATATATACACATATATATATCACAAATCTCTACTTAACATGTTCATTCTTCTATGTTTTTGTCCTTGTGTAATACAATTAACATGCCTATTTTAATATTCTTGTCTATTAATTGTAATGTCTGTGTCAGTTATGCACTGATTTCCAATGTTTAATTTTCCTCCTTAGTATGGTTCATATTTTCCTCCCTTTTTGCCTGGTAATTTGGACTGGCTGCCAGATATTGTAAATTTTACCTTGTTTAGTGTTAAATATTTTCTATTTTCCTAAACATAGTTTTGAGTTTTGTTCTGGGACACAGTTAAGTTATTTAGAAAGAGTTTGATTCTTTTGATATTTCTTTCAAAGTTTGTTAAGTAGAACTAGAGCAGTATTTATTCTAAAGCTGATTATTACCCTTTACTGAGGTATTATGGGTTTAATTTTGTCCTCTCCAAAAAAAGATATGTTGAAGTCCTAACCATTATTTGGAAGTACAGTTATTGCAGGTTTAAGCAATTTAAGATGAGGTCACTTATGGGCCCTCATATGACTGGTGTCATTATAAAAAGGGGACGTTTGTACCAACATACATAGGAATAAGATGGTCATATGAAAATAGAGCAGAAATTAGAGTTATGCTGCCACAAGCCAAGGAATCAGGGCCACCAGGATTTAGAAGAGAGATATGAAGCCATCTCTCTCATAACCCTCAGAAGGAACCAACTCTGCCAACACCTTGATTTCAGACTTCTAGCTTCCAGAACTGTGAGACAATACACTTCTCTTGTTTCATCTACCTAGCCTGTGGTACCTTATTACTGCAGCCCCAGGAAATTACTACCTGAGGCAAACTTTTCTGAGCACTCTTCCTAGTGCCCTATGAACAATGAGGTTTTCCAATCTGACTGTGGTGATAGGCATTATTCTTAGTTCTCCAGGAGACCTGAATAGTACTGTTATCGCAAATCCTTTGACCTGGTTCTTTCTATAGCCTTGGGTAGTTTCCTCTTGTGCACACGCTGATCAGTATTCTGCTGACCTCCATATCTCTGAGCAGTTTTTTCCTCCCTCATATCTTCTGTTCTGCCATCTATGGCAAGCTCATTTTCCTCCTAACTCTCAGCTCTGTCTCCTCAACTAATAAAACCCACTGTGCCCAAACTGGTTCTCTGCACTGCAGCCTACAAACTCTCTCAAGACCGTAAACTCAAAATGGGCAATTTTAGGGCTCATCCCATTATCTCTCAGGGATTACTGCTCTTCAGTACCTCATGTCCAATGTCTTGAAAACCATTGTTTCATATATTTTGTCAAGTTTTTCTCATTGTTTCAGGTGTATGGGTAAATCCACTTTCTGTTACGCATCTTGGGCAAAGTGGAAGTCTATTCTCTTATATGTATTATTTCTTTTTATTACTGACATATTTTTATAAGTTTCTCTGGCAGTAATTTCCCCCATAATACCCCGAATGAAATTTTAAAGATATACTTTAGGACATATCACTGCTCTACTTTAAGAGACTCAAGATAAAATCCAAAATCTATTCCATACCGTATAAGCTCTCTTTCTTGGTCCAGTGCATGACTATTTATTTGACCTCATCTCCACTTCAGTAGCTATGCATCACTCACTGACCTTCTTTGATTTCTTCACAGGCACAAGGACGTTTATCCTCAGAGCTTTTACACTGGCTGTTCTCTGTGCCTGGAAAGCATTTCCCAGAGATTTTCTCATAATTGCCTGTCTTTCGTCAGTCAGGTGTCAGCCCAAATGTCTCTTCCTCAGAAAGGATTTTCCTAATTTTATCTAAAACAGCTTACCTACCTAGAGGCTCTGTTACCCTGTTTTATTTTATTTATACCACTTTTCCCTATCTGAAGTATCTCAGCTGCCCATACTTCCTTAGAATATAAGTTCCATGAGAAATATAAATTTTACTTTACTGTTCATAGCTACATCTTCAGTGTATAGATCAGTGTCTGTGGAATAGTAGTACTCATTAAATGCTTTTGGGCACTGGGTAAGTTAATTTAAGAAAAGAATGTAAGCAGGTAAACATCTTCCATTCCCCAGAGCTATTAATAATTTAATGATGTTTTACTTTATCTCTTATTTGTAATTTAGAGAGGTAACTTACATGCTTATAAAGTATTTTATATTGCACACCCTTACACAAAATAATACAGTGCTATTGTAAAATAGTTATGTTTATGTTACCTGTTCTTGTTACAGTAGAAAAGAAATAAGTTAACACGCATAGTCTGTAAGGACTAAAAATAGCATTTTCTTTTGCGCTACTTAAAAATGTGTCTCTGGCATTAAAGAGTGGGATAACCAGAAACTTCACGTTTATATGAGAGTAAGTATTTATAATTCCCCATCATTTCTCATTTATATAACTATAATTTCTACTATTCTCTAAGGACAAACCAATCTTCCAATATGACACTTGAGAAGGAAATGTAACTATATTCTTTTATTACTTTAGAAATTATAATGATTGAAAAACTCCAATCAGTATATTCCTCCAATGAAATTCTTAGAATTATATAAAAGAGCTGTAGCTCTTTCTTAGAGAAGTATTTTTCTTACCTTGTGGAAATAAGGGAAACGTGAAACAAGACAATAGAAAGAGATGCATGCGTAAATGTGTGCTTTTAGCTGAAATTTTGAGTTGGAAAGTCTTTCCTAATATAGAACAATGGTTTTTACATTGGAGGAGGGGAGCACTGTTATAACCTTTTATGCAAATCAAATTCCATAATGTGGACAGACATCAACTGAATAAGCCTCCTTTCAACTCATTATAAAGCAACATTAAAAAAGTAACTTTAGACATCACAGACTACAAAAAGATTTCCGTTACAACCAGCCAGGGTCGTCTTTGTCCTCAGATTTTGCTAAGCATCAGCCCTAAATTTAATGCATCAGGCGTAATTTTCTATATATTGAATTTTGCATTTTCCATGTTTAGCAAAACGTATACGTATGGGACTTCCCTGGTGGTGCAGTGGTTAACAATCCTCCTGCCAATGCAGGGGACACGGCTTCGATCCCTGATCCGGGAAGATCCCACATGCCGCGGAGCAACTAAGCCCGTGCATCACAACTACTGAGCCTGTGCTCTCGAGCCTGCGAGCCACAACTACTGAGCCCGTACGCCTAGAACCTGTGCTCCACAACAAGAGAAGCCACCGCAATGGGAAGCCCTTGCACCACAACAAAGAGTAGCCCCCGCTTGCAGCAACGAAGACCCAATGCAGCCAAAAATAAATAAATAAATAAATAAATAAATAAATAAAAATTTTAAAAAAGTATATGTATGTTCACCGACAATTTCACTGTGTGTATTTACATTTGATTATTTTTTCAAAGGCACTGTTTACTTTTCCAGAGGAGGAAAATGGTGTAGACGGAAATATTTTTCGTGGCTAGATGATGTCCATACTTAACAAACGTGGAAACTGGAGTTTTAGAAAGGGGCAACCCACATCAAAACTTATTAACTGTATGAACAACCTGGTTTTTGAGGAAAGGGCTTATTGCTGTGGGCAAGTATTTCTAAATACTGAACTCCAGAATTGTATGTCCTTACATAAGCAAGGCTGGGAAACCCCTGTCTTCCCAGGCTAAATGATTAGGACTAACAACAATATTTTCTCTGTTGGCAAGGCCACTCCCATGAAGGAAGAAGAGGAGGGGGCTATACTACATAAACATAAAGGTCTGAGCTGGTGCACAGTCCAAGTGGTAGGATAACTACCATATATACATTTCATGGGGCTATACAGGAAGTTAAATCCAAATCAAAATGCTGTTTGATGATTATAAATTGTGGCCAGGAAAGATTGATATATGATTTAAAATGCTAAGTGCCATCAGGTTAAAACAATTTCAGACCAAAATCTTTTTGTTAAGGTTGTAGATCATCAGGGCAAACAGATTTGGTTCTTGGGCTTGATCAGGCCAGTTTCTTCCCAGACAGGATTAAGAAAGGATGGGGCATACCAATATTTATAACTGTAATCATTTGTAAAGGCTCTCTTCCTAAACAAACCTCCTCCTTTTAATTTTTTATTTGTTCTACTCTTCCCTTAGCTGTGCTAAAATCCTTCACTCAGATTATGGTCTAGTCTTCCTGGTATGGAAACCACTTTTTCCTAAGTGCTTTAGAGATTCTGTTTATCTCTACTCTCTTTCAAAATGAGTTGATTCTATGTTTTAACTCAGTGAGGACATTCTTTTTTTGCTTATGGGACCATTCCATTGATATGATTCCCTAAGAAAGTTGCCTACTGAACATACAAGTGTATTAAAATACTCAAACATCACTGGAAACTTATTTGTCAAATTCTTTTTCTTATACACCTTAAACTTTCTTTTGACCATTTCTTATAGATAGCATAATTTAAGAAAAAAAAATAACAGCTTCTTTAAAAAATTGTAGTTTAAGCCATGCATTCCTACAGAGCTGTGGTTCTTTTAATTTTTCAACTAAGGGCTGGGGGGAATTTAATGAAAGGCCTTGATCATTTCCTAAGAAAACCACACATACATGTGTTAGCACATGGTTTCAAAGACCTATTCCCATCTTAATACTAATTATAAGCAAAATGTTTCTCAAGATTTTTTTTCTTTTCTCTAACTAAAATCTCATTTTGGCCATCCTGTTTATCTATCATCTCTATGTAGATATCTAAAATCTTAGTCTCAAATCTTTGCCTCTTTGATTTGCTTACAAACATCTCCTACATGACGTCAGGGATCATTTCCTCTGTTTCCTCAGAAACTTCATAGCATTATTCTTCACCGTTCTTGAGGAGCACACCACTTTTACCTTTGTATTAGTGTCATCTCATTCAATAGACTGAAACTTTCAGTATTTGCAGGCAAGTTTCTGGACGGGAATTTCCTATTCAAGTTTACTAAGCAATTTCTGACTGGAAAACAAACAAAAAACAGGGAAGATCTATTTTCCATGTTTTTGTTTGTTTGTTTTTGTTCACTGTTTCCAGACTGTCCATTCTCCTGCAGCTTTGATCCTGCCAGATCAGCACCCAGCCCAGCGCTGTACCTCCTTCTGCTGAGCCACGCCCTCAGCATCAGGCTATTTTCCACTTTTTAATGGAAAATGTATAATTCAAATATCAACCAAAACTCTCAACCAGTTTCCAAAATGTAACTAAAACATTATGAGGTAGCATTGTATTAGAATGTTAAATGCTTAAACATTTCTTCCAGAACAATTAAAGTGGCTTTGTGTAGTCATGACCTCTTTTAGCACCAGCTATATCAAAGATGCACATTCCCATTTTTGACATTAGACATGCTTTTCAAAATGTCTACACATGACTCGGATGGTCGAGCAACTGAATTTAGAATGCATTTCTAGAATTTTCTTAGACATAATTTTGTTAAAAATATGTGTGTCATTTGGAGGTGAATACATATTTTTTTATTTAAACATCACCCAAAACATTGTATTAAAAGGTATGTATGTTTTATGATGCTTTGATATTCAAAAGATTAAGAGGTGTACCAGGGAAAACGTTAAACAGGGAGACTTTCTGTTAAGGTTCTTTCAGTTGCAAGTACCAGAAACTAACTTGTGGTCATATAATTAGGAAAATTGTCGAAAGGAGATTGGGTAACAGAATCCAAGGAAGAGCTGATCTACTAAGCTTCAGAAAGGGTAGAAATAAGGGTCATTTTAGAGATCTTAGCTATTGAAAGTCCTATACTTTCTCTTAGTAGATGGATCATGGGCCTGTTTAGCCAGGAATGAGATGGCTCTGCAGATCAAAACTCCAAACTCGTGGGAGAAATCATAACAGTGCTAAAGCTGTTCTCTGTTATTTGCATCTGATTCATCTATCAATCTCTAGTGAAGCTAGCCTAGTACCATTTTAAACTGTAGTCATGCTGAATTTATTTTGTGTCCCTTGCTTCCATTATTTCCTAAAGACCTATAATATACCACACAGTCACTACTCAAACATAGAACTTGGAAACATCTATTGTGCTGTTTCATTATAGAAAAATGTTTAAATCGATTAAAGTTAAATAAATCCAATGCACTTTGGTACCACTGTTATTCAAAAAACTGTTGAGTTTATTTTTCAAGTTAAAGTGAGTTGAAGTCATAATCCTCTTATGAAATTATTAAAATATACTACTATTCTGAGTGAAAGGTGGCGAAATTTAGCTTAAATGTTATGAAAAGAGTTTGTTCTTTGTTTTGTGCTCCGTTTTGAAAGATTCTAATTATACCCATTCAGTTCTCTTTGTCTGCCTCTCGGCAGGAATATCATAAGTTGTGTAAAATATGGATGAGACCTGCCACATGTGACTTAAAATACACAAATATTTATTTTAATTTTTGAAGTAGCTTTATTTCTTTGGCTTTCATGCTTTAAAAAAATCTGATTTTGTTCAGAAATATATTTTCTAAACGCTGATGTGTTATAAAACAGTAAGCTTCTTAGAATCAAATATAAAGCATAGCCTCATCAGAAAATATTCTTTACAATATCCTGTAAAGAATATACAAAATATATAGCTAACGTTTCCTAAACACTGCCCACAATATTATTACTCAAGGTAAACGTGAAACCTTATTCTGTCCTTCCCTGTCTGTCTTCCCCAACTCACGACACTGTATTTTCAAAGTGAAATAGTTTAATTTGAATTGCAAATCTTATCACATATATAGTTTTCGTCTTTTCTATCTGGATGAATGACAATGGTATATAAGAGTTAACAAACCTTATCCAGTTTTAAATACATTTCTGGTATTGAAAGCTAACAGAGCTGAAAGTTGAATGGGAGAAAGCTCAGCTGCCGTATTCATTCTTTTATTTGTGTTCTGAAAGGGCCTTATGGAGAAAACCTGATAGAAATGTTACGGCGTTACTAAATAGATCTAAGTGCAAGGTGAGAAAATAAAAGGTTGGGTTTGCTGCTTCTTTTGTCATTTTATAAGGAATGGATAGTGCTTTCAAAATGAGGGCCTGAGGCTATGCGTGTCCTTTAATTTCTCAGACCCTGAGAAGAAGCAGTCCATCCCTCAATGGCCCACTGAAAGAAATCTTTAAAGAAACTCCATGTTCTAAGAACACACACCCTTTTGAAGGATGACAACAAAATGGGGGAGGGGGAATTTAAATTAAGGGGACAGATATCCCCGTACACAGGAATATCCAACACCCACTTGAGAGCTGATCTGGGAAGATTATCATTATGACTGCAATGGAACTTATTTTCTGTGATTTGTTGTGCTTCGTTTCACTGGAATATGGGGTTTATCTTTAAATGGTGTGTGAAGTAGAGTGATAATTAGGGTGACATGGGAGCTTACAGCTAGCTACATTGCTAACATGACAGTCCAACAAGTAAAAATACTTTACTCTGAGAAGCTCCCAGAAAACTTAGCAATCTGTTTCCCATTTGAGGCCACAAAGTATTATGGAAAAGCAAGGTCTTTGGAGTGATGCACTTCCTACCTTAGGCAGATTAGTTAACTTTGGGTCTCAGTGTCTAGCCTTGTTAAATGAGGGTAGTACTATGGGATATACTGAGCTCTCTGGAGGATTAACTGAAATAACATAGGTAAAACATCAGTACAAATTAAACTCACAGTGGGGTTAATTTCCTTCCCCCATTGAAGTTAACTTGGCTCTAATGTGGATGGGGGCATTTACTTTTTCTTTAACTGATGACAACAACTATAGAAGAGTTTCAAGAAGTATATACAATTTCTTGCAATATGGAATGATTAAAGATGATTAATCATTTCTCTTTACAGAGGATTAATTTTTAATGATTAAGTAAAAATAAATATCTGGAGCTCAAATCTTAGGCAGTATAAATAAATAAACCTAATACTTTCTTTAATCAGTGAAGCTTTATGGGCCAGCATATGCTTAATAAACATTTGTCCCACTATACGATAATACCTGGAAATACAGCATTACTTTGCCTACTAGCATAGCGCTGCCATTGATAATAGAATAATGAAATAATTAGATTGAGAAAACCGAACAGCTATAGCTTTAATCTAAAATTACACACCACTGCATCAAAAAGAATAAAATACCCGGGAATAAACGTAGCTAAGGAGGCAAAAGACCTGTACTCTGACAACTGTAAGACACTGATGAAAGAAATCGAAGATGACACAAACAGGTGAAAAGATATACCATGTTCTTAGATTAGAAGAATCAGTATTGTCAAAATGATTATACTACCCAAGGCAATCTACAGTTTCAGTGCAATCCCTATCAAACTATCAATGGCACTTTTCACAGAACGAGAACAAAAAAATTTACAGTTTGTATGGAAACAAAAAAGAACCCAAATAGCCAAAGCAATCCTGAGAAAGAAAAACGGAGCTGGAGGAATCAGGCTCCTTGACTTCAAACTACACTACAAAGCTACAATAATCAAAACAGAATGGTACTGGCACAAAAACAGAAATATACATCAATGGAACAGGATAGAAAGCAGAGAAATAAACCCACACACCTATGGTCAATTAATCTACAAGACAGGGGGCAAAAATATACAAGGAAGAGAAAGACAGTCTCTTCAATAAGTGGTGCTGTGTAAACAGGACCTCTACATGTGAAAGAATGAAATTAGAATATTCTCTGACACTATACACAAAAATAAACTCAAAATGGATTAAATACCTAAATGTAAGACCAGATACTATAAAATTCTTAGAGGAAAACATAGGCAGAACACTCTCTGGCATAAACCACAGCAACATCTTTTTGGATCCACCTCCTAGAGTAATGAAAATAAAAACAAAAATAAACAAATGGGACCGAATTAAGCTTAGAAGGTTTTGCACAGCAATGGAAACCTTAAACAAAACAAAAAGACAACCTTCAGAATGGGAGAAAATATTTGCAAATGAAGCGACAATCGTCGCTTTGGATTAATCTCCAAAATATACAAACAGCTCATGCAGCTCAGTATCAAAAAAATAAACAACCCACTCAAAAAATGGGTGGATGATCTAAATAGACATTTCTCCAAAGAAGACATACATATGGACAAGAGGCACATGAAAAGATGCTCAACCTCACTAATTATTAGGGAAATGCAAATCCAAACTACAGTGAGATATCACCTCATACTGGTCAGAATGGCCATCATCAAAAAATCTACAAACAATAAATGCTGGAGAGGGTGTGGAGAAAAGGGAACCCTCTTGAACTGTTGTTGGGAATGTATATTGGTACAACCCCTATGGAGAACAGTATGGAGGTTCCTTAAAAAACTAAAAATAGAATTACCATATGACCCAGCAATCCCATTCCTGGGCATATACCTGGAGAAAACCATAATTCCAAAAGAAACATGCACCCCAATGTTCATTACAGCACTATTTACAATAGCTAGGACATGGAAGCAACCTAAATGTCCATCAACAGAGGAATGGATAAAGAAGTTGTGGTACATATATACAATGGAGTATTACTCAGCCATAAAGAAGAATGAAATAATGCCATTTGCAGCAACATGAATGGAGCTAGAAATTATCATACTAGGTAAAGTTAGTCAGCCAGAGAAAGACAAATATCATATGTTATCACTTATATGTGGAATCTAAAAAGATGATACAAATGAACTTATTTACAAAACAGAAACAGACTCACAGACTTCAAAAACAAACTTATGGTTACCAAAGGGGAAAGGGCGGGGGGAGGGATAAATTAGAAGTTTGAGATTAACATATACACACTACTATACATGAAGTAGATAATCAACAAGGACCTATTTATAGCACAGGGAACTCTACTCAGTGTTCTGTAATAACCTATACGGGAAAAGAATCTGAAAAAAATGGATATATGTATATGTATTAAATGAAAGATTTTGCTGTACCCCTGTAAATCAACTATACCCCAATATAAAGTAAAAATTACATTAAAAAAAAGAAAATTACATAAGAAAATTAAATAAATAATGCCGATGTTAGCTATATAATTTAAACGAGGTAATACTTATAACAAGTAACTATATGTCCCCATTTTACTGGGACAGTCCTGGGTTACATTCCAAATACCAATAATATTATTAATAGGGCCAGTTTCACTTTTCAAAGAGAATTATTATTGTAATTATTATAAGAAAACATACTTTTTTTTTCTTTTACAAGCTGGTTTTTGGGAAAACCAGCAGTAAAATAAAATATTAATAAATTCAAATACATAAAAAAACCTATCATATGGAAAAAATCATGAGAAAAGTCAAAGGAAAAATGATAAACTGGAAAAAATATCTGCAACATATATCACAGGTAAGGACTAATATATAAAGGACTCTTGAAAACCGAATAAAAGAGACCAAATCCTCAATTGATTATAAAAGCAAAGTAATGAACATTTTATGGAAAAAAATATATAAAAGATCCTTATATATGTTAAAATATGCTCATTTTCACTCCTATTAAGAGAAACGCAAATTAAAAGTACCACAAGATATCACTTTTCACCTGTGAAATATGTGAAAGTTCAAAAGCTGTGGGGAAACAGACCCTTTCATACACTGCCAAGTGAAAGAGCCGACTGGCACAATTCTGCTTCTAGGGTTTAACTGAAGATACAACTCCACAAATATAAAATATTACATGAACAGACTTATTCACTGAGGCATTATCTGTAATAACAAAATACTGGAAACCACCTAACACACTGGAAGCGTAAACAAACAAGGGTGCCGAATCTCTGTAAACCACTATGGAGTGGCTTCCGTGATTTATTAAGTGAAAACATAAGGTGCAAATAATGTTTCATACTCCAGTATTTTGTAAGGAAGAAAAAGAAATCAGAAGGCAATGTACGCACTTGCTGTTTTTGTGGAAAGAAACCTAGGAAGAATAAATCAGGATAATAAAAATCATCACCCAGAGAGAGTAAGAGGTCATGGTATTAATGTGATAGCTCTGTGAGTGAGAAATCCCTGAGTTCAACTTTTTATATGGTTTGATTTTTGAACCATTAATACTTCGCATATTCAAAAATGAAATCACAAAAATAAAATAGGTCAACTCCAAACTGCATCTAAAGAAAAAGTAAATAAAACAAATTTTATTTCAAATTAATAACATACACAAGAAACAGAATGAATTCGAGTAACTTTTGGACCCAGTCCTCTGACAGAACACACTTAATAGATATTCCAAGGACAAAAATAACTGCAAAGGAATTACTTAGTTGGTTTGTTTATTGTTGTGGAATAAATGTAGTTGAATCTAAAACACCTTTGTGGGTGATGTAGGATAGAGCACATAGGCAAATACATTGATATTCTCAGGAACCAGGGGACTCTGTGGAAGAAAGAATACACAAATATCTAATGTGAATGGTGAGGAAGAACTCTGTGGAAGACTGTGTGTGTGTGTGTGTGTGTGTGTGTGTGTGTGTGTGTTTTCTAGATCTTTAGAAAGAACCAGAATAGACTGGAAGAGCCTAGAAGCAATGACACACCATTAGCAATATGTACATCTTGATTTTTAAGTATCATTTCCCATTAAAAGGAACTAAAAAGATTCCTTAAAGAAATGGCTGATTTCAACTTAATAAGTAAATAGAGTCTATCGTATGGAGTTTATATTTTAGGTACACATTTTAAGCTGTGTGACTTTAAGCAAGTTATATAGTATATATCTGCCACAATTTCCTCCATTATAAAAATGAGAATCATGGTAATAGCTAATACTTAAATAGCCTTTTACTATTTTCCAGGCCCTGTTCTAAGATCATTTCTGTTGTATAAGCTTCTTGTGAGAAAGTTGGTAACATGGAATGGACAAATTATACATTAAAATGATATATTTTACTTATATATTTAAATATATTATAAACATAATTTAAAGAAAAATATACAAAAATTATGACAGGTAGATAATATATTCATTTTCTTATACTTCAAAGGGATTTTGCAAATCAAGTAAATACTATTAAGTCCACAGAAGAAAAATAGTAAAGGACATGAAAGGAACTTTACATGAAATAAATAAAAATGACTAAAATAAGTAGGGGGAACATTTAAACTGACTAAAATCAAAGGAATACAATTAAAAATTAGCTTAAATGTGCCATTTTCAACTTAATAAATATTAAAACAGAGTAATAAAAATAAAAAGCTAGTCAGTGTTAATGATGGTCCTTGCTAACAGTATGTTAAATACTACATAGGATTCTAAATTGGTACAAATTTCAAAGCAATTCATATGGGGACTTCAAAAAATATATATAACTTTGACTAAGTATTTCCACTTCTTAGAATTTATCATAAGTAAATAATCATGGTTTGTACAAAGACATAGTTACAATGGTGTTTTTCCCAGCATTGTTTGTATTATCAAAAAACTGTAAACAACCCAAAGTTCCACAATGAAGGCAAAGTAATGACTAACCTCCTGTGCAGTGGAACCCCATGCAACCATTACCAATTACGCTAAAGAAATTACATTCATTGTACATTTTAACATTTTAAAATACTATGTTAAATTTAAAAAATATAATCCCATTAAAAATATGTGTTTTATAATATAAAAACAATAGAATTCCAAACGTCACAAAGTCAAAGAACTTATCTCTAGATCATAGTTTTAGAATGACTTTTCCTTTTGGGTATGTGCATTTTTTAAATGTTTGTGGTATTCCTTTTCTATTGTAATAGATGTATAACTTTTGACATGAAGAAGAAAAGAAGGTACAAAAATTGGTTCAAATTATTAATACTATTCTAGAAGCAAGAGTCTTCAGAAAAACATGCTTGCGATTCTAACATTTCCTCTTTTTAATCATAACACAATTAACTTGCTCTGTCAACTTAAAATTGTATTAGAACATCTTTTCAGAGAGCTACCTTAATTGAAGAAAAGGAACTGAATAACTTGAAATCAATTTTCATGCATTCTAAGGAGAACTCAGTCTATTTCAGTGTTTGAGCCAAACAAAACTGTTCCTGAAGATTAGAGAAGCTATTTTGGAGTTGCTATTTTCTAAATCCTGCAATCACAACAGGTCACTATGCTTGCATCATTAGAAATCGCCTTTATCTAACTTGAAAATTTTATGAATAAGCAACTGATGAGTTTTAAAATGAGACAAATGAGCAATGAAAGTCAGACCACATTACTACTTTTCTGAAAAACTACTCTAGTGATTGGATAAATTTAGCTCAGTATAATGAAAGTTTATAACCCAACATAAGGATTTGTTTGTTTTTTCAGCTAAATGAATTTGCATTGCGTACTTGTGGAAGTTTTCAAAAGGGTTGAAGAATTGGAAAAACAGATATAAACAAAAGGTATGATAAATAGCATTATAACAAGCTGGGATGAGGGAGATTCTAGAGAGAGCCAAAGAGATTAAGAGTATATCTGGTTTTATTTAGCATCTTCAGTAAGTATACAAAACCAATATAAAATATGGTATAACTGAAAGTTTCTGAGAATATACAAAATATACAAGTATTTAAAAATATATGAATAACATATAAATACATATTCATATGCATGTATGTATAGGGAGGTATGCTAAGATATAAGGGAGACATAAATTTAAAGGAAACAATGTTTTAAAGAAGACTAAAGCCTCAATAAAAATGCCACTTAGCAGCTGGGGAAGCTTGAAAATTTAATCATCCTAATAAATAATATCTTATTATAATTTGTTCTTTGTTTATAAATATCGTGTCTTAAGCTTTTCTTTGCTATTTAAAGAGATGGCTGTTTGATTTCTCATATTTTTACAAGGCATCATATCAGGTGTCTTGGGTAATGAGATTGTTCCATTGAGAAAATGCCAGAGTTCATGGTCAATAATTCCAAATCCCTAATATAAGTCCTCCATTAAAAAAATTAAGAATTCTAAGCAGGATTTACTATATGTACCAGAATATAGCTCCATGATGATGGGGGTTTCAGCTTTTGCTCGCTGCCATAGGCCTAGTAGAATTTGATATTCTGTTTTACACATTACTTTATAACATTACTTTTCTGCTAGATAATTTTGTTACTCCTTGTTCCTCTTCTCCTGTAGCTTAACCTTTCTTTATAGTTTTTGTTATAAAGCAAAGCAATGAAATATATGAGAAGAAATTTAAATTTTAATGTTTGAATACCCTTTACTCTTGAAATACTCCTAAGCTTATATATAGTTACAAGGCTATCTAATATTTTAATGTAGGATCTAATAACTTTAATAATGCCTACAAGTTTCAAAATACCTGAATGACCAAAACAATGAGTAGCAGAATTTTGGGCAAGTTTAACATATGACTACTGATGCTGTTTCAAACTATATCCAACTAGTGATATTTTCTGACTAAAAAAAAATAAGGTGGACTTTTATCTCAGAGAAACAAAAAGGCTACAGTCTAAAAAACTGACACTTCTTGGTCTGTGAAAAATAACAAACTTCATCATTAAGAGTGCTGGTGCCAACAAGTATGTAAATCACAGCATCCATGTATAGAAACGCTCCTAGGTTCTGGACACACTGCTCAGTCCTGGTACCATCCCGAATCCTCTCAGCATGAAGACTGGGTACAATTAATCCCATTTTGAAGATGAGTAACCGAAGAAAAGATATAATTCACTCAGGTATGGAATGGAGACAAGTATAAAATTTGGACATGTTTAATTCCAAAGCCCATATCCTTTCACTCTTTGTCCTACCAGCAGAATTAAGAATGTTAGATGAGTAGTAGTGGTATTTTCAAGTTTTTGCAAAATCTACAACAATAAAAATAATAACTAAAAAGAAATTACGGGAAGCTTACACTTTCAGTCAGATTAAGTCCCGCTGCATGCTTTTTGATTCAGTTTAGAGTAGTGGTCAGTATTTTTCTGGGAAGATAAACTAGATATACAGTTTCTTATAGTGAGATCACATGCATTTTGATTTAAGAACGTCCTGACTTCAGAAACAATGATTAATCCTTCTTAGCTTATTTACATAATCTTTATTTATTTTCAGTAATTAAATGTAAATTCCTTTAAAAAAGCCTTTGTTTAAATAACTCTTAAAATTTGTACGTAAAGCCTTACAGTCTCTAATCTTGACTCCATAATAATTTATGCAGCTACTGATCAATAATTACAGTTAACAGGAAGCAAAATTATCTTTAAAACATCTCTATACCATTTATTTTATATGCTTCCACAGTAAATCAAAATAATATTATTTCATGTCATTCATGGATTAGTTTTCCTAAATATTGAAAACTAGTTTTTAAAAGCTGTCAAAATAGAGATATTAGTCATATCTTGAAAAAAAATTTAACATTTATGAAATATTTCATAATATTGTTCTTTCAAAATTTATTAGGCTCTATTACCTTATACTTTCCCATAATCTAGGTCTACATTTATTATAATAAAATTAGAATTTATTACTAATTAGAAGAGAAAAACAAACCAAGTCATCTGGTGTTTTTAATTTGCACTCTCATGTCCATTTCAGTAAAATGTTGCTGAATAAAAACTCTAAAGTCAGTCACACTGTCATTTCTTCCAAAAAAGTACAAACAGAGGAAGCCTAATAATTCTTTAAAGAACTAGCTGTTGGTAGAAAGTTTTAAGTTTTTGGTGTATTGTCAACATTTGGCTCTAGTTATGAACTCTTGTAATTTGCTTTAGATTTGGAATTAACATTAAATATTGAACTCACACTATGATTAGTTGGTTTACAATTTCCCAGACTTAGGAAACTGTGAACAAAACCCCCTTTACAAAAATAGATGAACAGCATCCAAATGATGTTTCTGATACACCATGGAAAGAGAAGTTGTCTTGAGGTTCTCTGTAAACACAGATGTAGTGAACTGAGGAAGAGGACTATCCAGAAAGTTCTATCCAACTTTTGATTAGCCTTCAAATAGCAAAATGTTTCTAGGATAGAATCTCCAACTTCCTGTGCACACTCCTCTGGTTAATAACAAAGCAGTTCTAAACTAGAAAGCCATGTGACGCCACATCCTAAATATATAATTTTTTCTAGTTCCATTAGCACTTGAGTAGCTCCATTATCTCTAGAGTAAATATAAACTTATATCATTCTTAATGCAATAAAAATCTCCCAACTCCAAGGATCTATTTTAACATTATAATGTACCTTACCTTGACTTTATTGTTAATTTTAATGAATTCTAAAAAGAAAAAAAGTATCATCATTTTAAACTGTTACTGATTATTATATGGTCATAGTCTGGATTTCTGATTCATCTATTTTGCTCCCATATTTGAAAATTTACAGTAACACAGGTTTACACTTCTCTGCTTTCTGAAGCCCTAAAAGATGAACAGATCACCTTGCTTGTACACAGTGCTTCTCAGTTTAAAATGATGATGTGGCTGGGAGTTCCCTGGTGGTCCAGTGGTTAAGACTCTGTGCTTCAAATGTAGGAGCCATGGGTTTGATCCCTGGTCAGGGAACTAGGATCCCACATGCCACGTGGTGTGGCCAAAAAATTTTTTTTAAAAAATGGTGATGGGGGCCAACCACATGTCCCAAGGAAATGGTCTTATAATAAGGCAGACCACATACATGCGATATTTTTTAAAATGATGCTTGTTTCTTCTCCCAATAAATGTGATGATTTTTTGATCAATCTTCCAGATGAAAGAAAGTTGAAATACATTTCAACATTTCCTTCTCCAGGTTAAATGTAAAATGCTAATTTACATTTTAACTTGTTTCAGTAATCCTGTCTAATTGGTTGAAAATAAGAACAGCCTCTTAGAAATACAGATCCATGTTATGGGACAGGAAATCACCCTGGGAGAGATTTTCCCAAGAAACACCAAAACACTCCCAAAAGTTTAGAGTAAGGTAGATCCGGAGGGAGGGATTTATAGCACAGAGTTTATCAACTCCTCACTTGTGACATATTGGGAAAAGTACTTAATCTCTAGGTGCCTCAGATTCTTTATCAACAAAATAGGAATGCCTACTCAGTTAGCTTTATATTGCAATAATGAATTACCACAAACTTAGCAGCTTAAACAATGCCCATTTTAGTACATTATCTGGCACATATAAGGTGATTAATAAACATAGACAGTTATTATTTCTATTACTATTAAAGGTTTATTTGGATTTAGGTACTGAAAAGGAAGTAAAAATAGACTTAAGCAGTCACGGTGCATAAGCATAATTCATGTAATCAATGATGTGGTATGAGATTTATTTTCTAAAACAGTAGTTTGGAAACTTTTTCTCTAAAGGGCCAGATAGTATAGTAAATATTTTAGGCTTTGTAGGCCATATGGTCTCTCTCGTAATTCCTTAATTCTTCTATGGTTGAAGGATGAAAGCAGCCTTAGTAAATACATTAATGAATAGGGATGGCTGTGTTCCAACAAAACTTTATTTACAAAAACAGGCAACAGACCAGATTTGGCCCTAGGACTGTAGGTTGCCCATCCCTCTTCTAAAAGAAAGGATAACAGGGCAATGCCTTTACTAGTTCCTGGTTTTACCTGTACCAATTGGTCTTTTATGGAAAGACTATTCTATTGATACTTCACCACATAAACAATTATCTAAAGCAGCAGGGGCTTTGTAATTCCTGTTTCCATCACAATTAGTTGGGGGGAAATAGTATCTGAGGAGAAAGAAAAAAAGAACATGAGAAGCTCAGAGATGTTAGTTTTCGCTCCATTTTCTGGCCCAAAATAAATTACTAAATACCACTGAGGCATTTTTTTCCCACCTAGAAGCTGTAGATAAAAAGTTGTCTTTTATATTTCTTCCTAAGGTGTTGTAATCATGAATCATTGGCACTGTTTGACATCTAAAGAAGAACAAAATTACACCAAAAACAGAACCAAAGCCATGCTCTCATTCTACGCTAGAATCCTCTGCACACACACAAAAATGTTCTGTGTGGTTTCCAGGCCACTTTTCCTTGAATACTCTTGTTGATTATGAACTATGATTGGATGATGTTGTTCAAAACGAAAATTAGTAAACCAGAGAAAGAATCACTTCAATATGTATTATTTGACTTATTTGACATTGATACATGTATTTACTGCTTCTATAAACTTGATTTGACTAATTGAAACTTTTTGTTTAGGTTTCTTTCCTGCTTCTTTCTTAGCATTTAGCAAAGTCCAAGGCAGAGTGGGGATAATGAAAAATGAAGTGAGCATTAAACTTAATTTTGTCAGATGTTTGCAATAGTTAAGTCTGTGTTTATAGCACAGGAAAATTGAGGCTAAATTCCATCATGTTTAAAATCACTAAAAACATTATACTAGTTTGTTCTGTAGGAAGGGATAACTTTTAATTGACAGCATTAAAAGTAGTACTCTCTTAGGATTCCTTATATGTTCATTTAATTGTAGAAAAAAGGGCCTTTTTTTGAAAAATTGTGTTTTTTGCCCAAAACTTATGTCAATTGGCACATGAATTGTTAAAATATAATTGTAAACATTTTCATCACAGACATAGCAGATTTGTATTTACTCTCTTTATTTATTCTAAAACAGTTACTCTTACAATAGCTTATGTAATGAAAGTGCTCTTCTGTTAAGTATACATAAAACAGTAGTTCCCTAAGCATCTCAGGCCTCAAAATAGGGAACAGACTTCTGGTAAAATCACTGAAAAGTCTAGAAAAATATTAGTGAGGAATGAAAAATAACCCTAAGAAGTGAGATTTGGTAGGCAAAAATCAAAGGTCTATTTTCCTTTACTTTTCTAACAAACAAACAGAAACAAGGATATACGGACAATGGCATTGCAAGGGATCAGGGATGGAGAAAAGAAAGGGAAGACCTAGACCTGTTAACAAAACAGCTACATGCTTTACGGAAAATTTTAGGCATGATTCCTGTACTATTTTTTTTAACCTCTGACACAAATAAAATGCATGACATGCAATCCCTCTAACCCTTTAGCCACATATCCAAATACTGTAGTGATACTTTGAAAATCGATATGGAGTGTCCTATGCAACCCACCGACTTGAAAGGACTGTTATTTCACAATGTTTTCTTTTGTTCTAAGCTAAAAATAATAAAATAATGGGCCGAGCACAGTTTCAAATTGAACTGAACCATCAGGAGACTGTTTCAAATTAAACATGAACCGCTCCAAATGCAGCCAGCATGGAGAGATAAGAGTCCATGCACCTCTGTGAGAGCGTTCACACACAACAAACCCCGTCTTGTTTACATGCCTATTAAGAGTTCCCAGCAGCTGAAATTATTTCACTCAATTTGATTCCGTCCTCATTCTCCATGGCTCATTTACCAATCCCTATACAGGGCTATTCATGTTCCTTGGGAGAAAGTGAAGGTGAATATTGTATTTACAAAGGCTAAAGCCAGACAAAAAGGATTTCAACAATTCCTGCTACAACTCAGATTCCACAGTTCCCCTTAAGACTATCGTCTCTATCTGAAGCTAAGCATTTGAGTTTCTTATTTCAAATTCCCAATGACCAGTGCCAAAGTGTGTCGAGGATAAAACTTCAAACAGGGCAAGGAGGCCAGATTCCCAGGTCTGAGTTTCTATTATTAGAAGTGAGACCAATGACGAATCACACCAGTATTTTCAGTTATATATGATAAGAATATTTGGCATATTTTAGTATTGCTTCCAACTTTTATTACCTAGTCCTTGCTTATTTCTTAGCTACTTGCAGAATCTTATTGGCTTTGATGAAGAATTTGCTTTATTACTAAAGCATAACTTTCCTTATCATAATAAGTAAATGAAGTTAAATCAATAGCTGCTTTTGGCAAAACTAATATTATACTGTTAAAAATCAGGGTAGTGTATAAACTTTGGGGGTGAGTAGTACCTAGAAAAGAACACCAGGGAAACCACTGAGGACTTGGACACGGTGCTGACATCAGGGGTGTACGCTCAGAAAATGTATCCTTCTGGACACTTGGATTTGTGCATTTTCTACATTCATGTTTTACCTTAATAAAAAGTTTATTTAAAAATTAATAGATAATTTAACTTAAGTCAGAACAGATTACATAATGTTCTGGAGAATTAAAAAGTATAATTGTATGTTATGTCACCTGTAGTCCACTTCCAAATTTTGATGGTGACAGAAGACATGCCTGTCTCCCTATGAAAGTCCTTCCAACATTTTGCCTTTAAGTAGGATGTAGGCTTTTAGATTAAGATAGACTGATTGAAGAATTACTCTTTGGTTCTTGTTTTTAAAAATGAGATATATGTAGTTACAGGATATTACAAATAAATCAAGGTGTTTACATATATAATATATTCACATATAAACATATTATATATTTTAAATATTTTATATTATGTATACACGTATGTATCTATGTATATACATACATATAAACATATATCTATAATATACATATAAACATATGTATACAATGTTACCTATATGCTGTTTCTCACACATACACACACAGTTCTCCAAGCATAGACAAGTCCCTGTAACTCAGGTTTTGCATATATCTTTTTGGTGCAGCATAGTACATCTCATAAATGTATATAATGATCATATCTATGTTAGGGATTATAACTTTTCTCAAAATAAAGTTACCCACCTGTCTCAATTAAAGCTAACAACCTTCAATTTTGCTTAACTTTCACTCATTTGGGCTTAGTTAGAAATTGAGGTATTAAATAGAGCAGAAGCAGACATTAACATTGAAGTCATCACTGAACTGGTGAGAGACAGTTGATGAACAGAAGGCTCTTGAAAGGGACTTTCTATAAATTTCAAGGAAATATGCCAAAATATACAACTTTTCTCCAAAAAAAATGATAGTTATAGAAATATAATGATTTGCAAAGAATGTTTAACTCCTAAACAACAAAAAACAGTTATATCACTAATGGTGAATCCTGTGTATCTCTATATTCAATCAAATTTCTATAACATTTAAAACGTCTTTAAAAGATGGCATAAAATTGTTCAGCTCTTGTAGTTCTTTTCTGAAATATAATAAAAGGAAATTTGTAGAGCATGCCTTGCTAAATGAAACAACTGCTTAAATTTAAAATGAAAAATGCTTTCTTTATTTCTTAATTTATATCATTGAATGTGGAATATCCAGAATCATTGTGACAAAAATGCTATAAATGTACTAGCTAATTGAATACATTTATTCATTTAACAAGAGAATGAGATATAATGAAGCCATCATGGAAGGAAGTGTGACTGAAAAGTGAAATTAGAGCTCTAAAATTTTATATATTTAACTTGGAAAAAAAAGCAATCCATATTAACCCAACCTTTAACAAAGAGCGCTGTTGTACTAAACAAATATTTTACAGGAGAACTTTTCCTCTAAAATTCTCATTCATATTGAAGGTTAATTTGGTGTTTTCATGACAATAAGCCTATGCATCTGTTAAAGTCTCTAATATTTACTGAGAAAACTCCTAGGCTACCCAAAAGTAAAGAAGCCCAGTGTTGTCCAGAATAGAAAAATATCTCTACATTTTGCTTCTGTTAGGTAAAATAATGCATGCGACAATGGGAATAGGAGGTAACAAATATTTACTACCATTGAGTGAGTAAAACTCAATAAATAATGTGTTTTAAATCAATCTATAAGGCTGGTATGAATTAAATCATAATTTAAATAAAACATTGAAGAAACTTAAAAATAAAAATATTTATTGAGTGCTCATTACTTGTCAGGAAGCTTGCTGGTCATTTTGCATGCCCCACGACTTGTCCTCACGATGAACCATGAGTTTGGCACTATTATCTTTCCCATATTCTACACAAGAAAACGGAGGGTTAGAAAGATTAGGTATTTTACCCATGTTTACAAAGCTAGTAATTTTTAGTGTCTGGATTTGAACCCAGGCAGTCTAACTTTACAGCTTTTGCTTTCAACTTTATTTCAAGATGTATTCAAACTTTGCTATGACAAGATCAAGTTTTCTTCAAACTATCTGACTGTATTTACACACTCAGCAATAAAAATGCTCTAGAACAATTTTGTCTAATTTTATGTTTTTGGTCAAAGAAATAGTTAATCATAAGAGAATCTGGAGGTATAGAATTCAACAGCTGTCTTGTATAAACTATATAAAATAACACAATAAAATACATTATTTATATGTCAATTCATTTTTAATAATGTACTGAAAAAGAAAAAATAAATAATTGAAAGTACAGAGTTTCTAGCATTTAATTCTACAGAAAGAAAATAAAGAATGAAGATATTTAAAAGCCCAACTTATCCTATGATTCCATGAGACCTAATTTAAGGAGAAAAACAAGAACTACACATGGAAGAAATTCCTTCCTTCTTAAAAAAAAAAAAAAAAAAATGATTGAAAAGAACAATTTATAAATGTTGCCAAATCTAATGTAATATTGCAGTCAATGAAAAATAAATGTATGGAAGACAAAAAATATCAACAAAACTCTTTACATAATGTTATTTTCCAATTCCTAAATTTTTATCTTTCAATTATTCTAATGTCTTTATATGCACAGCTTAGATGGACTCTGAACCAGAAAAATAAAAGTATTTAGCAAACACCAAAAGCAAATAAAAAGGATTTGAGATTTTAACCTAAGTAGCATTACAGTCCTGCTTTACCTGATTTAGTAAAACTCATGTATTTTTGGATTTTTTTTTTTTTTTACAAGCTATAGTTTTTTTTGCACTTATTTTTCTGCTCTGGAATTATTTTTCTTAAATAAACCTGAGATACATCACAGTCCTCTCCCATAAGCTGAATACTTACATTTGTCTTTCAAACTGTAATGAACTGACTAGACGGTAGAATATCAATGCTAGTCATGTACGTGCAGGTAAATTAAATTTGATAAAGAATTTAGCATTCATGCAAAGATTTTTATTCCTTGTAAACACTCCTGGCAGTTTTCAACATTAAAACATTGTGAAAGGATAAAGCATGTTTTATTTCAAAACTAAATATAGAAACGAGTCTCCAGCTCATCAGTAACACTTTGCAGATTATTTAATTGGTATTTTGTTTTGAGGGCAAGATTGTGCTGTGCACTTTTTTCACTTAGTATTAACAGTACAAAGACGGAGGTATGAAACAGGGACTTTTCATCATATTCTGCACACAGATGTGCCTGATTTAGTTTAATTAAAAAATAATGAGTTACAAATGTAAACATCTTAGAAAAGAAGACTACTTAAGCAGACCTCATTAACAGATAATCCTGAAAACTCAGTTAATGTTTTACACATTTTACCCTGGCTTTTCATAATATATATGGTACAGTTAAGAACTTTTTCAAATAGTTAGTGTGTATTATCTATTCTCAAATTTGTAAACTTGTAAAGTAAAATAAAATGTGGCTTGCTGCCTCTTTCAGAATTTCTAAGTACATAATATGGTTTCATTTTATTTCCCAGTAAAAAAAAGAATAACCATATATACTGATGGTTTTTCTGTTTGATTAGTTTCCTACTTTAATACTTTACACGAAAATTAATTCTGCACAACTGATTTTTTTTAAAAAAACATGAATCCCTGAGAATTAAAGGTTGAAAAAAAATTAATTTTTAGAAAAAGAATGCAACATCAACAAAGTAAGATAAATGATGCAGAGATTTTTATACTTATCCAAATTAGCAGGCCTTGTTTAAACCTGAACCAAATCCTTATATAATTAAGGGCAATCACAGAAATTGTTAACATGTCTCAAAAAATCAATCCTTTCTCATTTAGGAAAAGTCTTCTTATCTTCTTACAGTAAAAAAGCATAAATATGAAAGAGAATGATAAGTAATACGTAAATGTTAGTTCTTCCTTTTTTAAAACTCAAATCGAACTCTGTAGACTACATTATACTCTTAACCTATGATTAAGAATTGGTAATTATCTAGTAAATTCAAATTGAAAAATCAGGATCTGTATTTTATTTTATATTTTTTACACTAAACATAAATTTCAGAGGCTGTGACTAAAAGAAAATCTCTTCATTTAAATTGCCTTTTATGCAAATATTTGTCTTAGCCTATTATTCAAAGAAGAAATAAAGTGGGAATATATAAGTGGGGTACTCTGGGTAAGTACTAAGTTCATTCAAAGCATTGTTCCTCAGAGAGTGGTGCCAACCTAGTCACCTCCTTTAGGTACGTGTTGGTAGCAACACTAAAATCAGGATATCACAGACTGTGTTTGTCTTTGTTTCCCCCAAAATGTAACAGAATGCCAGGGACACATTTCTCAAGAAACATATATTTTCAATTCACCTCTATTAAAGATGCTCATTTAATTCAGCATGTATAAGGATAATAATATGGATTGTTTTGAATAACTAATCAATATCCATAATGTGAATTGTGTATGTGTAATTTACTACACTACTACCAAACACAACAAATTTTCGATAGTATACAATAACACAAAATGTAGATCTGATATCAACTTCTAATTAATTTTTTAAGAAAAAGAAGCTGGTGTGGCTGAGGGAAATGTTTTTCTTCTGGCCTAGACTTCCTTCTTTATCCTGTAGTCTGTCTAGGCTATTCTGTATTTAACTCAGGTCACAAACTATATTAGTTTGCTAGGGCTGCCATAACAAAGTACCACAGTACCACAGATTGAGTGGCTTAAATAAGAGAAATTTATTATCTCACAGTTTTGGAAACTAAAAGTCCAAAATCAAGGTGTTAACAGGGTTGGTTTCTTCTGAGGGCTATGAGGGAAGGACCTATCCCAGGCTTCTCCTTGGTGTATAGACACTGTGTTCTTTCTTTGCCTCTTCACATATTCTTCACTCTGTGAGGATCTGTGTGTCCAAATCCCCCCTTTTATGATGACACCAGTCATACTGGATTAGGGATCACCCTATTGACCTCCCTTTAGCTTGATTACCAATTTACAAAACGTTTCTCCAAATAAGGTCACATTCTGAGGTACTGGATGTTAAGATTTTGACATACGAATTTTGAGGGAACACAATTCAACCTGACACCAGCTGGTCATCTAACGCTTGAGCAAAACTTCTGTATAAGAAAGTTTTCAATGGCAATGCAAAAAATTAAAATCTCTCGGCTTGCAATTATTTTAAGTTCATTATAAGTACGAAGATTTCTGGCATCATTTTTTTATGAGTTCCACCCACCCCCTCTCCTCTCCATTTTGAGCCATCTCTGAAACCTGGGCTTCAGATAATTTCCAGAAATGGAAGTTAGCAGATCTTCCCACCTCTAGGTATGCTCTGTATTTCTTTCTGAGCTGTGCTCTGGGGAGGTAGACAGTGTTTATAGATTGAAGTTTTCATGTTGAATATGACCTCAGACACCATTACTGAAAAGAAGTCATGGATTTGCATATCCCTATCACAGAATTAAAAATTTCTCTTTGTTTATATTGTCTGGTAATATATGATTTTCATGCCAATATTACAGCAACATAAAGTAAAAGTACTATATCATCAGAATCAACATTGGCCAGCTAAGATTTAATAGACTCTAATGTATTATGTAGCTCATATATCATTAGTTTGGAAGATAGCCATTAATTTTGTAAATTTAGTTGTCAATGACTTAAAAATTTTCAAATAGTTCCTAAATTCATATCGATCTAATAGACATTAATGATCAAATATGTTTTGCTTTCTCTGAAATACAGGGTGGTGGTTTTGTCCCTCTTACTCCACTTCCTGTTTCATATTAGCATAGTCAAATATTATAATCTCTTGTTTTGGGGTAATGAGTACATTGAAAACCATGCTTTGTTCTTGCTGTGAATATTTTTTGGTTTTTGCCTACTTATAACCCATCTCTTTCCACAAATGACAACACTCCTGCGTTCTTTGAGAAACAATTTATCCCACCCTCATTCCACATTGTTCCAGATAATCTCAACCATCCATATGGCTTTAAGGCTTTGGTCAGAATACTCCATAGTACTTAAGTCAGGAATGAGCACAGGGTCCAAGCCAGTTCAATGATACTTAATCCTAGATTGGTTTTTTTGGATATTTTAGGGGAAAAACTGTTCTCTTTCTGCTGAGGTCACTACGTTATAGGATGATAAGCCTTGAGGTAATGGTAGACAACATGTGGAGAAATCCTGCCTGAAAATCAAGCCAACATAACAAAAGCAGACTGGGGATATAAATACAGGGAGATTGAATTTTAAGTATGTTCTTAGAGTACATGGATTCAACCATGTTTGAAGTTTATCTTACCACTGGAATTTTCACTGGTATAAATCAATAAATTTACTTAAAATTGTTTTTCAAAAAAAAATTTTTTTCTTACCATTAGTGAGTTCAGTATTTAATGTTGATTCTTTGTGGTCATGTTATATTCATTTTTAATTATTTATTTTTATTTCTTTTCCTGACAAGTGAAACGTGTATTTGAACAAATTTTTCAGAAATTCTACTGGATATTTTTTTCTATGACATTTTTTACCTGAGCTTGTTTTCTTTATCTGGACATTCTCATGAGGGTTTTTAATAAAAATCTTAGATAAGAGCTTATTCTAGGATATGGCTATTCAGTAGTAAATAAAACAAACATATGAAACTTACATTCTAATGAGTAAAAGAGATAATAAGTAAATATGTAGAGCAATTAATCTCTGGTAGTAAGAATTCACATGAAGAAAATAGTATATGACAATATTCTGGAAAGTGACTTTCTATTTGAAGGTTATGAGAACACTCTCTGGAGAGGTGATAGAGCTGAAGAAGGAGGTGGCCATGACAAGATCCAGGCCAGGAGTTTCTCAGGTCAAAGGAATAGTTACTGCAATGGTGCTAGGCAAGAAATATAGAGGGGAGGAAAGAACATATCTGAAGCTTAGAGAGTAAGTTTATGAGACAAGGTATTCAAAGTTAGGAGCTGGGCTTTTATTCTTTAAGCCATATGGGGAGTCCTCTGAGTGTTTAATGCCGCAGAATGACATGATATAAATTTTACAAGATCCTTCTCTATGGAGAATATTAGAAGGGTAGCAAGAGGAGAAATAGGGAAACCAAATAATAGGTCATCAACTCCATAATTCTTCCTTCTTTCATTTAGTCCTCCTGTTCCATCTATTTTTATTCTCATCTTTTCAGAAAAAAAAGTAAGAGAAAACTCTCAAAAAAGAAAATCCTCTCAAACAACAATATAAGTTTCTGAGAACAGAGACCTCAATTTTTAATTTTTCTTTAGCTGAGGCCTAGCAAGTTACCTGGTATATAATTGATGTTTAATAGCTAATTTTAAATGGTGAAGACAAGTTGAAACATGAGTCATAAAGTACGAGTTAAGTCAAATATATAATTTTCTACAATTTCAGAGTCTATCATTCTTTCTCCATATATTATGTACTAGAAATACAATGATAAAATATATAAGACACTTTCATACCCGGACTTGCGCTAGGTCATAATAACAATATTTTAAAGCAAAAATATAGAATTATTTTATTGGTACCTGAAAGTCTAGATTATGTCACTTTTTTTATTTTTTACTTTTTATTGAAGCATAGTTGAGGTACAATATTATGTTAGTTTCAGGCGTACTATATAATGATTTGACATTTGCATACGTTATGAAATGATCACCACGATGAGTCTGTAACCAAGCAGAAACCTATGGCACATGTCCTCCACCTGCCTCTTGTCTGTAGAAAAACTGTAGCCTCCTAGGCTTCCCTGAGTTCCAGAGAGTTGCTTTGCAAAAGCTTTTAGTTTGATGTTGTCCCATTTGCTTGTTTTTGCTTTTGTTTCCCTTTGCTAAGGAGATATATAAAAAAATATATTGCTAAGACTAATGTCAAAGAGCCAACTGCTTATGATTTCTTCTAGGAGTTTTATGGTTTCAGAACTTATATTTAAGTCTTTAAACCATTTTGAGTTTATTTTTGAATATGGTGTGAGAAAGGAGTCCAGTTTGATTCTTTTACATGTAGCTCTCCAGTTTTCCCAACATCATTTATTGAAGAGACTGTCTTTTCCCCATTGTATATTGCTGCCTCCTTTGTTGTAGATTAATTGACCATGTAAATGTGTGTTTATTTCTGAGTTCTGTTCAGTTTCATTTATCTATGTGTCTGTTTTTGTGCAATACTGTTCTGATTACTGTAGCTTTGTAATAAAGTTTTAAATCAAGGATCATGATACCTCCAGCTTTGTTCTTTCTGAAGACTGTTTTGGCTATTTGAGGTCTTTTTTGTGTTTCCATACACATTTTAGAATTACTTGTTCTAGTTCTCTGAAAAAATGCCATTAGCATTTTGATAGGAATTGCATTGACTATAGATTGCCTTGGAGAGTATGGTTATTTTAACAGTATTAATTCTTCCAATCCAAGAACACAGTATATCTTTCCATCTATCTGTATTGTCTTCAATTCAATCTCTTTATCGATGTCACAGTTTTTAGAGTACAAGTCTTTTACCTCCTTGGTTAGGTTTATTCCTAGGCATTTTATTCTTTGTGATGCAATTGGAAATGGGATTATTTTTTGTAACTTCCCCTACTGATATTGTGTTGTTAGTGAATAGAAATACAACAGATTTCTGTAGTATATTAATTTCATATACTGCAATGTCACTGAATTCATTTCATACTTCTAATGGTCTTTTGATGTCATCTTTATGATTTTCTTTTTTTAATTGAAGAATAATTTATTTACAATATTGTATTAATTTCAGGTGTGCAGCAAAGTAATTCAGTAATTCAGTTATATGTATTATTTATATTATTTTCCACTATAGGTTATTACACAATATTGAATATAGTTCCCTGTGCTATACAGTAAATCCTCCTTGCTTATCTATTTTATGTATAGTAGTTTGTATCCGTTAATCACATATTCCTAATTTATTCCTCCTCCATTCCCTTTCCCCTTTGGTAACCTTGTTTGTTTTCTACGTCTGTGAGTCTGTTTTGTTTTGTATATAGCTTTATTTGTATTATTTTGTAGATTCCATGATGAGTTATATCATATAGTATTTGTCTTTCTATATCTGACTTACTTCACTAAGTATAATATTCTCTAAGCCCATCCATGTTGCTGTAAATGGCAATATTTCATTCTTTCTTTATGGCTGAGTAATATTCCATTGTATGCATGTACCACATCTTCTTAAGCCAATCATCTATTGATGGACATTTGGGTTGTTTCCATGTCTGGTTATTGTGAATAGTGCTGCTATGAGCACTGGGGTGCACGTACCTTTTCAAATTAGAATTTTTGTCTTTTCCAAATATATACCCAGTAGTGGAATTGCTGGATCGTATGATAGCTCTGTTTTTAGCTTTTTAAGGAAGCTCCATACTGTTTTCCACAGTGGATGTACCAATTTACATTCCCACCAACAGTGTAGGAGGGTTCCCTTTTCTCCATACTCACTCCAGCATTTATTATTTGTAGACTTTTTGACGATAGCCATTCTGAGCAGCATAAGGTGATACCTCATATGGATTCGATTTGCATTTCTTTAATAGTGATGCTGAGCATTTTTTCATGTGCCTGTTGACTATTTGTATGTCTTCTTTGGAGAAGTGTCTATTTAGGTGTTCTGCACATTTTTGATTGGTTTATTTTTTTGATATTGAGTTGTATGAGTGGTTTTGTATTTTGGAAATCAACACCTTGTTGGTCATATCCTTTACAAGTATTTTCTCTGTAGGTTGTCTTTTCACTTTGTTGATGGTTTCCTTTGCTCTGTAAAAGCTTTCAAGTTTGATTGGGTCACATTTGTTTGTTTTTTATTTTATATCTTTTGCCCTGGGAGACTGATCTAAGAAAATATTGTTACGATTAGGTCAGAGGCTGTTTTGCTTGTGTTCTCTTCTAGGAGTTTTATGGTGTCATGTCTTATTAGGATTTTCTATGTACAATATCATGTCATTTGAGAATAGTGACAGTTTTACTTCTTCCTTTCCAGTTTGGATTCCTTTTATTTCTTTTTTTGTCTGATTGCTGTGGCTAGGACTTCCAATACTATGGTTGAATAAAAGTGGTGAGAGTGGGCATCCTTGTCTTGTTTCTGGTCTTAGAGGAAATGCTTACAGCTTTTCAACGTTGAGTAGGATATTGGCTTGGGTTTGTCATATATGACCTTTATTATGTTGAGGTATGTTTCTTCTGTATCTACTTTTTGCAAGTCTTTATAAATGAATGTGGTATCTTTGTCTGGTTTTGACATCAGGGTGATGTTGGCCTCATGGAAGGCGTTCAGAAGCATTCCTTCCTCTTCAGTTTTTGGGATTATTTTGAGAAGGATAGGTGCCTTAACTTTTCTTTAAAGGTTTGGTAGAATTCACATGTGAAGCCATCTGGTCCTGCACTTTTGTTTGTTGGGAGTTTTATTTTTTTATTACTGATTCAAAGTCATTACTTGTCAGTTCATATTTTTCATTTCTTTCTGATACAGTCTTGGGAGATTATACGTTTCTAGGAGTTTATCCATTTCCTCTAGGTTATCCATTGAATCAGTGTATAATTGTTCATAGTACTCTCTTATGATTCTTTGTATTTCTGTGATGTCAGTTAGAATTTCTCTTCTTTCACTTCAGATTTTATTTATTTATGCCCTCCCTCTTTTTTTCTTGATAAGTCTGGCTAAAGGTTTATCAATTTTCTTTATCTTTTCAAAGAACCAGTTCTTTGTTTCATTGATCTTTTCTATTGCTTTTTAGTCTCTATTGCATTTATTTCTGCCCTGCTCTTTATTATTTCTTTCCTTCTATAAACTTTGGGTTTTGTTTCTTCTTTTTCTAGTTCCATTAGGTGTAAGGCTAGGGTGTTTATTTGAGAATTTTCTTGTTTCCTTAGGTGGGTTTGTATCTCTATGATCTTCCCTCTCAGAACTGCTTTTGCTGCATTTCAAAGAAGTGCATTTTGTGTTTCCATTTTCATTTGTCTCCAGGTACTTTTTACTTCTTTGATTTCTTCAATGACCCATTAGTGTTTTTTTAGCATATTGTTTAGCTTCCACGTGTTTTTGTTTATTGCAGTTTTTTTCTTGTAGTTGACTTCTGGTCTTACACCTTTGTGGTCAGAAAAGACACTTGATATAATTTCAGCCTTATTAAATTTATTGGGACTTTTTTGTGGTCTAGCATGTGATCTATCCTGGGGAATGTTCAATGTGTACTTGAAAAGAATGTATATTCTGCTAATTGTGGATGGAAGTTTCTATATATATCTATTAAGTTCATCTGGCCTAATGTACCATTTAAGACCAGTATTTTCTTATAGATTTTCCATCTGGATGATATATCCATTGATGTAAGTGGGGTGTTAAACTCCTCCACTATTATTGTGTTGCTGTCAATGTCTTCCTTTATGCTTGCTAATATTTACTGTATATATTTATGTGCTCATATGTTGGGTGCATATATATTTATAATTGTTATATCTTCTTTTTGGATTGATTCTTTTATCATTATGGAATGTCCTCTTTGTGTCTTATTACAGTATTTGTTTTAAAGTATTTTTTTGTCTGATATAAGTATTGCTGTCCCAGATTGCTTTTTGTTTCATTTGCAAAGAATACCTTTCTTGAGAGAGCTGATGGATGAGGCTGAGTCCCAGAACTGCTGTCTACAAGGGCCAAGGTGTTCTAGGGCTAGTGCAGGCCCACTGGTGGGTAGGGCTGGGTCCCAGGTCAGCTGGATACACAGCCTAGGGAAGCTGGGGCTGGTGCTGGCCCATTGGTGGGTAGAGCCAGGTCCTGGGATGACTGGCTATGGGTGCTGAGGGGGCCAGGGCTTGTGCCAGCCCACTGGTGTGTAGGGCCAAGTCCCAGGGTGGTTGGTTGTGGGGCCCAGGTGAAGCTGGGATGGTGCTGGCCTACTGTTAAATGGGTAAAGCCCCCAGCGCTAATAAGTTAGAAGGAAGGCTCCAAACTGTTGCTTGCCATCACCATTGTCCTCGTGGCAGAACAAGCTCCCCAAAATGGCTGCTACTGGCATCTATGTTCCCAGTGGGAGTCCCAGTTGCCTTCTGCCTCTTTGGGAGGTTTCCAAGATTAGCAAGTGGGTCTGACCCAAGCTCTTTTCAAATTACTGCCTTGGCACTGGGACTCAATAGTGTGTGAGATTTTGCACACATCCATTAAGAGCCGAGTCCATTTCCTGCAACCTTCTGGCTCTTCTGAAAGTAAGCCCTGCTGGTCTCAAAGCCAGATGTTCTGGGGGCTCAACTTCCCAGGGCAGCACCCTGGGCTAGGGAGCATGATGTGGGGCTCAGACCCTTTGCTTCTTGGGGAGAACCTTTGTAATTGTGATAATCCTCCTGTTTGTGGGTCACCTACCTGAGGGTTTGGGTCTTGACTATACCACATCTCTGTGCCTCCCACCCACCTCATTGTGGTTCCTTCTTTATATCTTTAGTTGTGGGAAATCTTTTCTTCTAGTCTTCAGGTCATTCCCATAGATAATTGCCCTGGAAATATTTGTAATTTTGGTGTGCCTCTGGAAGAAGGTGAGCTCAGGGTCTTCCTACTCCAAAATCTTGGCCACACCTCTCTGTTACTTCATGATAGCAGTTGAAAACAGCATTTCTTTAGCTTCACCCCAAGTCGCTCTGCAGATACTCTAACTCACATAACAACCCTCCAAAGCCCAACATTGAGAAAACTGATGATTATGCCTCAGCATCATCTTATACCATTGCCAAAGTCTGGGGATCCCCCCTCTCCAGTTAAAGTAACACCAGTGGTGTTCCTGAAATCTGTTACAAAAGAGCTGCTGTATCAAGCTCCTAGCTTAGAACCAGACAGACTTGGATTCTTGGATAGACTAGGTCACTACCATAACATCGGGAGATCCACCTCTTTCTGCTTACCCTTCTGTAGTTTTCTGAACCTGATTTTTGTGCCTCAACCATCTTTTCCTTTATGGTTGCTAAATTCTTCCTCAAGAGTCTATTTGGTTTTGCCCCAATATTTCAGACATATATGATTTGAAACATTCAAAACCCCTATATCAGTCACCATTCTTCTTTACCATAAGCTACAGCTCAGTTTCTCTCACCTGTTATTTCCTGACAATTATCTACATCCAACTGCTAAGACTCTGTTACTTTTATTTTCCCTGCTGCCTGGAAAGCATGTTCTACTCATTCAACACTATATATGCCTTCGCAATGTATATAAAATGTTCAAGATTTTCACAAACAAATGAAAACTTGGCCAATTATTTTGAGTAGTAAAAGAAAAAAATCAGCCATAATTACACTATAAAGGATAGACTTACTGTTTTGTTGATGTTTGTCCTTTAAATTTTAGAAATTGTTGAAACAGTTTCAAAAGTATTTTTCTCCTTTGTAACCTTAAAAAACAAAACTCTGATTACTCTATTTTTAATCAAGAAATATTTCCATGGAGACAGATGAAAAGTATCAGAGTTATCATTACTTTTCTTGTCTTAATTGGAAAATAAATGTGAGGTCGTGGCCATATAATATTTTATAATCTCTTCTCCTCTTTTGTTCTGAAATATTCTTGGATACAGTTGAAAGAAAATGGCAACATATGGTTCATTAGTTTAAATGAGGTGGGGGAAGAACAGGGTGGATTATTAATGATTATAATTTATACTTCCTCTGTATCTATAAGCTATTGCCTTGATGAGAATTTGGCAGCCCTCGCAGTAAAATGAAGTTTAAGATTAAAGGTTGAAATATGACAAAAGAATGTTTTGAGCAAAAAGAAAAGCAAAGGAAAACTGTCCACATTGGATATTTATGGACTTCCTATCTGTACTTCTATAATACAATTCTTCTGCTAGTAAGTAACATTTCTTACATGACTTTTCAAATATTGAACTAAAATTATTTTTTTGGAAATTCTTAACTTCACCTTATGGTAATTCAGTGGTTGCTCCAATTTTTAGAAACTTAAGATGAAAATCAGGTATTTTCTTCTGGGTATTTAGAGTTGAATAGTCTTTCAACTATTGACGGAACATTTATGGGTGATTCACTATCTAGGTGTCTATACATCTTGGACAATTCTTAAGAATAATGACCAACTGGATGTTCACAGACTTCCTTGCAGAACAGAAATTCCAGTGTCCTTACATCCTCACACACACAAAAATACACGAAATAGTATGTTCCTTTTGTGAATTTTCAGCCTTATCATTTTCCTAAAAGTTTTATTCCCTATTAGAAGCTCTAAAAGTCCATGATTAAGTCATCACACTTATTTTTAATGTTGTTTCCTGACACAGTATACCTCAATATCAGTTCATTTAAAAACATTGTTGTGCAAATATCACCTGCAAAAAACTAGGGGACTTCAAACTTGTGTTGCTGTTTTAGCAGTGGAATTCTTATTTTTTCTAATAACAAAATAAATATTATAAAGTACCCCCTACTCAGATTGAGATAGGAGTGGAAAACCCATAACTATGCCACTCATTAGTCCCCCTCCACAATTCTCTCCCCACTGCTGCAGCAGCCCTGAGGCACATCCCAATGACGCTACGAATCCTGGGAACTCATTTTGAAATCCACTATTTCATGAAGTATGAGAATGCATCCATCCTTTAGAGAAGTAAAAACCTTCTCAACAATTAATTTAAAAACATAAATAAAACATTACCAGACCTTACAGGGACTTGTTTCTTTTTCTTTTTTAATTTTTCTCCTAAAATTTTTCATTGTAAATGGAAGTACAAGAAAGTGTTTTGTCAGTGCAAAAGAGACTTAGCCAATAATATGGAACTGTGGTCCTTGATTCAGTGAGCCTGAATAGCAGTTTAATTTGTCTGTTTACAGAGAATTGAAAAAAAAATCTCTATTTGTGTACTCTAAAATAAAATGTATATAATTCATACAGCTGGGAAATAGAATATGTGTTCTCAAGAAGACCTGGCAAAACAACTGAGCATTTTAATTGTTAAAACTATGAATTTCCCTTTTCCTAGTCTTATACTTAGGCGAGATGAAGAGGCCAAAAATATTAAAGTGGATTAGAGTGCCTTACTGGAAAACCCAAAAGATATAAATTGTTCTTAGCTAAGTGTGACATTTGGAAAATGCACTACAAATTTGTCAACTCTTTTCAAGTGTAATAGAAGTATGACCAATTTGACAGAATTAAGACAAAGATATGGGCCCTACTTTCTTCTTGGCTTGCAGATTTGGTTCAGTGTTGCTGTTCCCCATTGATCGGGAACAAGCTGTCCTGGTAGCATGAGATTAAATGACCTATCCAGAGTCAGTTAATAATTTGAACAGTAGCACGGTGTCCTGCTCTTAAAACATAAAAAGCAGTTTAAGTTATAAAAGTAGATTTAAGAACTAGTTTATGAAAAATAAAATAATTGGATCATGGGACTTTCTGTAATTTAATAACTGATTCCTTATTCCATGTAATAATGACTTCCTTTGTCAAGTTGGAAATCCATGATAGCTGGATGCTAACTTGTAGACTGATGGCAAATACACATAGCAAAGCATTTGGTAACAAAAGCAGACATAAATGTAGAATATTGTAAACTACTGACAATAACACAGGCCTGGAAAATAAGCTCTAATTACAGTTCACCACAGGTATTAAATCTAATATAATACTTGTGAAATCTTTAGTGATTCTATGTAGCACGCACACATTTAAAATGAAGTGAAAATTGGGACAATTATACAGTAACTCAATTTCCTTCAAAATATTCACCCTGGTTTTCTTAGGTATTGTGAACAGACATGCTGGTTAGACTTGCATTTTCCATATAATTACCTCACGATATAAATGTTGAGATTTTTAAGGTGCATTTCAGGAGAAAAAGAACCAAAAAACAAAACAATAATTAAACCACAGCTCTGCACAGAGAGTGCTAAAGGAAGATTAAAGGCTAAAAGGAAAATAGTTTTTAATTCTCATTTTCACTATTTTCTCTCAAATAAAATGGGATACCAATTAGACTATAACATGAATATGGTTAAGAGGTCATTAAAATCTGCTGAGGCAGTACAGGATATGGAATAATCACTATACTTAGAGCCAGAAGGCATAGACTAAAGTTCTAGTTCAGCTACTTACTGGTGAAATTTTGGCAAGACAATGAAGTCCTTATAAAATGAGAAATGCAATGTCTGCTCAAACTATCTCAGAGGATTATGATGATCAGAATAAAAAATATTGTGATGGTCATCAATATAATGGTTCTATAAACTGTTAGACTTTACAAAATCAAGGTATTACTGATTATTCAAAGTGAAGACTTGAAATAAAGTTCACAATGGAGATATATAAGTTATCCTCACTGTAGACCACTCAATAAACATACATAACACCCACAGAGGACTTAACTATGTACCACATACTATTCTAAGGAATCAACATTAAATAACTTATTAATGTGATAAGAGTCTATTTTTATCTCTATTTCACAAGTGAGGGAATTAACTCAGAGAGTGGATAAGTAACTTGCTAAAGGTCAGCCTCTAGTAAGTGATGGAGCTAGGTTTCAAATACATGCAGGTTAACTGCAAGAGTTTATGTCCAAAGCATCTCATATCTTCTTGGCATCTCTGAGGAAGAAACTTTTAAGAGGAGACCTGAAAATGAGAGAATGAAGAGAATTGGGGGCAGAAGAGAAACCAGACACAAATATCCTGAGATGGGGAAGACGTTCCTATACTATTTATGAACTACATGAATTTTGTAAACTTTCCTTAATCTTAAACTTTTTCTGATCACTAAAAACAAAGGAGCAGATTATAGCTCCAATTTGTAAAGAGCTTAGGAGTCATCACTCCTGTTTATGCAACATCAACAACAAAAGCTGGACAAAATGAAGAGCAATGACTTTTCTTGGACTCATCAAGAAATGAGGTTGTAGGGCAAACTACCACCCTGGAATCTGGAGAGACAGAATTATCCAGAGAGACACAACAAAGATCAATATATCTGGAGTGGAAACTACTGGATCCATGAACTAGTAGGAACACCTAACTGGTAATTTTGATGAATTTCTGAAGGCCAAGTGTGGACTAGTTTGAGTGGAAAAAACTCCTAGGCACTGGAAGCTTAAGGGAATCTCTCATCATCTCATTGGCTTTATCTCCAGAGCCCTATCTGAGAAAGACCCCTTGTGGCTCTAGCAGGGATAAAAGAATAATCATTGTGAAATGCATGGAAACTTCTCCATAATAAAGGCCTACTCTCCAAGGAAAAAGATTTGGCTATAGTCTTTACCCAGGTCAAAAAAGGACATTCTCTCACTCTAGCCCTCTGTAGGGAAAAAAGGGAAACATAGGGAAAAAAGAAAACATAGTTATTAACAGGGGTTAAGCCTTCAAAGAAATGGATTGGAAATGCTGACATCAGAGTAGGGAATATGGGGGTCAGGGGGAAAAAGCTGTATCACTGAAGAAACACTTGTCAAGATCACAGCCTTGAGAAACAGGTATACTAAAACACTTATACATAGGTGGAAGATCATAGAATGCTCCTATTCCTCCAAACCTTACTACCACACTAACAGGACTCCAATATAAAAATAGTGGATTAGAGATGAAGGAGCTTCAATCACACTGATAAGGAAGCCCAAAGTTCAGACGGGGGACAAAAACAAAGACACTAGAGAGATTCAACATCGCTAGCATGTATAACTATAGCAAATACTAAACGTAGTCTAACTCCTAGCCGGAGTAATATAAATCCCTACACTAAATATCTATATACCTCAGTTTCTATTATCCAATAAAACATGCCTGGTTTACAACAAAAAATAATGCAAGATATGCCAAAAGCAGTAAAAATAGAGTCTAAAGAGGCAAAGAAATTATCAGAAATAGACTCAGAAAATGATACAGATGTTAGAATTACCAGAGAATTTAAAACAAGTATGATTAATATGTTTAAGGGCTAATGGAAAAATAAGACAATATGAAAAAGCAGATGGGTAATGTAAGTAGAGAAATGGAAACTTTAAAAAGAATTTTTTTATGTGTTTCCTTGGACCATTCTATACTTTTTGTTTTAAATTAAAGTACAGTTGCTGTATGATAGTATATGTTACAGGTGTACAATATAATGATTCACAAGTTTTAAAGGTTATATTCCATTTATAGTTATTGTAAAATATTGGCTATATTCCCTGTGTTATACAATACGTCCTTCTAAGAAAGAATTTTTTAACTGCTAGAAATCTAAAACACTGTAACAGAAATGAAGAATGCTTTGATAGGCTCAGCAGACTTGATGTGGTTGAGGAAGAACTCAGTGGCTTGAAGATAGGTCAGTAGAAATCTCTCAACTGAAATACAAATAGAAAAAAAAAAAAAAAACGAAAAAAACCAGAACATACAAAATAGCAATTTCAAAAGTTGTAATGTACACACAGTTGAATACCAGAAAAAGAGAGAATGGACCAAAAAATAAAAGATGTAATATAAAAATGAGTCTAACTCCATTGTTTGATTTGTGACATCTTTTAAGACTGACCCTTGCCTCTTTCTCTTTTTACCCCACATCTACACAAGCCAAGGTGCTCCTTTGTTTGGGGTTAGTAGGAAGTTCACACCATGTACAGGAACCCTCATCCTGGCTCTATCCCCTAACCCCCATAAAAACTCCAAGGCAATCTCTTTTCCCAGCTCTTACAAGGCTAGGAAAATGCTACAACATTTGCTTGGGAGTTCTCCTGCTCTACTTTTGTATCAGATTTTGACTTGGCTCCATCCTATCTCTGAGGATTGGTCATGAAAAGTAATAATGATGGAGAAATTTCCAAAATCAATGACAGACACCAAATCACAGATCTAGAAAGCTCAGAGAGTACCTAGGGCTATAAATACCACCCCACCAAAAAAACCCCAAAACCCACACCTAAATATATCACATTCAAATATCAGAAAGACAAAGACAAAAAGGAAATCCTAAAAAAAGACAGAGGGGGTTAAAATCTTACCTAGAGAGGAACAAAGATAAGAATTAGGGTGTAATTCTCATAAACATGGAAGCAGGAATAGTAGAAAAAATATTTAAAGTGTTAGAAGAAAATAAATCATCAACCTAGAATTCTATATCCTGTAAAATGATTCTCCTAAACTAGAGAAGAAGTAAAACTTTTCTCTAAAAATAAAAGTTGAGGGAATTCATAACTAGCAGAATTGCCTTGCAAGAAATGCTTAAAAAATTCTTCTGGGAAAATGAAAATGATATAGAAACTTAGATCTACATAAAGAAATGAAGAGCATTAGAGAAGGAATAAATGAAGGTAATATAAAATTCTTCATTTTTTCATTCGTAAATGATCAAAACCATAACTGTTTAAAGTAAAAACAGTAACAATGTATTGGGTGATTATAGCATATGGATAAATGAAATAAATAACAGTAATGTCACAAGGAATGGGAGGGAGAAAATAGGAACAGCGTTTCACAGGATACTTGCAATACATGCACGTGTTATAGGATTATTTTAAAGTTGACTTAGATTAGTTTAAAAGGTATATTGCAAATTTGGGGGCAACCACTAAGAATTTTATAAAAAGAATTATAATTTATATGCTATGAGAGATCATAAAATGAAATTATATCAAATGTTCAAAACAGCAGAAAAATAGTGAGGGGGGAGAAAAACAACATAAAAAGGCAACAAATAGAAAACAGTCACAAACATGATAGATATTAATACAAATATATCAATAATCATTTAAAATGTGAATGATCTATATACACCAATTAAAAGACAAGGTTGTCAGAGTGGATTAAAAGGCAAGACCCAGCTGTATGTTGCCTACAAGAAATGACTTTATATGTAGCTGTCCAGTTTTCCCAGCACAACCTATTGAAGAGGATGTCTTTTCTCCATTGTATATTCTTGCCTCCTTTGTCATAGATTAAGTGACCTTATGTGCATGGGTTTATCTCTGGGCTTTCTATCCTGTTCCATTGGTTTATATTTCTGTTTTTGTGCCAGTGCCATACTGTCTTGATTACTATAGCTTTGTAGTATAGACAGAAGTCAGGGAGACTGATTCCTCCAGCTCCATTTTTCTTTCTCAAGGTTGCTTTGGCTATTCAGGGTCTTTTGTATTTCCATACAAATTGTAAAATTTTCCGTTCTGGTTCTGTGAAAAATGCCATTGGTTACTTGATAGGGATTGCATTGAATCTGTAGATTGCTTTGGGTAGTATAGTCATTTTCACAATATTGATTCTTCCAATCCAAGAACATGGAATATCTCTCCGTCTGTTTGTGTTGTCTTTGATTTCTTTCTTCAGCGTCTTATAGTTTTCTGTGTACCAGTCTTTTGCCTCCTTATTTATTCCTAGGTATTTGTTTATTCCTAGGTATTTTATTCTTTTTGTTGCAATGGGAAATGGGATTGTCTCCTTAATTCAACACTTCCTAAGACCATACATAAAAATAAACTCAGAATGGATTAAAGACCTGAATGTAAGGCCAGACACTATAACACTCTAAGAGGAAAACATAGGAATAACACTCTTTGACATACACTGCAGCAGGATCTTTTTTGATCCACCTCATAGAGTAATGAAAATACAAACAAAAATTCACAAATGGGACTTAATTAAACTTAAAGGCTTTTGCACAGGAAAGGAAACCAAACAAGATGAAAAGACAACACTCAGAACGGGAGAGAATATTTGTAAATGAAGAAAGTGACAAAGGATTACTCTCCAAAATATACAAACAGCTCATGCAGCTCAATATCAAAAAAACAAACAGCCCAATCAAAAAGTGGGCAGAAGGGCTTCCCTGGTGGCACAGTGATTGAGAATCTGCCTGCTAATGCAGGGGACACGGGTTCGAGCCCTGGTCTGGGAAGATCCCACATGCCGCGCAGCAACTAGGCCCGTGAGCCACAACTACTGAGCCTGTGCGTCTGGAGCCTGTGCTCCGCAACAAGAGAGGCCACGATAGTGAGAGGCCCACGCACCACGATGAAGAGTGGCCCCCACTTGCCACAACTAGAGAAAGCCCTCACACAGAAACGAAGACCCAACACAGCCAAAAATAAATAAGTAAATAAATAAAATTAAAAAAAAAAAAAAAAAGTGGGCAGAAGACCTAAATAGATATTTCTCCACAGAAGACATACAGATGGCCAAAAAACACATAAAAAGATGCTCAACATCACTAATTATTAGAGAAATGCAAATCAAAACTACAATGAGGTATCACCTCACACCCGTAAGAATGGTCAACATTAAAAAATCTACAAACAATAAATGCTGGAGAGGGTGTGGAGAAAAGGGAACCCTCTTGCACTGTTGGTGGGAATGTAAATTGATACAGCCACTATGGAGAACAGTAGGGAGGATCCTTAAAAAACTAAAAATAGAATTACCATATGACCCAGCAGTCCCACTACTGGGCATATACCCAGAGAAAACCATAATTCGAAAAGACACATGCCTCAGTGTTCATTGAAGCACTATTTACAATAGCCAGGACATGGAAGCAACCTAAGTGTCCATCAACAGAAGAATGGATAAAGAAGATGTGAGAGATATATATATATCCAATGGAATATTACTCAGCCATAAAAAGGAACAAAATTGGGTCATTTGTAGAGATGTGGATGGACCTAGAGACTGCCATACAGAGTGAAGTAAGTCAGAAAGAGGAAAACAAATACCGTATATTAACACATATATGTGGACTCTAGAAAAATGGTATACATGATCTTACTTGCAAAACAGAAAGAGAAACACAGACATAGAGAACAAATCTATGGACACCAAAGGGAGTGGGGGGATGAGATGAACTGGGAGATTGGGATTGACATATATACACTATTGATACTATGTATGAAATAGGTAACTAATGAGAACCTAAAAAAAAAAGAAAACTTCATCTTCTTCAGGTATACTATATAGAACTGGTGAAATAGAATGTTAATGGTAATTTCAATAAAGCTAGGTGGCAAACATTTGTTCAGGAATATTAACTCATTATGCCACTTTATTTTAATGAGAAAATAAATTTTCAACTCCAAAAATAAGTTAATTAATTAAAAAAGAAATGACTTTAAATAGGTTAAAAGTAAACAGATGGAGAAATATATACCATGATAACACTAATCAAAAGAAAGTTGGAGTAACTATTAATTTCAGACAAAGTTGACTTCAATACAAGGAATATCATCAAGAATAGACAGGGATGACATAATGACAAAGAGGTCAACTTGTCAAGAAGACATAACAATCCTATACCTGCATCCATCTAACAAGTGAGCATCAAAATATATGTGTCAAAAACTTATAGCATTAAAATAAGAAATAGACAAATTCAGTACTATAGTTGGAGACTTCAACACCCCTCTGTCAGTAGTGATAGATTCAGTAGGCAGAAAATGAGTAAGGATAGGGGACTTTAGTTTTTAAGGACTGGCTAGAATGTAAAATCTTACCCTTGAAGATTTATTTAATTTTATTTTAAATGAATTGCCTAGGTCATTTGTGATGAAATTGTTTGTATGATTGTACTACTTGATACATGGAAAATATTTTTTTTAATAAAGCCCATATTTCTTTTTCTTTTCTTTTAAATAAATAAATAAATAAATAAATAAATAAATAAATAAATAAATAGTAAGTAAGTAAATGAGTTAAGGGTGTAGATGATCTAAACATCACTATCAATCAACTTGGTCTAATTGCCATAGCCCATCCATTAACAGCAGAATATGAATTCTTAATTTCACACAGAATTGTCACCAAGATAGACCACATCCTGGACCATAAAACACACTTTAAGAAATTTAAAAGAATATAAATTATACAATGTATGTTCTCATACCACAAAAGGAAATACAACACAATTTCACAAAGCATTTCCCTCAGTTTTTGGATTATTTTAAATTAATGAATGTCATTTTTTAAATTAAGGTCTGTTTCCCTGTGCATTTCCTTTATTCTTAGTTCCCTCAGCCTTTTGGAGTTGTAAACAGTAAGTCTAATCTTCACTTAAATTGGCAGCCCTCCAGATATTTGAAGACATGCCTTCACAAGAAGTTCTATCAACAAGAAATGTGTTCAGTTTCTTTGATTATTAAATATAATCTAGTCTCTAAATCCCTTAACTTCTTCCTTACTTTGCATACATTTTCAAGTTTGCTCATATCCCCTTAAAATGTTCTAAATGTCTAGAACAACTGATGGACGAGATTTCCAGTTAAGACGGCAATTGAACCTATAAGTCTACAACCCTTCCAAATTAAATAACAGAAATAATGCAGTAGAAGAGGCCTATTTGTCCAAAGAGATCATTTTTCTGTAAAATTTAAGTTGAATAAACCTAGATGGCTTCTTCGAAGTTGTTTGATGATTTAATGCTAAAGCCAAAGGAAAGCATGTTCAGTACTTTATTCACCCAATTACTCATCAATTTTTTTCCAATTTGTCCAAATCCAATTACATGGATTTTTCATAAAATTTTAAGAGTCCACTTACACATCAGGTACACAGTAGGTCATCAGAAATTACTGCTTGGAAAACCAAACCACTTGTTTATGGTATCAATGTAGATTCATCAGTCATAACAAATGTACCCTCTCGTGAAGCATGTTAATAATGGGAGAGGCTGTGCTTGTGTCGGGGCAGGGAATAGATGGGAAATCTCTGTACCTTTTGCTCATTTTTGTTGTGAACCTAAAACTGCTTTAAAAGAATGAGAGTAATAAAGTCTTAAAAAGAAGGGAAAAAAATGAATTACTCAATGAATTCTGATTTCATTTACATATATAGTCGTCCCTCTGTATCTAAGGAAGATTGGTTCCAGGGACCCCCACAGATCCCAAAATCTGTGTACGCTCAAGTCCCTTATATAAAATGGTATAGCATTTGCATGTAACCTACGCACACCCTCCTTTATACGTTAAATCATCTCTACATTTCTTAGAATACTTAATACGATGCCTATGCTACGTAAATAGTTGTAAATACAATGTAAATGCTATGTAAATAGTTGCCAGCAAGTACAAACTCAAGTTTTGCTTTGTGGAACTTTCTGGATTTTTAAAAAAATGTTTTGATCCAAGGTTTGTTGAATCCACTGATGGGAAACCTGCAGATACCGAGGGCCAACTCTACACTGTTTGAACATTTTGATTAAATTAGTAGACAAATAAGTAGAAAGAAAATTCTGGGGAGAAAAAAAAGAAACAGCATGTTTCCTGACAAACAGTCTCCCTTCTCATCCTGTGTCAATTCAGTCAATACGGCCTCATTAGCTATGCATATAGATATGTGTACAGTCTTGATTTTTCTGTCCAAATTGACGAATGTAAAGCACAAAAAAGGCAGTAAGCTGTCTAGCTGTACTTGGTACAGTTTTAATGACAAAGATTTTGGCCACTTGTCCAAATCATCCTGAAATTCCAAGTCTGTAAGATTCTTCCTGGTAATTTAATCATATCTTTGGAGAAATTTCCAGTTACTTTGTAGTTACTGAAAATTTTTATGCAGATAAAATTCTTAAGACAACTTTAAGAAATTAACTTGTGGATGGAAATGGAATGTGTTTTTCAGGACTGCAGATGAAAAAACAAAACCTAAGAACTGATAGGTATTATATTTTATTTTAAGTTATATGTTTTCCCTTCCAAGGTCATATTTATCTGGATCATAAAACAGAATTATAGAATTTTAAGAGAGCCGAATTTAAATTAACAAAATAATCTGAATTTTAAGCCCTCCAGTAATCGTCATTAATATCTGTGTGCAAAAATAAACATTCTCAGCCATATATCTGGGTGCTAGAAAGACCGAAAGAGGTTTTAGATGTATAACTGAGCATTAAGTGTTCTAAGGGATTCAACCAGAGTTGATATGAAATATCTGTGTGTGCATTTAAGTTTCATACTGAAGGTGTGTAAAAATATTTTACTATTGTTTTGTTTATCCTAACCAATTTTTTTAGCCCTTTAGGCTGAAACAAATTTTTAAAGAAATTGTTTATATGAGAGTGTTATTTTTTTTTAAAGATTTCAGCTGGAATCCCCACTGACATGATTACTTTGAGCCCATTCATTCCCTCACCACACCACATCCATCCACTTCTTTTAAGGTCAGAGAATGGATTCACACACTTGTAAGCTCCCCTCATTGACTGTCCTTTCCACTCATGTGAGTGGAAACGGAAAGCTCAACCTTACAGCACAGGGAGGACTCTGAACCAGGATGCCGAAAACCTCACCATTTCTGTTTGCTGGGAGGTAGTACTATGGGTCCTCTCATGACACAGAAGTTCATTCACCTTCCTTGACTGCCATGCATAGTTGGGATTCCCTATTTTGCAGATTTCACACAATGACCTTTGAAAAGTCTACTTTTGAAACCTCTGAACGTCTACTCTGGGGCTCTATGAACAACCATCACTGTGACTTGGGACACTGGGTTAGGCAACAGGTATTTAATAAGTCAATATTGGGTATTTAGAAACAACTGAATCCCTAATAACTGGCATATTTGAGATCAGACATTGGTAAGATCATTGTAAAAGGAAGTTAAATCTGGAAATCATAAGTGATATAATTATAACTTTAACATTTAATTTTAATTTAAAACAGAAATGCTTGCTCATTCTCCATTGAGGACAAGGGCCATTTCTTGAAGAATTGGTCTGCAATTTGCAGTTTCTTTATCATTTTTCTTACATCACTTACATCATATGCAAAATGCACCATCTACTGTTGCCATTTGAAAGAGAAACTAGAATTTATAAACATAAATGCAAAGCAGCTTGAATGCAAAGGGCTTCCAGCACTTTATAATGCCCCTCACCCAAGAATCATAAGTTTTCAGGTACACACTAAATTTTATTGCAACTAACCTTGATTTAACCTTTCAAACCATGCCACTTAGTTTTCATAGAAGTAATTATTTTTCTGTTCACTTTTGGGTTATGCAATATTCAGTTAATACAACAGATGCAACTGGTACAAAGAATTTTGAAAAGACACTACTGGCTCATACCCAGCATAGTAGGAGCAGAAATGCAGAGGTTTCAGTATGCGATGGGCTCTAATCAGTAAGTTATAGAGAAAATGGAGACCTTCAGTTAACACAGCAGTTGGTTAAGGGTGATTTAAGCCAATTTCTATTGCACTTATCAAAGTCATTAGTTTAGGTAAAGATTTGACAAGGGCTTAAATTGTTTGCAATATGATCAGATCTCCTAGAGGAGACCTTGATACATTTTTAAACCCCTGGATTGAAGTAACTATTATTTTTTGAGTTCTGAATTGAAGGAGAAGGAGTGAAGTGTAGTAGAAAGAAAACTAGAAGAGAAAATAGAAAAAAAAATTGAAATCCCATCTCCAGCCATTACCAGCCTTGGGAATAATAAAATAAAAATAGTGATCTATCTCACAAATTTGGTGTGAAAATATAAAGATGTAATATATGCTAAAGTGTTTTTAATCTTCCAAATATTGCCCATATACATTTTTAAAAATTATTATTATGCTATTTTGTCTGTTACTTAAGTTTCCTAGCAGATTATAGTAAATGGCTGGTTTAAAATATTTATTCTATCAATAAAGCTAACAAACAATTTGAAATATGGTATTCTACACATATGAAAATTATTTCATAGTAGGGCAAAATTTTTAAGCCAACACCAAAAACATATTTAGTACAAACATGGCCAGAAATATTTTAATGAACATTGCTATTACAATCAAACACAAGAAATAAGCAAAATTCACTCTGCCATGCACCCATACAAAGGTCTGATTTTTGGTTATTTGGAATTTACAATTGGATTAAGCATTCTGTATTTCAGTCATAACATTTACATTATTTCTCTGCCAACACTGAATTTATGCTCATTCACCAGAAGAGTGAACATTCATTTCCATTGCATTATATACGCTGGTAAACTCTAAGGCACAAAAATCAAGTTAACAGTGCTTCCATTGTAAGTCTTTTATCACATATCTGTGCATCAGATTTCGAAAACCAAGGACTCATGTTGAAATTGGCTAATAACCAAAACACTCACTGTCAAATTAACTATTCCCATCTGAGGTGATAAATGGAGAGTTCATAACTGTAAACCATGGCATATGAAAAATAGCTCATTGACATCTGTTCTTAACATCTGGCTTTTTAATCGACGTGCCAAAGCAAATGGGATATGCAATTCTATTTTGCCCCTCAAAAATTAGCCTTTGTGATCATTTATGTCTGAATTATACACACATATAGCTTTATGAAATGAAAGGGTTTAATGTCATATTAATAAAGGCCAAGAATTCAGGTCCATGCAGGTTTCACACCTATCCTTTATTCAACAATAACTAATTACCAGCAACATCATGAGAAAGTATTAATACAAGTCCTCTTCCTCAGGAAAAACAAAACAAAGATCACCCTTTTTCTACTCCCTGTCCCCAGCTCCTCAGGAGAAACACTGCCTCATTAATTTAAAACGATAAGGAAAAAAACCTCACATGCACATACATATATAGTTCCTCAAAGAGTTCTTTACAGGAAGACATCTTTAAACCAATTATGTATTTGTTTCCAACAAACACTAAGAAGTGACTTTTCCATAAGGTTTGTCAAACTCAATATAAAATAGACATAAAATAGAAATGTATATTTTTTGGCTTTACTACAATATTTACCACAAATGCAACAACAAAATGATATAGAGAAATATGAAAATAAAAACAAGTTAAAGAAAGTGCTGAAAATGATCATATTCGTGACTAATTTGCTTGTGCCAGGAAAACACTCAATGAGTATGGAGACAGTCCTTAAAGAACACAGCACTTGGTTTTTATGGTTCATTAATAATGTGATTAATTCATCCAAGAATAATTTATGTAAAATGCTGTAAAGTAGTTCAATGAATCAAATTGTCCCAAGTTTGCATAAGGATGTCTGTATCCTCAGGAAGTAGACTCTACAACATTCAAATCATAACTTTTAGTCTAACTTTTAGGTTTACAAGCAGGACTGAATGGTCAAAGGGGCTCATACTTTGTGGTCTTTACTAGTCCTACTTTAGAGAGACTGATCTAAATTAAGCGAAGTTATTTATTTATTAAGAACCTGAAGTGCATTCAACTTGCCAGGCCCCATGAAAGTACTAAGGATGCAATAAGTGAATTTGCAGGGCACTTGGTCTCATAGGGTTAAGCAAACTAACAATTGCTGCAGTGACAACTGAAAGTAAAAGGAAGTATCCCATCCTAAATGAAGGACTACCTAACTCAAACTAGGAAAGAAGGGAAGGCTTCCTAAATGAACTGACTTCTAAGATGAAAATGGGAAAAAAAAAATTTAATTAGGCAAGGAATAAAGTAGCACATGTCCTAGGTGGAGGGAACAGTTACATGAAGCACAGGAATCAAAGAGAGAAGAGCTAGTAAGAAAGAAATGAAAAGAGGCAGAAACATAGCATGAAAACAGAGGAGGAAGTGTGACATGAAATTAAGCTAGAAAAGGATGTACAAGGTATGTAAGACCCTGTACAATATGTTAAGAATTGTGAACTTTATCCAAAGAGCAAATGAAAGATTTTTAGCAGGAAATTGACAAAATAAGATTTGAATGACCCCTATGGCTAATGTATGGCAAGAGGACTGGAGAGGAAAAAACAAAAACAAACAAACAAACAAAAAAAACTGGAGATAATGATCTTTGAGAATCACAATACTTTAGTAACACTTTTATTACTCAGTACATATGGTACCAGTCACTCCCCGGGAATGAAATTAAATTCAGAAAACTGCATTACATCAATCGGTTTTGTGTACTTCACTGATATCTTTAAAGGACAAAAAAAGGTGTCAGTATACAGAAAAAGTACAGTGTAAAGTTCATATAACTGTAACTCTCATTTTTCTTTCTTAGGAGGTTCTATGAGAAACTTATGTCAGGACTTTTGTATCATTTAGTTATTGCTGATTAACAGACCACTCCAAAATTCAGTGATTTAAAGCAACAAGAATTTGTTATTATAGCTCACAAATCACAACACTGGGAATAGAGTGACTTGGGCTGGGGTCTCACTCTTGCACCTGGCGTGTCTGACATCCACTTATGGTGATTATGGGGTTCACATAGGCATGTCTTCTTGTGGCAACAGCAGATGTGCAAGATGGAGCAACCACAATCATAAAGCATGTTTTGAGACTCTGCTTGTATTATATATGTTAACATGCCATTGGCCAAAGCAAGTAGCATGGCTGAACCCAGAGTCAAGGACTAGGAAAGAATGCCAGGTCAAAGAGGAAAGACTCTGGTGTATAGAAGATATTCAGCACATTTTTAAAAAATATTCTTAAAAGAGTTTTCTAGACTTACGGTAAATATAAGTTGATAAACATATAAAGGTCCAAACCACTGCTGAAGTTTAAAGAAATAGTTTGAATAAATGCGAAGTAATAATATTAATTAATTTTTCTATCAGTTACTTTTTTTAATAAACCACCCCCTTCATTGAATCATTGTGAGGATTAAACAAGAAAGGGTCTAGAACATTTAACGCAGAGGTTGGCATATGATCAACAACAGGAGAATGTTACTCAGCTTTATGACTTGGGTCCTTGATATTCCCCCTTTTCACACAGTACAATGTCAGAGTTAGAAAGAAATTCAGAGGTAACAGTATTCCACCCAGTGTAAAATGAATTATTTCTCTTTATGGCTTTTCTCCTTCTTGCATAGAGCAACAGAGAACAAATATACAATGACATATAGAGAAAATAAAATTGTAATTACTTTTTAAATTACTTTTTAATTACCTTATTGATGACTCTTAACACCATATACACTATTACTTTGGTTATGAGAATAACAGAGTACTATGAATATACACTTTTTATTTGAAAGCAATAACAATTAAAGAGAAGTTTATTATTTATTTATTTGGTGATTTATTTACTCTACTGTTAGAAGAGAAAAATAAGAAAAGAAAAGAATACCAAAATCTATAAGTAAAGAAAGAAGGGATGACTATAAACAATGCAGTGGATATGAAGAAAAATAGTTTGTACCTTTGTAAGCATTTAATAGAAAGAAAATCATATTACAACTCTGAAAAATTATTTATGAAGTTAAATTCTCTAACATTAGTAATGGATCTCTAAACCCGTGGACAGAATTTGATAGGCATATTCTCCAAACTGAACTTTTGCCAGGAATTTTGTACTCTCAAATACTGATGAAGGCTTAATTTGGAATGAAGACCAAGCAATAAGAAGTCCTTTATTGTGCACATTTTGGGTGCAGTAGATTAGTACCACAATAAAAAGCTTAAATTTTCTATTAATTCTTTATTAAAATAAGATAGTACAAATAATTTATAACCCAGAAGAGGTAAAGCACCACCACCAAGAAAAAAAAAAATTACTAAGGAGTAATTTCAAAGAAACAGAATCCTAAGCACACTGAATGCTTCCCCAACTAAGTTCTTGTGCACGAGTAGCACATCTACATCTATGCATGATGTGTCATTGAGATAGAGTGTGATAAGGGAGTGGAAGAAAGCCAACCATTAGGCTTAAGTGAAATAACTGGGTTTTGTTAACAGAATAATAAACTTTGGATGCAATTTTAATAGTATATTCATACTATTTCATACCTGCCCTTAATATTATTTTCCTTTACATTCCTTTAGTTCAATACTCATCTCAACAAGGCTAAATATCCACCAAAGCTATGCTGAAACATAGGAAACTGCTGTTTCTGAAAGTTAAAATAATTTCATAAGTTTCAGCCTAATTCATGTCCATTTTATCTTTAGTCAAGTAATATTTTATTCTTCTTTATACTTAATACTAAAACTCTAACACTTAATTCTAACAGTTATCAGAACTTTCATCTCTATTTCTCACTCATTTCTAGGTCAATTCTTTGCATATACATAATTAGTTACATAAATAAGTAGACTCTCTAGACAAAGATAATGAAACCATTACTTCTAAATCATTGGCTGGAAGACGTCACACAAGGCGATACTGTAAAACAGTCCATCATTAGCTGATATACAAAAATGTGAGCCTGACATAGTAAAACCATTCAGGTGTAGTACTTAATAATGCATAGGACTTGATTATTTTTGAGGGAGCACATCATTCCACACTCACACTGATACTCCCAGACAGTGTGACTCAGTCTGGCTTGGACCATGCACAATTGGTCACACAACCAGTGAGAAGCTTTGGCTTTAGAAGGCCTCAGGCTGCCTTGGCTCTACGGATTTGGAAGTGGCCAGCCTTCTATGCCAGAATGTCTCAGCCTTCTGTTTACTTTTAGCAGAATGTGTGAACATTAGTGCCTCAGCCTGTCCTCCTGCTTCAGGCATCAAACTTTTAACAAGGTGTTTCCCTGGGTGTTGTTTAACAGCTACTTTCATATGCTGCTTGAAGGAATGGAAGTCAAATCAACTTCCAATTGTTTGGAAAGAAATCTGGCAATTTTTATTAATAACCTTATGCATTTTCTTTCACTTTGACCCAAGGAACTTAACTTGTAGGAGTCTATGTGGGGCATATATGGATATATATATAAATATATATAAATTATACATATATAATACACATGTAAAGATTTACTCACAACAATACTTGTGAAAACCATATTCATACTCAGAAAAAAGTGACAGGTTAACCTAAATATCTCAAAATAAAGAAAATGTTCAAAGTAATCAAGAATATTCATGTAAGGGCATATCATGCAGCCATAGAAAATGAAAAATTATAAAACTCAGGGAAAAAGCATACATTTTAAAGACAAAATAAAGAATTATCTCCACTACTTAAAACATATATAGGAAAACGTGCTGAAAGAAAATTACTTCAAAGCATTATAAAAGGTATGTCAGGCTATGGCAGTAGGTTTGATGTTTTATTTATTTATTTATGATTGCCTGTTTTTACAAAGATGTATAAATAGTGACACATGTGACCAGAGATCATTCTTATTAGACTAATAATACTAATAAGTATTAGTCTAGTCTAATAAGACTAGTGCTTTAGTCTAATAAAACTAATGTTTTATTAGTTTAGTCTAATTAGTCTAATAAGACTAATGTTTTATTAGGTTTTCTCCCAATTCCTGCCATCAGAAGTAGACGGATGAGAAGGGTACCTCTTCATTCACTGGTCTATCTCACCCACAGAGGGTACATCTGAAGGTGAAGAGATGAGTGTGACTGGATTATCGGCCCTTAAGGCTGATATGTGGTACATGGAAGTTAATTATTTTTAGCACATCTGCTGTGTCTTGCTCAGAGTGAAAAATTACAGAGACACTTGGAACTGAATCACTCTTGCAGTCAGCACTGACAGAGCAGGGCAAAGTTGTATTTTTCCTCTAGTACCTCAATATTTGCATAAATCATCTTGATTTCTGCTCTCTTTCCAAGGAGTTATAATTACAGAAGTAACTTCCCTCAGGTAATCATGTGTTAACATTATAAAGAAATAGAAAATAAGCCCTAAAAACGTAAGTAAGTTCTTACTCAGCCAGGACCTCATATGTCAGATTTTCAGAAAATTTCAAAACTGTCTGGAATGTGTAGGGCTGTTCTGTCTCCCACAGCTTGAACTCTGTGCCCCGATTTTTCTGTTCTTCTTGGTTGATTCCAGTAGCAGAATGTCTCTACTACATACAGTACCCATCCAGTTGGCCTCTTCCCAAGACTGAAGGCTCCTTCAGGCCCCGACTTAACATCCTTCCAAAAGGACATTTACACTTTTGTATGGTTTCTTCTTTACTTCAGGAAGGTTTATATGTATATATATATAATTTATTTTTAAAGATGCTGAATGTCTTTTAATGAACATTTTAAAGCTTGATTACGCAACATAACAAGCTAATTTTCCTCCATGCAAAATTTAATTAACAGAATCAATTAAAATTGTACTTAAAAACAGATAAAGGTATAAGCGAACCCTGTATAGACATTTGTTGTATCCTAACATCTCTTTGTTCTGTGGCTATCATATGCACTCTCTATTCCAGCCATCTTGCACATGTATGCTCTTCTTCACAATGAGAATTGGATGAAAGGATATGGGTGAGTCAGTGTAAATCCATTACAATTATTGGAAGAACAACTAAAGACACATGGCCAACTGATGCTGGGTCAATAAAATCTTCTCCATGTGTGCAGGGCATCCCACTTTTAAGTTGATTTTTTTTCTTTAGCAAAAACACAAGTCATATTCATTTTAGGGCTCACACTTATTAAATTACTGGGGAAACTTTGGTGTAATACATTTAAACACAAACATACAATGTTTAAAGATTCAAAGGCAAAGTTTCATAATTACATTAAAGGTGTAGAAGGGCAACGTTGCTTTTCAGAAACTTCTGAGAATGCCTTTTTATATAAAGTAAATTTAAAATGGCATCTTTGACTTTAACAGAGAAGGAGGTTTTATTCCATATGAAAATTCACCATAAAATACATAAAAATAGAGTCATGGTAAATTTCAAGTTCTGGTAAATCTGTGTAACTAAAAATACCATTAAAGGACATCATCATGGAAATGAAGGACTGATGCTCTTTTTTTGATTGCATAAAACTTTAGTAGTTTGAAGCATGTTTGATCTCATATACCAGTAAACTTAACAAGACCTTGAAACTTCAAAGATTAACTTTACAGGGCAAAAAAACCCAAACATGAAATAAAAGGAAAAATGAAATATATTTCAAGGCTGAAAACAGTCATGGATTTTTGTTCTTGGGAAGGATAAACTACATAGTATAACAGATGTTATATTTCAAAATAAGATAATATTGATTCTGCTTGAGCAAATGTCTAAAGTCCCAAGTACCAATGAATTTTTTGAATGCACTAACTACCAAACATATAAATAAAGGTGCCAGGAGTAATTAACTTAAGTCCCTGCCTAATTTTCTTTTAAATTATGTAATTGTGGCTATGTGCATATTTATAATCAAGTTGAGGGTTAAAAACTCCTGAGACCAGTTTCTGTGTTTTAGAGACCAACTTAAAACATCCAAGGTTTTCGATAGAATATAAACTATGTACTATTTATTAATCAGTGCTCTTATTCCATTACCTAGTATTATATATAACATTTGCAGTGGTCTACAATAATGACCTGTAGAATTGGGACATTAATAATGCTGTTTTATGATGGATGTACTGATTTTAAAAAGGAACAGATTTCATGATATCAATGAAGGGATTAGTTTAAGGAAAACAAATTAAATAGAAAAGTAAGCAGGTATGGTAAAAATTAGATTTGTACTTTACTAAATAGCCAATAAGATGCCACCAAAAATTATTTCTATGCAGTATATATCACTATCAAAATTTGTCTTATGTATCTGTTTATTTTTTCCTATTCTCTATTTTACTCCTTTCACACAGACGTATTTCATGCAAGCTCCACAAGAGTATGAAAATGTTTTCCTTTACACGGTGTGTGTTTGTTTTTAACTATATCCTATGAACCTGAAAATAGGGCCAGGAATATAATAGATATCAGTGATTACACCCAAAATTGCAAACAGAGTCAAGAATTTTAAAAATATACATATAAGTTATGTGTAAATTTTGACATATAGAATATTTGTACTCTTCATTTTAACAGTAATAGGCACTTTAATGTTGTTGGTGAAATTTCACAAGAATTTCCATAAATAAAAATTAGCAAATTGAAGACAATTTTCCAAACCAGGAAATTTACAGAACATTTGCAAATCTCCCAGAGAAAATAAAGCTAGCAAGACTTGGCAATACCAACATTAACAATGAAGAAAACTGTTTTGTCTGGGAAAAAAATGAAAATGCACTACATGCTGAAAATAAAATTGATTTTATTTGAATTTTTTATTTTCTATACTTTAACTTTTTAAATTAAACCAACAATGGAACAATAAAGAAAAATTACTAGAGAAGAAAAAAATTACAATCTAATCACCCTAATACAACTTCAATGTCCCAATATGCCAAATTATCATCATTCAATTCCATCCCATGCCTGTTCTCTTTTCATTTCTCACATAAATACTAATTTCAAAAAGTAACATCAGTTTTCATAAAAGAAAAAATGAGGGATTTTTACTTCTTCGTGGATTATTTTTTAAAGTTAAGAATCATAATTTTATGTATATATAAATGTGTTTGTCACTCAACCCTACTATTCTACTTAAAATTTTACTAGTCTATTATTTTACTCTGGGATTACACATATTTTTTGTCAACTTCTGGTTTTTCGTCCATTGTAGTAAGTTAGAAGATTTATGATGGCAATTATTCCAGATTTCTATGGTTGTTTTCCCTGACACTGTGTTCTTAACCTGGATTAACCCACCATGTATTACACAACTAGTGACCATGGTAGCAATTGCCTTGAAGTCTTTCTTTTCTTTCCAATTCATGAAATCACTGTGTGTCCCCATGTCTATTTGTCTTCAGACAATTTAACTTTGAATTTGTCTCTCTCACTTTAGATTGACTCTTCTGGTATTTCACGTGGCTTAAAACACCTCACATGTTTGCAATTTGGGACGGGCTAGGAAGTAACTACTCATTTCCACTCTACATAGTCTCATACCTCAGTTGGATTGGCTCTAATAGCTGGTGGCTAGGACAGCTAGGGACTGGCCAAGTATTACTTTTTCTTTATCTTGTCTCTGGGCCACTTTATATGCTCTGTCAATATGGTCTCTCCATCATGATGCCCTAAGGGTGGCCAAATGCCTTGCATGTCACCTAGAGTTCCAAGAGCTAGTATCTTAAGAGGCCTGGAAGAAAGCTGCAAAGGTTCCAATGACTTTACTTATGAATTTCCAGAAGGTCATTTCTGCTTTAACTTATTGATTATATGTCACTATTGCCATCCCAGGTTCAAGGGGAGAGAAATTAGAAACAACTACATAACTGGGAGTGGTAGCAAAAAATTTGCTTTAATCTACCACAATTATAGACTCTGGTTTCTTTTATTGAGCATTCCATCCAAAATATTTCCAGTTCACCCAGTGCATCCATCTATTACAGTATTTAAAATACATTATGTTATTTATTTCATTATATGATCTTCAACATCAGGGACTGTTTCATTTTTCTTTACTGTCATAGTGTTTATGAAAGAATAAGCATTTAATAAATATGCATTTATTGAATGAATGATATTAAAAATACCTGCTTGAGACAAAAAAATGATTGAAATTCATCATAATAAATGACACCATTAGTTTTGTGCTACATATAAAATGAATTTGAAATTCCTTAACCCCCAAGCTCCTTCATAATCTGGACTCTCATGATGTTTCCAGTCTCAACCTCCATTGTCTCTTGACTTCTATCCTTCCTTCATAATTTAGTGAGACCAAACTACCCTCAATTATCCACGCTAAGAATTTCTCACCAGTATTCATGTTTAACATATGCCTGGCATTTGATCTTTCTCCTTTGCCTGTTTAAATTTTATTCATCTTTTACCCTTAAGCTCAAGCTCAAATATCATCTTTCAGGGAGGACTCTACCTAATTACTCAGTTAATCACTTCTACTTTTTGTTCCTACATCTCACGATTATTATGCTTCTGTATTTTAGTTGTTTACTTAAGAACTGCCTTGGAATCGTACTTCACTGCATGTGTAATTCCAAAAAGTATTCACAGTATGCCCAAAGGATGAACTGACTTGGCTGTGAAATCTGGCAGAGGAGCCGAACTAATTGAGCTGTGTGTCTAGCTCTAGTTAGCTCTGGCTAAATTCCAGGCTACACTTCCTTTCTAGCAAGGCATGTGGGTTGGGATGGGATGTTCCTGAAGTAGAATAGGTGTAAGGGGAGCTAAAGACCTAAAGTGATTAAAGGGAATTCCAATCACTCAAACAGAGACCATATCATCAGAGATCCATTTGGTAGACTAATTCAGGTGGTTATTATTCTATAACACCCACTTTCTGGCTTCCCACTTTATTTTGGTCTCACTTGGTAGCAAATCCACAACCCCATCAACAGGTAGAGCATTATTTACTAATCTTCACCTCACTCTTCTATAAAACACTCCTTATTCAGTCATCTAGGCACAGTTCTATATGCAAGAAATTCTTCAGTGAATGAAATAAACAGATTTCCTGGTCGACAGCTTAAATTTCAATGGGAGAGGTACAAAGCCAGTAAACAAATACAGCATATGAACATGTTAAGTGCTGTGAACAAAGCAAAACAAAACAAAAAATAGAAAGTGATGGGGTAAGAAGTATTTTAGAGAAGGTGGACAAGTACTCTTTGAAGAGATGATATCTGAAGTGCAACCCAAAGGAAGGCCTTCTTGAAAAAACAGCATTCTAGACAGAGGTAATGGTGAGTGACAAAGGACCAGAGATAAGAATAAGCTTGATATGTTCCATGAACACCAGTGCGATTGGATAATAGAAAGCAAAATGTACAGTAATGAATATAGTCAAGTCTTTTCAGGGCATGGTTAGGAGACTGATTTTAGAAAATGCAATAGGAGTCATTGCAGGATTAAGCAAGAAAATGACACGATCTAACCTATGTTTTATAAAGATCTCTTTGGCAACCATGTGGAGAATGGATCATAGAGAAAAGGTCATAGAAAAAGTAACAAAATAAATGTAGAAATCAGTGTAATGAACATAAGTAAACACTCTAGCAGAAGAACTTCCAGCCTACTTCTAATAAATATAACTGAATTTTTGAGAAAATAATCAGTTAGAAGTGTTGCTTGAGGCCCAATAAAGAATCCACTCAATTTTGAGTTGTCAAATTTGAATAAAGTTGCCCTGCATCAGTAGGATTTCCTATTACAGTGAGCTCCAGGGTGGTGACAATGCCATACGGTTATATTTATAATGAACTCCACCTATAGCATATCACCATTGCAGAACCACACATAACTAGACATTCACTGGTCCTTAAATATCACCAGAATAATTCACTTCTACGGTGTTTTATGACACAGAACTCTAAGGCCCCACACAAGCACTTGTCTCTCATTTTAGTAAACACAAAGTCCATTTAATTTTTTTGAGAAAAATATTTGCTGTTTCTATAGACATGACACTACCTCCAGTAGAGGTACAATAGATCTCCTAAAAAAATAAGGTGACAATCTGGGCACATGCCCCTGATTAATGAACCAAGTCTCCTAAACTCATTGCATTTCACTTCTGTATATCCCCAGTCATACACCTAACCAAGTATACTCTATCTTGGTCTTATCTTTAAGTTTGACAGAGTTTTCTGTTTCTCACCACCAAGACCTAGGTTACTAAGCTATAAGTGACATTCTTGGCAGTTAACAACAGCAAGTAACTGTGTTTATATTTTAAGCAAAAAATTGAATTTATTGGAAAAATATCAGAATCTCACAGAAATAATAGGAACCTGGAGTATCAGCTTTGGGAGACTGACAGGAACCAAGAACTTCTGAGAAGGTGAGGCAATAAAAATACATAGCAAAGACCACACAATTGGAAGAGGCTTGTCTAATACAGTTGCTGCCACTGATTAAAATATGACCTCTACCCAGTCCTTGTCTGAGCATGAAGTCTGCATGGATGAGCCTATGCTACCTGCCCACCCTGTACTCATGGGAATAGAAAGAGGATGTGGCCACTTTGCTCCCATGTGGGAAGTGTGCATTACCTCTCACCAAGGCTAAACCCAATATAGTTTACCTGAAGAGACAACAGAATAGTAATAGAAAGAAAGGAGAGGTTGGATGGTATACAACCAAAATATAGCAAATTCAGCTATTATTTTATATGTTAGTTTATTCAACAGATACAACAATGTGATGGGCAGTGTTCTAACAACAGAGAACAACTCTGACAAACACTGAGAGATACTGGAACAAGAGTAGGTAAGAAAAGTAGGAGGGTAAATATTGTTGGACTTTGTAAGCCTGTAAGCCCTGATAAAGAGTTTGTATTTTATTCTCAGTGCAATTGTTTTTCGGTTTTGGGTTTTGGATTTTTTTTTTTTTTTTTTTTTTTTTTTGGCCACACCACACATCTTACGGGATCTTAGTTCTCCGACCAGGGATTGAACCCATGCTCCCTAACCACTGGACCTCCAGGGAATTCCCGCAATTGCGTTTTTAATGAGAGAAATAATATCTATTAACATTTTAAAAATACCATTCTGACTGCCAAGGAGAGAACAGAATGCAAGTGGATCAAGAGTGGAAGTTGGAAGACTATGAAGGTTCTTGGCTGCAAGTATTAGAAACACACTTTAACTTACACAGGAAAGGAACTATTTGGAAAAATATCAAGTAACCCACAGAATCATCCAGAAGCCTGGAGGATCAAATATAAAAGACAAACAGGAATCAAGAAAGGGTAGACAATAGAAAGCACAGAAAAATGAAGATAAAGACATAATCTGGTGGGATGCCTTCCCAAATGCCACTGCCACTGGTTACTCAACAATGAATGTGCTAAACGCTCATAATCTTTGCTGGATTCTAGATGTCTCCATGTTGTCATAAGCATTTCCCCAATTCTTCCTGCCTCTGTGCATCATTCTCTTCAAATTCAAACTCCTGAGTGCTATAAACCAAAGGTCTGAACTTTTGTCATATGCCCATACCCAAACTTCCAAAGGATGTTACAAGAAGAACAGGGTCCCTTTGGTTTCTATAGTGAAAACCAGAGGGGAGTGTCTCCAACCAATTCTCACACAGTAGAAAATTCCCTAAAACTAAGGAGAGATGTTAAGAGGCAGCATTTTCCTAGACAAATGTCCACGGAAGGAAACTAGTATTGGTGTTTCAGTGCAACATGAAGGGTGGGGGGACCTTGGACCAGGTCTTGGAAGAGAATATAATGGAGTGGTTGAGTGTAGGCTATGGAAAGAGATTGTCAAAACCCTTCTCTGCCACTTACTACCTGTGCGATTTTCAGCAAGTTACTTCTCTGGATTCTTTATCATGTCAAAAAAATAGTAACAGTGGTTACTAGAGATTGTAGAAGGACTGCAATAATTCATGAATATTCTTAGTATTGGGTTTAGCACTTAATAGTAAGTGCATTGTAAATTTTAGCTATTATTTTTTCTTTAGTGGTATCAGTGAGTATGGAGAGACATAATGAGTGGAATGATATACATCAGAAAGGCAGTTGCTAGGAATTGCTCAGGAAGAGGATCATCAATGACCTCTAAATTATGTCTTGAGCAAGTGTGTGGATGGTCGTACATTTACTGAGTAAGACAAATCTCCATTCCAGCAGTTTTCTGAGTTTGATTCACCCACCCCCAGCATGCCCATGAATTATTTTGTATAAAAACCCTCTTGGAGGAATTCCCTGGTGGTCCAGTGGTTAGGATTCAGCACTTTCACTGCTGAGAGCCCAGGTTCCATCCCTGGTTGGGGAACTAAAATCCCACAAGCCACATGTGCAAAAAATCAAAACAAAAACTAAAACAAACCCTCTTGGTTCTACTCAGCTCTAGGGATACTCTAACACCTTAGGCAATATTGAGGGCAGTTTTACATCTGCCCCAACACAGAGACAGAACACAAAATTATTGATTTTATATTTGTTCATCTAGAATCTATATCCACCTAGTATCAGTGTCTCTACCAATGACTCAGAAAATCTTGGCATTTCAGGAATTTTCCAGAGAGTTCTATGTTTAAATGACTACCTTTAAGCTCTTTCCAAAATATAATGGGATTAACTGACAGTTGATAGATATAATCTAATAGAGTCCATCTCAAGTTTTGAACCTTTCTGACTTTTGGCATGTAATGTCACATATTCACAGGTTCCATATATTAGGGTGTGGACATCTTTGGGAGACCATTCTGCCTATCATGCTTTCCAAAAAGCAGTATAAGTAAAACATAATTAGACAAACCAAAAATTACCCTAATAAGATTTCAGAATGTTCTTTTATTAATGTACTAATAATAGGGCTCCGTATACAATGTAACATACTTCTTTGTACTTTATCCAATTCTGTCTTCTGTATCACTTCTCTTCTTCGTTCAAACGTTTAATTGGGGAGGAATAAATTCTTAAATAAGAATTTGGGGCTTCCCTGGTGGCTCAGTGGTTAAGAATCCACCTGCCAATTCAGGGGACACGGGTTCGAGCCCTGGTCCGGGAAGATACCACATGCCGCGGAGCAACTAAGCCCGTGCACCACAACTACTGAGCCTGCGCTCTACAGCCCACGAGCCACAACTACTAAGCCCGCGTGCCACAACTACTGAAGCTCATGCACCTAGAGCCCGTGCTCCGCAACAAGAGAAGCCACTGCAGTGAGAAGCCTGCTCACCGCAATGAAGAGTAGCCCCCACTCGCCACAACTAGAGAAATGCTGCATGCAGCAACGAAGACTCAACACAGCCAAAAATAAATAAATAAAAATAAATAAAAATTAAAAAAAAAAAAAAAGAATTTGAACAAGTTCATATGTGAGAGAATCAAAATTCATCAGAGGAAACCTCCTTGGATTTGAATTCTAAACAAATATGTCATAAATATAGAAAAAAGAAAGAACAATTTTCTTAAAACCTAGGCCACCTAGTAAAAGTTAAGAAAAATTAATATGTGAACAACAAAAATAGTTGATTGATAGAGAATTATTTAGACGTGCAGTCTAAACAAAGATAAAATATTGTAAAATCTTTAAAATTTAGACTAGAAAACACATGATTGAAATTTCAGGAGAGCTTCTCTCTTTCTCTTTCCTTGACTTTTAAAAGAAGACATTATTTTACAATGCATATCTGCCAAACGAAAACAGGAAAAGCAATGGAAATAGCCCAAACTTTCCCAAGCTTCATGATAGGGAAGAGGGCTGATAAAAGTTACTGTAAAAATAAGACCACAGAGAAAACCAAAACTAAACAGGACTCCCTTTTATTTCCCCAAACTACATTTCCTTTTCTGATTTAAAATCTAATGAAAACTTGCATGGAACAAAATTTTGGCATCTATGTATTGCATGAGGACATTTTGTGAAAAACCATATTCTTCCACTGAAATAGTGAAGGGAATATTGGACTACCATTAATCATATCAAAGCAGAATATTACTCCAAAACAGAAAAGAATGTTCTCATAAAGGTAATATAAAGGCAATATTAGAGTAGAAGCCAAACTAATTACAATATGCTTTGAAGTATAAAACCTGCAGCAAAGAACCTATGTGACCTTGCTGGAGACATTTTCAAGTATACTAAGCTGCACTTTGAATAAATTAAAACTGTGTTTTGTGGATGTGTTTGTGTGTGTGTGTGTATGTGTGTGTGTGTGTAGAGGGCATGAAGGAATAGAAAGTTCTAAACACAATCATCTCAATTTGTGCTCTGTCACTAAGCAAGGAATTCTGAAAGTGACCCCACCATAAAAATGTGCTACTGCTTTTGCTTCCAATAAGTGAGAACCAAAAGAATATTACCTGTTGACAAACTCGAATTCAAGAACGAATATGGCAGCATGTGAATAGGATCAATATAGCTGCAGTACCTAGTTCATCCCCTTCAACAACAGGTAGTCAAAAATATTTGTGAAGCAACAATGTAAGAAAAATCACCCATCAAAGATAACCCTGGGTGTCTCATAGTTAACTTACCACCTTTATATTATAACTATCTGCCTCATCACATTTGTATGTTTCACAAAAACACACTTGCTGATATCACAGCCTGGTATGCCTTTCCCCTAACTTTGCATGGCTGACTCCTCCCTGTCTTGAGGAAATCAGCCAATCTTCCAGGAGAAGAGAGAGGCAAATTCAGAGTAACTGGGAGATTTGAATGAGGGATTTATTTACAAGCTGTGGGCAGGGCAAAGAAACCAAAAATTGTGGCTAGCAAGAGTGTAAGAGTCACCACCCCAAAGTCTGAAGGGGCAAAAGGAGAGTAGCAGCTGCTGGACCCAGAGAAAGCTTAGCTTAGCTGTGGCTCTGAGAGAGGGACCCCATCAAGAGCTATGGCCTTTAGTAGAGGAGGACAGCATCGGCCAACCAGTGAGCCAAACCCAACCGGAAGCCTGAAAGAAAGGCAGTCTGGTTTGTGTAGCACTTTCAGGGTTCCTCTCAATGTCCTCTTACTATCACCTCCTCAAATATACTACCTTGAGCCACTAATGTAAAGTAATAACACACTCAGGCGTTATCATGCCACACCTTTACTACCAACCAAAACCCAGCAGGGTTTTTGATGTGCTCTCCCTATTAACAGAAGCACCTGGCTTTTTGTTTTAACCAAAATTTCTAGAGTGTCCTGAAGAAGCATTTAAATATTATTATTATTACTATAGAGAGTATATTTTTCACACTGATGAGACTAAAAAACTTTGATATTGAGAAATGTAACAATGGGCTTTTAGGTAAGTATCTGTTAGAGCTTTAGGGCCTCTAAAACAGTGAGGGTCAGAGTGAGCATTTGCCCTGAAATAAATAGCTGTTCTCAGTATAAGTTAACTAGGAAGGACCTCGAGAAGTTATTGCTGTAGGCAGCTCTACATGGTCACGCCATTCTCTATCATTAATGGAATTTTTGCTGGTCTCCTCAGCCTACAAAAATCTGAGTGAGATTGTGATGAACTTCCCTCCTTCCCCAGCAAGACGCCTCTAATTTTCTGACTTGAGAATTGCCATCCAGGCCTGTACAAATCAGCTGTCACCTGCAGCAATGTCTGTGGAGTCAGTAACAACCACCGAGGTTCTGGATGAACGTTCTTGCAGATGGATACGGACTGGGTGTCCACACTGTTTCCAGGCCTCCTCTAAACAATGGCAACAAGGCAATGCCTGAAAGAGAGTTCATCAAGCAGGGCTGTTCGGGAAGCCAGCAGTTGTCTACAGAAGCATCAAAGAGAAGATGGGAGTTCCCTTCCTCTAGCAGGTAAATAAGATACTGGACTTCAGTTTTGAATATAACACAAAAATCCAGAGGACATTTGTTATGAAAGGTAAGGGGAAATAAAAACCAAACAAATCAAACCAAAACAAACCCTGGACTTCCTTCTCAAGGGAATAGATAAGACTTCAGAATTGCAGAAATTTGCAGTCTACATTATAATGAGTCTGATTCCATTTTTTGATGTTTGAGTGCTGACAGCTTTTAAGCCTTCCCACTCCCTATTCCCTCTGTGCCCTACATCTGGCAAGCTGATAAGAAAGCCTGGCTTCTCCCTCCATTAGCACCTGAGAGAGATTGAAGCCATGCAAGGCCCTGTGCTCACGGGAACTGTCACTCCAGACGCACCCCACACAGCACCACAGTTAAAACACAGGCCTGGCTCCTCCCCTTCTGCTCTCCCCTAGACACCTCAATTTTGTAAGAAATCAACTTTTTTATATGCTTTTGTATGTTTTCATGAAGAATCATCAGTCTCAATATGAACCAATTTTGAGCGGGAGTGTCCCCTGCTTTTGTAGCATGACCATAACATAAAGGAAATCTGCCCTTCTTTTCTATTTCCAACTAGTTGAAGAAATCATGCTGGTTACTGGCAATCCTTAATCATATCATTTTCCTAACAAGTACAACCATTTTCTTCCCATTCAAATTCCTAATCCAGCCTGTCTTCCATTTCTTGCCAGTTCCTTAAACACCACAAACTCTTGTCGATTATACCAGGTTCAACTAGAGTCTTACTGTGGGAAGAGTAGTCACTACCAAATCTAAACAAAACTGAAATGAGGAAAATGAAGTCAATGTGTTCAAAGTCAAAGGATTTGTTTCACTGTGGAGCTGCAGCAATAGTAAGATGTGAAGTTTTACCAGGGGAATTTACGTGTACAAAATACCTTCCCAGAATTCTCTGCTGCAGTTCCACCCATTCTAATTTCTCACCTCTTTTAAGATGCCTATTATTAACTTAACTGGAAATTGCTTCAAACTTTACTGGGCATGCCAAGTGGCTTTATGTAACTTATCTGTTAGCACCACTTTGGATATGTTAAGCCTGATGTTAAATTGAAAATTAGGAATGTTAGATTTATTCAAATAAAAGGATGACCTATTATGGTGATTTATAAAAGCTGAAAATTTTTTCGGTGTAACTGTAAGCGGCACTTTGCAGGAAACCTCTCTCAGGAGGAAACCCCTTTTCTTGCCAATTTAAGCAAAGCTACCTTGTAACTAACTTTTAAATCAGGTGTCCCCATGCTTTACTCATCTCTGGCCCTAGTGCACCTTTCAAATCTTTTGATCACACAATACCCTGCCTAACTTGTTGATTCTTTCCATAGATCAAAGAAGTAGAAATGAAGAATAAGTAATTAACACATGACCAGATCTCTTCCTTAGCTTCCCCTTTAGTAATCTTGTGAACAAACTGCATGAACAAGATAACATCTAAACAACGATCACAAGAACTCAACGAGCCTGCGTGAGGTGGGAGACCGCAAGGAGTCTGATCTCCTGTCTCAATGATTAACTGAGATTATTTCCCCTTTTCCCTTCAAAAACCTTCAAGGCCCAGCAGAATTTCTGCAGTTGGTTTTCTGCCAACACTGAGTCCACCATCTCCCCAGATTGCTGACATTCTGATTAAAAACCACTTTCCTTTCTACCACCATTTTCCTCTCTTTCAGGTATTGATTTTCCAGCAGCGAGCGGCTGGAACAGTGTTTGGTAACGTAACTACAATTTACTTCAAAGTTACCTTAAGATTCATCCACCTTTAAATAAAATGGTAATTTAAAAAATGATGGGCATCACAGCAACAAATTTTGCTTATTTTCTTCTTTCAGGGATTTTACAAAAAATGGAGTAAAAGTCCACAATATTGGATAAAGAAATTTAATTAATTGGGCCAATTGATGTATTGGGACAGACGTGTAAAAGGGAGAGGAAAGAAAAGATGGTGGTATGATGTAATTCATTCCTTTTAAGTGAAAAGTGGGTTTTTATTTTTAAAGAATGACTTTGTCAAACAGCAAATACAGAAGGCTACACACAAACCTCCTGGTTTCTCACCTCATCCCTCTCTGCATAATAAGACTTCATTTCAGATTTCTTTTGGGTACCAACATTACCAGTTCGTTTGGCTCTACCCCCATGGCCTTTATCTGACCCCAGAAGCCCTTAAGCACTTAGGATTGAAAAACAGCATATATTTCTGCATAGAGCCAACCAGCCTAGAGCCAGTAATACGTTGTTAATATTTAACAAGGAAAAGTAAGGGACCCATTAGAAGGTTACAATGGCTTGGCCGGGAGGGGAGAGGGTGGAGATGGAAACCAAAGTTTAAAGATATTGGAAATAGTCATGTTAAAACTCATTTTAACAACCAGGTTTAAAAATAGACTTTATTAAAATGCTTAATAAAGCATACTGCAGAAACAAAAATAAAAAATCCAAAATAATTAATTGCATACTGCAAAAGTGAAACTAATATAATTTTACATCACCTGGTTAATGAAAATTTCCCAGAATTTAGGCATCTATGTGAAAAACTGTGTATATATTCACAGAAAATAATTGGTTGTCCATGTCACAGAAATAGAGCATTAAATAATGTGTAAAATTTTCCAAAAAGAAGATTGCCAGTATTGTGTCATCTGTCTCTTTTTTTTTTCTTTTTTTGCGCCCAGTATATTTTCCTTTTTTAAAAAAAAACCTTTATTGGAGTATAATTGCTTTACAATGGTGTGTTAGTGTCTGCTGTATAACAAAATGAATCAGCTATATGTATACATATATCCCCATACCCCCTCCCTCTTGCGTCTCCCTCCCACCCTCCTTATCTCACCCCCCTAGGTGGTCACAAAGCACCAAGCTGATCTCCCTGTGCTATGCGGCTGCTTCACACTAGCTATCTATTTTGCATTTGGTAGTGTATATATGTCAGTGCTACTCTCTCACTTCGTCCCAGCTTACCCTTACCCTCCCCGTGTCCTCAAGTCCATTCTCTACCTCTGCGTCTTTATTCCTGTCCTGCCCCTAGGTTCATCAGAACCTTTTTTTAGATTCCATATATATGGGTTAGCATACGGTATTTTTCTTTTTTCTTTTTTAACATCTTTATTGGAGTATAATTGCTTTACAATGGTGTGTTAGTTTCTGCTTTATAACAAAGTGAATCAACTATACATATACATATAGCCCCATATCTCTTCCCTCTTGCATCCCCCTCCCTCCCACCCTCCCTATCTCACCCCTCTAGGTGGTAACAAAGCACTGAGCTGATCTCCCTGTGCTATGCAGCTGCTTCCCACTAGCTATCAATTTTACATTTGGTAGTGTATATATGTCCATGCCACTCTCTCACTTGGTCCCAGCTTACCCTTCCCCCTCCCTGTGTCCTCAAGTCCATCCTCTAGTAGGTCTGCGTCTTTATTCCCGTCTTGCCCCTAGGTTCTTCATGACCTTTTTTCTTTTTCTTTTTTTTAAGATTCCATATATATGTGTTAGCATACGGTATTTGTTTTTCTCTTTCTGACTTCACTCTGTATGACAGACTCTATGTCCATCCAGGTCACTACAAATAACTCAATTTCGTTTCTTTTTATGGCTGAGTAATATTCCATTGTATATATGTGCCACATACTCTTTATCCATTCATCTGTCAATGGACACTTAGGTTGCTTCCACATCCTGGCTATTGTAAATAGTGCTGCAATAAACATTATGGTACATGTCTCTTTTTGAATTATGATTTTCGCATGATATATGCCCAGCAGTGGGATTGCTGGGTCGTATGGTAGTTCTACTTTTAGTTTTTTAAGGAATCTCCATACTGTTCTCCATAGCGGCTGTATCAATTTACATTCCCACCAACAGGGCAAGAGGGTTCCCTTTTCTCCACACCCTCTCCAGCATTTATTGTTTGTAGATTTTTTGATGATGGCCATTCTGACCAGTGTGAGGTGATACCTCATTGTAGTTTTGATTTGCATTTCTCTAATGATTAGTGATGCTAAGCATCCTTTCATGTGTTTGTTAGCAATCTGTATATCTTTTTTTGAGAAATGTCTATTTAGGTCTTCTGCCCATTTTTGGATAGGGTTGTTTGTTTTTTTGATATTGAGCTGCATGAGCTTCTTTTATACATTGGAGATTAATCCTTTGTCAGTTGCTTCATTTGCAAATATTTTCTCCCATTCTGAGGGTTGTCTATTCGTCTTGTTTATGTTTTCCTTTGCTGTGCAAAAGCTTTTAAGTTTAATTAGGTCCCATTTGTTTATTTTTGTTTTTATTTTCATTACTCTAGGAGGTGAATCAAAAAACATCTTGCTGCTTTTTAGGTCAGAGAGTGTTCTCCCTATATTTTTCTCTAAGAGGTTATAGTATCCAGTCTTACATTTAAGTCTCTAATCCATTTTGAGTTTATTTTTGTGTATGGTGTTAGGAAGTGTTCTAATTTCTTTCTTTTACATGTAGCTGTCCAGTCTTCCCAGCACCACTTATTGAAGAGGCTGTCTTTTCTCCATTGTATATTCTTGCCTCCTTTATCAAAGATAAGGTGACCATATGTGTGTGGGTTTATCTCTGGGCTTTCTATCCTGTTCCATTGATCTATGGTTCTGTTTTTGTGCCAGTACCATGTTGTCTTGTTTACTGTAGCTTTGTAGTATAGTCTGAAGTCAGGGAGCCTGATTCCTCCAGTTCCGTTTTTCTTTCTCAATATTGCTTTGGCTATTCGGGGTCTTTTGTGTTTCCATGCAAATTGTGAAATTTTTTGTTCTAGTTCTGTGAAAAATGCCAGTGGTAGTTTGATAGGGATTGCATTGAATCTGTAGATTGCTTTGGGTAGTAGAGTCATTTTCACAATGTTGATTCTTCCCATCCAAGAACATGGTATATCTCTCCATCTATTTGTATCATCTTTAATTTCTTTCATCAGTGTCTTATAATTTTCTGCATACAGGTCTTTTGTCTCCTTAGGTAGGTTTATTCCTAGATATTTTATTCTTTTTGTTGCAATGGTAAACGGGAGTGTTTTCTTCATTTCATTTTCAGATTTTTCGTCATTAGTGTATAGAAATGCAAGAGATTTCTGTGCATTTATTTTGTATCCTGCTACTTTACCAAATTCATTGATTAGCTCTAGGAGTTTTCTGGTAGCATCTTTAGGATTCTCTATGTATAGTATCATGTCATCTGCAAATAGTGACAGCTTTACTTCTTCTTTTCTGATTTGGATTCCTTTTATTTCTTTGTCTTCTCTGATTGCTGTGGCTAACACTTCCAAAACTATGTTGAATAATAGTGGTGAGAGTGGGCAACCTTGTCTTGTTCCTGATCTTAGTGGAAATGGTTTCAGTTTTTCACCATTGAGGACAATGTTGGCTGTGGGTTTGTCATATATGCCCTTTATTATGTTGAGGAAAGTTCCCTCTATGCCTACTTTCTGCAGGGCTTTTATCATAAATGGGTATTGAATTTTGTCGAAAGCTTTCTCTGCATCTATTGAGATGATCATATGGTTTTTCTCCTTCAATTTGTTAATATGGTGTATCACATTGATTGATTTGCGTATATTGAAGAATCCTTGCATTCCTGGGATAAACCCCGCTTGATCATGGTGTATGATCCTTTTAATGTGCTGTTGGATTCTGTTTGCTAGTATTTTGTTGAGGATTTTTGCATCTATGTTCATCAGTGATATTGGCCTGTAGTTTTCTTTCTTTGTGACATCTTTGTCTGGTTTTGGTATCAGGGTGATGGTGGCCTCGTAGAATGAGTTTGGGAGTGTTCCTCCCTCTGCAATATTTTGGAAGAGTTTGAGAAGGATAGGTGTTAGCTCTTCTCTAAATGTTTGATAGAATTCACCTGTGAAGCCATCTGGTCCTGGGCTTTTGTTTGTTGGAAGGTTTTTAATCACAGTTTCAATTTCAGTGCTTGTGATTGGTCTGTTCATATTTTCTATTTCTTCCTGGTTCAGTCTCGGCAGTTTGTTCATTTCTAAGAATCTGTCCATTTCTTCCAGGTTGTCCATTTTATTGGCATAGAGTTGCTTGTAGTAATCTCTCATGATCTTTTGTATTTCTGCAGTGTCAGTGGTTACTTCTCCTTTTTCATTTCTAATTCTATTGATCTGAGTCTTCTCCCTTTTTCTCTTGATGAGTCTGGCTAATGGTTTATCAATTTTGTTTATCTTCTCAAAGAACCAGCTTTTAGTTTCATTGATTTTTGCTATTGTTTCCTTCATTTCTTTTTCATTTATTTCTGACCTGATCTTTATAATTTCTTTCCTTCTGCTGGCTTTGGGGTTTTTTTGTTCTTCTTTCTCTAATTGCTTCAGGTGCAAGGTTAGGTTGTTTATTCGAGATGTTTCCTGTTTCTTGAGGTAGGCTTGTATTGCTATAAACTTCCCTCTTAGCACTGCTTTTGCTGCATCCCATAGGTTTTGGGTCGTCGTATCTCCATTGTCATTTGTTTCTAGGTATTTTTTGGTTTCCCCTTTGATTTCTTCAGTGATCACTTCGTTATTAAGTAGTGTATTGTGTAGCCTCCATGAGTTTGTATTTTTCAAATATAATCTCTTCAAATATTTTCTCAGTCCCTTTCTTTTTCTCTTCTTCTTTGGGACCCCTAGAATTCAAATGCTGGTGCATGTCAGGTTGTCCCAGAAGTCTCTGAGACTGTCCTCAATTCTTTTCATTCTTTTTCTTTATTCTGCTCTGCAGTATTTATTTTCACTATTTTATCTTCCAGGTCACTTATCTGTTCTTCTGCCTCAGTTATTCTGCTTTTGATTCTTTCTAGAGAATTTTAAATTTCATTTATTGTGTTGTTCATCATTGTCTGTTTGCTCTTTAGTTCTTCTAGGTCCTTGTTAAATGTTTCTTGTATTTTCTCCATTCTATTTCCAAGATTTTGGATCACCTTTCCTATCATTACTCTGAATTCTTTTTCAGGTAGACTGCCTATTTTCTCTTCATTTTTCTGGTCTGGTGGGTTTTTACCTTGCTCCTTCACCTGCTGCATATTTCTCTGTCTTCTCATTTTGCTTAACTTACTGTTTTTGGGGTCTCCTTTTTGCAGGTTGCAGGTTCTTAGTTCCCATTGTTTTTGGTCCTGCCCCAAATGAGTGAGATTGGCTCAGTGGCTTGTGTAGGCTTCCTGGTGGAGGGGACTGGTGCCTGTGTTCTGGTGGGTGGGGCTGGATCTTGTGTTTCTGGTGGGCAGGACCATGTCCGGTGGTGTGTATGGGGTGTCTGTGAACTTATTATGATTTTACGCAGCCTCTCTGCTAATGGGTGGGGTTGTGTTCCTGTCTTGCTAGTTGTTTGGCATGGGCGTCCAGCACTGGAGCTTGCTGGCTGTTGGGTGGAGCTGGGTCTTATTGTTGAGATGGAGATCTCTGGGATAGCTCTCGCCAATTGATATCATGTGGGGACAGGAGGTCTCTCATAGTCCAATGTCCTGAACTCAATTCTCCCACCTCTGAGGCTCAGGCCTGACACCCGGCCAGAGCACCAAGACCCTGTCAGCCACACAGAAGTCCTAGAGAGGAGGTGCAGTAGGGCATGCCATGCAGGGCCATGTGGAAAATCACCTGGGTGGTCACAGGCAGAAGACAGGAGTTGAAGGAGAGCTTAGGTCTCCACCTTTATTGGGGTTTCTTTCTTTCACGGTCTCCCTCTCAGGGCGTTTTTCCCTTTGAGCTCCCTGGAGTGCAGGAGTAAAAGCGCAGCCACTCTCAGAGCCCCCGCCTAGCCTGATGATTTGCCTCTTTTTTTAAAATGAAGGTAAGTCTAGATTTTTGGAGGAACATGAAGAACATGTTCTTCATGAAGAATAAAACATGAACATGCAGAATAAAACTCAAGGAAGTTAAATCAAATATTCCACATATAGTCCATGCTAAGTTAAGCTACTTGTATTATTTTTCTTCAGTGTAATTTTTTTCTTATAGATGTTCTTGATCTTAGCATTAACTTTCAACATATTTCTTGCACTACTTAATTCAATAATTTATAAAATTAATTTGCTTTAGTGACAACTTCTGGACGCTCAGAACAATGATTAATCTCTCAGCAGTCTAAAATATATAGAGCAATTTTCTTACTAAGATTAAACTTACTACAGTAAAATTCACCCATTTTAGAGTACAGTTCTGTAAGTTTTGACAAATGCATGTATTCATGCAACCAGTGCCACAATCAAGATGTAGAGCAGTTCTATCACTCCCCAAAGTCCCTATATGTATAGCAATTTAATAAGAGTTACTTTTTAAAAGCCTGATCCATGACAAAAATTTAATATCTCCCTTTGTCTACTTTGGCTCTGATTAATAGAGGGCATTCAATTATAGGATTATTAGACATAAAATCAAATATATTGGACAACTCAACTCTCTTCTTTCAGAATACGGTACATGTATTATGCATCTCTCTCTCTCTCTCTCTCTCTCTCTCTCTCTCCCCCTCTCTCTTTCTTTCTCTCTCTCCTTCACTCCCTCCCTCCCTTTTAAACCCCACCACCACCAAAACATATACCTTCTCTACTTCTTTCCAATATAAATCAGGATGTTATATTTTTATTTTTGTTTTTCTTTGCTTTATACAAACACCCTTCTGAATTGTATTAGCAGGAAAGGAAATCTCTCCAAAACGACATTACCTCACATGAAAGAATGTAGCACTACATTAGTTTTTCAAGATTGGATAAAGCATGTTTAGGCTAGATGTGGACATCAGCAGTTTTAAAACCCAAATCTGAAGCATCTGGCACTCTTTATTGTCTTAGAGGTTTCATCAGTGGATGCTTAAAATCTTTCTCCTGGCAGCAAAACTCTCCAGTGAGGTTTTTATATGATTTGCTAAGAAATGGCTGGTTTCAGAAGTCATTCCTTTCAATCCCCAGGGAAGGATGGCTGCTAGAGTAACCCTGCCTTGAGCTACCTGTTAGATGATTTCGGAAAATCTTCTTATACAGAAGCAATATTTAAATTAAAAAAGACAGTTTGAAAACCTGTTTTTACTTTGTGCATGGTAAGAGTTCAAACTCCCTCAGTTTTGTTAGCCAATAAGTGTTTTTTTGGTTTTTTGGGTTTTTTTTTAACTTTTAAAAATGAGGAATGGGGAAAGAAAGTTAGAGACCCCTTTTTGGAAGTAAAAAAGCATTGCCTTTACCATAATTAGCCTTAGCGTGGCTGCAAAGCTGGTTTTCACATCCCCATGATCCCGCAGTGCAGGGTGCTTTTCTAGAGTTGAGGAAGGGTTAATGCAGGGAACTTACAGTGGATCAAACATAGAAGAGAAGGTGTCTGAAGCTCTGCACTGTTGCTCAGGATGCATGAATACTGAAGAGGACCAGGGAACTGGACCAGCCATTCAGGTGGTTTGATCTGTATCATGCCCTACACCCTATCCATTTTTACACGGAGTGGGTGTATAAAAACTAGAATCATTTACATTGGTTCCTTTTAATGTCTTTTTGATGTGAGTGCCAACTCATTTTGAGTAACTCAGACACCAGTCTTCCTACTCTTACACTAATACTCCACAAAATGCAAAGTTCAGCTGGCTTGTTTCCTTTTAATTTCTCAGCTCTACCCAGATATTCTTGGACAGAATCTCAGTCATTTTAGCCTCTACTAAGAGTTTATAAAACTTCACGCATTCTTTACCCTTCCTAGAATCGAAGTAATACTCATGGAATACTCTCTTCAGAAACTTCATACCAGTGGTTCTCAAAACTTAGTGTATTTCAGAAATATCTGGTGAGATTATTAAAACACAGATTTCAAGACCCCATTCCCAGAGTTTCTGATTCCGTTTATTTGGGGTGGCCCAGGATTTTTCATTTCTAAAAATTCCCAGGTGATGTTGTTGCTGAGCAAGAAACCATACTTCAAGAACCAATTATTTATATGATCCTTTCTGATCATTGATTATACCAATTAGTGGAATAAGGAACATCATTTTTCTTTGTAATTTTTTTCCCTTTCCTCCAACACTGAATGTACAGTAACTGCTCAATATAACTGCCACCTTATATATTTCTACTTGTTACCTACAATTTGGGTATACTAGATATTTTTTGTTGTTGTCACTCAGGTTCTATCTCCATCCTTCCTTCTAAGATCTCTCCTCGATTGTAGAGCCTTAAAGCCCACAAATATTTTACAGACTCCCTTGCCAGCAGGTTTGCTTAGACTTGGCCAATAAGACATGATTTTAAAGACAAAAGACAAGAAAACACCATTATTTTCTGTGGCCGTTGTGAAAAGTCATGTGGACACTGGAAGAAGGCAGATTCGCCGGTGCTTTGCCCTCAGTTTGGGGAGACTTAACCACATAAACTTTGGTGCTGGGAGTAGCCCACTCTATAGCTGTGGCTTTCTGTTTTCTTTGCACTTGCAAAGACATTGCAGGCAACCTTCCTAACTTTTGCTCCCTTAGGACTCCTAAGGTTGGATATGTTGCTGCTAATTTCATTTTAGACTTATTCCTACTAGAATACCTAGGTGTCTGCTGCTTTACTGAGAAAAACCAGAGTGATACAGTAGAAGGTACTATACCTAGGGGTAAATTGAGATTATAAGAGAGACAGTCCTTGCTATGGCTTCTTTATCCCCTTCCACAAGAGTACAGAGTGTAGAGTAGTGAGACATGGCCAGTTTTCCTCTCCACAAAAGAAAGATCAGACTTATTCCTATGATGCAATTCCTTTTTAAACACAACAGACCCTTGAAGAACTATTTAGATTACTCTAGAAATGAGGGTTAATATTGCCTGAGTATTTTGGAAACTAAAAGTTAATTTATTATTCTTGTACGTATGAAATGTATTTTTTCAAGTAAATGAAAACAAAAAGTGTTTGTAGTATAATAATACTTTCAGTTGAAAATTTTAAAAACACACAAAAAAATTAAAGCAAAAAGCAAGACCCTCCTGTAGTTAAGTCAGTTGGGAAAATGTTCAATACTCTTTTTCATCTTATGGAGTTTCCATGCATGTCAGCATACTAAAATCTCTGAAAATTCTATTAGTACCTGTGCTAGAGCATTTACCCAACTGAGATCCCCCAAGGAATCCTTCTTTCATGTAACACCCAGTAACATTCTTCAGATACATTGTTCAACAAAGTCCCCTGTGGAAGATTTTAGTCCTTAAAAAAAGTGTCACTAGTGTTGGACAGGGAGGATGGGGCAATAAAGGAAGGTCCCTAGCTTAATCAAAAGGAATTCTGCAGAAGTATTGATTGAGATCCTTAACAACAAAGATGTAGTAATTATGTGAAAATTATCAGAGTGCAGTTCTATTTATTAATATATTTTAATAAGTAATAGGGAGAAGTTTTATTAAAGTTCTTGAAAATCTTATCATCTATTTCTTCATGTTGCCCTGAGGATAAATTATTAGAATATCTACCAAGGAGTCTGTGCTAATTTTATGATTAGAAGTGTGAGGATAAGACTGGATTCTATTTCACAGTGAAATGGGGTTGGGAGCTTTCAAAGGAAAATAATCAGTATTTTCCACAGAAAGAAAAGCAGGGAGTTCAGTAGTTGAAAAAAAAAAATAAGGAAAAAAAGGATATAGCCAAAAAGCTGATTAAAGAAGCAATCCAAGGATTTTATATGAAAGGAGATCTGGATATCCCAATAAATCCTTATTATGCCTCTACTTTTAGTGCCACATGAATTCTCCATGGTTTCTCCTCACCCCTTCTTCTCACCAGTATTGTCCCTGCTAGGAATTTTACCCCAATTATAATAGCTACCAGTAGTGATTTGGAGCTGAGAGAACATGTGACTGTAGGATTTCTATATAGAACTCAGAATGACCTTTTAACTCTTTCTCCGAAATTAAGATATGGTTTCAATAAATTCTCTCTTAAAAGCCAAAATTCATAACACAAATCCTTAACCATTAATTAAATCTCTTAAACTTTAAACCTCATTTCTCATATCCCATCATTGTTTGATTTTTTTGTCTAGATTCCAGAAATTGTAAATCAATTTGCAAATCAATCCTGCAGACACTTTGCAAACAATTCAGGAGAGCAAAACACAACTACAGAAAAGAAATCCAAAGGCACTTCATGAAAGATCTTGTTGATTTTCCATAATGAAATACATATTAAAAGAGAGCCTCCTGTCGCAGTAAATTTAGGGCACGAAAACGAAAGGAATTGGGTGGTCTATAGTGGTTGGATCCTGGGGGCCATAGTTTTATTACCATTCCTTAACAAGAAGACTCTTCCTTTTGAGGCATGTTCCTCTTTTGGGGCTAATTAAATTTGGAGGCTGTAACCAAAAGGCAGGTAAACATTTTTCTTTTAACAAATGGTTGGCTAGTTCATCTCTATGGATACCTATCTAAGTACAAAATCAATGTCAAGAGTTAGAAAATACAAAGTATATGTTAACACTAATGAAAGGTTTATGGCAGAAATGTCAAGATCACATACATGTTTGTTATTCTCTCCATCCTTCAGTCATTCATTTAATAAGTATTTACTGAAAACCTATAATGTGCCAGATACTAATTAAACAATTTTTAACAATAAAAATAGCAATAGTGAAGAGACTATCCCTGCCTTCAGTAAGACAGAGAAATTTAAAAAATAGCTATAAAAGAGTATGATATGAAAAGATGCTCAACATCACTAATTATTAGAGAAATGCAAATCAAAACTACAATGAGGTATCACCTCACTCCTGTTAGAATGGGCATCATCAGAAAATCTACAAACAACAAATGCTGGAGAGGGTGTGGAGAAAAGGGAAACCTCTTGCACTGTTGGTGGGAATGTAAATTGATACAGCCACTATGGAGAACAATATGGAGGTTCCTTAAAAAACTAAAAATAGAATTACCATATGACCCAGCAATCCCACTACTGGGCATATACCCAGAGAAAACCATAATTCAAAAAGACACATGCACCCGAATGTTCATTGCAGCACTATTTACAATAGCCAGGTCATGGAAGCAACCTAAATGCCCATCAACAGACGAATGGATAAAGAAGTTGTGGTACATATATACAATGGAATATTACTCAGCCATAAAAAGGAACGAAATTGAGTCATTTGTTGAGACGTGGATGGATCTAGAGACTGTCATACAGAGTGAAGTAAGTCAGAAAGAGAAAAACAAATATCGTATATTAATGCATGTATGTGGAACCTAGAAAAATGGTACAGATGAGCCAGTTTGCAGGGCAGAAGTTGAGACACAGATGTAGAGAATGGACATATGGACACCAAGGGGGGAAAACTGCGGTGGGGTGGGGAATTGGGCGATTGGGATTGACATGTATACACTGATGTGTATAAAATTGATGCCTAATAAGAACCTGCAGTATAAAAAAAACAAACAAAACAACTAATAGTAAACTTTCATTGGGTTATTTGTATGGAAATATGTTAACATAAAAAAAAAAAAAAGAGTATGATAAGTACTTAGGAAAGAAGAGATTATATGTTGGTAAGAGAGTGAGTGAGGTCAGGGAATGTTTCCTCAGGAGATTTTTCCTGGGCTAGCTCTTGAAAAAGTATTATTCAAAGGAACAAAAAATAGGGTGAAAGACAATCAGACATTGGGAGAAAACTGCAGGACCCCAAGCGGAAGCAAAGATCAGGTGGCTTCTGCTACTGCACCCACAAGTCCGCTGTTCCCACTGCCTAACCCCGGTGGAGGAGGTGACCACACATGAAATGTGGAGCCCAGATGCCACACTCACTATCTTCAGCCTTGCTTGCCAGCTACCACTGCACAAGAAACATGGTCTCACTCATTCCTATGTTCAGTCTCATGCTAAGACATCTCTGGGTCATGTAAATTTATCCCTCCAAATTTGAAATCCAGGAAATACACAAAGAAAGATTGAGAATAAATGCCATGTTCCTAATGGGTTTCTCTGTCAAATGTGGTATCCATTACGCACATGTGGCTATTACACATTGAAATATGGCTACTTTGAATTAAGATATGCTGTAAGTGTAGAATAGACACCAGATTTCAAAGGCTTTGTACATAAAAAATATACAGTATTTTTGAAAATTATTTTTATATTATTACGTATTACATATGTAATCAATCTGTAACATGCAATCTGTCAATACATATAAAATGGTAATATTGGATATAATAGGTTAAATAAAATATTATTAACACTAATTTCAACTGTTTCTTTTTACTTTTTTTTTTTAATGCAGCTACTAGAAAAATTTAAATTCTATATGGGGCTGACATTATGTTTCTCTTGGACAGGACTGCCATAAGCTAATTCCAGCATAGTGGGGATATATGAAGGGTTAGGTTAGGAGTAAAGAGGTACAAGCATTATGGGTGACATTATGATGTGGCAAAAAAAATCAATGGTTAAAGACTTACATTTTAGACATTGACTGATGAAAACAGGGATTGGAAAAGAGTAGATTTAGTCTTAACAGTCTTAGAGGAGGGTGAACTCTGGGCCTAGTGGCAGAGAACTTGATGCACTTGGTTTATTGTTGAAGGGCCCAGAACTTGGAGCTTTGTCAAGCTCTGCAGGCTGATCGGACGCCGGGTTAATTGTGAGATGTGGTTCAGGCCTTACTCAGAGGAGGGACACAGGATTTTTTTTTTTTTTTCTTTTCAAATCAAGGTTTCCTATGCTATAAATGAAAACAAAATATTGTCTTCCTTTTAGTTAACCTTGAATAATTTCCTTCAAGGAAGCACATATTAATTTCTGTACAACATGAAATCCTGCGTCTGGGTCTAAACCCTATAGAAACTTGCAAAGTTTAAAATGAGAAAACAGATGCCATTAGAAGAGAAACATAGTCCAGTTAGAATACTAAAGTTTGAATTAAGCCAGGCTCAGTAACTTGCACGGTAGAATTTTCTTCTGAGGAAAAATCTAGAGTCGTCAGAGCAAGCATATTTTTTAAAAAGTCACAAATTCACTTATTCTTAATCATAATCAGGAATCCAGAAACGTGACAGTTGTTCATGTGGATATATTTCAATACTATTTCTTTTTTTTTTTTTTTTTTTAGTAAATTTATTTATTTGTTTATTTTTGGCTGCGTTGGGTCTTTGCTGCTGCGCGCGGGCTTTCTCTAGTTGCAGCAAGCTGGGGCTACTCTTCGTTGTGGTGTGCTGGCTTCTCCTTGCGGTGGCTTCTCTTGTTGCAGAGCACAGGCTCTAGGCGCGCGGGCTTCAGTAGTTGTGGCACGCAGCCTCACGGGCTCTAGAGTACAGGCTCAGTAGTTGTGGCGCACGGGCTTAGTTGCTCTGCCACATGTGGGATCTTCCTGGACCAGGGCTTGAACCCATGTCCCCTGCATTGGCAAGTGGATTCTTAACCACTGCACCACCAGGGAAGTCCCTCAATACTATTTCAATAATAGTAAAATTGAATAATGTCTGTTTGACACCTGATTCACCCTGCCTCATCGTTCTGTTGAAAAACTTAACCAACAAAAAGCGAAGTTGGGAAAGAGCGAAGTAATTTCCATTAAGATTAACCATACAAGCCAAGATGGATAAAAAGCAAACAAAATCTTGAGGGTGATTAAGAATAGATACTTATTCCTTCAGGATTCTGAACAATAACTCTCAGTATGGCAACAAGGAAGTTGCCTCTAGAACGGATCATAGATCAAAGTGTTGACAATATTTGAGGAATATTGAAGGCTATTTTGAGACAAATAGCCTGAGCAACAAGAAATTGGATTTTGTAAAATTTTCTTTCTTTAATTAAGTCACCCTTACTTAATTGAATTTCCATACACTTTCATGAATGGAAGAAAAAACAAAGTGGAGTTAAAAAGAAGGAATAATTCAGAATTTGGGATTATACAAATTGTGCATTACACAATGTATGCTACAAAAATCTCAGTGTTAGATAAAATATATGCAACTATTTACACTGGACTTGAAATAAGAACTCTAAATGGAGCTAAGTATTTCAGAAAATCCCACTTAAAAAGGAAGGAAGGGAGAGAGGGAGGGAAGGAGAGGGGAGGGAAGTAGGAGGGGAGGTGAAGTGAGGGAGGTTAGGATGGAAAGAAAATATATGGGTGCATTATACTAATTATGACAAGTATAGAACATAGGATTTCCAGTCACACCTAAAAATAATCCCATGATAAAACTGTGATAGTCAGGAGTTCTGTATCCCATCTTTAAAATGTGGTTCTACTTGATCCACCATAAATAAGTTTAACTGATTCTAAGTAAAAGTGAAAATAATGCATAACTTTGTAGGTTTCTAATACATAACATTTCTTAAGTAAAACAAGGAGTTTCAATCAAATATATAAGTTGCTTTTCCATAGCAAATAATAAAAGTGTTCACCAACCACTTTTTGTTTTCCAGTTATTAAATGTCATAAAAATTAAAAATCTTTTAATCATAAACTGAACAATTAATGAACTCTGAAACATTTGCTTAATTGTGTATTTTATATTCTAACATAGACAAAGATGCTTTATTTTTTCAAGAAGTGGGGAGAAATATATATTTAAAAAAATAAAATTTTAATACTCTAAAGTATCTGTTTTAAAAAATGCAGTCTCTTAAATTTCCATTATAAACCACTATTCTAAAATTGAGCCTAGGTGTAATTTGAATTAATTTACAACATTTTACTTGAAACAACGTCTATGTATTACTTTCCATATAAATAGACTATAAAAAATTTCTCATTTAATCCCACCTTTCTATGTTAACATGTCTGCTCAGTTTTGAATATTTGTACCCATGTCCAAAGAAAAATCTTTCTGTATTAATTATATTGATCTCTTTCCTATTTTTAAAAAGTTCAGCAGTTCATCTTTTTCAAGAGTAATATTTCACTTGCCATCCATAGTAATTAACTATGACTCAAATATTGTATTACTGATGTCAATTTGCTACCTCATCAGAATGATTTTGTGTAAAAAGATTCCTCAGTAGTGGTCGGAGGTGTATGTGAAAGATCTCCTACTGTAGGTGCTCTGCTTGTATCCCCTCAGACCTAGTGTCTAGTACTTGTACCTGTGACTATTCATCCAGGGCCTTCTCTCACCAAGGGGCAGTTCCATAGTGCTAGGGAGTTAACTCCCTCCCAATCCTGGCAGTCTTAGCCATTGATGATGGGAATTGAAGAATTAATACCCCAGCTTCCACTCTCCTTGAGTGGGGGTGATTCCAGAAGCGTTCTTTACTGCGTGGGCAGTCTCCAAGAGGTCAAAGCTTCATTTGCCCACAAGGGTAGCATCTCATTAATACACTCTATTGTGTATTCTTTCAGTTCTTTGTCTCATTCCCCTTTCTCCTGCTGGGGCTTCCTGGGTTAACTTTCAACAAACTACTTTCACTCACATTGCTGGAGAGAAAAAATGAAAGTTAAGATAAAGGGACTAAGGAATTTTCCTGTCCATCTATAGTGGAGAGCTGTTTGCATCAGAGAAATACTATAGATTCCCTCATACATGTGATGATAAATATCAGAAAATATGCTATGAGGTACATGAAGTCCAAAAGAGAATGATTTTCCTTATCTTCTGCCATACTGACCGAGAAAAAGACGTTCAGGAGTTCAAACATTTGCCTCTTTATTTCTTCCTCTCTGGTTTCAAGAATATATTAAGAAAAAGTGGGTTTTGTTAATTTTTTATATAGTTTTCTGATAATTAATTCTGTAATTTAAAATATATAGTGTGTGTGCTATGGAAAAGAATTTTATTAAAAATAATGTATATATTTCATTTATAATTCATATATATTCATTATTTTTTACTTTATCTCCTTTTTGATTAACAGTGTTTTATACTTTATTAAATGTTGATATTATGGCTTGGTTCAAATATTTCTGTTTTATATTTACTTATAAAGGCATAATGATGTAATTTTTTAAAATCTGAATTCTGTAGATTTCTATTATATTCTTATAATTTTATTCAAGGTAATTGTATTACTTTGGAATTTATATATTAGTTCTTTTTGATCCAATAGCTGTAATTATTTTAACAGCTGAATTAATTAGTTTAATTAATTTTTATTATATTTTCATCAGAAAATAGAACCCTAAAATTTTTTTCCTTGTTGTACTTATTGGGAATGTCCTTGTCAGTAAAGATCATCAACCTAAAATATTAAATGGACACCTGAATAGAAAGCATATTCTACACCTGCAAAGTGTGCAACATGATGCATTTTATTCTATCTGTACTCAAATTATCCATTTCTTTATTGATTCTGCTGACTACTTGGTCTGACATACTGATAATAATGTTTAAGATTTTCTAATTAAAATTCTATTGATTATGGTTGTTTAACAATATTTTTCCTGCTGCTATGTTTTTTATACAAAGGATGTAATAATATCACCTTAAATTTTAATATAATCAGTGATTTTCACATGAAATGAAATTTAGAGTTTTCTCAGCTTAAATTCAATGTTTTAAAATTAATATGAAAATCCCTACTTTTATTTGAGTTCAATTTATATATGGCTTTTTCTTATTAGTATTTAAAGTAATTTGAATTTTTGCTGCCTCTTGTATTAGCAGATACATGAATTCTATTTAATAATATTAGATTATTTCTATTTAAAGAAGAATTTAAGTCATTTTCCATCATTGCCAAATTTGCTGAACTTGATGGGTACATTTGTAGCCTAGTCCCTCTAATTTATCATACTTGATCTAGGTTTTGTAATATTGTATGCTTTCAAGTTTTTTTTCACATATAGTTCTAAAAAGATTTACCTAATGATATCAATGTAAATTTTTTAAAATATATTTTTCTACTTATAGTGCAAGATAAATATTTAGCCCTTTGTTTCACCCACTTTTCTGTCTTTCCTTTATGGCTTCTGTTTCTCTGACCTTTTAAAGGACTTTTTTTAATGTTTATATTTTGTATTATTTTATTTTCTTAATTACAACTATTTACAGTCATAAATAGCATCCTATTTCCTCCTAAGGAGTAATATTTTTTATTCACCAGTGATTGCAGACCTTTTCTAATATAACTTGCTAGTTTGTACTTTAAGTCATTTAGAATTTTTTTTAAGCAATGATTGCCGAAATGTTACATGAACAGTATATTTTCTTAAATGTTACATATCTAAAAATATATGTACTTTTTCATATCTTTGTATCTTCATGGAAAAGTATGTAATCATTGAATTCCCTTTTCTACTTTAAAGAATTATGTTGACACGTATTTCCTTACTGTCTTTAGTGATTTATAATTAAGAATATCATTTTATAACTTTCATAAATAATACATTTTACCCCGAATTCTTTTATAACTAATTTCTTATAGCAAATGTAATTTTCTGGAGCCTCTGTTAACAGCATCTTCATTCACTTTATTTGCTTATAAATACTGGCTCCTCTAAATCTTCCATCTCATGTCTTATTTTTCAAGTTTGGGAAGTTTCTTCTACTACACTTTTTCTGATCCATTTGTCCTATATTTGGGGAAATGATTACCATTTGTAGACTGGGAATCTGTTGTTTGCTTCAAAGCCTGCTTTCTTTCTCTTTGTTGTTGCTTTTATTTAAGTGAACTGAATTCTTGGAGCACTTCTCCACATCAGTTCCACCTAACTGATTGAGTTTCCTGTGGTGCCAACTCTGCTTTTGACCACTCTAGTGAAGCTTTAATTCTGTGCATTCATTGTTCATGTCATCGCTCTCCACCGTTAGCCACATATGGTTTTCTCTTAAGTCGGAACATTCTTCCTGATGTACATAATGACCTTTTATGGAGAAGCAAACTTTTTCTAAAAACTTCTTGATTCATGAAGTAATAAATTAATCTGTGAGGCGTTCCCTCTTCGCTCATATACAGTATCATTGATCAGATCCTACGTTTTTCGTTTATTAATTTTTCACAGTGATTTAACCTTTTTTTGCTGTCATTTTGATGTCTCCCCCAATTTTCCATATTTAGTGTAAGGATGAGGAGAAGGGAAATGAGGATATTTCACTCTTACTCTTCTACCTCTTTCCTAGTATTGGCAGATGGCTCTTTCCCAGACCTGAAGGCAAAGTCTGGTATTGCATTAAGCACCCCAGGCTCCAGCTCATAGCTGGTATTCAACAAGTGCAAACCCACTTATACATCCAGTTCTCATTCAAAATCCCTGGGCATTTGATGAGAGACCCACAAACCTGGCAAGATCAAAGTTCAGAAAACCAAAGAGAAATAGAGGAGATTTACAGGATTGAAATTTGACCAGAACATAGAAGTATTAGGCTAGATAGGCCAATAAGCATCTTTTCATTGTGTATCAGAAAAGTCAGTGTAACATTAAACCAGAGAGTGTTACAAAGCTTATTAATTAGCAAAAAACCAAAGGTATCATAGTTGGTTAATTATGGTACCTGAGATATCAGGTTGGGAGACACTATTATAAGGTACCAGGCAAAATAAAAAGGTACCAGTCTTCTGAGATAAACAGACAAGAAGACTGTATGGTATACAGTTCTTTCAGAATGTGGACTATGCCCTTTTAAAACTTTCTGTTCAAGTTACACTAACATCCTTGTCTTACAGACTTTTCCCTCTCTTCCATGCTTTAACACATTTGGATGCCACACATGGAAAACTGTACAAATTAGAAACCATTAAAAATGGAAAGTGAAATCATTTATCCATTCCTCAGAAATTGATTTTTTTTAAAGATAAGATGCACAAGGTGAGGAAAGAGAGAATTTAAAAAGGAAATGAACAATCCAAATCCTACGCTTTAGCTTCCACCTGATAAAAAGGGATAGCACATATTGCAGCTCAGGGTGACAACAAAAGACTTTCAAAGGGAAAAGAACCCTACGTTTTTCATGTGTTCTTTTGCTCAGTTATTTTTGGAAATTCATGTTGATGTGTTATCTTCATCTTTAGGCTGGCCTAATCTTAAAACCTTCAGCTATCTGTTTAAGATTTTCTATTTATGGTTCACATGAAAATCAGCCTTGAGGAACAAGAACGTGTTTTCCATCATCTAGCTGTTGAATTTTGTAGGCTAAGATAATCATGTGGGGCTGATGATAAAGCATTGTTTTGACTACTAATGACAAGTCACAAAATTAATAAATGATTATTACTTAATCAATATCAAAAATAACATACATGCTCCAAACATATACATTTAACCACATAATAAATACATTTTATGCTATCTTATCTGTTTTAAAGTAAAATGTTTTCAGATGGGACAATTCAACTTGAAAGTATTTTAAGCATAAATGACTAAAGACATAAAGATTAAAAGATGGTCAGCTAATAGTATCTTATAATTGAGTTTCCATTGGGTATGCATGCAGCAGTTAATTCAGTCCAGACTAACTAGTCTTAGAGAAAGTGAAAGCAACTTTCATTTTAGTGTGAGTAGCATAAATTGTCTTTGCTTTTTTTCTCTAATTGAGCTCTTTTGGATTGCCTACCACTTTGGTAATGCTATTTTTATTCTATGCAAAATTATTGAACAGGATACCTTCTAAGTGTAACTTCTACAAAGATAACTTTTCTTAAAATTTAAACTTGCCAGTTCAAGGTAGAATAAGTATTAAGAAGCAAAAACCTTCTCCATACTATCATGCCATTTACCCACCAGTCATAAATAATTTTCTCTTTTCTTCCACTCAAGCAGTACTCACTGTTGCACCATTAAGACCCCTAGTGGATCACTGCTGGTACAGTGACATATCCGGTTAACCAGACATGTACACAGGTCCAAAAGTGAAAACATAAAAATAATAAAACTTTAACTCTTGAAAGTACTTCTTAGGTCAAAAATGCAAAATAATGGAGAGATTTTTAAAAATACAGTAAGGAATAATTTCCCTATTCACCCACCTAAAAATAAAATTCTATGTCAGTGAATTTCTGAAACAAATATAGTTTATGGGATATTGATGAATAAGTATTTTAGAAATAGGAAGGTGGTAGGAACTCAAATTTAGATATCTACTCTCTGACTCACTAGTACAGCTCCAGACTGTATGCTTCCAACATATGAATCTGTATTAACCTCATTTCCTTGGTGAGATCATGGTGGCCTGTCTCAAGTCTGTAACCCATTACGATAATTCATATAGACATTATAACACTCTCCTGTCATCTGACATCATCTCCTGTGTGGTTAAAGGACACAAATAAATCCCGGATCAAAAAATAAGTAAAAGAGAGAGAGAGAGAGAGAGATGGAATCTTTAATGGTTTTAAAAAATGTTTTAGTACAAAATTCCATTTTTTAGAGCTTCTTAATCATTCTGCACCTCTTGCTCTATAATGGCCCCTTTAATTTGGCTTTCCTGCTGTGCATTCTAAATTCAGAGTAAACGATTATTGAAAAAAATAATGAAGTTCAGATTAAAAGTCCACAAACAACAGCATAATTAACTATCTTAATAAAATCTTGGAAATAAGCACCAACCCAGATGCCAAGAAGCATAAGGTAAATCTAATGAAGACCTGAGGAAAATCAGGCATCAGCTCATGGGAAATACAAAACTACCCTGCCTCCCTTCTATTATCCTTGTTTAATCTTCTTCAAAATTAGGTCCCTAGGGTAATTTCAAGTATGTATTCTAAAGTTAATTGCTTTTTTTTTTTAAGACTTAATGATTGGAGGGTAGTGGGAAAAATAGAACTAACATTTTAAAATGTGAAGAAAGTATTCAAATTATCCATATTTAAAGGTTGTTTTCATGCACATTTAATGGTTTTAGTAAAACCACTTTTGAATGACTAAAGTAATCTATAGCATTCAATTTTACTTCCAGAGTCATTACCCGCTACAGTGATAACATTTGAGTTATGGCACATGCTTCTAAATTATAGAATGTTATAAATTTTTTACAGAATGTTCTAAATTAATACTTAATTTTATCCATGTTAATAATGCAAAACTAAAGAAAGTCCTGGAGAGTGTAATGCATACTGTAAATACTAAAATTTCAATTCAATGAGTAAATAATTTAATTGCACAATGACATAGAATCAGGTTAGAGAACAATTTTAATATTGATAGTTTGAAAGAATTTGCTGATCTAAGTCATAAATACCAACTTCTATTTTTCTGAATAATAGTTTCTCAGACAAATAATTCAAATTAAAACTAGCACTGAACGATTTCTAAAAAGTTTAATTTAGAAGCATACTGTATGAAGCAATTTAGATAGATAAGATCACTGATCATTGTTTGTAGCGTATTAGAATGGGAACAAAACTGGATGGAAGTCAAGTACTGGATTCCAGCAGACTCATTTGTCCACTTGAAAATGAAGATTTGAAATAGGTGATTTTGAAGGCCCTTTCTAGCATTGAAAATGTTTAGGTATTAAAGAAAAATTTCCACACTACACCTACCAGATTGCAGACAACAAAACTGCCAAGTGTTTGGAGAAGATTTTAGGAAATAGTTCTAATACACTGCTTATGAAAATGCCAATTTTTAAGACTATGCTGGAGAGAAATTTCTTCATATCTAGTATATAAATATTGTAGGTATGTTATACATTTTATTTGTGTATATAATTAGTATATATACTACACGTGCATAAATGTGTTGCATAATTAATACAGTATTAGACTAAATAGACCAAATTATTTATTAAAACTAGATCCTCTGGAATAGAATTTACTTTGTTAGCAATGAGAAAACCTTCTCTAAATTTAAAAGTATTTTCATAATTATCTACCACTTTGTGACTCAATTTCTTCATCTGTAAAACAGATATTCTTATGCCTGATATAAAAGGTAACACATGTAAAGTGCCTAGCAAACTTGGCTTTCTACAAAAAGAGGCAGCAACTTGTAGCGAAGAAAAAGTACTTTCATGGAAAAAATGTAGGTTTAGAACCACATAAAGTTATCAACAAAAACCTTAAAGCTATCTAACCAGCTAAATCTCATCCATTCTTTTATCTTTATTCTTATCTTTTATGTTATCCTTAAAGATAAGATGTTTCTTATTCTTTTCTTCAAAGTAGGAATATCATAGCTAACTTTCCACCAGCACACACCACGTCAGATCACTGTACCATTGGACACCTGGCTCCTGATCTCACAGGTCAGCCAGATGAACACAACCCAGTAAGTGTCTGTTGTGTGATTGGTCAGTGCCTGAGCCCTACTGGTTGTTAAGCATTTAGATATTTTGAATATCATACATTCTTAATTAATACTGGTATAATCAACTTTTTATTATCTTGGGCAGACTAGTTTATGAATAAGTCAGGTTAAAAAGAAAAACAATAAACCATGCAGATAAATAAAAATTTCTATAAGTCTGTGAAAAACATCTACACATTTAAAGGTCTTCACTTGGGGGGCCCACATAATAAAACATAGACATCACATATGGGAATAAGTTACAAAAAGATAAAAATGACAAAATGAATATCATATACTCTTTTGCTATATTCACCTATGGTTAATATTTTACCTCATTTGCTTTTTCATCGTCCACCTACCTACCCATGTAAACATATATCTACATGTTATGTGTGTGTGCATGCGTGTGTACATTAACATAACTTTTTGAACCATTTAAGAGTAATTTCCATACCACTGTCCTTTACCCCTAAATATTTCAATGTGTATTCCCTAAGAATAATGATATTATCTTACATAGCCACAGTACCAAACTGCATTTATTTTTACAATTTAAATTTTATTTAACAATACCCATATAATACTTAGTCTGTATTAGGCACCACAATACAGGCCTGATTCCACCAAATATGACTGTATGACCTTGTGCAAATGACTTAATTCTCTATACCTCACTCGGTTTACTCATGTGTGAAATTAGGATCATGGTACCCACTTCAAGTGGTGCCTAGAGCAGAGTATTATATAAGTTTTGCTAAACACAATTTAAATTCTAAGAATAAACACAGTTTTGACTGTGCTTGCAATTAATAGTTATTTGGGGTTGTCCATGATCTCCTTCACCTGATTATCAGGTTCCAAAGCTCCTCTCTACTCTCATACTCCATGTCATACAGTATCACTGGAGAAAATATTCAATATCTCATGTTCCAGGGCTCATTCCACCCACTACGCTTCTGCCTCTAAATTCTAACAGTTTATTTATACTCTTCTGGCATTCCTCCCCATGTTTTTATAATGGCATGCAATGAATCACATGTCCCGTTTTGAGTAACTTTGGCATAAAACTATATAAATTTGTTAAATATGTATGTCATTATAAATAGAGATTGAAATTGTGAAGTCAGCAAGACATGAGGGTTGAGGAAGGCATCTAAAACTTTGATTTTGACTTCTAACTTATGTCAGAATGTCATTTAACTCATTTAACATTTTAATCATTATTGTTTCTGTTATTATTATTAGTGCATATGATTTATAGACCCTACTTGTTAGCAAGTGTCCTGAAGGTAAGAAGGACACCTTATTTATTTGTTAAATCTATCCGAGGTACCGGGTACAACATTCTGGCAGACAAAGATGAGAAAGATATAAGATATCCTGAGGAATGAACCCAGGCTCAGAGTGACCTTCAAGTAAAGGGATAGACTTGGAAGTTTTCTAGAATCTGGAATGCATGGGGGTAAGGTGGGGAGTAAGAAATGGAATGAAAGACTTTCATGTCATCTGGCCAGGGTTACTGATGATGCCCCTGAGGTCAGGAAAACAAGTCAGAAATGACATTGCTTGACTAGCCTGTGGCTCTTCCAAATGGGCAAGTCCAACAAGGAGTTGGATGTAGATGGAGAAACCAATGATAGGTATATAGATTTAGGAGTCCTCAGTATGAAAGAATAATACGAAACCAGGAAGAATAGAAATATCTCAAGGCAAATCTAAAAGAAAAATGTCAGTTATTCATATCTGAACACAAGTTAATAAGGAAGTGTGTTAGTTAGAGAAAGGAAGCAGGAAAGAAAGGCAGACTAAAAGTAACAAAAATAAGTTCAAAGACCATTTAGGAGAAAAGTGAGCCAGGGAGAAAAGCTGGCAAGCTGTCAAGGCAGAGGCCACAGTGTCAGGGCCATGGAGGAATAGATCTACCCAGAGACTAGGGCTGCATTGAAAAGAGGTATGCCACACACGAAACGTGTTTGTGTTTTTATAGTTTAGAGTGTCTGTAAAACATTTCTCATTACATTAATTCCCAGCGGAAAAAGTAATATACCTTTCAAAACACTAGATTTGTAAATGCCCAGGAAAGTCTAATTTCTGCCATCCTCATAATGACCTGTAATAAAAGATGAAAAAGAGGTCTTTACAAGATGTTTAGAAATAGAATAAGCAGTGAGGAGAAAATTTCCTTTTCCTTTTAAACAAGTTTGAAAATGGGCACACTTCCAACTAATAAAATAATGTTTACTTCCATCAGGCCTATCCAGATGACCGTGGTTGCAGCTCTCGTCAAGCTTACCAAGCAATCTTTTGTCTTAGAATTATTTCATTTCAATCCACGCTACTGATAAGATACACAGGAAAACATGCATGAATATAAGCACACAACACTCAAAAATATGACCAAGCATGGGTACGCATCTTATATCCATTATTATCCCAAGAAGAGCCATTTCTACTTATAAGAAGTAAATCTATCACAAGCAGCCTGATTAGTATCAGTGATTCATCCACAAATAAGAATTAGGTATGCCATAAAAGAAAAGGGCCAGGCTTACTTTTAATTCATCACAAGTGCATCACAGGGCATCCACTGTATCGCTTAGCATTACCCATGAATTTAGGAAATTAAAAGAGAGATGTGATTGAGTAAGCACAAATGATTGACCTGTGGTCTAACACATTTTGTTAATTAAAAAGTGGATTCCCAAGTGTATTGACTGTATTGTAGGACTGTTTGGGGGAGTTTAAATGACAGGGGACTAGAAAACCAGCCCTCCAGGTTCACAGCCTGGTTTTGCTCTAACCTGTGTATAACCCTGAGCTAAACCCTCTTTGGTACACAGTGTTTTTAATGGTGAAGTGAGAAGAATGGACTCATTCATTTTTCTTCTTCTTTAAAAAAATATAGCATTTTTTTCCCAAGGAAATCTTATATGGAACCCTAATTACTAAAACAGTGACTCTGCCCTCTTCAGCTTGAGAGGAGGGGGCCCACGCACCAGCTTTCCTCTCCCTCTCCTTCCCCAAAAGCTCCTCCCAGAATGCAAGTGTTCCTCAAAAAGGAATTCTTACATTTGCTCATTTATTGAAGAAATACTTATGAGCAAACCATTTGTTAATCTCAGGGAACATAGTGATAGTGATAACACTCACATTGAACTTAGACATCACTGAGTTATATGACCTCTGAATTCTAGTCGGCTGTTGACTTCTCAGAGTTACTCAGGTACCAAAACAGTCAGAGGCTGGTGTGTGTGTTAGGCTCCAAGCCTTGTTGACTTCTTCTTCAATATGGGGTAAAACTGCTGTTTAGACAAGTAAGCATTGCTTCTATGAACTTTAATTCTAAAGCTCATTTCATTACAGCTAATTCTAAGGTATTGTCCAGATAGTTGCAACTGCATTAAAATTCTGTTGATTAAATTTGCACTTAGAACTAGTACGCAATTAGCAGTTTCAAGATGCAAGTTTTTCTTCAATTGCCCTTTAACATACTTCTAAATTTTGAGAACCCAGTCCCCAGACGGTGAGACTGCTATTATCGCTCCCCACCTAAGCCTGCCTTTTTGAAATCTTCAAGTTTCCTAAACCTGCTTCTAACATGTAGAATGTATGTGTTCTGATTCCTGTTTCCTATCAACTCCATCATCTCTTTGACAACAGCCAACTAGGCTGACAGACTAATCTAGGCTAATGAATTCATACATAACTCTTCCATGGAAATATGAAAGTATTTTAAAATGATCTTCAAGAGTCAGATCCTACTCAAAGAGGTGAATAAGAATGAAAATTCCAGGAATCTTGAAACTCCAGTTGCAAAGGTACTTTGGGCCATCAACAACTTTGAGACCTCCTCTAAGTTTTGTCACATATTTAATCATCCTTTCTCCTTAAAATTTCCACCCTCCCCAAGGGGCATGATGATGTTTATAATATGAAGATTTTTTCTTGGTAATTTTTCTGTAAGAAAATTTGACCTGTCCCATAACAGGCTTTCTTGTTTTCTTGATACTCCAAAATGCATAGAATATGAATTTTCCTCCATAAGTGGACTTTTACATGTCTATAATTCTCTCTTATCTTCTTTATGACAACTTACTATTAACAAGGTTTGCCTAATTGCTATTTATAATAAACTAAGAGAGGAAACAATGAAGAAGAGACGATATTAATACGGTTTCTAACCAGTGATAAAATATTCATAGTGAAGTCAACCAGGAATGTTAAGTGATCTTCACTATCACATATTATATAATTTACAGGATAAAACAAGATCAGCCATGCTGATGTCTAACTATTGCAAACCTATATAGACTTACCTTGATGACTATTTTATACTAAGATTTCCAATCTCATTGTCATGTAGCTCTTTGCTATATGCTCAAATGTGATCGTCTCATTCTCCTACTTAAAACTCATTAACACGAGTTACGAGAATCTTCATGATCTAGACCCTTCCTACTTCTCCACATTTATGCCCTCCTTCTGCTTCCTTTAGTGACTTGGTCTCTTGTCTCTTGGTCCTCAAATATGCTGCCCCTTCTGCTTTGCTTTGCTTCCTCACCTCCTCCTCATCACCCATGTCTTTTGTCAAGTAAGGATGATTCAACCTTGCAAGTCTCAGTAGACAGCAATTTCTCACAGAAGTCTTCTCTGTCTGTAACCTCCCCTGTAGTATAAGTAACTTGAAAGCAAGACCTAGTTTTAATATGCCACTTTGTATCTCAGATGGAGTTTCATGACTTAGCATGCATTAGGGAATCAAAAACAAATGTTGAATAAATGAGACAAATTACATTCTACTTATGTTTCTGAATTTTAGCCATTTTCATGTATTGATACATATATACATACACATATTTACATATATACCTACATATATACACACACATATACACATATAAATATGTACACACAGAAACATATATATTGATATAAAATTTACATCCATAAATATAGATGTATATATACACATACACATGTATATGCAATCAAGGCATATATATATAGGCACTGATGAGTAATTTGTATATTTATAAGTATGCATAAGCACACACTATGAGAAATAGCATCTTCTTACCCTAGGTTTTACAAAAGTTTTGGTTTACTTTGCATGTAGCTCTAGACTTTCTGTTTTATAACATATTATAACCAAAGTAAAATGAAACTATAAAACAGGCTTGGATATATTTTTAAAAGGGAAACATTTTAATTACAAAACACAAGTTGCCTCAAAGAATGGAAATACAATTTTGTTAACATTTGTCTCCCAAGATGTATTTTAAATTAAAAATTGGTTTGCACGCACCCATTTAAAAATGGTTAGATTATCCTAAGCTAGAAAAAGAGATGGCACAGAGATGTCTAAAGGGCAGTGGAGAAAATGAACCAAGGCTGCCCAAAGTGCCTTAGTTTGGAGCTCTTCATGAAGAAGTTGAAGAAAAAGGCACCACCTGCAAAGCAGGTTTCCAATCATATTACGTTGTTTCTGTGTGTAGATCACTAGATCACAAGAGAGCCAGCTTTGGAAATTACTCATCAGTGCCAAAAGAGCACTGCTTTAAAATTAATTTTAAAAATGCTTTAATATTTCTCCCTTCTATAAATTTACATTCATGCTGTAAGTTTGGACCTATTTTTGAAATACTCCTGCAAAGGAACCTTACCAACCCCACAAACTGTTTGTGAGAGTATTAGAAGTGCCAGTTGAAACAGGAATGCAATAACTTTGTGAAATTGCATTATCTGTCAAGTTCTAAAGCTTATTCAGGTGCTTATTTAAACCCCCAGAGGAAAATGAACATGGGATGACTTTTCATTCAGGGTGCCAAAATATTTCAGTAGTGAAACTCCATAGTGGTCTACCAGACACCAAAAATAAAGTTTCAGCAGTAAAACAAGTGTCAACAAACCTCATGCTTCTGTGCAGAAATAGCAGCTACTAATAAGGTAACATCAGTACATTATAAATAATCCCTGGGACAGTCTCAAAAGGGGTCTACAGTATCAAACACGTGCAGCAGAAATAGAATAAAGGCACTTTCGAGGCCATCCAGAAATGGCAAAACAGAGTAGTTTATAGCACAGGTTGCCTGAAATATGCCCGTCAGCTCCAGGTGCCAACATCCACACTTTGGAGGAAATCCCCAAGACCTTTCATTATTTGATGGAACAAGCAGACAACAGACATGTCTCAGTGTCAGGGCTTTTAGTAAAAGAAATTAATATTCATCAACACATCTTAACTCAGTCAACAGTTTAAAAGTTGGAATGAAGCATGTCATTCAGGCTACTAGGTCCTTGGTCCAAGTTAAACAAACTCAAGGAGAATGTCTGGTTATAAGAATCCTTCTTCTATACCTTAACAGGACTGTGCTTTCAACATTAGAAATACCCGCTAAATGAACCTTGTTATTTTATTTTGAATGGCTTATTTAATGGGTAAATTTATTCAGATTAGAAAAATGCGATGTCAATAATTAATGGCAAAAATGTATAAATAATCATAGTATTTAGATGTTTGTTTGCCCCACTAGACTTTGAGTTCCTTAATTGTTGGGCAAACATATTTATAAAGCTTATCATCAGAATAGCTAATAAAACAAAATAGACTGTCAAAAAGAGAATTTTCATCAAATAACCAAAAATTAAGAAAATAAGACTATCAGTTTGTCAATCAATAAAAAGGGTAAAGACTTTCTTTAGTACAAATTAGCATAAAATGATGTCAGCATATCAGCAAAAATTGCAGAATAAGGAATCGAAAATTCTGCCCCTCCATAAAACGATATTTTAAATGGGCAAAAATCATCAGAATCCACTGTTTCAGAACTCAAAATTAACCAAAGGCTTGAAGCAATTCAGGGAACACTTATTCAAAAAAAGAAAGAAGGAAGGAAGGAAGGAAGGAAGGAAAAGAAAGAAAGAAAGAGAGAGAAAGAGAAAGAAAAAGAAAGAAAGAAAGAAAGAAAGAAAGAAAGAAAGAAAGAAAGAAAGAAAAAGAAAGAAAGGAAGGAAGGAAGGAAGGAAGGAAGGAAGGAAGGAAGGAAGGAAGGAAAAGAAAGAAAGAAAGAGAGAGAGAAAGAGAAAGAAAAAGAAAGAAAGAAAGAAAGAAAGAAAGAAAGAAAGAAAGAAAGAAAGAAAGAAAGAAAGAAAGAAAGAAAGAAAGAAAGGAAGAAAGAAAGAAAAAGAAAGGAAGGAAGGAAGGAAGGAAGGAAGGAAGGAAGGAAGGAAGGAAGGAAGGAGGTGGGTAGGGAGGAAACCACAATGGATTCTTGACAGGAATGGTGACCTTGTGGATTACCCCAGTCCCATCTCCCACACACCAGCTCAGTGGCATCAGTCAAAGTCACAGCCTACATTCCCAGTACCAGAGGGAGCAGAATGGAACTCATTGACAAAGAATTATAATTAACTATTTGTTGTGAACTATGCCTTAGAAGACCACCATAAAAGGTATAGTTGGAACTGACTGGCTCATTCCTAAAGCCTATTGCTACTTCCAAAGGAATTTGTTAAAAATATTTACAGAGAGAGACCTTCAAGATGGCAGAGGAGTAAGATGTGGAGATCACCATCCTCCCCACAAATACATCAGAAATACATCTACATGTGGAACAACTCTTACAGAACACCTACTGAATGCTGGCAGAAGACCTCAGACTTCCCAAAAGGCAAGAAACTCCCCACGTACCTGGGTAGGGCAAAAGAAAAAAGAAAAGATCACTGGGGTTGGCGGTGTGAACACAGCCTGAAGGGGGCTGGTGTACCAGAGCTAGCTGGGAGGAGGTCCAGGAAAAAGACTGGACCTACCTAAGAGGCAAGAGACCATTGTTTCAGGGTGCACGAGGAGAGGGAATACAGAGCACCACCTAAACGAGCTCCAGGGATGGGCGCGAGCCGCGGCTACCAGTGTGGACACCAGAGACGGGCATGAAATGCTAAGGCTGCTGCTGCCACCACCAAGAAGCCTGTGTGCAAGCACAGGTCACTATCCAAACCTCCCTTCCTGGGAGTCTGTGCAGCCCGCCACTGCCAGGGTCCCGTGATCCAGGGACAACTTCCCCGGGAGAACACACAGCGCACCTCACACTGTTGCAACGTCACCCTGGCCTCTGTCGCCACAGGCTCGCCCTGCACTCTGTATCCCTCCCTCCCCCCAGGGCAGAGTGAGCCAGAGCCCCCTAATCAGCTGTTCCTTTAACCCCATCCTGTCTGAGTGAAGAACAGACACCCTCAGGCGACCTACACTAAGAGGCGGGGCCAATCCAAAGCTGAACCCCAGGAGCTGTGCAAACAAAGAAGAGAAAGGGAAATCTCTCCCATCAGCCTTAGGAGCAGCGGATTAAATCTCCACAATCAACTCAATGTACCCTGCATCTCTGGAATACCTGAATAGATGACAAATCATCCCAAATTTGAGGCAGTGGACTTTGGGAGCAACTGTAGACTTGGGGTTTGCATTCTGCATCTAATCTGTTTCAGGTTTTATGTTTACCTTAGTTTAGTATTTAGAGTTTTTTCTATCATTGGTAGATTTGTTTATTGATTTGGTTGCTCTCTTCCTTTTTAATATATAGATATATATATTTTTTTCCTTTTCTTCTTTTTGTGAGTGTGTATGTGTCTGTGTCTTTGTTTGATTTTGCCTGTATAGCTTTTCTTTTACCATTTGTCCTAGGGTTCTGTCTGTACGTTTTTTCTTTGTTTTTTTTTTAGTATAGTTTTTAACACTTGTTATCATTGGTGGATTTGTTTTTTGGTTTGGGTGCCCTCTTCTCTGTTTCTTTCTTTCTTTTCTTTTTATTATTTTTTTTTAATTTTTAATTTTTTTTAGTTTTAATTTTAATAATTTTATTTATTTATTTTTTTCTCCCTTTTCATCTGAGCCATGTGGCTAACAGGGACTTAGTGCTCCAGCCGGGTGTCAGGCCTGTGCCTCTGAGATGGGAGAGCCAAGATCAGGACATTGGTCCACCAGAGACCTCCCAGCTCTACGTAATACCAAACAGTGAAAGCTCTCCCAGAGATCTCCATCTCGACCTAAGATGAAGCTATACTCAACGACCAGCAAGCTACAGTGCTGGACACCCTATGCCAAACAACTAGCAAGACAGGAAAATAACCCCACCCATTAGCAGAGAGGCTGCCTAAAATCATAATAAGTTTACAGACACCCCAAAACACACCACCAGATGGAGGCCTGCCCACCAGAAAGACAAGATCCAACCTCATCCACCAGAACACAGGCACCAGTTCCCTCCACCGGAAAGCCTACACAATTCACTGAACCAACCATAGCCACTGGGGGCAGACACCAAAAACAATGGGAACTAGGAACCTGCAGCCTGTGAAAAGGCAATACCAAACACAGTAAGTTCAGCAAAATGAGAGGACAGAGAAACACAGCAGGTGAAGGAGCAAGGTAAAAACCTGCCAGACCAAACAAAAGAAGTGGAAATAGGCAGTCTACCTGAAAAAGAAATCAGAGTTATGATACTAAAGATGATCCAAAATCTTGGAAATACAATGGAGAAAATACAAGAAATGATTAACAAGGACCTAGAAGAAATAAAGAGGCAACAAACAGTGATGAACAACACAATAAATGAAAATAAAAATTCTCTAGAAGGAATCAATAGCAGAATACCTGAGGCAGAAGAACAGATAAGTGACCTGGAAGGTAAAATAGTGGAAATAACTACTGTAGAGCAGAATAAAGAAAAAAGAATGAAAAGAATTGAGGACAGTCAGAGAGACCTCTGGGACAACATTAAACACACCAACATTCGAATTATAGGGGTCACAAAAGAAGAAGAGAAATAAAAAAGGACTGAGAAAATATTTGAAGAGAATAGAGTTCAAAAATTCCCTAATATGGGAAAGGAAATAGTCAATCAACTCCAGAACGTGCAGAGCGTCCCATACAGGATAAATCCAAGGAGAAACACCTCAAGACATATATTAATCAAACTATCAAAAAATAATACAAAGAAAACATATTAAAAGTAGCAAGGGAAAAGCAACAAATAACATAAAAGCGAATCCCCATAAGTTTAACAGCTGGACTTTCAGCAGAAACTCTGCAAGCGAGAAGGGAGTGGCAGGACATATTTAAAGTGATGAAAGGGAAAAACCTACAACAAAGATTACACAGCAAGGACCTCACTCAGATTTGAAGGAGAAATTAAAACTTACACAGACAAGCAAAAGCTAAGAGAATTCAGCACCACCAAACCAGCTTTACAACAAGGGCTAAAGGAAATTCTCTAGGCAGGAAACACAAGAGAAAGAAAAGACGTAGAAAAAACAAACCAAAAACAATTAAGAAAATGGTAATAGGAACATACATATAGATAATTACCTTAAATGTAAATGGATTAAATGCTCCAACCAAAAGCATATACTGGCTGAATGGATAGAAAAACAAGACCCGTATATATGCTGTCTACAAGAGACCCATTTCAGACCTAGGGACACATATAGACTGAAAGCGCGGGGATGGAAAAAGATGTTCCATGAATATGGAAATCAAAAGAAAGCTAGAGTAGCAATTCTTATACCAGACAAAATAGACTTTAAAATAAAGACTATTACAAGAGACAAAGAAGGACACTACATAATGATCAAGGGATCAACCCAAGAAGAAGATATAACAATTGTAAATATTTATGCATCCAACATAGGAGCACCTCAATACTTAAGGCAAATTCTAACAGCCATAAAGGGGAAATTGACAGTAACACAATCATAGTAGGGGACTTTAACACCCCTCTTCCACCAATGGATAGATCATCCAAAATGAAAATAAATAAGGAAACACAAACTTTAAATGATACATTAAACAAGATGGACTTCATTGATATTTACAGGACATTCCATCCAAAAACAACAGAATACACTTTCTTCTCAAGAGCTCATGGAACATTCTCCAGGATAGATCATGTCATGGGTCACAAAATAAGCCTTCATAAATTTAAGAAAATTCAAATCATATCAAGTATCTTTTCTGACCACAACGCTATGAGACTAGATATCAATTACAGGAAAAATTCTGTAAAACATACAAACACATGTAGGCTAAACACACACTACTAAATAACCAAGAGATCACTGAAGAAATCAAGAGGAAATCAAAAAATACCTAGAAAGAAATGGCAATGAAAACATGATGACCCAAAAACTATGGGATGCAGCAAAAGCAGTTCTAAGAGGGACGTTTATAGCAGTACAATCCTACCTCAAGAAACAAGAAACATCTCAAATAAACAACCTAATCTTACACCTAAAGCAATTAGAGAAAGAAGAACAAAAAACCCCAAAGTTAGCAGAAGGAAAGAAATCATAAAGATCAGATCAGAAATAAATGAAAAAGAAATGAAGGAAACAATAGCAAAGATCAATAAAACTAAAAGATGGCTCTTTGAGAAGATAAACAAAATTGATAAACCATTAGCCAGACTCATCAAGTAAAAAAGGGAGAAGACTCAAATCAATAGAATCGGAAATGAAAATGGAAAAGTTAACAACTGACACTGCAGAAATACAAAGGATCATGAGAGATTACTATAACCAACTATACGCCAATAAAATGGACAACCTGGAAGAAATGGACAAATTCTTAGAAAAGCACAACCTTCCGAGAATGAACCAGGAGAAATAGAAAATATAAACAGACAAATCACAAGCACTGAAACTGAGGCTGTGATTCAAAATCTTCCAACAAACAAAAGCCCAGGACCAGATGGCTTCACAGGCGAATTCTATCAAACATTTAGAGAAGAGCTAACACCTATCCATCTCAAAGTCTTCCAAAATATAGCAGAGGGAGGAGCACACCCAAACTCATTGTATGAGGCCACCATCACCCAGATACAAAAACCACACCAAGATGTTATAAAAAGGAATACTACAGGTCAATATCACCGATGAACACAGATGCCAAAATCCTTGCAAAAATCCTAAATTAAATACCAGCAAACAGAATCCAGCAGCACATTGAAAGGATCATACACCATGATCCAGTGGGGTTTATCCCAGGAATGCAAGGATTCTTCAATACATGCATACAAATCAATGTGATACACCATTTTAACAAACTGAAGCATAAAAACCATATGATAATCTCAGTAGATGCAGAAGCAGCTTTTGACAAATCCAACGCCCATTTATGATAAAAACTCTCCAGAAAGTAGGCATAGAGGGAACTTACCCCAACATAATAAAGGCCACATATGACAAACCCACAGCAAACATCATTCTCAATCGCAAAAAACTGAAATCTTTTCCACTAAGATCAGGAACAAGACCAGGTTTGCCATCATTATTATTTAACATAGTTTTGGAAGTTTTAGCCACAGCAATCAGAGAAGAAAAAGAATAAAAAGAAGAAGTAAAGCTTTCACTTTTTGCAGATGGCATGATACTATATATACAGAACCCTAAAGATGCCACCAGAAATGTACTAGAGCTAATCAATGAACTTAGTAAAGTAACAGGATACAAAATTAAGGCACATAAATCTCTTGCATTCCTATACACTAATGATGAAAAATCTGAAAGAGTAATTAAGGAAACACTCCCTGCACCATTCCAACAAAAAGAATAAAATACGTAGGAATAAACCTACCTAAGGATACAAAAGACCTGTATGCAGAAAACTATAAGACACTGATGAAAGAAATTAAAGATGATACAAACCAATAGAGAGATATACCATGTTCTTGGATTGCAGGAATCAACATTGTGAAAATGACTATATTACCCAAAGCAATCTACAGATTCAGTGCAATCCCTATCAGTCTACCAATGGCATTTTTCACAGAACTAGAACAAAAAATTTCACAATTTGTATGGAAACACAAAAGGTCACGAATAGCCAAAGCAATCTTGAGAAAGAAAAATGGAGCTATATTATAATACTGTGTATATTCTCAGGAATATTTCTTTTTTAACATGTTTTTTGGAGTATAATTGCTTTACAATGGTGTGTTAGTTGCTGCTGTATAACAAAGTGAATCAGCTATACATATACATATATCCCCATATCCCCTCCCTCTTGCGTATCCTTCCCACCCTCCCTATTCCACCTCTCTAGGTAGTCACAAAGCAGGAGCTGATCTCCCTGTGCTTTGCGGGTGTTTCCCACTAGCTACCTATTTTACATTTGGTAGTGTTTATATGTCAATTCCACTCTCTCACTTCGTCTCAGCTTACCCTTCCCCCTCCACATGTCCTCAAGTCCATTCTCTATGTCTGCATCTTTATTCCTGTCCTGCCCCTAGGTTCTTCAGAAACTTTTTTTTTTTTAAGACTCCATATATATGTGTTAACATAAGTATTTGTTTTTCTGTTTCTGACTTACTTCACTCTGTATGAGAGACTCTAGATCCATCCACCTCACTACAAATAACTCAATTTCATTTTTTTAAGGCTGAGTAATATTGCATTGTATATATGTGCCACATCTTCTTTATCCATTCATCTGTCAATGGACGCTTAGGTTGCTTCCATGTCCTGGCTATTGTAAATAGTGCTTCAACGAATATTGTGGTACACGACTCTTTTTGAATTATGGTTTTCTCAGGGTATATGCCCAATGGTGGGATTGCTGGATCATATGGTAGTTCTATTTTTAGTTTTTTAAGGAACCTCCATACTGTTCTCCATAGTGGCTGTATCAATTTACATTTCCACCAACAGTGCAAGAGGGTTTCCTTTTCTCCACACCCTCTCCAGCATTTATTGTTTGTAGTTTTTTTGATGATAGCCATTCTGACCAGCGTGAGGTGATACATCATTGCAGTTTTGATGTGCATATCTCTAATGATTAGTGATGTTCAGCATCCTTTCATGTGTTTGTTGGCAATCTGTGTATCTTCTATGGAGAAATGTCTATTTAGGTCTTCTGTCCATTTTTGGATTGTGTTGTTTGTTTTTTTGATATTGAGCTGCATGTGTTGCTTGTATATTTTGGAAATTATTCCTTTGTCAGTTGCTTCATTTGCAAATATTTTCTCCTATTCTGAGGGTTATCTTTTCATCTTGTTTATGGTTTCCTATGCTGTGCAAAAGCTTTTAAGCTTCATTAGGTTCCATTTGTTTATTTTTGTTTTTATTTCCATTTCTCTAGGAGGTGGTCAAAAAGGGTCTTGCTGGGCTTCCCTGGTGGCACAGTGGTTGAGAGACTGCCTGCTAATGCAGGGGACACGGGTTCAAGCCCTGGTCTGGGAAGATCCCACATGCCATGGAGCAACTAGGCCCGTGAGCCACAACTACTGAGCCTGTGCGTCTGGATCCTGTGCTCTGCAATGAGAGAGAGGCCACGACAGTGAGAGGCCCGCGCACCGTGATGAAGAGTGGCCCCCGCTTGCCACAACTAGAGAAAGCCCTTGCACAGAAACGAAGACCCAACACTGCCAAAAATAAATAAATTAATTAATTAAAAGGAAAAAAAAAAAGGGTCTTACTGTGATTTGTGTCATAGAGTGTTCTGCCTATGCTTCCCTCTAAGAGTTCTATAGTACCTGGCCTTACATTTAGGCCTTTAATCCATTTTGAGTTTATTTTTGTGTATGATGTTAGTTAGTGTACTAATTTCATTCTTTTACCTATAGCAGTCTAGTTTTCCCAGCACCAGTTATTGAAGAGACTGTCTTTTTTCCATTGTATATTCTTGCCTCCTTTATCAAAGATAAGGTGAACATATGTGTGTGGGTTTATCTCTGGGCTTTCTATTCTGTTCTATTGATCAATATTTCGCTTTCTGTGCCAGTACCATACTCTCTTGATTACTGTAGCTTTGTAGTATAGTCTGAAGTCTGGGAGCCTGATTCCTCTAGCTCCATTTTTCTGTCTCAAGACTGCTTTGAATATTTGGGGTCTTTTGTGTTTCCAAACAAATTGTAAAATTTTCTGATCTGGTTCTCTGAAAAATGCCATTGGTAGTTTGATAGGGATTGCTTTGAATCTGTAGATTGCTTTGGGTAGTATAGTCATTTTCACAATATTGATTCTTCCAATCCGAGAACATGGTATATCTCTCCATTGGTTTGTATCATCTTTAATTTCTTTCATCAGTGTCTTATAGTTTTCTGCATACAGGTCTTTTGTCTCCTTTGGTAGGTTTATTCCTAGATATTTTATTGTTTTTGTTGCAATGGTAAATGGGAGTGTTTCCTTAATTTCTCTTTCAGATTTTTCATCATTAGTGTATAGGAATGCAAGAGATTTCTGTGCATTAATTTTGTATCCTGCTACTTTACCAAATTCACTGATTAGCTCTAGTAGTTTTCTGGTAGCATCTTTAGGATTCTCTATATATAGTATCATGTCATCTGCAAACAGTGACAGGTTTACTTCTTCTTTTCTGATTTGGATTCCTTTCATCTCTTTCCCTTCTCTGATTGCTGTGGCTAAAACTTCCAAAACCATGGTAAATAATAGTGGTGAGAGTGGGCAACCTTGTCTTGTTCCTGATCCTAGTGGAAATAATTTTAGTTTTTCACCATAGAGAATGATGTTGACTGTGGGTTTGTCATATATGGCCTTTATTATGTTGAGGTAAGTTCCCTCTATGCCTGCTTTCTGGAGAGTTTTTACCATAAATGGGTGTTGAATTTTGTCAAAAGCTGTTTCTCCATTTATTGAGATTATCATATGGTTTTTATCCTTCTATTTGTTAATATGGTGTATCACACTGTTTGATATGCATATACTGAAGAATCCTTGCATTCCTGGGATAAACCCCACTTGATCATGGTGTATGATCATTTTAATGTGCTGCTGGATTCGGTTTGCTAGTATCTTATTGAGAATTTTGACATCTATGTTCATCAGTGATATTGGCCTGTAGTTTTTTTCTTATAACATATTTGTCTGGTTTTGGTATCAGGGTGTTGGTGGCCTCGTAGAATGAGTTTGGCAGTGTTCTTCCTTCTGCTATATTTTGGAAGACTTTGAGAAGAATAGGTGTTAGCTCCTCTCTAAATTTTTGAAAGAATTCACCTGTGAATCCATCGGGTCCTGGGCTTTTGTTTGTTGGAAGATTTTTAATCACAGTTTCAATTTCAGTGCTTGTGATTGGTCTGTTTATATTATCTGTTTCTTCCTGCTTCAGCCTCAGAAGGTTGTACTTTTCTAAAAATTTGTCCATTTCTTCCAGGTTATCCATTTTATTGGCTTATAGTTGCTTATAGTTTTCTCTCATGATCCTTTGTATTTCTGCAGTGTCAGTTGTTACTTCTCCTTCTTCATTTCTACTTCTGCTGATTTGAGTATTCTCCCTTTTTTACTTGATGAGTCTAACTAATGGTTTATCAATTTTGTTTCTCTTCTCAAAGAACAAGCTTTTAGTTTTATTGATCTTTGCTATCGTTTCCTTCCTTTCTTTTTCATTTATTTCTGATCTGATCTTTATGATTTCTCTTCTTCTGCTAACTTTGGGGTTTTTTGTTCTTGTTTTTCTAATTGCTTTAGGTGTAATGTTATGTTGTTTATTTGAGATGTTTCTGGTTTCTTGAGGCAGGATTGTACTGCTATAAACTTCCCTCTTAGAACTGCTTTTGCTTCATACCATAGCATTTGGGCCATCGTATGTTCATTGTCATTTGTTTCTAGGTATTTTCTGATTTCCTATTTGATTTCTGCAGTGATCTCTTGGTTATTTAGTAACGTATTGTTTAACCTCCACGTGTTTTTATTTTTTACAGTTTTTTTCCTGTAAGTGATATCTAGTTTCATAGCATTGTGGTAGGAAAAGATACTGGATATGATTTGAATTTTCTTAAATTTACCAAGGCTTGATTTGTGACCAAAGATATTATTTATCCTGGAGAATATTCCATGAGCACTTGAGAAGAACGTGTATTCTGTTGTTTTTGGATGGCATGTCCTATAAATATCAATTAAGTCTATCTTGTTTAATGTATCATTTAAAGTTTGTGTTTCCTTATTTATTTTCATTTTGGTTGATCTGTCCATTGGTGAAAGTGGGGTGTTAAAGTCCTCTACTATGATTATGTTACTGTCGATTTCCCCTTTTATGGCCGTTAGCATTTGCCTTATGTATTGAGGTGCTCCTATGTTGGGTGCATAAATATTTGCAATTGTTATATCTTCTTCTTGGATTGATCCCTTGATCATTATGTAGTGTCCTCTTGTCTCTTGTAATAGTCTTTATTTTAAAGTCTATTTTGTCTGCTATGAGAATTGCTACTCTAGCTTTCTTTTAATTTCCATTTGCATGGAATATCTTTTTACACCCCCTCACTCTCAGTCTGTATGTGTCCCTAGGTCTGAAGTGGGTCTCTTGTAGACAGCATATATACGGGTCTTGTTTTTGTATCCATTCAGCCAGTCTAGGTCTTTTGCTTGGAACATTTAATCCATTTACATTTAAGGTAATTATTGATATGTATGTCCATATTACCATTCTCTTAATTGACTTGGGTTTGTTTTTGTAGGTCCTTTCCTTCTCTTGTGTTTCCTGCCTAGAGAAGTTCCTTTAGCATTTGCTGTAAAGCTGGTTTGGTGGTGGTGAATTCTCTTAGCTTTTGCTTGTCTGTAAAGGTTTTAATTTCTCTGTCGGATCTGAATGAGATCCTTGCTGGGTAGAGTAATGGTTGTAGGTTTTTCCCTTTCATCACTTTAAATATATCCTGCCACTCCCTTCTGGCTTGCAGACTTTCTGCTGAAAGATCATCTGTTAACCTTATGGGAATTCTCTTGTATGTTATTTGTTGCTTTTCCCTTGCTGCTTTTAATATTTTTTCTTTGTATTTAATTTTTGATAGTTTGATTATTATGTGCCTTGGAGTGTTTCTCCTTGGATTTATCCTGTATGGGACTCTCTGCACTTCCTGGACTTGATTGACTATTATCTTTCCCATGTTAGGGAAGTTTTCAAAAATAATCCCTTCAAATATTTTCTCAGTCCGTTTATTTTTCTCTTCTTTTTGGGATCCTATAATTCGAATTTTGGTGCGTCTAATATTGTCCCAAATGTCTCTGACACTGTCCTCAATTCTTTTCATTCTTTCTTCTTTATTCTGCTCTGTGGTAGTTATTTCCAGTATTTTATCTTCCAGGTCCCTTATACGTTCTTTTGCCTCCGTTATTCTGCTATTGATTCCTTCTAAAGAATTTTTATTTTCATTTATTGTGTTGTTCATCACTGTTTGTTTGCTCTTTAGTTCTTCCAAGTCCTTGTTAATAATTTCTTGTATTTTCTCCATTGTATTTCCAAGATTTTGGATCATCTTTACTATCATCATTCTGAATTCTTTTTCAGGTAGACTGCCTATTTCCTCTTCATTTGTTTGGTCTAGTGGGTTTTTACCTTTATCTTGCTGGTCGTTGAGTGGGGCTGGGTCTTAGCCTTGAGAAGGAGACCTCTGGGAAATCTCTTGCTCACTGATATTACATGGGGCCAGGAGATCTCTGGTGGTCCACTGTCCTGAACTCGGCTCTCGCACCTCAGAGGCTCAGCCCTGACCCCCAGCCATATCACCAAGACCCTGTCAGCCACATGGCCAGGTACGTGGGGAGTTTCTTGCCTTTTGGGAAGTCTGAGTCTTTGGCCAGCATTCAGTAGGTGTTCTGTAGGAGTTTTCCCACATGTTGATGTATTTTTGATGTATTCATGGGGACGAAGGTGATCTGCACGTCTTACTCCTCTGCCACCTTGAAGGTCCTCCCAGAGTTATTGTCTTAAAGCTTTAATTCCAGTTGTCAGTGAGAAAAGCTACTATAGAAGGAGGAACCAAGATGGCGGAGTAGAAGGACGTGTTCTCAGTCCCTCTTGCGAGGACACAAGAATCACAGCTAGCTGCTGGACAATCATCAACAGGAAGACACTGGAACTCACCAAAAAAAGATACCCCACATCCAAAGACAAAGGAGAAGCCACAGTGAGACGGTAGGAGGGGTGCAATCACAGTAAAATCAAATCCCATAACTGCTGGGTGGGTGACTCACAGACTAGGGAACAATTATACCACAGAAGTCCACCCACTGGAGTGAAGGTTCTGAGCCCCATGTCAGGGTTCCCAACCTGGGGGTCCAGCCACGGGAGGAGGAATTTCTAGAGAATCAGACCTTGAAGCATAGTGGGAATTGAGTGCAGGACTTCGACAGGACTGAGGGAAACAGAGTCTCCACTCTTGGAGAGCACACACAAAGTAGTGTGCACATTGGGACCCAGGGGAAGGAGCAGTGACCCCAGAGGAGACTTAACCAGACCTACCTGTTAGTGTTGGAGGGTCTCCTGCAGAAGCGGGGGTTGGCTGTCACTCGCTGTGGGGACAAGGAACTGGCAGCAGAAGTTCTGGGAAGTACTCCTTGGCGTGAGCCCTCCCAGAGTCTGTCATTAGCCGCACCAAAGAGCCCAGGTAGGCTCCAGTGTTGGGTTGCCTCAGGCCAAACAACCAACAGGGAGGAAACCCAGCCCCACCCATCAACAGTCAAGTGGATTAAAGTTTTACTGATCCCCGACCACCAGAGCAATGGTCAGCTCTACCCACCACCAGTCCCTCCCATTAGGAAACTTACATAAACCTCTTAGATAGCCTCATCCACCAGAGGGCAGACAGCAGAAGCAAGAATAATTACAATCCTGCAGCCTGTGGAACAAAAACCACATTCACAGAAAGATACACAAGATGAAAAGGCAGAGGGCTATGTACCAGATGAAGGAACAAGATAAAACCCCAGAGAAACAACTAAATGAAGTGGAGATAGGCATCCTTCCGGAAAAAGAATTCAGAATAATGATAGTGAAGATGATCCAGGACCTCGGAAAAAGAATGGAGGCAAAGATAGAGAAGATGCAAGAAATGTTTAACAAAGACCTAGAAGAATTAAAGAACAAACAAAGAGAGACGAACAATACAGTAACTGAAATGAAAACTACACTAGAAGGAATCAATAGCAGAATAACTGAGGCAGAAGAATGGATAAGTGACCTGGAAGACAAAATGGTGGAATTCATTGACACAGAATAGAATAAACAAAAAAGAATGAAAAGAAATGAAGACAGCCTGAGACCTTTGGGACAACATTAAATGCAACAACATTCGCATTATACGGGTCCCAGAAGGAAAAGAGAGAGAGATAGGACCTGAGTAAATATTTGAAGAGATTATAGTCGAAACCTTCCCTAACATGGGAAAGGAAATAGCCACCCAAGTCCAGGAAGCACAGCGAGTCCCATAAAGGATAAAACCAAGGAGAAACATGCCGAGACACATAGTAATCAAACTGGCAAAAATTAAAGACAAAGAAAAATTATTGAAATCAGCAAGGGAAAAATGAGAAATAACATACAAGGGAACTCCCATAAGGTTAACAGCTGATTTCTCAGCAGAAACTCTACAAGCCAGAAGGGAGTGGCATGATATACTTAAATTGATGAAAGGGAAGAACTTACAACCAAGATTACGCTACCTGGAAAGGATCTCATTCAGATTCGATGGAGAAATCAAAAGCTTTACAGACAAGCAAAAGCTAAGAGAATTCAGCACCACCAAACCAGCTCTACAACAAATGCTAAAGGAACTTCTCTAAATGGGAAACACAAGAGAAGAAAAGGATCTACAAAAACAAGCTGACAACAATTAAGAAAACTGTCATGGGAACATACATATAGATAATTACCTTAAACGTGAATGGATTAAATTATCCATCCAAAAGACACAGGCTTGCTGAAGGGATACAAAAACAAGACCCATATATATGCTGTCTACAAGATACCCACTTCAGACCTAGGGACACATGCAGACTGAAAGTGAGGGGATGGAAAAAGATATTCCATGTAAATGGAAGTGAAAAGAAAGCTGGAGTAGCAATTCTCATATCAGACAAAATAGACTTTAAAACAAAGACTATTACAAGAGACAAAGAAGGACACTACATAATGATCAAGGGATCAATCCAAGAAGAAGACATAACAACTGTAAATATTTATGCACCCAACATAGGAGCACCTCAATACATAAGGCAAATGCTAACGGCCATAAAAGGGGAAATCGACAGTAACACAATCATAGTGGGGGACTTTAACACTCCACTATCAACAATGGGCAGATAAACCAAAATGTCAATAAATAAAGAAAAACAAGCTTTAAATGATACATTAAACAAGATAGACTTAATTGATATTTATAGGACATTCCATCCAAAAACAGCAGATTACACTTTCTTCTCAAGTGCGCACAGAACATTCTCCAGGATAGATCACATCTTGGGTCACAAACCAAGCCACAGTAAATTTAAGAAAATTGAAATCATATCAAGCATCTTTTCTGACCACAATGCTGTGAGATTAGAAATGAATTACAGGGAAAAAACTTAAAAAACACAAATACATGGAGGCTAAACAATATGTTACTAAACAGCCAGGAGACCACTGAAGAAATCAAAGAGGAAATCAAAAAATACCTAGAGACAAATGACAATGAAAACACGACGATCCAAAACCTATGGGATGCAGCAAAAGCAGTTCTAAGAGGGAAGTTTTTAGCTATACAAGCCTACCTCAAGAAACAAGAAACATCTCAAGTAAACAATCTAACCTTACACCTAAAGGAACTAGAGAAAGAAGAACAAACAAAACCCAAAGTTAGCAGAAGGAAAGAAATCATGAAGATCAGAGCAGAAATAAATGGAATAGAAACAAAGAAAACAATAGCAAAGATCAATAAAACTAAAAGCTGGTTCTGTGAGAAGATAAACAAAATTGATAAACCATTAGCCAGACTCATCACGAAAAAGAGGGAGAGGACTCAAATCAAAATTTAGAAATGAAAAAGGAGGCGTTACAACAAACACCACAGAAAAACAAAGCATCGTAAGAGACTACTACAAGCAACTCTATGCCAATAAAATGGACAACCTGGAAGAAATGGACAAATTCTTAGAAAGGTATAACCTTCCAAGACTGAACTAGGAAAAAACAGAAATTATGAACAGACCAATCACAAGTAATGAAATTGAAACTGTGATTAAAAATCTTCCAACAAACAAAAGTCCAGGACCAGAAGTCTTCACAGGTGAATTCTATCAAACATTTAGAGAAGAGCTAACACCCATTCTTCTCAAACTCTTCCAAAAAACTGCAGGGGAAGGAACACTCCCAAACTCATTCTATGAGGCCACCATCACCCTGATACCAAAACCAGTCAAAGATACTACAAAAAAAGAAAATTACAGACCAATATCACTGATGAATATAGATGCAAAAATCCTCAACAAAATACTAGCAAACAGAATCCAACAACACATTAAAAGGATCATACACCATGATCAAGTGGGATTTATCCCAGGGATGCGAGGATTCTTCAATATATGCAAATCAATCAATGTGATACACCATATTAACAAATTGAAGAAGAAAAACCATATGATCATCTCAATAGATGCAGAAAAAGCTTTTGACAAAATTCAACACCCATTTATGATAAAAACCCTCCAGAAAGTGGGCATACAGGGAACCTACCTCAACATAATAAAGGCCATATATAACAAACCCACAGCAAATATCATTCTCAATGGTGAAAAACTGAAAGCATTTCCTCTAAGATCAGGAAGAAGACAAGGATGTCCACTCTCGCCACTATTATTCAACATAGTTTTGGAAGTCCTAGCCATGGTAATCAGAGAAGAAAAAGAAATAAAAGGAACACAAATTGTGAAAGAAGAAGTAAAACTGTCACTGCTTGCAGATGACATGATACTATACATAGAGAGTCCTAAAAAGGTCACTAGAAAACTACTAGAGTTAATCAATGAATTTGGTAAAGTTGCAGGATACAAAATTAATGCACAGAAATCTCTTGGATTCCTATACACTAATGATGAAAAATCTGAAAGAGAAATTATGGAAACACTCCCATTTACCATTGCAACAAAAAGAATAAAATATCTAGGAATAAACCTACCTAGGGAGACAAAAGACCTGTATGCCAAAAACTATAAGACACTGATGAAAGTAATTAAAGATGATACCAACAGATGGAGAGATATATCATGTTCTTGGATTGGAAGAATCAATATTGTGAAAATGACTATACTGCCCAAAGCAATCTACAGATTCAATGCAATTCCTATCAAGTTACCAATGGCATTTTTTATGGAACTAGAACAAATCATCTTAAAATTTGTATGGAGACACAAAAGACCCCGAATAGCCAAAGCAGTCTTGAGGGAAAAAAACAGAGCTGGAGGAATCAGACTTCCTGAGTTCAGACTATACTACAAAGCTACAGTAATCAAGACAATATGCTACTGGCACAAAAACAGAAACGTAGATCAATGGAAAAAGATAGAAAGCCCAGAGATAAACCCATGCACCTATGGTCAACTAATCTATGACAAAGGAGGCAAAGATATACAATGGAGAAAAGACAGTCTCTTCAATAAGTGGTGCTGGGAAAACTGGACAGCTACATGTAAAAGAACGAAATTAGAACACTCCCTAACACCATACACAAACATAAACTCAAAATGGATTTGAGACCTAAATGTAAGGTTGGACACTATAAAACTCTTAGAGGAAAACATAGGAAGAACACTCTTTGACATAAATCACAGCAAGATCTTTTTTGATCCACCTCCTAGAGTTATGGAAATAAAAACAAAAATAAACAAATGGGACCTAATGAAACTTCAAAGCTTTTGCATAGCAAAGGAAACCATAAACAAGACGAAAAGACAACCCTCAGAATGGGAGAAAATGTTTGCAAGTGAATCAACAGACAAAGGATTAATCTCCAAAATATATAAACAATTCGTGCAGCTCAATATTAAAGAAACAAACAACCCAATCCAAAATGGGCAGAAGACCTAAATACACATTTCTCTAAAGAAGACATACAGATGGCTAAGAAGCACTTGAAAAGATGCTCAACATCACTAATTATTAGAGAAAAGCAAATCAAAACTACAATGAGGTATCACCTCACACCTGTTAGAATAGACATCATCAGAAAATCTACAAACAACAAATGCTGGAGAGGGTGTGGAGAAAAGGGAACCCTCTTGCACTGTTGGTGTGAATGTAAATTGATACAGCCACTACGGAGAACAGTACAGAGGTTCCTTAAAAAACTAAGAATAGAATTACCATATGATCCAGCAATCCCACTACTGGGCATATACCCAGAGAAAACCATAATTGAAAAAGACACATGCACCCCAATGTTCATTGCAGCACTATTTACAATAGCCAGGGCATGGAAGCAACCTAAATGCCCATCAACAGATGAATGGATAAAGAAGTTGTGGTACATATATACAATGGAATATTACTCAGCCATAAAAAGGAACGAAATTGAGTCATTTGTTGAGATGTGGTTGGACCTAGAGGCTGTCATACACAGTGAAGTAAGTCAGAAAGAGAAAAACAAATATTGTATATTAATGCATGTATGTTTAACGTTGAAAAATGGTACAGTTGAACCGGTTTGCAGGGCAGAAGTTGAGACACAGATGTAGAGAACAAACGTATGGACACCAAGGGGGGAAAACTGCGGTGGGGTGGGGATGGTGGTATACTGAATTGGGGTATTGGGATTGACATGTATACACTGATGTGTATAAAATTGATAACTAATAAGAACCTGTAGTATAAAAAATCAAAGAAACAACTAATAATAAACTTTCTTTGGGTTATTTGTATTGAAATATGTTAATATAAATGTTTCAGACATTACATGAAATTTCTAAAAATCTTATATGTTCTGACATAATGTTATAAGTCATAATTCTAGTTATTACTTTTAAATGTATATCTCAGAAATAACTAAATTTCCTTGTCAATTGTATTATTATGAACTTTCAACAAATCTTTAACCTTAGTCATTTTTAAGTCTTTTGTCATTTACAGACAGCTCTGGGTGTACTCTGATGCTTTTGCAAAAATGTTCCTATATAAGTTTTCATCTTCAAGGAATTCATCGAAAAGACGCTGACAAGTACAGGTTACTGGTAACTGACTATACTGCTGAACTGAATGAATAAGCATTTTCAGAACTCTAATGGAAAACTGATGAATTTATAAAAGTGCTAGCAAAAGATCAAGGTAAAAAAAATTAATTACATAGGACTGAGTGAACTGATGAGGATGATTATAATTTTTGTGACTTTCTGTTTGAATAAAAAAAAAAAAATCCCACAAGGACTCAGAGGCAAAAAATATACAAATCAATTGTCACTGCAAAGTAAAGGAGCTGTTACAGTGGAGGATTACTGGACTGAATGTCAGTATCATGACATAGTATGAGTGTGTTTCATGTTTGGTAATTGCAATCATTGTTGCTTTTGTTGTGGTCAACCATTTACAATGTTTGGTGTCAGCTTATTTATCTCTTGTAAAAATAAAATACAGTGTGTGTGTGTGGAAAAAAAAAAGGGGGGGGTTTGGATGAAAATACTCTGTAAAACTTCTCAGATGGACAACATGTTTGAGGGCCAAGATCATATAAAGGGTGTGGCTTTACCACCTAATTATTCCTGATGGCTGCCATTAAATCAAGAGAGCTCTTTGGAAATAGAGACACAGACGTGGAGAACAAACGTATGGATACCAAGGGGGTAAAGGGGGGGGGATGAATTGAGAGATTGGGATTGGCACTATGTATGAAATACATAACTAATGAGAACCTACTATATAGCACAGGGAACTCTACTCAGTGCTCTGTGGTGACCTAAATGAGCAGGAAATCCAAAAAAGAGGGGATATATGTACACATATAGCTGATTCACTTTGTTGTACAGTAAAAACTAACACAATATTGTAAAGCAACTATACTCCAATAAAAAATTTTAAAAAATAATAATAATAGTAATTTTTTAAAAAGCTACAATTGAGGAAAATTCAAATACACATTGCATCAATTTTTGAAATAAATATTTTAGTGTTCACTGAATCCTTTTAAAAGATCATATGTTTTTAAAACATCTGGTAAATGCAGTCAAGTATCCTGTAGATTTTATATAATTACACATATTGGATAAATTGAAATGGGAAAGTTTGGTTCAGTGTGCTATTTTTCCTCTCAAAATGTGACTATAAATTATGGCTATAGTGTAATGATTAATTATCAATTAACATACCAAATCTTGCCAGCTTGTCTGTCTGTTGTTCAGAATTTCTCATTGCCTGACTTGCTCTCCCTGAATCACAGGTCTGTACACCTTGGATACACGTTTACCAGGCAGTCCTTGCTGGAGGAGCTCTGATTTAGCTTCAGCTAGTGAGAAGAACGTGAGTAGGATTTTGAAAGTTGAATGGAAGCCAAAGCTCTTACTGCCTCATTTTCTGCCCACAGCACAGCTGGCCTTCAGCACACCTGGATTGTGCAATATCTCAAAATGTAACTGTACTTGGAGGTCATCCAGGTAGACTTATAAGAAGAGATTTGGCCACAGACACACGGATAGGGAAGACCGTGTCAAAGGAGAAGGAGACGGCCATCTACAATCAAGGATAGAAACCTCAGAAGACACCTACCCTGCCAAAACCTTGATTCTGGACCTATAGCCTTCAGAATGATGAGAAAATAAATTTCTGTCATTTAAGCCATCCAGTGTGTGGCACTTTGTTATGGCAGCCCTAGCAAACTAATTCAGTCTTCAGCTGAATAATACTATTTTGGGTATGAAAATATGTGTGATGATATGATGTTAAACTTCATTCTTAGAAAATTCTCATAAAATTTATCTAAGGATAATTCTATAGGTAGGTAGTAAGGAAAGATCGTAATATATATGTAAGCCTCCCAAGGTCGACTAGTTTGGCAGAAATAACATTTATCTAAATTTAAATTATACAAAATGTATTTTAAGGTCCTATTATATCACTGTAAGTTTGTATGAAGAATATATCCATGTAGACAAGTTTACATATATGTCAATATATGTACAATATAAATTACCATATCAGCATTCATGAAATACAGGGACAAGACATAAACCTACAGTTTAAAATTAGCTAACCACATTAGAGAACTGGAAAAAGGAATGAACAGAAGCCTAACTGAGAGCTTCTCTACAATTGCAAACATTTAATGTGAAGGGTCATAGCAACCTTTGTTCTTTATTTCATGATGCAAAAAATGTGCAATGCTGTCTCCAATATATCATTTGGTACTACACTAAGGACAGACTATCAAAAATACAGTGTTCTAACTATGTCTGTTCTTGTAAAGAAAAATCAGAGAACGTGATCTTTGTAAGGTATGGGATTCTGTCAGCACTGTGATTTCTGAGATATGAATATATCTTTAAGACAAGATAGATAATCTAGGAAATCCATCAAATAAGAAAGAGTGAAAAACAGCTAAGACTTTGGCACAACTCAAAATCAAAGTATTGCTGCTAGATTTCTTATTCACAAATTATAGTTGGTCTTCCCTTAGTGACTGTAATTTAAATATTATTTTTGGAATAAGTGCTATGTTTTCATGATTCAAAAAGAAAGTATAGAAAGGTATGCCAAGCCTCTCTCCCATCCCTCTACCACCAGACCCTTGTCCCCACCTCCATGGGAAGTTCTGAGTTTCTAGCTCTCTTTCCATAGTGTCTCTATACACAAACGAACAGATATACATACAGAATGCTTAATATACATAAGAGAGCATGTTATAGACATTTTAAGATAGTTAGTTCTCAGTACATAATAATCTCCCTTTTTATATATCTAATATATACCATATTTAATCAATGAACTATTTCTGGACATGTGTACTTTCTCTATTATCAATAAAGCTTCAGTGAATAACTTTTTATAACTGTCATTTTTAGAGTAGATAAGAATATCTGTAGATTAAATTCCAAAAGATGAAACTGCTGAATATATAAATACATATATCATTTTGTTTTAAACACAATGAACTCCTATAACAGCATAATTGGGTTCAAAAGTTCAACTATATAAAATATAGTGTTGTGTTTTTACAAGTTAACGAAAACCAATATTTTGCATTCAATCATTCAGTTAGCAACTATAAACAAAAGCAAAAAAAAAAAAATGTGTTCCCACATAATTATTTTGTACATGTGGGAAATGGAATAATTACTACAACAGCATGCACTTAGGCTTCCATGTCATAGTCCCACATGACCAACAGACTTTCAATTCCTAACCTCACCCTATTCCTCATGCAGATAAGGTCATTTAGTCCACTTCCACTTGAAAACAGAGCCAGTGGGCAATAGCACTATGTTTTATTCCACATAATGTCCCAGATGTTATAGGGGGTAGGTTACTTCATTGTCAAATTGCTGTTTGTTGGGTTTTACAACTTTATTCTTCAACCAGCCACACCTGAGAGTATCTATTTCCCCAGTTTTGCCAACTGAGTTGCAACTACATTTTAACACACTCTTAGTATTGTACCAAAGAGACGAACAGAGAATTTGATTAATTTATTTGTACCTAAGTTTTTGTGTAAGAGGTCTTCCTAGAGGTACACCATGATTAGCCTTTATTTTAGATCATTGTTGGCCTACATTGCAACTCTCCTCCTTCCCTTTGCAAAGCACTGCTTGATGAAGTAACTTTGTGACCTTATACCTCACCAGACACAAGAATTTTCAAAGAGGACAGCTTATATCTCTGCTCCAATACAGTTAATCTTAACAGTCCCTCAAGTCTTAGGTGTTAGTGATGGCAAAGCCCCATATTAGGTCATCCAGACCATCCCTTGGCAAGGCTCATTTCTGCAGTATTTGATGTTTGCTTTTCTATACTTGGTCCAGTCCTATTCACTTACTTCAACATTTTAAAATTTAAAAGGTACCCTGGGGAATCCCAAAATTTTCTTCTCACAGCAAATCAGCAGATTATAAAAACTTGAAAAATGTAAGAACCTTATTTTTCAAAATCTCAAGAGACAGAAATGTTCTGTTTTAAGGAAAGAAGAATGCTTATTTATATTTCTCCTAGAGACTTCAATCTAATATGTTTAATTGGTGAATTTTTTGGTACTAATTGTAATACTTGTTACTTGTTACATGTATTAATTAACATCAGTATTCTGAGAATTACTATGCTTAAAAACCCATCTGAATGGCCCTTTTGATGTCACATGGAGAAAATGGTCAACAGCTAGATATGAACAATGAGACCACAGCTATTGCACTTAAGGCAGAGCACTGCACTTCCTTAAGAGTGGGCACACAATAGCAGTAACACTCTCAGGGATCACAAACCTACCATTAAGTGGAAGCTGTAACAGAATCAGACTGGATAGAAATTGACTTGGAATCCCTGAGAAAGCTGAAAATCCTGACCGCCCAGTTTTTACTAATGCCGATATTATACAAGAGGCACATGTAAATTAAGTTGGAATTCAGAGATTCTACATTTATATCTGTAGACTTACAACAATAAAACCTACTTTATTTCTGATTTTAAGTTAATGATCCCATGTAACAATTTAGGACTAGATATGTGAAAAATCATATATAATATCACTTTAAGATTTCGGCTTCTGATAATGGCCGAGTACTGTGTTGCAGACTAATCCTCTGCCAAGAATAATTAAAAACACTGAAAAATATACTTTACAATTATTTGGAAGTATCGGACCACTACTAACGCAGCAGGAATCTGAGGGGCGATGATTGTAGAAACAAAAGGAAAGCTCAGAGAAGTGAGGCTGACATTTGGGGTCACTCTAAACAGTTTTCGTATGCCCTTTGGTAAAAATATATATGCATTTCCCTTGAGTTTATACCTGGGATTAGGATGATGTGTCACAGAGTATTTATATCTTGTCTTTGGTAAAGAGTGCCAAAGTTTTCAAAAATAGTTATATAAATTTACACTCTCACCAGCAATGTAAGAGAGCTCTGTTTGCTCTATGTTCGGCTAACACTTGGCATTTAGAAACTTTTATTTATCAAGAGACACCATTCAGAGAGTAAATAAAGTCAAACCAAAGAATGGGAGAAGATAGCTGAAATGCATATATGTGACAAAAGAATTACACCCAAAATATATAAGGAATTCCTACAAATCAATAAGAAAAAAAAGATAATAGAAAAGTGTACAAAAGACTAGTCACTTCACAAAATAGACCATCCAAATTGATATTTTACATATTAAAATGTGCTCTATTTCATTACCCATCAGAGAAATGCAAATTAAATGCACAAGATACTTTCACACATCTATCAGAATCCTTAATATAAGAAAAATATAAAAATTACCAAGCTTTTATCAAAATAGCAAGTATATCTTCAAAATGGGGATATATACATATGAGTATTATATATACATATGTGTATGTATATATATATATATATTTTCTGTAATCCAAATATGGGACATTTGCTGGCCAAATATGGGACATTTTTGAGCATCAGAAAGGAATATGGACAATAACACATCATAACATATTTTTTTAAATCCATGAATCCATTAAATGACAGAAATGTTAAGAATGACTTTAGGGCTTCCCTGATGGCGCAGTGGTTGAGAATCTGCCTGCCAACGCAGGGGACACGGGTCCGAGCCCTGGTCTGGGAAGATCCCACATGCCACGGAGCAACTAGGCCCGTGAGCCACAACTACTGAGCCTGCGCGTCTGGAGCCTGTGCTCTGCAACAAGAGAGGCCACGATAGTGAGAGGCCCGCGCACCGCGATGAAGAGTGGTCCCCGCTTGCCGCAACTAGAGAAAGCCCTCGCACAGAAATGAAGACCCAACACAGCCAAAAATAAATAAATAAATAAATAAATAAAGTTAAAAAAAAAAAAAATTAAAAAAAAAAAAAAAAAGAATGACTTTAATCAAGGATCATCCTGGGGAACAGAACATAATTCCAATGTAGCATCACAAATGCAGTGTATCAACTCTGATTACATTTCAGATAGGACATTCTTGGAAAAGTTGCAGAAACTATAGTATAGACTATATTTTAAACCATTATGATTGAAACAATAATAAACATTGACTTAATATTTTTGGTTCTACCAATGCTGTAGTTAGTTATGTAGGAGAATGTGCTTGTTCTTAGGATATGGAGGCTGAAATGTTTGGAGAGAAATGTCATGGTACCTGAAAATTAATTTCAAATGGTTTAGCAGAACAAAAGGATAGATAGAGACAGAGATAGAGAGATAGATAGACAGATATGGATCAGTAAAGAAAGAAAGCAAATGTGGCAAAATGTTAAAAGTAGACAAGCCTGGTTGAAAGATACATTTCATTGTAATATTCTTTCAAATTTTCTGTAGGTTTGAAATTTTTCAAAATAAAAGATGGAGAAGAAATGAGGAAGGAAAAATATTTAGACTAACAGCAACAAAAATCACCTGATAGGTATCAGCAGATAAAATAAATGTTAAAAGAAGTTCTTTGATTAGAAGGAAAATAAATCATATTGGGAAGCACAGAGATGAAGAAGGGAATGAGAAAAAACAAAAAGGGTAAATATTTGGTAATTATAAATGAATACCACGTAAAACAACAATAGTAATAAGTTGTGGGGTTTGAAATACTAGAGATAATTAAAATACATGAAAAGAAAGACACAAAAGGCAGGAGGTGAAAATGGATTTCAAGTATTCCAAAGTCTTTTCATTGTCCCAGAAAGTAGTAACATCCTTAATTTATATATGTTAAGGATATTTCTTGTTACGGTAACCACAGAAAGAGTATCTAGAGACTGCAATGCTAAGCTAAGTAAAGGGGAAAGAATGAAATAAAAATAATACTTAATCCAAAAAGAAGGGGAAAAAAAGAGAGAAAAAATTATATAGACCAGATGGGACAAATAGAAAACTAATAATTACATGGTAGGTTTAAACACAAATATTTTAAATGTAAAGAGACCAAGTCGTCCAAATAAAAGTTAAGATTGTCAGTCTGGATAACATCAGTGTTAGGAAATCCTATATGGAAAACCAAAGTTTAATTTACAGACTTTTCCCATAGTACTCAGAACACCAAAGAGATAGGATGGTCAGAAGAGAGAGTGACCATGTGTCATTTAATATTTCTTATAATAGATTTTGCAATGACATTTTTAAAGTTTTATAACTTTCTGGAAAAATCAATATGTCTGCTCACATGCCATAAGTTGTAATGAAAAACAGAAAGACAATTTATTTTAATCTTTTTTTTTGTGAATTTGGAAACTGCACACATTCCTTTGTAGAAAGTCTGAGGTCTTCAGATAGGAATCTAGGGAGATTTTCTTTTTTAAAATAAGAGATAAGCAACAGGTTTCATTTGAAATGCTCAATAATTTTCATGCCTTTAGACTAACATTCCAGTTGTATGTAAACAGTACAAAAACGGTAATGTTTAATAGAATATCCCTTAAAATATATTCTGTTCTTTTAAAATAAATATCACAGATAATTTACAAAGGGGAATTATATACATAAACATTTTTGACATGGAGAGTTTTATGAGTATTAGTTAAGTCACAATCATCTATATATTTGTCACTAGAAAAAAAATCAACTATTTTTCATAATAACAAAGTTTCCCCTATTAAAAATGCAATAATATTCTAGATGGACTGCTTAAAATTACAGTGGTATTATTTAGAGAAAATATTAGTATTTTTCACTTTAACATCCAAGCATAGAAAATTCTACCTTGTTAATCCAAGACCAAGAACCCAAAACAAATTTAAAGTAGTAAGTCTTTTTGTTTAGTCAATAATCTAACCAAATTTTCCATTTTCCTCCTATTTCCCTTGATTCCCTTGTGGCAATTCAGTATAAGTTTTATGAGCACCACTCATCTAGAAAATTGTTCTTAAAATAGAATAGAAATAATACAATGAAATTGTTATTGACTACAATTCCTATTTTTGCTGTTACAGATATACGTAAAATTAAGTTTTAAAACTATTGTTGTAAACTGTGATCTTTGGGCTATATAATGAAAAATTATTTTGTTTATCTTAAGGCTTTCTGTGTTACCCTAAAATTCATGTTATAAAGTACCTCTTTTATTTCAAACCATTTTTCTTAAAAATTTTAAAACTTTCCATTTAAATCACTGCAGATAAGCAGTCATCAGGAATTAAAATACAAATTTTTGGTCTTGCTTTCAAATTAGGCAAACTATGACCTACTCAGGTACACATGGGTCTACAATGAGTAGAAGTAAAACTTTTTTCTTATAATAATGATAATAATAATAGTGAGTTTTACATAACACTAGGTAATTTTCAAAATGTTTCTCACTATTTTATTTGGTCCTCACAACACCCTTGTGATTTAGAAGAAAAAAAGAAAAAAGACAATTCTTACCATTTTATAGATAAGGAAATACAGTTCCAAAAAGTTTAAGTAAACCCAGTTGGGTGGTTATTGATAGATTAACTAGAAGTATGGCCAATTGTTTACTTATTATCCAACATATATTATGTACCTCCAACGTCCAAGCCGCCTCTATACATTGTTTGGAAATATTTTTTATAGCCCCTGTGTTTTGCTGTTGCTAAAAGGAAGAGAAAGGAGGGGACTAGAGATTAGACAGGGATGATAAAACTAAAGATTATTAAAGAAAGAATTTCAGAAGAGAAAAAAACCCAATTATTGCATCCCAGAATAGCTAGGTCTCCTTGAAGAAATTTTTTTTAAATGGAAATCCAATAAAATTAGAAGGAAGTCCTCTTATGTTTTTGCTACTGGGTCTACTTTGTTGAATAATGAAAAAATATTTGAAAAAACTGAGAGAATTTTGTTACCAATAAAAATATTTTTATAGATAATCAATTATTATTAATGGGGAATACATAACCAAGGATTTTAAGTGGAATATTAAGTTGGGTCTTTGAGGTAGATATGAAAATATGAAAAGCTGTTACAATAATTTTACATCAAATAAAAAACAGAGTTAAGCAGCACGCTACATAATGTCAAAGAGCAAGCACTTACAAATGATGTTAGACTCTTAATTTTCTTACCTTCCATTGCTCCTGCAAAGTTTTCTGAGCTCCCCCTTAGAAGTTTCAAGGTGATGCCTAAAAATTCATTTTGCTCTGTTGCAGATAACATACATAAGGAAGTATTTTTTGTGAGTGTATGGACTTGTATCTAAATATTCAACGCCTTTATTACTTTTTGACTCAGAAGTTGCTGATTCCAACTTTCCACATCTCACTTTCTTAATTCCTAGCATCCTTCTTTCAATCCCTTAGTCTTTGCCCTTACAAATTGTATTTAGATATGACTTAGTTCCTTCCTTATCACAAACCGGAACTTACGCTCCCTCATTCATTATATTGCATAAGGTTTGTTTCCCAATAACCCTCACTCTTCTACCACTTCATTTGTACTTCCAAGCCCTAGTTTCCTCCTTTGCTAATTACTTCTAATGTAAAGGGCTCCTATAATGTGATTATATCAATGAAATATGGAAGTGGTGAAACCAAACTAAAAGGAGCTGAGGGACAATTGCAGAGCTTAGTAGGAGGAACAAATGATTACTGAGCTTAGGAAAGGAAAGATGAAGGAGTAGGGGAAAAACAGGACAGCATACTAAGCATTACCAAAATGTAGCTTCCTTATTTTAGTGGTATCATAAACTGATTTGACAATGTGTCCAACTCAGGGAGTGACTTGGCTAGAGAGAGAAAAATCAGTGTATAGCCAACTGCTGTGAAGAAAGAAAAAAGTGAAGAGATGAAAACACTACAGAGAATGTGACCAAACTGGACCAGTTCTAGGCTGAAAGAAGAAATGGTAGCTTGACAGAGGTCTTTAAACCCCTACACATTCAAGGTGTGCCAGAAAAGCCATGAAGGTGATCACAGAAGCAAATACTGCAAGCAAAACTTTCTCACATTGAAGCCTAGTTCTAATAATTACAAGTGAAGTTAATGGGTATTGCACAAGAATCCTGTATTTTTTTACAGCCTACTGATTTGATTGTTTACATATAAACTATAAATACTTTATGCTACATAGAAATTTAACTACAATTCTATGGCAAAAATATACCTGCCATGTTCCCTCTATTCCCAAACGTACAAAGAAGGGGTGGACAGTGGCAGAAATTCATGAAAAATTCCAGTGAAAGGATTACATTTATAACTGTATTTATAATCCATATTATTTATTTATGGTAGAAATAAATATTCACATGTAAAAACGTAGACAGAAAAAATTTACATATAGTTATATTTTGTAATGATTATAGTATGGGGAAAATGCTATTGTGTACTTATATAGAAACAGCAAAGAAATATAACAGTTTTAAGATTTAACTGCTTTCTGGGATTATTTGGTTTCAATTTTTGCTCTATTATCTGTGTGCTTGTACCTCTCAAGTTTTATAATATTGTGTTTTAAAGAGGAAATTGTTACTAAAGTACTTACCTTAAATTAGAGAAAAAGCTTGAGATTGGGGCTTCCACATATAAAATTTAAATTATCATTTGAGAAGAGCTACACATAAATACTAAAGAAAAGAAGTTTTTCAATTTTTCTCTTTTCTTTAGGTCAGATCATTTTTAATGCTCTATTTCAAGTTCACATACCTTTGCTTTTTCCGTCCCGCTTTTATGACCATCCCTTAAAAATATTTATTTTAGATAAGTATTTTTAATGTATTATAATATATAATATTTAATATAATTAGTATTATATTTTTGTTGTAAATTTTCATTTGGTCTCTTTTCATATCTCTAATCTCTTCTATTTCTTATCTTTTCATCATTTTGACTGTATCTTTTTTCTTCAACACTTGTAAGCAAACTTGTAATATCAGGTTTAAAGTCTTCATCTGACAATTCCAACTCTGGGTGTATCTTGGAGTTGGCCTTTTTGGATTATATTTTCCCTTGATAATGGGGCACATTTTTCTTGTTCTTTGAATGTCTACTAATTTTGGATTGAGTCCTGGGCACTATCAGTATTCTATATGGAAAGTGAATTCTGTTATATGTCTCTGAAGAGCATTGATGTTTATATTTTAGCAGGTACGTAACTAAGTTAGTCTCAAATTACAAACTCTTTTCCCCTGTGAGTAACAATTCAAATCTCAGTTCAGGTGTTTTAGCCTACGCTGAAAGCTATATTGAATCATTTCCTTGTAACCATGGTTGTTCAAGACAGTTGGGCAAAGCTTACACACCAAAAATTGGGACGCTCCTTTTCTGATCCTATCCTTCCTGGATTCCACCCTCATTTTCTGGTGGTGACGGCCTCACACTTATTCTATGCAAGCCAAAAAGATAGAATGCTTCTATTAGTGATTTTGACAACCCATGGTACTCTGTGACATAGCCCACCTGCACTTCAAAGCTCAAAAAATGCCATGCTGGTCTCTCCAGCCAAGTTTCAGTCCCCTTCCCTTGTTTCTGTTCACTCTCTAGAGTTTTCAGGAAGCTTTTTTTAAAAAAAATTTGTCCAGAATTTATAGTTGTTATCTTCAGAATAATCTATTAGGACCTTAATCTGCCATAATTAAAATGGAATTACCTCTATATTTTTAAAATCAATTCTTCAGTTAATATTACTTTGAATGCCATTTGCATCTCTTATGTCAGATAAATAATACGGCTAGCAATGCCTTAAAGTTTAGAAACACAGGACTTCCATAAAACACGCTTTTAAAAACATTTTTGAACTAAGTGTGCAACGGTTAGCTTCTAGTATCTCATTTCTTATATAGTACATTAAATATAAAAATAGATCAGGAACCTAAACTACTGATAGTTTGTCAGACGATTCTATCTGAAAAACAAAACAAAACAAAAAACACTGAAAAGAAGTTTGGAATACATTTCTACATTAAAATACTGTTTTTCATACAACATATTTCATTCCCTAACATAAGAACATAAATAAATAGTATAGGTATATAAATCTTAGATAGAGATAGTCCTTTTAATTCTAATTCACTGATAGTCTTTCAGTATCCTTAATATAATGTTTCAGTCCCCTGATAATCTCAGAAAACAATTCAGGAAATTTGTAATATTTCTAATTATCTCTGTGAAATTACCCCCAAACACATTCCATGTGGGTCAATGAAGTTACGCCAAGAAAACGTTACTGAGTCTACTGATGTATTCGGTCTCTGTTTTATAGATTCTTATTGTTAAAATGGATTGTCACCAGGAGCCAAGTTCAATTTTGGAAGAGCCAGTTAATGGATTATATAATGTAATGGTAGTTGAGAGAATCATTTTGATGTAGTGGTAACATAAAAAAGGGCATGCTTCATTTACAGAAAAATTCAAATGCATGGATAAAAATAAGGATGGGGATAACATTAAAAATAGCAGCTAATTTATTTCAGTGTTTTTAGGCACTATCAGGTCATCATAGCAACTCTGATAATCTCTTACCAGAAGGCTAACTACCCTCTCACAGCTTATTGAATTTTTCTTTACTTGGCTTCTCCATCTCATGACCCTAGGCATTACCAAGGTTCTCATTGGTTGTGACTTTGTTTTTCTATTATTACTAGATTCACATAAGCTATATAAATTTCCAGATAGCTATCAAAGAATTATATAATTACTGATACCAATGAGATAACTGTGCCTAAGCATTGGGTCTATATTACATATCATTCTAGATTCATATCTAAAGTTGGGATATAAGCAGATGTCATGCTAATAAATGATTTTTAATCAGGTTAAGTTTCTCTTTTAAACACAGGGTCTTTGTCCAAAAGAGAAAGTAAGAGTGTAAGGAGGGATACATATAGTAAGAAAGAGAGGAAAAAGTCAAACAGGAATTATCCAGTTTACATAGAAAATAAGAAATAATGGAAACTTCATAAATTAGAGTGTCAGATCTAGGGCTTTACATTTTAGCATTTTGACTGTCTGTTCTTTGTGTGTATGTGTTAAATGAATGCCAAATGGTATGTCTTATCAAGAAACAACAATCGTAATGTTATATGTCAGTTATACCTCAGTAAAAAATAATAGTGACTATTATTGAAAGATCTATGAAAAATAGAAAAATTATATAGATTTCATTTATTTTATATTAGCATCAGTTAAGTTTATCTATGTCAATGATGAATCTAATTTCAAAAATTTCATAGTTATATATATTATTACATATGTCATATTAAAATGCATATACTTCACTTATTACCAAAATGTGTCCTATATTGATACCTATGTAGCATAATCTACAATTGTAACTTTTTGCTTTAATATGAACATTGCCAATGTCCGTAATTAATTTGTAGGCACTCTTGAGTTTTGGACTTTTTTGTTTGTTTGGTTGGTTGTTTTTGAGAAGTTTTTCATCAGACAGCATTTTTAATCTACTTAAATCTAAGTAATTGTCATTTTTTGTTTTGTTTCCTTTTCAAGGATCCTCTTATAGAATATAAAATAAGTGTACTCATTAAAGTTTAAAATATAACTGTCCCTTTTAATCATTGGCTTCAAAAATTTTGAAACTATATTATCAAGCCCTACACTAAAAGGGAGAGGCATATCAATCACAGAATATAAGAAACAGTAGAATGCTAACTAATCGAAGTAGAAAGAGTGAACAAAATAGATATTCATCATTTGGTAGCTATCACAGGAGTAGCTGATATACATAAGAATCATTAATGGATGCTGAAGCCAGTAGGTAAAAGTTTATGAGGTACAGCATATTAGAAAATATTGAAATATCACCCCACAAAATATTAGTCAAATACAAAAGGGAAAATAGTGATTTTATATTGGAGAAAAGGGATGGATAACAACTAGATTAGGTAATAAAAGTTAGTATCACAAGTAGTGAGACAGTGACGTCATGTGCCTCATGGTGGGATACACTGAGAAGAGCCCTGCATCATTTCTGTGATATTCCTGCCAAGAAAGCATGGCCTGAGTCCGTTCGTGAAGAAGCATCAGAGAATCCCAGGTTGAGAGCACCTGATAGAACGAAATAATCGCATTCCTCAAGACTATCAAGGACATATAAGACAAGGAAAGATTTAGGAACAAATCAAAGATAATTTATGATCCCTGATAGCTAAGTGCAACATATGTTTCTGGATAGGATCCTGGGCAAGAAAGGAAAAAGAGATACTGCTGAGACAGTTGGTAAAATGTGAATGATAACATACCAACGTTGATTTCTTGATTGGGAGAACTGTATGAAGATGATGTAGGAGATTTTGTTTGGGAGAGAGAGAGAGAGAGAACAAATGCAGTACTGTGTTAGTTTGAGACTCTAAAGCATGGTGTTACTTTTGCAGGAGAATTTTTTGTACTCAGGAGTTCTTTGTACTTAGAACTTATAAGTTTTTTGTACCTTATGGCAAATTGTATGCAAATTTTAAACTATTTCAAAACATAGATAAAACTAAAGATGGAAATTAAAAATAATAAACAAAAAATAATGAAAAATTCAACCATTCGTTCTGTCCCGTGAGATTTAGAATACGATTACACCGTTATTGATCTGGATACTTGGCAAACAGAATATCTTTGAACTTTCTTTCATATTTTTATCTTTCCCATGCAGATGAAAAGGACGTAATTTTTTGCCACATATGTAACGCCCTTCAGAATTTGGCTCCAGAGCATAGTGATTAGCTGGAAGGCCCACTGGAATTTAAGGAAGAGTCAGGTCATCTCTCTCCCAAGATAGAACTCAGTAAAATGAGGCTGACTGAAGCTCAGTAGCTGAGTTCATTTGTTTATCAAATATTGGCTGACTGATGCCTGACCTCTTGGAACTAGCTGAGTACCCTGGCTGACTGGCTGGCTGAACTCCTGGTCTCTCTTTCCTCAACCCTCCCCACCAACTCCTGCTTCTGCCTTTGCTCGTTTTGCTGGTTGGCTGCCCTTCCTGAGGCTACAGAGATGTTGCCAAAAGATTGAGAGCACCAGTAATGATAATAAAATTGACTCAATACAGGCAGAGATCTCAGATAAAAACAAGAAATGCTCAAAGTAAAAAAGCATTACTGGACGCGGAAATGTGTAGCAGCAAATCATTTTGATTGTTTAAACTAGTTGACCATGTTCCAATTACTATGAAGTAGGAGAGCAGTGGCATAATTTCATATATAAGCCTTTTTTGGCCAATGACTTATTGCTTTAAACCCAGTAGTAAATTAACAAAATGTAGTAAGAGTAGAATAGAGAGGTAAGAAAAGATTTAAAATGTAAGAAGTAGTTTGTAGGTCTAGGCACTATGCTAGGTTTTTGAAATAGTCTTAGCTTTAGATATCCTTTATATAGTGAGGGGACTAAGGGCCATAAGAAAAGAGCCCATGGGACTTCCCTGGTGGCGTAGTGGTTAAGAATCCACCTGCTAATGCAGGGGACGGGGGTTTGAGCCCTGGTCCAGGAAGATCCCACATGCCGGGAAGCAACTAAGCCCGCGTGCCACAACTACTGAAGCCCTCGCACCTACAGCCTGTGCTCCGCAACAATAGAAGCCACCGCAATGAGAAGCCCGCGTACCACAATGAAGAGTAGCCCCCACTTGCCACAACTAGAGAAAGCCCGCACGCAGCAACAAAGACCCAGCACAGCCAAAAATAAAATAAATTAATTAATAAATTAAAAAGAAAAGGGCCAAATTGTGCTTGGGGTGTGTCAGACTGCACACAGACACACAACTTGGCAAACTGAACTCTCCTGAAAAAAAATCTATTTATGATACAGTTCATATTGGACCAATGTGTTGCTACCGATCCCAATCAATCCTAAACACATTTACCTTCCAAGCTGAATGAACAATTAGTTATACCTTCTACTTCATCCACTTCATGAGATTCTCAATATTTTTATACAATTCTTAGTTATTCAACATCATATGACTACCCTCATTAATAGTATACATCTATGTGTTTGTGATGGGGTAAGAATCAGGGTATTCCACATAATCAGTGCCTTATTACCTTGCCTAAATGGATATTTCACATTTTCTTTTCCTTAAACATTTATGTAGTTGCTTATCTGCTGGAAGTACAAGCTATTGTGATAATAAATGACAATGTAATTGATCATCCTTTCCTAATGACATATGCATTTTAATAAGTTTATTGAAAAACTCAAAGAGATTGCAGTTGTTATAAGCATTGCAATCATTCTAAGTGTCTGGGTTCAAAAGAACAGCAAAAGAAGTTATTTTCAGACAGTGAGTCACCTTAAATCAAAATATGTCAGCCATACCAGCTACTTTCAATGAAAAACAATCCAGACACTTGTTTGGCAAACTGGTTCATCAAGGATGAGAAAGAGAGGTCTCCTGAAGTGGACTGCGAAAATCAGGAAACTTCTTTGAAGTCACAGATTTATGTGTTAAGGTTGTAATAAATTCTATATTATATCTACATTAAAATATTCACTCTTTTGTAAAATTAACACTCTAGAAGATGTAACATGGTTACCTAGTACTTCTCCTAACCTACCACACACTGTGCCACCAGCTAAGTTCACACTCCACTTTGAGAAGAGGAACTTTCTACAAAAAAGGAGGGTTAAAGTAATTAGGAAATATTTGAAGAGCTAATGTGATTTAGCACTTACTCAATCACATTAGCTAAGGGACAACCTTTCTGCTTCTGCATAAAGTCTTCCTTTTTACTTATTTATGCTCAGAAGGCCATAAAATTTGAGTGTATGTGTGTGTTATGTATGCTAATGTATCTCTCCCAGTAGTGAATTTGACTTGATCCATCCAATTCCATTTTACACCAAATACTTGACTTTGTCAGACCTAGAGAAAGCTAAATAATTCAGTTTATGTCATGAAACAGAAAAATAATTTGTATCCATCAGTATTGAGGATGTTCTAAATACTGAGTGCTCTTAGAATGAAGAATGGTTTACTTCTTCCCCAGTTTTGTAGAAAACTTGCCTTTTTGAATTATTAATAAACACTGGATTAAGGCCTTGCTGAATTAAAGAATCATTCAATAGGTCTGAGTAGAAGTGTAATATAAATCACAGAAAATAGATCAACCAAAATAGCAAGTTCAGAAAATTAAAACTGCAGGTTTTAGTATCGCTTGTATATATGACTATACCATACACATACAGCTATTTTCAACAACCAGTTGTAATAACTATTAACATAAGGACCTGAGCCAGGAAAAATAAAGTAATATTTTTTATATAGCCCAAGAATTTGAAAGATACAACATTCCACAAAAACCATTTCCAGTGATTTCTTAATTGTTGTAAAACAAAAAAAAATGTCATTCTTAAGTTGCACAGTGTTCCTAAAGTTATTAGTCAATATTATTCAATGTAAATCCCCGTAATCATCCTCAAAAAGGGTATGAATATTTTGGATAGCTAATGGTTAAAACTGAGCAGTGTGGCCAGCTAAAGGGAATAACTTGTGAGAAGGGTGGGAGACCCTCTTTCTACCCTGTTCAGGAAGGCTCTAGTACAGAACTATGTAAATCAATCAAAACTGTGAAAAGATATGGGTAAAATTATCTGATTCACACTGCAATATAAAAATGCTATATGAGACCTATACTGGGTCATCACTCTAAAATTTCCCTGGTAATTTATAGAGACAGTAATGAGTGGACTGTCTATAGAAAACTTTGGCTGTGTCCAAATCAGTTTGCAAATGGTCTCAGTAAAGATGAAAGAATAAACACAGTGGCAAGGGCAAGATGTTCACAGAAGCAAGGATTTTATTCCAGAAAAAGAAATAAAATGTCAATGGTTGTCAGTAATCACTAAATGGATTTTTCAAACTGAGTTCAATGTCAGTCATATGATGTTTGATACATGCACTCTATAGTACTTTGATTTCTTAACATAACTTAATGTTCTTCAATGTTTTAGCTATTCCCAGGAATACTATGAAAGGGAAATACATATTGGACACTCTTTATGTCATTTCCTGATTTCACACCTGATTTGCTAGTATTGTTTTGATTCTATTCTTAGAAGAGAATCAAAAGCCTGAGACATTCTGAGTCTTATTTTTTTTAATTAGTGAAGCACTTGGTAAGTCAAATGAAGTTTCCTCTTATGTTGCTTACTTTAGCAAAGATATTCACTGGTAGAAGAAGCTTGTATATCCACGATCAAAATATATGGAATGACCCCAGTGAAAGGCAGAAAAGTACAACAGTATTAGTACTATTTCAGGTAGGAAGTTAATTTTATCTAGTCTTTGGTAAAATAGAATACATGGGATAAATAATTTTTTAAAAGAACTGTATTTCATTATTTAACTGGAGATTCTGTGGCATAAGTGAATCCAGGAATTTGTAAGATGTTATTCACAGCTCACATTCTCTACCTATCAGTTAGGCAAGTCTTCACCAGGTTGATGGGCAAGTAGCTGATTAAACTCAAGATATATAAGACATGTATATATTCACAGCTTTGCAACATTAAGGATAAAATTTAGTTTTATAAGTTTTTCTCAATCACTTAAAAAAAAAAAAGCCTCCCTAGACTCATGAGCCCATACCTGAAGCACTTTATAGAAAATGAACACCTCATAAGAATGAGGGGTTTGTTTTTTATCAGCAGAAAAATAAAAGAACAAAATATATTCACTTAGCAGTCTAGAGTTCAATATAAACTTAGGCACTAAGAGTATTACCCTGGCAGAAAAAGGGATTTTTTGGAACTTCATAAAAGATGGTCAGGTGCAGCAGAGTATACCTGAATGTGAAAAGAATTACAAGTGTTGTGGGATAGTAGGTGGTATTCCAAAAATGTAAATCAAGTGGCCAGGAATGTGTTTTAATATTTTTAATAGCCCTAGGTTTGTAATAAATTTTTGAAGGGTGTGAGGGCTTTTTAAAAAATATATATGAAATTTTGCTCTTTAAATTCAAAGTCAGGGGCTTCCCTGGTGGTGCAGTGGTTAAGAATCCACCTACTGATGCAGGGGACACAGGTTTGAGCCCTCATCCAGGAAGATCCCACATACCGCAGAGCAACTAAGCCCACGTGACACAACTACTGAGCCTGTGCTCTAGAGCCCACGAGCCACAACTACTGAGACCACACGCTGCAACTACTGAAGCCTGTGCACCTAGAGCCCGTGCTCTGCAACAAGAGAAGCCACTGCAATGAGAAGCCCGTACACCGCAACGAAGAGTAGCCCCTGCTCGCCACAACTAGAGAAAGCCCGCACACAGCAACAAAGACCCAATGCAGGAAAAAATAAATAAAATAAAATAAATAAATTTATTAAAAAATAAACTTTTTTTTTTTTAATAAGCAAAGTCAGTCACTGTAATTTAATATGTAATGGTGATGGTAGGGTTTGAAAATTGATTATTTTTGTGACCTTTGGGGAAGATATTTTCAGTTATTAGCAGTGTATAATATTACTTACCCTTTCTCTCATTAACACATTCCATCAAAAATGCAAAATGGAGACCCCTATTAATATCTAATACAATAAATAAAAATTTTCTTACCAATTTTTTCCACAATCGAAATACCAGAATTTTTAGAACCTGTTTAAAATGTAAATACCAAAATTAAATATATTGAAGTACCAAGAGTTAATATTTCTATCTACACTAAAAAACTATCCCAACATTCTAAAAGAAATCTTTTGGAGAATTTCTATAATATTACCCATAGTAGAGAGATGTGACTTTTGGTGATCCACTGAAATTTCTATTCCTTATTATTCATAGATGAAATAAGAACTAAAAGAGTATGCCATAGTCATAAAAGTATTTTGCAAATACAAAGCAATGTGAAAACTAATGTAAAAATTATATTTTCAAGTCATTTTTCAGTTTTAAAAATACGTGTTTAATCTACCAAAGCTCAAAACTCATAATATTTGTTTAGTTCAAAGCTTTAGTCAATGTTCAAGTTCTAACACATGAATTAATTCAAAATTAGTATATGCATATTTAACATTGATGTATAAATTAACATCTATCCACAGCTGCTTGATTTCAAACATCTAAAAAGCTATATCTATGTGTAAAACTATAAAACAAGGTTTTTTTTTTCTTTTTGGTATGGGGTTACATTGTCTATTAGGGAAAAGAAAAAAAGAATAAAATATCAATAAGGCAGAGATTATGAACATGATGGCAATATCATCACACAATGTTATTTCTATGTAAAGCTCTACAATAGTACCTATAATTTTATCTTGCTTTCTTTTTAATTGAAATGGCAGTTCTTTTTCCTTATTTGTATATTTTCTTTGTCATATTTATGCTTTTCTCTCCCAATAAAACTTATTTTGGTTTGACTTTGTAGGATTCAGAAAATCTAAAAGTCAGATTAAAAGTTTTACTTGGGAAAAAAAAAAAAACCTACAATTTTAAGAATACAGAATCCATATGTCATCCCATCATAGTATTTGTCCATTAGAATTTGTCCATTAGAATATCTCTGAAACCATATGATCATCTCAATAGATGCAGAAAAAGCTTCTAACAAAATTCGACAGCCATTTATGATTAAAAAAAACTCTCCAGAAAGTGGTCATAGAGGGAATTACCTCAATGTAATAAAGGCCATATACAACAAACTCACAGCAAACATCATTCTCAATGGTGAAAAACTGAAAGCATTTCCTCTAAGATCAGGAAGAAGACAAGGATGCCCACTCTCACCACCATTATTCAACATAGTTTTGGAAGTTTTAGCCACAGCAATCAGAGAAGAAAAAGAAATAAAAGGAATCCAAATTGGAAAAGAAGAAGTAAAACTGTCACTGTTTGCAGATGACATGATACTATACATAGAGAATCCTAAAGATGCCACCAGAAAACTACTAGAGCTTATCAATGAATTTAGTAAAGTTGCAGGATACAAAGTTAATACACAGAAATCTCTTGCATTCCTATACACTAACAACAAAAGATAAGAAAGAGAAATTAAGGAAACGATCACATTTACCACTGTAAAAACAACAACAACAAAAAAAATAGAATACCTAGGAATAAACCTACCTAAGGAGGCAAAAGACCTGTACTCAGAAAACTATAAGACACTGATGAAAGAAATCAAAGACTACACAAACAGATGGAGAGATATACCATGTTCTTGGATTGGAAGAATTAATATTGTGAAAATGACTACACTACCCAAAGCAATCTATAGATTCAATGCAATCCCTATCAAATTACCAAGGGCAGTTTTCACAGAATTAGAACAAAAAAGTTATACAATTTGTATGGAAACACAAAAGACCCTGAATAGCCAAAGCAATCTTGAGAAACAAAAATGGAGCTGGGAAAATCAGTCTCCTTGACTTCAGACTATACTACAAAGTTACAGTAATCAATACAGTATGGTCCTGGCACAAAAACAGAAATATGAATCAATGCAACAGGATAAAAAACCCAGAGATAAACCTACACACATATGGTCACCTAATCTATGACAAAGGAGGCAAGAACATACAATGGAAAAAAAAGACAGTCTCTTCAATAAGTGGTGCTGGGAAAACGGGACAGCTACATGTAAAAGAGTGAAATTAGAACACTCCCTAACACCATACACAAAAATAAACTCAAAATGGATTAAAGACCCAAATGTAAGGCAGACACTATAAAACTCTTAGAGGAAAACAGGCAGAACACTCCTTGACATATAGCTCAGCAAGATCTTTTTTGACCCACCTCCTAGAATAATGAAAATAGAAACAAAAATAAACAAATGGGACCTAATTAAACTTAAAGCTTTTGCACAGCAAAGGAAACTACGAACAAGATGAAAAGACAACCCTCAGAATGGGAGAAAAATTTTGCAAACAAAGCAACTGACAAGGGATCAATCTCCAAAATATACAAACAGTAGTTCATGCAGTTCAATTTAAAAAAAACAAACAACCCAATCCAAAAATGGGCAGAAGACCTAAATAGATATTTCTCCAAAGAAGACAAACAGATGGGCAACAAACACATGAAAAGATGCTCAACATCACTAATTATTAGAGAAATGCAAAATCAAAACTATACTGAGGTATCACCTCACACCGGTCAGAATGGCCATCATCAAAAAATCTACATACAATAAATGCTGGAGAGGGTGTGGAGAAAAGGAAAGACTCTTATGCTGTTGGTGGGAATGTAAATTGATACAGCCACTATGGAGAACAGTATAGAGGTTCCTTAAAAAACTAGAAATAGAGCTACCATGTGACCCAGCAATCCCAATCCTGCACATATACCTGGAGAAAACCATAATTCAAAAAGACACATGTGGGGCTTCCCTGGTGGTGCAGTGGTTGAGAATCTGCCTGCCAATGCAGGGGACACGGGTTCGAGCCCTGGTCTGGGAAGATCCCTCATGCCGCGGAGCAACTAGGCCCGTGAGCCACAATTACTGAGCCTGCGCGTCTGGAGCCTGTGCTCCGCAACAAGAGAGGCCGCGATAGTGAGAGGCTCGCGCACCGCGATGAAGAGCGGCCCCCACTTGTCGCAATTAGAGAAAGCTCTCGCACAGAAACGAAGACCCAACACAGCCATAAAAAAAAAAAAAAAAAAAAAAAAGACACATGTACCACAATGTTCATTGCAGCGCTATTTACAATAGCTAGGACATGGAAGCAATCTAAATGTCCATCAACAGAAGAATGGATAAAGAAGATGGGGTACATATATACAATGGAATATTATTCAGCCATAAAAAGGAATGAAACTGTGCCATTTGCAGAGACGTGGATGGACCTAGAGACTGTCATACAGAGTAAAGTAAGTCAGAAAGAGGAAAAACAAATATCGTATAATATCGCTTATATGTGGAATCTAGAAAAATGACACAGATGAACTTATTTGCAAAGCAGAAATAGAGACACAGATGTAGAGCATGGACATATGGATACCGGGGGGGAGGGGGGAAGGGGGACTGGGATGAATTGGGAGGTTGGGATTGATATATATACACTACTATGTATAAAATAGATAACTAATGTGAACCTACTGTATAGCACAGGGAACTCTATTCAGTCCTCTGTGGTGACTAAATGGGAAGGAAATCCAAAAAAGAGGGGATATATGTATATGTGTTGCTGATTCACTTTGCTGTACAGCAGAAACTAACACAACATTATAAAGCAACTATACTCCAATGAATATTAATAATAAAAAAGAATATCTCTGAAGCAGTAAAATGAGGTGCTACTATCTTTTTCTAAAGACATGTATGCTAGAGATACATATGCTAAATAGTGAGCTCTTTTTTTTTTTCTTTAAAATTAGTAGTCTAACTGATTACTTTTTCAAAGTGAACTCAAAGCTGCCTGACTTATGACTCCAATTATGGCCCGTTTTAAATAAACCATTTATTGACTACACAGAAGATTTATAGTCGAATCAGTGGAAGGACAGCACATGGTAATATTAATGTTTGGAGATGGGCATTTCTTTTCAAATTTTTTGAATTTCACGTTAAATAAAGTGAGAGACTAATAATCCCACAACTGAGACCCGAGAATCCCGTAATATAATAGAGTTTTGTTTTGCTTTGTTTTGTTCTATGACCTTAGGTACTTAGTAGTCATAACCATTGAAGTATATAAAACCAAGATTTATGTCTTGATAGGAAAAAGTAAGAAGACAGATCCTCAAGAAAATGTACTTGCTGTCACATCTGAGATCAACTTAGAAAGCAATTGTGAATATGGTTCTATGGAGGTGTCATTGAAGCAAATTGAAAACAGAATTAGTCACTGAATGCTAAGCATCATTCATTCATTCATTTATTCATTCAATCCTTTATTCAACGGGTAAATTGTTCAGTGCTACCAAGTGCTTGGTTCTATACGAGGCAATATTTATACAGCAGTCACAAAGAGATAACTGTCTCTGCCATCCAGGCCTTTACAGTCTAATAAGGGAGAGAGATATTAAAGAAATAATGCTACAAATAAGTATACAATTACAACTGCAAGCAAGACTGTAGGGGAAAATATTGACTGCTATGAAAGAATATAAACAGGGAACCTAAACAATTTGCCTATTCTTCAGCTAATGGTTCAAGGAAGGCCACGCTAAGGAAACAGCATTCAAGCTAGGGCAAGATGGAAAAGTAGAAGGTAGTCAGATAACAATAGAGGAGGAAGAACTTCAGGAAAATAATAACTTAAGAAAAAGCCCTACAGCATAAGGAGCTTGAAATCCTTAAGCAACCTCAAGAAGATGAGTGGGATACTAAGATGTAAAGCACAGGATACTGGAGGTTGGCAGTAAAGCAGAAAGTAAACCTGGAAAGAGAAAGAGAAAAAAATAAGGAGGGAGCATGAAATTATGCACAGTCCTGTAGGACCTGTTAGGGATTTTGAGTCAAAAGTAACTATTGCCAGATTTTCAGAGGGGATGAAGTTATGTTTGCATTTGAAATAAATCATTCTGTTTGTTCTGCAGAGAATGGATTATAGACGGAGATTGTGAAGCAGAAGGGAGACTAATTAGTAATCTCTGCAGTACTCAGGCTATAAGTCATACTGGCCAAGAGTAATAGCGTCAGCAGAGAGAAGGAATTTGAGACACATTATGTGTGTAGACTTGTTAGGACTTGCTAACTTAATAGACATGAGGAAAAAGAGGAAATGGGGCCAATACTGAACCCATCCCAGTATAAATGAAGTTGTTTGTTAAGACAGGAGATGGTGAAGGAGAAGCATATCTGAGATAGAAAATCACTGACTTTTTGGCATGCTCAGATTGAGACTGCAATGGATCGAATGATTGTGCCTCCCCAAAATTCCTATGTTGACATCCTAATCCTCAATGTGATGCTATTAGGAAGTGCAGCCTTTGGGAGGTAATTAGGTCATGAAGGTAGAGCCCTTTTGAATGATATTAGTGCCTTCAAAAAAGGGACCCCAGAGAGCTCTCTCAACCCTTTGGCCATGTGAGAATACGAGAAGACAGCAGTCTGAAACACAGAAAAGGGCCTAGGACCTGTACTCCAAGAATTTGAGTAATGATGGAGAGACAACAAAACACGATATAGCTAATAAAGAAAGCAGCATTGTGAGAAATAATCTCCTCAGGGTGAGGAAGATTTGATGAGGAAGGAGCTAGCAAGGAAAGGACAGGAGTTCAAAAATACAAGGAATCAGAGAAGAAGGAGAATTGTTGGATTAAAGTCCTGAGAAAATGCTCAAAGCCTAGCTGAAGAAACTTCCTTGTGAAAGAGAAGGGAAACATCTTACTCTGCATCAGAAAGGAAAGAAGAGATAAAATGGAGGTTTTAGAGTGATTTCACACCCAGTAAAAATTATTTCCTTATTGGTTTCAGAAACAAGACTATTTGACCTAGGAATGGGTAATAAAAGGGCTCAAGTGGGGAATGGGTGGGATTTTTAACGGATAGTATAGGAAATGCAAAGGGCGAGTAAAATAGCCATCAAGCATCACTGAGGGGAAAAAATGGGGCTGGAAATCTGTATTAAAATCAGTCAGACCAATCCGGTTACCTCTTTCTAATATTCTCAATCTTCTCTTCAAAATCTCCTAAACATACAATATTGTTCAGCATTCGCTTCTTTCAAATGTTTATTCAAGTTTCGATGTTCACTTTTTTAGGTTAAGCTTTTTTAAGGCTTTAGTTTTAGAGCACTTTTAGATTCACAGCATATTGAACAGATGGTACAGAGATTTCCCATATACTCCCGTCCCTCACATACGCATAGCCCCCTCCATCATTAACATGTTTATACTATGGTGGATACATGTCGTTATAAATTTGTTCAAGTGCATAGAGTGTACACCAAGGGCAAAATAATGAAAACTAAAGACTTTGGGTGATAATGATATGTCAGTGTAAGTACATTAATTGTAACAAAGCTTTTAGCTTTTTAAAGGCAAATTATTTCTAAAATACTCTCTCACTGACATACGATGGGACTATGCCTCTACCTCCCACCCCCATCCTAGACCTACTGAACCAGAAGCCTCAGGTCAGAGAGCCTGAGAAGTACCAGATGCATCTTTGATCAGACAATTATGAGAAACACATTTTATCCCAACAGGATTTTGTAAAAGAGCCCCAAACTTCATTGCAACATATCTTGAAATGTCTAAGAAGGCCAGAATTATAAAACTGCAAATATTTCCTGTGGTTATAAATTCTCGATTACCACCAAAGTATAAAGGGAAAACTTGATACACTATAACAATCACTGCTACAGGCAGCCTCTAAAGTTCTTTAGCAAATACCGGACAGAGATCCAGTCCTGGAGAGTCCTCACTCTCAATTTCCTTTTTCTTTACACTGGGCTGTGGCACAAATTCACAGCAAAGTTCTACCGTATGGTCAGGTATGTGCTGTAGTCACAGCAACTGCTTGATGCTAAGTGAGGTAAGTCAGACAAAGAAAAGTACACTATAATATCACTTATAGTGGAATCTGAAAAAGTCCAATCTATAAAAACAAACTAAAATGGCAGTTAGCAGGGGCTGGGGGGAGAGGGGATAGGATAGATGTTGTTTAAGGCTACAAACTCACAAGGAGTAGTAAGTCCTAGAGATGCGATGCGTGGTACAGTAAATATAGACAATAATATTGTATTATAAACATCAAACTTGCTAAGAGACTAGCTCTTAATTATCACAACCACTAAAAAGAAATGATAATTATGTGACATGATAGCGGTGCTAATTATCACTACAGTGGCAATCATATTACAACGTTTAAATGTGTCAAACTAACATGTTGTACACCTTAAATTTACACAGTGTTATATATCAAATATATTTCAATAAAATGTTTTTTAATGCTGGAAAACACATTTATAATGATAAACATAATGTGTATGGATGTAAGTATACCAAAGAATATTAAATACTTTTATTACATCTTTTCCTTTTAGCTTCTGAAATACCCCTTTTTATATATTTGGATTTTGAAAAGCCTAAAATATGGACGAATATATATACTTTCTCATGTGGTAATGTGGAATTCACACCCCTACTTCTAGCCTATGATGTTTTTATGGTATTTTTTCAGCTGTTATGCGATTTGTCGATGAAAATCACTAGCATCTGAAACCACTTACTGTCCACAGCATTTTTCAGTATGACTTCAGGTTATTGACTTACTTTTTCAGGTAAATAAACCTAACGATGGAACCCATCTACACGAAACCTATCGCCACACTTAAGAAGTTTAAAAGATCCTACTTTAGCATGAACAACAGAAGATGGAGAGGAAAATATCTAGAAAGAACAAATATGAAAAATAAGCAGTGTGGCTTTGAAGATTTTGTTTCATTGAATCCCATCAAATTCTGAATTCTTATGAAAATGACTATAGTTTTTAAATATTAACGTAAAACATGCAAATAAAACTCCTGTTTATAATCCACATTGCATTATTTGAAATTATATTAACTCATTTTAAATTACAACTACAGAAAATTAATGTCCACATGTTTAGATAATTATCAATAATCAATGTCATTTCTGCAAGGACAAGGAAATCCAGGGTTCAGTTGTCTAAGATTCTAACCCATTTCTCTAGATATAGTTCCCTAAGTGATAAAGGACACACATAGATATTCTAGAGGATACATCAATCAAACTTACAAATGCAACCAACTGGGTCCTAGGTCCCAAACTTCTTTGCTCTCTTCTCCCCTTCTGAACTAGGGAGAGCACAGGGGCTTGGAGAGAAGTCTCCATGTTTTTCATACGTAATAATAAGATAGTCATAGCTAAGTGTTGTGAGTATATCCTACAAGCCAGACCCTGCTTTAAGCATTTTTCATGTATTAATTAATCTAATTTTCACAACTTCAAGAGACCCATTTTGCAGATGATAAAACTAAGGCTCGGAGGAATATAGTAACTTGCCCGAGATAATCTAGCAGTTGTGATAGAGCTAGGATTTACATCCAGGCAGTTCAACTCCAGAGACCACATTCTTAACCATTATACCCCACTGTTTCTCTCCAGATAATTAGCCTAAGGCTGGGAGAGAAGGAACACAAAGCAATTCAAAGGAAGAAGTGTCAAGAATGCATTTCATAGAGAAAAGGGTACTTGAAACTCATAGCTCCTTTCTCTGAAAGTCCTATTCTCTAGCACCAGGGCCCAGTTATAGCATGTTAGACCTTCCACTCCTTGGGAATAGATAGAGTGGAAAGGAATAAAAGGAGTTGCTCCATTATTCCATCTCTAAGACATAATTTAAATCCAGTACTCGCCCATATTTTCTCGAGTTACCCAAAATGGGCTTAATAAATTAGGTCTTTGGCCATCTAGAATAGCCTACCTCAAAGGAGAGACTTAGCTGAGGTTCAAAACTGTTTTCCCTTCTAACATTTGCCACTGTTCCTATGAACCAGCGCTTCAAATTCTCACGGACGTTTGTAAACGTCCTTTTGATCTTATTCTTTAAATGCAGTGCCATTCAGAGTCATATGGGAGGGTGTGGAAAAAAAATAATCAAGAATATTGATCTTGCCTTTATTTTTAAATTTTACATATTATTCATCAGGATTTGTTTCGCATTCATTTTAATTTTTACAATATTGCGTTAAAGTTCTACTTATGTTGGTTACTGCAGGTTTCTTGTTTGTTGGTCTTTTTTTTTAGTTTGTTTTGGTGTCCCCTTAAATTATGTAACCTATGTTAGTGCCTCACTTGCTCAATCTACTCCCAGCTATGCTCTTGAATGTATAAGGATGCTATCTCAAAGCAATGTATTCCATTTGGCTTCCACTAGATTACTCATGAGCATCAGAGAAAAATAACAAAAGGATGTTAATAATACAGTGTCACCTAGCTGTGCCCACTGCCACTATATACTTTGGCACATGTCAGAGTTAATACTGGAGTACATCAAAGTCCACATTTTACCCGCCCTGTCACATATTCTGTCAAATTGAAAGTTAGATTTCTTTAGAGGAAAATGTTCACAGATTCCGACTTATAATCAATGTGTAAGAGGCATTTGCGAAGCTGGCTGTGTGAAAGACTTAAAAACTTTTGTATTCTCAATATTTGATGAAAATCACTACTAGTTTTCCTTTACAGGAAAATTGCTCCCTTGGCTTAATGTGCCTATTTTGTTAATCTAGTAAACATTTTCATTTGATTTTTGTTCATTTGCAATTCTCCTTTAGTAAATTATTGACACTTGTTCTTTGCTCATTTTTATATTATCATGCTCATACTTTTCTTATTAATTGATAAGATTCCTCATTATTAATGTTATTAGCCCTATGTTCATCAATCACCTTTTAAATTTTAATTATGATTATAGGTCATACTAAATTTTAACATTTTTATGTACTCAAATTTATAAATCTTTCTTCTTTAGGTATGGGGTCTTAGAAAATGCTTTCTCTGTCTGAGTATATAAATATTCACTTATATTTTGTTCCAGTAGGTTTATAAGTTCAGTTTTTCCATATAAATATTTAACTTATCTGGAATTCAGTGTGGTATAAGGTGTTAGGTGTTTCCATTTGGCTCCAACACCATTTATTCAATTATCCATTCTTTCCTCACGAGTTTGAAATGTCATCTCTATCCTATACTAAAATTCCATATATAGTTGTTCTGTTTCTGGGTTTCTCTTCGTTTCACAGATCTTTCTGCCTGGTCTGGAACAACCCTACTGCGTATTATTTTTATGGTTTAAGAGTACATTTTACAATCTGGTTGGGGCATTGCTCTTCTTTAAAAATAAAAGTTCCGGCTATTCATTAATTTTTTTTCCCAGATAAACTTTAGAATCATTTGACAAGTTCTAAAAAAAGAAAAGAAAAATCCCACTGGGAGTTTGACTCGAAATGTGTGAAGTTTATAGGTTGACTTGGAGAGAACTGACTTCTTCCTCTCCAGAAATCTCTCTCTCACCACTTAAATTTTTTTCTATGCCCCTCAGTAAAATGCAGCCATTTTCTTCAAATAGGCATGCACAATTCTTGTTAAATTTATCTATATATATCATATATATTGTTACTATCCATTGCATTCTTTGTAACAGACATGTTGAAATGGAAAAAATATAGCTTCTCTGTAGTGCTTGCTTCTATTCTTGTCTCTGCCCTTTAGTGACACCGTGAACTTGCACAAAATTTTCAATATTTCTGGCCTTTCATTTACTAATGGGGAAAGAACCTGCCTTGCCCATGTTCCACATTTATTATGAGGTGCGAGTAAGATAATGTGCTTAGGAGCATACTATTATACAATACAAACCTATGTAAATGCCATGGTTTATTGTCTATAAAGAAACACTAACTGCATCTCCAAAAATTAAAATGAATCAAGGTTTAAATCATCTAAATAAATTCAATGCTTCAGCAAAACTTTGTATTGGAATTATCCAGATGAATGTTTATACACTTCATTTTTCTTTATATATTGATATATGCTCAATGTTTTGAACTGTGAAATAATGGGAAATAATATAATTTATATTTTGCTCCAATATATTGTATTTTGTATCCATATTAGGAAAAAATAATATCATGAGAACATAAAACCTATGAATTCTTCAATTTTTTCTAAAATGGAAGTAAAAGTGATTTCAAATATACTAATTCTTTTGTTTTTATTTAATTTGAAAATTCATAGATTAGCTTATTTTTTCTTGCTTAATTTACTTCATGTATAAAATATACAAAGATAAAAGGAAAATGTCTCATCATTTAAAATGTCATCTTGTCACATGCACAGTGCCATAAAATGTAATTGTGCAATAGTTTTAAATGGATATCACGAACCACACTTTGATATTTCTATGATGGTTACTGTGATCACATGAGTGGTGTAAGCATGTAACTGTAAATACACACATTATATATACATAAATAAAAATATCTAATTAAAAACTCCAAACACCCCTAAGGTAAATTTATAGACCAAACTGAGCACTAAAGTCTTTTTAGACACATTTCAATCGTGCAAACTATGCAGAGGCTCTGGGTTAAAACTAGTTTAAAATTGACACAGAATTTATTGGAAAGACTAAGGGCCAATCCACATGGAAGGGAACTGGCCCAATGATCTGGAATAAAAACAGCCCTGCACTATATTCTTGTGAACTTTAGCAATTTGTAAAAATTTTAGTTTTTCTATCTCCTTCAAACTAAAAATACCTAATAGTTCTATAGTATACATGCCAAAAATATCTTAGTATGAATAATAAACTTCCTACTCCCATTTCAGTAATTAAGATAATATTCAATTCCATCTTTTTGTTATTCAGTTTTCTTCAATAACAAGAAAGCCACCAAGTACATACCAAGGCTATAAAAGTAGTGCATATTTTAGTTAACAACTTCATCTTGACTATATGATATGTATGTTATTGCCACACTTTTCAAATAGTCATCAGAATCTTTTAATGGAGATCATCACTAATTTTTTAAGGACAGAATAATAAGTTCTTTCTTCCTTGCTCTGTAGCACAAAGACAAGCAAGATAGGGTTAACTTGTGGAACTTTAAAGACGCACTGTAAAAATGAACTCCAAGGGAAAAATAGAGTTGGTTTGCAAAGCGCAGGCATCTTCCAAAAAATCTCCTACCCAGTGATTCCAACTCCAACACACTTATATCCAACCATATTGCTGCTCTGAAGACTTTCCAATATAAAAATTTCAGACCTACCTAATTAGACGGAAAGGGAGATTTTCCCTTTTTTAGCTAATTGAATCAATTAGGAAAATTGGTCCATATGAAGGAGGAAATTATTTTATTTAAATACCTAATACTGTAGGCACTCTATATCCATGGATGCAGAGGACCAACTGTACTAGAGCATTTTATATAAGGGACTCGAACGCCTCTGGATTTTGGTATCTGCAAGGTGTCCTGGAACCAATCTCCTTGTCATCCCTCAGAATACTGAGGGATGACAGTACATGTCTATTTGTTATGTTTATTTTTATTTAGATGTTTTGAGTGATCAACTTAAAAATTAAATTTTTATTTGATTTGAATGAACAGAAACATTTCAAGTATCTTTTCCCTTTCATCTAGCTATAGAAAAGTCTACTTACTAGTCGTTACTACTCAGTGCTCTCTGAAGATATAAAGAATTAGAGCACTTGAGGTCAACAATCTTTCATAATTGAATCTATTCTATAATACATTCCATTTTTCAGGTAGAGGTGAATTGCCCTCATATCTTACCACATAACTCAGTGTGGTTTTGCCCTGAGTGAAATTTTACTATGATGTCTTCAGAGGAGTCACTAAGCTTGGTAAAATAATAATAAAAGTATATTACGTTCACTTATTTAACTGTTCTCTGGTATCAGCAGGACTGAAAGAATGGTTTTACATAATGAACTTTTACCCTAAAAAAAGTGAAAACTTCTGTGTCTCATAAATCTTTCTTGGAAGTTTTAAGTCACTAAGAATTTTTAAGTGAAAAAAGTTTGTAAAAAGTTAAAAGGCTTTGCCAGCAAGATGCAATAATATATCTAATTTAAAAGGGATTAATCACTACCAATTTAGCATCAAAGGAATTGTCAAACAAAAGGAGTTCCATATGGGCCATGTTATGGGAGGCTAAAAAGGATGTGCCACTCACTTCCCCCTCTCCCCGACTACAGAGGGAAAAAAACTAAGTAAATAAATTTGAGTCTCAAAAGAACATGGGGATTTCTTTTAGAATCATGCCTCTACAAGGAGTTTCCACACTATCAGAGTCCCTAAGAAGCATGGCGATTCATCTATCATCCATGTTTTCACCACAGAACATCGAGGAAGCCACTTTCAACATGTCCATTCTGCTGTCCACCACATGTGCTTATTCTTTAGAATTTCCTGAATTGATCTGATTTGCTCCAGCAGTGAACCTGGACATGGGAGAGCTCTATCCCTCCTCCTTCCTCTTACCCCACTTTCCTACCTCTTTCCCTCACAAAGAGTGTTCTAGGCTAGATTAAAACACTATTGTTCTTATACACGAGTGGGCAGGCGCTGAGAGGAAAAAAAAAAAAAAAAAAGATGGGAGAATCATGGATCTTGAAAATTCACCGAGTAAATTAAGTGACTCTGGAGTCAGACAGGCCTAGGTTTCAAACACCCCTCGAGCTACTTAGTAGCTGTGTGATTTTGGGGAGGAGACCAAATCGATCTGAATCTCAGTCATCTAATCCAGGGGTCCCCAACCCCCGGGCCGAGGACTGGTACTGGTCTTCGGCCTGTTAGGAACTGGGCTGCACAGCAGGAGGTGAGCAGTGGGCGAGTGAGCGAAGCTACATCTGCTGCTTCCCATCGCTCTCCATTGCTCACATTACCGCCTGAATCATTCCCACCATCCCCACCCCCCACCCCGCCCAGCTCCATCCATGGAAAAATTGTCTTCCACGAAACCGGTCCCTGGTGCCAAAAAAGGTTGGGGACCGCTGGTCTAATCTACAAAATGAATTGGTATACCTACCTGTTAAGACAGTTAGAAGAGTTTAAACTGTAATAAAATCCCTGACACACAGTAAGTTTTCAATTAATAGTAATCTACTATGAAGCATATTGGGCAAGGGATTGTAAAAACAGGAAGATAAATATTTATATACTTATAAAACTGACCAAAACCAAATATTCAAGAACAGCTTAATTGTAGTATTAGACGTAATAGTATATAATGAGACTATACCCATCTATATTATTCAATTTAAAATGCATATAAAATATTTGAAGTTCTTAATTACTATATTAGGTGCAGAGTAGAAAATAGCTAGTCTTATATTTGTATAATATTTCATGTCCTGGAGATACAAAGTAATTATAATAAAGAAAAGTCATAAGAATCATAGAATATATTATTTAAAATTTTTATTTATATTTATTTCATTTTATGCCTGAGCCCTATGCTGCTAGAGCCCTTGGAAAATTTTAATTCAAGAAAATAATTTCTTTCACATTTTAAGCAGATTGTCTAGATGTGATAGATAAAAGTAATCTACAATATAAAAATAAGCACTCAGAAAGAGTTGAGGAACAAGGAAGAACTGACAAAGCAGGGTCAAAGTAGATATACTGGAATGTTAATCTACTGAATTTTAAACAGCCTAAAGCTTCATTTTTCCCAATTGTGCTTATTGTTTGAGTACTTTGAACTGCTAATAATAGGAAACATAAAGCAACTTAAATAAGAGGATTTACTTTAGCATATTACCGAAATGTCCTGAGGTAGGTTTCAGGTAGAATAAAATAAAGGTTCTAGGTCTACATCTCTGACATTTCTCACCTCTGCCTTCTTACATGAGCTATGTTTTCAGGTTGGTTTCACTCAGGGTCACAATATGGATGTCATCGATGACTGGGGTCATAGTTCCTCACATCCAGGAGAGAGAGAAAAGGGATACCATCCCATAGCAATCTAAAAAATTGCTGAGTGTTACACTGATTACCACTGTGCTAAATCCTGTGGCCAAGGGAATGCCATGCGCTGGTTGATTGAATTCTTTGTTACAAGTCAAGATTCACCACTAGAGTTTGGGATGGGATTAACTGCTACTAAATTACATGGCTGCTACACATAAGAGGAATGGCAAAAGGGATGTTGGAGAGACAACTAGAGTGTCCCCTATATGTATATGCCGCAGTAGAAATTCTTAATGAAAAAGAAAATTTCATGACATAAGTAAGAGACCATTTATCACATGGTATAGTTCGTTTTATAGAATGCACCAGATCCATAGCAGGCTATTATAATTAAAATTAGGCACACATAAGGGAAATCTCTTTTACTATGATGGCACAGTTGATTCAGTATAAACAGGTAATATGAAAAGTATTATTTGTATCATTAAAAAGCAAAGTTCTCAGTTTTAACATCCCAAGGTGTTTCTGGACAGAGTTTACACAATAGAAAACAAGGTCTCTCCAGGAACACAAAATGTGTGGTTGCTAATTCATCCCAATAAAATTAGAGAAACTAATTTTATGGACTCAGAAATGTCAGATCTCAGAATATTTTTAAAATAAAGGAGTATAAGGAGAATCATGATTGATTAAATAATAATAAGTCAAATGAAGGAAAGAGCCAATAGCACTCCCTAGGCTAGCACCTTCAGTCATTGTTACATAAGTTCTTATTGTCAAAATGGATTGTCAGAGATGACGGGAAGGAGAGAGGTTGATTAGGTGAAGCACAGAAAAATTTTTTTAATAGGTCTTTATTGGAGTATAATTGCTTCACAATACTGTGTTAGTTTCTGTTACACAACAAAGCGAATCAGCCATATGCATACACATGTCCCCATATCCCCTCCCTCTTAAGCCTCCCTCCCATCCTCCTTATCTCACCTCTCTAGGTCATCACAAAGCACCGAGCCAATATTACTGTGCTATGCTGCTGCTTGCCACCAGCCAACTATTTTACATTCAGTAGTATGTATATGTCGATGTTACTCTCACCTTGCCACAGCTTCGCCTTCCCACCCCATGTCCTCAAGTCCATTCTCTATGTCTACCTCTTTATTCCTGCCCTGCAACTAGGTTCATCAGTACCTTTTTTTTTTTTTTTTTGGATTCCATATATGTGCGTTAGCATACAGTATTTGTTTTTCTATTTCTGACTTACTTCACTCTGTATGACACACTCTAGGTCCATTCACCTCACTACAAACAACTCAATTTCGTTCCTTTTTATGGCTGAGTAATATTCCATTGTATATATGTGCCACATCTTCTTTATCCATTCTTCTGTCAATGGACATTTAGGTTGGTTCCATGTCCTGGCTATTGTAAATAGTGCTGCAATGAACATTGTGGTACATGTCTCTTTGAATTATGATTTTCTCAGGGTATATCCCCAGTAGTGGGATTGCTGGGTCATATGGTAGTTCTATTTTTAAGTTTTTTAAGAAACCTCCATAGTGGTTGTATCAATTTACATTTCCACCAACAGTGCAGATAATTTTTACATTGGTGAAACTATCCTGTATGATACTGTAATGGTGGATACATGACACCAGCAGCACAGAGGGTAACTTCATGTATGCAACTTTTAAAAAAATCACTTAGGAGGTCAGGAGATCCCGAGATGGAATGAAGAATATGACTAAAGAATCTATCTATATTACAAATATATTAACCTTCCTAAAGGGGATAGCGGGAAATGCTGCTGACCTAAGTAACTGGAAATATGTGGAGTCTATAAGACTAAAAGCAAAAGGAACTGCGCATAGCACTATAAAGTTGTTTCCCATGGAGGTATGGGTTATCAATTCAAAAACCACTATATATGTATACTGAATAATTAAATAAGTGGATGGTAGAGGGATGGGAGCCAGGAGTCTCACTGTTGGAGTGGAAGGTCACAGAGAATCAAGAGGAGGAGGCTGCAATGATCCATGAGGTATGCATTTGAGTTGGAAACATCAGTATAAACTGATATTTAGCATAATATAAATATAGAGGGTTATATAGAGAAATAGCAATGGATTTGTGCATGTATATGGATTAGTATACACACATATATTTACTCATTTTATCAGCTTAAAAGGCCTAGAAGCCATCATGCCTCAGTAACAAGCAGCACATCTAGTGCCTAGGTCTTGGTTTCTAATACAATTTTCTATTCAAAAGAATCAAGGATCCTTGGAGAAATGGCTGATTCTAAGAATGGGAAAGGAAATATACAAGATGAACCTGTAGCACTGTGCAGTGCCATTAAACAAGGAAGTACACACACAAAAACACAATAATGGGATATGTCAAAGGGACCCAAGAGCCAACTGAAAAACATCCCAATAGCCAAATCTGGAACAATTTGAGCAGCAAAATAAATAAAGTAGTATCGGATTATAACCCAAGTATAAAATAAATATCCATGATTCCATACTGTTATAAATAAATGATTGAATAAATAATACATGGGAGAGAATAGGCAACTATCCCATACAGAAGAATTCCAAACAATTTATGTAGACACTTAACCCTCAGGGATAGAGAATATAACTCCTCACTCCTGAAGTGTGGCCTTCACATAGTGTCTTCCTTCCAAAGAGTGCAATAAGAGGGAAAAAGAGTAACATTACAGTGGAGAAACTTAACAAACACTAGCTCTACCTGGCTATCAAGGTTAACATCAACAGTGATAAGTCATGTTGATAGTATGGACCCTTGATATGGTGTGATGAGAATATTTTATCTCTGTGGTCTTCCTCCCCAAAATTTCTAACTTCAGTGTAATCCTGAAAAAATTAACATACAAATACCAATATAGGGAATACACAAAAGACCCAACTAGAACCTAGGACTTACCATCTCCTGCCCCCTGCCACCAAAAAAATAAAAAAATAAATAAAACTGTCAAGGTCATAGAAAACAAGGAAGGTCTGGGAACCTGTCACAGCCAAGAGTAACTGAAGGCGACAAAATGGCTAAATGTAACATGGTATCAAGGATGGAATCCTGGGACAGAGGAAGTACCTGAGGCAAAAACTGAAGAAATCTGAGTAAAGTATGGATTTTAATTAATAAAAGTGTATCAGTATTGGTTTGTTAATCGTGACAAAATGTACCATACTAATGTAAAATGTTAATAATAAGGGAAAACAGGTATAGGGTATATGTAATATTTTCACATTTTTTCTATAAATCTAAAACTATTTAATAATTAAATATTTATTAATTTTTAAAAAGTGAACTAGGAATAGAAATGAACTTCATTAAGTTTATGAAACTTATTAATAAAAAGCATCCATAGAACATACGGTGAGATTTCATATTCACTGCATTTAAAATTAGGAATGAAACCAAACAATGCCCCATTCCTGTTTCAAGATTGTCATGGGGGACCTAGTTAGTATATTACAATGAGGTCAAGAAATAAAATATGTATGATCACAAAGAAAAAATAAAATCTTTCTTATTCTCTTTTTTTAGAAAAGGATAGTTATCAAGAGCTATGTTCAATTTTGGAAGGCCTAGTTAATGCTTTAGGTCATAAACTCTTGTTAAAAAGGATCATTTTGATTTAAAGTAACATAGGAGATGCAAGAGGGAAGAGATATGGGAACATATGTATATGTACAACTGCTTCACTTTGTTATAAAGCAGAAACTAACACACCATTGTAAAGCAATTATACTCCAATAAAGATGTTAAAAAATAAATAAATAAATAAAGTAACATAAAAGCCAGCACATAATCAGTTGAATTACCTATGTTTCAGTTGTAGTAAAAAAAGAGAAACTTTTCATATTCAATTGTTTAAAATGAATCAAAGAAGTCAATACTTTCACTCTCTTTAAATAACTAAACCTTATAATAATGAAAACTATTAAAGCAAACCCTGGAAAAACTCCTCAACTATATTGCGGATTTAATTAATTGTCATTATTATATAAGTTGCTGTCAATAGAAGTCAACTTCAAATTTGCCTATTTAAGATGAAGAAACATTGTAGTAGTTATTGAGTATTTAAATTAGCACACATTTAAATGAAATTATTAGATTACAATAATGATTTATTAACATTGTTAGAATATATTCAATAAAAGTAAATTTTCTGAAAGAGAAATGTATTGCTTTGATCACTGATTCTTCTTATTCTATTCATTTTTTATTTTTTTCTAAAAGGTAAGAGTTCTCCACATTTTATTATACAAAGTATTCAGGATGATTTAATCCTTTCCTGTGTTTCCTGATTCCCTCTGAGCATCACCTGTTATATACTGTTTCATACACCTAGCTACAGATGTGTATTTTTGCCATCAGTTATTCTAAATGACTCCCAATAGCTATGTTTTTATATTAGTTGTTTCTGTATGTTTTCTTCATACCTAGTTGTTATTTCGCTCAAAAACGTTCAACAATATTTGTGATGTGCCCACAATTTGCCAAGAATATTCTAGTACTGAGGATATAGCAATGGACAAAGATTCTTGTCCTCATGATGTTTAGATTGTCATTTCATAGCATTGTCAGGATTTCTTTTTCTACTGATTTCCCTCCTTTCCATCTGCAATATTTGCAATCCACTGTAAATTCATAAGATTTCTTTTAATCTTGGTGAGAAAATCAGATACTGACCTCCTTAGATCGGTAACCTTACTCTGATGCACAAGAAATTATAAATAAATAGTACCAGAATAACAAATAACTATAGATGTTTCTTTGACGCTAAATGTTTTATTGACAAATTTCTGGCAGTGCCACTGGGTTTAAACAGAAAAAAGAATTAGAACTCTATAAGTAAGCTGGTATTAAACTTCAGACTACCATGCAGCCAGGAAAAATATGAGGCAACTCAACTTCCTGGTCAAGTAAAATGCTTTACTGAAATTTACACCTGCAAGCCTTCCCACATTCTGTTTATTCATCTATGGGGTTCTCACTCCAAGTTCACCCAGAAATTTTCTACTGTTCCTTTAAGATCCAGCACAAATTTCACTTCCTCTGGGATACTTTCTCTAGCTCCATCAGGCAAACGCACTGCTCCCTATTCTGGTCTCCTGTGGACATTGGTATGTATATTTATTTATTTTTTAAAATACATTTTTTATTGTTTAAATGTTTATTAAATAAAAAATATTAATTTAATAAAAATCTTAAAATAAAAAATTTAATTTAAAAATTGGTGTGTATATTTATTGTAACACACATCACACTGTTTTTTTGGTTTGGATATTTGGCTATACCTGTGCACTATGAACTCCAAAAGAATGGGGTGATGGGGTATTCCTGCTTCTTTTCTCTGAGCATTTAAAAGTCAATACATAGAATGGGTTTCCAAAATCTTTGATGGAGTTGGGTAGTCCAGTGGTAAGCAACATGAGCTATTAAGATTAAGCTCATGTCACTACTGAGCCTGCGCTCTAGAGCTCGTGTGTCACAACTACTGAGCCTGCGAGCCACAACTACTGAAGCCCGCGTGCCTAGAGCCCATGCTCTGCAACAAGAGAAGTCACTGCAATGAGAAGCCCGCACAACGCAACGAAGAGTAGCCCCCTCTCGCCACAGCTAGAGAAAGCCCACGTGCAGCAATGAGGAGCCAATGCAGCCAAAAATAAATAAATAAATTTATTTTTTAAAAAAAGGAAATCCTGCCATTTGCAACAATATAGATGAAACTTGAGAGCGTTCTGCTAAGTGAAATAAATCAGAGAAAGACAAATACTCTATGACCTCACTCACATGTAGAATCTAAAAAAAAACAAAACACAGCTCCTAGAAACAGAGGTTGGGGGTTAGGGGAGATGGTTGGTGGGAGAATTGGGTGAAGGAGGTCAAAAGGTAGAAACTTCCAGTTACAAGATAAATCAGTTCTTGGGATGTAATGTACAGCATGGTGACTATAGCTAACAATACTGTATTGTATATTTGAAAGTTAAGAGCATAGATCTTAAAGTTCTCAATACAAGGAAAAAACTTTGTAACTATGTGAGGTGATGGATATTTACTAAACTTACTGTGGCAGTCATTTAATAATTTATAATACATAAAATCATGATGCTGTATGCCTGAAATTTATACAAGGTTATATATCAAGTATATCGCAATAAAACTGGAAAAAAAGAAAAAAAAAGATTAAGCTCATGTCTTGCTCTATCACTGTATTCAAGGTAGCTGTGCAGCTTAAAGTAAGGCATTACTATTCCCCTGCCTCAGTGTTAGGGTCTATAAAGCTTAGATAATAATAGTTTCTATCTCATAGAGTTATTATATAATAAAAGAAATAATTAACCCAAAATATCTAAGAGTGCTCCAAAGAGCTTCACTAATGTTCACTGAGTATTATTCTTAAATTAATTTTAATTAAACTTACCAATCTGGTATGTAGGTAGTAAGATAACAATATTTATTGAACTACCATTGTAGACAGAGAAATAAATTCCATTGGGAAAAAATTAAAAGACCCAATTCCTGTCTGAGATAAGTTCAGAAACCTACAGTTAACACCATTCAATTGTTATAAATGCTGTGCACGTATTTCTTGGTTATGCATACGTATTGATTTATGAACAACATATATAAACTCTACAATCTTACCAAATATTATAAACAAATACTCTACATTACGTGCAAATATTTTGTTGGATGTGTTTAAATTGAGGCATGTGTTTTGACAGGAAGAATTAGGAAAAGGCACTCTCTGTTTTCCAAATGTTCCTGCTTAAGACATGAGATTTACATTTACTCTAGGTAAAGATATTAAAGTAAATTAAAAATTCCTCACCTTATGATCATATGTATTTGCTAGAGTGAAGGAAATAGCTAAGGACATTTAGCTTATATATAAAATAGAAGCATAGGAGATTAATGTAAACATGTTTTTATTTGAATTATCAGAAAACTGATACACCTTGAAACTTCATTTTGCTTATGAAGGATCTAATGAAGAAACAAGTCCTTTAATATTGGGCCAATCATGTTGGCTAGTAAAATAAATTTTAAAAACCAAAGAACTTTGGTTATGGAGTTAAAGCTGAAATATCTGGTACTGAAACTTTAATATTCTTGTGCCAAACCTTCCTTAGAAATACTGTGCAAGTGTGCTGTGGTGCTCAGAGCTCCTCCTTTTAAAATAGTAAAATATGAAAGCTTTTAATTTATTGTTAAATTCAGAGTGCCAGCTAAATTTATCATAAACTCTTGAAAATATGAAATAATGGCTTGCAGTTGCACTTTCCCAGATGATGAAGCAGGTTTATGGCAAGAACCAGAAGTTGATCTCCCATCAGTCCTGATCAGGCTCAATCAGCCAGGGATGAGCAAAAGCTGCCTGGAGCTCAGCTTTTAAAACAATGTGACAATGTAATAATTCCTTCCATCACAATGTTTCCTATCAGAAAAAAAGAAACAGCTGATTCCCAAATAATAATTGATCCCAGCATTCTGAGGCACAAGCCAGCCAAAACTTGTCTGATGGTTTTAATGCAAAATCACTACATATCAAGAATTCAAGTCCAGTTGTCTAGGGCTTTACAATCATGTGCAAAACACACTGTAGCCAGTGTGTTATGGCCATATCCTCTGATTGGCTGGCTGAGGATTTGGAAATGCTTGGTCATATTTATCTATTTCTGGTATCCCAGTAGGGGTTCAGTAATCTGGAGTTCTCTGCATCTTGCCAGCCAATGAGTGCTCAGGGAGAGTCATGCATTTGATAAAATTTGCTTTGAGAAAATCCCAGCCCCACATCTCCCTCCCTAAAAGGCTGGGGAGGGTACATACTTTTCAGCGCTTTCGTTTTTCCCCTCAGCAGATAGTTGGGTCAACATTAACGCTGATGAGGACTAAGACAAGCGTTGTCCTCATGGGGCCTGTACACACAGGGAAAGTTACGGGACTCCCCAAAACAGCCAACGATTCCAGTTTTAGTACTCAGTTACAGGAAGGCTTGAAAGATAATGAAAAGAAGACAGACAAAAACATACCATTATTATGAGCAGCAAAGAAAGAATGAAAGAGACATTGTGTTGTTTTTCCCAGATTAAAAAAAAATCTGCCACTTAAAATTAAAACTTTTGGTGTTATTCAAATTGCATTGAAAGAAGTTTAAAAATCTAAATATAGTTAAAAACACAGACTGTAGGTCTAGGAGAAAATGATCTAAGAGTCCTATTGCCTTATAGCTCTATCCTTCCCCCTGTGCAACAGAACTACTACAGAATGTAAATCCCACTTGAATCCTTTTTTTTCTTAATTTAGCAAGAGCTGAAAAACCATCTTCGCTTTTCTATACTGTACCAGAGTATATGTCACTATGTATACATTAACCAGCACAAATTGTTTTAAACTGACAATAATTTCTGAGTCCTAATATAAAGACTGGTTTTAAATACTGATGTTCATTCAAAAATGTATATCGCATGCTATTTAGGAATCAAAAATATATCTTTTCTATGTTGCAATCTGTATTAAATGGAATTTTTTAAAGTTTTGCCTGTTGCTACAATATTCTTGAAAAGAGACTGAGTGATTTTATTCACGGGGCTTAGCATATTATAGTAAACTCATCAAGAGAAAATGTTTTTGAACACACATTTATAATAAAGCACAGGACATACATATAAAGTAGGGCATTTGAATTACATTAAAAGACAAATATGGAAACTCACTAGTCTAGAAATTATATTTTACAGGAAACTATGGACATCTTGAAAACCTCAAGAAGGTGCAGACGAGAGCTTGATTATTTGGATATTTGCTGTACATGCTCCAAAATGTTCTTAGATAGCATGACCACCAAATTTTCTTTGTATATCATTGTAAGTCTTATCTTTTTGCCGTTGCTCAGAAAACTTTGGAAGCTCTCTAAACATACAGTATAGAATTCTAACTTTAAAAATAATAGAGTATGTATGCATTCACACTGAGCAATCTACTATAGGAATAAATTCAAATTGACAAACATTAATGGAGCTTCTTCTCTATATATACAAAGTAGCGTACAGGTCCTCAGCTTCTGCGGGACCTGTCTGGCACTAGCTATGATCTAATGGTCCAACGGAATCATCCCAGGCATTCAGTCTGACACTATAGTCAAATCCTGATATCAAGGCTTATTGGTGAAACAATTATATCACAGGAAGAGAATTTGAAAAATCCATTCTGAATTTAGCGCATTACACTTTTCCTAAAGCAGCAGCAAAGACATAGTTTTTACTCAATGCATATTATTAAGTCAACCAAACTTGAACATTAATACTTATTAAATAGATTCATATTTGGTACCATTTCCATTTAGGATCATACTAAAATAACATATTTGTTCTTAATTTATTTCCTTCAGGGAATGTGAACATACTCAACTAAATTGATGAGGTAAACATACTAGCTTTGAGTTTAGAGACTAGAAAGTACATGCACTGGGCGTCCCTGGTGGCACAGTGGTTGAGAATCTGCCTGCCAACGCAGGGGACACGGGTTCGAGCCCCGGTCTGGGAGGATCCCACATGCCGCGGGGCAACTGGGCCCGTGAGCCACAACTACTGAGCCTGCGCGTCTGGAGCTTGTGCTCCGCAACAAGAGAGGCCGCGACGGTGAGAGGCCCGCGCACCGCGATGAAGAGTGGCCCCCGCTCGCCGCAACTAGAGAAAGCCCTCGCACAGAAATGAAGACCCAACACAGACAAAATAAATGAATAAATAGATATCCTTTCCTTTAAAAAAAAAAAAAAGAAAGAAAGAAAGTACATGCCCCAGTTTTGCTGGGACAAAGCAATGTAGAGGAAACATGGGCAATTTCTCAGAAGCTCAGATTCAGAGTACTATGATTTCAAATAAATACTGTTCATCTAAGTGACTCACTCCTAGTGGATGGCTGAGAACCACTTCAAATGCCCTCTTCCTAATAGATACCTCATCTCTTCTTCACATAGTGTTTATGTATAAAAAGTCATCATCAAGTGTTCATAGCTTTTATTATTAACTTATAACAATTTCCAAGGTAATAAGGTTACCAATTGTACAAACAGAACAGATAGAGTCCATGGAATCTTTCAAACTTAAAGATTCTGGTTTGTTCTTATAGCTTTCATTTTGCTTCCTTGCTCTTGTTCTTATTTAATCTTGAACTGTCAACATTAGTAATATCAATGCCTAACAAGACACTGATTACAAAAGATTTTATAAAGGAATTTGTATTGATATGGTTAATTTACTACATCCGGAGGTCACTTTCTAAAAACAAAACCCTGAAATATGACATAACTATACTGTCCACTTTATATATATTTTCTCATTTTATCTCATAACAAATCTTTGGGGTATATATTATCATTATCCCATTTTACAGATGAGAAAAAAAAAAAGATTTGAAAGTTTGTCACTCTCCCAAGATCACAGAGCTTGTAGTTTTTCTGCCACCAAGCCTATACTTTTCACCACTATGCCATGCAGCCAAAAAAAACCAAAAAACAAAATGGTGTTTGCGTTTACATCAACACAAAGACAGTGCAACTGTCTTCCCACTAAGAAGAGGTTTCTCTCCCCATCTGAACAGTCATGGTTCAGAGGTCAGCAAACTATACTCCAAGGGCCAAATCCAGTTAATCACTTACTTTTGTAAATACAGGGTTTTTTTGGAACAGAGCTACACTCATTCTTGCCCATTATGTATGACTGCCTTCATATTACAATAGGAGAGTTAAGTAGTTGCAACAGATACCCTCTGGCCTGCAAAGCCTAAAATACTATCTGTCACTTTATGGAAGATATTTGCCAACCTCTAATACATGCCTGACAAATATAGGGAAGTGTCTTGATTGGTGGAGGGTCTTTTGCTAAATACCAACTTGTAGATAGGAAGCATGTCAAGAAGAATGGGATTTATGGAACAAATATAAATGAAGCACAGGAATTAGGAAGGATGGAAATCAAGGCTAAGGTGAACACATCCACAGAGCACTCACAGGAGCATCTTGAACAGGCCAAGTTGCCTGCTGACTTTTTTTTTTTAACATCTTTATTGGAGTATAATTGCTTTACAATGGTGTGTTAGTTTCTGCTTTATAACAAAGTGAATCAGTTATACATATACATATGTCCCCATATCTCTTCCCTCTTGCGTCTCCCTCCCTCCCACCCTCCCCATCCCACCCCTCTAGGTGGTCACAAAGCACCGAGCTGATCTCCCTGTGCTATGCGGCTGCTTCCCACTAGCTATCTATTTTACGTTTGGTAGTGTATATGTGCCCATGCCACTCTCTCACTTTGTCACATCTTACCCTTCCCCCTCCCCATACCTCAAGGACATTCTCTAGTAGGTCTGCATCTTTATTCCCGTTGTGCCTCTAGGTTCTTCAGACCTTTTTTTTTTTTTTTTTTTTTTTGATTCCATATATATGTGTTAGCATACGGTATTTGTTTTTCTCTTTCTGACTTCACTCTGTATGACAGTATCTAGGTCCATCCACCTCACTAAAAATAACTCAGTTTCGTTCCTTTTTATGGCTGAGTAATATTCCATTATATATATGTGCCACATTTTCTTTATCCATTCATCTGTTGATGGACACTTAGGTTGCTTCCATGTCCTGGCTATTGTAAATAGAGCTGTAATGAACATTTTGGTACATGACCCTTTTTCAATTATGGTTTTCTCCGGTTATATGCCCAGTAGTGGGATTGCTGGGTCGTATGGTAGTTCTATTTGTAGTTTTTTAAGGAACATCTTTACTGTTCTCCATAGTGGCTGTATCAATTTACATTCCCACCAACAGTGCAAGAGGGTTCCCTTTTCTCCACACCATCTCCAGCATTTATTGTTTGTAGATTTTTTGATGATGGCCATTCTGACCAGTGTGAGGTGATACCTCATTGTAGTTTTGATTTGCATTTCTCTAATGATTAATGATGTTGAGCATTCTTTCATGTGTCTGTTAGCAATCTGTATATATTCTTGGAGAAATGTCTATTTAGGTCTTCTGCCCGTTTTTGGATTGGGTTGTTTGTTTTTTTCTTATTGAGCTGCATGAGCTGCTTGTAAATTTTGGAGATTAATCCTTCGTCAGTTGCTTCGCTGGCAAATATTTTCTCCCATTCTGAGGGTTGTCTTTTCGTCTTGTTTATGGTTTCCTTTGCTGTGCAAAAGATTTTAAGTATCATTAGGTCCCATTTGTTTATTTTTGTTTTTATTTCCATTTCTCTAGGAGGTGGGTCAAAAAGGACCTTGCTGTGATTTATGTCATAGAGTGTTCTGCCTAAGTTTTCCTCTAAGAGTTTGATGGTGTCTGTCCTTACATTTAGGTCTTTAATCCATTTTGAGTTTATTTTTGTGTATGGTGTTAGGGAATGTTCTAATTTCATTCTTTTACATGTAGCTCTCCAGTTTTCCCAGCACCACTTATTGAAGAGGCTGTCTTTTCTCCACTGTATATTCTTGCCTCCTTTATCAAAGATAAGGTGACCATATGTGCATGGGTTTACCTCTGGGCTTTCTATCCTGTTCCATTGATCTATGGTTCTGTTTTTGTGCCAGTACCATGTTGTCTTGATTACTGTAGCTTTGTAGTATAGTCTGAAGTCAGGGAGCCTGATTCCTCCAGTTCCGTTTTTCTTTCTCAATATTGCTTTGGCTATTCGGGGTCTTTTGTGTTTCCATGCAAATTGTGAAATTTTTTGTTCTACTTCTGTGAAAAATGCCAGTGGTAGTTTGATAGGGATTGCATTGAATCTGTAGATTGCTTTGGGTAGTAGAGTCATTTTCACAATGTTGATTCTTCCAATCCAAGAACATGGTATATCTCTCCATCTATTTGTATCATCTTTAATTTCTTTCATCAGTCTCTTATAATTTTCTGCATTCAGGTCTTTTGTCTCCTTAGGTAGGTTTATTCCTAGATATTTTATTCTTTTTGTTGCAATGGTAAACGGGAGTGTTTTCTTCATTTCATTTTCAGATTTTTCGTCATTAGTGTATAGAAATGCAAGAGATTTCTGTGCATTAATTTTGTATCCTGCTACTTTACCAAATTCATTGATTAGCTCTAGGAGTTTTCTGGTAGCATCTTTAGGATTCTCTATGTATAGTATCATGTCATCTGCAAACAGTGACAGCTTTACTTCTTCTTTTCTGATTTGGATTCCTTTTATTTCTTTTTCTTCTCTGACTGCTGTGGCTAAAACTTCCAAAACCATGTTGAATAAAGTGGTGAGAGTGGGCAACCTTGTCTTCTTCCCGATGTTAGTGACAATGGTTTCAGTTTTTCACCAATGAGGATGATGTTTGCTGTGGGTTTGTCATATATGGCCTTTATTATGTTGAGGAAAGTTCCCTCTATGCCTACTTTCTGGAGGGTTTTTATCATAAATGGTGTTGAATTTTGTTGAAAGCTTTTTCTGCATCTATTGAGATGATCATATGGTTTTTCTCCTTCAATTTGTTAATATGGTGTATCACGTTGATTGATTTGCGTATGTTGAAGAATCCTTGCATTCCTGGGATAAACCCCACTTCATCATAGTGTATGATCCTTTTAATGTGCTGTTGGATTCTGTTTGCTAGTATTTTGTTGAGGATTTTTGCATCTATGTTCATCAGTGATATTGGCCTGTAGTTTTCTTTCTTTGTGACATCTTTGTCTGGTTTTGGTATCAGGGTGATGGTGGTCTCGTAGAATGAGTTTGGGAGTGTTCCTCCCTCTGCTATATTTTGGAAGAGTTTCAGAAGGATAGGTGTCAGCTCTTCTCTAAATGTTTGACAGAATTCGCCTGTGAAGCCATCTGGTCCTGGGCTTTTGTTTGTTGGAAGGTTTTTAATCACAGTCTCAATTTCAGTGCTTGTGATTGGTCTGTTCATATTTTCTATTTCTTCCTGGTTCATTCTTGGAAGGTTGTGCATTTCTAAGAATTTGTCCATTTCTTCCAGTTTGTCCATTTTATTGGCATAGAGTTGCTTGTAGTAATCTCTCATGATCCTTTGCATTTCTGCAGTGTCAGTGGTTACTTCTCCTTTTTCATTTCTAATTCTATTGATTTGAGTGTTCTCCCTTTTTTTCTTGATGAGTCTGGCTAATGGTTTATCAATTTTGTTTATCTTCTCAAAGAACCAGCTTTTAGTTTTATTGATCTTTGTTATTGTTCCCTTCCTTTCTTTTTCATTTATTTCTGATCGGATCTTTATGATTTCTTTCCTTCTGCTAACTTTGGGGTTTTTTTGTTCTTCTTTCTCTAATTGCTTTAGGTGTAAGGTTAGATTGTTTATTTGAGATGTTTCTTGTTTCTTAAGGTAGGATTGTATTGCTATAAACTTCCCTCTTAGAACTGCTTTTGCTGCATCGCATAGGTTTTGGGTCATTGTGTTTTCATTGTCATTTGTTTCTAGGTATTTTTTGATTTCCTATTTGATTTCTTCAGTGATCTCTTGGTTATTAAGTAGTATGTTGTTTAGCCTCCACGTGTTTGTATTTCTTACAGATTTTTTCCTGTAATTGATATCTAGTCTCATAGCATTGTGGTTGGAAAAGATACTTGATATGATTTCAATTTTCTTAAATTTACGAAGGCTTGATTTGTGACCCAAGATATGATCTATCCTGGAGAATGTTCCATAAGCACTTGAGAAGTATGTGTATTCTGTTGTTTTTGGATGGACTGTCCTATAAAAATCAATTAAGTCCATCTTGTTTAATGTATAATTTAAAGTTTGTGTTTCCTTATTTATTTTCATTTTGGATGATCTGTCCATTGGTGAAAGTGGGGTGTTAAAGTCCCCTACTATGATTGTGTTCCTGTCGCTTTCCCCTTTTATGGCTGTTAGTATTTGCCTTATGTATTGAGGTGCTCCTATGTTGGGTGCATAAATATTTACAATTGTTATATCTTCTTCTTGGATTGATCCCTTGATCATTATGTAGTGTTCCTCTTTGTCTCTTGTAATAGTCTTTGTTTTAAAGTCTACTTTGTCTGATATGAGAATTGCTACTCCAGCTTTCTTTTGATTTCCATTTGCATGGAATATATTTTTCCATCCCTCCACTTTCAGTCTGTATGTGTCCCTAGGTCTGAAGTGGGTCTCTTGTAGACAGCATATATATGGGTCTTGTTTTTGTATCCATTCAGCCAATCTCTGTCTTTTGGTTGTAGCATTTAATCCATTTACATTTAAGGTAATTATTGATATGTATGTTCCTATTACTATTTTCTTAATTGTTTTGGGTTTATTATTGTAGGTGCCTGCTGACTTTTAATCTATTGAATTAAATGGACTCATGTGATCTTTGTTGACCAGCTCTGTGTATGCAGATCTATGAAATCCTTCTCTGAATAAGGCCTTACAATAGTTGTTGTTACTCTTCAAATTTATTCATACTTTCCATGTAAACTTAAATTGTACATGGTAACAGGAAAAGAAAAGTCTCCATTCCACTAGAGAGTTGATTATTTTCCAATTTTAAGGAATAAAGTGGTCTTGTCTGAAAATTTTTAAGTAGGTGTAGAATTATGTCCCTCTCCATTGTTAATACAATTGGATGATTTTGATCATTAGCTCTAATCATTGATTTACACAGCAGTTAGCCTCTAGAAGTAACTCTAAAAGCGAAATCCCAGTGGAACACTGACTTGCCTTAATACGGTATATGTATCCAATGGAATTTAAACATTTCCAGGTTGAAAAAGGACTTAACTTAGATAATGAGTGTGCACGTGCTCACACACACCTCCTCGCCCACACATACATACCATCACATACAGCAAGAAGCTCACAGAAATTTTAACATCCTACATTATTGGCACATTTCCAGTGAATTAAAAAAAAAAAAGCAGCAAAATTCCTAGATGATGACACAGTTTCCCAAATCAATTCCCAGCTTTTCCCTGAGCCACTAGTTCTTAAAACATGAAAGAAGAGAGGGCACTTTTCATTTGAAAAAATGGTCTATAAAGTTCATATGGGAGGGAGAGAGCATTTGCCAAAGTGATTAAGTCCATGTGTGTGAAGTACTAAGTGAAACCTTCAGGCATTCTGTCGCACGTTATTTTCACTTTTCTTCAATTTACACAGCCATGTGGGTGGCCACATGTCTATTTGTTTTGTTTGTTTTTCAACAAGTGAAACTAGAGGTTGAGAAGTGGAGGTTAGAGGGGCACGTTTTTTAACTCATAGGAGTCATGGTTTTATTATTTTCAGATTAAGTCGATGTGCAATTGAACAAGTTCTCTCATTAGCTGAACCCAGAAACAGATGGCAGTTGTGCTTATGAGGTTACTTCGTGCAGCTCGTGTATTTGAGTACATTTTTATCTTTCCTTTTGCTTACACAACGTTACACCCTCCACTTACACAGCTGGCATCCTAAGACAAAGAGAGCGAGAATATCAATCTTTATATAAGAATTTCATAGAGAGAAAAAAACAGAGTCCTTATCATGTTGATGCCACAGTTGTTGCTTCTAAAGAGCATTCACATAAATTTCTTAATTTACATAATTTAAGAAAATTAAATATTACATTGGATACTATGATTAGTCTTACATATTAAGTGTGGGTAGCAATGAACAATTTGAAAAATAAAATTTTGAGAAGTCAATTCCTCTTTAATACACTCTGTTAAATGTCTACCACGTAAACAGTCCTATCATGTAAAAGAAACTGGCCTAAGAAATCTGCACTTGTAGCAAAATGTATGATAAATTACTAATAAACTAGTATTCAGTGACAGTATGTTTCTCATTTTAAATATTACTTTTTGATAGAGTTTTACATGACTTTAATAATTCATTCTGGCAAGGAATTCCAACCAAGGATTTCTACTATTTCACTCAGCTTAGTTTCACTTTTATATCTATGTAAAAAGGAATAAAGTGGAGTAAAGGAAACAATCCAAAAATAAAAGCCTGACATCTCACAGTGTAAAAATGGCGGCATATGATTTATCTAAATGAATATTTTCCTTTTTCAGATATTTCATTTTTTTTACCCTAATGAGTTTATCATAACTTCTCTGTTCAAGGAACAATATCATGATCATTCCGGCAACATCCCTCTTTTGTTTTGTTTTGTTATTTTTCTCCTTCATTTTTCATCACAATGTTCCTCTCCCCCTATTCCATATACACCATATACTTTAATGTGCTTTATCTGCTTACTTGCATATTCATGTACACTCTCAAAAATGTAGGTTTCCTGGGTGTGGGATTGTATTTTAATGTATACAGATGGTACTTTGCTATAGTAATTATACTGGTTTTTAAATTTTTAATCAAAAATCAATTTTGAACATCAACACAAGTTTCTGTAGATATTTACACATCAATTGTTTTTACTGGCTGATAACACTTTGTATATATGTACACTGTATTTAATCTATGTGTTCCATAACGATGAACACCTGGGTTATCACCAACTCCTCAACAACCACAAAAATACTTCCCTACTTCCTTCATGCTTTTGACTTTATGGACCTATGCAAGACATTCTCTGGAATATATGTTTAGGATTTCCGTATAAATGCATAATTTCATTAAGCTCTATTAACTGCTCTCCAGAAGGACTGTATTGTTTTGGTCTCCTATAAACAGATCATGAGGCTTCCTGTTTCCACACATCTACACATTCACTTCGAATTACCTGACATAGCTGCCAATCTGATGAATTAAAGCTAGCAAAAAACCCTCTTTTCCCCTCCTCTGTTTATTAGTGAGATTGATAATCACCCTTTTTATGATCATTAGCCTACTTATATATTTCTCTTCTGTGAATTGTCCATCCATACACTTCATCTATTTTTTTTTTCATAAGGGTTTCCTGTCTTTTTTCTTGATTTGCAGAAGTTCCCTCTGCTTTCCAGATATTAAAACTATACTCATTTGAAATATTCTCTAAATCCATCATCTATGTCCTTGAACATACATTTAATGTGGGCACATCCATCAGTTTACTTTTGATTTCTGGCTAGAACATTTATCTTAAGAAGTCTTTCCCCACTTCATGGTTACAGACATTCTCCCGTCTGTCTATGCGTGTGTGCGTATGTGTGTGTGTGAATACACATACACATATGTATTTCATTGTATTATTTTTCTATTTAAGGCTTAGCTATTTGGATTCCACTTTTGTATAAGCTTTTTATTACTTATTTTTTAATTTAGTAGGCCATTTTTCCCAAGACAATCACACAACTCATCTTTGCTCATTGATTTGTGATGTTATCTTTGTCATAGATCAATTTTTCCTATACATACGACTCAACACATCAACTCTGTAATATTTTCCTTTCATCTATTTACATGTTTTTATTTTTAGGCCCACAGTTTTATTTCTTATTGAAGTAAAACAAATATATGAAAGGTACACAAAACATGACAGTACAGCTAAATGAGTAAAACTGATTAAGAAATAAAATATTACTAGCACCCTTCCAGTCTATATACCATTCCACCTGCCCAAAGATAATAACTCTCCTGAGCTTTAACACTATGATTATTTAGAAGTGTGTTAGTTAATTATCAGATATATGGTAAGCTTTAGTAACTATTTATTCATAGAGTAATTCTACTATGGTAGAGAACACACTCTGTATGATTTCACACTTTTGAAATATGTTGACACATACTTTATTCTCCAGCCTAAGGTCAATTTTTATAAACGTTTCATGTATACTTTAAGATAATGTCTTCTGTTGTTTATTGCTCTTCTTGCTCAATATTCTACATGCTTAATGATTTTTTTTTTGCTTATTCCATCAATTTTCAGAGGTATATTAAGACTTCCCACTAAATGTATGGCATTCATTTTTCATTTCAAAATCCCTAATTTTTATATATTGAGAATATTTTATTATATAAATATATATTTTGAATTTATATATCTTCCTGGTAAATTGACTTTTTATCATTATAAAATCATTAATCACTATGAAATATTCATCTTACTGCTAATTTTGGCTTAAATCTTCTATCTTATCATTTGCTTTCTGTTTGTCCTTCCTGTCCTGTGTTTGCTTTTTCTCTCTTTTCATAGTTTATTTTTGATTGAATGTCTATCTCAGATAGAATTATTCTATTAATTTCAGATTTCTTGTATGGTGACTCTAGAAATTACAATATGCACCCATGCATGCGTTCCCAGTTAAATATCCTTGACTACTAAAATTAGTACCTTATTTTCTCCAGGAAAATGCAAGGATGTTCAAATGCCTTTTCTTTATTCCTGTCCTTCTCATACTGACTTATGTACTAGCGTAGTACTTACGCACTTGTGTTTAATTATATACATATTTTAAACCTACACATCATTATTAGTGCTTTTAGTCAAAATATATTTAGATTTATCCTTATATTTTCCTTTATTGTGGTTTATCATTACTTCTTAATATCTGAGATTCCAAGATTATTTGCCTTCTGATTGAAGGAACACACTCTATTTTTTCTTTACTACATATATTGATATAATAATGATGAATCCTCACATTTTCTGTTTGTTTATAAATATATTTAGAGAAACCTGGAAGAACATCAACTGCACTCTAAAAATCCAGATCACCTACAAAATAATAAGTTTTCTTGACCTCATGAGAGAGAGAAGTCACACAGAACTCAAGAAGTATTAATTCCACAGACGGCAAATCCTTTTGAAAAGAGACAGAAAGCACAGACTGGAAAAGCATAGGAAGAAGAGCTGTTACCCATACAAATGGATAAGGAAAAATAAGCTGAAATTTTAATTTATTTCTAAAGGCTAGGTATAGGAAAGAATATAGAACCCCTGGCCACCCAGACACAAGGTAAGGTCACACTTACAATCAACTACCCATGGATCTCTAGCTGGTATGCACATGAAAAGGGAAGACAGGGCATTAGAGAAACCCTTGCTTGTGGCATGCAGAAGCATGCAGGAGGAGCACAATCACTGCTATAGGAGTCACAAAGGATCACTTCCTCCTGCTTTAGCTCACTGTTTCCGGCGGGCAAAAGTCCCAAACTCCTGGGGGAGGAGCAGAAATCTTTGTCACTCCCACTGCGCACTAAAGACACACTGCTGGAGGAAGTAAAAGAAATGTGTCTTTATTTCATTTCAGAAGGATGTGTTCAATGACCAAGTTGACCATTACATACTTCTTTTCACTGCTTTAAAAATATAATTCTGTGATTTTCTGGTTTCTGTTATTTCTGTTAGTCTTACTTTTGCTCCTCTGAAAATAATTTCTCTTTTAAACTTTAAAAATTGCATTGTTGCCTGGTTTCAACAGTTTTATTACAATGTTGAGATGTCATTTCCTCTAATTATCAGGTTTGAAATATGTACTTTTTTCAAATTTGTGATCTATGACTTTTATCAGTTTTTAAAAAATTCTCAGACACTTTCTCTTCAAGTGTGTTCAAGAAGTTCATTTACTTCTGGGATCTCAATTACACATATGTTAGATCTTCTTGCTCTTCCTTTATCTCTCTTGGCTTATCTTTTGTGTTTTCCAAACTTTTGCCTCTACACAGTTTTTCTGAATAATTTCTTCTCTGGTGTTTTACAGTTTTACATTTGCTCTTCATCTATATCAAATTTGCCATTAACTTCACCCACTAAGTACAAAATTTTGGTTATTATTTTTTTTCAATTCTATAATTTCTATGAATCCCTTAAAAAATAATGTCTAGTTCTCTGCCAAATGCTCTAATGCTAACATTTATGACTGATTTTTTGTTTGTTTGTTTGTTTGTTAGATAATACATAAGAAAAACTTCTGAAGATAATTTGAAACATAGGATGATGATAACTTTCCCCAGAGAAAACTTGTATATGTTTTCAGGATGGTAGAGGCATTATCATTAGTGATTATTAATCTGATTAGAGATTAAGACTATTTGAAGTTGGGCCTCAGTATTTATGACATCTGACCTATTTCCACTTCATCCTTACTGTTATGGCTTAGTCCATTTTGGCCCCCACCTAATTCCTGGGAGGTACCAGGCTTCTCTTCATAAAGTTGCAAACTCCAATTTTTGTCCTTCTAGCTGCTTTAATTTATTTAAAACTTTATTCCACTTTTCAGACTCCCAGATACTTCTTCATGAATTGGTTTATGCCCCTACAGGAAAAAACAGCACCAAATCTGTCTTACCTCTCTGAGCTTCATTTTACTACTGGATGTTGTCCCAATATTTTATTTTATACCTTTCTTTCCCTTTCAAATATAACTTTTTTTTAATGTTTTGCCTACCTTTTCTGGTTATACTCTGATGAAGATTAGTTCAAAAGATCTATTACCACATACAGACTTTCCAAGATGGCAGAGGAGTAGGAGGATGTGGAGTTCACCTCTCCCCACAAATGCATCAAGAACACATCTACGAGTGGAACAGTTCTCACAGAGCACCTGCTGAACACTAGCAGAGGACCTCGGACACCTAAAAGGACAAGAAAGATCCCCATGTAACTGGGTGGGACAAAAGAAAGAAGAAGGGAAAAGGAAGAGGAGAGGAAGAAGGACAGGACCTGCACCCCTGTTGGAAAACTGAAGGTAAAGAGAGGTTCTGGCATCTGGGGAAGCCCTCCTCACCAGCAGGGAGGTCAGCTGGGACAGAAGGGGAGCTTCAGGAGCTCGGAGGAGAGCCCTGCAACCAGTCTGTGGCAGGTAGGACAGAGTGAGACCTACATAGCTGGTCCATGCCACAGCCCTGCATGCCCCAGCCTGAGACAGGTGTCTGCCAGTGCATACAGGGGCCGGGTACTGGAACGTGGGGTTGGAGAACAGACTCGAGGAGGGGACTGCTGTTGACTGTGAGGAGACAGCCTGAGGGGATGGGAGTGAGGAGCTCCGCAACCAGGAATGCTCGTGGAGGAAGCCCAGACTGCCACAGAGGCAAAGTGCCATTGCTGGATGACGCAAAAAGGGTGGGGCTGCCATTACAACCTCACTCTTCACGCGATGGCCCCTGCTTCCACTGGCAACAGGGAGGGCTCCCGCTGTAGCCAGCTAGCGCGCCCCTACCATTACCTCCTCCACCTCCTCCCCCGACTGGGCGACCCGCTCACCCCGATCACTTCCTGATGGGTTCTTGCGTTCCAATCACTAGCTCAGCAGCCTGCCGTCTGGGCGGCCTGCTCACCCCTATCGCCAACTTGGGCTTCTTCCTGCCTGAGAGACTCCTGTGCTCTGGCAATCTCTGGAGCAGACTCCACTGGGAAGAACACATGCAGAGGTGGGACTGAAATTACAGCTAAGCCCCAGGGGCCACGTGACTAAGGAGAGCTAAAGTCTCTCCTCATGGCTGCGCCAACCACAGAGTTATAACCCTGCTGACAGCTTCTTAAATTCAGCACCTGCAAAACATCCAAACGGACAAGCGCTTCTATAGATGGGATGGGTCTGGCTTTAGCAGCTGTGGGCTTTGTGGGAATGTACACATGGGGGTTGGGCCAGGCCAGAGTCTGAGCAGCCTCCATAGCTCCCCCAGCCGGTTCAGGTACACAATCACTGCAGTCCTGGGACCTGACCTCAGCAGATCTGCACCAGTGGCTTGGTGAAAACAATGCCTGAGAGTCACCAGGGCCAACTGCCGGCATATCCACAGTTCAGGTGGGACCAAGAGCAGTGCCAACAACAGTTTCCTTTGTGAGCCCGCACAGTGGGCAAAAGGGGACACAACAGAGCACAGTCACAGGTGAAGAGCTGCAGAGGAGAAATACTCAGTGGCTTCTCTTGCAGTGGGAGTGCTCCAATCCAAGCTGCCTCACACTGCAGATCAGAAACACAGCTAAGAAACAGATCTTGGGGCCTCTGCTCCAACAACCAAGGAGCAGACCCCACTCCTGACAGGGCAGTGACAACCACAGAGCAAACGGGAGGCCCCGCTCAATATCCAGGGAAGGCTCTGGTCACCACAACACCAGTCAAGCCCCTATCAAGGGGATAATGGCACTTGCCTCTGGACCAACCTCACTGACCAGGGTGCAGACAGCAGAAGCAAGAAGAACTACAATCTTACAGCCTGTGAAAAGGAGACCACAAACACAGGAAGCTGGACAAAATGAGAAGACAAAGAAATATGTTGCAGACAAATGAGCAAGATAGAAACCTACAAGAAAAACTAAATCAAGAGGAGATAGGGGGGCTTCCCTGGTGGCACAGTAGTTGAGAATCTGCCTGCCAATGCAGGGGACACAGGTCTGAGCCCTGGTCTGGGAGGATCCCACATGCCACAGAGCAGCTGGGCCCATGAGCCACAATAACTGAGCCTGCACATCTGGAGCCTGTGCTCCACAACAAGAGAGGCCACGACAGTGAGAGGCCTGCACACCGCGATGAAGAGTGGCCCCCACTTGCCACAACTAGAGAAAGCCCTCACATAGAAACAAAGACCCAACACATCCAGAAATAAATAAATAAATAAATAAATAAATAAATAAATAAAAACTTAAAAAAAGAGGAGATAGGCAGGGACTTCTTTGGTGGCACAGTGTTAAGAATCTGCCTGTCAATGCAGGGGACATGGGTTCGATCCCTGGTCCAGGAAGATCTCACATGCCATGGAGCAACTAAGCCCATGCACCACGACTACTGAGCCTTCACTCTAGAGCCCATGAGCCACAACGACTGAGCCCATGTGCCACAACTACTGAAGCCCATGTGCCTAGAGCCTGTGCTCCACAACAAGGGAAGCCACCTCAATGAGGAACCTGTGCACTGCAATGAAGAGTAGCCCCTGCTCACTGTAACTAGAGAAAGCCCACATGCAGCAACGACTACCCAACACAGCCAAAAAATAAATAAATAAAATAAATAAATTTAAAAAGCAGAGGAGATAGGAAATCTACCTGAAAAATAATTCAGAGTGATGATAGTAAAGATGATCCAAGATCTCAGAAAAAGAATGGAAGCAAGGATTGAGAAGATACAAGAAATGTTTAACAAAGACCTAGAGGAACTAAAGAACAAACAAACAGAGATGAACAACACGACAACAGAAATGAAAAATACACTAGAAGGAATCAATAGCAGGATAACTGAGGCAGAAGAATGGATAAGTGAGCTGGAAGGCAGAATGGCAGAAGTCACTGCCACAAAACAGAATAAAGAAAAAAGAATGAAAAGAAATGAGGACAGTCTCAGAGACCTCTGGGACAACATTAAATGCACCAACATTCGAATTACAGGGGTCCCAAGGAAGAAGAAGAAAAAGAGAAAGAGCCTGAGAAAATATTTGAAGAGTGCACTTCTCAAGTGAGCACAGAACATTCTCCAGGATAGATCACATCTAGGGTCACAAATCAAGCCTCGATAAATTTAAGAAAATTGAAATCATATCAAGCATCTTTCCCAACCACAACACCATGAGATTAGAAAAATAACAGGAAAAAAAAAAACTGTAGAAAACACAAACACATGGAAGCTAAACAATATGTTACAAAATAACCAATGGATCACTGAAGATATCAAAGAGGAAATCAAAAAATACCTAGAGACAAATGACAATGAAAACACGATGATCCAAAACCTATGGGGTGCAGCAAAAGCTTGTTCTAACAGGGAAGTTTATAGCAATAAAATATTACCTCAAGAAACAAGAAATATCTCAAATAAACAACCTAACTTTACACCTAAAGAAACTAGAGAAAGAAGAACAAACAAAACCCAAAGTGAGTAGAAGGAAAGAAATCATAAAGATCAGATCAGAAATAAATGAAATAGAGATGAAGAAAAGAATAGCAAAGATCAATGAAACTAAAAGCTGGTTCTTTGAGAAGATAAAAATTGATAAACCTTTAGACAGACTCATCAAGAAAAAAAGGGATAGGACTCAAATCAATAAAATTAGAAATGAAAAAGGACAATGGACACCACAGAAATACAAAGGATCATAAGAGATTACTACAAACAACTATACACCAATGAAATGGACAACCTAGAAGAAATGGACAAATTCTTAGAAGTGCAATCTTCCAAGACTAAACCAGGAAGAAATAGAAAATGAACAGACCAATCACAAGTACTGAAATTGAAACTGCGATTAAAAATCTTCCAACAAACAAAAGTTCAGGACCAGATGGCTTCACAGGCAATTTCTACCAAACATTTAGAGAAGAGTTAACACCTACCTTTCTGAAACTCTTCCAAAAAATTGCAGAGGAATGAACACTTCCAAGCTCATTCTCTGAGGCCACCATCACCTTGATACCAAAACCAGACAAAGATATCATAAAAAAGAAAATTACAGGCCAATACCACTGATGAGCATAGATGCAAAACTCCTCAACAAAATACTAGCAAACCGAATCCAACAGCACATTAAAAGGATCATACATCATGATCAAGTGGGATTTATCCCAGGAATGCAAAGATTTTTTTAATATCCATAAATCAATCAGCATAATACACCACGTCAACTAACTGAAGAATAAAAATTATATGATCATCTCAGTAGATGCAGAAAAAGCTTCTGACAAAATTCAGCACCCATTTATAGTAAAAACTCTCCAGAAAGTGGGCATATAGGGAACCCACCTAAGCATAATAAAGGCCATATATGACAAACCCACAGCAAACATCAATCTCAATGGTGAAAAACTGAAAGCATTTCCTCTAAGATCAGGAACAAGACAAGGATGTCCACTTTAACCACTATTATTCAACATAGTTTTGGAAGTCTTAGCCATGGCAATTAGAGAAGAAAAAGAAATAAAAGGAATACAAATTGGAAAAGAAAAAGTAAAACTGTCATGTGTTGCAGATGACATGATACTATACATAGAGAATCCTAAAGGTGCCACCACAAAGTACTACAGCTCATCAATGAATTTGGTAAAGTTGCAGGATACAAAATTAATGCACAGAAATCTCTTGCATTCCTATACACTAACAATAAAAGATCAGAAAGAGAAATCAAGGAAACAATCCCATTTACCATCACATCAAAAAGAATAAAATATCTAGAAATAAACCTACCTAAGGAGATAAAAGACCTGTACTCCAAAAACTATAAGATGCTGATGAAAGAAATAAAAGATGACACAGACAGATGGAGAGATACACCATGTTCTTGGATTGGAAGAATCAACATTGTGAAAATGACTCTACTACCCAAAGCAATCTACAGATTCAGTGCAATCCCTATCAAATTACCAAGGGCATTTTTCACAGAATTAGAACAAAAATTTTATAAGTTGTATGGAAACACAAAAGACCCCCAATAGCCAAAGGAATCTTGAGAAAGAAGAATGGAGCTGGAGGAATCAGTCTCCTTGACTTCACACTATACTACAAAGCTATAGTAATCAACACAGTATGGTACTGACACAAAAACAGAAATATAAATAAATGGAACAGGATAAATGCCCAGGGATAAACCCACACACCTATGGTCACCTAATCTATGACCAAGGAGGCAAGGATATACAATGGAGAAAAGGCAGTCTCTTCAATAACTGGCACTGGGAAAACTGGACAGCTACATGTAAACAAATGAAATTAGAACTCTCCCTAACACCATACACAAAAAGTAACTCAAAATGGATTAAAGACCTAAATGTAAGGCCAGACACTATCAAACTCTTGGAGGAAAACATAGGCAGAACACACTATGACATAAATCACAGCAAGATATTTTTCAATCCACCTCCTAGAGTAATGAAAATAAAAACATAAATAAACAAATGGGACCTAATTAAACTTAAAAGCTTTGGCACAGCAAAGGAAACCATAAACAAAATGAAAAGACGACCCTCAGAATGGGAGAAAATATTTGCAAATGAAGCAAACAACAAGGGATTAATCTCCAAAATATGCAAACAGCTCATGTAGCTCAATATCAAAAAAACAAACAACCCCATCAAAAAATGGGCAGAAGACCTAAATAGACATTTCTCCAAAGAAGACATACAGATGGCTAAAAAGCACATGGAAAGATGCTCAACATCACTAATTATTAGAGAAATGCAAAGCAAAACTGCCAATAGGTATCACCGCACACCAGTCAGAATGGCCATCATCAAAAAATCTACACATAGTAAATTCTGGAGGGGGTGTGGAGAAAAGGGAACCTTCCTACACTGCTGGTAAGAATGTATATTGGTACAGCTACTATGGAGACCAGTATGGAGGTTCCTTAAAAAACTAAAAATAGAACTACCATATAATCCAGCAATCTCACTCCTAGGCATATATCCAGAGAAAACCATAATTCAAAAATATACCTGCACCCCAATGTTCTCTGCAGCACTATTTACAATAGCCAGGACATGGAAGCAACCTAAGTGTCCGTTGACAGATCAATGGATAAAGAAGAAGTGGTACATATATACAATAGAATATTACTCAGCCATGAAAAGAACGAAATAATGCCATTTGTAGCAACATGGATGGACCTAGAGATTGTCCCACTGAGTGAAGTATGTCAGACACAGAAAGAAAAATATCATATGATATCACTCATATGTGGAATCTGAAAAAAAGGTACAAATGTACAAAACAGAAATAGAGTTACAGGTGTAGAAAACAAACTTATTGTTACCAGGGGATAAGGAGTGGAGAGGAATATACTACAAGATTGGAATTGACATATACACACTACTATATATAAAATAGATAACTATAATAATAAGGACCTACTATATAGCACAGGGAATTCTACTCAGTACTCTGCAATGGCCTATATGGCAAAAGAATCTGAAAAAGTTTGGATATATGTATAGGTATAACTGATTCACTTTTCTGTGCACCTGAAACTAACACAACATTGTAAATCAACTATACCCCAATAAAATTTTTAAAAAATTTATCTATTACCATTTACCAAATGCTTATCTCTATTTTTATTATTTTCATAGCTCTTTTATAGTGTTACATTGTTTCTAAATTACTATATATTGTTTATTAATGTAATCCTTACATAGCATATTTTAGTTCTTTATTGTGAACAATATCATGAAATATATATAATATATAACAATTATATATAAATATATATTCTTATTGGCTGTATATTTTCTTAATGCTTAAAGATGTGGCGATTTTTCTAAATTAAATTTATATACTGAAACATTGCTTAGTTAAAATGATTTTGTGATAAATTTGTTGGGTTTTATGTGTAGATGAACATATTATCTCTAAATACTGCAGATTTGTGTGTTCTCTTCTAATTCCACATGCATATTATATACATAGACATGAAGATTAACTTCACATTAAATTCACAACTACAAATATCATGTTGACATTTAGTGTAGGCTTGTATTCTTAGCATATCACCTAGTCCTTTCATTCTGCCAGAAGTCTATCTCATGACTTCTTTCTCCTCAAACTACCAACACCACATCCCACAGTTGACTCTGCTTTCTTTACTCGGAAAGAAATGGAAGGGAACTTCAACAGTTCTCATCAGCCTATCCGCCCATCTATAAGCACAATGGCCAAATATTCTGTCTTCCTTTTTGTTATTATTGTCTCTGCTCTTGCCTAGATAATCCTCTCCACTTAAGCACCACTTCCTTGTTCCCATCCTTCTTGCCTACTGAATCCATTGCTGAAGCAACCTCCCACTCTCTTCAACACCGTTATTTTTTTCCTTCCAAATTATCTTATTCCCATCAGAATATAAACATGCTATCATTTCTCACATCTTAAGAAAACCTCTCTTTACCCACTTTTCCTTCCATCAGCCACCCCATTTCTCCTTCCTCCTTAACAGCAATACTCCTTGAAAGGGTTGTCTACTCTCATTGTCTCTGATTCCTCTTCTTTTGTTTTCTCTGAAATTCACTCCAGTCAGGTTTTAAGCCACTATTCTACAGAAGCTACAGTTGTCAAGATCATCAGTGACTTCTACTGTGCTACATACCGTTATCATTATACTGGATCTGTCATGAGCATTTTCTATGGTTGATCACCCAACCCCAATAACAAAAGATTTTCCTCACATGGCAACCATGACATTCCATTTTTCTGTTTTTTCTCCTATCTTACTGGCCATTTCCTCCCAGTCCCTTTACCTCGTTCTTCTTCATCCCCTGAGGACTTAACATAGAGATCCTCAAGGGCCCACTATTTATCTTTTGTACTGACACTGACTTCCTTGGTGAACTCATCTAGCATACATTTAAAACCTGTCTATGTGCTAATGAGTTCTAAAGTTTGCTCTCCAATATAAGCCTCTCATTAGAAATAAGACCTTTATATCCAACAGTTTACTTAGCATCTCCTTAGATGCTTAATAGGCATATCAAACTTAACTCCAAACTCAAATTCCTATCTTTCTTCCCCACACACCTGCTTCCCTCAGTGAATAGTAATGCCATTAATTCAGTTATTTAGACAAAAATATCTGACAATATTCTGGACTCCTCTTTTTCTCAAACCCCACATCCAATCCATCAGCAAATTCTTTTAACTCTGTCTCCCAAATATATTCGAAATCTGACCACCTCTTACCATAGTCATACCTACCATCCTCATGTAAGCCACCATTACCTCGTTCCCAGATTGTGTCATTAGCTCCCTAATTGTCCCCATAATGACCAGTTTGTTCTCAATTAAGAACCTAAATGGTCCTGTTAAGGAAAAAAAAAAAGCATTTTTTTCTCATATTTTCCCATGTCACTTGGTGTTCAGGCCTTCGTTTTCTTCTCTGAACTCATTTCCTGCCACTCTTTCCTTGGTTCATTCACAGCTCCAGCCACAGCAACAATCCCTTTATTATTCCTCAAATGCACCAGCCCCAGGGCCTTTACATCTGCATTTTCTGTGTATGGTATGCTCCTCTCCACCTATCTATATGACTCACTTTCTCATTTCCTTCCATCTTTGTTTATAATCACATTGTAGTAAGGCTTTTCCTGATTGTTCTGTTTTAAAACTGCAGCCAATCCAAACACTTCACTTCTTGCACTTCCTATCTTCCCCTCACTGTCATGTTTTCTTCACAGTGCTTAACCACATTCTAATATACTATATAATTTACCTACCAATTTAATGTTTATTTCTTTTTAGTAGAATGTAAGCCCCATGAGCACCAGTTTTTTTTTAAGTTTCATTCACTGCAGTATCTCAGACTCTAGAACATTATCTAGAACATAGTAGGTGCTCAATAAATATTTGTTGAACAAATGAATGAATGAACTACTCTGACCTGAATCTTCAGTACTATTTTGAACAACAGTAATATCAGGCATCTTTTTATTATTTCTGGATATTAAATGAAATTCATCTAAAGCTTCTTTGACCACTGTGAGGTATGTGATAGTTTTCCAGTATGTAGAATGAATCAAATTCAAGACCTTCTCTTCTATTTCTAGCAATCTTTTTTCTATTAGTCATTAATGTGTTAATTTGTATTGATAAGTTTTATAATGTTAAACAATCATTGCATTCCTGAAATAAACTATTTAATGATGCATTTTTTTTGTAAAATTTTAATATTTCTTCTTTTATAATTGGAGTATAATTGCTTTACAATGTTGTGTTAGTTTCTGCTGTACAGTGAAGTAAATCAGCTATATGTATACATATATCCTCCTTCTTGAATATCCCACCCCCCCCCCCATCCCACCCATCTAGGTCATCACAGAGCAGAGCTGAGCTCCCTGTGCTATACAGCAGGTTCCCACTAGCTAGCTATTTTACACATGGTAGTGTATTTACATCAAACCTAATTTCCCAATTCATCCCACCCTCCCCTTCCTCCACTGTGTCCACATGTCCATTTTCTACGCCTGTGTTTCTATTCCTGCCCTGCAAATAGGTTTATCTGTACCATTTTTCTAGATTCCACATATATACGTTAATATACAATATTTGTTTTTCTCTTTCTGACTTACTTCCCTCTCTGTGACAGACTCTAGGTCCATCCACATCTCTACAAATGACCCAATTTCATTTCTTTTTATGGCTGAGTAATATTCCATTATATATATGTAGCACATCTTCTTTATCCATTCATCTGTCGATGGACATTTAAGTTGTTTCCATGTCCTGGCTATTGTAAATAGTGCTGCAATGAACATTGGGGGTACATATGTCTTTTTGAAAGATTTCTTTAAGAATTTTTATTCAGTGGCATTGCCTACAATTGTTTTATGCTGTCTTCATTTGCCCTTAGAATCAAGATTTTACCAGCCTTCTAAGACACTGTCTACAACTTTCATTGCTATTCTATTTTCAGGAACATCATAAACAGATGAATATTAGCTATCCTTTAAAAGATTGTTAGAACTCATTTATTAAACTAGTTAGACGTGTGTTAAATCTTTGATTATATTTTAATTCATTAAATGATCAATTTTATTTTTAGATTTTTTTATATTTATTTTAAAAAATCCATCCACTTAATCTAGGTTTCAAATTTGGGGGCAGAGATTTGTCACAGCCTTCTTATATTTTAAGACACATGTTTTTAGTTACTGTATTATTAAATTCATACTTTGATTTTATTATCTCCCTTTTCAACTGAATGACCTTTCCAAAGAGTTCTCTCTTCCAGTTATCTTTTCCAAGAGCCCATTTTATTTATTTTAAATAGTTTCAACTTTTTAAAAAAATCTAAAACTTTTATTTTTCTTATATCTTTTATATACTCTGTTCTTATATTTCCAACTTCTTAAATAGAATGTTTTAATTGCTTTTACAATCATTCTAATTGTCTCCTATTTCTTTAAAAAAGTATTTTTAAAGCTAAGTTTTTCCCTGTAAGTACTGCTTTAAATGTAGTTCACAAAATTTTATATGTAGTATTTTTATTGACATTCCAGTCGAAGTAAATCAACAGGCTATTTTGGAATGTTCATTGTTTTTGTTTCTTGATCTGAGGGTTTATTTTAGCTATTCTTTAGTTATTGTTTCATTTTTATCACAGTATAATCAGGTTGCATAATGCAAACATAAAATATCAACACGTGATAATGTAAATGTCAACACATCATAAGTAAAAAGATGTTTTTTTCTTTTATGTACATATACTTTTTAATTTGTAGAAAATCCGTACACAGTAATGTAGTCCTAATCATTTATTTTTTCAGTCATATTCATCATCACTGATTCATTAACAGAAATATTATAACCTCAAAGACTGCTAAAATGAAAAGACTGATTGATCTTAGCTGGTTTAGTTCCACTGTTTTAAGTAGAAATAGTCCTGTAGAAGGATGAAGTTTTGTTACTAGTCTCCCGAACTCCACTGTCATTCAATTCCTCCCACATTTAATTTTTCCTACCACAGTCAGTGTTATCATTTATATACATATATAAATGATATATATGATATATATATATCTCTCTTTAAATCTCAGTTCATGTTACTTACAAAACCTTCCAATATCATTCCATTGCACAGTAAATAAAATCCAGATATTTACAAGGCCATACATCATCTTGTCCCGCCACTCTTCCCTCACCTATCGCATATCCTCACTGAACAAGCCAAGATCATTTCAGTCTCACTGATTTTCTATTTGTTGTTCCCTCTAGGCAAGCCCATAGGACTTGACTTAGGAAGGTCTCTGGATCTTTGAAGGCTGGTCTCTTCTTACTACTCAGGTCTCACCTAAGATGTCACCATCTCAGAGTATCCCACTGTAGTCAGTCATTCTAAAATAGCTATCTGCACCTTCCACTAGTCACTCTTTATCATTAACTTATGTTTAATTTTATTTGTAGCACTTTTTCTATTTCAAATATGTTGATCAGTTGTTTATTATATATTACGTCTCACACCTCCAGAATGCAAGATATAAAAGAACAAGTGTTATTTCTGTCTCATTCCATAACATATATATTTTTCCACCACAGACAATTGTGCTTGACATCTAGTAGATGCTCAGCTAATACTGTACATTTGTGAATATCCACAGTTACATTTTCTGCTCTGTGTTTAGCCTGTTTCGTGTATATGGGACAGAACCGAAGCAAAGAATTATTGCAACCATTTCTTAGAAAGCCCATATGTCTCCAGATATTATTTTTATCATGTCACTTTTCCTGATTAACCATCTGGAAATATTCTCCTTATGGCGTTCCTCCCCAGTATTACAAAAGTGCCTACATGATAAATTTTGAATCTCAATTCTACATTAACATTGTTCACAGCACTGACTGGATATTTGATATTACTATTTTTAGATGTGATAATAGTATTATGGTGTGATTTTTTTTAAGTATGAAGAACACTTATCTCTTAGAGATATTTACTGAATTATTTATATTTGAAATTATATGATGGCTCAGATTTGCTTCAAAATAATCCAGGAGTTATAGTTGGGGTAACAAGATTGGCCCTATGCTGATAATGAATCTCTTCTCCCTACTCTTATAAATGTAATTCTCAATAAAGTAAAAAAAAAAGAAAAAGAAACAGTCTCCACAGCCTAACACCATTTAACCTAACCAACCTGATTTCTGAATACTAACCTACTCTTTACCCCAGCCCATTGGCCTTCTCTCTGTCCTCTGAAGATACATACTCACTTCTCTTTCAATTGCAATATGTTAATTCAATACCTACATGCAACAAGGATCCTCCCAGACTGTTTCAGCCCACTTGATGTGGAACGCCACCTTCCCATGAGATGCACTTGCACTGTCCATTTTGACAATTATTTAGCTAATGCTTTGAATGGTTATTTAACTCTATTTCTTGAACAAGTCTTTTTAAACTTTTCTTATATGCTTGTGTGCAATTCAATACACAATGCACTGAATCTCAAACAACATCCCACAAATAATTACCTGCTTATTAATTGATCCAGTCTTTTATGAACACAAATAAAGAACTTTAGATGAGAATAAAATGTTTCTCCCATAAATATTCAAATTATACATTAAATCTAAAACATTTTAGATATAGAGAGTATATTTCTATGGGTTTTAGGTTTTTAAGAAATTTATTATCATTGACATATAAAAATTATATATATTTAAAGTGTACAACTTGATGTTTTTATATAGGTATATTGTGAAATGATTACCACAATCCAGATAATTAACATATCTATCATCTCTGCATAGTTACCATTTGAGTGTGTGTGTGTGTGTGTGTGTGTGTATGTCAAGAAGATTTAAGATCTTTTCTCTTAGCAAATTTCAAGTACAACAATACAGTATTGTTAGCTATTGTCACCATGTTGTATATTAGACCTCCAGAACTTACTAATCCCATATAACTAAACTTCTGTATCCTTTGACCAACATCCCTTTCTTCTCAGCCCTCAGCTCTGTCAACCACTATTATACTCTCTGCTTTTATGAGTTCAACTATTTAGATTGCATATATAAGTGACATCATGAAGTATTTGTCTTTCTGTGTCTGGCTTATTTCACTCAGCATAATGTCTGCCAGGTTCATCCATGTTGTCACAAATGGCAGGATTTCCTTCTTTTGTTAATACTGGATAATATTTAATTGTGTGTGTGTATATATATATATATATATATATATATATATATATATATATATACACATACACATATATGTATATATATGGCACATTTTCTTTATCCTTTAATCTGTCAAATGGCATTTAGGTTGTTTCCATATCTTGGTTATTGTGAATAATGCTAGAATGAACAGAGGAGTGCAGATACCTCTTCACACTGCTGCTTTAAATTTCTTTGGATATATTCAGAAGTGGGATTCCTGGGTCATATTTTTAATTATTGTGTCTTCCTATTGAATTAACCCTTTTTTCTTTATATAATGACTTGTCTCTCATGACAGTTTTGACTTAAAGTCTATTTTGTCTAATATAAGTATAGCCAACTCTACTCTTTTATTATCATTTTCATGGAATATCTTTTCCATACCCTCACTTTCAGACTATGTGTACCGTTATATCTAAAGTGAGTAACTTGTGGATGACTTTTCAACTGGATTGTTTTTATTATTCATTCAGTCTCCTGATGTCTTTTGATTGGGATACTTAATCCACTTACATTTAAAGTGATTGGTGATAAGTGAGGACTTACTATTGCCATTTTGTTCGTTATTTTATCTGTTCTATATTCTTTTATTCCTCTCTTCCTCTTTTGCTGTCTTCCTTTGTTATTTGATGATTTTTTGTTATGGTTTGATTCCTTTCTCTTTATCTTTTGTGTATGTACTATGTTTTTTTTTCCTTTATGGTTACTTGAGACTAGTATAAATCTTGTAAAATTATAAACTTCTATTTTAATTTGACAACAACCTAAGTTTAATTACATACAAAAACTCTACTTTTACTAACTTCACATACACTCTCTTATATGTGTTCTTAAAGTCAGAGTTTACTTCTTTGTGGGTATGCATCTGTCAGCAAATTTTTGTGATTTTAGTTATTCTTAAGCTTTTATGTTTTAACTTTTATACTAGAGATAAGGGTAATTTGTACACAACATTACAGTGTTATATTGTTCTGTATTTGACAATATTTTTACCTTTAGTGGTGAGATTTATACTTTCATATGCTTTCACATTGCTGTTCAATGTGTCTTCTAGCCCACTTGAAGAACTCATATTTCTTATAAGGCAAGTCTGATGGTGACAGACTCTCTCACTTTTTGTTTGGGAAAGACTTTACCTACTTTCATTTTAAAAGAATATCTTTGCAGAGTATACATTTGTTGACAATTTTTTTTTCTTTCAGTACTTTGAATATATCATCCCACTCTCTCCTGGCCTGCAAGGTTTATATTGAGAAATCCATTGACAGCCTTATGCAGAGGGGTCCCTCTTAAATAGCAAGTTGCTTTTCTCTTGCTGCTTTCAAAATTCTTTCACTTTTGACAGTTTATTTATAGTGTGTCTTGGTGTAGATCTCTTCATGTTCAACTTAGTCAGGATCCTATAGGCTTCCTGAGTCAGGATATCTATTCCTCCCCCCCCAGATATGGGAAATTTTTTGTTTCTTATTTTTTAAAATAAGCTTTCTGTCCCTTTCTCTCTCTCTTCTCTTTCTAGAACTCCCATTACATATCTCTTGGTTTATTTGATTGTATACCATAAATCCTTTAGGCTTTCCTTACTCATTTTCATTCTTTTTTGCCTGGACAATTTTAAATTTCCTATATTTGAGTTTATTGATTCTTCTGCTTGATCAAGTCTGTTATTGAAGCTCTCTGTTGCATTATTTAGTTCAGACATTGTATTTTTCTGCTCCAGAATTTCTGTTTGATTCTTTTCTTTATATTTTCTATCTCTTTGTTGAATTTCTCAGTTTGTTCTTGTATTGTTTTCTTGATTTAATTAAATTGCTTATCTATGTTCTCTTGTAGCTTACTGAGCTTCTTTAGAACAATTATTTTGCATTCTTTGTCAAGCAACTCATGGATCTCCTCTTCTTTGGCACTGGTTACTGGAAGCTTATTGTGTTCCTTTGGTGGTATCATGTTTCCCTAATTTATCATGTTCCTTGTGTGCTTGCATTGGTGTCTTCAAGAAGCAATTGCCTCTCCCAGATGTTACGGACTGGCTTCAGTAAGGATAGACCTTCACCTGTAGGGAGATAGCTACAGAGACACTGACTAGAGGAGCAAACAGGAGCATGCTAAAGCACTATGTTTAGTGGCATGCAGGTTTCTAAATATGGGGCATGTGGTAGCTCCAGGTCTTAGGGTCATAGTGATATGGTGGCTCAGGCTGCTATGGTCTGCAATGTCAGCAACTGTGTGGTCCTTGGCAGCAAAAGTTATGGGGGTTTCCAAATGGCTGTGAGGGGCATTAGGGTCCTCGCCAACCCATTTGGGTCCAGTGGTGAACACACCTGAGTAAGCAACAGGAGCTGGGGCAAGTGGAATGCATGTGTGTGGCTGCTAAGGCCAGCTGTGGGCACGTATGCAATGATGGGAGCAAGTACTAGGGCCAGCTTTGTGTGCACATATGGTTACAACAGTTGGCCATGGGCACAAACATAGCTGTGGGAGCCAGGGCTAGTGGCAGGGGCTGAGGCAGGTTGTGAGTACACATGTGGTGACCACACTGTGTTCCAGGACCAGGGCATCCACAGTGGCACCAGCTGGACTGACTCAGGGGGGTGGCAGCTCAGGCAGCTGGATTCTGCAAAGATAAAAACTGTGGGACCCTCATGGGTGAAACTGCAACGATCCATTGTGGCTGCAATGGCTGTTGGTTTACTCATTGGCAAAAGCTACTGGGATTGTCCGCAGAGCAGGATGCTGGGATCCACAACAGTGAACACTGCAGGGTCATTGGTGGTAAAAACTGCTGGGTGTCCATGCCACAAGGGCTACTGAGGTTCTCAGTGGCAAAGGCTGCTAGGGTCCTCTGTAGAGGAGGCCACTGGGACCATGGTTGCACCTACTGCCTGGCCAATACTGATAACCTCCATCCTTCTTCTGTTTCTATCAGTCTCCAGACATCTCAGCTGTGCCAATTTCCCCAACAATCTGGGTGGGGTAAAATCAATGCAGATCCTAAGGCAGTACCCCAAAAGGCTGAAGAAGCTGATCATTCATCCTGCCCTCCTTTTCCCCTGTGAGGGGAACTTGTGGTGGCGAGCTGTGTCAGCCTGCGGGAATATGATGATGCAAACAAAATGCTCTTCCTACTGTTTTTGTATAGTTATTCTCATGGTTTGTTGTTGTTGTTGTTGTTGTTCTTTTTTTCTCCATTGTTTTGCTGCAGCTACTTAACTGGACTTCTGAGCTTTTGCAGAGCTATTTTCATTCAGGGATAGCTATTTAATTGTGTTCTGTGGGGAGATGAAGTCTGGGATCTCTATCCTGCCATCTTGCTGTTGCTACCCTCTTCTTGTGTGGGTTTTTACAAAAAGTAATTCTAGCGAAACTTGGCATATTTAGTGGCTATTTTCCATTCTTCTGCTGGTACCCTCCTACTCCAACTACACTGAAATCTGTTTTGTTTGACTGACAAAAGAAAGTTCAAACCCATGTGGCATTTCTAGTATATTTCTATTAACAGAACATGCCAAAATATCCATATTAAAAGGTTATGGAGGTGGTTTCTGTGTATTTCAGTAAAAGAGCCATATTTTCTACCAAATTCTCATGATATAAACTCAAATAAAACTTAACTACTTTAGTGAAGAAAACAAAATTTTGCACTCTGTGTCTTGGGCAACATGGAACAGATCTGAATTTTAAAATAAACTAAAAAAATCAGTTAATCTTTCCAGTATTTCTAAATATCTGTATATTTTGTGTTTTTAAGATGTTTGAATTTTTAACCATGTGTTTTATATCATGTAACATAATTACTAGGTATTAACTTGCTTGGACTACCTTAGATCTAAAGACCACTTGTGCTAATTCTATTTGTATTGTTTATTTCCACAATAATATTTGCTACTGCCTAATGTAGAGCCTTGACACTTGCAAAAATAATTTTTAAAAATAAGAAAAATCTTCAGCACCTTGGAATCATTAAATGTGAAATCTAGAGGTGAGAAAATTATTAAAGGTAAAGAAATAATGCTTTTTCCTAATACTTACTACTGATACTCAACTTCTCAAATGATTTTATTACGCCGGAAAGCTTCTCTTTGTTTCAGCAAGTTAAAGTGTTTCAGGGATCATTTAATACACTACCCTCCTCTCTGAATACTTTCAGGTACTTTTGGTCTCTTTAATGAAAAGAAACTAAATCTAGTATTCCTCTAAACTGGCAAGGGAGAATCAGAGAAAAAAAGAGACATAGCATGAAAGAAACTGGAATGAGACAGACATTCACATGATGAGGAAGGGAACGGGGATATCTAAGTATATATAGATGTGGTATTTTAATATTTTTAAAGTATTTACAGAATGTCTTAAATATTATTTGACTTCTTCCTTTGGTTTCATTTATTATAAAATAGTGTGTTGCTGTGTAGCAAGTACCTTTTGATTAAAACTTTCTATTTTTATTACTTTTGGAAATTTTAGCTACTCAGTTTCACATATGCTAGATAGTATGGTTGGATACAGCCTCATGAAATCATAGAAATTTATTGACTCTGATTCCATGCTCCATGCCTCTTTGCATGCCTGAGGATATGCTACACAACAAAGTCAATAACACATGCGTGACAGTCTCAAGGACAGATGCTCAATGAGAAAAATTGTTCAACATCCAAGCCCTTCACTGTGCCCTGAGGCACTGCTGTAAAACACAGTGTTATGTGATTGGTAAAAGAAATGAATCAGCAGGACTCCATCAGCTGTGACATGTGGCATCAGGAGATGACTGTTTATTACTGTTGTGCTGAGCTCCTGACACTGTTTTCTGCTTTGGCTTGATAAATTTGATCTCTTTGAATCCCAGATTTTTCCAACAAGCAAGGGTTTTTCAAAAAAACACTTTCAGATACTTTTGTTGAGAGAAAATGCTGAGTGTTTTCAAATGATCTTGTCCTTAAGGGAAAACTGACCTGGGGAAACCTTTTGTAAATTATGCCATGGGGAAGAAAATGAATTGTAAGGGAAAGATGTTTTTCTTGACTGTATCTTGCCCTATTGTGATAGTGGCAGATTTTTTCATGGTGGTACTGCCTCCAGAATAGGTTAGACACACAGTTATCTTTGGAGAAAGTTTTGAATTACGACATTATTTTAGGGGTAAGGGGAAGTTATTTGATTTACATTTTATTGAGGTATATAATTCCTTATCCCTATAACAGTATAAATACGAGTGATTCTTTAACAAGTGCATGTTTGTATTAATAAGTGGGATATCTTGAAGTTGCTCTAGATTTAATACGTGATGTGCTTCTTACTGTAACATCTAATTACTTCATTAAATGAAAAACAATATAAATATAAAACTTAATTATTATATATACCAGTTTCTACTAAAAAAAAAAACAAAACCTGTGCTTAATTTACAATTAATTCTAGTTTTTGTAGCCAAAAGTTGGTGACACTGAATCATATTCAAATTCAATATTCTCCCAAAGTAGATAGAGTATTTATATACCTTCTAGTTGTCTTTTTTCCCATACATTTTGCACATTTTAATAAACTCTTTGCAATCAAAATAGTTTGAAAGACAAAATAAATAACTTTAGTGAAAGAAAGTGGAGTCTCATAAATTAAGAAAATACAAATCAGAACACAGGAGGAAAATTTTGCTGTCCACATCAAACAAAAATAAACAAGCAAATAACTCTAGATCTAAGATGTTGAATAGTTCCCACATAGCCTCTAGATATCTCATAAAAAGTTTTTGTTGATAATACGTATATATACACATATTTAAAGCATGACACTGAAAAGTTTTTAAACTCCTGTGTTTCTAATTATTTTTTATTTCCAACTACTACACAGGATAATACTGAACCCATGAAATCAATTGAATAGTTTCAGTTTTATCATATAATAATAATATAAAGGGAAGAATTCATGGAGTTCATTAACTTGTAATGAACAATTTCAAATAAGTGAATAGGCAAGCACATACTTTTAGCCTCTTGCAGAAATAAATCTTTTACAAAGATAATGACAGAAACATATGGATATCATTATGGAAAATATGTATATTTAAACAATATGCTAAATATATACTACACAATAATTTACATTTACTGATAAACATTTGTACCTCAACTACAATTTCTAAACTATATCCAAAGTAAAATAATGTGAACTCAGAGCCCCAGTGTGACACAACCCATAGACTAACAGCAAAATATACAAAATCAAAGTTCAAATCAAAATAGTTTTTGACAGAATATTATACCATCATCTATAATCTCTTCCTCAGACTATATTTTTATTTTATAAGATAGGAAATAAAGCAAAAGATGTATGTATTATAACTTCTTATACATATATATTTAAATATATATATATATTTTATCAATCACATATTTGCAAGAGACAAAACACTATTGGTTACAGCACTTAAACCATGCTTAGCTCATACATGCTTTCTTAATAAAATCTCAGATGCTAAAATTGTGCTATATTCAACTAGATAGAAACATACCAAAAATAGAAACCCTCTATCTCCATCCGATAGTTCTTTATTGTTAGATTTAACAAGGAAAACCTGCAATGTGACAAGATTTGAGATCATCTTACATAATTTGATTTTGTTCAATTAGTAGTGAAAGAAATATATCATTTTATTATTACATGACAAATGTGGTGTCCAGAGATTCAACATTTAACACACTAGGATCCTTCAAAAGCTACAATTACAATTGTATAACTCCCACACAGAAGAAAAAGAACTCAATGAAAATCTGGATTACAACATTTCTATTCTTGAGATTTTTTTGATAATTTCCACAAATTTTTAAATTTAATCAAAAGAGTTAACAAAACTCATAGTGTATTTTAATAGTTGAGGTTTTTTTCTCGTTGTTTTGTTTTGTTTTTTAACGAGTATTCCTGGTATCTTTAGCACAGTAATGAATTTAGCGTTAAATAATCTGGGATCAAATCTCACCTCCAAGAATTAGAAAGAAAGTTACTTACCTAGGCTGAGGCTAAGTTTACCTATATGTAAAATGAGTATAGTGATATCTGCCATGCCTCTTTTAGGACTTTCTAAGAATCAGATAAACTGCTACTATGAAGCACTATGTGAACTGTAAAATAATAAATATGTTATTATTTTATTATCACATTCACTAAGAATGTAATAAAATGTTTATGTTATTATTAATTCTGATACTTATACACTTCAAACACTAATTTATTTCTGTAATTTTCAGTTCCTGAAGGCATATATCATTGAAATTATTTTCCTAATATTGTAATTATATTAGTAAAACTGCCCCTCAAAATTATAGTATACCACTTTTAAGTAAATATTTTAATTCAGCATGGTAAATGAGTATTCATAGTACTTTAAATATTTATAAATCTTCTTTTTCCATGGTATCACTCAGAATTTTTAAATCATTTTTTTTATAAAAGAAAAAGAAATAATATGTAATTTTTATTATAATGTGCACTTTATCAATGTAGTGTTTCTCCGCTAGGCCAATCTACTGTGTGTATGTAAACCATACACGGAAGAGAAATGTTTACTCTTGGATCTACTATGACATATGACAGATTTTTAAATTTATATTTTTTGTTTGAACAGAGACCACTGCACACTAAGAAATTAACAAAAAAAAAAATGGGTCTCTGGTAGAAGTAAGTCAAATCCTTATTTCATGGATCTACCATGACATATAATAGGTATTTAAATTTACATTATTTGCTTGAATAGGGATCACTGCAAGCTAAAAAAACAACAATAAAATGGGTCCCTGGTAAAAGTAAATCAAATCCTCCTTCAGACTTCACAGGATTCCCACAGCTGAATGTATGTTAAAAAGAAGCTCACAATTCCAAAATTATAAAACACTATAAGCAAAAGTAAGCAGGCATAACACCAACATAATTAGACCACCAAGTACTTCAACTAGTAATCCTCTCAGATAAAACTATAAGATAAATATATTTTAAATAATAATGAAATACAGTAACCATATAAAAACATAAGAAAACACCTCATAGAAAACATGGGAGATATTTGGGAGTAAAATAGAAGCATGGGTCAGAACACAGGGAGACAAAGAAATAGAAAATAAGAAAGAGGGGTTAAATAGCATCAAGGATAGAATGAGGAAATCCTTCTATTCAAAAAATTTTTGAATAATAGGATTTCCAAAATGAAAGACTAGACAGAATTCAGAGAGGCAAAATTTTTAACATAATGGTTGAGACATTAATACATATAAGGGAATGCTTAAATTCATATTTCATAGTGCAACAATAACTGGATGTAACAAGTGAAAAAGAATTGAAACATAAATGTATAGTAACAAAAATTATAGAACCTCAAGAGAAAGGAGAAGTTAAAAGCAACTAAAGAGAACAGACAAATTACTAAAGAATTATGAAAAATAAAATTACTCTGATTGGTTTCACAGAAAAACAGTGGAAGCCAGAAAAAAATGCAATAATACATTCAAAGTGCCAAAAAAATAATTTTTGATAATTAATGTATGCCCAGAAAAATATCAATCAAGATGAGAATAAAATTAAGGTACTTTCAGGGAAACAAAAATTGAGACAACTTGCCATTAACATACTGTTACTCACAGAACTACTAAAGAATGTACTTAGTAATAAGAAACCAGAAAAAGGACTGTACTAAAAAAAGAAAATTAAAAATTCATATCACTCATTAATATAAATATAAAAATCCAAAATAATTCAAATTCCATACTATTTTTAAGAAATGATAATTAAAAAGTTGTTTCTATCCTAGGAATACAAAGATTGGCTTTAGTTAGAAATTCTAGGTATGACCTTCACTATATTGTCAGATTAAAGAAGGTAAACATGACTATCCCATTAAATACAGTTAATACTTCAATAAAATTAAACACTCATTCATGATAATGGCTCTTAGTAAACTAATATAGAAAATAATAAGCACAATTAACCTACAATAATATTACTCAAAATAAGGAACATGAGAAGCCATATGTTTAAATTAGAAATAAAAAGTTGCCTGCACTCACCATTTCTATTCAACATTGTCATTTGCTGAAGGAAGGAAGAGATATAACTCCATACTGATAGAAGCTCAAATCTACAAGAAAACATAAAACAACAAAAATGACAATTTTATGGACAAATATGAGATATATATTTTTCCTTCTCTCTTCTTAATTTCTTGAAAAGAAAAATGACTCTTTGAAGCAAAATTATAATGCTTTACTACTGAATTTTTAATACAGATAAACCTAATACATATGACAACACATCACAAAGGATAAGAGAGGATTTTAGATGAAACTAAACCGTTACACGTGTCTCATACTTTACATAAAGTAGTCCATTATTGCTCATAGAGCAACCTCCTCAGAATTTCCTGGGTGTAATCTGAAACTGGTTCCCATGTGCAGAGGGCTGAGGTAGACTGAAAAAAGAGGAAGACTACTCCAGATGGTAGGTTGCAGGTTTAATAAGCAAGGGAACTTACATATGAGGCTTGTCTTGGGCAGCCACAAAATGAGTAGACCTCCACACCTGCCTGCCAGAATTTTAAAAGTTTATACAGAGGCCTTAACTGGGTTCAGTCACATATACCATCCACATGGTCTCAACACCACATTACTATCTGAAGGCTGTGTTCTTGGGCAACTTCTCACATGGGGATGGCAAACAAAGCGTACATTCCAAGGACAGGGAAGGAGTGACAGTGTTTCTATTGCCCAGGTCAAACAGCAGTCATGTCCTCTCAATGACCTTCCTCAACTATTATAAAGACTAATTGGAACTGTGATAAATTATAGATGTGTTTTATAATTTTTAGAGAAAATACTTAAATATAATATAAAGAGTTATAGCTAAAATAAAGTGGAATATTAAAAAAATATATAATCAACACAAGTTAAGATAGGAAGGGATCAAAGGAGTTAAAAATTAGACAGAATAGAGAAAAAATTATAAAATGAGAAACCTATACCCAACCATATCAGCAATTATATTAAATATAAATGGACTAAGTTCTCCAAATAAAAAGCAGATAATCAGACTAAATTTAAAAAGCAAGATCCAACTATATCCTATGGGCCTTTCAACATAAGGCCACAAATGAGTTGAAAGTAAAAGGCTAGAAAAAGATAAACTATGCAAACAATAAAGGGAAGAAGTCTGGAGTGGTTATATACACACAAGTAAAAACAGACTTTATTCCCAAGAAGTACTGTCACAATTAAAAATAAAATTTCATAACGATAAAAAGGCAAAATGTACATAATTACAACATGCAAACACACAAAACAATATAACATTATTTCTAGGTACATATATATGTAGTAAAAGTGCAAGTAGTTTTGACTGGTCATAACATTTATAATAGTGTTCATCTCCAGGAGGAACAGAAAGACTGGTTCTCGGAGGATGGGAATTTAAAAGTCTTTCACTTTATTTGTAATGACTATTTTAGAGACCAAAGAAGATCTGAGGCTAAGAGAACTCCAATTTTTATCTTGGCTAAGTCTCAAAAACAATGTTGAATTGAAAGAAATAAGGAAATTTTAAAAAGATACATGGACTGTGATATAAATAATGGGAAATTATAAAACTTGCAAAATAACATATATACTCCTTCTGGAACATACACATGCATGAAAAGTATGAAACACATGTAGGAAGATAAATACTAAATCCAAATTGTGTTTGCCTCTGGACAGAATAAATTTTAGAATAGGGAATGGCACACATGTAATTTCAACTATAAAAATAATTGATCTTTCCTTAAAAATAATCTTTGAAAAAAAAGCAAATAGTGTACACTATTCAGATGTCACCAGCCTAGATAAAGATGCATGGATACTCATTATATTATTCTCTATATTTTTCCATGTGTTTGAAGTGTGTATGTGTTCATATTAGAAAGAAGAGTGAAAACTGAGTTTCACATGTCAGCTCTGTTAGGTCTTCATCAGGAATAATATAAGCTAAATGAACCACTTTTTTCTAGCTTCTGAGAGACTTTGCATTTGTTTTACCAGCCTCATAATCAAACAAAGCATCATTAACAGAATAAAATATACAATCTACTCTTGCAAGGTCCATCATTGCTCTAGATAAAGGTTTTGATCATCTAATAATATAAGACATCTGTTTCTGGTTCTACTTTCTCTAACCATCAAAACCATTACTGTATCTACTGTAGTTATTACCTTTGAAGCAATTATCACCTACAGGAAAGTACAAGAGTAACTTCTTTGACAAATAAATTAAACAATGCCATCCAGTTGTTTCCAAAGCAAAAATAGCTTGTTGGTCAGTTCAAACTGCTAATTGTTATCCTGATGGTAATGAAATAATCATATTACAGGAAAGAACCATAATGGGATTAGAGGAGAATCAAATGTGTTGACAAATCAAGGAAGACTCTGACCATAATATCATTAAATCCCTCTACTTTTTCAATACAAAATTATTATTATTTTTTGGTCAACATATATTTTATTCTCATTGTGCTATTTTACTATGTAGAGGTAAATACTGATGTTCCAATCTATGAGCAGTCACTTAAGATATGATATTGATGCCTTTCCTCAATTCCATTATCATTCCCCCTTTTTTTGTTAAATAAAAGAAAGAACAGGACCATATATGCCTGTAGTGTAAATTAGTCATTCCATGATCTGTATCTTGAAGTGAGTAGTGGGTCCAAGGGTGAATACATATGTAAAAACTCAACAGGCTGGACCAGTTGAATTCATAAAGTAAAATATGGGAATATATGGATGTTTTATCTCTTTATGTGATAAAAATATAATACTGCCAGAAAATGTTTTCTGATTAAATATTTTACTCACATTCATTAGTCAGATAACACATAAAATATAAAATAAATTTAAAACTAACAACACAGGTAAAGATGACTATCAACTTCAAACTATAATTATGAATTTACTATATACACTTCTAGGTCATTTTATACATATATGTGTGAATGTGTTCTCTCTCTCTCTCTCTCTCTCTCTCTCTCTCTCTCTCTCTCTCCCCCTTGCCCCTCCCTCCTTCTCCTTTCCTTCCCTCCACTTACATAAGTGATACCATGTTGTAGAAATCAGCTTGCAGTTTATAATTTTCACTACATAAAATGGCTTGAAGATACTTAACTGTTAATAGTACCACATTTTAGCAATTTCTTTATTGACTATCTTGGTTATTCTTATGTTGCAATATGGCAAACAATATTTTAATACCTTTGCTATACATGGCTCCTTGGGAATACAGCAAGTGTTTCTCCAGAGTAAACATGAAAAACATTACTGGGTCTTGAGGTATGTGAATAATAAATTTGAACAGATAATGCCAAGTTACCGTCTAAAATGACTGTAATAAATGATACCCCTACCAACACCGTACGGGATTGCCTATGTCCCTCTGCTCTCAGAAACACTTGTTACTTGTCTGTTTGTTTACTTATTAAGCAAACTGAAAGATTAAAAAGATAAAACATGAATTTAACTTCCAGTGAGATTGAGGACTCTTTAAATTTGTTCTTGGTATTTTGTATTTTTTATGTAAATAACCTGACCACATCTTTTGCTTATATTATATTACCTTGAGCTTTTTGTTGTTGTTGTTTGGTTTGTTTTTTTGATCGCTTGAGAGGAAATCTGTATATATTCTGGATAGTAATCTTTGAGAGTTTTTAAGGCATTGCCATACCTTATTTCCAGCAATACCATAATGCTGTCAGTATTCAGAGTGTACGTAATTTCTCCAAGTCTGTCATTTGCCATTTACTTTGTTCTGAAATTCAAACATGATTATGTAATTACAGTTATCAGTATTTTCTTTCTTTAAGAAGAAAACTTGTCACTTGTTGAAGAAGAACTCCGTTACCACAAGGTCTAAAACATTTCTGCTTTCTTTTCTTCAAAACCATGTATAATATCACTTACCTATTATCTTGTCTACTTGTGTTTACATTTTTATCTTTAATTCAGCTGGTGTTTGTTTTCTGCATGTATGAATGACCTGGGGTAGGTGTCAGGAGACAATGTTCCACAGGTCTCTCATTTCTGCATGTCATGCAAGCAAGGCAGTAACTGTCCTGTGTTCCAGTCTATCTTCAAGGATGTTGGTACCATGAACAGTCTTGGCATATGAGGACAATGCTTCCTTCCAGAGCACAGGACAAGCACGTTTACTGACCACTATATAAGTTCCCTAAGAAAAGAACCCATCTCTGTAATGCAAATCACTTTGTGGCAAGTAGCCTCTGGCCTTCTTTGTGAAAATCTGCAGGATATGAACACTGGGGAACTGACACAAAAATTATGGCACTCTGGCCACTGTGAATATAGTGAGTAATAAAATGTACTTCATCTCTGGCCCCAGAGGCTCATTGCTTAGACTGCCAGCATCAATGAAACTATAGCAGGCCAATATGTTAGCTTATAAGCAGAGGGAAACTACAGACACTTCACAAGTTTTGAGGGTTTGGAGACTAATTTTATGTTTTTCCAAATCAATACCAATTACCGTAAAATGATTATCTTCTAGCCTTTTCCTAGTGAGTTGAAATGTCATCTTGGTCATGTATTAAATTTCTTGAACTATTTTATTGCTTTTAGTACTGTATCAGTTGATTCTCTAATCTAGGTGAATTTGAAGGCAGTTTTTACAATGGTGATAGAGGCTGGAGAAACACAATCTTATTCAATATCTGTTTAACTTCCATGTTTTCCTCCTGCAAAAGCTAGAATAATCATATAAATATGACAATCAAAGGCCAAGATAAATTAGGATACTTGGATAACGCAATTTTAAGAATCGTAATGAGTTCTAGGTTCTTTTCTTAAGTATGCTATGTCCAGTGGTAGGCTGGCAAAATTTTAACTCTCTGGAGTAAAAGGTGTGGGAAGAAGGTCTGATTAGCGGCATTTTCCATTCACAAAGTGTAAATACTCCCATCATGACCAGTTTCAAACCACCAACATGACATCACTGAATATAGAGTTAGGAATAGATGAACAGCAGCATACCATAAAGCAGTATTCCCACATGGCAGATGCAATAGATGTAAATAAACTCAGGAACATATAGTATAATAATTAGGAAACAATGAATGAACAATGAATATGGTTTATTATATATTTATATATTTATTTTTTAATAGTAGCTATGTTTAACAGCTGTTCACAAATTCCTGAATATTTAACAATCAGCTCTCATCCAGAGTAAGCTGGCTCCAGAATACCACTCATTGTCCAAGGACATTGAGGATACTGGATGCAAAATCTCTAAGCCACAATCTATGATCTTCTAGAGAGCATGGAGAACAGAAGTGATGTCAGAAAAATAAATGAGAAGAGTTTTAATTAATCATTCTGCATTCAAATAAAATGCATACCTAAATCATGTCATTTACATTGACTTTGAATTTATTTCAAGGACAGAAGAAAAATGAAAAATAGAATAGGTAAGTTTCATTCTCAATGTATTATCCAATAGTCTGATCACATCTTTTTCCTAAATTCTGCTTCTAATAGGACATTGGTGAAAGGCTTTGGAAAACTGGAATGACTATATCTTTCAGTTACATCCCATTCTGTTGATTACATAGATACTACCTAATTTATTTTTATTTTAGGGGGATTAACACACTTGTCTCCACCATGCTCCATTATTTGTTTTGACTCTGTCTCTGAAGATTTGAATGAGCTCAGATGAAGAGTAATTGGTCAAACTCTAAGACCAAGCATTAAAACTTCCAATTCAAGAAGGAATATCCTTGAAAAGGTTCTGAGTAAAGACAACATCAGTAATGGAAAAAAGAGTAATAACCTTAATTCTAGTGTGTGCTACCACAAATGTAGGAGTTCATATGACAAACATAACTAATCTTGTTTTTAAAAGAGAGAGCCAAAAGCCACTTTAAGTCATCAAATATTGATGGCCAGCCATGAACTCTGAAGCCAAGCAGAGAACATGGCAAAACTTGACCTAATTTTCTTCAAAGAAGAAATAGGATTTCTAGAGGTTTCTTTTTAATCCTTTAGTCACTGTCTTCCTGCACATCCCATTTCTTGGGAGTCGAGGAAGTTGAAACTTATTTTAACTGGGCAATGGAGACAGGAGGGAAATTTTATAAGGAAGCTAATTAAAATTATAAACTTACAGGAGAGAGCTGGGAATGACTGATTTTACACATCATAGCCAAACACAACAAGGAAAACTAAAGAATTTTTTTTTCCTTAATTTAGGAGTAGGGAATGAAGAAAGTTGAGACAAAGAGACCCCATGGAGGCAAAAACAAGCATATGGAAAAAGTTACTTAAAACATAAATGCTAAACTATACCAGAATGTTCAAAAGGCAACTTATTTTTACATTCAAAGGCATGAGAAAGGAGAATGTAAATGAAGCAAAAATAAAGATGAGAAAAACAAAATCAAGTCAAATGGGCTTTTTGGATGCTTGTCTAACTCTTACTTTTATGTAAAAGAAGAATTTGACTTAATGGAAAGAAAAGAAATTATATCTTCAATGATTTTAAAGTATCCTAGCCATCACGGAATCCAGTGCACTGACTGACATCGTTTGAAGTGTGATTACAAACATAGTGTCTTAAAGATTTGCATGGCTTACTAGATGAATTAAAAATAAATACAGCTTTGATCCCTAAATCTTCTTAAGAGCTAGTAAGTATTTTAGCTAGCAAGTGCTGTTTTTTTAAAATACTCTAAGTATTTAAGTGAGCTATGCTTTTGATAATAGCATTCTGCTGCAAAGACCTAGATATAAAATGACTTCTTAAAAAATGAATGAATATAATTAACTAAAAGCTTTCATTTTGACCTGAATACAACGTAGTAGTAATTTTCACAAAGATTGCTTATGGTTTTCATGAATAGAATTCTGTACTCTTCTTGCCAATAAATACTACTCTTTGTCTCACATTTTATTTTCCTTGACAGGAAGAAAAGCACTTAAAAATACTGAGAGGGAAACTAAATAAAGTGAGTCAATGAGTATAATCAAATAATCAAGAAGTAAGAACCTGGAGAAATCACTTAGTTTACTCTCTTCTAAATAAAAAAAAAATGAGAGTTAACAATTGTAAAAACTTTCTGAGTGACATAAAATATTATATTGGAATTTACATGGTTTGAGATTTCAACACAACTAATTGAGTCCTAGTCAGGAATAGAATTAGGTGTTTAAATAATGATTATTTCTTCTTTTGTTGAACTATATTAAGATAAATGTAATTACCATATCACATATAAATATAATCCCATATATTGAACATAGTAAACCCAAAGCAAGAAGTTTCTATTATTTTTTCTACATTGAATATCTCATTCTTTGACTATTATATGGTATAGTAATATTCAAAGATGGCATTTCTATTTCTCCTTGCTTCTTTCATACACAACACCAGAAAATTCATCTGCTACATATGAAAAAAGAAATCTAGTTCTTGTTCTATGTTATATTATTCTACTGTTATTGAGGATAACATGGAGATAGTTGGTTTTTCTCCCATAATACAGTAGGCATAAACATTCCATTCCAATTTGGGTTATCCTCACATACTAATTGGTTTTTTAGATTTGCATCAATAAAATACACTCTTTATGGTGTATTTTATATATTGGGCTGGCCAAAAAGTTCATTTGGTTTTAAGTAAAAATAAAAGACACATTCTTCATCTTCACCAAGAACTTTATTGAACAACGTATTCATTAACCAAACAAACTTTTTGGCCAACCCATAGTCCTATGGCCATTGACAAATGCATAGAGTTGAGTATCCACCACCACAGTCATAATACAGAACATTTCCCTTACTCCAGAATTCCTTCATGCTCTCCTTCTATAATATTCATGGGAGTGTTTTTGGCACTATACCAATTCAATCTTGTAGTTAGTCCTAATTCTAGATATTTCGGTTGTGTAAGAAAATAAATTTCTTTATAAAGTTTAAGTTTGGATCATGTTTTTTGTCACTTATATCCAAAAGATCTCTGATTTGAAACCCAAGGATGCATAATTAATAAAATTAAGATTATTTAAGCCTACAAAAATAGAGGTTTTAGAAAATGAAATCTGTCTTTGAGTATTAAAAGAACAAAACTTTGTTAGCTCCAGGTTGCCAAACTAGGATCAAAATTTGAATGAGATACTCAAGAAAAGTAGAAGAACATATATCCAGGATTTTGGGGAAAAAAATTAAACATTCTTTGGGATTTGGAATAAAGTTTGTGCCTTCTAAGGTTAAAGACCTATGATTTTATAATTCTATGATGGTTTGGTGAAAGAAGTTATGAGTGAGGAATTCAAAAAACAGGGATTAAGAAGTTATACAAACAGCAAGCATCGAGGTAACCAAATACTATGGCAAAATGAGGACAAAAGCAGAATAAAAGAAGCCGAGAGAAAGAACCAGTGAGGGAAGAGTATGAGAAGAGCACGGTTGGAACAGTCCTGATTTTCGTAGTTGTAAGACCTGGACCTCAACCTGTTAATATGTGTTTATGTGAACATGACCAAATCATTTAAAACCTCTGGTATCCAGATTTTAAAATGAATAATAATAATAAAATCCCTATGTATTTCACATAGTTGCTTTCAAGACCAAACAAGATGATCCATTTGAAAGCCTGGTTTTGAATTATGAAGCTTTTTCATGAGCATGGCATTATTTTTCCATATACTATGATTATCTTACAGGGAAGTTAAAATGTGGCTAAGTATAGATATATGACATGGAAGCAGAAATATTTACCGAGAGCTTAGAATAACTAAGACAGAAGACAAAGTTTTGAGGTTGTGTGTATAGGACAGCATTTTTTAACTTAAGACTGTCCTTACCCATATTGATCTTTTCATGCAACCCATGTTTGAGTGAAATTGTATCACAGCATTCAGTTCGTCTTTCCACTATTCTCCCCAAATCCTCATTGGTCCCAGGAGTAATAGATGGTATCAACCGTCTTAGGAGTTTTATTCATACCCTGAGTAGCTTTTCATGCAACAGCAGCGAACTCCCGAGTTGGACGGGAACATCCCTAGCAGTGAGAAGACTGTGCACAGACAACTGACTAGGCCCAGAGTTGTGCTCCAAGGGCAGCTGCCTTGTTCTTCTTGAAGGCAAGGAAAACTTAGACATTTGGAAGAAGAATTCCCAGCTAGGGAGTTTAATTGCCCAAAAAGATGTTAATAAAAACCTATTAGCAAATCATAGAGGAGGCTGAGTATTCCTCAGCTGGGATCATTTCCTATTCAGTGGCAAAATGAATAGGGTGTTTTGTTTGGATTAGAATCGCATGAAACATGAATATCAGGAAAATTCATTAAAACACTAGATCTGAGAGTGTATATAGTACTGTAGCTAAGCAACTACAACAAAAAAAGTTTTATTTGTCCAGGAAAAGGTAAACTGAGACAGCACATGTGATTGAAAATATATGCATACCCTAAATAGTTGTACACAGAACCACTAGCAAAAACACAAAGAAAATCCATGCTAGTCTGGAATATACTTGAAAAAATAAGGATGTTATAAAAGGCAACTATCCAAAGGGCCTAAAAAAGAAATTTTATGACTCGTGCATCTCTTTAATTGTGAAATTAGAGTAACATACATACAGTTTTTGATAATGGAAATATAGAAGAAATCTACCACTAAGTGGCATAGAAAGGTCAAAAGGTGGTACACTAAAATATATATAACTAAACAAATTAAAAAGATAAGTCAAACACTTAAATGCAGTCACCTCACACCTTTCTACTCTATGTTCCCAGCATCATTCCTACATTCCATACACGTGCTCACACGTGCACCTAGAGATACAGCAGTCATTAATTTCACTTTGCGTGAAAAATAACAATGTGATGGTGACATATCACAGAGCAAGTTAAAAAACAAGTTTTAGCTATGGAGGTTATGTTTTATACCCATCTGCAATCATAATGCATTCAAGTCACTTTACTGATTTGCTCAGATTTTACTTAAAAGTGTAGTATCAGTTGCTGTTTATTGAAACTCAGCTGGGTAGGCCAAGTCAGCCCTGACACCAAAGAACAACCATATCCAGTCACTGTGGATCTGTAGAAGGAATGGAAAGAAGAGGACCTAGCACCAGACAGAAACCACAAAATAGTTTCACAAAATGGCTAGAACTCAAAATGTCAATGTTAACCACCTATTTGTACTGTGGGGATTGCTCTGGGGTATATGAGAAATGTGCTCATGATCTAACCCTTTCTACCTGTTTTGCTGGTGATCTTTGCCAATGCTCCATCAGGGAGAGCAAGGGAAAAGCTCTGGCTGCTGCCGGCATCATCTGAGAGTGCTGAAGGACCTGGGACCGAAGCTGCAAGTTTCTGTGAGAATGGTGGGAGATCATGGTTAGCATAGCCCTGTTTTATTCAGGGTAGTGAAGTGCGTCTTTTAGGTTTTACTTCAACTTCCTCATTCACTGGGATCTAAACAGAGAACGAAGCCAAGAAGTGTCTATTCCTTGCCATTCTTCCCATTCAGCACATAAGCCTCTCTGTTCAGCTTAAATCCATTGTGCCTGGAAAATTATTCTGATACAGTTAGTTTGCCATCATAGTCACTATTAGTATTGTTCTGCTGACAGATTCTTCAAAACTAACTTCCTGCCACTTTATCAGTTTGCCAGATATACGGCCAAAGCATGAAATCTTTTCCAAAAGGCTCCTCAACCCGGTGCAAATGAATTTCTTTTGGGGCTTGTCCTATCAGTTCACCAAATATACCCAGATATGCCTGAGTCCCAGCAAGGGACTGAAGGTGTGGACACAAGCTAAGATCCCTATTATGCATATGTATGTTTTGGAGCAAATGATTGGACTCCATTTCTATGAAGGTTAATCTTTTCACATCCATTCCATACTAAAAACACTCTCTTGACTACCTACTGCTTGCATTAGCATTTAGTAAAGTGCATTTCTTGGAACTTATGTCAATGAGGGGTTCCACGAGAAAAAGTCGGATAAGATCGAGAAGGGCTATTTGCTGTTGTATGTCTCCCTACTGGAATGTTCAAATTAGCAAATTAAAACCTTTGCTCATCTAGAGAATTTTTAAAATTTTTTCCAAAACCAATGAACTTTTACCCTCTTTAATGAATCTTTCTCTGACAACTTCTTAACCAAATTATTCTCACATGCATATGTGCTAATTTTGAATATATACATTCTGCTATCATTACACATGCTGCAATGTATGCTTTTTCTAATTTTTACATTTCTTTTTGAAAAATATTAGATTTATAAAAAGTTGTAAAAATAGTACAAAGTATTCCCATTTACCCTTCGCTAAGCTTCTACGAAAGGTAACATTTGTACAACCATAGGGAAGTATCAGAATCAGAAAATTAACAGTGATACTATGCTATTAAATAATGTATGGAAGCCACTAATAAACCACTTCTCCCACTAATACACATTTATGATCCAGGGTCCAACTGAGGATCTCACATTGCATTTGGATGTCACCTCTCCTTAGTTTTCTGTAATCTGTTACAGTGTTTCTTTCTTTGGTTAGGTTTCAAGGCCTTGACATGAGAAAATGGCCAGTGATTTTATGGCCAGTCCTCATTGTACGTTTGCTTCCCCATGATTAAATTCAGGTTTTGCATTTTTATAAGAATTCCACATAAGTGATGATGTTTTCCTCTCAGTGCATCACATCAGGAGACAGGTGGTGGCAATGTGTCTGTTACTGGTTGACTGAGATGGTGTCTACAGGTTACTCCAAAAAAAATTATTTAAAAAAATGTTTCTTTCCTGTGTAATTAATAAGAATCCTTTAGATGTATATTTTGAGACTATGTTATAATCCTGTGTCCCATAATTTTTCCAACTAATTCTAGCATTCATTGCTGTAGCAATTATTACGGTGGTGTTTGCCATACAGTGATTTCAAATTCCATCCTTTCCTCTCCATTTATTACTTGGACTTTTACTCTGAAAGTACCACAATTTAACTTATTTATTCAATTATCTATAACTCAGTGAATTCACAGATTTTTATTTGTTTTTAGGAATGACATTCATTATTATAATTATTTATTTTTTGGCTCTAATTATTCCATATTTGGTCATTGGGAGCTCCTTCAAGTTGGTTCCTGTGTCCTTTCAACATGCAGGCTTATCATGAACTTTCCCTGACCCAGATATGGATCAATCACTTCTCCAAGTTAGTCTCATTCTTTTAATTAGAGAATGGTATCAAGCTATGGAAATCAAGCTATAGAAGCCAGCTGAGCTCAATGCTCCTGGGGCTTTATTGCTTCTCGGTGAGCAAAGCTAGGAAACAACGTGTATATTCATATACACATATATCTGTATATATCTAGTTCCAATTCAACACCAGAGAATTCAGTTTAGTATTACTTCTTTCCATATTTGTAACTCTTCTCTGATTGTGATAAACCTCCAGTTTTCATTTTCCACAATATGTTTGCACACAAAGTAGCTTCAGAATTGCTAACCCATAATGTCATGAAGAAAAATTTACTTACTATAATACCATATTTGTGTCCATTCATTTTTGTCTTTGGCTTTGCAATACCAAGTCAAAATGCTCTTTCCCAAAGTTAATTAGGTGAATGTTTTTCTTCCCTAACCCCTCAGTACAGTTATGTTAATTTTCTGTAACACAGTTATGTTTGTTCATTACTAATTTTATTCTAGTTTGGATTCTCCCCATGTCCTGGTTAATTATTTATTTATATTTTACATATGTGAAATATTACCAACATACTAAAAGCCAAACTAAGCAAAGAAATATGCTGAATGCCATCCCTTCATCATTCCTTCTATACCATATTTAGTCCTTTCTTCCCATTCTTTCCTCCTGTTTTCATTTACCTTCTTTAGCTAACTAATCTCATCAGTTTCTGGTTTACCCTTCCTGTACTTATTTTTGCTCAAATAAGCAGATATCTGTTACTTTTTTCTCAAAACACAGGATTTTGATTTAATAGACTTACTGTCTTACTATTCTCTACCTCATTGATTTCAGCTTTTATCTATACTGTTTTTGCTTTGTGCTTTCTTTTGATTTAATAGTTATTATTCTGGTTTTCAACTCAATAATTATTCATTATTATTTTTTTTCTTTTTTACTACTAATCGTTTTTAGTGAAAGGAATTTTTAATGTATCCCATAATTCTGATACTATTTTTAAAACATTCTATCAGTGCAGATATTTTAGTGTGGTTTTGTTTTGTTTTTTGTTGGTGGAGAGTAACACATGTATTCCAATTATTCCATTCTCTTTTGTCTTGTAGGATCCTAAGTTTTCCACTTTGCTTCTTTTTCTCTTCAACACCCAGTTTCCAAAGGGTGCCTCCTTCTTCCCATTTGTCTTCTCCTTCACCAAAAACTATGCATCCCAAAGCCTATCACATCATATCGTGGATATTTTTAAGTCCCTTCTCTATATTTTATCTTTGATTCACCAGGACACTTTTAAAATATTTTCATCCTGAGGATGGACTAATTCTTTCTGGTGATGGTTTCAAATGAACTTCAGGCCTGTCTCTAGCTCCCCTCTTTTCTCTCTCTCACAGTTAATCTCAGTCAACCTTTGCTTGGCTTTTGCCACCACTGGTCCAGCAGGAGATCATTCACTAGAATTGGGTTTCCTTTTATTTACAGTTACATTGAAGTTTGGGCATTCTCTGACTTCAAGCTATGCTTGAAGGTGTAGTTTTTGTGTCATTTTACTTTTCATAACGCTATTCTGTATAATTTGGGGGAAAACTAATGAGAGATGCAAAACCTGGGTGCTGCCATTTTCTTCAGATATTTACATGTCTATTGCAATCATTTTGGTAGCTACCTGTCACACCATCTATCGTTCATACTCATTAGTTACTTGAGGGCAGAAACTACTTTAAATCATTTTTATATTAGCAGAACCTAGGCTCACAAAAATGTTAGTTGAATCGAAGTAAAGACTCCTGATTATTTGTGTCTTTCCCTGAGTGTCTATGGCAGTTCTTGCCAGTTTGTGATGACCTGTGTGGATACAGGAATCTTTGGCAAAGTATAGCACAGTTACTGATATTTTAAAAGTACAGTTAACTGATGACAAAGTGAAATACATTCCAATTTATAATGCTTTGTTTTCAGCTTAATATATGTGAGGGATTATTATTATGGCTAACTTTTTTGGCACATGGGTTGACTCTTACCAGTAGCATATACTGTGGGCTGTCTCTTCAATAGTTTTTTCTTCTTCTTCTTCTTCTCTGTGTCTGTTGAATCCTGATTTTTGCTCTGGTCTTCATCTTTCCCACATTTGACTTGAGGAAATAATGACTGCCTTAGGCTGAACAAGGTCATCCCACTCCCCTCGACTGCTTACTGAGACTTGAAAAAATTCCACTGGAAAGATCCCTGTGAAATTTTGTTTTAATTATAAATATGGCTACAAGGAAAAAGATAATCCTTTTTCTATTCTGCATGTAAGAGTGTAAAGATGGGATATTTGGACCTTCTGTGATCATACTATAACCATGAGGGAATTAATATTCTAAGATTTGAGTGAAAAGAACCTGAGTTTTTGATGAGATCCCAGAAATACCAAATTGGAGTTTTAACCAGACTTGAGTCTTCCTTGAGATAAGCCTTCAGACATTTTATTATGTCAAGTAATAAATTCCTTATTATTTAAAATAAGTTGAGCTATTTATATATTATATAAATTTTATATATATTTTTCCCTGCTTTTTTGAGAACACTTCTTTTTATTGGTGTTCCAGCAGTACAACTGAGATAATTTTGAAGTGGTAAATGCTGAAAGTGTAAATATGCCCTGTATTTGTGCTGCTTCATACTGTTTTCACAGGGAAGTCATCCCCAGTGTTAATACTTCTATTTGTAATATATTATATATAATATATTATATAACATATATATTTCCCTGCTTTTTTGAGAACACTTCTTTTTATTTATATATTATATATATTTATTTAGACTATTTATTTATTTATAGTTTTTTATCTGGCCACCTAACCACAGTATGCTTCAAGATAAAATCAAGTCAGAAAAAACCTTAGTGCTTTCAGAATTTCAATCCCTGCTTTTAGTTCCAGCACATCTGCAGGAGTAATAAGTTTTGTGATTTCTTAGAGTCTTGTGGTTAACCTCACAGTATGGAATGAATTATCTACAATTCCATCCTTCATTAAAACACCCTTTCCATGAAACGTGTCAATGAAGTCAGAACCTAGCTGGCCACAGATGAACCAGAGCACTGACCATCCACTTATTTTTTTTTTCATTATACCCCTTAATTATGGCAAAATACAGTCATTCATTCCCAAGAATTTTAAACTGTTTATGTTGTACCCTAAGTTAAAAACACCTATAATGTTTTAAACAGGGTGAATATATATATGTATCAAAGTTAAATGCCATACAACACGGATAAACACAAATAACTTTGACCTCAAATGAGACTGGATGATTAAATTTAATCATTCCTCTCTCAAACTGCACAAATAGTTTCCTCTGAAGCATATTTAATAATATTTTTAAAAGTCTTTAACTCCTAACCATGCCCACAAAATCTATAATCCCCAAAGATTGCTTAAATTTGAGAGAAAACGAAGGAGACTGTCACTTCAAAAGTTGTTTCTCAACATTAATTCCACATTTTCACTTCTGAGCACATGCAAATGACCCTTCTGCCACTCCCAATTTCTCCCTTTAACCTCTTATTCTTCATGAGTTTGGTAAGAAGGAGAGAGTTTGGGTAAAGGCATTCTCCCCTATTTTTTAAAGTCCGTATCTCTACTATTGTGACATAATCAACCATAAAGAGCCCCAAATTAAAAACATAGCATCCCCTCAATTGAACACTTGGGGAGATTTGCCAAAGGTCACTGTTTAGGCTATAGGTGAAGACTGTATTTAGGAGTCATTATCTTCCAACAGCTCTTTGAGATAAACAGATATATATTCAGTATGTAATAAAAATAACAACAGAATTTGCACCTGAATTGAAATAGAAGTCCAAAACTGAGCTGAATGCTCTTATAAGTAAGAATTCTGTGAGGAGTCAGGGGTTATACTACCCTTCAAAACCTTTACAATAGTTCATAGACCAATGTAAAGACAAAGAAAAAACAGTTACAAAAGGTGTTTATACAGCCTTTGAATATTTGAAACATTCAAATCTCACTTCAAGAAGAGATATATAGTTCTCCTTCTTCAAAAATATGACAAACTTTTCTGGGTACTTTAAAGGCTGTTAATAAATAACTCTATCCAATTTATATAAATTATATTAAAAGGAAACATATTTTCAAGTTTAAATGATTACTTTGAATAACTCAATGCATGTGCCAGAAATAATTATTAGGATGCCAAACCACATATCAAAATCAGGTGTTTATTTTTAACTTAATGTCTACTACTCATCTCTCTTACTCCTTATATTATTCTGGAATTTATTAATATGTTTTATAATATTTATGATGATATTTCTAGTCATTAAATGCAAATTTTTCTTAACTTGTAATAGTTTCTACAACTGTATTTGGAGGTGTAGCTTGATGAAGAAAAATATTGGGTTTCTTAAATGAAAAATAAGAATATTATTTAATGTGATTTACTACCACACTGTAAGAAGGACTTCTAACACAAGCAAGCATAATCAAATTGTGTCACAAACTATTTTTATACAGATTTTTTAACTTTCTGGAATTGATTCTTACCCATCTAACCAAAAGAGTCCTGAGATTTTTTTTTTTTTTTTTTGGCACTGATAGGAGTCTTGGCTAAACAGTACCATAACTTAACTCCTTTCTCCTGTTCCATAAGAATTCTTGTCACTGATATATGAAAGAATCCTTGGATACATTCCTGCTGTTCATATTCTCTTCAGAGTGGGGATTAGGAGTCATCTGCATTGATAACAGATTTATGCATTATATATAATTTTCTTTACTGAGCTTTCTTTTTCTTTATAAATGATGGAAAACTTACATAGTATTTTGGTTAATTGTCCTTATGTTCAAGTAAATTCTTTTGCATAACTGCAGTTTGTGTGCAAATAATGCCTCCCTTATGCTGCTGGAACTGAAATATATAAATGAATTTTATCTTTAATGCAAATGAATTATAACTAGGTTTAGGGAGAATAAAAAGATAATTTTCAGGCATGATGGCTAAAATGGTAGGGCTTCCTTAACATTCTTTTGAATTACCTAGGTTCACCAAGGGTTTAGTATAAAACCAGCGAAGATGCAAATTCAGAAAGTTCTGGATTAAAAACTCTAAATCAAGACTGGGTTACTGCCTGTGACAAGCAAATTCTATTTTTTAAAGATTAATTAGAGGATTGGTTCTATATGACCTTGGTGGGGGGAGTAGGGTCTTTGGGACAAAATCATTTCTATCATGTCTGTGCCTAGCACCTATGTGCTATGCTAAATGTCATTCCCCTCTTCCTTCTAGTGTTTGAGCATTTTCACCCAAGCATTTGTTTAAACTGTGAATCGTGCAAAATCAAGAAGAAAAAGACCCTTAAGAGCATTCATGCCATTGGGATTTAATCAAAGAAGGCTACATCACCTATTTCCTGAGAGCCATCCCTGATCCGTCCCCCTCTGCACAGCCACAGTATCACTTCTCTGCTCTTCTTAGGACAATCTTTCATAGATCTGACTGCCTCACATTTATTCAAGTACATGCATTATCCAGCCGGTTGAATCACAAGCTCCTAGAAGTTAGGGAAATTTATCTTATTCATCTTTCTATCTTACACATCATTTTAAAACATATTATATTAGAGGTGATGAATACAGGTTGAATACTGTACGATTTGAAGAGTAACTTTAAAAAATCATTTTCAGCAACACTTCAAACTTCTATCAGAAATCAACAACACAGGACAAACTATTTCAAAACTATACGTTTAGTCAGTTATCCATAAATAAATAAGAACACCTATGCCATTTTGACACAGTACATTTTCAAGATTGGCCACAAAATCATTATTTATCTTCATACAAATAGCTTAAATGTGTTTCCCTCTAAACACACTGCTACAATTTAGTTTCAGCTCTCCCAGGAAAAAACATAATGAGAGTGTACTCATTGTATGCAGTGCAAATTAAACCCAGAGAAAAGTTACTACAAAGAACATTTCCACACATGCCCTCCATCCCAGGTTCCTAGAAGACCCATTAGGGCATTCAGCACCAAAAGAAGAGAGGCACGTTAACAATTTAATTTAAAATCCTTTGGTAATTTGCAATGGAAACTTATAAGAGCTGGATTTAATCTAAACTGTGTTTCAGCTCCAAAATGTAAAAATACAGTTTTCATCTTATATTTCAGGCAAGAATACTGAATACTGAATACCAATGAGTTTGGGAACTGGGATTGAACAATAGTAGAAAATACCTTTTGTGTAACCACTTCTGAAATTCCTCACTATATTAATAAGTTCTTCTTAGCTTTCCTGTGATTCTTTAAAACATATGCCTCAAATTCCAAAAGGTACTTTTTTTTCCCTCTATATTTATGGAGCTGCCAATCAGATAAAAGTTTCAGAGGGCTGCACATTTAAGATTAATAGAAGCATATTGATGGCATTAGGGCTCCAGGCCTTCAAGAGTACTGCTGTCTTCAGTAATTCTGAACCAAAGATGAACCTTCCTTGCTTAGTGTCTTGGCTAAATCTTTTTCTTTCCTGACAGACTTCAAGAACTTGTATTTTCAAGAATTTACCCTGATACACTGAGTTATCCTTGTATTTCATCCTAGACCAGGTCTTATTACCTTACCCATGCTCTATTAACACCAGAAACCTAAACTATTCTTGGTGAGAACACATAAGAAGTGAGCCCTTGTACCAAATCAAAATAACTTCTTGAAGCAAAAGGTTACCTGGTACTTTCTTCTATTTTAGTGACTCTACATTTTAGGATAAACAAAAATCATCTGTCGTGAATATTTAAGATTCCGATTGTGGCATCACACTCAAAGAGATTCAAATTCAATAGGTTGTAGGGGAGGCCCATGAATTCATTATTTTAGGAAGCCCCCTGGATGACTCTGATTCATGTTAAATGACAGACTGGTCAATCCTTTGAACCACACATGGGAAGAACAGTACCTGTTCAGAACACAAAAGCTCACGTCTTCATCATTTTACCACTTAAAAAACACTGGTATTAATGTTTCTAATAGGGCATTTCTATCTTAGTTCCTTAAGCTCTGTAATAATGTACTATATTGGCTTAAAAACTTTTGAAGAAATTCAAGAATATTTGAAAAGAAACTGTCATTTTTTTCAAATGTTTCTTATTAGAAAATACTTTAAATTTAACACATTATAATGGTGCCTCTAACACTCAACAAGCTGGACAAAATTATTCCAATCATTATAACTATCATAACGATACATTAATTATAAGGTTGCTTTAATTTCTTTCAGGGAATACTTACTTTTTCATAAACTATAGCATTCCTTTAGCTATAGTGATATCTAAACTGTTGTCACAGTTGACCTTTTTTGTGTGGCTTGAATAGGACCACTTTTCTAAAAATCATACTTAGTTTTTTGTCTTAATAGCCCTTAAATGGATTGTATTTAACAATATGCGGTTATCTTTCAGTATGCTTCTCACAAAAACCTTACAGAATGCATTTCAGCCCCCTGAAATGAGTACAGCTATAAAAATAATTGCATGTAGTATAAACAAACACTGGTAGAGAAACAGAAAGACTTAAGGCTTTCGGTCATATTAAGTGAGTCAATTAGCAGTTCTGAAACTACTTATCTATCTATAAATGGGGAGAGTATGGAACAATAGTAACTGAGCTATAGAAGAGTGAAATGAGGGTCTGGACACAGAGATGCATTTAAAAGAAGGAGCTATACAACAGTGAAGTATCATTATCACCAAATATGTAATTGTAGAGCAATTTGGATAACAGCCATAGTAACTGTTCAATAGTTAGACAAATGGCTCTAAAACATTTTGGTTTTGGGATTCCATGACACTCTTAAAAATGATTGAAGACACTAGAGTTTTTTAAATGTAGAAATATATCATATTGGAAACTAAAACTGATAGATTTTTTTAAAATATTTATTTATTGTCCATTTATCCATTTAATATTCTCCACCTCAGGAGGTAGAGCTTAATCCCCATCCCTGACCCCCAAGTATGGGCTGGACTTGAGTGACTCACTTCCAAAGAACAGAATAGAGAAATGGAAAATAGTAACTTTAGAATTAAAGTTGACCGGCACCGTCTTAAACAAGTGATCAAGGTTAACATAACAGTTAGTTATGTTGCTTTCCTGACATGATGTAGGTACATCATAATGAGAAGGGTACCTTATCTCAGTGCTAACCCTCCACAAAACCCATAACTCCAGTCTAACCATGAGGAAACTCAAATTAAAGAAGATTCTATAAGATACTTGAACAGTCTCTTCAAAATTGTCAAGGTCACACAGAAAATAAAGACCGAGAAATTGACTCTAGAATTACAACTAAATGCAATGTGGAGTCCTGGATTGGATCCTGGAATACAAAAGAACACTAGTGAGAAAACTGATAAAATCTGAATAAAGTCTGAACTATAGTTAGCAGTAATGTATCAAAATTAATCTCTTAGCTTAATAAATGTACCATAGTATTGAGATATTAATATTACAAGAAAGTGAAGTACAGAAATTCTCTGTACTGTCTTTACAACTCTTTTGTAAATTTAAATTTTTTTCTAAAATAAAAAATATTTTAATGATTCAGCAAACTAAAAAAAGCAAACACATAACAATAGGTACAGAAAAATCATTTGACAAACTCCCACAACCATTCATGATAAAAATTCTCAGTAAACTAACAATAGAAAGGAAATTTCTCAACTTGGTAAAGACTATCTACAAACAAGCAAACAAACAAAAACCTACAGCTAACATCATACTTAATGCTCAGAAGCTTGAAGCTTTCCCAGTAATATTAGGTACAAGGCAAGGATATCCCCTCTCACTACTCCTTTTCTACATTGTACTGGAAGTCCTAACTGAAAGGAAATAAAGTGTATACATATTGTGAAAGAAGGCATAAAACTGTCCTTGTTCACAGATGACACTATCATCTACATAGAAAATCCAAAAGAATCAACAACAACAATAAACTCTGGGACTAATAAGCAATTACAGCAAGGTTGTGGGATACAAAATTAATACACAAAATTCAGTTGCTTTCTTATGTACCACCAATGAACAAGTGGAATTTAAAATTAGAAACACAACACCATTTACATTGGCATCCAAAAAATATAAAATACTTATATATAAATCTAACAAAATATGTACAAGATCTAAATAAGAAAAACTCTGATGAACAAAATCAAAGAAGAACTAAATAAATGAAGAGATATTCCAGTTCATGGATAAGAAGACTCAATATTGTCAAGATGTTAGTTCTCCCAAAATTTATCTATAAATTAATGTAATCCCAATCAAAATTCAAACAAGTTATTTTATGGATATCAGCAAATTTATTTTTAAGTTTATATGTAGAGGGAAAAGATCCAGAATAGCCAACACAACACTGAAGAAGAACAAAATTAGAGGACTGACATTAACCAACTTTAAGACTTACTATAGAGCTATAGTAGTCAGCAAGTGTGGTATTGGTGAAAGAAGAGACAAATAGATCAATGGAACAGAATAGAGAGATTAGAAATAGAACGACATAAATATAGTCAACTGACCTTTGACAAAAAAGCAAAGGCAATACAATGGACCAAAGATAGTGTCTTCATTAATGGTGCTGGAACAATTGGACATGAATGTGCAAAAAAGTGAATCTAGGCACAGACCTTACACTCTTCACAAAAAATGAACTCAATATGAATCACAGAACTAAAAGTAAAACACAGTACTATAAACTTCAAGAGGGTAACATAGAAGAAAATCTAGATGGCCTTGGGTATGGTAATGCCTTTATAATACAACACCACAGATATGATCTATGGAAGAAGTAATTGGTAAGCTGGACTTCATTAAAATTTAAAACTTCTGCCTGTGAAAGACAATGTCAAGAGAATTAGAAGAGAAGCCACCACTGTGAGAAAATCTTTGCTAATCATATACCTCATAAGGAGTTTATATCCTACAATTCAACAACACACAAAAAAAAATACAATTAAAAAATGACCAAGGACTTCACTAGATATTTCTCCAAGATGATATACAAATGACCAACAAACATATGAAGAGATGCTCAATATCACAATCATCAGAGAAATGCAAATCAAAACCACAATGAGATATCATCTCACATCTATTAGGATGGCTACTACAAAAAACAAACAAACAAAAAACCAGAACAAGTGTTGGTGAGGATATGAAGACACTGAAATTCTTGTGTACTTTTGGTGCGATTTTAAAATAGTGCACCTGCTATAAAAACAGTATTGAGGTCCCTCAAAATATTAAGAAGAGAACTACCATACAATGCTATAACCCCACTTATTAGTATATCCAAAAGAACTGAAAGCAATTCAAAAAAATTCTGCAACCCAAGAGAATTTAAAGGAGGGTCTGGAAGAGATATATGCACATTCATGTTCATAGCAGCACTATTCACAAGAGCCATGAGGTGGAACAAACCCAAATGTCAATTGATGGATCAATGGATAAACACTGGTATATATAAAACAGAATATTATTCAGCCTAAAAAAGGAAGGAAATCCTGTCACATGCTACAACATGATTTAATCTTGAGGAAATTATGCTAAGTGAAATAAGCCAGTTACAAAAAGAAAAATACTGTATGATTCCCTTTTATGAAGTATCTAAAATAGTTAAATTTGGAGGCATAGATAGTAGAATGGTGGTTACCAGGCACTGCAAGAAGGGAGAAAAGGAGACTTGTTTAATGGGTAGAGGGTTTCAGTTTTGCAAAATGAAAAGGTTCCAGAGATCTGTTTCACAACAATGTAAATGTACTTAACACTACTGAACTTAACAATTTAAAATAGTTAAGATAGTAAATTTTATGTTTATATATTTTTTACTACTAATACTATTAATAAGCAACTAATACTAAAAATTAGTTGCTTAAAAATAACTGGACTCTAAAACAAGATCAATGAACTTTTCACTCTCTGAAAAATCCACTAGTCTATCATGCAAGTTTTTTAAATTATTATTTATTTAATTGAAATTAAATATAAAAAGATATTTATAATTTGGTATTTCCACTCCTGACTAAAGAATATCAGAGACATTCCTTGAAATTCATATTGGCAGAATTATTAAGGTTGCTGTTACTTTTTTCTACATACTTATAATTGTAATATCATATCACAAAAGAGGTATTCTTTTGTGTATATGAATTGCAATTCTGGGTAAGGATAAAGGCGTATAAATGTCCCTTCTTCTTAAGAAACCCATGAGTAGTACACCTGAAACTAACATAACATTGTATGACAACTACATTCCGTTGTCAAATGGAAAGAGAGGGAGTATAACACCATACTGTGGAAAAAAATGAGGTCAGGAGCTAAATCTATTTACTAACCCTCAAGTGGAAACAATATCCTTTTCTTGGCTATATTCTAACAGCTGATGCTTGACTCAACATCACTAAGCAGCAGCATGGACCTTGCCTATGTTAGACACTCAGAATATTTCTTTTGTACAAGTTGTTTTGTTGTTGTTCTTGTTTTGATGTGGACCATTTAAAAAATCTTTATTGAATTTGTTACAATATTGCTTCTGTTTTTTATGTTTTGTTTTTTTAGCCGCGAGGCATGTGGGATCTTAGTTCCCTGACCAGGGATCCAATCCGCACCCCCTGCATTGGAAGGTGAAGTCTTTAACCACTGGACCACAAGAGAAGTCCCTACAAGTCATTTTATTACAAGTAATAATTGTGATCTTACTTAAGAGAATAAAGTGGTTGCTTTTGTAAAAATTTTAAAGAGGAAAAGCCAACCAGACTGGTTATAGAAAAGGGAAGAAATAAAACTGTAAGGTTTAGAATCTATGCTATTGTCTACATGGTAAGAGTTAAGAGAAAAGTGATGTGAATTTGGATAGCTACAGATATGGATCCCCAAATGAATACAATATTAAGGAAAGAATAGGAATTCACCAAAAAGAACTGGATAGAATTTCATTACATGCAAAGGAAGCAGTAAATGAAGGCACCGAGGTAGGGGAAAAAATGGCTTGTTTAGGAAATTTGTGTATTTTGTTGTGACTAAAGACTAGACTCTGTGTGGTAGAAATGTAAAAGATTACAACGGAAGTATAAGAACATATCATAAACTATTTTCTTCAAAAAAGTCTGTATTTGATTTTCTAGCACTGTAATTTCCAAACCCTATTCTATAGATAGACCTTTTAATCTACAAATGTCCAATGTGAATTTCCAAGAGGCAAATATATAATTCACAATTACCTAAACTTATTATGCTTAACCCATCTAAAATTAGACAACATCTTAAAATTGATAGGTACATTTTCTGTAGCAGTGTTGCTTTTGAACATACCCCCCACACAAAAAAGTTGTTGTTGCTGTTTTAATAGATAGTGTGTCATAAAATCTATGGAGTTGTATAAAATGGAAAGAAGACAATATTTGGCTATGCAATTTTTCCTCTGTTTAACACCTATTAATAACTTACTGAACTAGTGTTCCTTGATACAGTTTAGAACAAAGTACTGTAGGAGTTAGTTCCAGTCTTTGTTTAGTGGGTTTTTCAACTTTTACCTCCTAAAGCTAACTTAGCCATTGCTATATATTTTTAAAAATTGATGGGTTTGGGCAGTAAAGCCTATAATAATTTCTCCAGAGTCTAATACCCTCTCTGGGAAGACTCAGTTAAGCATCATCAGCTGATGAAATATCTCACAAGTGCTACCATATTATAGAAATAATACAAGTAGAAAACCAAATTTCTGGTTTTCATGCCCCACATCTTATTGGAGAGAATTAATTAATTTCTCCCAGGTCCAGTTTTTCTACCATATAGGGATTTTGAATGTATATATGTTGGGGGGAATTAAGGAAAAGAATAAGAATTGTTATTTGAATTATATTACTTTTAAATTGAAATTATATTCAAGATAAAACTTATTGTATAATTTCATAAATCAATTACAAAGATAGTGTCCTAGGATATACAAGAAGGGAATAGCCCTGAAGCTAGGAAGACCCTACAAATTTTCATATCATGAACTCTAAATGAATCTATAACCCTTCCTGCACTGACATGAGTAATGTGAAGCTCAAGCAATGTGAAGAGGAAGACATTATGATAAGATGGCATCCTTAGAGAATTTACTGTCTTATGAAAACAGTCAATCTGGGATTGATTTTGAATGGTATAGCCAGTATTTATCATGGGAGATGAGAGTTACTGAATGTAAAAATAGGGCTGTAGACCCAGGGAAGTAAGTTTAATTCATTATAGTGTTTGCCATTAAGACAACAGAACATGTTATTTTTTTCTTATAAATATCCTTTCAGCTTGAAACTAATATTTTTTCTGTGTTGATCTATATTTTACTGCATCAGAAAGTCAAACTCATTTCCATAATTTGAACATTTTGAATTGAGTACATAAGGATGGATAATCACAAAGCCAGTGGAATGACACATTTGGCTACCAATCATCTTAAAGTCATGTCTGACTTCTCTGCCTAAAATCCATTTCAAACAATCTGTGAGGATACACTCAACAAATTTCCTGTGTATTTCACAAAAGAATATTGAAATGTACAGTGATATGGTTCTGGAAGATTTTGAAGTCAGTTTAGGACTGACTACTACTAGCTTTTTTCCTTCTGCTTACACCCTTCAAAGCATAGTTGTGGGTGAACATGGCAGATTACTGGAAAGTTTGACAGAGTCAAAACAAGGTCTCTCAAGGTGAGGCTGAAACTAAGGTGTTTGTCAGATTGTTCACTGACACGGCTAGTAAAACATCATTTGGGCTAGCATGTCCTGTTGTGACTGCTTTTCATGATATATAAATAAATATCATGGTCCCTAAAAAGTGTTTTATATATTGAGTCATATTCATTTCCATGGTGCCACTGTGTTTGGTACTTTATTAATCATAGGATAAAGTTAATGAAAGTAGTTGAGATCCAGTTCCTGACCACAACCAACATAAAATCTAGCTAAACATGTACGCACTAAGCAAATGAATTATCAAATTAAGTAGCATATGAATTTATGTAAATTAGAAGCATAAATATAGAGCAATGTAATGGACTAGTCAAGTGGGTTTGCTAAATATGAAGCAGGCAGAATTTGATAATGTGAACAGCAAAGAGAAAATATGAAGATTGGCATTTGCATCTGCAAAGAAGAAAAATGCAAGATTGAGAAGTGGAAAATGATATCACTGATTAGGGAAAAGGAACAATACGATAGCTTGAAAGCTACAATCAAGGGCAGTAGAAATAATTCCCTTTTGAATATGACAAATTTAAGACAAAGCTAGTTGTTCTACTCTAAAAATGTGGTATTATCTTCTATACAAACAAAATCATGGAAAAAGAAGAAAATCTGGAAATTTTATTCATGTTCAAATGCTATAAATTCCCTAATAGACTGCATGGGTACAAAGGGAGAAGACAGGAGAGGTCATGAGGTCATGGGATGGTTAGTGAGTTATCTTTCAATAGATTTGAAATATATGGCAAGGGACTTTAAATCAGTGTTTGAAAGTAAAATATAAAATAGAAGAAAATATATATACAAGTTAATTATTGAAACTTTTTTTCCTGGCATGGTCTTAGAATCAATTTTTACCAGCAACATATACACAAAAATCAGTTTCATTATTTCTATGTGACATTTTGGAATAAAAATGTATATTATCCAGCTCATATATGCTTCCTGTGGTTGAACCATGTATCCAAAGGACTTTAAGCCATTTCAAAAAATATAAACAATCCACAAAAGACTAATAAGTGCCATCACTGGAGTTATCCTGAAAAATATGCAGTAGAATCCAAAGGAGCAAAGGTGGTATGATTAACTAAGCTTATAGTACCCTAAAGCAACTACTTTGAAGGTGAAAATACATTTGAATCACTAAGTTCCAGCATGAAAGCTTAAAAAATTATTCACTTTACTTTGTATTCCTACCTTTTATTTTTAAAGCAGAAAAAAAGAAGATAACTTTTGCTCTCTGACTCAAATCCTTTTTGAAATGCGATAGGTTAATAACTAAGTTTAATTTTTAAATTGTATCTTTTTTGGCAATTCTGTGAGTTAATTCCTAAGATAAAGAGTATGTGTTCAGCTCTTTTACTTTATATTCCTTTTTCTCCTGACTTTCCTTAACTTTACATGGTCAAGATCTGGTTTTCCTTGCAAGTAGCCTGAGAGAATTAAGTTTTGTCATGGTTCACAAAATCAGAAAGCTAACTTCAAAATCTTCTTACCCTAAAGAGATTGCATACAGGTTAGGAACTTTAAACATAATTATCAGCAGTATGTTTTCAATTCTAGAGGGGCTGCAATGAGGTCTGCAGTCAATGACACAGTCTTGTCTAGTCTGTCACTGTAGGTAATGGTGCAGAAAAAAACAATATATGATGCATGGCAGATGAAGAGTGAAGATTGAGAATCAAAACAGACTGAGCTCTTTATTCACAAAGCAATTGAGCCACAGTAATCAATTTACCTGTGACCAAGTGAGTGTTAGGAGGGGAACATTCCAGGGACCCATTACATTCTCATCTTGGGAATCCCAGGATCCTGCTGACAAATATAGCACAAAAACAGGAGAATACCTATCACTTCCAGCCAGGAGGATCTAGACTTCTTCATCAGCAGGTGCCTGGTCCCCTTAAATAAAAGAGGCTTTCTTTTTTTTTATTTCAATGTTTTGAACTCTTTTTTTTTTTTTTTTTTGGTTGCGCCAGGTGTTAGTTGCGGCTTGCCAGCTCCTTAGTTGTGGCTCGCCAGCTCCTTAACTGCAGCATGTGCACTCCTTAGTTGTGGCATGCGAACTCAGTTGCAGCATGCATGTGGGATCTAGTTCCCTGACCAGGGATCAAACCTGGGCCCCCTGCATTGGGAGTGAGGAGTCTTGTCCACTGCACCACCAGGGAAGTCCCAAGAGGCTTTCTTTAGCCATTAGAGAAAACATTTACTTCATCCAGTGTCAGATTGCAGTAATGCTCAACATTTCCAGACATCATGGGGATTGAGTTTAAATACATTCTCTCAAAGTGGAACCTTAGCTAAAACATAGGGCCTGTTTGGTACATACTTCTCCCTGATAAAGCTCAATGTGCTATCCTCCACCCTCACACTCCCATGATGAGGGAAATTTAAAAAAAAAAAATAGATTGTCAATTTTCTCATTCTTATCAAGTTGCCAAACCATTTTTAGAAACCTCCTAGGCTGGAGGGTGTAAAAAAGGTATGCAAATATTGCTCCAGTTTAAGAACTTAAACTCTAAAACTATGACAAAGCTATCAAAGGCTTACAGTGTATAAACACTTACGTAAAGGGCTGTCTTCCACATTCTAAGAACTCTAAGGAATGGACATTGATTTTTTTTAAGGGAGATGAGGAAGAAGTAAGAAGTTTTGGGAAAATCTATACTGTTTTAGTAAAGTCTCCCATTTGCTAAACAGTTTGACATTAGAAAAGCTCTTTGAATTATGAAGGTGATTTTTAAATCCAGTGGTCTTCACAGTGGTTTATAAATGGCATATGAAGATTACCACCATAATCTCACCAACAAAATTAGAATAAATTTAACAGACAAAGGATGAAAGTAAGAATATTTCTGCATTAGATAAAATACTAGTTATCACAATACAGACTACTAAAACATAGGGCTTAAAGAGTAAGACCAGTTGGTGATCATGAAATATCTCCATCCCCACTTGTTTAGAACACATCCATAGAAACCTACTCTCTCTTAAGTCCTGGAGAAAACAAGACAAGTAACATATTAATTACATTGTCTTTGCTTCCTTTTCATTCCTTCACCTCATAACCACTTCTAGAACTTATAATCTTACATGGGAGAAACTTTGATACATACATAAGTAGGCACAGTCAGTAAAATATAGTAAGTTTTATAACAAAAATATGAATAGGGTTCTTTTACACATTAAGAATTAGGAGTCTTCCAGGAGATTTCATTTGACCTAAATCATAAGTCTAGAGAGAACCAAAGGACGAAAGATCAGTTGAGCAAGTTGGGCTATTTGGGCTAGGGAAAATTTAATTTACAAAATTAATGTCCATGAGGATCAGTTTCACTGCATGGTAAGCAATCATTTAAAATTTTGGTATAATGTTAAGCCAGTATCCTGAACGTTCATAACAAAAGAGACTTTCAAGGAATATTCAGTTTTCAATGGCTAGCAGTGAGTGCTGGGGAGAGGGAAAGAAGGGTATGACTTTCCTTCCTCTAAACTTAAGTTATCATTTCATTTAAAATACAGTTCATAAACAAAATTAAATATCAATCCATTGAATGCTATTCATCAAACTGGTAAACTATGACTTTTATGTACTCCGTTTGTGATCCTTTTAATCTCAAATCGCAGAAAATTTAACTCTAATAGCTTACAAACTGTTCAATCACATTACTTTGATTAGCTAATAGTTATTGGTAGACTCCTGGCACAAAACTGTTGCTCTGTGGTTTTTAATATCACATCTATATACATACATAAAATGAATGACTGTTTCATTTATTAACATTCTTTTTAGACATAAACCTGATAGAAAAATATAGCAACAAATTTAAATGCGTACGATCAAAGTAAAATTATCTTAAATTTGAACCACTGAGCAATTGGAGAAAACTATTTTACAGAAAACTCTCTTAATTCTGAAAAATACACATGCAAAATAGTGCAATTCTCCACTGAATCTGTCCCTCGCTCTGTATCATTCTACCACTCTTTAGCATCTCTCTTTTATTATTCCTTTCTCCTCATACCTTAGCAATTTATCCTACACACGCGTCTATTTATTCTAAAGGCTATTAAATTACAAAATATATTTCTCAGTGATCTTTTGAAAATTAACAAATAGCTAGATGAATTCTAGGGTAAATTCAGCTTCACACTAGAAGGTGTGAAGTTTTGTGAGAAATTTCAGAGAAAATGTTTTTCACACCAAAGGATTATAGAGAATCTCTCACATGCAAATAGACTAAGGAAAAAAACACAAGAGTATCCACACCTGTAAAAAAAAAAAAAAAAGGTACTAGAGGACCTTAATCTTGAGGGATCTGTTCTTTCGGTAAAGAAAACATGACATAATTTACAGTTTTAAGGAGTAATTTTACATTATAAATTCATTTAAAATGTCATAGAACTTACTCATTCCAGTGAAGTCATTCTTTGAAGATTCATTAATCTTTCCAGTTGCATGGATCCATTTTACAAGGCTTTTCTAAATTCAAATACCATTTCTCAGTTACTAAATAGAACTTTATTTTAAAAAGTCAAGCCCTTCTAAAGGGTGTGAAATTTGTCCCTATATAAAACAAGGGGAACATTCACAAATAATATATAAATATATGAATCATAACTTGTCACAACATGACTGTATTAATTTTTAAAATTTCAAAGTCAATGAAGAACATGTTAAGATATTATAAGAAGTTGGACTAAAATAGTAATATTTTATATATATATACCCTTTCCCTATTATTTTCATCTTATTTCAGAGTAAGCCTTAAATGCCTCATGGGTTAGAACTACTGCCCTCAGGGACCACTATGATTTCCATTGTACACAGCACTAGAAAAATAGCAGGAACACAGGAGGCTCTCCGTAAGTGTTGTTTATTTGGAGTGTAGCCTGTATGTCACTGTTAGTAGCCTTAACTATGGTACTGTATAAAACATTTAAAATAAATATACCTTCATTCAAAACTTGTTTTCCATGTATTTTGACATATTATGAACCATATCATTCAGCAAAAGCTTAAGTAAATAGATTGGATTTGAGCCATTTAGTTGTTTTAAGGACTATAACATCTATTTTTAGTTTGATTCAAATTGTAGTTATTCAGACTGTTGTTTTGGCTTTGAATAGATACAGCCTAAAAGTCTCATTCTGAATAAAAACCATTCTTGGAAATTATGATCTTCCCTTCAAAAACCAGCAGGGATATTTTCTGAGGCCCTAGGTTTCAGAGAAGTTGTACAGCTATATTTTTACTAGAACTGCAAATCAGGTTAACAGAAAGTTGTAAATGCTGTTTAGAGATACGTTTGTAAATAGTTATTTTACAATACTAATTAGTTTACAGTGAGTGAAATGATATTTGCCGTTGAAGGTATAGATTCACTTTTCTTACGTGAAAAGAAACAATGAAGAGGGAAGAGGTCCTCCCTTTTTAAGCAGTACACCCTTACAAGGAGTATAAAATTTAACTTCAAGTTCCCTCAAAGTCCACATCCAAGCAGAAAAATGTGTAAAGATAAATTCCAAGACCTTTATATTTAAACTTCTGTGTCTGGTACTCAAAGAAAACAGATCTTTTCATTGAAATTTGCAATGACCTTTCTGACAAAGATTTTAAGCCCAACATAGTAATAGTAGATTGGCAGGCTTACAAATTCCTGTTTTGGGCTGAGAATAAATTAGAACACATGGATAGAGGCAGATAGTCCTAACACCCCAACTGTTCCACATTTTTTTTTTTTTTTTTGCTTAGAAGTCAAGAGATCTAGAAGCAAGTTCACTTCTAACACTTAACTGCCTTGTGACTATTTCAAAGTCTTTTAGCCTATCTATGCCCCAATGTCCTCATATTTGTAAGCAAATGGTTTTGTAATATCTGTACATCAGATGACTGCATAAGCAAACAGTGTTCCCCTGCGAATGACTGCTGAGAGGGGGCATGACAGTTTCACATCTGAGGACGGTGACGCAGAGGTTACAGAGCCTGCTGCAGCAACTCCCACAGGAGGCTCAGGGGTGGAGGAGGCCGAGCGTGTAAAGTGTATCCTGGAGGCACAAGGCCGGCAGAACCGGGGAGACCAGGAGAGCAGTGAGAGCATCTGGAGGAACCAGCCTGTGGGAGTCAGGGAAAACACAACCTGAACTCTGCTCCCCTGGCTTCTGCCAAGGCTCTGTTGAGTCTCAGCTATCAACAATAATCAGGGCCATGGAGGGGAGGAATTACAGAATAAAGATAAAGAAGCGGAGCACAGCGATCGAAGAGAGGCCTGAAGGAAGGGGGCAAAGTAAAGTAAAAAAGGAAAGAAATCATGTCTGTAGGTCTACATAGTCATCTGCAAGACTACAGGGTGAAAAAAGCAAAGGAGAGTGAAAGTAAGAAAGTCTAGGGGACTTGTGGAAGGGAAGTCAGGCCATGAAGAGCATTTTAGGAAGCTGCACTTCAAAGAGAATGAGAACAGCTGTTTAGCAAGGGCTTATGTGGTGGAAGCCATTAGTATCATGTGAATTCAAAGAAATAAAAGATTAATAGCAGCTGAAATATACATGAAATCTTACCATTTTGCCAAGTACTGATAATTTGTTATAATTCAAATGAGAGATAGATATTAGATGAGAACTTCAAACCGAAAAAGGAGTTAGCTTAATTATAAAGTTGGGAGAAGTGCCTGAGTCATATTGTGAACATTATCATGAGTTTATTAATAAGATCTCAGACAAAGAATTTATTTTCTTTAGTAATAAACAATGAAGACAGGTAAATTGCAACTTGATTAAAGACACTGCTATGAAAACCATCTAAACGAAAGTGCAAGTGAAATTGAAATTTTTATTAGAAGGGAGGAAGGCAAATCACAGCAAGGGGCTGACAGACTGTACTCTAAACGAAAGTGCAAGTGAAATTGAAATTTTTATTAGAAGGGAGGAAGACAAATCACGGCAAGGGGCTGACAGACTGTACTCACTGACAAATATTGTCTACTTCAGTGCTAGAAAATAATAAATGTTTGTTGACACAACTTACCAACCTTATCAATATAATGTTTTACTGTACATAATTTGACATGGTTTCCATTCTGTCTCATTTCTGAAGTCACAAGCAGACAGAGTCTTGTTCTCTACAGAAACCCAGAGGTCTAAAATAGACGTGCAGTGCCAGTGGGCAGGCACTAGAAGGCAGAGATTGAGCTGCACATCCTGAAAAGTGGAGAAAAAAATACAGTATTCATAGGCAGTTGCCATAGAGGCCAAGACCAAAGAATGCCCTGAATGCAAGAAGATAGGTACCAGTTTCTGGATACTGTATCAACAAGTAGTAGGTTCCCAGGCTATGTAGTCAAGAATAAGAAAAAGACATGATATGAGATAGGCAAGGCCCCAGTAACATAAAGGTGTACTTCTATGAAAAGATTTGAATATAAGAAAATGTTTGGTTAGCCAGGACAAGGAAGAACTGCAATAATGAGAACTGTGCAAATGCCAGAGGTGCACAAGCAGGAGAGCTTTATGCTCAGTCTAACAGAGTTGAGCTAAAACTATTTTGACCCCTCCTTTTTTAAAACCAGAATTGCCCCTTATGACATAAGGGGAACTGAGTTTACAGGCTGCAATCAACTGGTACTGGCTGTGAAAAGAGTGGGTCTAAAACTCTAGGAACTAGAGAGGTCCTGACAAACTGGATGTTAATGCTTTGAATCTTTATAAATGACTCTTTGGAAGTATGTGGAATATAACCCATCTTTTATAGGAGAAAAATACAGTATTATCAATGCAAAGTGCTTTATGATTTTAGTTGGTTCTAGAGGTAAGTAACAGCCAGTGAAAATCAGGCTTAAAATTGACTTGCTGGGGACTTCCCTGGTGGTGCAGTGGATAGGACTCCGCACTCCCAATGCAGGGGGCCCGGGGTTCGATCCCTGGTCAGGGAACTAGATCCCACATGCATACTGCAGCTGAGAGTTTGCATGTCAAAACTAAGAAGCCCATGTGCCGCAACTAAGGAGCCCACATGCTGCAACTAAGGAACCCGCCTGCCACAACTAAGACCCGGTGCAACCAAATAAGTAAATAAATACTTTAGAAAAAAAATAATAAATTGACTTGCTAACACATTAAGACAACAAACCAAAGAAATATGAGAATTTTTTAAAAGGTATAGTGCTGATGTCACCAGGCCAGACATCTAGATGATTTTGTACACAATACGGTGCAAATGAGTTTTCACTGTGGGAAGTATCCATGTGCTTATAACTCCAAACAATCTAGGAAGGACTCTCAGGAATTTAGTGGACACACTTTCACAGCAGCAGCAGCTGTGAGAGATAAATAACTGTGAAAGGATCAAATGGGGAAAGGCTGGGGAGGAAAATTAGAGGACTGTGATTGGTGCCAACAAAACCTTGTGATGCAAGTGGCTGGTCTGTGGAGTGCACCTCCATATGGAAAATGGCCAGGAACAACACACTAAATTCAGTTAAGTTACAAAGGCATACTACTGAGGTGACTCCAAATGACAGTGACTTTTCTACTGTGAAGGGTTTAGGGGTCAGCACTGTGATAACTTTAGGCTACTACAGTAAACATGGGGAAAAAATATTGTGCACCTTGGTGATTTTCCATCTGGTAACTCTACACACAGTGGCCTCTTAGACAACCGCCACAATGCTTTACTTGCAGGATTTGACATTTCAACTTTGTGATTTGTGGTTTGTGTGGCTAGCAAGAAACATTTCCATTTGATCACGGAAAAATTCAAAGGCAGTCATACATTCAACCTTTGGTAGCTTAAAAAAAATAATAAAATGAAGTTATAACATAGCAGTATATATACATTATGTTAGCGAAACTTCATGTTATTAAATATGGTTATATTTATATTCGTGTTTATATTTTTAAGTAGAAGGATATAACTAAGATATAAAAGAAGGTAATCTCTTATAAAACAATCCTAAAAAAATACACCTACTATTTAAATGCTTCTGTAAGTTTGCTCTTAGAGTTGCATGAGGAAAACAGTCAGTCAAAAGGAAACATAAAACACTATGGGATAAGCACTGCAAGAGAGATATAATCCAAGTATTAGAGGAATGAAGACAAAGGAAGTAACAACTGAATTTACCTTTAGAACTCCAGGAATGTTATAAAGAACAGGTGAATGTTGAGCTGCATTTTTTCTTTTTTTTTTTTAATTTAATTTAATTTATTTATTTTTTCATACAGCAGGTTCTTATTAGCTATCCATTTTATACATATTAGTGTATACATGTCAATCCCAATCTCCCAATTCATCCCACCACCACCCGCCCCCACCACATTTCCCCCATTGGTGTCCATATGTTTGTTCTGTACATCTGTGTCTCTATTTCTGCCCTGCAAAATGGTTCATCTGTACCATTTTTCTACATTCCACATATATGCGTTAGTATATGATATTTGTTTTTCGCTTTCTGACTTCACTCTGTATGACAGTCTGTAGATCCATCCACATCTCTAGAAATGAACCAATTTCTTTCCATTTTATGGCTGAGTAATATTCCATTGCATATATGTACCACATCTTCTTTATCCATTCGTCTGTCGATGGGCATTTAGGTTGCTTCCATGACCTGGCTATTGTAAATAGTGCTGCAATGAACATTGGGGTGCATGTGTCTTTTTGAATTATGGTTTTCTCTGGGTATATGCCCAGTAGTGGGATTTCTGGGTCATATGGTAATTCTATTTTTAGTTTTTTAAGGAATCTCCCTACCATTCTCCATAGTGGTTGTATCAATATACATTCCCACCAACAGTGCAAGAGGGTTCCCTTTTCTCCACACCCTCTCCAGCATTTGTTGTTTGTAGATTTTCTGATGATGCCCATTCTAACTGGTATGAGGTGATACCTCTTTGTAGTTTTGATTTGCATTTCTCTAATAATTAGTGATGTTGAGCAGCTTTTCATGTGCTCCTTGGCCATCTGTATGTCTTCTTTGGAGAAAGGTCTATTTAGGTCTTCTGCCCATTTATGGATTGGGTTGTTTGTTTTTTTTTAATATTGAGCTCCATGAGCTGTTTATATATTTTGGAGATTAATCCTTTGTCCTTTGATTCAATTGTAAATATTTTCTCCCATTCTGAGGGTTGTCTTTTCGTCTTGTTTATGGTTTCCTTTGCTGTGAAAAAGCTTTTAAGCATCATTAGGTCCCATTTGTTTATTTTTCGTTTTATTTCCATACTCTAAGAGGTGGATCAAAAACTGTCCAGTTTTCCCAGCACCGCTTATTGAAGAGGCTGTCTTTTCTCCACTGTAGATCCTTGTCTCCTTTGTCATAGATTAGTTGATCATAGGTGTGTGGGTTTATCTCACAGCTTTCTATCCTGTTCCATTGATCTACATTTCTGTTTTTGTGCCAGTACCATATTGTCTTGATTACTGTAGCTTTGTAGTATAGTCTGAAGTCAGGGAGTCTGATTCCTCCAGCTCTGTTTTCGTCCCTCAAGGCTGCTTTGGCTATTCAGGGTCTTTTGTGTCTCCATACAAATTTTAAGATTTTTTGTTCTAGTTCTGTAAAAAATGCCATTGGTAATTTGATAGGGATTGCATTGAATCTGTAGATTGCTTTGGGTAGTATAGTCATTTTCACAATATTGTTTCTTCCAATCCAAGAACATGGTATATCTCTCCATCTGTTGGTATCATCTTTAATTTCTTTCATCAGTGTCTTATAGTTTTCTGCATACAGGACTTTTGTCTCCTTAGGTAGGTTTATTCCTAGGTATTTTATTCTTTTTCTTGCAATGGTAAATGGGAGTGTTTCCTTAATTTCTCTTTCAGATTTTTCATCATTTGTGTATAGGAATGCAAGAGATTGCTGTGCATTAGTTTTGTATCCTGCAACTTTACCAAATTCATTGATTAGCTCTAGTAGTTTTCTGGTAGCATCTTTAGGATTCTCTATGTATAGTATCATGTCATCTGCAAAGAGTGACAGCTTTACTTCTTCTCTTCCAATTTGTATTCCTTTTATTTATTTTTCTTCTCTGATTGCCGTGGCTAGGACTTTCAAAACTATGTTGAATAATAGTGGCAAGAGTGGACATCCTTGTCTTGTTCCTGATTTTAGAGGAAATGCTTTCAGTTTTTCACCATTGAGAATGATGTTTGCTGTGGGTTTGTGATATATGGCCTTTATTATGTTGAGGTAGGTTCCCTCTATGCCCACTTTCTGGAGAGTTTTTATCAGAAATCGGTGTTGAATTTTTTCAAAAGATTTTTCTGCATCTATTGACATGATCAAATGGTTTTTCTTCTTCAATTTGTTAATATGGTGTATCACATTGATTGATTTGCTTTTATTGAAGAATCCTTGCATCCCTGGGATAAATCCCACTTGATCATGGTGTATGATCCTTTTAATGTGCTGTTGGAATCTGTTTGCTAGTATTTTGTTAAGGATTTTTGCATCTATATTCATCAGTGATACTGGTCTGTAATTTTCTTTTTTTGTAGTGTCTTTGTCTGGTTTTGGTAGCAGGTTGATGGTGGCCTCATAGAATGAGTTTGGGAGTGTTCCTTCCTCTGCAATGTTTTGAAAGAGTTTGAGAAGGATGGGTGTTAGCTCTTCTCTAAATGTTTGATAGAATTCACCTGTGAAGCCATCTGGTCCTGGGCTTTTGTTTGTTGGAAGATTTTTAATCACAGTTTCAATTTCATTACTTGATACTGGTCTGTTCATATTTTCTATTTCTTCCTGGTTCAGTCTGGGAAGGTTACATCTTTCTAAGAATTTGTCCATTTTTTCCACATTGTCCATTTTATTGGCATAGAGTTGCTTGTAGTAGTCTCTTGGATGCTTTGTATTTCTGTGGTGTCTGTTGCAACTCCTCCTTTTTCATTTCTAATTTTATTGATTTGAGTCCTCTCCCTCTTTTTCTTGATGAGTCTGGCTAATGGTTTATCAATTTTGTTTATCTTCTCAAAGAATCAGCTTTTAGTTTTATTGATCTTTGCTATTGTTTTTTTTTTTTGTTTCTATTTCATTTATTTCTGCTTTGATCTTTATGATTTCTTTCCTTCTGCTAACTTTGGGTTTTGTTTCTTCTTCTTCTTTCTCTGGTTCCTTTAGGTGTAACGTTAGATTGTTTACTTGAGATTTTTCTTGTTGCTTGAGGTAGGCTGGCGTTGCTATAAACTTCCCTCCTAGAACTGCTTTTGCTGCATCTCATAGGTTTTGGATCGTCATATTTTCATTGTAATTTGTCTCTAGGTATTTTTTGATTTCCTCTTTGATTACTTCAGTGATCTCTTGGTTATTTAGTAACATATTTTTTAGCTTCCATGTATTTATGTTTTTTACATTTTTTTCCCTGTAATTGATTTCTAATCTCATAGCATTGTGGTCAGAAAAGATGCTTCATAAAATTTCAATATTCTTAAATTTACTGAGGTTTGATTTGTGACCCAAGACGTGATCTATCCTGGAGAATATTCCATGTGCACTTGAGAAGAAAGTGTAATTGCTGTTTTTGGATGGAATGTCCTATAAATATCAATTAAATCTATCTGGTCTATTGTGTTGTTTAAAGCTTGTGTTTCCCTATTAATTTTCTGTCTGGATGATCTGTCCATTGGTGTAAGTGAGGAGTTAAAGTCCCCCACTATTATTGTGTTACTGTCGATTTCCTCTTTTATAGCTGTTAGCCTTTGCTTTATGTACTGAGGTGCTCCTATGTTGGGTGCATATATATTTATAATTGTTATATCTTCTTCTTGGATTGATCCCTTAATCATTATGTAGTGTCCTTCCTTGTCTCTTGTAACATTCTTTATTTTAAAGTCTATTTTATCTGAAATGAGTATTGCTACTCCAGCTCTCTTTTGGTTTTCATTTGCATGGAATATCTTTTTCCATGCCCTCACTTTCAGTCTGTATGTGTCCCTAGGTCTGAAGTGGGTCTCTTGTAGACAGCATATATATGGGTCTTGTTTTTTGCATCCATTCAGCAAGCCTGTGTCTTTTGGTTGGAGCATTTAATCCATTCACGTTTAAGGTAATTATCAATATGTATGTTCCTATGACCATTTTCTTAATTGTTATGGGTTTGTTTTTGTAGGTCCTTTTCTTCTCTTGTGTTTCCCACTTAGAGAAGTTCCTTTAGCATTTGTAGTAGAGCTGGTTTGGTGGTGCTGAATTCTCTTAGCTTTTGCTTGTCTGTAAAGCTTTTGATTTCTCCGTCAAATCTGAATGAGATCCTTGCCGGGTAGAGTAATCTTGGTTGTAGGTTCTTCCCTTTCATCACTTTAAATATATCATGCCACTCCCTTCTGGCTTGTGGAGTTTCTGCTGAGAAATCAGCTGTTAGTCTTATCAGAGTTCCCTTGTATTTTTTTTTTTCTTCCTTGTATATTATTTGTTGTTTTTCCCTTGTTGCTTTCAGTAATTTTTCTTTGTCTTTAATTTTTGTCAATTTGATTACTATGTGTCTTGGCCTGTTTCTCCTTGGGTTTATCCTGCCTGGGACTCTCTGCACTTCCTGGACTTGGGTGGCTATTTCCTTTCCCATGTTAGGGAAGTTTTCAACTATAATCTCTTCAAATATTTTCTCGGGTCCTTTCTCTCTCTCTTCTCCTTCTGGGACCTCTATAATGTGAATGTTGTTGCGTTTAATGTTGTCCCAGAGGTCTCTTAGGCTGTCTTCATTTCTTTTCATTCTTTTTTCTTTATTCTGTTCTGCAGCAGTGAATTCCACCATTCTGTCTTCCAGGTCACTTATCTATCCTTCTGCCTCAGTTATTCTGCTATTGATTCCTTCTAGTGTATTTTTCATTTCAGTTATTGTATTGTTCATCTCTGTTTGTTTGTTCTTTAATTCTTCTAGGTGTTGTTAAACATTTCTTGCATCTTCTCAATCTTTGCCTCCATAGTTTTTCTGAGGTCCTGGATCATCTTCACTATCATTATTCTGAATTCCTTTTCTGGAAGGTTGCCTATCTCCACCTCATTTAGTTGTTTTTCTGGGGTTTTATCTTGTTTCTTCATCTGGTACATAGTCCTCTGCCTTTTCATCTTGTCTATCTTTCTATGAATGTGGTTTTTGTTCCACAGGCTGCAGGATTGTAGTTCTTCTGGCTTCTGCTGTCTGCCCTCTGGTGGATGGGGCTAACCTGAGCTGCATCTTTAAGGATTATATTCCAACTATTAAGTGCTATAAAAACTCTAAGCTCACTGAAAATTTGATATTTCTTGAATATGCTAAGCCCTTCACAAATCCTTGCTTTTGTACATTTCTACATCTCCTATTAATATTTCCTATCTTCTCAGCTTTTCAAATTTCTTCTGATCTGTGGGAAATTACATTTTTTAAAGATTGATATAAAGATATCTCAAACTCCAAATACTCTTATAGAAGTCTGCAGCTTCGCCATCAAGAGTTAATGTCTATGTCTCTTCTTGAAACTGAGTGGCACTTTGTGACTGCCTCAACCAACAGAGTATAGCACAGGTGACACAATGTGAAATCCAAGGCTAGATTAGAAGAACGCTATGTACTTCCACCTTGTTTACTTGGGACCTTAGTTCTTAGAACCCACCTACTATGCTGTGAGGAAATCCAAGCAGCCTGTGAAGAGGTTCACTTAGAAGACCCAAGGGCCTCTCAATCAACAGCTAGCACTAACTAGCCAGACAGTGAGTGAGTAACCTTGAAAGTAGGTCTTCTAGTCACTATTTGAGCTGCCCCAATTGAGCAGCCATAATTCGTTTCCACCAAGCACTGCACAAAATACAGATTACCAAGTAAAATAAATGATTGTTGTTTTAAGCCACTAAATTTTGGGGTTGTTTTAAGCCACTAAATTTTGGGGTTGTTTTATGATAATAAATAATTGGAACATCATCCTTAAATATGCAGCTCAAAATTTACCTGTTCTTCCCTCCCCACCCACCCACTGTGGCAGCAATCCTTTTTTATTCCTGCAGGAAAAAAAAAATTATCAAAGTATAGTTGATTTACAATGTTGTGTTAGTTTCTGGTATACAGCAAAGTGATTCAGTCATATATATTCCATTATAGGTTATTACAAGATATTGAATATAGTTCCATGTGCTATACAGTAGGACCTTGTTGCTTATCTATTTTATATATAGTAGTATGTATCTGTTAATCCCAATCTCCCAATTTATCCCACCCCCACCTTTCCCCTTTGGTAACCATAAATTTGTTTTCTATGTCTGTGAGTCTGTTTTTTTATTTTGTAAATAAGTTCATTTGTATCATTTTTTTAGATTCCACATAGAAGTGATATCATATGATATTTGTCTTTCTCTGTCTGGCTTACTTCACTTAGTGCGATAATCTCTAGGTCCATCCATGTTGCTGCAAATGGTATTATTTCATTCTTTTTTATGGCTGAGGATGTGGAGAAAAGGGAACCCTCCTACACTGTTGGTGGGGTTTAAACTGGCACAGCCACTGTGGAGAACAGTATGGAGGTTCCTTAAAAAACTAATAACAGTGTTACCATATGATCCAACAATCCCACTTGTGAGTATATATCCAGAAAAGACGAAAACTCTAATTCGAAAACATATATGCACCCCAATGTCCATAGCAGCACTATTTACAATAGCCAAGACATGGAAGCAACCTAACTGCCCATCAACAGATGAATGGATAAAGAAGTTGTGACATATATATATATATATATATATATATATATATATATATATGTGTGTACATATATATATATATATATATATACACACACACACACACACACATACATACCACAGTTCTCTAGTCCATGGGTCAGCAAAATTGCCCTGTAAAGGCCCAGAAGTAAGTATTTTCAGCTTTGCAGGCAAAGCTGTCTGCAAACGATTCTGTCACTACAATTCTGTCATTACAGCACAAAAGCAACCATAGACAATACATAAATAAATGGGTAGAAGTGTATCTCAGTAAAACTTTATTTATGATCACTGAAATCTGAATTTCATATAATTCTTATGCGCCATGAAATAGTACCCTTTTTATTTTTCTAACCATTCAAAACTTAAAAAGAACAAAACAAAACCTATTACCTTGCAGGTTGCACAAAACAGGCAATGGTGTTTGGTGTTTGGCATTCAGACTGCAGTTTTCAGACTACAGATCTAGAGAGAAGCTTCACTAGGTCCTGCTGCTGAGTACCCCAAGCTACCTGACCCTGCTCCAAGAGCTTTGATTTCCAGGAATCCCTTTGATTATGTGAGCACCTAAATAGCCTTTCAACGAATCCTTCTATTTGCTTATCTCTTTTATTGCTTGCTTGTTTGAGTTGACCAGATTTTTTTGTACATGTGCTCAAAAGACACCAGTGCAATATCTTATGATTAATTTTATGACTTAGTGGCAAGAAAAGAGCTATAACATGCAGTAAGAAAATAAACTTTCATAGTTTAAAAGAAAACCATGTCTCAAGACATAGTGTATAAAATAGCTTGAAGAGCACAATTCACTATTTATTTTGCTATTTCAATTAACTCTAAGAATACTAAAAGTAGCAACTGTGTCTAATAACATTTACCCTCAAGGTCTCAAAAAATGTTGAATGGGTATATTTTGGAAGTAGAAGTTTTAATAAGAAATAAAATAAAAATCTCCTAAGTGAGGATTTTAAATCAGATTATTAGAGCAAACTTTCAGGTATGAGTAAATTTACTAGGTTTCTATACTATATTATGCAACTCAAAGTTGAGAAATAATTCTGGAAAACAAATTTAAATATAATTTGAACCTAATACTGCCTTTATTACCACACTAGGTAACTAAAAGAAATGTTTTTAGTCAACTTGGTTTTTGTGGTGCATTAATGAAAACATACACACAATTCAGTCAGGCACTTGACTACTCTATCCCATGGTTCCACTATTTATATACAGACCAGGAGTAAGTTATCCAGCTGCACATATACACTAGCCACCTGCCAAAGGGCATGAGAATCAAGCTCTAAATAGGTTGTCTTTCAAAACAAGTGTGCATATCCATCCACATATATATCAATTTTCTGGGTAGAAGAGTGTATAACAGTAACACCCAAAATTATAAAATAAATCCTTTTGCATATCTATGGTAACCATGAACTGGTTATAATTATTAAAATTACTTTTAATATTTTAATTTTGTGAAAACCCTCACCTGGTAACTGCATACTATGTAAACGATGAATACCAGGGAGCTGTTTAACGCTGACAAATGTCTGTCCTGTTTGTTATTCACCATGAGTCACATGTGGGTGATTTGGTATTTCATTTTAAACTTTTTTTTTCATGTCACAGATTTTAAGTTGAAACCGAAAAACAAAAGTCTATGAGAAACATGAGGGATACTTGAGCCTACCCAAATTTTTTACGTCAATCCTCTGCCCCTACTAGAGTCTAGGTTTTTTTTTGTTTTTGTTTTTCCATTTGTGATATTTTTATGCTCATGACTCACCTATTCTTATACTTCTACATAAACAGATTTTGTTTCCTGGAGGCTATGAATTACGCCCCCTGCTTAAATTTTCCCAAGGGTCCCTGATTCAGTTCATCCTTTTCTTTACAGCTAATGGGATAGCTGAGTCTAAGGCAACATTCTAAGGCTTTAACTTTAATTACAAAATGTATTTGTGCCTGGGTACACACACACAGAGTTGCCTTTCAGAAAAAATAAGATTCTGAGGCCCCCTTTAAGCTTCTCTAGAAGATCATTCAAATGGCTGTCATTTCTACTTTTTCAGCTTGTTCATCAAATTAGGAAAATATTTGAGTGAGAAAATTAAATCCTTATTTATGTTCATACTTTCAAAACTGCCCATGGGCAGCCTTAAATGACTTTACATTTTTCTAGAAAATACGCACATGGATTTTTTTTTTTTTTTTGCACATAGATATTTTTATCCGAAATTTCCTGTAGTTGAAAAAACTTAAAATTCAACCATGTATATTTATTTAGACAGGTTTTAATTGTATGCACATCAAATCATATTAAAAGTATTAAAATAAAAACAGGGATAGCTGTGCTTAGCAATGCTCATATTATGAGCAACTCACACATGAAAATACCAAACATACAAAAAATAATTTTCAAAATTCTCCTTACTTCTTCTGTCACTTTAAGGTCACTCTGCTTCCGCTCTGGCTATATCTAGGAGCTCGTGGAGAACAGTAATGTCCCTTTCTTGGCCTGTCCTGCAAATTCTCTGACCAGTAATTTAATTATTTCCCCCTTCTTCCTTTATCAAAGAAATATGTGGTGTATACAGAAATTTGGTGGGTTTCTCATTCTGTCTCTCATCATTCACTATTAGTGTATGCTACTTTGGATATACATACTTATAGCATGGACAAAGTCATATATATTAATTAACTTGATTTTTTGGTGTATCAGTAAAAGCACCTGCACATTCAGTCAAGCATTTAACTGTTCCAGCAGTTCTGTATCCAGCAGTTCTACTATGTATAGACCTGGAATAAGTTATCTGGTTGCATATTCTATTTATGACTATGTCATATATAGATATTTATATATTTATTTATAGATATTTATATATATATTTATATATTTATATAAAGCCCATATAATGTGATAGATAATTGGGTGGGCTCAAGTGTCAGATTTCCAAGGTTTAAATCCTAATTCCACGAATTACTAAATGTATGAAATTGAGAAAGTTACTTAATTGCTTTGTGTCTCAGTGTTCTCCTTAGTGAAACTGGATAATAGCACCTACCTTAATGTGTGAGGATTAGATGATTGCACATGTGGGAAGCACCTAGAACAGGATCTCGCATGTGGCTTGCACTCAATAAATGTTTGGCTATTGTTGTCCTCTTTAACTCATTAATCTCTTCCCCTAGGTTTTCCAATTCTCCTAATCACATTAAGAAAAGCAGATAGATAGATAGATAGATAGATAGATAGATAGATAGATAGATAGATAGACAGACAGACAGACAGGAAACAGATATAGATATATAGATAGAGATATGTCTCAGAAGAAATAAATGGTCCACACCCACACTTCCCTGGAAACAATTTAGGAAAACCCCAAAGACACTGGGCCATCATCATTAAAAAAAAAAACCTCTAATATGTCCTTTCAGAAACTTTGCCCTACTATCCATCTACCCCTTTATCTTTCTATATCTCCTGAATTCTAAATAGCAACATTTCTTATTTAATTCATTTATTTTTGCTTATTTGTATTAGTCTGTTTTTCTACTTTTTATAAAGTACTTTACTCGTGTTATGGGTTTAGTTAGAGTTGCCCAGCTAGTTTTTGATTCTTGATGGAAAAAAATGTTCCAGCTTTCTATATGAAGGGCAACCCAGCTAAAAAGCTTACCACAAGTGGCACTGGACCTGACCCCCACACCTCAGGAATTCTTATCAGCTTTTCTTTCTCTTGCTGACTCTTGGTTCAGCTGATCCAACATGTTCCACATTGAACACATCATTAACAACTACACTTTCCCTGCATACCTGCCCTTATTCCAGATTTCGCTCTAGACTCTGAGATGGAACAGCCTGATTGAGGACCTTCTTTGAATCCTTCCTTCTCCTCATCTCTCTTATCCAAAAAGTTACTAAACTCTATTGAATCTTCCCCCCAAATATCTGTCAAATCCTTCCAGTTAATTTCATCACCACTGCCAAGATCTTAGACCAGGACCTAGACTACATGAACCTCTTAAATTTTCCCTAACTGACCTCCACTTATCAGGTTCTTTCCCCTCAAACTCATTCTTCATGATGTCAGCAGAGTGAGCTGTCTACAGTGCTTCTTGTTACTCCACTGATTACAAGTTTTCAAAGGCTTCTATTACTCCTGAATAACAGTCAAAACCTTTAACAAAACTGACAGCATCATCAGGGCCCTTTGTCTTTCTAGTCTTGTGTACTCATGGTCCTGCCAACTCATTTTTTTCTATGTCTCCCAATATACGGAAGACTCTATCCTCTGCCTCTGCTGGTAGCACCATAGTTCACCCTGTTTGCCACCGAATCCTGTTTTAACCTACCTGTCTCTTAGCCATCTTTCCTGTCTTAATTTAAATGGCTTGTGCTCTAAGCAGATTCCCTGGCTCATGCTGGGTGAATGAAGCACTTTGTGTTTCCTCTTTCAGATCACTTGCTACTCCTTCAGATATTTTTTTTCTTAAAAAACTGCTCCCTGACCTCACCACCACCCCCGCCTCCACCCATTGTAAGCTCTGTGAGTTTAAGACATATTTTAGAAGTAAACACAGAGTTTATTTCAGTGCCTCATATGTAGAATAGTGTCTGGCACAAGGATGAAGAACAATAAATATCTGTTGTAATGAGCATACTTGTCAGCCTCTCAAGGCTCCACAGAATGACAGTATACAACTGCAAAAAGTCAGCCAGGAAAATGTGAAGGAGATTCATCAAGGAAATACAAAATCTCAATATACGTCTGGAAGAAAGCAAGCAAATAAAAGTGTGTCCTCTGATGAAATAAACAGGAAGAAATTGCATCCCAGAATATGCTGTGAGGGGCTGCATCTGAGATGAGAGTACAGGTCCATTGGAACCCAGGAGAAGATCCCACCTCAGAGTCAGCTGATATGACAGAGGAATATAGAGGGTGGGATTAGCTGAATATACAAGGAATTAGTGGATAAGTTCCATTTCATTCTCAGTGCAGCAAGCAAAGCAGCGTTTACGCCCAGGCAGAAAAGCAAATATCTTTTCTATAAATTATATTTTTTAAACATGAGGGAAGCTCTGGTTTTTAGGTTTGGCATTGTTACCCCGGATTTATACATGGGGCCCACACCTGAAAGCTAACATCCCATCCTTTCATCCTAAATAGAACCTGAAGGTGGACTTAATTCACCAAAGAGCACGAGGTTCCTCATTAACATTTCCTCATACTTGAGTGTCCTATCAAGAAACAGAGAGCAGAGGAATTCCAGAACAACCTAGAAAAATCAATCTGGTTCTTCAACTTTCAATATAAATGGATAATTAGGATCTGTAAATGCAAGGACAGATTGAAAAGGGAAGTCAAAAATAAACAGAAAATTGGTCTCAGGAGAATCAGAATAATTCAGGGAACAAAAGAAAATGTTTTAAAATTCCTTAATGGATTTTCTTATAGAGATACAAGAAAAATTTGCATTTGTGAAGCAAGATTGAGAAGTTATAAAAAAAGGAATGAAAAGAAAACAAGAAAAATCTCTTGGAAATTAAAATATATTAATATAACTGCTAAAATAAACAACTCAATAGAAAGTCTATGATGTAAAATGCAGAAAATGTCTCAAAATATATTACAAAAGACAAGATGAGAAACATGAGAGAAAAAATATGATGTAGAGGTTCAATCTAAAAGGTTCAATACCTAACAATAAATCCATAAAAAAGAATGAGAGGAAGAAATTATAAAAATTCATATAAAAACATGAAATGTAGTACTAAAAGAGCCCACTCACAAAGTGCCATATGTGCTAAATTAATAAAATATCTAGACCTAGATACAGCCTTGTGAAATTTTAGAATGTTAAGGGAAAAAAAAGATCCTAGAAGTTTCCAGAGAAAGAAAATATACCACATACGAAGGAACAAAAATAAAACTAGCGTAACCAGGTCAAAATTTGCACAGTACAAACCAAATGCAGGGAAAAAAAAGGAGAGCTTTGGATTCCCCTTGTTGTAGACTGGATGGAGGACTCTAAAATCGGAGATGTACACACGCACTTAAAGGTCAAACTGCTTTAAATGAGTCATTTTGTGGGGAACATTAAGTAATTTTAGTTACAAATATCCTGTCAGGCTCCCTCTCAGTTCCCAAGAGTTTTTTTCACTCACCCATTTTCTTCCTAATATATTATCTGAGGATGACTGGAATTACTGTGGGTCTCACACCAATAACCCTCTTCCACTGTGGAGCAGCCCTGGGTGTACTAGTTCAAGAAAACATAAGAAAATCTATACCATTCCCCCATCGGCTTATGGAAATCTATTGATTCAAGGATAGAATCAGAGATAAGCATGTAAAACTTTAGACACATAAAATTCAGGGGAAAATTCTCCAGAGATTCCTTATGAAAAGTAGTGTTGCCTTCAGGAGAGAGAATAAAAAAGGTGGTCACTCCCTTTCTCTGGTCATTAGGCTACATGGATAGGAGGCCCAGTGTCTGTAGCCATCTAGCTACTAACATGGGGATGAAGTCAGTACACAAAGAACAGAACCAAGAGCATCATGTTCAGTTTAAGAGACAAGACACCACCCTGAAGTCCACCCTACCTGTAGACTTTAAGTAGTTTGTCAATAAATTTCTTTATTATTGTAAGGCAATTTAAGTTGAGTGTTTTCTAATTAGCAGCTGAGCTGTTGCAGGATTCTCAGCAGAGGAAGGGGGGGAAAGGTCTCTGTTCCATATGCTGTACTCTGGATCCTCTGGTCTCTACTGAGATATTTCTTCCCCCAGGCCATGAGCCTTCCTGCGTTGGTGTCTGTTAAGGCAGAGTTAGACTGGTCAGTCATTAAGGGCCCTATACTGGAGCTCCCATTCAAATTCATGGTCTCTCATTCTCTTCAGCCCCCTTATTATCACTCCAGGCTTTTTCAAAACAAGTAAAATCTCTCGACACTTCTTTACCTGTCTTCCCAAAGGGCGCCAAAATTTCTTTATACTGAACCAACTACATGGGGTCCCTGGATAACTTGGAGTAACACCTCACGTCCTTCTATCTAGACTTTTTTTTTTTTTTTTAACTTATTTTTATTTATTTATTTTTGGCTGTGTTGGGTCTTCGTTTTCTGTGTGAGGGCTTTCTCCAGTTGCGGCAAGTGGGGGCCACTCTTCATCGCGGTGCACGGGCCTCTCACTATTGTGGCCTCTCTTGTTGCAGAGCACAGGCTCCAGACGCGCAGGCTCAGTACTTGTGGCTCACGGGCCTAGTTGCTCCGCGGCACGTGGGATCCTCCCAGACCAGGGCTCAAACCCGTGTTCCCTGCATTGGCAGGCAGATTCTCAACCACTGCACCACCAGGGAAGCCCCTATCTAGACATTTTTATTACTGAGGCTACTCTACTGCTTCCATGCTATGCTGGAAAAAACTATTGAGAAAATTCAATATATAAAAATTCAATGAACAAACATGTTTTCAAGAGGATTTCTCTCCTCCTCTCCCATTCTCTCTCTTTCATTTTATTTTTGCTCCAAATGGATCTATATTTCTAATGAGGATATAACTCTAAAACATACTATTTTTCACTATAGCTTATCCTTAACCTCTAAACTCTAAGATAGGCAAACCTTGCTCTGGTTATGTAAATAAAAACATTTGGAATTTAGGAAGTAATTTGTTTTTCTCTTCAGCAAGTTCAGGTTTTCAAGATAATTTTCTTATCATGGATTGAAAAAGTGTAATTCGAGACCACAAACTGAGCAGAGATAACTATTTTCTAGACTGACTTGCCCTCCCATTGAATTGGATGCCACTGATCACGAAGGAATGGTACAAAAAGGAATAGGGATTATCCAAGTAGAAATACATTAGCTTAATAACTCAGAAATATTATTATGTTGTATCAGCATCAGTTTTCTCATTAGCAACACTGGATGCTAAACAACAATCAAGAAACAGTTTAATTTTTAAAGGTTCAAATGATTTGAACCTAGAATTTTGTACACAACAATTTGATAATCAACTGGAACACAGAAAAAAAATTCATATATTAAACATTAAAAAGTTTATGATGGAGAGGAGCTACAAGATGGCGGAACAGTAAGACGCAGAGATCACCTTCCTCCCCACAGATACATCATAAATACATCTACATGTGGAACTGCTCCTACAGAACACCCACTGAACGCTGGCAGAAGAACTCAGACATCCCAAAAGGCAAGAAACTCCCCCACGTACCTGGGTAGGGCAAAAGAAAAAAGAAAAAACAGACAAAAGAATAGGGATGGGACCTGCACCAGAGGGAGGGAGCTGTGAAGGAGGAAAGGTTTCCACACACTAGGAAGCTCCTTCGCGGGCGGAGACTGCGGGTGGCAGAGGGGGGAAGCTTCGGAGCCGCAGAGGAGAGCGCAGCAACAGGGGTGAGGAGGGCAAAGCGGAGAGATTCCCGCACAGAGGATCGGTGCCGACCAGCACTCACCAGCCTGAGAGGCTTGTCTGCTCACCTGCCGGGGCGGGCGGGGGCTGGGAGCTGAGGCTCGGGCATCGGAGGTCGGATTGCAGGGAGAGGACTGGGGTTGGCGGCGTGAACACAGCCTGAAGGGGTTAGTGTGCCACAGCTAGCCGGGAGGGAGTCGAGGAGAAAGTCTGGAGCTGCTGAAGAGACAAGAGACTCTTTCTTGCCTCTTTGTTTCCTAGTTCGCGAGGAGAGGGGATTAAGAGCGCCACTTAAAGGAGCTCCAGGGGCTTCCCTGGTGGCACAGTGGTTGAGAATCTGCCTGCCAATGCAGGGGACACGGGTTCGAGCCCTGGTCTGGGAAGATCCCACATGCCGCGGAGCAACTGGGCCCGTGAGCCACAACTACTGAGCCTGCGCGTCTGGAGCCTGTGCTCCGCAACAAGAGAGGCCGCGACAGTGAGAGGCCCGCGCACTGCGATGAAGAGTGGCCCCCACTCGCCGCAACTAGAGAAAGCCCTCACACAGAAACGAAGACCCAACACAGCCAAAAATAAATAAATAAATAAATAAAGAAAGAAAGAAAGAAAGAAAGAAAGAAAGAAAGAAAGAAAGAAAGAAAGAAAGAAAGGAGCTCCAGAGATGGGTGTGAGCTGCGGCTATCAGCGCGGACTCCAGAGATGGGCATGAGATGCTAAGTCAGCTGCTGCCACCACCAAGAAGCCTGTGTGCAAGCACAGGTCACTATCCACACCTCCCCTCCCGGAAGCCTGTGCAGCCCGCCACCGCCAGGTTCCCGTGATCCAGGGACAACTTCCCCGGGAGAACGGGCGGTGCACCTCAGGCTGGTGCAAAGTCACGCTGGCCTCTGCTGCTGCAAGCTCGCCCCGCATCTGTACCCCTCCCTCCCCCCGGCCTGAGTGAGCCAGAGCCCCCGAATCAGCTGCTCCTTTAACCCCGTCGTGTCTGAGCTGGAAAAGATGCCCTCAGGAGACCTACACGCAGAGGCAGGGTCAAATCCAAAGCTGAACCCCAGGAGCTGTGCGAACAAAGAAGAGAAAGGGAAATTTCTCCCAGCAGCATCAGGAGCAGCGGATTAAATCTCCACAGTCAACTTGATGTGCCTGCATCTGCAGAATACCTGAATAGACAACGAATCATCCCAAATTCAGGAGGTGGACTTTGGGAGCAACAATATATATATATTTCTTCCTTTTTTCTCTTTTTGTGAGTGTGTATGTGTATGCTTCTGTGTGTGATTTTGTCTGTAAAGCTTTGCTTTTACCATTTGTCCTAGGGTTCTGTCTGTCCGTTTTTTTTTTGTTTTTTAGTATAGATTTTAGCACTTGTTATCATTGGTGGATTTCTTTTTTGGTTTGGTTGCTCTCTTCTTTCTTCCTTTTTTTTTAAATTAATTAAAAAATTATTTTAATAATTATTTTTTATTTTAATTATTTTATTTTATTGTACTTTATTTTATTTTACTTTACCTTTTTCTTTCTTCTTTTTCTCCCTTTTATTCTGAGCCGTGTGGGTGACACGCTCTTGGTGCTCCAGGCAGGCGTCAGGGCTGTGCCTCTGAGGTGGGAGAGCCAAGTTCAGGCCACTGGTCAACAAGAGGCCTCCCAACTCCACATAATATCAAACGGCAAAAATCTCCCAGAGATCTCCATCTCAACGACAAGACCAAGCTCCACTCAACAACCAGCAATCTAAAGTTCTGGAAACCCTATGCCAAACAACTAGCAAGACAGAAACACAACCCTATCCATTAGCAGAGAGGCTGCCTAAAATCATAATAAGGCCACAGACACCCCAAAACACACCACCAGACGTGGACCTGCCCACCAGAAAGACAAGATCCAGCCTCATCCACCAGAACACAGGCACTAGTCCCCTCCACCAGAAGCCTACACAACCCACTGAACCAACCTTACCCACTGGGGGCAGACACCAAAAACAACGAGAACTACGAACATGCAGCCTGTGAAAAGGAGACCCCAAACACAGTAAGTTAAGCAAAATGAGAAGACAGAGAAACACACAGCAGATGAAGGAGCAAGGCAAAAACCCACCAGATCTAACAAATGCAGAGGAAATAGGCAGTCAACCTGAAAAGGAATTCAGAATAATGATAGTAAAGATGACCCAAAATCTTGGAAATAGAGAGAAAAGAGAGGAAACGTTTAACAAGGACCTAGAAGAACTAAACAGCAAACAAACAGAGATGAACAACACAATAAACAAAATTAAAAATTCTCTAGAAGAGATCAATAGCAGACTAACTGAGGCAGAAGAACAGATAAGTGACCTGGAAGATAAAATAGTGGAAATAACTACTGCAGAGCAGAATAAAGAAAAAAGAATGAAAAGAAGTGAGGACAGTCTCAGAGACCTCTGGGACAACATTAAACGGACAAACATCCAAATTATAGGGCTCCCAGAAGAAGAAGAGAAAAAGAAAGGGACTGAGAAAATATTTGAAAAGATAATAGTTGAAAACTTCCCTAATATGAGAAAGGAAATAGTTAATCAAGTCCAGGAAGCACAGGGTGTCCCATACAGGATAAATCCAAGGAGAAACACCCCAAGACACATATTAATCAAACTACCAAAAATTAACTACAAACAAAAAATACTAAAAGCAGCAAGGGAAAAACAACAAATAACACACAAGGGAATCCCCATAAGGTTAACAGCTGATCTTTCAGTAGAAACTCTGTAAGACATAAGGGAGGGGCAGGACATATTTAAAGTGATGAAGGAGAAAAACCTACAACCAAGATTACTCTACCCAGCAAGGATCTCATTCAGATTTGACGAGGAATTAAAACCTTTACAGACAAGCAAAAGCTAAGATAATTCAGCACCACCAAACCAGCTTCACAACAAATGCTAAAGGACCTTCTCTAGGCAGGAAACACAAGAGAAGGAAAAGACCTACAATAACAAACCCAAAACAATTAAGAAAATGGTAATAGGAACATACATATCGATAATTACCTTAAATGTAAATGGATTAAATGCTCCAACCAAAAGACATAGACTGGCTGAATGGATACAAAAACAAGACCATTATATATGCTGTCTACAAGAGACCCACTTGAGACCTAGGGACATGTACAGACTGAAAGTGAGGGGATTGAAAAAGATATGCCATGCAAATGGAAATCAAAAGAAAGCTGCAGGGCTTCCCTGGTGGTGCGGTGGTTGAGAGTCTGCCTGCCGGTGCAGGGGACACGGGTTCGATCCCTGGTCTGGGAGGATCCCATATGCCACGGAGCAGCTGGGCCCGTGATCCACAACTGCTGAGCCTGCACGTCTGGAGCCTGCGCTCCGCAACAGGAGGGGCCGCGATAGTGAGGGGCCCGCGCACTGCGATGAAGAGTGGCCCCCGCTCGCCACAACTAGGGAAGGCCCTTGCACAGAAACGAAGACCCAACACAGCAAAAATAAATAAATAAATAAATTTATAAAAAAAAAAAAAAGTAAGCTGCAGTATCAATTCTCATATCAGACAAAATAGACTTTAAAACAAAGACTATGACAAGAGACAAAGAAGGACACTACATAATGATCAAGGGATCAATCCAAGAAGAAGATACAACAATTGTAAATATTTATGCACCCAACATAGGAGTACCTCAATACATAAGGCAAATTCTAAAAGCCACAAAGGGAAAATCGACAGTAACACAATCATAGTAGGGGACTTTAACACCCCACTTTCACCAATGGATAGATCATCCAAAATGAAAATTAATAAGGAAACACAAATTTTAAATGATACATTAAACAAAATGGACTTAATTGATATTTATAGGACATTCCATCCAAAAACAACAGAACACACATTCTTCTCAATTGCTCAGGGAACATTCTCCAGGATAGATCATATCTTGGGTCACAAATCAAGCCTTGGTAAATTTAAGAAAAATGAAATCATATCTACTATCTTTTCCGACCACAACACTATGAGATTTGATATCAATTACAAGAAAAAATCTGTAAAAAATAAAAACATATGGAGGCTAAACAGTACAGTACTTAATAACCAAGAGATCACTGAAGAAATCAAAGAGGAAATCAAAAAATACCTATAAACAAATGACAATGAAAACACAACGACCCAAAACCTGTGAGATGCAGCAAAAGCGGTTCTAAGAGGGAACTTTATAGCAATACAATACTACCTTAAGAAACAAGAGACATCTCAAATAAACAACCTAACCTTACACCTAAAGCAATTAGAGAAAGAAGAACAAAATAACCCCAAAGTTAGCAGAAGGAAAGAAATCATAAAGAGCAGATCAGAAATAAATGAAAAAGAAATGAAGGAAATGAGAGCAAAGATCAATAAAACTAAAAGCTGGTTCTTTGAGAAGATAAAAAAAACCTGATAAACCATTAGCCAGACTCATCAAGAAATAAAGGGAGAAGACTCAAATCAATAGAATTAGAAATGAAAAAAGAGAAGTAACAACTGACACTGCAGAAATACAACTGCAGAAACAACAACTGCAGAAATACAAAGGATCATGAGAGATTACTACAAGCAACTATATGCCAATAAAATGGACAACCTGGAAAAAATGGACAAATTCTTAGAAATGCACAACCTGCCGAGAATGAACCAGGAAGAAATAGAAAATATGAACAGACCAATCACAAGCACTGAAATTGAAACTGTGATTTAAAATCTTCCAACAAACAAAAGCCCAGGACCAGATGGCTTCACAGGCGAATTCTATCAAACATTTAGAGAAGAGCTAACACCTATTCTTCTCAAACTCTCCCAAAATATAGCAGAGGGAGGAACACTCCCAAACTCATTCTACGAGGCAACCATCACCCTGATACCAAAACCAGACAAAAATGTCACAAAGAAAGAAAACTACAGGCCAATATCACTGATGAACATAGATGCAAAAATCCTCAACAAAATACTAGCAAACAGAATCCAACAGCACATTAAAAGGATCATACACCATGATCAAGTGGGGTTTATCCCAGGAATGCAAGGATTCTTCAATATACGCAAATCAATCAACGTGATACGCCATATCAACAAATTGAAGGAGAAAAACTATATGATCATCTCAATAGATGCAGAGAAACCTTTCGACAAAATTCAACACCCATTTATGACAAATACCCTCCAGAAAGTAGGCATAGAGGGAACTTTCCTCAACATAATAAAGGCCATATATGACAAACCCACAGCCAACATCGTCCTCAATGGTAAAAAACTGAAACCATTTCCACTAAGACCAGGAACAAGACAAGGTTGCCCACTCTCCTCACTATTATTCAACATAGTTTTGGAAGTTTTAGCCACAGCAATCAGAGAAGGGAAAGAAATAAAAGGAATTCAAATCGGAAAAGAAGTAAAGCTGTCACTGTTTGCAGATGACATGATACTATACATAGAGAATCCTAAAGATGCTACCAAAAAACTACTAGAGCTAATCCATGAATTTGGTAAAGTAGCAGGATACAAAATTAATGCACAGAAATCTCTTGCATTCCTATACACTAATGATGAAAAATCTGAAAGTGAAATTAAGAAAACACTCCCATTTACCACTGCAACAAAAGGAATAAAATATCTAGGAATAAACCTACCTAAGGAGACAAAAGACCTGTATGCAGAAAATTATAAGACACTGATGAAAGAAATTAAAGATGATACAAATAGATGGAGAGATATACCTTGTTCTTGGATTGGAAGACTCAACATTGTGAAAATGACTAGACTACCCAAAGCAATGTACAGATTCAATACAATCTCTATCAAACTACCACTAGCATTTTTCACAGAACTAGAACAAAGAACTTCACAATTTGTATGGAAACACAAAAGACCCCGAATAGCCAAAGCAATCTTGAGAAAGAAATATGGAGCTGGAGGAATCAGACTCCCTGACTTCAGACTATACTACAAAACTACAGTAATCAAGATAGTATGGTACTGGCATAGAAACAGAAATATAGATCAATGGAACAGGATAGAAAGCCCAGAGATAAACCCAAGCACACACGGTCACCTTATCTTTGATAAAGGAGGCAAGAATATACAGTGGAGAAAAGACAGCCTCTTCAATAAGTGGTGCTGGGAAAACTGGACAGCTACATGTAAAAGAATGAAATTAGTACACTCCCTAACACCATACACAAAAATAAATTCAAAATGGATTAAAGACCTAAATGTAAGGCCAGACACTATCAAACTGTTTGAGGAAAACATAGGCAGAACACTCTATGATATACATCACAGCAAGATCCTTATTGACCCACCTCCTAGAGAAATGGAAATAAAAACAAAAATAAACAGACGGGACCTAATGAAACTTAAAAGCTTTTGCACAGCAAAGGAAACCATATACAAGACGAAAAGACAACCCTCAGAATGGGAAAAAATATTTGAAAATGAAGCAATTGACAAAGGATTAATCTCCAAAATTTACAAGCACCTCATGCAGTTCAATATCAAAAAAACAAACAACCCAATCCAAAAATGGGCAGAAGACCTAAATAGACATTTCTCCAAAGAAGATATACAGATTGCCAACAAACACATGAAAGAATGCTCAACATCATTAATCATTAGAGAAATGCAAATCAAAACTACAATGAGATATCATCTCACACCAGTCAGAATGGCCATCATCAAAAAATCTACAAACAATAAATGCTGGAGAGGATGTGGAGAAAAGGGAACCCTCTTGCACTGTTGGTGGGAATGTAAATTGACACAGCCACTATTTAGAACACTAGGGAGGTTCCTTAAAAAACTACAAATAGAACTACCATACGACCCAGCAATCCCACTACTGGGCATATACCCTGAGAGAAGCATAATTCAAAAAGAATCATGTACCAAAATGTTCATTGCAGCTCTATTTACAATAGCCAGGTCACGGAAGCAACCTAAGTGTCCATCAACAGATGAATGGATAAAGAAGATGTAGCACATATTTACAATGGAATATTACTCAGCCATAAAAAAGAAATGAAATTGAGTTATTTGTAGTGAGGTGGATGGACCTAGAGTCTGTCATACAGAGTGAAGGAAGTCAGATAGAGAAAAACAAATGCCATATGCTAACACATATATATGGAATCTAAGAGAAAAAAAAAAAGGTCATGAAGAACCTAGGGGCAATACGGGAATAAAGACACAGACCTACTAGAGAATGGACTTGAGGATACGGGGAGGGGGAAGGGTAAGCTGGGACAAAGTAAGAAACTGGCATGGACATATATACACTACCCAATGTAAAATAGATCGCTAGTGGGAAGCAGCCGCATAGCACAGGGAGATCAGCTTGGGGCTTTGTGACCACCTAGAGGGGTGGGATATGGAGGGTGGGAGGGAGGGAAACGCAAGAGGGAAGAGATTTGGGGACATATTTATATGTATAACTGTTTCACTTTGTTATAAAGCAGAAACTAACACACCATCGTAAAGCAATTATACTCCAATAAAGATGTTTAAAAAAAAAATAGTTTATGCCCCTTCCACCATTTTCACCAATGGTAATTGAAAACGTATTTATCAAATTGACACAGGAAAAAAAAGAGAAAAGAATCCAGGAAAATGCAACTTTAAAACAGGAAGGTAATATGAGATATCTTAGCTGATATAAAAATTAAGGTATAGTAGATTAAATTTGTGGTTACCAGAGGTGGGAGGTTAGGGGGAAGGGGAATTGGATAAAGGCAATCAAAAGATAGATACTATCAGATATATGGTAAATAAGTACTAGGGATATAATGTACAACATAATAAATATAATTAATACTGTTGTATGTTATGTATTATAGCTGTTAAGAGAGTAAATCCTAAGAGTCCTCATCACAAGGAAAAAAATTTTTTCTATTTCTTTAATTTTATATCTATGAGAGAAGATGGATGTTCACTAAACTTGTGATAATTATTTCATTATGTATCTACATCAAATCAATATGTTGTACACCTTAAACTTACACAGTGCTGTATAACAATTATATCTCAATAAAATCAGAAGAAAATAAATAAGCAGATGGATAGAATTTTGAAATTAAAAAATAAAAAATAAAGTTATAGTTGACAAGGTAGGATACAGAAAGGATAGAAAATATACAGGAAAAATTTTCCTCATCCTGCACAGAAGAGCACTGAGATTCACATTAGAGCCAGTGGAATGAGATGTAGTACATTATTTAAAGTTACAATGGTAAATAATTGAAAAATCATAGTCATTAACTATCAAATTAGTATATGATGAGTTGTAAAGACAAGGAGTAATATCCTGCTAAATTCTAATCTTTCATAGGGTAGAGGAAATAAATATTGGTGCTAAATATAGAAATAAACATAACAGTATAATAATCAGAATCAGGAAAAACATTTACAAGAAAACAAAGAATTAAGAACATTGTCAGATATGCACTGGGAAGGAGCTAAGCCAACGAGGTCCCCAACACTGACTCTGGCCAGGGCAGAGACTGCCATTGCCAGAACCACCAGGAAAGGAGCAAAACCAGCCCAGTAGTGTGGCTCTAACCCCTCCAGCCACAACCCTTTCTTTAACCAAGGCACACATACCTGTGAAAAAGTGAAACCAGCTCAGAAGTGTAGCACCAAGTCCTTGGGCCCCACAAATGCCCCCAATGAAGGCAGAGACTGCCATCATGCCAAGAGAAGCCCAACTCCCTCAGAGCTCCTGCTGCAGCCCCTCAGGCCATGTCCCCATCCCTGATGGGGCAGTGAATGCCACTGAGCCTGGGAGAAGCCCTGGCTGGCACCTGTATCGGGCTATAGCCCCTCCAGCTCCAGCTCTACCTCCCACCAAAGTGAGGGCTGCCAGTGCACCCCAGGGAAGACACAGCCCTCACTCAATGCAGATCTTGCTCTCCTGCTAGAACCACCAGGCACACACAGACTGCACAGGGATGCTCCCACACATGTACACACCTACAAGACAGAACAGATAACTGTTTCACCTAATTTCATAAAGACAGACAAAATTAAACAAAATGAGAAAACAGAGGAATACATTCCAAATTAAAGAACAAGATAAAACCCCAGGAAAAAAACACTAATAAAACAGAGATAAATAATTTACCTGATAAAGAGTTCGAAGCAATAGTAATAAGCATGCTAACTGAACTTAGGAAAAGAATAGATGAATGCAGTGAGAACTTCAACAAAGAACTAGAAAATATAAAAAATAACCAGTCAAAGGTAAAGAATACAATGACTGAAATGAAAACTACACTACAAGGAATTAACAACAGATATGTATAACTGATTCACTATGCTGTACACCTGAAACTAATACAACATTGTAAATCAACTATACCACAATAAAAATTAAAAACAACAACAAAAACAGATTAGATGATATAGAAGAATACACAAGTGACCTCAAATACAGAAGAGTGGAAATCACCCAATCAGAAGAGCAAAAAACAATTTTTAATGAGAATAGTTTAAGGGACATCTGGGACAACATCAAGCAGACTAACTTTCATGTTATAGAGGTGCCAGAAGGAGAAGAGAGAGAGAAAGGGGTAGAAAATGTATTGGATGAAATTATGGCTGAAAAATTCCTGAACCTGAAGAAGTTCAGGAACAGGAAGCACAGAGAGTCTCAAACAAGATGAACCCAAAGAGATCCACATCAAGACATATCATAATTAAAATGGGAACACTTAAAGATAAAGAGAGAACTTTAAAGGCAGCAAGAAAAAAAAAAAAACAAAGAGCCACATACCAGGAATCCCCCATAAGGCTACCAGCTGATTTTTCATCAGAAACTTTGCAGGCCAGAAAGGAGTGGTAAGATATATTTAAAATGCTGAAAGAGAAAAACCCTACAACCTAGGATACTTTTTACCCAGCATGGTCATCATTCAGAATTGAAGGAGAGCTAGACAGCTTCCCAGACAAGCAAAAACTTAAAGAGTCCATCACTACTAAACTGACCTTACTAGTAAAGTTAAAGGGTCTCTTTAAGTGAAAAAGAAAAGGCCATAACAAGAAATAAGAAGATATAGGAATGGAAAAATCCCACCGGTAAATGCAAATATATAGTAAAGGCAGTGGATCAATCACTTAAATAAGCTAATATGAAGGTTAAAAGACAACTGTAGAATCAACTATAACTACAATAAATAATTAAGGGGTAGACATGAGGATGCAAAATATGAAATAGAAAACACAAAACACTGGGGGAGTAATAAAAAATATAGATCTCTTAGAATGTGTTTGAACTTAAATTATTATAAGCTTAAAACAAGTAGATATAGTCATAAGTCAACATATATGAATTTCATGGTAACCACAAATTAAAAACCTACAATAGATTCACAAAAATTAGAGAGAAAGGAACACAAACATAATACAAAAGAAAATCATCAAATCATAAGGGAAGAGAATAAAAAGAACAGAGAAAAACTACAAAAACAATTAACAAGTAAACAAGGAGCAAAATGGCAATAAGTACACAGCTATCAATAATCACTGTAAATGTCAATGGGCTAAACGTTCCAATCAAAAGGCATAGGATGGCTGACTGAATAAAAAAAAGACCCATCTATATGCTACCTATAAAATATGCACTTCAGAACTAAAAACACATGCATACTGAAAATGAGGGGATGGAAAAAGATATTCCATGCAGACTGAAATAAAAGAAGCTTGGGTAGCAATACTCACACCAGACAAAGTAGACTTTGAAACAAAGTTAGTAATAAAAAACAAAAAAACGGGATTATATGATGAAAAATGGGTCAATACAAGAGGATATAACTTTCGTAAACGTGTATACATCTAATATAGGTGCACCTAAATATGTAAAGCAAATATTAACAGATACAAAGGGAGAAATTGAAATTGACAGTAATACAAAACCATTATGGGACTTTAATACACCACTTACATCAATGGATAGAACATTCAGACAGAAAATCAACAAGGAAACAGTGGCATCAGAGAAGGAAAGCAAGAAAATAAGCCTGTCTAAAAATCATTTCTAAAAGAGTAAAATACCTAGGAATAAACCTAACCAAGGAGGTGAAAGACCTATACTCTGAAAAGTATAAGACACTGATGAAAGAAACTGAAGACAAAACAAATAAATGGAAAGATATCCCAGGTTCATGGATTGGAAGAATTAATACTCTTGAAATATCCATAGTACTCATAACAATCTACAGATTTAATGCAATCCCTATCAAAATAACCATGACATTTTTCACAGAACTGGAACAATAATACTAATTGTTTGGAAACAAAAAAAGACCTCAAATGGCCAAAGCAATCTTGAGAATTAAAAAAAAACAAAAAACACAGCTGGAGGTATCATACACCCTGACTTCAGACAATACTCAAAGCTACACTAATCAAAACAGTATGGTACTGGCACAAAAACAGATACATAGATCAATGAAACAGAATAAAGAGCCCAGAAATAAATCCACACACAGATGGTGAATTAATCTATGACAAAGAAGGCAAGAATATACAATGGGGAAAAGACAGTCTCTGCAATGTGGTGCTGGGAAAACTGGACAGCTACATGTAAAAGAATGAAGTTAGAACATTTTCTCACACTATATCTAAAAATAAACTCAAAATGGATTAAAGACATAAATGTAAAACCAGAAACAATAAAACATCTAGAAGAAAACATAGGGAGCACACTCTCTGCCATATGTCTTAGCAACATCTTTTTGGATCTGTTTCCTCAGGCAAAGAAAACAAAAGCAAAAAATAAACAAATAGGCCCTAATCAAACTTAAAATCTTTTGCAATGTGAAGGAAACCATCAACAAAACGAAAAGGTAACCTATTGAATGGGAGTGGAAATTTTGCCATTTGCAACAGCATCAGTGGAACTGGAGGGTATTATGCCCAGTGAAGCAAGTCAGACAGAAAAAGACAAATACGGTATGTTTTCGCTTATGTATGGAACCTGAAAAATAAAACAAATGATCAAATATAACAAAACAGAAACAGTTTCACAAATACGGAGAATAAACTAGTGGTTACCAGTAGGGAGGGATGAGGGAAGATGCAAGTTAGGGAAAGGGGATTAGAAGTACAAACTACTGGGTATAAAATAAATAAGGTACAATGATGTAATATACCATATGGGAAATATAGTCAATATTTTATAATTTTATATGAAGTATAACCTATAAAAATATCAAATCACTATGTTGTACACCTGAAAACTATATAATATTGTAAGGCAACTATACTTCAATTAAAAGAAAAGAATTTCATTAGATATATTTTCCTATTCATTAGTCTTATGTCTAATATGCTGCTCAATGCCTCCATTTAATTCTTTTCAATTGTTCAATTATAATTTTCATTTTTAAATTCCTTTTTTGCTGATTGCTTACTTCTGTGACTTCATCCTTTATTTATTTAAATATGTCATGTATAGGCTTTCTATATTCTGATTCTAACAGATCCAGTATGTGAAGTCTTTGTGAATCTAAATCTGTTGCTAATTGTTTCTGCTGACTCTCATTCATAGAGGCTTGTCTCCTCCTGTGCTTAGTGCTCTTTGTGAGTTCTTTGAGCTTGAAAATCTGTGGGAATCCCAAAAGTGTCAGTGGGATGTTTTTCCTACTCCTCCTTGTAGCCAGGAGGTACCACAAACTTGGCATACTTTCAATTGCCCTCTGAAGTGGACATGGTAGTCCCAAGCTCAGATATACCACCCATAGTGGGCTCAAAGCACTTATCTGGACACCAGTGGTTCTGTGAATATCTGCCTGGAAGCATCCCTGACTCCCATCTCCCAGTACATACTTTTCTGAGCTCTGGCCCTGTACACTTTGGTTTGTTAGTTTGGAAGGTAATGGTAGAGGATGGTCCTTGAGGGGGAAAAAGGTGTGATTTATGCAGAATCTAGTTGTTCTAAAGCAGGAGAATGCCCCAGATCTTCTAGTCCAGCACACTGCAAGCAGCAAACATTTATTCAACTCAATTCTTAAATTATGTTCTGCTTCTCACATCCTAGAAGTACTGTCCCTTGTCCATACCATATCATCCTTCTGAATGGAGTCCTGTTGCTTCTCCTTAGCACCACCAACTCAAGACCAAAAACAAGAGGTAATAAGATTTTACATCACAAGGTAAGATCATTAACAACCTAAAATGTAATGTTATAAAGCCTCAGCTGCTGATGAATTATGCCTGTCTCTCTTCAGCTTGGACTACCTTATACTTATCTGGCTTGCCACCCCTACAAATAACCCTGTTCTTTCTAGTGCAAATCAATTTAGCTTCTCTTTTTCCAACCATGTACAGAGGTCTAGATCTTTCTGACAAAATAGTATAAAATCACGCATATATGGAACTAAGACAGTTTTTCCCAAAAAGAGATTCTCTCACTCCTCCTTTTTTTCCTTTCTTCTCACCCTTTACCTTTAGATAATAGATGTCCCCTTTACCTGTAGATAATATATGTATAGTCACATGTGAGAGACAGGTGTGTTGTTATATTTTATCAAGTGGCAACAAAAAAAAATTCCTTAAAGTTTTAAAAGTTGACCACAGAGGAAACTGGTCAAAGATTATCCTTGAGATCACTTTCATCTTTAAATGGCTATTATTTATGAAATGGAAACTTCCCTGAGGTTAAGAGGCAAGTCACTTCATATATTTGTCATTAAAAAGAAAAATAATGATCTTGTAGATTTTGAATTCCTTTTTATAAGCATATTAACCAAATAACATGTGATGAAGAAAAAAACAGAACCAAAGGAATATGAGAAAGAGATTCCAGTGCCATCTGGGAAGTCAAGGCAATGCTTAAGTCATCTCATGTGGTGGTAGATAGGCATAGATTACATGCCAAGGGTACAGGGATTTACAAAGTAAAAGTTTTAAGCTTACATCAAGTACCTTTTCTGTTACTTCCTCTTCAAGCACTAATAATTTGGGTATAGCCTCCTCCTAAATAATCCACTCCTTTCCAAGTATGATCATATTCTTCCACAAAGATTTAAAAGTCTTGGGACTCAAACTTCAGAGTTGTTTCTATTGCAATACAATACAATATTCCTTTGTGTCACAAGTTAACATACAAATAAATATTAATGGGTAACAATAAACTTTTTTTAAAAGACCTTGATATCAACCAATTAGGCACAAATTATTACAACAGAGAACATAGAAGGATTTGTATAGCTGTAAAAGACAATTGTGTGAATAATGTGCATGATTAAAGCCAATGTATTTTTTTCCAGACCTCCTACAGCACTGCTTTTGATAAAAGTATACCACAAACTTACTAAGATTATGTCTATGTTACAAAGCCTGACAATTTTTAGGGTATGGGTTATGTATATAGTGATGATGGGAAGGTATCAATGAGATTCAGCAGCACTAAGGCAAATGGTTTTATTTCAGAAGGAGTGAGAGGGGAGAGATCAGTCACTATGAGGTAGGAGATAGATGGCCCCCTGGGCCAGACAGCTAGGGTCTGTCAAGTAGAGTAAAACTATGAAGCTTTGTTCTCACCCAGACACTCCAAGGACAAAGCTAATGGCAGAAGCCGAGCTCTGCTGAAGTAAAGAGATAAGACGACCACTCCTGAGGTCAAGGAAAACTTCCCTATCTGGACATGAGCAGGAAGGCTCTTTGGGGGTCAAAAAGGGAGGGGGCACTACCCCATAATAAGTGTGGACATGCACCCACAGGTCTCTGTGGTGGGATCTGTCTTAGCATAAAGATGTGCACGCATGTTGCGGAGTGTCCTAGAACAGGTCAGATGTGGGAAAAGAAACAAGATAACTGGCAAAGGTAAACAAAGACCTGGAAGGACTGTCCTATATAAGTGATTTAAATCACTTCTTTACTGAGCTCCTCATTGAGGACGCCTGCACTTCCCTCCGGGTGTGTATTTCTGCCCAGCTTCTGACTTACTTTGCTTCTCCTCCTTAGAGAGGACGACCATACCCCTTCTTTCTGGGTGTGTATCTCTGCCTAGCTTCAGTCTTAAATAACCAGCCTGTTTCTCTGTGTGCTCTCCCACTTGTGCTGTGTCTCTAATAATAAACTTTGTACCTGTATTTACAGTTTTTGCCTCTTTGAAACATTCTTGCTTTCAAATGGGGGAAAGAGCCAGGGCCACTTTTCTTCTAGCCTCTAGTCCCTGGTGGTCTAATGGCTAGGATTCCTGGTTTTCATCCAGGCTACCCAGGTTCAATTCCTGGGCAGGGAACTAAGATCACTGCTGTCTCTCCGAGATCAACTGGAGAGTTAAAGAGTTTAGTCTATACATAACTTCCAGGAAAAGTCACAGTATGTGCCTTCATTTCCTTTTAGTGTACAATAGTTTGAGGTTGCAAAGCACGCACACCAAAACTGTTTCACTGAATAAATGCAAGTTAGTGGTTTTTGTTTTCCTTCACTCCTTGTGTGACAGCAATGAGCTTTGAGACTTTCACCTGAACCTGAACTTAGCTAATACATATCCATCTAATTTTTGTGAATTAAATTATAACTAAATACACTAGGAAGCCAGGCTACTGAAATTAATTGTATTACAAAACAAAATGTTATTGTAATACTGCTGTTGACTCCTAGTGCACTGCTCCCCAAACTTTCATGCTTAACTGATCTTTACCATTTTGTCATGCCTTCGCACAGTGTACTACCATTTACTTAGCATTTTTCTTTTTAAGATATCAATCTTTTTAAGATACCCTTCTATCTCTCATGAAATTTAGATTTGCATGTACTTACATTTTACTAAGGGGCATACAATAAATCAGTAGTAACTAAAATTTAAAAGAAGATTGTTCATATGCCTCCTCCTAATATTTTCAAATTCTACCACTAGTATGTTATCCTACCTTGGAAAATGCTAATTTAACTATATTTTTGTATGCTGTACATTTTTTAATATTGTATTTTCTCTTAAACAATGTGTGCTTATCAGTACTTATTAAAGAGAAGTCATGAATGAATACAAAAATATAGGTAGAGGGCATGGATCAACAACATATTTTGTCTTTAGGTATAGTTACATAGAAATATCTGTCCAAGATTTACGAGATATCTAAGAAAATAAGAAAAATGAAATAACAATATTATCCTTTTTTTTTCAGCCTTATGTTGAATATTTGATGCTGTACAACTTTCAGACTGATAAACTATGCGTCCCTTCCAGTTCAGAATGGGTCTATTCATGTATCTTTCAATGAAGATACAGTTTCAAAGTTCAGATTATTCTTAAAGAAAAATGACATTCTTTTAAGTTCCATTAGTTTATTAGACCTTCTAACTTGATAAATCAAAAGATAAAAGACCACTATATAAACATCTATGACATAAGGAATTTCTGAGACTCTTATTTATTGGCTACAACATTTTGCTAACAAAACTGAGTAAATTCCATACGTTCATTGTGTTTCAAAAACCTATAAACATACCATGAAGAAAAGCTATGTGCATAGATTACAGATGGTCCTAATGTTTACAGTAGCTAGATTATTTAATAGTTTAAGCAAAGGATACTTATGAATGCTTCAAAAGATAAGCAAAAAAGAAATGCTAAAATCATCAAATATATTATAGGTAACAGCTCTTAGAAAATGTACTTAAAAGAGTAGTTAAACTGTACAAACATACAGCAATGAGATTACTGTATTTTATATTATAAATTGTTTCACAATTGGTTGAATTTTCTCACAGTAAAATCTTTCAATGAAAGCTTTCAAAAAATAAAACAAAAACTTGATTACTTAACATGATTTAAGATTAGTTAAATTAAAATGTATGTTAAATTTCATTGGGCCAAGATTAGAAGAATAGTCCTATTATCTTTCAAGAAGAAACTGAAATACAGAGAAATAGTGAAGATAAAATACCTGCAAAAAAAAGGAGAAATGAAAGATATAAAGATGGGAAAAAGTAATTTTAGAAATAATAAATATTATACTGGAAAATTAGCCCAATATCAAATATTATATATAGTCTAAAAATAAAAAAAACACTCTTATCTAGAAATACAACTAATATTATTAAGTATCATTCCTATCTCCAGTAACTATACCTTGTTAATTTTTGTAGACTGTTGGATCTTAATTTTTTTATAAATGGGGAAACGATATTGCTACTTCAGGTTTCCAGTCTGGCATGTAAGGAGCTTAGAAGTCATCACTCCATGCTAACAACAAGTAAAAAGTTAAACAAATTGAAAAAAAAAGACCTCTTCTTAGATACAGCCAAAAAGTGAGGTCACAAGGCAAAATGCTGCCTCCTAAATTGGAGAGACAGGTCCATACAGAGAATCAGAACTTACCAAAGCAGAAACCTACTAGCAGAAACCTCCACGGGAACCAGTCCAGGGTAGGAAAATCTAACTTGTAATTGACAAATTGCTCGAGGCTCAGTGTGGACAAGGCTGCAAGTTAAAAACTCCAAGGGGACATAGTCACAGGGGAACTCACACACTTGTGAGTTTTACCTCTAGGAGCTCTACCTGGTTTTCAGTGAATATCAAAGAAAAATCCCCTTATTCTTCTAGCAGGAGGAGCATTTTGAAATACACCAGAGCATTCTGTTCTTCTTAACAAGGCCTGACCTCAGAAGAAACTATTTTTACCAAAAACTAACCTAATAGCGTTTTACAGAACCTATCCTACCCAGGGAAAGGGAAATACCCATCTCCAGCCTACTCTAGCTATCCTGTCCCACCTACAGGGGTAATAAACAACTTAGAGGCACTGGTGAAATTCACAGCCCAGGGATACCAGCTCAACAAAAGACTGAGACTTAATCATAATACTAGAGATGGTTCAGCGCCCCCCTGCCAACACATTACTAAAGATCTATTTACCATAGTTCCTTTAACCCAGTACATCATGTCCACCTGTCAACAAAAAATTAGAAAACATACTAAAAGGCAAAAAATAAATAAATAAATAAATAAACTGAGCAAATGTCAGAATCAAAGTCAGAGCAGCAGGAGTACTGCAAATAAACTATGATTAATATGCTAAGTGCTTTAATGAGAAGAGTAGACAAATTGGAAGAGTAGACAAGATGGATAATGTAAGTCAAGAGATTAAAATCCTAAAAATAAAGAAGAAACGCTAGAGATCAAAGACAGTGCATCAGCAATGAAGAATGCCTTTCATGGGCACATAAATAGACTGGACATGGCTGAGGAAAGGATTTCTGAGCTTGAGGATATGACAAAACTTCCAAAACTATTTTTAAAAAAGTAGAAAAAAACTACATAAAAAATACAGAACATATACAAACTGTGGAACAACTGCAAGATGTGTAACATATGCTTTATGTAAATATCAGAAGGAGAAGAAAGAAAAAGAAGAAATAGTCAAGGAAATAATGATTGAGAATTTCCCCAAATTAATGTCAGATACCACACCACTTTTCCAGGAAACTCGGAGCACACCAAGCAGGGCAATACAAAAACAAAAATAAAAACAAGAAAAAGAAAAAATTATTCCTAGGCACATGATATTCAAACTACAGAAAATCAAAGATAAAGAAAAAATCCTGAAAGAAGCCAAAGGGGAAAAAATTTGTAACTATAGAGGAGCAAAGATAAGAATTACATCTGATTTCTCTGAAACTATGCAAGCAAGGTGAGTAAACTTAAATACTGTAGGTGTTAAGAGAGGGAAAAAAAAAAACCACCAACCTATAATTATGTCCCTCTGAAACTCTTCTTCAAAAGTGAAGGGACTTTCTCAGACAAACAAAAATTGAGGGAACTTCTTGTCAGTAGACCTGTCTTGGAAGAAATGTTAAAAGAAGTTCTTCAGTAAGAAGGAACATTATATAGGTAAGAAATGCAGATCTACATAAAGAAACAAAGAGCAGAAAGAAGATATAAGTGAAGTAAAATAAAACCTTTTACTTTACTTATTCTTAATTGATCTAAGAAGTAACACTTTTTTCAAAATAATAATAGAAACTATTATGTATGCTTATGTATAAATATGTGTATGAATGCTTACGCATAAGTGAAATAAATGACAGTAATGATACAAGAAACAGGAAAGAAAAATTAGTAATTATTGTTACTATAAGGTGCTTCCAGTAACCATGAAGCAGTATAGTGTTATTTGAAAATGGACTTGGATTAGTTGTAAATATATATTGCAAACTCTTGAGCAACCACTAAAAAAAGTAAAAAAAACCAAAAAAACAAAACAACAAGAGAAACAGAGAAAAAAGAAGTACAACTGGTATGCTAAGGAGAGAAAATGTAATCATATAAAATGCTCATTTAAAACCATGAAAGTCAGATAAAGTGTGAAAGATAAAATTAGGAACAAAGAACAGGGGCAACAAATAGAAAACAGCAACAAATAGCACAGATATTAATCCAACTATATCAATAATTACTTTAAACATAAATGGCCTAAAAACACCAATTAAAAAAAAGACATTGTCAAAGAGGATTCCCCCCTCAAAAAGAGAAAAGACCTAACTGTATGTTGTCTAGAAGAAACCCATTTTATATTAAAAGTAAAGGGATGGAGAAAGATACCACATTAACACGAATTAAAAGAAAGTAGAAGCAGCTATTTTAATTTCAGATAGAGCAGTCTTCAGAGCAAGGAAAGTTATCAGGGATAAAGAGGGAAATTACATAATGATAAAAGGGTCAATATTATAAGAATACAATAATCCTTAATAAGTATATGCCACTCTACACCTATTAGAATGGTCAACATCCAAAACACTGATGCCAAATACTGGTGAGTATGTGAAACAACAGGAACTCTCATTCACTGCTGGTAGAAATGCAAAATGGTGCAGCCACTTTGGAAAACAGTTTGGCAGCTTCTTACAAACCTAAACACATTCATCATATAATCCAGCAATCTTGCTCCTTGGTATTTGCCCAAATAAATAGAAAACTAAGTTTATAGCAGCCTTATGCATAATCGATAAAACTTGGGAGCAACCAAGATGTACTTACTAGGCAAATGGATAAATAAACTGTAGGACATCCAGATAATGAAATATTACTCAGTGCTAAAAAGAAATGAGCTATCAAACCATGAAAAGAAATGGAGGAAATTTAAATGCATACACTATGTGAAAGAAGCCAATTTGAGAAGATTACATACTGTATAATCCCAACCATATTATATTCTGGAAAGGCAAAACTATGGAAACAGTAAAAAGTTCAATAGTTGCAAGAGTTAGGGGTGAGGCAGGGATGCACAGGCAGATCACAGAGGATTTTTAGGGCAGTGAAACTATTCTGTATTATGTTACAATGGTGGGCACAGATCATAATACATTTGTCAAAAACCCACAGAATGTACAAAACCAAGAGAGAAACCTCATATAAACTATGGATTTTGGGTGATACTGATGTATCCACGTAGGTTCATTGATCGTAACAAATGTACCAACGTAGTGTGAAATGTCAAAAGCTGGGGAGGTTGTATGGGTGTGGAAGTGTGAGTATATGGGAACTCTGTATTTTCAGCTCCATTTTGCTAATGAACCTAAAACTGCTCTAAAAATAAAGTTTATTAAATTTTTTAAAAGATTATTCCCAATGCTATGCAAATAAAGCAGGCCCTGCCAATGTGCATATCATTCTCTAATAAAGTTAGGCAGTGAGGAAAATGAACTATTTGTTAAGGAAAAATTAAACAATTATTGGTAAAGCACAGCATTTTCCAAGGCACTCTTCAAAAGAAATTTTCCTTTCGGAAGTAATTTTGAGAAATTCCATCCATTATATTCTCTCTTGGCAAGCAACAATGTACACTTGCTAATAAGTCCTAAAGTAAAGAAAGTTACTGGGGCTTCCCCGGTGGTGCAGTGATTAAGAATCCACCTGCCAATGCAGGGGACACGGGTTCGAGCCCTGGCCCGGGAAGATCCCCCATGCCACGAAGCAACTAAGCCCGCGTCACCACTACTGAAGCCCTCGTGCCTAGATCCCGTGCTCCACAACAAGGGAAGCCACCGCATTGAGAAGCCCGCGCAACAAAGATTAGCCCCCGCTCTCTGCAACTAGAGAAAGCCCGCGCGCAGCAACGAAGACCCAACACAGCCAAAAATAAATAAATAAAACAAATTTATTTTAAAAAAGAAAGAAAGTTATTTAATGCAGATATTTAATGCAGTGTTTATTTATTCAGCAAACACTTATATAGCATTTCCTTTGCAGGAGGTACTCTTCTAAGCATTTTTTCAAATATTAACTCTTAATTAAACTTCTCATAAGAATGAACTCAGAATTCTCCTAAGAACTTTTTGAGGGAGTCATTATTATTATTTCCATTTTACAAATGAGGAAAAGTGTCACAAAGATACTAAGTTACCCAAGTCAGCAGCTAGTAAATTGCGGAGCTGGGATTCAAATAAAAATGTGTAAGCATGGAGTCACATTTCAATGTAAAACTATGGAAATAAAATGGAATTAGTACTCTGATATACTTTGAGAATTAATGGTAGTATATCACATTATAGTTTTCAAAAATGTTTCCTTTGGTTTTCTCATTTGGAAGTACAATCACCCTAGGGATATGAGTCACAGAGACGTTTTATAAATATTAAATGATTTTTCCAAGATTTCAGAGCTAATAAGTGATGAAGTTGAAATTTCAGTTTTGATTTACTGAATTCTGAAGTCTGTTCTCTTTGTAATATGCTCTGCTAGGAACAACAGGACTTTCTGCTATGCAATGAGGATAGGCAAGGGCGGGGTAAGGGGATGATGGGCTTTAAGACTGGAAATGGATTTGAAGGCCAATTGTAAAAATTGGAAGGAGTCTTACTTCCAGGCTAGGGTGTTTGTACATGATTGAGTAGAAGAAAACGGTGGTTTCATGGGAGGGTTTTTTTCACTGCTCAGGGGGACAACTGAAGCAGTTCGCTGTAAACGTGAATCTACATAATACGAACAATGTTTGGAAATGTTTGGAATAAAGAATGAATGGAAGCTGGAAGAACCACAAAATTATTAAATTAGCATTGTGGTCTAAAATAAAAGGTTGTCTGATCAAAATAACCGATATTTTATGCCCCCTAATTATATGAAAGAAGGTTTACATATGTAACATTAGAGTTAAAAATAAACACATTTACACAAAAATTGAGTCATTTTCTATTTACCATTTTTATACATCTCTATTATCCTATTTCATCTATAGGCAGAGTGAAGTTCCTTCTTGGCTTCTCTTCAGGAAGAGAACACTAATTGCTCCTTTGGACCAGAGAGATTACGGCTCCCTTATTGCACACAATAGGGGAGCATGTGCTGTAAATCTATAAGGACTCGTTTGTTAATGATATGTCCTTTATCTGCATTTTACAATAAGGAGTACGTTTTCTTAAAAGCATTTGGGCTCTTTTCAACTTATTTTAAAGCCAACAAATACAAAAGAACAGGTCTTGACACAATTATATAGTGCTGTTTTCACATGATTAGGGCAACTTGACAAATACTCAGCACTGAAACAGAGCTCCAAACCATGCTGTTCGCAAGGATATACTCATAGCCTCAATAGACTTTTCAAAGTTGTGACAAGAACATAATGCAAGAATCCCTCGAAAAAAAAAAAAAAAAAGCAGCAGCAAAGCTGAGGAATGGAAAATCAATTGTGACCATGAAATATATATGCATAGACTTTTTAATATGATTTTTTAATATTGGATAACCAACCCAAAACAGCTACATATGTTCCCATCTTTGGGTATGAGTTCAGCCTTCAATAAAATGATCTCATAGGCCAACACACTCACCGCATACTTGCAGAACACTAGGACTGTTTTCAGGCAGGCTATTGTGCAAACAGGGTCAAGGCACTACAAGGATCCCTAGCCTGGCCTGTGGGTAGAGTGCACATTTTGAGCCCATTTCTGCTGGCACTGTCAGTTTATTAAGCTGCCGGCTGCCTGCAGTTTCTATTCTCATTTCCATTCTCTTGCTTTCAATGTTTTTGGAATCAGTTGAAGTTGAAACATCTTGGAAGAAAAGTTTGGTTTTTTGAACCCCCTGGTTTCAATTATTTTTAAATCTGACGCACAAACACTGCTTTTAAAGATATGTGACTGAAGTGCCAAATAAGGCTCTTTTGATTTTTTGAAATACATGTGGTTGAAATTTGAGACCTGGCTGCTGCCAAGCTGCAGTTCAGGGAATAGAATACTGGCACAAGAAAACGAGCTGTTGTTCGGAGGATAATGTCAGAAGGAACTGTCCTACAGAAGGAAAATGTAAATTTTCATGATTTAGCTCATGCTTGTGGGACAATTCCATAATCCTTTGTTAAACATGTAAAAGTTGAAATGCTGACTCTCCTGTTGTTTATTCAGGTTCTCAGCTGTAAGTTTCTCATCTATAATAAGTCAGACTTACCTTGAATTTTTATAATGGTAATTTTTAAAATTACATTCACAAGATACCATGACACGAATTCAAACAGGTCCATTTTGGTTTTTAAGTGTAACATGAAGGCAAGAGGTATTGATTTCTCAGAGAGAAAAGTTACAGTACTTTACAGTAGTACAAACTCCTCCGATACAACTGGAATTGTGGTAAAAATCATTCAGGCTAACATGTAACTCAGGGAGAAAGTATCAAAGTATAATTTACCTATTTGTGGCAGGTACTCTAAGTGGGTGCCTCCAGTAAATATATTAGAGCATTCATTGTGTAAGTCACTATAATTCATCATCTAGTATTTTAGCCAATGCTACACATAAAAAGAAAAATCAACAGTGCTATCATTTTTTGACTGGCTAATGATAGATGCCACATCTAGCAAAATATGCCAGGAATTCATATCAACTGGAAAGATATAAAAGTTGAAACTAGATTGTGCTGCTGAAGAAGACCATGAAGAAATAGCAAAATCATACAGGAAAACTAACATGCAATAAAATCAAATAGGGGCAAATTTGAAGAATCAAAACAGGAATAGAAAAAGAACTATTTATTTATTTATTTTAACAACTTTATTGGAGTATAATTGCTTTACAATGGTGTGTTCGTTTCTGCTGTATAACCAAGCGAATCAGCTATACGTATACATATATCTCCAAATCCCCTCCCTCTTGCGTCTCCCTCCCACCCTCCCTATCCCACTCCTCTAGGTGGACACAACACACCCAGCTGATCTCCCTGTGCTGTGCAGCTACTTCCCACTAGCTATCTATTTTACGTGGCATGGGCATATATACACTACCAAAAAGAACTCTTAAACATTTCCCAGTGTATTACCAAATCCTTAGAATTGGTTACCTCAGACAAGTAGGACCAGTGGAGCAAAGCAATACTATTGGGTTGACCAAAAAGTTTGGTCAGGTTTTTCCATAGCAGCTTATGGAAAAACCTGAAAGAAATTTTTGGCCAACCCAATATTATTATTTTTTGCACATTCTGTATTGTTTGAATTACTTGTGCAATAACTGAACATATATTACTTTAAAAATAAATGGTTATTAAAGTTGGCTTTTCTTAATTCGATATAAATTTCCAGAATCACCATACTCTTCCAAAAGTATTTACTATGCACTTGCACTTTACAGTAACATAAAAAATCTGAAGATAACAGGTCTCTTTGGAAGCTTATGCTAAAGCTGCAATTATATGACATCAGATCTCCAGATTAAATGCAACAATTTAAGTCAGCTAAGCATATGCTTGGCATTATAGAGCTGAATGTCCAGATAAATTAACACAATGTTTACTATTTACCCAGATGCATGAATAGTAAACAAAGACACTATCTACAAGTATGAAAGAAGGACAAAATAGATACATATGATATGACTTAAATTCATAAAATGTATCAATATAGTATCATATGGGAAATAATTTGAGAAAATAGTTGAGGGTGATAAGAGCATTTTATGAACACTATGTGTTCATGGGAGAGTGTAGAGTAGAAAGTGTTATTTCCCTAATTTATCTTAAAAGTCTTCCAGAAAAAAAATTAAGATTTCAAAAATGGTTTTTGGAAACTATCAATATATAATATTTTGGTAAGCTTAAGAGGATGACAGATTTGAATTCAAGGTTTGAAAAGAAACACGAAGGCAGACACTGATTAGTGGCAAAAAGGAATTATGATACAAGGACTGATAACACCATGGTTAACATCTAGAGTATTCACCCCACAGGAAAGCCCACTCTCCTCCAGAAGCCATATTTGGCACTTTTATGAATACCTACAGTTGTATAAATCATGTTGAAAGTGTTTAAGTACCCCTTATTTTGACCTATTTTTACTCTCTCCCTAAACAGACAAGTGGACCTGAAAGAATATTGACTTAAGAAGTTTAAAGGGAAAGAGGACCATCATAAATGCCTTAATTTACCTTCTAAAGTTTAAGGATTTGATGGACTAGTATAATTTGTGACATGAATCTTGTTAAATCAGCACTCTGTTAAGAGAAGCCACTATCATTTCACTATAAGAAACAGAACATCTTTTTTTTGTTGTTTTTTAAGTTGGCTAGTTTTATTACCTAAGTAATGCATTCATGTTGTGTTGTTCACCACCAGATTGAGCCACATCTTATGCAGATCCACATGCAGGTCACTTCCAAGCACTGAGGACCATTGTCTATGACTAAAGATTTCAAAGACTTCCTGCCTAAAGAAGTTCATGGTTCAGGTTTAAAGCACTTAATTTTCATAAACTATATTTAAGGTGATAGTTATTGCTCCTATTTATTACACAGATATATGCAAATTCTTGCGTTTAAGCAGGTTGGCTGTCTTTCACACAAAGTATGAATTTATCTGTTATAGCTCCATGCTACCACCTAGAAAAGTATTTGTTTATTTTGGGGGCTGAAATAAGGGGATTTATAAATAATTCTGGATTTCATGGACAAAAACAAACATTTTTTTCTGATTGAAGATAGAGGGTAAAACATACAAAAATTTTCTCTTCTATTCCCAAAATATAGAAATATATTATATAAAGATAATTATTTATAATTATTAAATAATTATTATATAAAATATAAGTAAATAAATTTATAATTATTAAATATAATTAATATATAAATATAAAATATAGATAATGGCTTCTTTTTTGTTTAAAATATAGAGACAAACTCATAAACTAAACAGGTATATAACCATGAAGTAGGAAAGGATAACTTAGAAAAAGTAAAAGGAAGAGAAAGAAAGCAACTGAAAATATAGTCATGTAGCCTATGAATAGAGCCAAATACAGGCTATGAGGTCACGGGCTACACCTATATAAACGGAGCCAGATCTGTACCCTCTTCCCACAAAAAAGGAAAGAAAGAAACTACCAGACTATTGCCCAGCACAGATGAAAAGTTAGTTGTGTGTGGCATGAATATGAGGTATCACATAGACCAAGAGTTTTAAGCCAAACATTTACCATGTTCAAGCCACGCACTTTATAAGCCCAGAGCAGAAATAAACAATTGCAATAAACAGTAAGCAATTATATAGACAGTCACAAACCCACATAGGGTAAGTTTACAGACAAGATTTAAAAAGAACAAAAGTACGTGTATTACTGATGTGACAAATATTTATTAAGTACCTACTATGTGCCAGGAGCTCTGCCAAGTGCTGAGGAAACAACAGTTTTTTAAAAAGAAGTTAACAAATCAAAGCCTTCATGAAGCAAACATTATGCACCAGCAGGAGTAAAATCAAACATACAATAAACTGATAAAACATAAGAGGGTTCATTTTCTCCAACAGGAGAGAATTTGAACCCAGAAAATTAAGTTAATGAAGTAATTTAAGAAAATGCTAAGAGAACTATGTTTAAATATCTCAAAGAGATAAAAAGAGAAAAGCTTTTTAGGAAAGATAATATGTGGTTACAAAACAGCAGACAGGAAAATGAACAAATTAGACATTTGGGAATGAAAAAAACATAGTCATTAGGGAAATTCAAAAATCCTTCAAACTACAGGCTAAATCTCGCTTAAAGAAACTTAAACACAAAATTAATAAGTTAGAAGACAAAACTAAGGAAATCTCCCAGGAGGAGGAAGGGGGAGGGGGAGAGAGAAAGAGAGATTAACAGACATGAGGAAAAATTTGAGGAATTCATATATCTGCCTAATTCCAGAAAGAAAAGAAAAATAGAAAGACCACATAGAGGTAATATTTGAATGATATAAGAGCTGAAATTTGCCCAGAACTAATGATGTGAATCTTCAGGCTAAAAAAAATCCACCAAATGCCTAATCTACACCTCTACACATCATAATGAACTTTGCTACTTTTGGCGGCAACAAAAATTTTTTAAATATTCCAGTAAAAGACTAATTTTCTGTAAGGAAACTTCACCAATTAGATTGATGGCAGACTTCTTATTCTCAGAAAGACATGGCAGAAATCAGACAATAAATATATTTAGATGGCTGTGGGAAAAGTACCTTGTCTTCATTATATGCTTTGTCAGACATATGCCTTGTCACCCTCAAGAGTTAGGGTGAATTAAAGCATTTGTATAAATTTAGGACACAGAAATTTTAGTCATTTCCTCACCGAAAAAAAAATATATAAAGGGCATATTTCAGCAAGGAGAAATTAACTATGTAGTAAGCCACAGAAATAAAGCTTCCACAAATTCCAAGTAATTGATATTCTAAGACTGTCTTCTCTTATCACAGTCCTATGAAGTTAGAAGACAGAAATTAACAGAACTAAAACAAACCAAAAAAGGACAAAAATACCAAATATTTGAGAGCCAGAAAAGTCACATCCAAGTAATCTAATAATCCATGAGTTAAGAAAAGAAAATCATATTACACTGACCAGGACCTCCAGTAATTAATGCTTTGAGCAGGAGGGGTGATAGTGGGCATCACTTTTTTAAATGCTTCTGAAGTTAAAAATTAAGCACTATTGTTCGCATTAAGTTTTGGTAGATACACACAAGCAGGTTAAGTAAAGTTCCCTTCTACTCTTAATACACAGACACACAAACACACATAGACACCTGCATGTGTGTACAATACTGAATGGTACTGAATGCCTTTTCTGTATCTATTGAGATGATCAAGAATTCTGCTAATAGAGTGATGAATTTGCAGTGATAAGGTAGTATAAAAAGTATTGTCAAATCTTCCTTGCATAAATATTATTAGTTCTGATGTATTTTTAAATACTTCACATATTTTTCTCAAACACAACCAAATTTGATTATGTCATCTCAATGAGATGTCTGACATTAGTATCTGTAAAATGCCATTTGCTCTATTTACCAGATCTTTTATTTTATTGAGAAAATAAGTTGAAACTCATGTTAAATATTCAAACATTATTGTCAATTCAGTGAAAAGAATTTCTCTAATCCCCATTTTCTTGCCCATGAGAATCACTCTTAATAGTGTCCATGTGACCTATGAATTTATCATTTTAACATAAATTCACATACATTTTAATACTGTTCTGGGAAATGATTTTTCTACTTAAAATATATTTAAGAGATCTTTTTTATGTAAACACTAAGACCAACTCTTCTTTTTAATAGTTGCATAATATTCCCTGGTATAGGTATTGCATAATCAAATGCAAGACATTAAGGTAGCTGCCAGTTTTTGCTATCATAAACAGGGCAGCAGAAACCATCTTTGTAGATATGTCCTTGCACACATCTATAAGTATACCACGTGATAAATTCCTAGTAGTGAAGTTTCTGGGTCAAAGTAATGTACATTTTTATAGGTATTGTCAAACTGCCATTAAAAGAGATGAAAATAATTTCAACTTCACCACCTTTGAATGAGAATTATTACTTCTCCATTCTGTACACTTAACATACCATATTTATTAATAGATATTTCAGTCTTTAAGAAAATAAGTGAAAATCAAGTTCTTATTATCTTAATTCTCATTTCTTTAATTATGAGTCAGATTATGCAGTTCAGTGGAAAGGTAGTCCACTTGCATTTCTTTTGGGTGTTTTGGTTACCCAATATTAAAAATCACATGTAAAACTATATATATGACACATTTCATGGTCACAATTAATTTTCCATTCTTCAGATTTGTCCTTTTTTGGAGAGATTCTTGCATTATGTTCTTGCCACAACCTTGAAAGTCTATCAAGGCTGTGCTATGTCCTTGTGAACAGCATGATTAAGAGTTCTGTTTCAGTGTTAAGTATTTGTCAAGTTGAATCAGTCGTGTAAAAGCAACACTATGTAATTATCTTAAGACTTATTATTTTGTATTTGTTGGCTTTAAACTATTAAGTTGAAAAGAGTCCAGGTACCTTTAAGAAAAAGGAGGCCTTATTGTAAAATGCAGATAAAGGACATACAGCGGTTGGCAAATCTGCTTCCTTGCAGACTTACAGCACATGCTTCCCCCATTGTGTGTAATAGGGCAGCCATGGTTCTCTCTTCCTGAAGAGAAGCCAGGAAGGAACTTCACTGGCCTGTTCATGTCTTTTACAAAAATTTCCAGTATGTTATCGACCTTTTTCTTATTGATTTGTTATTTGCATAACTCATAAATAAGACTATATATTGTAAAGGATACATATCCTTTATAATAATTCATTAAAATTAAAAGAAGATGAAAGAGAGGAAGAAGCCGGAAGAAAAGAGGTAACAGGAGCAGGAGGAGGAGAGAAGGTAAGGAAGTAGCCACCTCTCATAGGGACTGATTTCTTTCCACTGACTTGAAACCAAGCAGGACCCTGCAAGGCCTTCCCAGGGACAGAGATCTCCATGCCCCTGGCTCTTGTTTGTAGAAAAGCTTTACCTTAGTGGGCCTTTCCTGAGTCTCAAAGAGCGAATTTAATTAGAGAAGTGAGAAAATGCAGAAACAAAGAAAAACAGATAAGCAAAATAAAATAATAATAGTTTAGCCATAAAACAAAGTCAAGGACCTTTAGTTCCTCCTCAAGGTCTGTAGATAATATCCTGAGCCGTATCCTAGAGTTGTTTTACTAATAGTAAAACCCCCATTAGGTGGAAAATGTTAACCGCATGCTGACCACCAGCACACAGACGTCAGTCAGACAAGCTGGAACCAGAAGGCTTATGATTGAGATTCCAGAAACGTCAAACTGCTACCTCACCACCAACCAGTCAGAGAATTAAGCACAAGCTGATCACACACCTTGTGACCCTCTCCTTCACGTTGTCTTTAAAAGCCCTTCCCCAAAAGCCTTCGGGGAGCTCAGATCTTTTGACCATGAGCTGCCCATTCTCCTGGCTTGGCCTCGCTATGGGGTATTTCCTATATGTTTTACTTTGCATGATACACACAAAACAGAGAAAAATCACCACACTAAAATAACCAGTATGATTGAAGGATAGTCAGTAGACCATGCTGTAAAATTTGTAGTCATTGCAGCATAAATTCAGGAATATCTATGAAGAATTACCCCAGAAAGAAGCAAAGACTATTCCATTTGGGTGTAGATCCTCAGAGAGACCAACAATATGGTGGTCTACATGGCTAAAGCAAATGATAGTACAAAGGGGATTTTGTTTACAAGTTCTATTTCTGGTCTGCTAAAATATGACAGGTTAATTTTTTTTTAACGTACAGTAAGTTTTTATGAGTCGCTATAAACAATATAATGCACTTTAAAGAAAAAGTCAAAGAAATGTAATTACATAATTAACAAGCATTTATTTGAATAAGGTTAGATAAAAGGGGAAAATTGATTTCAAAGACATTGCTTACAGATATTTATGTAAAGACAGTTTTCCAGTCATTAAACTATTTTTAATAAAAATATAAGAGATAAACCTATATCAAGGTCAAGCTGCTTGAAGAAATATAATTCCTCAAAGGTTTTGATTTAAATCTGTAGTTTGGCCTATCTCCCCAAAGAAGTAACAGAGGTTCAGCCCCCTGAGACATATGTTCTCAACCACACTCAAGTTAACCACATTTACTACTGAGAAAGTCAACACCTAAGATGCACAGCAACTGGGAAATGAAATGCCGTAGTCTATGTTTGCTTTTAATATAACCTAATGAGAGCAACACTCACATACACAACAGACTTTAGCCCCACTGTGTACGTACATGCACAGAAATGGCATTTGAGCTTCTTCCTGTTCTCCCTCTCGCTCTCCCCAAAAATGGTACAGTTAAGATGATGTGGGATTTGGCCTGCAATCTCTAGTTTGCAAATCTCTGCTCTATGTCCTTCACATTGCTTCTGTTATTTCTGAATTTTAATAAAATATATGTATGTTCCAAATTAGCATGTGTTTGTTATTTACCTTTAATAAAAATATTATTCTATGGGCAAGTTAATTTGGAAAACTCTGAGTTACCCAGTCAGCCCTGACACACAGACTCAGCTACCCCAGCCTCCCACATGCATTTCAAGAGTAAATTCAATATAGTTTAAAATAATTGAGCTCAGTTTGGGCACAGTTCACAACTCTAATCACTATGGCTCAATATATTACTGCATCTGTAAATTCAAACTAAATAATGATAGCACAGTGACTATAAAGATGAAGAAAGAGTGTTTGGTTTACTTTAATATTGTAATTCTATGCACAAATCACTCTCTGAATCTTGCAGAATTTATTTTATTGAAGGCATCCTTCATGTATTTCTTCCCTATTTTTCAAAAAAATACTTTAATTAAGAAGTACTAATCCATTACTTCTTTGTTTTCTAATTTTTTTACTAGCATAGTTATATACACAAAATTTAACACAAGAAAATTTCTCTGTATTTCTTTTTCTGTTATTGTTACTGTTAGTATCTGTTTCATTTCATGATTATTACTAAAAATAATTTTGTTATATAAGAAATATTATAAGATGATCCACTTTGGGGATAATTTACAATATATATAGCACTGTTCCATGGGTTTATTAAGCAAGTATATGCATTTTAAGCATTTATTTACTTAGTAAAAAGTTTAAATGTTTTCAAGGGTAAAAAAGAATTAAGATAAAATTAATCTCAGTAATCAACAAAGTGCCAATAATATATTAGACAAAGTTCAGAGAATACAAAGATTGAAATTTCACAGGACTAATCGTATAAAATAACTAATCAGAAATTTCACAGGACTAATAAGATGTAAATAATAAGCAAGCTGCAATCACACAGTAAAAGGGCATAGTTGAGGAAACGTGCATTGTATCTATAAGGATACGGTGAGCTTGAATACTGGCCTCATCACTAATTACATCTGATATAAAAGTGCCTTTTCTCAAAAGAAGCTGGCTTTCATATAAATCTAGTCTTTTCAAACATATCAGAAAGTAAGAGGAGGGACTTTTGTCAAAATTTTATAATTTTATTATCTATTCTGTTAGTCTTTCAAGAGATGAATCACTGGACTCATTAAGTATTATATATCTAAGAACAGGATTATTCATTTGTTTGAAATGAAACATAATAATGAACAACTTAAATTCCTTTAGTATCATCACCTTCTTTAGCATTTAAACATCTTATATGTCTTTAGAGATGTTAATAACATATAGTTTAATTAATTCAACAAACCTATACTGAGAATTGACTAGGCCTGAGAAAGAAATACCAACACAAGTTTTTCCAAGTCCATTCTTCAACCAAAAGTAAAAAGAGGGTTGGAGACAAAATGATAGAGTGAGGAGAAAAGAGAACAGAATATTAGATTACCTCACAGGATCTCAACCGCAAAATATGTGGTATGTAGAACTTAACTAAATTCCATTGTTTTACTGTCAGAGCAAAATGCCTCATTGTTTTAGAAAACTTCGGCTTTGCAAGTGTGGTAATCTTAACAATAAATATCTATATTATTTCTGATTATTCCTTAACTGATTATTCCTTAACAAGATTTCTTCCTGCATTACACGACAGCTGTCTTACATGTGCTATTCACTGGTTAAACACAAATCCAAAGAATTGTCATACCAAGAGGTTTGGGTGTCACCAGTCTAGGCTATAATGTTAAGATACAATTCCAGAGTTCCTTCATCATTGAGAAAAAAATAAAGGTACAACCTATATATTTCCCCCAAATATTCTAAAATTATGGGTTTTGAATGATTTTGAAAAATCCCTGCAATTATGAATTCCTGGTGCAGTGAAAGAACAGTGAACTAATCAGAAAACCTGGGCTGAAATTTCATTAAGCCACCTAACCTTATTAAACCACAGTTTCTTAAAATAAGCAAATGATACCTGCACTCACAGACTGTTATGAGAAAATAAATCAACAGACAAAGAGAGGTTGGGCAGGAAGAAATTGCTTTTTAAAGATGAAATCTCAGTATAAATAGATTCATTAGGGTAGTGTATCTCTAAACGTAATTTAGGAAAATAAAAGTATCTTCCATCTATGGCTGCTTAGACTGTGCTTAAATATTCACCAGTGGCCAATTTTCTTCCCACCAAATTATTACAAATTAAATAAAAAATTATACAATGATTTAGATGAGTCTCTTTAGAAAGAGATTTCATACATAAACCATATTCTAAATATGAAATTACATGATTGTAAATCTGAACCCTCACAAAGTAAATATGATTATGAGATGGTATTTCAGGAAACGTTTTGGAAGAGTGTTTAAGTCAAAGACAAAAAAACCTCAAAATCTTGCAGCTATGATTAAATATGTGAAACACACACAATTAGTGGAGAATTCAACAATGATGCATTCACTCCATTTTTGGGTTTGTTTTTAACACTGAACATAATATATTCTGTACTTTGTTTTATTTTTAACAATTAATATATGTATATGTTACCTTATAAAATTTGTAATGAAAAGCAACAGTGTGTTCCCTATCCCCACGCCCACCTCAACACAAGTCCCGGTCCCACTAGCCAGAGGCAATAATTTTGGAGTATCTCCTGCTTTTGACATTTACTTCCACAACCCTGAGTACTATGTTCCTCTCTAGTTCTGTTATACAGGGAATATATACCAGTTACCTGCTAATTAGTTACTTGGTGGCTTTCCTATGTAATTGTTTCTCTCACTGTTTTGTTTTTTAACTTCATGTTCTCAAAGTTATTCTGCAATTTCTGTTTTAGATTTTCTAAATCAAAGAACGTTGTTTTTTCCTTTAATTGTTCCTCTTTCCTTCACTGACTTTTTTTTTAATTTTTGAATTTTATTTTATTTTTTTATACAGTAGGTTCTTGTTAGTTATCCATTTTATACATAATAGTGTATATATGTCAATTCCAATTTCCCAATTCATCCCACCACCACCACCTCCCCTCCACTTTCCCCCCTTGGTGTCCATACGTTTGTTCTCTACATCTGTGTCTCTATTTCTGCCCTGCAAAACGGTCCATCTGTACCATTTTTCTAGGTTCCACATATATGTGTTAATATACGATATTTGTTTTTCTCTTTCTGACTTACTTCACTCTGTATGACAGTCTCTAGATCCATCCACGTCTCTACAAATCAAACATTCAGAGAAGAGCTAGCACCCATCCTTCTCAAACTCTTCCAAAAATTGCAGAGGAAGGAGCACTCCCTAACTCATTTTATGAGGCCACCAACACCCTGATACCTAAACCAGACAAAGATACTACAAAAAAAGAAAATTACAGACCAATATCACCGATGAATATAGAGGCAAAAATCCTCAACAAAATACTATCAAACAGAATCCAACAACACATTAAAAGGATCATACACCATGATCAAGTGGGATTTATCCCAGGGATGTGAGGATTCTTCAATATATGCAAATCAATCAATGTGATACACCATATTAACAAACTGAAGAAGAAAAACCATATGATCATCTCAATGGATGCAGAAAAAGCTTTTGACAAAATTCAACACCAATTTATGATAAAAACTCTCCAGAAAGTGGGCATAGAGGGAACCTACTTCAAGATCATAAAGGCCATATACGACAAACTCACAGCAAACATCATTCTCAATGGTAAAAAACTGAAAGCATTTCCTCTAAGATCAGGAACAAGACAAGGATGTCCACTCTTGCCACTGTTATTCAACATAGTTTTGGAAGTCCTACCCATGGCAATCAGAGAAGAAAAAGAAATAAAAGGAAAACAAATTGGAAAAGAAGAAGTAAAACTGTCACTGTTGGCAGATGACATGATACTATACATAGAGGATCCTAAAGATGTCACCAGAAAACTACTAGAGCTAATCAATGAATTTGGTAAAGTTACAGGATACAACATTAATGCACAGAAATCTCTTGCATTCCTATACACTAATGATGAAAAACCTGAAAGAGAAATTAAGGAAACACTCCCATTTACCACTGCAACAGATGGAGAGATATACCATGTTCTTGGATAGGAAGAATCAATATTGTGAAAATGACTATACTACCCAAAGCAATCTACAGATTCAATGCAATCCCTATCAAATTACCAATGGCACTTTTTACAGAACTAGAACAAAGCATCTTAAAATTTGTATGGAGACACAAAAGACCCCGAATAGCCAAAGCAGTCTTGAGGGAAAAAAATGGAGCTGGAGGAATCAGACTCCCTGACTTCAAACTATACTACAAAGCTACAGTAATCAAGACAATATGGTACGGGCACAAAAACAGAAATATTGATCAACGGAACAGGATAGAAAGCCCAGAGATAAACCCACGCACCTATTGTCAACTAATCTATGATAAAGGAGGCAAAGATATACAATGGAGAAAAGACAGCCTCTTCAATAAGTGGTGCTGGGAAAACTGGACAGCTACATGTAAAAGAATGAAATTAGAACACTCCCTAACACCATACACAAAAATAAACTCAAAATGGATTAAAGACTTAAATGTAAGACTGGACACTATAAAACTCTTAGAGGAAAACATAGGAAGAACACTCTTTGACATAAATCACAGCAAGATCTTTTTTGATCCACCTCCTAGAGTAATGGAAATAAAAACAAAAATAAACAAATCGGACCTAATGAAACTTAAAAGCTTTTGCAAAGCAAAGGAAACTACAAACAAGATGAAAAGACAACCCTCAGAATGGGAGAAAATATTTGCAAACCAATCAATGGACAAAGGATTAATCTCCAAAATATATAAACAGCTAATGCAGCTCAATATTAAAAAAACAAACAACCCAATCCATAAATGGGCAGAAAACCTAAACAGACATTTCTCCAAATAAGACATACAGATGGCCAAGAAGCACATGAAAACCTGCTCAACACTAATTATTAGAGCAATGCAAATCAAAACTACAATGAGGTATCACCTCACACCAGTTGGAATGGGCATTATCAGAGAATCTACAAACAACAAATGCTGGAGAGCGTGTGGAGAAAAGGGAACCCTCTTGCACTGTTGGTGGGAATGTAAATTGATACAGCCACTATGGAGAACAGTAGGGAGGTTCCTTAAAAAACTAAAAATAGAATTACCATATGACCCAGCAATCCCACTACTGGGCATATACCCAGAGAAAACCATAATTCAAAAAGACACATTCACCCCAATATTCATTGCAGCACTATTTACAATAACCCGGTCATGGAAGCAACCTAAATGCCCATCGACAGACGAATGGATAAAGAGGATGTGGTACATATACACAACGAAATTGGCTTCCTTTCTTTATGGACACAATTCTTCTTGTACTTTTTGAAGTTATTAACAAAAAATTGTTAAGCTATCTTCTCATTCCTGAATTGCCTGTTTCCTACAATCACTTGTTATTTTTGTGGGTCTTGCTCTTTCTCACTCCTGCTGCCAATTTTCCTTACAGGGCTAGAGACTGTGATTCCCTTTTTCCTGTTGGAAGAAAGGATTATGTTGATTCTGGGGTATCCGGCAGACAGTCATCTCCACCAGGCCTCTCTCTCAGCTGAGGAGTTTCCTGGGAGCTCTGTGTACACAACTTAGGGGTACAGACTGACCTTTTTGGGGGTGCATGTATTGTAGAGGTCCCACAGTTGTCAGGATGTAGACAACTATTGTGGAGTGCCAATGTCCACTTTAGCAATCTCAGCTCTGCACAGGAATATCAGTCATTCTCTTCACAGAAGAGTCCTCTGATTTTCTTGTCTGGGTATAAACACCAAAGAGTTGTTCTGTGCTTGAGGTACAAAGGGCTAGAGAATATAGGGATAGCACCTGGTACAAGGAGTCCATGACAAGTCTTTAATTACCTCCCTATTTCAGCTGCTCTTCTCACATCTACTCTTGGTACCTGCCCCGCTGGTGTTCCACCCGAGAGTCATTTGCTAATACCTCTAACAGCTTCGTAGCGGCAGACTCCTCTTAAATAGTGTTTTTTGTACCGTGTTGAATCCAATCTCCAGCTCATATTCACTTTCTAACTTCTAGAGACTTGTTGAAAGCTCTCCACTTACGATCCTTCACCTTCATTTTGCTTCACTGCCATGGATTTATTTCCATTTGCAGGGCATTTCTGTTCACTTAATGCTGTGCCCTTGAGCACCATTTTTGAATAACTTTATCCATGCATATTAACAGCCATCCAAATCATCGTGTGTGTGCTTAACCTCTACCTCTCTAGAACAACATGTTTTTCTTTGAATCTATTCATCCTTCAAGTCTCTCTTCAAGTTTCACCCTTTTGGGGAATCTTCTCTGATCTCTGTGTTGTGTCTCCTCAATGAGCTCCCACAGCACCTTGTTTTCCACCACAGACTCTATCACAGTGGGTCTGACTAATCTCTTTCCCACTTGAGGGCAGGAGGTCCTTGATAACACAGACGGAAATGTTTCCAAATCACATATTATTGAGCTTAATTCCTTATCTAAAATGTTTTTCGAATTAATGTAAAAAGTGACCCAGGAACATTTTTTTTTAAGCATTTATTTCCTAAAGAATATAGAATGAATTCCAACCTCAAAAACTGTTAACATGGAGCTTGTTGATCAAAAAAGTCTGGGAAATAATGCTATATATCCTTTTTATAAATATACAGTTCACATCTTAGCATATTAAAGGTTCTAAACAAAGTAAAGGAAAAAAACATTAAATTGTATTAACTTGGTGTTTCCTAAAGTTACTTAACTACATAATTCTTTTGTGAAATAATGACGAACATCCCACAGTTCTAGTGCATTAGGAATAATAGAGAGCTCTATGAAATCTAGGATAAAATGTGATGATTCTGGAAAAGCAGGTGGCTTATGATCAAAGAGGACTTGAAGATAAGGGCTGGCCTTGGATTCTTGTACGAGGGCTAAAAAATGGACATCAGAGTAATTCTTTATACCTCTCCTTGGGAGAGAAGTTTAGAGCTTCCCTAGGAGTCAAATGTGTACTTGTTATGCCAGAGTACCCTGCAGAGATTTCACCTTTTGTGGGCCAAGGCCAACCCAAAAAAGGTTGTTAGGCAGGTCTTCAGTCTTAACCAAAAGAAAAAGAATTCACTCAAACACAGTTTAAGTTAGTCTAAACCTAAAGTGATTTTCTTAAAAAAAGTAATCACTTTTAACCTTTTCTAAGGATAAATGCATAGGTAGGTTATATCAAATCAGCTACTGTCATGGTGCTCTGGCACCGATTCCAATCAGTTGAGGCTGCTGGATGGATTTAAAGCATGTATTTGAAAGATTTTAGGGCATTTGTCTGTATGCTTATACCATTGTACATTATTTTCAGTGGGTAGCCCAGAACAGAGCCATATGCAATCAGAGAAGTCAACATAGAATATATTATGGGTATTTTTAATAGATACTATTTATTAATAATTGTGTAAGTGTGAATTTTGAAACACTATCACATGATCAGTGACTTTTTCAAATTTGGAACCATGACCTGGGTTTAGGCTGAATTTTGTTTGAATGTGATATGTTGTCTCTCATTTTTGGCTTAGAAATTTAGAATATCACTTTCTCTGAATGAGAAAATAAGTAAATCAACACGTTGTAATGCAAAGAACACAAGTCTAGGAGAAAAGAAATTGGTCCCCGACTAGGTTTACCATCAATTAGTTATGTGACTATGCACGTACTCTGTCACCTCTTTGACCCTTAGGTCTGTCCAGCTGTAACGTTGGAGGGGGGTGAATTAAACAGGAGTAGTACATTAAATTAAATGCTTACAAGGCCACAAAAGGACAAATATTGTATGATTCTACTTATATGAAGTATATAGAGTAGTCAAATCCGTAGAGACAGAGAGTAGAATGGTGGTTGCCAAGGGCTGGTGGGAAGGGGCAATGGGGAATTATTGCTTAATAGGTGTGGATCTTCAGTTTGGGAAGATAAAAAAGTTCTGGCAATGGATGGTGGCAATGGTTGCACAGCAATGTGAATATACTTAATGCCACTGAACTATATTCTTAAAAATGCTTAAAATGATAAATTTTATGCTATACATATTTTACCCCAATTTTTAAAAAAACAACGAAATGTTTTCAATTCCTAGGGGAGCCAGCGAGATAACATAAATGAAAAGGCAGTTTGAGTATAATGCAGTTAAGAATTGGTGGGTGTCACACTGGAGAATCAATGCTCTGTTAATCCAACAAATGTTTACTAAGTAAAATTGTACCTAAAGGTAAGGAGAATAATGCTGGAATATCACAAAAATCTCTTCCCAGTGTATAATGTATCACACCTATATTTCTGGAACAACATAGCAAACTGCTTTCTGACAGAACAATGACCAAGACTACTTCAGAAATGCATTATATAACCCTAAGCTCTGTTTGTTCAGAGGAGAAACAGAACAAAAAAATTTATGAGCTTCACTTTAGCTCATATCAATATATTTCAAGCACCAGAACACTTGTTCATTTTGCAGGTGGTGTTTTAAAGCTTGTATTATAGATTTTAAAAACTCATTCATAAGAATCCTAAGCCCCTAAGACCTATTAATTAACCCTGTATTATGAAACATTTTAAAACCAATCATTCACCTCTCTTGTGCAAGCTGAAGCAATGCTAACAAGCACTTTCACTTTAATAAATTAAGAGTTGTTTCAAAAGTTAAGATAAGTGTATGTTCAAACTGTATTATGTATGTTGTCAGGTGATTTGAGTTATAAGAAATTATTTATTGTGTGTTTTAAAAAATTACCTTTCTGTGGGGAACCCATTAGTTTCTTTCTGTCATCCTCTTCTCCTCTCCTCCAAGCTACCCACTAATCTAAGCATTCTTGAACACAAACATTTTAAGAAGTATTTCTTCATGCATGTGTAGTACATTGGGTAACTAAATGAAAGGCAGCTGGGAAATATGAAGTAGACATTGAAATGACTCATTAGGCAGTTGTATAGAATAGACAGAAGAAAGCAGCAGGAAAAGCTACCATGAAGATGCCTAGGATCATACATACCATTTCCTGTGGATGACTAGAAGCAACATAAAATAAAGCTCTGGGGAAGAATATGGAGTTTTAAGATTCCAATGCTAGACAATAATAAGAATTAAAACTTACTAAAAATGTAGATTTTTCAGATAAAATTGATACCAGAAATCACTGAATCCAAGACTGTGATTAGTTAGAAACAAAGCTGGGGGTATGAATGATTAAAACCAAAAAAAAAACAAAAAACCAATAATATTTTAGAGAAGCCACTGATTAACAGGGAGCTTAGGGCCCCAAATTATTTATATTTTACTTTGTTTCTTAATCCTAAACTTGATAAGGAAGTTAGTACAACATGCAGGTCATGAAATTTGGAGCAGGAAACCCTAAGTTAAATCTCAGCTTAGCCATTTTCTATCTGGATAAATGAGTCTGTTCCCTAGTCTAAAAATAAATGGGAATAATAAAGACTACATAAAGCTATATCTGCAAGGATTCAGGTATATTAATTGATGAAAAAGTAGCATTATTTGAAACCAGACTAATTTGGGTACTTCCTCTATCACTTATCATTTGCCTGACATATGAAAAATATTTAATGTCTCTAAACCTCAATTTATTCTTCTAAGAAATGGGTAAGATAACATACAAATCACAGGATTACAACTATCACATAGGATAATATATGTAATATGTTAGCACAATAACAGCTTATTATATACTACAAAAGTTAATTATCACTAGTAAAAGAAATTACTTGGAGAATAATTCATGTTCTAAAAGTCTTAGTCAAATCTAAATATGATAAATAGAAGGATAATTTATCTTAAGGGCAGTTGTAATGCTTTTTACCTTTGCCAATTATGACCTACATATATTTGGAATTTTAATGATAACAAGAATGAACAGCAATAGCAGCCAATGCTATACACACACACACACACACACACACACACACACACACACGTATGATCTTAACTAATGCGGTATTTTGAGAAGCTCACTATAGCTAAATATCCTACCAAAGAAAGAGAGTAAAGGTACTATGATATAGATTTAAGAGAGCATTAGCTAAAAAAAGCTAAGAGGAAAAGTGTTCTAAAGTTGCCAGTAAACATTGGAAGGCTAGCCTATGAGAATTCAGAAAATAAAAATAATAATAATCTGAGAAACATAGCCCAAACTATAGCCAAATGGCCTGTTTTGCCTCTTAGCCATACCACTTCCAGCAACCTCTTTTTTTTCAGGCCTACAGGTCACTAAGTAAACTACCGTCCAAATACTTCCTAACACCATGTCACCTCTGCAATCTAAACATTTCCAAGATGTGTCCATTTCCTAAGCATTTAAGTACAAATGTAGTCTAGGTTAAAATCTCTCCAAAATGAGAAGTCAACTCACTCCTTCAGCTTTAGTTCTCATTCCACCCTAAGCACAGAACACTAAGCTCCAAGCACATGGGACCATGTACTATGTGCCCAAGCACTTCCTGAGCTTTCTCATTTCCCTGCTCTTCTACATTCAGTTCTTTCTCCGTGAAAGACTTCTTTCCTGTCTTTACTTGTTTGAATCCTCACCTAATTGAAAGAACCTTGAGAACAAGTAATATTTACATACCTTTATATATAACTTGTTTCAGCTAACAAAATGCTTCCATCTGTTCACTCATTCCCAAATACTAAGTGCCAATAGACTACCAATCATGCAATAGGCATAATGAGAGATGCTGTAGGTGAAGTGCTAAAAAAATTTTGCTGAATTTAATTAAAACTTCAGCTGTAAAGATAATATACTTTAGCTATTATGCATTTTAAAAAGCAATATATGGGTTTTGGGGATTGGGAGAGCACTTGTGCTTGCTTTACATGTACTGAAAACCCCTTTGTGAAAGTGTCTAAAAATAAAGAATTGTTCCATCCTAAAAAAAAAAAAAATTTAGAATTTTCTAAAGGATCTATGATATAGCCAGTAATTTCCCTCTAAGAACAATTTCTGTCTACTTTGAAAAAAAATATTTTAAAATTAGTTTGTAAGGTGACAATAAAATGTGTACATTATTACTACATTGGCCTTCACTTTACAAAACAAGAGAAAATTATTCATTATTCAAAATACACCAAAAAAATATAAAATCAAGGTGACACACACAGTGCTGTGTATACAGAATGGAGTCAGGATAAATTCAGTAAAACTTCACTTTTCAACAGGTAAAACAATCTTTATGACTTCATGTAATGTTTTCATACATTTTATAATAAATCAAGTATATGAAATCATCTTGATTTTTGACATCGTGCTTAATCAGTTTCTTTGCAATGAATGTAATTTTTTCCATTCCTCCATTAAAATTTTTCCAGGTCTAACTTGGAACTCCTATATTATTAATAAGACACAGTGACTTAATATACCTCAATTTGCCTCATTGGCAGCTATCTATCATTTGCTTGATATAGGATTCATAAATTTTTATATATAACAAAAAGTAAGCAAGAAAACTTGTGTAATAAATATAACAAATACAATTCAGAGCATCTACAAATATGGAAAAGCAGGAAACAGTGTATTTTTGTACTTTTCTTAGGTTGACATTTGGACCCATTGCTTAAAACTTAGAGATACTTCATCTAAAAAAGTGCCTTGAGGATGAACAAAAACACATATTGAGCATATTATTGGAAATGTAACAAGTATACTTAAAAATAAGTTTATGCAATGTTTTCAAATCAGTTGTACAGTCTTTAAGTATAGACAAGATTCAGGCAAGAAAAAACACCCACAAATAACGAGATTGTTTTTAAATTCTTGAGTTAGATTGATTGTTCTTCACATCTCATTTATCTTAGCTCCAGAGAACACTGTCACCATAAGTAGCAACAAAGTATGCTAATGGTCATGTGTTCCACACTCCTTTAAAGGTGACCTATTTTGACATAGCATGCAAATATCTAACATCCTGGCCTGCATCTTTCTTCCCTCCTGGCTGTAAAATAAGCAAAAATTTCAAAGACTATCTGGTAAAAAAAAGGCCTGTAGATTTTTAAAATATCTGAATATTTAGCACTGACAGTTTGAAAACATTATTATGTGGTAAGTAAATGGAAAAATCATTTTTCCCATTTTCCATTATTACTATTAAAATAATTTTTATTATTTTTAAAATATTATTATTATTATATTTTTATACATTACTATTTTTAAAATCAATTTTTCCATTATTATGAACTACACAAATAGAAAAATCCAAAAAAAATTATTTTCATTTTATAAAAGCTACATATTTTTACCTAGGAGACAATAAAGAGTCACTAAAATAAAGATACATTTAACTTAAAAGTTTGATGTGGGCTTATTTAAATGAAGTCAAAAATAAATAAATGGAACCTAATCAAACTTACAAGCTTTTGCACAGCAAAGAAAACCATAAAAAAAAAAAAAAAACTAGAAGACAACCTACAGAATGGGAGAAAATATTTGCAAATAATGTGACAGACAAGGGCTTAATCTGCAAAACATAAAAACAGCTCATACAACTCAACAAGAAGAAAACAAACAACCCAATCAAAAAATGGGCTTAGAAGACCTTAACAGCCATTTCTCAAAAGAAGACATACAGATGGCCAAAAAGCACAAGAAAAGATGTTCAACATCACTAATTATTAGAGATATGCAAATCAAAACTACAATGAGGTATCACCTCACACCAATCAGAATGGCCATCAGCAAAAAATCTACAGACAATAAATGCTGGACAGGGTGTGGAGAAAAGGGAACCCTCCTACACTGTTGGTGGGAATGTAAATTAGTGCAGCCACTATGGAAAACAGTGTGAAGCTTCCTCAGAAAACTAAAAATAGAATTACCGTATGATCCAGCAATCCCACTCCTGGGCATAGACCCAGATAAAACTATAATTCAAAAAGACCCATGCACCCCTGTGTTCATAGCAGCACTATTCACAATGGCCAAAACATGGAAGCAACATAAATGTACATTGAGAGATGAATGGATAAAGAAGATATGGTACATATATACAACGGAATATTACTCAGTCATAAAAAAGAATGAAATAATGCCATTTGCAGCAACATGGATGCAACTAGAGACTATCATACTAAATATGATACTTACTTCTGAAGTAAGTCAGAAGGAGAAAGACAAATACCATATGATATCACTTATATGAGTGGGGGAGGGAAGGACCAGGAGTTTGGGATTAGTGGATGTAAACTATTATATATAGGATGGATAAACAACAAGATCCTACTGTATAGCACAGGAACTTTATTCAATATCCTGTGATAAACCATAATGGAAAAGAATATTTTTTAAAAATGTCAATATGTGTATAACTGAGTCACTTTGCTGCACAGCAGAGATTGGCACAGCATTGTATATCAACTATACTTAATAAAAATAAAATAAATTTACAAAAGGAAAAAAATTGATGTTTAAATAAGATTTCAGTATGTACAACTGACTTCATTTGCTTGACTCATCAACAACTAGAAACTACAAGTAGTATCTTTGTGACATCAAATCAGCAAGTTGATGAGAAAATTAAAGAATTTGGTTTAGTTTTCTGATTTTTTTGTCCACAGAGAATCAAATTTATCATTTTTTTTTTTCGCATGGAGGTTTTCAATCTTATCAAAGTTATAATCTATTTGGCTGTACTGGCTACTGTAGGGCACTGAACCCATTCACATTTTTAAGACAGTTGTCAAAATATTCATAACATTTTGGGGTCACTAAGTTTTAAAAATTACTGTTTCCCAAGAGCAGGAGACAAGGCAAGAGAAAACTCATAGAAAACATTTCTTATCTCCTGGCCCCAAGAAACACAGTAATATATGAAATGGCCCCTTTGAGTAATGGTTCCTGTACATATATACAAAGCTAGTAATGGGCTAAGGAGAAAGGCCACTGCAGCGATTCAGTCAGATGCAATCTGTTTCTTTCATACTCTCCCTAAGGCAATCTACTTATAACTCCTCTATCCCTATACCTAGAAACTTGAAACTTCCTCTTCCAGGTTTTGCAAAACCATCTCTCACTTGTATAGGTAACTTTGTTTTTTGTTTTTGTTTTCTGGTTTTTTTAAAATTTATTTTTGGCTGCGTTGGGTCTTCATTGCTGCACGCAAGCTTTCTCTAGTTGCGGCGAGCGGAGGCTACTCTTCGTTGCAGTGTGCAGGCTTCTCATTGTGGTGGCTTGTCTTGTTGCGGAGCACGGGCTCTAGGTGCACGGGCTTCACTAGTTGTGGCTCATGGGCTCTAGAGCACAGGCTCAGTAGTTGCGGCGCACGGGCTTAGTTGCTATGCGGCATGTGGGATGTTCCCGGACCAGGGCTCGAACCCACATCCCCTGCATTGGCAGGCAGATTCTTAACCACTGCGCCACCAGGGAAGCCCTGTACAGGTAAGTCTGAAGAATAAGAGAGCAACAGAAATTATTCTGGAAAGCTTTTCTATCTGCATTCAGTAATGAGAACGACTAGGAGGAAAGGTAGGAAGCAATGGTACTACGATTTCCTAGACACTAGTTCCTCTGGATACTGTGTAGAAAAAGGAGTTGTACAGTTGAACATCTCTGGAAAATAGTGCCTACAATATACCCCACCCTACTGAAGTTATACTATGCATATAAGAGCCAAAATCCTGCTATAAAAATAGCAACATTTAAAATCCTTATTTAGTTAACTCAACATTTCCAGAACCGATTCGACCGTGCGGATCGCTATGAGCTGAATGTTTGTGTCCCCACTGCAAAAGTCACATGTTGAAGTCCTAACCCCCAATGTGATGGTATTAGGAGGTGGTGCCTTTGGGAAGTAATTAGGTTTAGATGAGGTCATGAGAGCTGAGCTCCCATGACAGGATCAGTGCCATTGGGAGAGGAAGAAGAGACACCAAGGCTTCCTCTCTCTGCCATGTGAGCACATCACATAGTAAGAAGGCATCAGTCTGCAAGCCAGGAAGAGGGCCCTCACCACAAAGAACCCAGCCATACAGGCACCCTGATCTCACACTTCCCAGCCTCCAGAACTGTGAAAAATAAATGTCAGTTGTTTAAGCCATCCAGTCTGTGGTGTTTTATTGAGCAGACTAATACAGGGCCTTTTTTTTACATTATATCAATTATATAGTTACAGAGACCACACTTTGGCAATATTGCAATAGGCTGAAAAGGCTTTACGTAGGAGGGGGAATAAACATGTTCACTTTGGAAATCCATCACTTCATGTACATTTGTGGAAAACAGGAGGGAGGAAATACTAGAAGCATTGGGAGTAGAACATACTACTAGAATAGATGAGGGAGCAGGAAGAATCAAAGACAGCTGAAGGCTTTCTGGGTTGAGCACCTCAGTAGGTGGCAGCTGTCACTGACTGAGATGGGAAGGACTTGAGGAGGAAAGGGTATCAAACCCATCTCATCATTTTACTTACCTTGGGATATTTTTTTAAAAGATAAAGTCCTGAGACATTCACACATAGATTTTTGTTTCAGCAGGTCTGCTGTAGGGCCAGAGAATTTATATTCCTACACAACTTCTCAAGTACTTCTGATGACCAAACTAGCTTGAGCGTCACAGCTAGATCTTTTGCCTAGCCATATCGCTTGCACTTAGCAAGTGCTTAATTACTATTAACTGAAAGAAGGACAATGTAATCCCAGGGCAGAACAGGACACTGTAATCCCTGGTTAGAACCTTGCATTTGGGGAACTGGGAAGTAGTGAAACTGTAGAGAGAAAAGGAAAGCAAACATAAGCAGTCAGGATACCTGAGGCCAAGTATCTGCTCAAACACTAACTGGGCTGATCTTCATTTGCTTCACTTATAAAATAACCTGTAATGACGCTTCGGACTCCAAAATTCAGTGTTTGCAAGATATCACGTGGTGAGTGTTTGCAATGGGTAATTAGGAGGGCAATGACCACTTATTTTATCAGTGCAGTCAGCACATAAAAAGCGAATTAGTCTTTAGTACTATAGGAACAATATAGTTGAAGCGCCATAACTGCTAAGATGCATTCTACATATCATTGTTGCATAGAGTTCAAGAGATTGCCCATGCAAGAGTACTGTAGTTATTTTGCTACCGTAATGTTCCAAATGAACCGCTATCACTGCAAAACACTTTTTATGTCAAGAGCTTATACCTTTTATGAGAGAAGTAATTTTTTTGAAGAGTTTGCTGGATCCACATTGAAAAGTACTTATACCACTTGGAAACCTCCTGAGTAAATGCAAGAGCCCAGCTGCTTTTATTTTCAAGTTTCTGTGAAGAGTATCAAAGGGGATCGGGGAAGGAGAAGAGGATTTCAGCCCTCAGAGCACTCTTTCTACAGGAAAGGCCAAGGAAGGGCATACTAAAGCTGAATCCGAATCAGACTATGGTGGCGGTGTTCACATTGCCACCATAGCCCTGCCTCAAGCAGCAGTTATCTTTCAAGTTTTATTCCTTCATTCAACATTTTGTGAACTTCCCATATCAACAATACTAGGTTAGTTGTCTCTTATATTCTCCTTCTTCATGGAAACCAACACGCTACCCTCTAAATAACTATAAACTTTCCAAACAGAACAACAAAACAAACTACTGAGCTGGGAGGATATGGTATATTACTCAGCACTCCATTTTTAATTCTGCGTTCAAAGCACTTTTTTTTTTTTTTTTCTTCTTAATTTGCTCTGGATAAGCTATGCTTAAGCTTTTTCTCCCTCCTGCAGAATGGAAATATTTACAACAACGTATCCAGTCACTACAAAGCAATTTAGTTGTCTCATGGAATCCACCATGACAGGATTTTTACCTGCTCTTGATTAGTCCATGACCACGCCCCCACTTCCCCAAACTGTTTTTTCACCAATTGTCTGATGAATCCAACATGAGATGCCAGCTACACAGCTGTGCACTGATTTATGCATAACTGTGTATCTCATTTGGCTCCTTCTGGTGGAATTATTTTCTCTTACCTCCAATATCAGAGGAGACCCTATCCCAGCTTCTCTTTCTGCTCTTTCTACCAGTACATTCCTAATATGCACAGAGCTAGAGTTTGTCATATTTCCAAATTGGCCTACCCACTCCTAATAAATTAAAAATACTCTGTACTTTGAAACATGACATTTTACTGAATTATGAACCTTACGAAACAGATGCTAAGAAAACATCTGATATTAAAATACATATTTTTCAATACTGTATTATGATCTTCTGGGAAACAAATTTATAAGGATCATCTGGTTGCAAAATGTGATTTTTAGGATTGGAACACTGAAAGCATTTAGCATATTTTTGGTATATGCACTATAAAAATTAACATCAAGAGAGTTCTCAGGACATGCTGAATGTCATAAAATCAATCAGGGCTATATGGTGCCTAAAAAGCTACACTAAAAATGCCCAAATTGTTCCTGATACTAAAAGTGACACTGTGGAAACAATAATTTTAAAATAGCATTCATTATTATAAACCAATACTAATCATTGGCACATTCACTGTTGCTCTTCAACTCCTAGAATCTTACAAATTACTCCAACTGTTAAAACTTTACCAGTTTCTGAGTTACCTCTTCCATGTAGTGTTGCAGTTTATGGGTGTTAACTCCTTTTGATTCCTTTATTAAATACCTTTAAACACCTTAAAAGGGATTATCCAATGAACTTGGATGCCACTAAGTTAACTTTAACATCATTATAACCAAGAGAAGCAAAATTCATTTGGGCATTTTACAACTGTAAAATAAATGAAAAAAGTGTTTTTCAAGTCCCAGTGGTGAGAATGAGGTGCTGTCTGGCAGAGAGGAATACAACTAAAACCAGTCAGTAACAAGAAGAAGCAAGTGGCGATCCTAGTAAAAATCTTCTTAGATCATAGAGCCATGATAAACTTTACAAGTCCAAGCCAAAAGGCCACTATTCATACCTATTTTGTTATTGCTTTCTTTAAATAAAATCAGTGTTACTATTGGTCAAAAGCCAATTCAGTGAAACAATCAGTGAAAATCCAAAGTAGATACCATTTATAATTTTGTGAAAGAAAGGAAACTGATGCAAATATATTAAAAGTCATATACATTTCTATCAGCTTTTAAAAAATCAATTGTTCAAAGAAAAAAGAAAAGGGAAGAAGGGATGGAGGGAGGGAAGAAGGAAGGAAGGAAGGAAGGAAAGAAGGGAGGGAGGGAGGGAGGAAGGGAGGGAGGGAGGAAGGAAGGAAAACATTTAGCGATCAAATCTTTCTATAACACATATTCATACAGACACATTTTGAGGTTTATCCACAAAGGCCAGTTTAATACTTGACCTTCTGCAGTGCTAAACATCTCTAAACCTCAGACTCCTTTGCTATAAAATAGCCAAAATAGCCAAAAATAATATCTTCAGCTTATAAACTATATATATCTGATAAATATCTTTATATAGCATACCAAGAAGTCTCTAAATGTGAAAAAAAATGATAAAAAGAAAAAGTTATCCTTTTTTTCTTTACTGAGGAAAAATATGTATCCACTTCTGCAGTGTATGTACAACCTTCATATAGAAACAAGTAACAAAATTATATAAATAAACCAGCTGAATACTTTTCAGGATTACTGGTCCTTTGGTCTATTTTTAATATTAAAAAATGTAGTTTTGTGTTCTAGTTGACATTTAATACACATTCAGTCCTTAAACCAAACATGAAATTTGTCATTTAAAAATGTGTTTGTTGACAAGTTATGCCTTTTTGAAAATTAATTGAGTTAATTAAACAGCTTGTGACACTTAAGTGAGAAAATAAGAGATTCTGCCTACATATAATCTGATCTTTGTAATGAAATGTTTAACAGTATATGATATAAAATAATTTTTCCTGTATCACACATAATCATACATTATTATTAACATTCCAAAGCGGAGTTTGCCAGACATTTACCCACACTGCATGAACACTGGTAGATGCTGTCTGAGACAGTCACTGTTTTTCATGTGGTACATAACTAACTTTGAGAATTAGACTACTGAACTCATATATTAACTATCCCCAACCAATGGAAAGTAAAAAGAGTTATCTTCAATTTGTTGCATCTTAGAAAACTATCACTACTCAAATGATTCTCTAGCCAAGTAATGACTACTTTCCATCTACTGCTCATATGCAGATGTTTCTTAGGACCTAAGAATTTGACCCCAAGATATTGATATTTTTATCAAAGGTCATATGCAGGAAATAGCAACTAGATTGATTTTTTTTTTGATTACTTTTCTTGTAAGAAAATAAATAGATTACATAAATATCAAGTGAAAAATTTAGAGTTCCAGAAATTTTTAAGGTGAAAACATAACATGCTAAGGTTAGAAGAGTAATTAACACCAAAAAAACCCCAAGCTGTTACATCATCCTTTACTGTGACAGCAGAAGGCAATCCCACACTGACCAGGGACATTGTTTATGGAAATATTTAATTACTAGCCCCATACTTCCAATACATAAACTATTACTCTAAAGTCTACCTCTCCACAAGTCTCAATGTTTCTGTTACTCTCATCTAGAACAATGTCAAGGAGTTAGTAGAAACTCAATAAATATTTGTTGAGTGAAAAGAAAAAAGAATGAATATAATGAACAAACTTCTGACAGTCATACTGTTCTTCAAGAGTTATTCGAAAACGCTAATATTTTAATTGCAAAGACCTAGATTTGAGGCAAGAATTTTATGGCCTTAGAAACCACTCTCCATGACATTGGCATTGCCCCTGAACACTGCTTCTCCTACATCATGCTCCTAGTGAAGAATCACTATCTCAGGCATGTTACATCCTGCAACTCCTACACTGAGGTAGGGAGACAATGTTATAGGGATTTTTCCTGGTTTCTGAGTCTTGTTAGCATTCTAGGAGAGAGTTCAGCTTTGCCTGTGGGTTATCTCCTATCTCATTTAATAATATAAATCATTTATTGAGCAGCTATCCCAAACCAAGAACTGTCATAGTATAGTGACCATATAGATATGGTCACTAACAGTAAAAGAAGCTGGCCTCAAAGTGATTGAGTAACATTGTCCAAAGTCACAGAATTACTTGTAAATAGTGGAAAAAGATTTCAAACTCACCTCTGTTTCATTTCAAAGCTAGGGTTTATCCTACTTATGTCATGCTGCATTTTACTTATTTCCTAATTAAATATATTGATACAAAGAGGGAAAAATATTTTGGCTTCCAAAATACAGCACACACGGAAATGTATCTGTATAGTCATACTAAATGTCAGAAGACAAAGAAGTGAAAAATAATTTTGAGTTATATTAATAGTCAAATATTATAACTATACATACATATACACACATATATAAATATTGTGATGGTCATTATTTTCTGTCAACCTGGCTAAAGTACAGTCCCTAGTTATTCAATAAACACTAATCTAGGCACTGTTACTAAGTTATTTCATAGATATGATTAAAGTTCATAATCAGTTGACTAGGTAAAATTATCCTACATCATCTGGCTAGGCCTGATTCAATCAGTTGAAAGGCCTTTAGAGCAGAGCTGAGGATTCCACAAAAAGGTAGGTATTCCACTTATGGACCGCAACTTTAACTGAACCTGAGAGTTCCAAGTTCCTGCCCTTCCTGATGGTCTGCACTAAGGATTTCAGACTTGACTAGCCAGCCTTCACATCATACAAGTCACTTCTCTTAATATATTTCTCCTACTAGTTCTGTTTCCCTGGTTGAACCCTAACTGATATAGCTAGATAGCTAGCTATATAGATAGATAGATAATCTTCTCAAAATACCTTAATTCTTAATCTTGACTTTGTGGTAATTTACTTAAAATCACCGATAGCACTATGGCAGAGACTAGCTAGCTGGTCACCAAACACATTTCTTCTTTCTCCTGGACATACATATAGACAATATTTCCCAGCATCATTTATAGTTAGGTGTGGCCATGTGGCTGAGTTCTGGCCAATGGAATGTGAGTAGAAGTGACAAACACTATTTCCAGGTTTGCCTATACAACATAACATTTGCAATCCCCCATGCCTTTTCCCCTCCTGTGGTAGTTTTAGTAGTCAGATGTTGAAGATTACTGAACCAATAGATAGAGGGAAAATGGGTTACTGAATCAGTGTCTTCACAAACACTGCCTGTCACTTAGGATTGCCTGTTTGGGACTTTTCATTAGCAAAAATTAAACTTACGTTGTATTACACATTGACATGTAAACACTGCTCTATTTAAAATAGATAACCAACAAGGACTTACTTTATAGCACAGGGAACTCGGCTCAATACTCTATAATAACCTAAATGGGAAAAGAATTTGAAAAAGAAAGATACACATATATGTATAACTGAATCACTTTGTTGTATACCTGAAACTAACACAACATTGTTAATCAACTATACTCCAATATAAAATAAAATTTTTTTTAAACTTACATTTTATTAAATTACCGAAATTGTTGTATTAGTGTTTTACATAAATTCTAGTACATTAACTAGCATGAGCACTTTCCATTTTTTCCATAATATATATATTCCAGTTTATTACCAACAAAAGCTTGAAATGTCCATCACTATTGCTTCTTCTCTTGGCTGAATAGCATAGAGATAAAGTCAATGACTTTCACTCTATTTCATTACTTAACAAAAATGTCAATAATTCCCAAAGAACAAAAACACTCTGAAATGTAGCAGAGACAAAAATATTCAAATTATCTAGATCATTGAAAATATATTATTTTATTCTACAGAATTACTTCTAAAGCATTTTTTTAATTAAAAAGCTTATGCCATAAAAAGCTAAGAAAAATAATACAACACACTTCAGATAGTTATGATGTTAAGTGTGTCTGTTTGCTGTCCTCATGCATTTCAGCTTAATAAACCAAGATCTTTTGTGCCTCAAAAGGAATTAGAGATTTGCTAGTGGTTAAAAAGAAAAAGTAATACATTATGCATTTTAATTTTAAAAAGTGCACTTCACAAAAAATTTAAAGCTGTTCATATCTCTGACCTACCTTGCACGTGTATTCTGACAATAGCAATGCTATTTCTGCTGTGGCCCTGCCACCTCGTGTTCTCTTCCTAAGCACACAAGCAATTTTACCTCTTTTTTTTTTTTTAGTACAGTGAGACATGTTATGAGAGCTCATGTGTGAAAGATTTCAGATATTTTGCTTTAATAAAAAGAAAACTCAAATTCACCCCTTGCCTTTGGCTGCATCTCTGTATGCACAAAGAAGTGGAAATTTAATGCAAGTGTCAAGACCCACATAATCCTGTTATTGAGGGGAAAAAATTAAAGATGAAATGATCCGGATTTGCTGTGCATACTGGGCACATTTTTCGGATAATTCTTCAACTCTCTACTTTTACTGGCTCCCACTGTTTTACTGTGTAGTCTTTACAAAGTGCCTAGAAACTCAGGAGATAAGTTAACTCAGCACTCTTAAGATCTCTGACTCCAGACAATGTATTTTGGTGGAAAGCCAGGTTTTAAGTCCTTCGGGGAGGCTTTAGGGATAAAATGATAGAAGATGAGACAGAAAAAAGAGCATTATAATCACTCATACAAAAAAGAGAGAGATGAGAAGGAGGAGGAATATTGGCTCTGATGAGAAAAGGTGGATTCAATCAAATGTGTTCATAACCACAGTGAGGGAAAATGAGCTCAATTATAGAGAATACAATTGGTCCTATAGATGACAAGTGTTGATTTGAAGAAAACATTCTTAACATATATCATTTATTAATAAACAGTATATTGAAAAATTGATAAAAAGAAGAGAATTCCATCAGGCAGTTTTATAACCACCTGTTAGAGATAAATTCCAAAAATTTAATGTAGCTATAAAAAAGATCAATTGATTTTTAAATATATAATTGATGTTGGAAGATTCAGTGTTCACTGATCTAAAACATATCCACATACATCTCTACAACATAACTATAAACCTTGATAGCAAATACAAATACTTTAACTGTCACGTACAATTTAATCTCAGCAAAATAAACATATTATTAACTCGGAAGAACTGTATCTCTCTACAAGAGAATCTGCAAACTAGCTAAATGCCAAACTTAGATTAAAAACATATTTTTGTACCTTGTTGGTAAACCAGAGTAAATATGTTTCCCATAACCCATCAGTATTTAATTAACATATGATAACTGTCCTATTAAACCTAAATTAAATCCTTAATGGAAAGGTAGTTTAAAATGCAACTGCAGCTTCTTTTCATGTAAATTGTAACTACTCACAAAGACCAAAAACAAATCTCAAATGCAAACTATCTGAAGTGATTATATATATAGCTCGATTTAGGAGAATGGAAACTCGGAAACCAAAAGAAAGCAAAACTTGGAGGGAGGGAATTTGACACGCATCAATAATTTCTTTTTTCTTTTTAAAATTTTTCTTCTTTTATTTTAAAATTTTGCTATGAATTCAACTGTATTCATTCAGCTATCCAAATATAATTTGGGATCTAAAATAGTTTATATGCTTTCCTCCTGCCTAGCAACCCAACTGCTTTTGACTGCCTCCCAGAAAATGTGCCATTTTTCCTTCTGTTTATTTCTCCAGTATATCAGCATTCATCTGTTAAGCCTGATTTAATGGAAGTCTTTCAGTATGCCATGCAACGTTCTGCTGGGGGAAGGAAGGTTTCTGCCTGACAATCATGTGTGTAGTAGACCAAGGCTGAGGACTTGCAGGAAGAACCAAACATTAGAACCGTCTCTTGTCTGGGAACACTGAGAATGTTTATAGAATATTCTGTGTTAGGAAATGTCTGCATGAAGGAAAGTTCCCAATAAAGTTTGTTTGGAATTAGTTATAACCTCCCTGTTTGAGGATATTGCACGATTTGAGGATGACATCAGGTAGGAATAAAAGACAGAAATAAGACCAAGAATGTGTTTTACTTTCTTTTTAGGCAGCCAAGAATAACTTGTTTTGCATGATCATGGAACCACTTCAGTAAAATGTTTAAATCTCAGGATTCTATGCATAATAAACCCACAGGAGCATTTAAGCCCTGAACAACATCCTTTTCTTAATCCAACCACATAAATCACTACTCTACAAAGCATAGATGATGTGTACCTGAAAAATATGTTCAAACAAGTATTAACAGGTATGATACACTACATACCATTTACTCTTTTGAATGGGCTTGATAAGAATAACCTGGGTACTAGAAACCCTCATATAATATCAGAACCCTATCATTGACATCATCCTGTACCACAGAATCTAATAAGCAGAACTGAATGGTTTGCACAGTATGTCTTCTTTGATATTGTTGTTGGAAACGGCTTTAAACCAGTAAAGTGACAAGAAAATCAATAGGAATTAACAAACTATTTCAAAACTAGTTAATTCATTGTTTATAAGGCCACCACTCGATAGAGAATGAAACCAATTATTTGACCAGTGCAATGTGACACGGGTGGTTAAAACGGTCCTACAACAGTAACATGTGTACTTCTACATCCTCATTACTCAAAGGATCTCATCAGGCCTATTGAAGAAATGTACCAGGCCAACATATACTATGAGAATTAGACAGAATTCAACAAACACTTTAGTTGAAGCCAATTCTTACCTTTCAGACAACTAAACCAGAGTACAGTAAGCTGAAGTATGATTTGAGGTAAAATCAGCACATTTCTTGCCATAATGTAGCCCAAGCCCACTATACACAGAACGTAATGATACTAGGGTACCGAAAATTTCACAGGACTCATGCCTCCTTCATGAGAAGGCATTGTTTAGAAGAAGGTTACACCTTATTCATCCAGTCAAACACTGAGTTTCAGAGAAATGGGATAAATGAGACCAAGGTCAGGAAAGATCATAAATTTCTCAAACACAGTGAGTTAGCCATTAGGAACCACACAAAATCCTTGGCCATCTAAGAGACTGCAAGAGAACTCTGATTGCCTTGTAGGAAGAATTATTGAAAGCGCAGAGGGAACTATGGAAAGGACAAAGGTAGCCCAAAGAAAGCTTGCTCCCTCCTAATTTGGGCTAGGCCCATCCTATTCCAGACCAATCTAGTTTTAGGTTATTCCTTGCCTCTTCCATTACTCTTTATTTTTGCCAAAATTGGCTCAATCTTGCCCTGTCTCTTATAAAGATGAAGGATGAAATGAATAGATGTCAAAGTATTTTCAGCTGTTTAGAATGAAGACTCTCAATAAAGAGCATTATTTTTGGTGTTGCTGTTATAATTCTACTGATTCTTTTAAGATTATCTTGAACGTATTAATCTAATTATAGATCACAGAGGGAAAAAAGTGTCATGGGTTGGATAGCTTCTTCATGCTCAAGTCAATCTTTGTAAATTTCAAAATCAATATAAGTCTTTCAGGGATATATATATATGTATAGCTGATTCACTTTGTTATAAAGCAGAAACTAACACACCATTGTATAGCAATTATACTCCAATAAAGATGTTAAAAAAAAAAAGAAGTTCACGTCCTTAAGTCAGCCACGATATCCTGGCTGGAAAGTCACATACTAAGCCTGATTTCTGTTTCTTTTTTTTAAATACTAGAATGCCAATTTATTAATAAAAATACAACTGTTAGACAATCCAGTTAGCCTAACTACTGCATTCTCCTTTCTCCCTGTAGTTCTGAGACTAAGCCTAATTTCTGGAGCTTACTCCATGCTTTGCCCCTGAAGGTGTGACCCATACATAATTTTTCTCTCTGATTATAGCTTAACACAAAGATTTCCAGGTCTACTCTGTGTTTGGGAACCATCATATTTCCCTGAGCAAATATATGTGCTTGTATCCCCATTGTTCCCATAACCATAGACTAGAAAAACACAAAAATGTAAGAAAGACTTCAATCCAGATGACTACACTGAAAACCAGGACAGTCCATCTCTCCATTCATACAGCCCCAACTGCTCACTCTGCCAGGTCTTGGAGAGAATTTCCCCACAGTAAGGAGCCAGTCCCCCCA